>NC_090845.1:7904200-9104200 GCF_028021215.1 Eschrichtius robustus | reverse complement strand
GATATTCCATGCAAATGGAAATCAAAAGAAAGCTGGAGTCGCTACACTCATATCAGATAAAATAGACTTTAAAATAAAGAATGTTACAAGAGACAAGGAAGGACACTACATAATGATCCAGGGATCAATCCAAGAAGAAGATATAACAATTATAAATATATATGCACCCAACATAGGAGCACCTCAATACATAAGGCAACTGCTAACAGCTATAAAAGAGGAAATCGACAGTAACACAGTAATAGCGGGGGACTTTAACACCTCACTTACACCAATGGACAGATCATCCAAAATGAAAATAAATAAGGAAACAGAAGCTTTAAATGACACAATAGACCAGATAGATTTAATTGATATATATAGGACATTCCATCCAAAAACAGCAGATTACACGTTCTTCTCAAGTGCGTACGGAACATTCTCCAGGATAGATCACATCTTGGGTCACAAATCAAGCCTCAGTACATTTAAGAAAATTGAAATCATATCAAGCATCTTTTCTGACCACAACGCTATGAGATTAGAAATGAATTACAGGGAAAAAAACGTAAAAAAGACAAACACATGGAGGCTAAACAATACGTTACTAAATAACCAAGAGATCACTGAAGAAATCAAAGAGGAAATCAAAAAATACCTAGAGACAAATGACAACGAAAACACGACGACCCAAAACCTATGGGATGCAGCGAAAGCAGTTCTAAGAGGGAAGTTTATAGCTATACAAGCCTACCTAAAGAAACAAGAAAAATCTCAAATAAACAATCTAACCTTACACCTAAAGAAACTAGAGAAAGAAGAACAAACAAAACCCAAAGTTAGCAGAAGGAAAGAAATCATAAAGATCAGAGCAGAAATAAATGAAATAGAAACAAAGAAAACAATAGCAAAGATCAATAAAACTAAAAGTTGGTTCTTTGAGAAGATAAACAAAATTGATAAGCCATTAGCCAGACTCATCAAGAAAAAGAGGGAGAGGACTCAAATCAATAAAATCAGAAATGAAAAAGGAGAAGTTACAACAGACACCGCAGAAATACAAAGCATCCTAAGAGACTACTACAAGCAACTCTATGCCAATAAAATGGACAACCTGGAAGAAATGGACAAATTTTTAGAAAGGTATAACCTTCCAAGACTGAACCAGGAAGAAACAGAAAATATGAACAGACCAATCACAAGCAATGAAATTGAAACTGTGATTAAAAATCTTCCAACAAACAAAAGTCCAGGACCAGATGGCTTCACAGGTGAATTCTATCAAACATTTAGAGAAGAGCTAACACCTATCCTTCTCAAACTCTTCCAAAAAATTGCAGAGGAAGGAACACTCCCAAACTCATTCTATGAGGCCACCATCACCCTGATACCAAAACCAGACAAAGACACTACAAAAAAAGAAAATTACAGACCAATATCACTGATGAATATAGATGCAAAAATCCTCAACAAAATACTAGCAAACAGAATCCAACAACACATTAAAAGGATCATACACCACGATCAAGTGGGATTTATCCCAGGGATGCAAGGATTCTTCAATATACGCAAATCAATCAATGTGATACACCATATTAACAAATTGAAGAATAAAAACCATATGATCATCTCAATAGATGCAGAAAAAGCTTTCGACAAAATTCAACACCCGTTTATGATAAAAACTCTCCAGAAAGTGGGCATAGAGGGAACCTACCTCAACATAATAAAGGCCATATATGACAAACCCACAGCAAACATCATTCTCAATGGTGAAAAACTGAAAGCATTTCCTCTAAGATCAGGAACGAGACAAGGATGTCCACTCTCACCACTATTATTCAACATAGTTCTGGAAGTCCTAGCCACGGCAATCAGAGAAGAAAAAGAAATAAAAGGAATACAAATTGGAAAAGAAGAAGTAAAACTGTCACTGTTTGCGGATGACATGATACTATACATAGAGAATCCTAAAACTGCCACCAGAAAACTGCTAGAGCTAATTAATGAATATGGTAACGTTGCAGGATACAAAATTAATGCACAGAAATCTCTTGCATTCCTATACACTAATGATGAAAAATCTGAAAGGGAAATTATGGAAACACTCCCATTTACCATTGCACAAAAAGAATAAAATACCTAGGAATAAACCTACCTAGGGAGACCAAAGACCTGTATGCAGAAAACTATAAGACACTGATGAAAGAAATTAAAGATGATACCAACAGATGGAGAGATATACCGTGTTCTTGGATTGGAAGAATCAACATTGTGAAAATGAGTATACTACCCAAAGCAATCTACAGATTCAATGCAATCCCTATCAAATTACCAGTGGCATTTTTTACGGAGCTAGAACAAATCATCTTAAAATTTGTATGGAGACACAAAAGACCCCGAATAGCCAAAGCAGTCTTGAGGCAAAAAAACGGAGCTGGAGGAATCAGACGCCCTGACTTCAGACTCTACTACAAAGCTACAGTAATCAAGACAATATGGTACTGGCACAAAAACAGAAACATAGATCAATGGAACAAGATGGAAAGCCCAGAGATAAACCCACGCACCTATGGTCGACTAATCTATGACAAAGGAGGCAACAATATACAATGGAGAAAAGACAGTCTCTTCAATAAGTGGTGCTGGGAAAACTGGATAGCTACATGTAAAAGAATGAAATTAGAACACTCCCTAACACCATACACAAAAATAAACTCAAAATGGATTAGAGACCTAAATGTAAGACTGGACACTATAAAACTCTTAGAGGAAAACATAGGAAGAACACTCTTTGACATAAATCACAGCAAGATCTTTTTTGATCCACCTCCTAGAGTAATGGAAATAAAAGCAAAAATAAACAAATGGGACCTAATGAAACTTCAAAGCTTTTGCACGGCAAAGGAAACCATAAACAAGACGAAAAGACAACCCTCAGAATGGGAGAAAATATTTGCAAACGAATCAACGGACAAAGGATTAATCTCCAAGATATATAAACAGCTCATTCAGCTCAATATTAAAGAAACAAACACCCCAATCCAAAAATGGGCAGAAGACCTAAATAGACATTTCTCCAAAGAAGACATACAGGCGGCCACGAAGCACATGAAAAGATGCTCAACATCACTAATTATTAGAGAAATGCAAATCAAAACTACAATGAGGTTATCACCTCACTCCTGTTAGAATGGGCATCATCAGAAAATCAACAAACAACAAATGCTGGAGAGGGTGTGGAGAAAAGGGAACCCTCTTGCACTGTTGGTGGGAATGTAAATTGATACAGCCGCTATGGAGAACAATATGGAGGTTCCTTAAAAAACTAAAAATAGAATTACCATATGACCCAGCAATCCCACTACTGGGCATATACCCAGAGAAAACCGTAATTCAAAAAGACACATGCACCCGAATGTTCATTGCAGCACTATTTACAATAGCCAGGTCATGGAAGCAACCTAAATGCCCATCAACAGACGAATGGACAAAGAAGTTGTGGTACATATATACAATGGAATATTACTCAGCCATAAAAAGGAACGAAATTGAGTCATTTGTTGTGAAGTGGATGGATCTAGAGACTGTCATACAGAGTGAAGTAAGTCACAAAGAGAAAAACAAATATCGTATATTAACGCATGTATGTGGAACCTAGAAAAATGGTACAGATGAGCCAGTTTGCAGGGCAGAAGTTGAGACACAGATGTAGAGAATGGACATATGGACACCAAGGGGGGAAAACTGCGGTGGGGTGGGGATGGTGGTGTGCTGAATTGGGCGATTGGGATTGACATGTATACACTGATGTGTATAAAATTGATGCCTAATAAGAACCTGCAGTATAAAACAACAAACAGAACAACTAATACTAAACTTTCATTGGGTTATTTGTATGGAAATATGTTAATATAAATGTTTCAGACATTACATGCAATTTCTAAACATCTTATATTTGTATTTGTATGGAAGTATGTATGGAAATATGTTAATGTAAAGGTTTCAGACATTATATGAAGTTTCTAAAAAAAAATGGATTTTTAATTTATTTTTAATTTTTATACAGTTTTAAAGGGTACACTCCATTTACAGTCATTACAAAATATTGGCCATATTGCCCGTGTTGTACAATACATCTTTGTAGCGTATCTTACACTCAATAGTTTGTACGTCCCACTCCCTCACCCTATATTGCCCCTCCCCCCCACTGGTAACCAGGAGCAAAATGGATTTTTAATAAAGAATCCAACTCCCTGCGATACATTTAATTATTATAGCCTACAAAGAAAATGTCAGTATTTAAGTAAGTCCTCAAATTTATCATAGAACTGTATAATGAATTATTTATAACTATGGTTCATACTTTGAGCAAAACAATAGATTTTCCTCTAAAAGATTCAGAGAAAATATGTCCTTCTCAACATTAATCGTATTTTCTTCAATCCAATTACACTGTTGCCAATTCACAGGAAATTCGGTTTGAAGAAAACGGTTAAAATTTGAGGATATCATTCATTGGAATGCCACAAGAGTAGAACACAGATTAGAGAAACGGTTTCCAAACCAATGTCTGGGATTTTGTTTGGAATTATCCTCAAAACCCCAATTCTGGAGTTTAACTGGTAATATCAGATGACTTGCCATGTCAATTATTTCTCCTGTCCCCTCCTTGTCCCTCCTTTCTGCCAAATAATTTTTCCCTCTAACTATGGCATTATTCATTCAACTGAACCTCCATGAATGAGAAACAGACTGAAAACTCACATGGAGTCAGAAGTGGAAATAGCAGCTCATATTTTTGATTGTATAATAATGAGATATGGACTCTACATTGTAGTCCTTTTGTGTTGCTTCCTTAGCCAGCAGTGCCTTCCCAGAGTTGGAAATGTTACATATTTCAAGAAGCAGTTCTTTGTGTTAATATTTGGAAGGCAAGCTCCTTTGTGTGGTGTCCCACCCCACCCCATTACTGGTATGAAGCTGCATATTTCAAAAATGTCTTGCTTATGAATACCAGGCAGAAAAAGCACCCACGTCAGCATTTAGAGGAGAAAGAAACAGACTAAACTGGATGAAGGGCAGCATAAATGAAATTTGGAAACCCTGATTGTTTTTCTAAAGGAGTTTCCCTGGTTCCTTTGCTCTCCCCTCCTTCCAGTCTTTATGGAGCTATTTCAGAGCCAGAAAAAGAAGAAAAAAAAAAAAGAAGAAGAAGAAGAAAAGAACCACGGGGGGAAAAAAACTTCCATATGCTGTAGTATTCCTTTCCTATCTTTGTGGTTTTCTTTTCATGTTGAACAGATACTAGGTATATTTGCCTAATTTCCATTTGAATTTGCATTTTTAGTGCTTGGCCACTGTGAACACACTTATAAAGCAATCTACCCTCTTACTGATACTTGGATTTTGCCTATTGCAGTCTCTAGGGTCTGCCAGTTTACTGTTGATGTGCTTTCCCTTCCCCTACTCTGCACAAGCAAACCTCTTCTCCCTTTCTTGTTCGTTCCGAAGACTGTTGTATATCTAGGATTTTTATCACAGTTATTACTTATTTTGGAGTCTTAGACAATTTTGTTGTACACCTCACATGTTTAAGTCCTTAAGAAATTCTACAAAAAAATAATACTTTTAATCTTACAGCTTGTCTCTTTGCAAGTGGATTTATTTTACTTTTTGCTTCATTTAAAATCATAGTAGGAGCAGGATTACAGTCAAGTTAGCCAGGTTTGCTGTATGTGTAATTTCTGAGACAGGGGAAACTGTTGGATTCAAAGTATAATTGTTCCCATGAATTTATTAAGGTCTAAAATTACCTATCTAGTTTTGCACATCTCCTGTTATTTTTATATTGCTATATTTATGTTGTCTGTTGCTAAATTTTTGTGAAGCTAGAAATATCAAATTAAACAAAGTGATAAACCAAGGGGAAGCAGTTCTCTTTTTCCTCCTCCCCTTCTTCTTTGCCACTGAGGATTGGTCAGTTTCCTTGGTCCTGCTTACTGAAGAGCAGGTGAAATCAAGGCAAGAATCCTTAGTTGCCTTTACAAAAAAGGAGGGAACTCCTGCTTCCTCCAAGAAGGGGTGGTGACTCTGAAAAGGGAGCACCCACTCTCCAGGTCAATATGGTTGCTTAAAATGTGAGAATTATTTTTGCCTTAGGATCTTGGATCATTTCTGTTTGGCAGTAAAGAATCATTTCTTAATGTCCATCTTCTCACTGTTGTGGACTCTTTTTTTCCTTGGTATCCTCTTCAGCATGTCATTCGTTTCTCCATAGCACATTAACCAGAGGAGAAATGTATCTGGAAAAAATTGGGTTGGGATAGACCTTGTATCAAGCAGTGAAGTGAAATTATGGAATTGCCATGTTTATTCAAGCTATTACCAGCTCCTCTAATAGCCCGCAAAAAACAAAACAAAACAAAACAAACCCTCAATTAGAATAAGAGGAATGATTGCCTGCAAACAGCAGAGGTTTAAATAAAATGTTTAGAACCTAAGTGGATTTGAAGATAATACTTTGTTCCTTTCTGACCATACACTGTTATACCTGATCTAGGATTATTTCAGTTCCTAGTGACGGAAAACCAATTCAAACTAGACAAAGAAAAAAATAGAATATACTGATTTATGTAACTAAGAGATAAAATAATTAGTTCTGATTTCAGGCATGGCAGGATCCAGGGAGCCTAACAATGTCATTGGGAGATATATATGTGTGTCTTTTTGTCTGTCTATATGTCTAATCTTTTTTTTCATTCTCAAAGTTCTTGTAGTCCTTAAAATTTTTTTGTGATGAAATACATGTAACATACAATATGCCATCTTAACCATTTTAAAGTGTGTAATTCAATGGCGTTAACTACCTTAACAATGTTGTACAAAGAGCACCACGATTTGTTTCCAAATCTTTTCCATCACCCTAAACAATCTCTGTAATCATGAAGCAGTAACTCCCCATTCCCCTCTCCCCCCTGCTCCTGGTAACCTCTAATTTACTTTCTGTCTTTACCTATTCTAGATATTTCATATCAGTGAAATCATAGCAATATTTGTCCTTTTGTGTCTGGCTTATTTTACATAGCATAAAGTTTTCAAGGTTCATCCATGTTATAGCAGGTATCAGTACTGTATTTTTTATGGCTGAGTAATATTCCATTGTATGATATACCATATTTTGTTTATTCACTCATCTGTTGATGGACATGCATTTCCATATTTTGGCTATTGTGAATAATGCTAAAACAAACATCGGTATAGAAATACCTGTTCGAGTCCCTGTTTTCAGTTCTTTTGGATCTATACCTAGGAGTGGAATTTCTATCTGTCTAATCTTGATTCCTCTTTCCTCTTTGTTCCCTTATCCTCAGGCAGATAAAGACAGTTTATTCTGTACTCCTCAAGTTCTTTAAAATATCAAGTAAGCTTGAGATTTTTCTCTCAGAGCCCATATTAACCACTAAAGAGAAATTCTGATTGTTCATATTCTGTTCTCCACCCCTGGATGGGTCACTATACCTAGGGAGAAGCTCCTTCGTGACTGTGACCAACAACCCACTGGGTGGGAGGACAGTTCTCTGTAGAAAAGAGAGGCTCTGTTTCTAGAAATGCGGGATGCTGTTGGGTAGAGGTGTAAGAGGTGCCCACGGTCGTCTCCTTCCAGCTGTGGGCCAAAAACTCATCTTGGCTGCTGATCAGGGATCCTTGGATGAGTGGAATAACTGAAGAATGACCTAGTTGGGGTTTTGGCCGGAATGAGGGAAGACAGAAACTGTCAGTGCTTCTGATTGGAATACTAATTACGGTCACCCGTTGGGAGAGCATTTTGGTGGTATCTAACATGGCTGAAAGCGTGCAGACATTCCAACACTCTGCCCTCGATGGGGTCGCAAGAAAAACTCTTCCACTCTAGCCTCTGGAACCACGGAGAAGACTCTTCCTTGTAGCATTGTTTGTAATTGTCAAATGGACGACACCATTTCCAGCAGTAGTGGAAGCTTTTATTGGCTGGCTAAAAGACAAACTGTAGTGTAGTTACAGAAAGGAATGAGGTGCTGCTGTTAAAGATGACCTCCATCTATAGGCTCGGATGTATAACACTGAAAAAAACAAACAAACAAGTTTCAGCATCATACGTACTGTATTGGTAGCGTTTATGTAGATAAGAGAAAACATACAAGACTATATTCAGCATTGTTTTGGAATATATATATTTTTTATTATTTTTGGAATATATTTTTGGAATATATAATAAATTCCAATATGTTTGGAATATATATTTTTATTTTATGTAGATAAAATAAAAGTACAAACCCATGTCCTGGAAGGGCTCCCAACAAATTCAATAGTGAGAGGCAAATAGGACAAGGAAAAAAGTCAAGGGGATTTCAATTGTTCCTCTTCTCTTTTTTTTCATTTTAAAATTAGCTTTGTTAAATTGACTAAAAGTGAACGACCGTCATTTCAGGCTGGTTGATACTGTATTTTCTTCACTGTTCTATATTTTTTTTCAAGCTTTTCACAATTAAAAAGTAGCACATGGTTGGAGTTCAAATGGAAATCCAATTTTTTCTTTAATCTTAAAATTATGGGATATGTATGCAGATAGATAGAAAAGATAGATACATAGTTAGTAGATAAAGTATTGTGGTTTTTTTTTTTTAACTTGGTGTTTCTTCAAGTAATCATAAGAACAGGCTCTTGCCAAAATCTCCCTGCTGTGCTATACTTCTTCATGCCATTTTATTTCAGTTATGTGTTAGAGAGCATTTTGTCCTTAATCTTCCCTGTGCCCTAGTATTCCCCTAACTAGCAAAATGCCCAGTGTGTTTCCCATTAACCTCAAAATTCCTACCAGGATTTAGTCTTAGAGCCCTGGAAGGCCTCCTATCATTTGAGCAAACAATCAGGCTGCTCCCTGAACGTCAAAAGCTGGCAGAAATAAACTACCCAAATCAGTATTCCTATGAGAAGAAAGTCCTGGGAGGTGAAGATAGATTTCAGAAATCCTATTCATACCATGAGGGAAAAGTCATTAAATAATTGTGCATGAGGCAGTTGGTGACAGCCTTGTCTCTTTCGCTTTTGCCAAAACGCTAACAGAAAGATTTGCAACATCTTGCTCGATTCTGAAGTGGTTAAAGTTTTATAATAGGAACCTTAATGGCAAGGAAAAGGATCTCAGAAAGAGCATTGCTCGCTGAGCCCTGACATCACCGTGTGGGAATGAGTATTATCTTACACAATGGAATGTGCTCTATCCCTCCTCCGAGAGGGAATTTGGCTTGGTATGCAAATTAAAATATTGTTTGGAAAAATCTGTTGCCTCAAATGACAGAAAAAATTTTTTCTAATCCAGTTCTTCGGTCCTTTGTTGGCTAAGCAGTTGACAGCAAGCTCATCTAGCCAGTTTGCCTGGGCCACGCTCTTGGATTTTGTGATGGAGCCCAAGCCAATCTCAGATTTTTGTGATGGCAGAGATGCAAAAAGCCCTAAATTCTTGAGGCCTAAAAGAAAGGCAGGATAATCTACTTGAAATACTTGCAAACCCTTGAAGGCATTTAGAGTTTGAGTGTAACTTTGTTCTCTCTTTGTTGGAAAGTTAGCAGGTGAGATAGTAAGAAACTGGCTTACTTTGATAGGTGGCCTTTTTCTTCTCCTTTCAAGCTTACTTGAAGGTCTACCCCAAAATGAAGTCTTCCCAGTCTCAAGTTCTGCAGCCTGGAAATAATTTGAAATTGTTCAAAAATGTCATACATTTCACAGCTCTTCTCCCCATTGTTGTTCGTCTGGGGTTGAGCCTGAGTTCACAGGTGAGGATTCAGGGAGAGACTGATGCCATCACTTATGCTCATGGCTCCTGCATCACTCAGGGGCAGTGGCTCTCCAAGAGTGGTCCTGAATAACATTATCAGCATCACTTGGGAGTTTGTTAGAACTATACATTCTTGGAATCCACCTTAGACCTACTGAAGGCAGGACCCCAGAATCTGTGATTTAACTAGTCCTCCAGGTGATTCAGACACACACTCAAGTTTGAGAACTACTGCTCGAGGTAAATCTGTCTACTTGGATGGAGAGAAGCCCAACTCTGAGCCCTTTTACTCTTCCCCTTCCTGCTGTGGCTAAAATCAAAATGCCAAATTTGTCATCAAATTGTTTATAGTGGAATAATTTTAAATCATCATCATGTGCAAAGGACTTTGGGTGTTACTGTTTTGAAGTTTGCAGGGAAATGTTTTTCATGAGAAAGTAAATGTGTCATCCTGAGTTGTGAAGAGAGGAATGGGAGTCTGGGGTTAGTGCCCTTATAAAAGAGACCCCAGAGACCTAGCTCCCTCGTCCCTTCTGCCACATGAGGCTATAGTGTCCAATTAGCACTTATATGGATCCCTTTTTTCTTCAAGACATAAACTTGAAATTAATATTGAAAAAATCTTTCCCTGATGGTATATCTCCTCTAATGGCTTCTATCACTTAGTTGTGCTGCTACAGGACTCTTTGCAGAAACTAATTTGGCATTTTAGGTAACAGTCCTCAGACAGGTAGTGACATTTCTGGTTGCAGAATATAAATATATTTTGTACATAGAACTACCTAAATGCAAGGAATGGAGAACTATATCTAGATACTTCACCTTCTAGTTTTCTTGATGTCTATCTTTTAAAAGGCTCCGTATGGAAATAATGCTATAATTACTGATGGGGAAGGGGTTGAGGAAGAAAACTGACATTTATCAAGCAGCTAGTATAAGCCAAGTGTTCACCATATACTATCTCATTTAGCGTACCAGACAATTATGAGAATAGGTCATTTGGATCAATTTACAGATGACCAAACTGAATCTTTAATCACTTATTGTAGCAGTTCATTCGCTGTTCAGTGGTGATTTCTTTTTTATTCTTTTGTTAACAGAGGAACCCAGAATTACTGCAGGTAGCAGGTAGTTATGTGCTCAGGGAAGGAGGGCTCAGTCTCGGGATATGAAATATGTTTGGGCTTAAGTCAAACATTATTCTCTTTCCCAGTGATTCATTTGAGGGTAGCCATGTGACCTGGTTCTGGCCAATTAAATGTAAGGGGAAATTGTGGGGACTGCTGTGAAAAGCTATCCTCCCTAATAAAGTAGCGATCTGCATATTTAAAAGACCTCATTCCTTCTTACATTGGACTGCTGGCTTGTAAGGATGTGGTGTTTTGTTGGAGCTGCAGCAGCCATGTTGCAACTATGAGGTAAAAGCCAAGGGAGAACTATTGCAGTTGTCCTCCTTGGCATGGTTCCGTTTCTAGATTTCTGGTTGTGTGAGTGAAGAAATCCCTATTGTTTAAGCCACTTTTTGTTAGATATCATGTTACTTGTTATTGAAAGCATACATTCTGAGAACATATGTGTTTGTCAGGTACTAGAATAGGGATTAGAATCTACATTTAACTGATGGTTAGCACCATCCTGGTATGTTCTCTCTCTCACCACCTGCCTTCCTGCCTTTGCTTTTTTTGCTTACAAAAATAAACTTTGTCTGCCGTTATTAGCCTACGGAATTTGAATTCCTAGAAAAATGGCCAACAGCAAGGGTATTTGAAAACATTCTATTACGTACAGTTTATTCTAGACTAGATTGTGACAAGTAATACTTCATCAGTATTTTTCAGGTAGCCTGGTAGATTTTAGGTATGCATGTAATAAACACATTCTTCTTTTAAGAATTCAAATATTACACAAAGCCAAATTTGTCCATGACTCAATCCCACTTTCCTCTCCAGAAGTAATCATCCATCCCCTATTAGTAGATATCTTCCTAGATTATTTTCTATGCAGTTATATTTTTACATGCTCAGATCGAGATGATTTTTAGGAAACAGCCTTATACTGCATATATTGTGCCATGATTTTTTTAACTTCACAATATGTCTTGTAGATTTTTCCACATTAGTTGATTAGGTGTCTTTTATTCTTATTACATGAACCCAGTGTTCTGTAGTAGGAACATACCAAGATTTTATTTAGTCATCCCTTTGGCTAAAACAGTACCTGGCACGTAATAACCACTTGATAAACATTTGGTAAATAAATTTGTCTTTGAAATTACTTAGGGCATTTGTAACTTTTCCTTGTTTCAAGCAATGTTTCTATGTAAATTTTAGAGTCCCTTTGTCAATTTGCCCAAAAATAATCCTGTTGGGGCTTTGGAATTTTATTGGTGAGAATTGACATTTTTATAAGTTTTTCCATGCTTTTTTTTGCATATGTATTTTTACAGGATGCAAGTGGGATATGAATTTTTAAGATTTAATAGTTACCGCCAAAATTATTTTCAATAAGGCTTGTACAGTTTTCTGTACCATCACTAGTATATGATGGTGGCAGTAATGGTGATGCTAACTGTAATGATATAGTGATAAGGGTGCCAGTGGTGATTGTAGTGCAGTGGTGGTGGTGGGGTGATTATACTATGTTGCAGAAGAACCCAGGGCTTTTCTGTAATAATTCAATTTACCTCTGATTATCCTCAGATATCTGATCAGCTGCAGATTTTATCACTCCTCATTTTGCGCGTGGAGAGAAATCCGGATGCTTCAGCTAAAGCCATGTTAGGAAAACTAGGCTTGACTGATAGTATCCATTTTATAATTGCTACCAAAGTATTGGGCCAATGCTAGGTGAGTGCTTTAGTATTGCAGTGTTGAGTTATGCAGAATTACTTTTTAGGAATAAAGACTCCCACAACCTTGAACCACTGTCATAAAATGTCCTACGATGGCAGAGGAAGACTTTAAGAAGGGAAGGCAAGCAATGAAAATAAAATAGTTGACTGTTGGTATATGCTTATGTAGTTGTCTTGCTGAGTACCGGGAATCCCAGCTGAACTCCTCCAGTGTTTGTTTCTTAATAAATCCACAGATTTCTGTATATAGGTGGATTCCTGAACGTCAGAGGCAGCACTTAACTGGATGCCTCCATTTAGGGTTTATGTATACATTTTTAAGCTTGTTATGCAAAATTTAGAACTCCTAAACTTTCATCGCATTATGACGGGCTCATCTTCTTAAACTAGCAAAACTATGGGCAGACTGAAGACTTCTTTTGCTGACATGTTGTGTGCACATACGTTTTAGTTGTTTGTGTTTCTTTGACAAAGTATTTGTGTGCTCAAGAACTAATGCCACTAATCCAATTTTTTAAATTAATTAATTTATTATTTATTTTTGGCTGTGTTGGGTCTTCACTGCTGTGCGCGGGCTTTCTCTAGTTGCAGCGAGCGGGAGCTACTCTTCGTTGCGGTGCGCGGGCTTCTCATTGCGGTGGCTTCTCTTGTTGCGGAGCACGGGCTGTAGGCGCACGGGCTTCAGTAGCTGTGGCGCACAGGCTCAGTAGTTGTGGTGCACGGGCTTAGCTGCTCCGCAGCATGTGGGATCTTCCCGGACCAGGAATCGAACCTGTGTCCCCTGCGTTGGCAGGCAGATTCTTAACCACTGTGCCACCAGTGAAGTCCTGCCACTAATCCAATTAAACCTGATCAATTGCAATAACTCTTGTATATCATACTACATTAAGCATTAGTATTTCTTGTTTTACATATAAAGTTTTGTTCTGAATGATAAATCAAATGCTTAAATAAAATGGTTGGGGGATTTATGAATATTCTGAATTATTTAGATTCAATGACCCAAGTGTATTTCTCTAAAAAAAATAAAAGAGGAGGTCTGGAATTCTTGTGTAGAGATAATATCTTAAATATTTTTGGAAAGATTTAAGACTTGGATGCCAAGTATCATACTGTCATTATAATCTTACCATCTCTTGTAATGCTATTACCAGAAGGTCACTTTGAGGCAAAATCTGTGTTCCTTTGTATCCCTGTGAGGAGCAACATTGTACTCAGCAGAGTCGTTGGGGAAGGAAGCTGTTTCCCCACTTGGTTATGGAAGCAGGCTCTGACCCATTCCAGAGAGGGATTACTGACCTGCGTCCCTCCTTCCCTCCTTGGCTGTCAGGCAGCGTGCTCCTGCTAACCAGTGTGAGCTGAAGTTTTGGTGTAGCTCCTGCATATGGTCCATGGCTCTAGTCCCAGATGATTCTGGAAGGTCTGCCTACTCTGTGGAAGCTGCTGGTCAAGGGAAGTCCTACAGATGGATGGTGGGAATACATCAGAGGAGATGTATTGATATTAATTTTGAGTTAATACATGAAAATTAAAATGCCTTTCCAGAATGTTGACTTTGAATTCCAAAAGCTATCCTTGGTCCACTGCTGGGACCCTAGCTTGCATGTTTGAACCTGAAGCAGTCAAATGTTGAAGCCTGGACTGAGAATTCACACGTGGAGAGAGGCACCTTCGAGAAACAGAGAACTTAATCCTAGAGAAAAGAAAACTTGGTCCTTACAACTCAAACTGTGGTCCGTGGACCAGCAACACCCCGTAACCTGGGAGCTTGTTAGCAATGCAGAATCTGGAGCTTCACTCCAGACCTGCTGAATCAGAATCGTCATTTTAACAATATTCCTTGGTGATTCCTCTGCACATTAAAGTGTGAGAAGTGCCATTTTAGGAAGTATTAAGACAAGATGTGTGTTTTTTCACCTACAGTCACCCTACTGCCTAATACCACTTTTCTTCTCTATAGGAGTAGTTGTTTCTGAGCGTGTCGAAGGAGCCTCACAGGAAAGTGTTTGCACAGGCTTGTATGGAGAAGTTAAGATCAGAAATGGCAATAACAAAATAATCAAGCAGTTAATGGTAGAGCTCTAGCAAGCCATACGTTGATAAGCTCTGTGTGGTTAGAGTGGGAATCCCCAGTGCTTTAAGGGCTGACCTTGAACAATTAAAGGCTGACACTGAGAGATTATGCAGTGACACATCAGCAGGTTTTGGGTGAATCAGCATGAGATAACACTGGGTAGAAACAGATGAAAGGATAGGATCACTCATGAGGTGTGGGGTTGTGCCTTTTTTATAGCAAGTCCCGTCGTGTCTGCACCCGACTGCTAAATGCTCTGAATAAGAGAAGTGCTGTGATTGTTTTATATTGACCTTGGGTGGCCTACAGGACCTGGCTTTTATTCTTGTATCATGGACTCAGTTTGGAGCTGACTCATTACAGTATAATGAAAGAATGATATTTAACCTTGTACCTTTTAAAAGCGAGGTATAATTAAGCTATAGTAAACTGCACAAAAGTTCATTTTGATTAAATTTTGACAACTGCATGTATTAACCATCCGAAGCCAAAAAAACAGAACATTTCCACTATGCCAGAAGCTCTCTTGTGCCCCTTTCTGGTTAATTCAACTACTGTCTTGGGTTTCATCACCATGCATTGTTTTGCCTGTTCTAGAACTTCATATAAATGGATGCATACATGTGTACTCTCATGCTTGGCTTCTTTCACTCAGCATAATGTTTCTGAGAATCATCTTTGTTTTTGATTGTATTGGTAATTCGCATTGTTGATTGATTGCTGAGTAGTATTGTATTGTGTGAACATACAAAATTTTATCTACTTACATGTTGATGAACACATAGCATAGGTAGTCTCCAGTTTTGAGCTCATCAGTAAGACTGCTTTGGTCATTGGTAAACAAATCTATTTTTGGACGTGTATTTTATTAATCTTAGATAATTACCCAGGAGTGGAATGCTGGTTCTTAGGACAGATATGTGTTTAACTGTTAGAAACTGCCAAACAGTTCTCCAAAGTGGTTGTACTATTTTCAACTCTGACCAGAAATGTATGAGAATTCTAGTTGCTCCATATCCTCACCGGCATTTGATGTCTGTCTCTTAAATTTGGGTTTAATTTGCATTTCCTTGGTAACTTGTCCATTCTTATTACTATTTTCTTATTGCTGACTTGTAGGAGTGTCATAGATGGGTTTCTCTCAACTGAGAAGCCCGATGCCTCTGGTACCTCAGAGCCCAGAGGGCCACTGATGCAGTTTTCTCCGTTCTGCTTTTAGAGATGGGAGATGGCTGCCGTGCACTTGGGAAAGGCCCTATTCTTCTCACGGGGAAATCCGTCTTCTGTCCTGTCCCAGCCTTTGGCACAATACCCCTGAGAACTTGGTGACAAGCCGTGGGAATGATTTGATGGGTCAGCATAGACTCGCTCTGTGGCTGAACCCTTGATGTTGTCCTCTGTCCTGCCAGACCACATGTGACCATTGAACTTTCACTGCAATCTTGGCTTCTTTCTCCTTATCCTTTCCATGTGAATTTCTTCTCCACTCATCTTTCTGCTCTGAGTGAGAACACTTACGGCTCTCTTCTCACCTAGGACAGGCTCATTGTTTTCTGGAAATTTGTTCATTTCGGGTTCTTTGCATACCCCACTCTTAGATAGAGTTTATAAAACTTTGATTTTGTAGCTTATCAGGCTTATTTTGGTGGTTGGGGTAAGAATGGTGCTCTCTTAAGACTTTGTACATTCTAGCCAGAGTCAGAAGTCCTGCACTTTCCCCCCTACTCCATTCTTTGCTGTGATGTGCCAGAAATGTTCTCTGGATTAAAGCCTAAAGAGTGGGACATTGCTTTAGAAATCATGGGCCAGGAGGCTTATAGTAACCCAGTGTGGAAACCCTGGAGTTAGTACAGTAGAAGAGCCAAACTATATTACACTTTTATGTTAATATTTTAAAGATTAAAATAACATCCAGTAAACCATGATGGCTGTTGACCCTGAGCACGTTACTAAACATCACTGTGTCAAGTTTCCTTGTCTATAAAATGGGAATAAAAAGAGTACTTGCATCATGGTGTTGCTGGAGGATTAAACAAATTAATATATGTAAAGAGCTTAGAGGCCTATAGCAAATGCCTGATAAATGAAACCCTAGCTGTTATTAATACATTGGGAGTAATGACAGTTAGTAGTTACAGCATTGGAATTTTTTTTTTTTTAATCAAGGACTTACTTCCTCTCAGCCAATCCCTTTTGTGTCTTAATTAAACCTTAAATCAAACTTTCTCTAGGGATTACTAAGAGTTAACAGATAGAGCCAACCAACACTGAATCCATATTCCAGTTCCATGAACAAAGAGATCAGAAAACTGTGGCTTCAAAATTGATGCCTGTGGTAATAGTTAATATTATTCAGCAATATCTTTGGTTCTTCTGCCTTTGGGTGGGATTGTACCTTTGTGCCCCCTTGACATGAGGCAGGGCTACATGACTTGCATTGGCCAATGAAATGTGGCTGGGAATGTATTGCTTCTGGACAAGTCTTTTTTTTTTTTTTTTTTAATCAGGTAGGCTTTTTTTTTTTTAAATTTTTGGCTGTGTTGGGTCTTCCTTTCTGTGCGAGGGCTTTCTCTAGTTGCGGCGAGCGGGGGCCACTCTTCATCGCAGCGCGCGGGCCTCTCACTATCGCGGCCTCTCTTGTTGCGGAGCACAGGCTCCAGACGCGCAGGCTCAGTAGTTGTGGCTCACGGGCCCAGTTGCTCCGCGGCATGTGGGATCTTCCCAGACCAGGGCTCGAACCCGTGTCCCCTGGCAGGCAGGCAGGCAGGCAGATTCTCAACCACTGCGCCACCAGGGAAGCGCAGGGCCACCAGGGAAGCCCTGGACAAGTCTTTAAGAGCTCATTTGCACTGCATCGTGCTTTCTTCCCCTAGCCATGGGGACCAGGGATGTTCCAAGTAGAGGAGCCTCTGAGCAAAGGTATCTTGGAGCAGAATCATAGCTGGGCCATGATGGATGTGTAGAATAAGCCAAACATAAACCTCTGCTTTGGACGATGGAGAATTTGGAGCTGTTTGTTACATAAGCGTCACTAAGCCTATCCCGATTGACTGATGCAGTACTTTTAGGACAATTCAGACTGTTTGCTTTGCTCTTGTTGGGCAGGATTGAGTCTAGTGGATGCACTGGACACAGGAGTTCGGATGGAGGGATAGCCAGAGACATGGGTGCCAGAGAGTGAGTTCAAACCATATTCAGACAAGGTGCCAAATGTCCATGTGTCCAAATCTGTCCAAAGATCAAGTATGGGACTGGCAGGGAGAGGCAGGAAGTAGAGCCAAAAGGTTTGGAGCTGAGTAAAGGCAGTGATGGAGCAGGAACCAGGGAAGAGAGTCTGTCCATGATGTTTCATTACATAGCAAAGGGAGAGCCAAGGCGTGGTCATCTCAGGAGCAGCCGTTGGGTGTGTGGTGGGCTACCCAGGGCAAGTCAGCAACTCCTTGGAGCGATTTTTCTTTGGATGTACCCGTCTTCACACCAGCAAAATTCCCTGGTACCTCAAGGCCTGAGGAACGATACAAAAATTCACTCTGTTCTGGGTAACTTTTGCGCCCATTCTCTTTCTTATGCTGGGGATCTCCAACTCCAGAATTAAAGAGAGCTCACTCTCTAATTAGCTGAAGAATCACATTCCCTCTGCCAGAGAGAATCTCTTCTGGAACATCAAAACACACATGTTGGCTCCATTTTAAGGTACCTTGTCATTTAACTCATACAGAATGTTACAGATACAGAACTGTCCATGTATGTTTCTAATTGGGTCAGCGATGTTAACGTAGCAGCAGTGTAAGCAGAGCATTTAAAAAAATTCCTCCAGTCCTTTTGGAATTCAGCTCATGGGCTTAACAGACATGTATTGACATAACTAACTTGTTCAACATGTCTTTCTGTAAGTTATAAGTGAGGGGAAAGTAAAGCTTTGCATTAAACTAACAGATGAGATTTTTCTATTACGGATAATGTACTAATATGATACACACTAAGAGGATACAGAACTCAAAAGTGCAGTTTCATCATTTAATGCAAAATGACCTCCTCCTGGGAACTAAAGATTATTTTACAGGAAAGAGAAATAATGTGAAGACTTTCTGGGCACTGAGTAATAACCTAGAATGTGAAATAACTTGACCTGTGCCATTCATTGGCCATGTGCAGTATCCCTCTATTGAAGGTGATTGTCCAGATTCTATGGCGAATGGGTTATCAAGGCTGGAGAACGGACAATTCCTGTTACCATACACCAGGGACCAAGCTTTATAAAAGTTTGTTTTATTCTCACTTGTCCCTTAATAAACTAGAAAGGTAGAAAATTGTTGCATATGTCTGTTTTTACCTGTGGCTGTGAATTTTTTTTAACATTATTACTTATTAGTTGTTTTTTTGACAGTTGACTTATTATGGTAATAATATGCATTGACACACACCAGCACATCCACCTATACAGAGTAGATGTTTAATAAATACTTGTTGAAAGTGATTATATAAATACATTAATAAAGTTTGAAATCTGTGTTGCCAGAAAGCTGAGAACTCTTCTGTAAGAAAAAAAAATTCAAAGCAATAAAAAAACATTTCAATAGTTTGTAACATACGTGTGTATGATATGTATTATGTATATATTCTACATATATATATATATACAGAACCATCTCTGAAGAAATATTATCAAATAATCTTGAGGTGTTTAGAGGAAGATCTGTACAAGAAAGGTAGGTTCAAAAAGAAAAGCTGCCTTAACTTACTTTATTGCTTCTTTGCTAAAGGTATTTATTCAGAACATCAGAAGTAAAGCTTTAAAGTCAGATGTCTGGAGAAATTTAAATATATGTGAATGCGTATGTTTAAACTGAAGAAGAATGTTGACAGAAATAAATCACTTTTAGAGAGAATTCCCAGGACCTAGTAGTCCCTTTTAGGAAAGCTCTCTTGGTCCTCGTGCAAATACATGTTCCTTTAAAGTACTTGCCCACATAATTTATGGGTTTATGTCTGTATGCCTCTGTTTATTTTCGGTATAAAAATCCTTGCTTATAAAAAGGATAGTTAAGTATGGTACTACATAACTGTGATCCCTTTTGCCTGACTTAAGAGCTTGTACTTAAGGAACATAAACTAAAGTCGGAGGTAATTCAATTAACATTCCGAACACACAAAGGTATGCTTGCTTCTCAGCTTGAGGGCACAAAGCAGCCCCGTTAAATTATAGCAGTGATTACATCACGCATGCACATTCTTAAAAATTTCGTGAATCACAAGGCCAAGCTCTAATTTGAGATGTTTGTGTCTGTCTCTGGAGAATCAACTAAAATAGAAATCTTGAAGCCAAAGAGCTCAACTTGTCCGACTTCACAAAACAAAAACCATCACCTTCCATTCTCAGCTACATTCCCAATTCTCCCTGTTTTCTTACCACTCATACTAACTCATCACTAAACTCCATGGATGTTAGCTCTGAAATAGCTCATGAATCTGTCTACGTCTGCCCGTTTTCCTTGCCATTGCCCTGGTTCAGGATGCCATCTTCTCTCGTCCGTGTCAATGTCAGTGGTCTTCTACCTGTTCTCTCTGCCCCCATATTGTCTTCTCCAATCTCTGTTCCACTCTGCATAGATCCAAACTTTGAATAAAATAAAACTGCACCAAGCAGGATCTGCAAGTCTCAGCTTACACATCACTTCCCCAGGCCATTCCTGGGTTCAACTCCCTTACTCTGCCCTCCTGAAGCCCCTTGTAATTCCTCTGCCGTAACAAGTGTCACACTTGATTGTGACTTCTCGAGTAGTTTGTATTTTTCAGTAGATCACGAGTTCTGTGAGGGTAGGGACTGCTCGTCTTGTTAATCCCAGAACCCTTGGCTTCCGGCCCAGGGTGAATCTCTCAAATTATGAAGGAATTTATCATAACTCTTTAATATTAGACCAGTTTAGAGCCAAGGCATGTACCAACCCTCTTTAATGTACTAATATACTACTAATATACCATTTTTCTCATGCTAGTACATTTACGGCTCTAAAGGAAAATTCCCCAAGGTGTGCTGTATCCCAACAGCCTTTGTTTTAAATGATGAGAATAGTAAAATCTTACAAATTTTTTCTTGAACTAAAGGCACCAACTTAAGTTCCTTCTTTTGACTTTGACTAAAATGCTAGTAATGAGATTTTAAAGTATTTTAATTTTAGGCATGCTTTATGATAATGTGAAGTTGTATATAACTATGGTATAAAATGTGATAGGAAAATCTGCCCATGGAATCTGTGGAATGGGGTGTGGCATTGATTTCCTTAACTGTGTTAACATGTTAGATGACTTTTCATGTATTTTTCTTATTTCTTTAACACCTTATTTATAGATTTTTTCCCCGTGACCAAAAAAAATCTGGTTTAGGCTAGAAGAATGTGATAGAGGAAGAAAAATTACATGTGTCTTTCTGTGTGTATTTGTATGTATGCATATATGATGATTGATTAATGACTATTATTAAAGATAAGAAAAATGGAACATGTGGGAGTTCTTGGAGCAAAGTTCATTCACAGCTCAATTGTTAAGGAAAGGTCATTGTCAGTTCAAATGCCATCTTTTTTTCCCCTAGCTTTATTGAGATATAATCGACACATAACATTATGTAAGTTTAAGGTCAAATGACATCTCGTCTTTATTGCAAATGTTAAAATGAGTAGTGTTGAACAGACTCAGTCTGTGTTACGAAGATAGTAGAAAAAGAGGTAATTCTCCTTGCAGAAGTCAAAACAAATGTTTATTTAATTATAGCCATTGATAAAATTGGCATAAAATCTCACAAGAAATATAAACTTAAACATATATGTATATATAGAAATAATTGTAGGTGAAATGGTAATAAGCCAGGGTGAGGAGGAGAGGGAAAAGTGGGTAAGGGAATGGAGGAAAATAAGAAAGTTTCCTGAGCTGATAGTTCCTGAAACTGAGTGATGAGTACGTGGTGAGTTATTATATATTCTCCTGACTTCTGTATATGTTTGAAAGTTTCCGTATACAAACTTTTTACAGAGCAAAAAAAGAAATATGTAGAAGTAGAAACATCCTGAAGCTGATAAAGCTTAAACCTGAGGACCCGCCACTGGATGGGTCCCTTCTAGAATGCTGGGAGGAGCCCCTGTTTTCAAATGTTCTGTGTTTTTGTAAAATTTGCAGAAGTAATATAATTTAACTACAGTGGGCTAAAACTGCTGTGTCTTCCCATTTCAAAATCCCCTCCATTATACCTCTCTTCAGGGTGTTTGAGAGGCCGTGGGCTTTTGGGGAATCTAGCTAAGGGAAAGTTGAGTTGGGGATACACATAGCTAACTTTTGGTATGTTTACTCATGACTGAAAAATACAGATATAAAATTCCCAGCTGTTACATGTACTTTGACACCCCCATAATTAGTGGTGGAATATATTTATTATCAGTCTCTTCTGTGTGTATTACCACTAGTTGTTCTAGTGTAAGAATGGCTTCCATGAAGACTCCTTTTGCCCACTGCTGACTCACTCTGTGTTATGACTTGAAGCACAGGACCACAGATTGTATTGGGGTATGAGCGTGCCCCGTGGGATGTGGCACAAAAGTATGTAGATAGTGGGGAAAACAATAAAGTTTGAAATGTATGAAGCCAGAAGTCAGTCTATGGACATTTTTGCTAATCAACAGATGTGTAAAATTATATGCATTGGATTTAGTTCTCGTTGACACCTAGTTAAACTAGAAATCCTATCCAGTCAGAAATATACTCAGTGCTGCAAACCTAATTATAAATGTGTCATTGTTTTTGCATTTTTGATTGAAATCAAGAGAAATATAATTTATCAAAATGTTGTGTTGGCAGTGCACAGACTTCTAGTACCAGAAGCATAAATTTGAGTTTCCTCAAATTTGTTCAAGTTGAATGTGTGTAGCTGCTTGAATATCCATTCATTGTATCTTATCTAATGCATTTTTTCCCTGAAGCAGTGTGTGATCCCACATCTAAAGAAACTTAAAAGTGCCTCTGATGCAACAAACTGGCCTGTGTGCGCGCGCGCGCACACACCCATACTGTGGATTGAACCAGCAATGAGTGTTAGAGGTGTTCAGACATTAGTAACTGGACGAAAATGTTGCAGTCTAGTGAATACTCTTGTGAACTGAAAGATTTTTGAACGCCCCCTTCCAGAGTGACTTAAAATACGTAATGTGCTCTTTGAGGATAAAATTCAAAATAAAATGAAATCAGATGCGTTTCTAGGTTTGAAACCAAAGTTTCTTACTACTTCAAGTTTGAGCCCTTTGTGAAGATGGTTTCAAAGATAACAATCTGTGTTTTTTTTTAAAAAAATAGTCCCTCCAGAGAACTAAAGCATAGCCAAATCCCTCAACATAGAAAATTCACTTAAAAGAGAAAAGCAAGTCGTCCTGTTTCACTTGGTTATTTT
The DNA here is from genome assembly GCF_028021215.1 of Eschrichtius robustus. Lineage (NCBI taxonomy): Eukaryota > Metazoa > Chordata > Mammalia > Artiodactyla > Eschrichtiidae > Eschrichtius > Eschrichtius robustus. The sequence continues at coordinate 9,081,048 of NC_090845.1, read as the reverse complement.
CTCTTCCAAATATGGAATATAGGAATCTAGAAAGCAGGGTAACAGTGAGTTAATATTCATCATGTTTTGTTTATCTTGGCTTTTAAAATACGCATTTCTTAAATTTCTGGCTTGTATAATTTCTATATTTACCCAACCAGCCTTATATTTTATCCAAGTTTTCACTTAAAAGTGAAAATCTTAGTCCATTTTTCTCAAGTTTTCCTTCTCTTTTCCCAGACATTGTTCATCATTTTTTCTAAGAGTCTGTTTACCCAGAGCATGCTGACAGGGTACTTTGTTTTTGAAACAAAATTTAAACACATTAACACACAATCAATGATGTGTATCATATGTATGGTGAATGCAATTACATGATCCACTTATATCTTCCGTAGCTGAATACAGGATGCCAGTTGTTTGTTGGTGTGTAAGTGGTTATGCCTTTGATTAAATTATCTCCACTAGCTAAGCCTATAATGGCATAGAAGTCTTTGCTTTTTCCTGAATTTTCTAGGATATTTTTATGTGTGGAGCTTCTCTGAGACAAGTTTCCTCAAATATCGAGGAACCTTCTCACAAACCTAGCTCTTATGACTGCATTCAAATGTGTTAAGGTAAGCAAAACTATCTGTAGTGATAAGTGACCTGTAAATCTCCATGGCATAACCCAAGCACGGTTGATACGGTGTGTCAGAAGGCTGTATTACATTCAGCCATTCAGGGACCCAGGTTCCATACGTTTTATGGCTCTACTCTCCCCTGAGGCCTCAGAATTTGACTAGGTTATTTTCAACCAAATGGTAGAAAAAGGAAGAGAGGATGCATGGAGAACTGTCTGTTTTTTTTTCGGGGGGGGGGGTGGTGGTGGTAGTTAAGGACCTGGCCTCGCAGTGGGCAGCCATCACTTCCACCCACACTATGTGGGCCAGGATTCATTCATACGGCCCGGCGGCATCACAGAGGAGGCTGGGAAATCTATAACATGGAGCCTAGGTGGGTAAGAAAATGGAGTTTGGTGAGTTTATGGCCTTGACTCTGCCACCATACAGGTTGACTGCTATGATTTCAAAGGTACCGTCAAGGCCCCTGATGTTCCCCAACCACTTTCCTACGGCAAGCTGATTCCTTGATTTAGCTTGCATCGAGGTTAAATGGAAACACTGATTTCTGTTAGGTGAGACTTTAAAATATTGTCAGTCATTTAATCTCCCATGTGGATGAGGCTTTGAAAGCAGGTCTTGTTTGAGGGTAGGTGGGAAAAATTCCAAGGGTACCAGCTCGGTAGTAGGAATGAAATACTGCAGGGTGAGCAAGGTGGTTGACCAGTTATTCCTTACATACTTACAGTGGGCTAACTGCTGATTGCCCAAGAAGGACAGTGTTAAAATCTGCTGGACCCCAACCTTTCTCATTGCCACCACCGGTGGTGTTGGTTCTTTTCCTCTCCTGTAGTCTTAGTTGGGTTCTCCAGAAAACAAACTCTGAGATGGAGATTTTCATGCAAATAATTTATTGGAGAGTGCTCTCAACCCCTTTGGAGGAATGATAGAAGTAGGATAGAGAGAGGGAGGAGTTGAAGTGGTCGTGGGTTAGGAAGACTTAGAGCTTTGACGGATCTTCAGAGTTGTCCTGCCTTGAGACAAGGGGCCCAGGCTTTTATATCCCTCTCCATTGAACAGTCATTGGATGCAAGCTGCACTCAGAGAGGGAGGTGTGAACTAGGGTGAGGTGGCTCTCTTAAGCGATGAGTAATTCCTAGAGAGGAACTCAGCTGTGAGTCATCCCTATCCAATATGCATGGCAATTGGGGGTCTGGGCAGCGCACTACAGCATCTACTACACTAGCGAAATCTATCTCTAAGAAGTAGAATCAGACGCAAAGTTCTCTTTCGGAGATGATAATGCCTAGGCCTCTACCACTGCTCTTCTGTAAAGCCCCTACCTCCTCGGAGTACTGTATGAGAAGGAGTATGAAAGAGGAGCCCACGAATGTGCCTTCAAAGGCCATAGTTCTGTTTGGCAAAATGCTTTTGCAAAGACCAGTTTTGCTCAAGCTCCGTTTTTCACACCCACCTCCTACCAGCATGGAATGGCCTCCTCACTTTTAGTAACTCACAAAAGATAGCCACATCCTTTGAGGTATATCTAAATTTTCACTTTTGTGAGGCACTCCCTGCTTACCTGGATTCTAAGGGAATTCACACTCATCAGAAATCTTTTGTAGTAATTATTATCTGAGTTATACGTCTGCTACTCTGTAGGTACTGTTTTACATTGCCAGCTATGCTTTCCTGTGTGTGTCTTCACCCCAAAACGGAAGTAGTTGAGGGCAAAGGTTATGTTTTGTATTCCGTGAGTCATCATCCATGTTTGGCACAATGCAAGTCTAAAGTTATTTCATTAGTTTGACAAATATTTATTATGCACCTATTATGTTTAAGGCACTGTGTTGAATGCTAGGGAGACTTAGGTAAGAATTCACACTCAAGAAGGTGATTCTCGAGAGCAAGAGGGACAGACCTTTAGTTCCAATGCAAATAGTACTAATAGAAGTTTAAGGTGATATGGAAGGATCTAAACTCTCTGATGGACAGAGTTGGTTCAGGGGCTAGGGGCGAGGTCATGGATTAAGGAAGGCTTCAAAGAGATTAGTAACCATTAATACGAGGGTATAAAGAACTCTGAAGCCCAGGTGCTTGATTCAAATGATGGTTATTATGGTGGAAGGTTGGGAAGCAGGAACAGAGCCTAGGACTTTATGGTAGTGGGCATTAATTTATGGAACTATGGGTTTAGCCCAGGGTTTCTCAACTTTGGTGCTATTGATATCTTGGGCTTCACAATTCTTTGTTATGGGGGCTGTCCTGCGCTTGATACATGTTTAGCAGTATCCCTGGCTTCTACCCACTAGATACCAATAGTTCTCCTCAGGTCTGACAACCAATAAAATATATAGATATTGCCCAATGTCCACTAGAGGTCCAAATCATTCCCAGTTAGAACAACTTGGCTAGAAACTTTAGCAATAGGCAACACTTGCCATGATGGCAGCTTCTCTGTGAGCAATGGACATTGCTTTTGGGAGGAGGAAAACTTAGGAGTGTGTTTAATGCTAATGGAAGTCCAGATACTGACACTCTCTCTTGGGAATAATGCACTTGTGGTGGGTATTTCACTGTCTACTCTTGATGATCTGCCCATCTCAAAATAATCTCTACAGTTGAGATCTGGTATATGGACCTTATTTTCCCCACAGTTAATAGCTCAGCTTTCTCAAATGTTTCTTACGGGATACATGGTCATGGAATAAAAAGATCAGAGTTAATAATCATTTGTTTATTATTTTTTGGAAACTTTGACCAGCAGGGAAGTATGAGGATTTTTAGAAATCACCAGGGTACAGTGAAAGTTGCCAATAAAAATGTAAAATAATACAGATGTTGTTATGAAGCAGAAACATGTTATGTTTTAAATAAATCAGTATTCTTAACTATTAGCAAGAGAACTTGAGTTTTTAAAAAAGAACAATGGTATTATAATTTTATTATCTTTTTCCTACACATCTGGAATTTTGAAAAAAATTTTTGAATAAAAAAATCCCATTAGATTATTTAAGTCACTCTTGAGTTTCATTGTACTTTTGAGAATATATGGAAAAGTTCTGCCTCAAATCTCTTCTCCTTTTACAGAATCCTCCTAGTATTTTGAAAGAATTTATCTATGAGTTATTGCCTGATATATGTAGGCAAAATTCAGGGATAGTCTACAAATTTGGTTTTAAAATCACACATTCCTTTTCTTATATAACTATAAAATTTGAAAAAGAGAGACAAGTATAAAAAGGAAAATGAATGTAATTTATAATACTCTTATCTAAGTTTTATAACCTTTTTCTTGTTAGATTTTAGCGGTTCCTTAACTCTAATGTGCATAGGAATCATAGTGAGAACTTGTTTAAAAAGCATGTTCTACGTACACTACAAAAGAAGGGTAAAGTATGGGGCCTGGGAAACAGCATTTTAACAGATACCCACAGATGATCCTGATTCAGACGGTCTATAAAAAGCACTTGGAAAGACTGATATGCATCCTTATGTTGCCATCATCTCTGTATTATACACTGACTAGAGGAGGGAAGAAACTATGGATTTTTACCTTTGCTTTGTCTATTTTGGTTGCGGCATGTAGGATCTAGTTCTCCGACCAGGGATTGAACCCAGGCCCCCTGTACTGGGAGCACGGAGTCTGCTTTGTCTACTTTAAAAAGGAGCCCTGCCCCTTGTAAATATTAATTCTTTCTACAACAGTTAGCTTCTATCTAAAGACACAGCATTCATTTTAGCCTTTTGGGTTATTTTCCCTGGATTGATAATCATTCAGTGTTTTTTTGCCTTGTGTTATTTGGAACAGATACGTGAATAATCCATTTAAGATTTAATAATCTTTGAACAAGTTGAATACTTGACTTGTATTTCTCTTGATGTTAACTCTAGGCAGGATGTGTAATGGGGGTGTAAAACACAATGTCAGTGGGGAAGGAAAGGAGTGACATAGGCCTGGATGAATTTGTGAGGCAAAATCTGTAGTAATTAAAATCTGTTAAGGTACAAGGGCGGATGAGAAGGGGATGTCCTGGGTGACCTCAAGTTTGTGATCCTGGGTAGCTTGAGAGGAAGGCACAAAGAGGAGCTATACTGGGGAATCTGAGGGTGCTGGGGCAGGGAATGTAAGAAGAGAAGCATGATGTAAAGTTGCGGCGGTCGGTGAGTCATCTGTTAGCGATGTGTACATGGTAACGATGTGTACAAGCAACTTAGAAATGTTGAACCATGCTTAAGAAGTTGATCAGGGTTTGAGATAGAAAAATTGGAGCCAAAGGCGTGAACAGACTACCAGAAGAGTAAATATTAAAAGAGGGCCCCAAACTAAGCTGTGAGGTATGCCTTCATTTAGAAGCCTGAGGAGGAAAAAAAAAAAAAGGAACAAAAACTAAGAAATGGACAGAGAAGAAGTAGGAACACCAGAAACAAACAAACAAACAAAAAAAACCTGTCCTGGAATCAAGGGAACACTTGGGGAAGAAGATGTGTCCAGTAGGGGCAACCCAGAAGAATCGAAAGAAGGAAAAGATTGAAACAAACTTGTTGAGCCTGGTGGCCAGGATTTCATTGGTGACCTTTGATATTAAGTAGACTTAAATGAAGTGAAAAGCCAGGAGCTGAAGAGAGAATTTAATACTCAGTCACAGCAAGAACTTGATTCTTCATCATTAGGTTCCTTGTCTTTGTTGATTTCTGCCTGCAGGATACGTATTCACCCGCAGTCGTCCTTTGGTGACCTCTTCAATGTTCAGTGTAACCAGTTTAGTATTCTGGTGCTCGTCTGTGACCCTCATTTGAAGCTTTGTGAATTAGGCAGGATGCTTCAGTGGAGTTAATTGTTTCAACTGGCAATTCACACCCAAGAAAACTTGTCATCTCCCCAGTGACCTCTTGATGGAGAATGCCAGGAAATGAGAGGGGAGTTGAACTAATCATCTATAACCCTTTTATTTATTGTCCATGGTATAATCCCTCTCCCTTTTGCTCACCTAACACTACCTCAAATATCAAAACCACCCAATTCAACTTACCAGATCCCTGAAACAACTTAATAAAATGATATAATTCAGACATTTGGAAAAGGCCCATGGTGGGGTTGATGTGTTACCCACTTCCTTTCCTTTCTAAGGTTCAAAGTACATTTTTAAGAAACCAATTAATTTTCTTCACTGTGTCCTGTTGCATTGTCAGCTTCTCTACTGGCATGGGCTTCTAGCAAGGCATTAAGGCTGTGAACCTTTACTTAACTTTGAGAAGCTAAGTAATTTGGAAGTTGCAGAGTTGAATTTGAGCCCTGATTGCTCTGACTCCATTGTCGATAATATTTCCACCATACCATGCTACCTTGACAGATCATCTTTCTCTTCAGGTTTTATTTTAAGAATGGATAGTTAACATTTTCTTTCTGCTGCCTCCTGTGGTACATAAATACAGTTAAGAGATAAAACCAAGAAAACACACAATATCACATTGATTATGTATGACCCAAATGCTTAGGAACGAAAAATTTAGCCTTATACCCATTCATACTGCATGTGCAGCTAAGAACTAGTCCTAGTTATCGTAATGTACCTCTTGATGAGCTAGAAAAGGACCATAATGAACTTCTGTAACACATCTCTTATGTTTTAAATATTTTATATAGAGTCAATTCGTAGAGTTAAACTTCTACAACCAGATTATGGGATCTGACAGATCCCATCTTTTTAAGGCAAAAGTTGAAAATGTCTAATTCAGAGGCATCATAAATTACTTATATGTAAATTAAAGCTTTTAAAGTCTCATTTTTGGATTGCCCTCATTTTCAGGGAAGGAATGAGTTGGGATAGCAAGTTGTAAGTATAGTTTTGAGCTATCAGCTTATTTCCAGATATGGGGATGTGGAATACCCCATAAAGCATGCTGGGGAGCTGTGTATTTTATTTCTGGGTTTGAATGCTCTGAGGCACGGGCTAGGGTGAGGCTGAAGACACCAGGCCTAGGGAAAGATGAGGGCTTGGTTCTGGATGGCGGATGTGTCCAGGGTAATGTGATCTGGTTGCTGGGTCAGAGTGGTAGTCACTGGGAGGACAAACTTTATGGTTGTAAACGAGTCCCTCAGAGAAGGACCTCAGGCAGGAGCTGTGGGTTTATGGGAAATGGCACCCATCAGTCGGTCACTCAAGGGACAAAGTTGGCAAGAGTTGGGAATGGGTAGGGATGGCAGGGATAGTTCCTGGCCGTCCCAGTGGAGAACCCAGAGGATAAGGATGATTGCCATAAGGGGAATTAGGATGGCCAACAATTGGGTAGCACTGTCTCCTCCTGGTGGTAGGACTTGGTACTCCATGGCTACATTGTCACAGAAACCCCATGACGTCGAGCCCACCATGGTAACCCCAGCTACAAAGGGCTGAGATAAAGGGAAGCTGACGACTTCCAGTCTATTGGTCTTTGATCCTATAGGTCCGTGGCCACAAATACTTTGTATGTGTTTGTGATTAAGTCTCCCAGAAGTCAGCAAAGCATAGTGAATATGAGCATAGACTTTGGAGCCAGGCTGCCTGGGTTCAATTGTGGGCCCTTAGACAAGTTACTTGACCTCTTTGTCGTTCAGTTTCCTCATCTGTAAGTTGAGGATGATAGCCCCTACGTCATTAGCTTGTTATGAGGATGAAATGAGTTAATATTTGTAAAGCATTTGGAACCACGGCTGGCATAGAGTAGGAGTTCTCTTATTACATTGTCAAAACTAACAATAAAACTTCATCTGGGTTAATCGGTCCATTTGTATCAGTCTCCAAATAGGGGCATTGTTTAAAATGCAGATTCTGGGGTGTTACACCAGACGTAAGCAAATTCTTAAGGGTCGTTCTAGGCATCTATGTTTCTAACAAGTCTCCCAGGAAATTCCATTGATCAAAGTCAGATTTGGGAGTTAAATAGGCCATGTCTCTTGTTCACATTAGATTTAAGGTCATTAGCAAATTATTTTTTGACTCATTTATTAAGAAAGACCCTCAGTACATGGGACAAAGCTTCCTTACTTAGCTCACATCTTATTTATTTGAAACAAGAAAGGATATAAGCAAATCAAACTTTCTCCCTCGCCCTATTCCAGATGCAAATATATTGCTTATGAATTTTAGAATCTAGCCTCAGGCAACTTTTTGGCATGTCATTTAGTGAAACTAACCAAGAATTTGGTTTAGATTATTAACTGTTTATAATATAATAATAAAGGAAATGCAGTTATTCTGTGTTAGAAATCTCTAAGCAGATTGCCTAATTCCTAAAAGAAAAAATCACTGCAAAAGGCAATTGCTAATTTTTCATGGGTACATTTGCAGAAAATGTAGTCATGATAGAAAATCAAATGACAGAACCTCTACAAAGATTTAGCTAAATGTGGCTGCCAAGACAGTAATGTTGCATTTTAGCAATAAGGTGGCTTGTTCTTAGTTAAAACGAAAACAAAAACGTGATCTGTTCTTCTATAAATGAGTTCAATAGAACAGTAATGTACAAGTAATTTACTTGGAAAGAAAACAGAAGATGATTTCCTACTCCTGTCACTGTAAATGTTTATAGGCTGCCCTTATTTAGGCAAAGAAGATGTCCTGATATATCTTTTTTTTTTCTGATGTATCTTTAACAGATCATGTGCTAGTGGAAATGGAATTACACTGAGCCATTCTTTTTATTGTCTGGTTGCGCTTGTTAGCAGTATCATTTATTTTCAAGATGACTGGCTCTAGTTAAGGACCTATTCCATGACCTTGGAGCAAAGCAGAGTTAATTGATGTAGCGAAGCATTTGTTAGCACTTGTATCTCAACCATGAAACCAGATGGGCAGGGTAACTTAACTGAGAAATTAACTGTATCTTTTCTTGCCTCTGGGCTTTTCACACACAGATAAAGGAAACTTTGTTTTCTTCCTCTTCTTTTTTAACTTAGGAAGGCAGGTATGGCAAATTATATTTTCTCAAACTGCCACAGCAACATATCCAGTCCCACATGGTCCTCTAGAACCATGCCACAACCCTATCAAGAGGTATAATCCATTTTTCTCCTCCTCTGAGCCTGAGTAGAACTTTGGGATGGGCTCAACAAATAGAATGTAGTGGAAGTGACACTGTATGACTTAACGAGGCCAGGTCATAAGTAGTGTCCTGGCTGTACCTGGCGTGCTCTCTCTTTGGGACACTTATCCTTGAGATCCACCCACCGTGCTGTGAGGAAGCCTCAGCCACATGAGGAGACCATGTGTTCATTCCTGACTCGGCAGCAGTAGCGGAGACCATCTCCCACATTGGCAGCCACGATCAGCCACCAGAAATGTTAGTGTCCTAGCCTTCAGATAATTCCATATCCCAGTCCTCAGCCTTTGAGCAGCCCCAAGTTGCAGGGTTTCAAGCAAAACGTGTCTCCTCATGTTACTGCCTAAGGTGCAAAGTTGGGGGGTAATTTGTTCATCAAGATGACAGAATTGTGGAACCCCAGGGCTTCCTGTCTGGAGGCATGTATAGTTTTTTGCTTCAGGGGACAGATAAGGGGCCCTTGTTTTCAGAGGTCAGGGAGAACAAGATCAGGGCTCAAAGAGTTCAAGAAGTGAGGCAGCAGTCCCAGCCCCTAAGGAGCAAAATTCCCAAGCCCCACGGATAAGAGCTGGGAGTTCTGAGAGCAGTGGAGAAGGTGCCCCACTCTCAACTGGGCCTTAAGGAAGCGGCAGAACTTCAGAGTGGTGGTAAAAGGCTGTCATGATCCCTTAGGGTGTGCATGTGTGTGTAGTGGGCAGGTGGTGTCAGAAAAGCCAGCTGCCTTCACATGGCCCACAAGAGCCAGAGCAAAGAGAAATGGCAGAGATACGAGCAAATACTGAAAGACATCCTTGGAATCCTTGTCAGCCCCTGGGACCCTTTTCTGATCCTGGGAGGTGGTAGGGACTCTCAGAATTTATTCTGATGAAGGCTTTATACATATGTATATGAAAAGTGTTAGTTATTTGTTATAATGTCATTTGTCAACTGGCTAATTTGCATGTTAATCCTTTTCTCACCATTCGAGTTAGTACATTATCATATACCAAATATTTTTCTGTATTTGGTTTTGCTGTGTTTTGCTCCATTAACGTATCTGTCTGTAACCACTAAAATGACTCCATTTTAGTAATGATGTACTTATATTTTAATATCTTGTAGAGAAATGTCTCATCATTATTTTTGTCCGGAAGTCTATTGGCTTTCTCACTAGTATATTCTTCCAGGCAGGCTGTCAAATCATTTGGTGAGATTACCCCCCAAAACTTTGATTGTGATTGTCTTCTACGCAAATAGTTAAGAATGGCAGGTTGAACATATAAGTACTTTAACTCCTCTTCTTCCCCAAATCCCACTAAATGAGAGTAAAAGAACGTGAAAAGAAGATATAAATAGACAAGGACAAATAATGAGATAGGAGACAACAGTGACAAAATCTTAGAGGTTGGTATGAAGGTAGATGGGAGTTAAATGACTTCACAGACATGAGAAAGCTGAATCCTAAGCTGGAAGTTGGGAGAGGGGAGAAATGACCTAATGTCCATTGCAGAATCCTCCAAAGGAGCAGAGTTTGGCAGGTGGAAGAATTGGTTGAAAGTCTGTTTAGGAATTTAGCCCCTCATAGCTCCCTTCCAAATTTCGGCAGCTGAGCAAACATCCCTCCCCTATTCTGGCCAGAGGCTTGAGGTTTGTTCTGTAAAGAGGATAAACAGATGATCTTTGAACGAGACAATATGAGGCACAGCTAAAACAGAGAGACCAAGTAGAGAACATGGGGATTAAGATAAACCTTATATATGAGACTTGAGATCGCCAGCCTTCTCCCCTCCCATGGCTCAAGAATTTTGGCAGCCAGACATGTACTTTCAATGCAAGAGGTCAGAAGTATCTTCTCTGAAAACCTAACTTCCAAAAGAAATGAGCAGAAGATACTGGAATCGGAGGTCTTCCAAATATCACCATAGAGAGAAAAGCACCATTGACGAGCATTGCCCCCAAGAGCTCCCAGTCACCTTTTTAGTACGTCACCCTTAAATATGACCAGGCAGTCAAGGACTGCCAGACATTGATTTTTTAAAAACTAACTTGAAATACCAATGGAAAGAAAAAAAATGCAGAATAACTTTTATTAATATCTTCAGAGAAGATATGAATCTGTGAGGCAAGCAATAGAGACTATAAAAAAATTCAGTGAACGCAAAATCTTAGACATTAAAAGCGTGCTAACGCACACTGTTAGGAGACAAAATTAAGGGGACTGCCCAGAAAGTAGGATAGAAAATAAAGAGGAAAATAAGACAAGATTTTTTTTAAAAAAAGACCCATCTAGAATGTTCTGGAATAGTTGAAGTTCTATGAATAGAGGACAGAGATAACAGAGGAAAGGAAATCATCAATAAAATAATTCAAACAATGTCTCCCAGAATCGAAGAACGTGAATGTTCCAATAGAAAGGGATGACTTAAGTGTCCAGAACAATGGGTAAAGCAGACCCACTCCAAGGCACGTTATCAATGAATTTCAGAAAGCTGGGGACAGAAAAGAGATTCTACCACCTCTGAGGGAGGGGGAAAAAAAGCAAGTTTTATACATAGTATCAAGTATTAGAAGACATCAGAGTTATCAGTAGCAACAGTGTGTAAGCTAGAAAGCAGTGGAGCAGCACACACTGAAAATTCTGAGGAAGAAAACCCTTCAAACTGAGAACTGCATATTCAGTGTCTGAAAACAGAACTTAGCTTCCCATGCTGCCCTTTTCAGGAAGCTGTTTGAGATGTGCTTCTACAAAAGTATGGAGTTAATCAAGAGAGAAGACATAGGGTCCAGGAAACAGGGACTCCAACCCAAGAGAAAGTAATGAAAGAAGATTCCTGGACGACTTCCAGTTTCTAGGTGTAGTAGTAGGCAGAATTCTAGGACAGCCCCCAAGATTTCCAATCCCTGATAGACATGCTGTGAATAATCCCCTCCCCTGTGTCTGGGCAGGGCCTGTGAACATGATGGGATATCACTCCCATGATTAAGTTAAGTTATATGGTGAAGGTGAAGAGATTTTGCAGATGTAATTAAAGCCCCTAACCAGTTGATTTTAAGTTCATCAAAACGGACGTTATTTTTGGTGGGCCTGACTTGATCAGGTGAGCCCTTTAAGAGGGTCCAGAGATCATAGAGTGAAGAAGTCAGAGAGATTTGAAGCAGCAGATATTCTCTCCTGTTGGCTTTAGGGAAGCAGACAGCCATTTTATGGAGAGGATCACATGGCAGGGAATGGTGGGTGGTCTGTAGAAGCTGAGGGCCTCAGTTCTATCACCACAGGGAATGGTATCCTGCCAAGAGCCGCATGAGCTTGGAAGAGGACTCCGGGCCTCAGATGGGAATGCATCCCTGGCCATCATCTTGATTTCAGCCCTGTAAGGCTGCGTAGAGAATCAGTTCTGCCATGCCTGGACCCCTGACCCAGACAAACAGTGTGATAATGAATGAGTATTGTTTTAAGCCACTAAATTTATATCAGTAGATAACTAATGTGGGTATAACGGATCATCAATCCAGATTGATTGAAGACTCATGTATCAGATTTATCAGAAGACTCTGGATTTATCCAGAGGTGTCAATGTGTCCTAATGTCTTGAAAGATGTACACAACTTGAGGATAATTGGAATAAGTGTTGTTGGTAATAAGTACATACAAAACTAAGCAATCAAACACAAGACCATTAGTAACGGTAAGAAAAACAAAATGTTGCATGGGAAAACAGTCATAGTATATAACATGACTCAGTTATAAACAGGATTTACAGAGCCATAATAATATAAAAAGCAAATGACAGCCTAAGCAAAATTACAGGATGAATACTGTGAAGGAGGAAAAACTTTTCCTTGATCCTATTTGGGTCCCCGGCTGGGTCTGAACATCAGACTGACAAAAACAGATCGACAGGAGAAAAGCATACAAATTTATTTAACGTGAGTTTTATGTGACACAGGAGCCTTCATAAGGAAATGAAGACCCAGAGAAATGGCTGAACGTGAGTGCTTTTGTGCCAGGTTTGATGAAGAGTAGAAAGTCGTGGAAAGATACGATAGGACAAAGGGTATGAAATGAGTAGAGTGAAGTGAGGGAAACATAGCAAGGCCGGTTCATTCCGATTCCTCTCTCTGTCCCTTTGACTTTGGAGATGAAAGTGCTCCTTTCCTCCCCGTGTAGGGAGGGCACGTCTCACGGAGGGGTTTCTGACCTGATCAGGAGAAGGTCAGAAAGTCCTTCGCACACCTGCCTTTTCTCAAATTCCTTCAGCTGAAAAACTGCAATATGACAAGGTGCCGTACTTGGGGGTAGCATGTCCTGAACCCTGTCAGTGCTTAGGAGGGCTGGAGATGGGAGGTGTCTGTGGGGAGTCGGGGTGACGAGGAACAAGGACCGAAAGCTTCGTCTGCCATCGTAGAAGTAATAGGTAATGACCAGAATGGAAATAGGCAGAAGTAGCAATATATGTCTATCCTAGTGTCTATGGGACGGGGAACATTGGAGTCGAGGGACAGGTAACTATTCAATGGATCAGGGACCTTGTGAAAACCTTGTGGAAGTACTTGACTCTTTAAAATATGTGATTGTATAGATGGGACAAAAATCAAGATGAATCTAAAACAAAGCATTGAAAGTTCAATAGATGAATGTAAAGATTGGCTCTTGAGATGACATTTTCATTTAATTGCATTTTCAAATCCCTCTCCCTTTTGGGCTGTTGATAAATGAACAAGATTATAAACGGTAAAATTCAATTCGCTTCTTCCATGTGTGAACAAATGCCACAAAATAAAAGAATTTCTTTTGCTCCCGATTACATACATTGCCCTTGAAAAATGACCTTCAAGAAGCTAACGTGACCAAATAAACGAGAGCTGCCGCTTCTCAATTTTTAGCACATCGTAGAGTTAAGAGGGTGGTTGTCTCTGTTTACTGGTTTGTTCCTGAGAGTAGTTAAAATACTTGTAATATATTAACACCCCCCGTGAAAGATGGAACACTTCTTCAGTGTCTGTTTCTTCCGCGATCAACTTCTTGTTCGGAATAGCAGGACTCTAAATTCATTTTTTTTTTTTTTTTTTTTTTTTTTTCACTTCGCACTCTCCAGAAGCTGTGATTGAGCTTCTGGAAAGGCCACGTGTTGCGGTTGTTCCTGTATTTTCTACTGAATAGTATTCACTAGCTGCGCACCAGCAGTGTGCACCTGTTGCCAAACATGCACTTGCCGTGCAAGTTCCTAAACCTTGTTAAGCAGCTGTTGCCATTTCCATCTGAAGGATATAGTAATAGCATCTCGGATATAGAATTTTCTTGGAATTTTTGAATTTTATTTTTTTATACAGCAGGTTCTTATTAGTTATCTATTTTATACATATTTGGGTATAGTATTTTTGAGCGGCTTAAATGCGATAAGGGGGTGAAGGGCTTATTAGCACAATGCCTCACACAAAGTGAGAAATCAAGTGTTAGCTGCTGTTATCGTTGTTACTCAGGGGAACAGAATTGTTAGTAATAATCATTTATATTCGTGTGCCATAAATTTAAGAATGAAATTCTAACTCTAATCCAGTAGAGGCTTTTCAATTTTGTTTGTGGAATTTTCTCACCCACTCCAGGAGATAAATGGTGAATTGATGTATTTCTACCCTCTTTCTGAAACTGAATTAAACTTAGGAAGCATGGTAATTCACATACTCTTTTTTTCAACTGTTAGAATCTGTGCAGTCCAAAAGAGCTTTTGATGTTACATTCATGAAAGATGTAACTTTTCAGACTTAGAATTTAATAACAAATTTTATTTAAAATCCTCAATCCCTTCAGGAAGTTGGTAAGGAAATTATATCTGCTAAGAATTAGAAATCAGTGGCTATCTAAATATAGGAAATTATATTTAGATAGCCACTGCTCTCTAATTCTTAGCAGATACCAAAGGATTAATTGATCCTATCTAGAAAACCACATGACTATCTGTGGTTACTATTTGCATATATGAAGCAAGAAGAAGTGCTAAAGATTTATCCTTGTTAAAACTTGATTCTTTAGTTATTAAGGCTGTGGTCAGGAAAGAGGGAGAGAGGGAGAGAGGAAATGAATATGAATGATAGTTCCCCAGTTCAGCTTTTTCCATCACTTTTACCCATTTATTTCGTGCTCAAAAACAAATTTTAAAGCACAGATACCTGTGCTTTGATATTTCTGAATGATAAATTGTTAAAAGTTCACTTTAGCAGAATGGTAATTTCTCAGGAAAGATCCTTAATACAAACGTAAAGAATAAGAACCCATAAAGACATATTAATCTTTTGTTCTGGTTTATTGTTGTTCCATTGCAATCCCATAAAGACACAAGAATTAAGAACTTTTGAGTTAGGGACTGCTAAGTTGAAGATTTCTCTAGAATGCTTTCTTCCTTTAATAAGCCCATGGAAACTAAATACAAATATTGCTACCACAATATCAACGTGCGAAGTCCAATTTTTAGAACAGTTGTCAGGAAATTCCAAAAGTTCTACAGCCCAATTACGTGGGTGTTGTGGCCTGAATGTAATTTTTCTATTCCTCTCTCCCTTGTAAACTTATACCTGCAGTGCAGTTCTGTTCATGTGGTAAAACCCGTGTCCTAATTTACCCAGAATATATAATATGGCCAAGTTCTCATTGCGCCTAAGATCCTGAACTAGAAATTTCCTGAGTGTTGATTTTTCACCCTTTAAACAATTTTGCATTAATGCATACCATACAGAGTATCAGCTTGAGAGAAGAGGAGGTAACAGGATAAGGAGATTTATAAACACATGGCGTCCACAGAAAACAGTTCAATAAGACCACGTTTGCTGTTGGAATAAATACTTTGTGAGGCAGTCACCTGGTCCTTCTAAGCCTAATGAGAGGAAGAGAAAGACAAATTGTATTTTGTACAAGAGCTATGCTAGACTTGCCTCATTTATCACTGAGCTACAAAATGGAAACTTTGCCTTTGTTCACTCACAACTCTAATGTTTCAAGAAATGTGCACAAATTTGAACAACTCCCACTTCTTCTGAGTGGTCAACATGAAACCCGAAGGTTTTAGACCTTAGAAAAAAATTTCAACAAGGTAAGACATTTTTATTTGGAGATTCAAACTATTAAATACTGGGGATCTAGAAGGGGATTGGGAATGAAGAGAGATCAGAGCTGTCCAATATGGTGCAAAGTGAAATTGATGTTAACATAATTAGTTAATATCATGGTGGATTTAAGGAACATGTCTTCTGTGCAACTGTAGGAAACTATGATCACTATATAATAGAATGGGGTTTTTTTTCCCTTTTTTTTTTTTAACTGGGTTATTTTCCCACCTCCTCATCCCCATCCCTGTCCCTCTCTCCCCCTCTCTCTATTTTAATGTTCCAAATGGGACAGAATTGGCTGGAGATGGTGGTCCCAGATGCACGTCTCTTCCGCTCTTTTTTTTCTTGCCTAAATCCTCCTACTTCAGAACCCCAATTCTGTGGATTCACACTCTTTTGGTGCTTGGGCCACACCGCCCCACCTTGCCTCTGCCACGTAGCCATCAAGCCACTGTACGCTCTCTGACGGGGCAGCTGGCAAAGAGAGGGGCCACCACCCCCTTGATGGACAGAGCTGATCATTTAGTCAGTCAACAGTTGCTTGTGAGGGGTGATGTTTTTCCAGCAGCCTGACTCCTCCACGCCAGCCCCTCACGGTCCCGTTCCACAGCCTCGCGTGGCTAGCAGGCTCCCGCTCACTTTGGTGATCCCGGATTCCCAATTTTGTTCCCCTAGACTTAGGAGACTGTCAGAAGTTCTACTCAACTTCTCCGCTTCTCGTTCCCTTCTCTTGGACTTGACAAATCTCCCTCAGGGAGAAGGAGCACCCAAATGGCAGGATTACCTCTTTGTGATTCTGTTTCCAGTTCCTTGACTTTAATACGCCAATAAAGATGTATAAAAAATAAAAATAAAATAAAATGGCTTACTTCCTTGTCGTTTAATGCCATAAATGAGCTGTTTTAAGTATCTTGTCCAGTTTTCCTTCTGGGGAGGGGTGCTTCCAGTGATCTACTCTGCCATTATTGGAACCCTTCACCTTTTAAATTCATTTCTACCTCATTCCTTTGTGATGTTATATCTCTGATACCCCTTCCTTCTAGGCACAAGTCATCATGTCATCCTCTGTGCCAGCAAACTCATGGGCACATACTTGATTAGAGAGTATGTCTATTTTATAATTACCTATTTAAGCATCTGTTTCTCCCAATAGACAGTTCCTGTGTAAAGGGCCCCAATTATACCTAACCCATGTTTGTGTCCTCAGTGCCTAATGTTGATGCATATAATAGGTGCTCAGTAAGTGTTTATTGGTGGAAATGGTTGGTATTTCATGTAAATTTCATGTCTTTATAAATTCAGCATCTCAAAAATCATTTAATAGCTATGCTCCCACCACAGGAAGAAAAAATAAAGAAGGAAAACCAAAAAAAAAAAAAAAAAAAAAAAAAGCAGAACTTACTTGTCTCTTTTAGGGTGCTTCTGATATGGAAATTTTAAAAAGCAAGTATCGTCTTTGCTTTTATCAAAGGAAGGATGGGGAAATACGAAAAGAGAAGTACAGTAACCATCAAGGTTAGGAAGGGAAAAAGGAAGAAAAAGTCCTGATACATAGATTTAAAGGGATGATTTTCCAAATGCTAGTCTATTTGCGTCATTCAGCCTCTGCATGTATGCCTCTGTCCCCCAAAGGAACATCACGTGCTACCCAAATATCTGCCTCTAACATTTTACATTTACCCAATGCCTGGTAGAATGGAAATTCAAAAGTTATTTGGACAATTGTTCTCAGAGGTATCCATCTCAACGTTTAGGTTTTCGAAGTGGATATTCGATCGGTGAATTTTGTAGCAATATATATATATTTTTTTATGGCTGCATTGGGTCTTCGTTGCTGCTCACGGGCTTTTTGTAGTTGCAGCAAGCGGGGGCTACTCTTCGTTGCAGTGCACGTGCTTCTCATTGTGGTAGCTTCTCGTGTTGTGGAGCCCGGGCTATAGGCATGCAGGCTTCAGTAGTTGTGGCACGCAGGCTCAGTAGTTGCGGTTCGCGGGCTCTAGAGCACAGGCTCAGTAGCTACGGTGCACGGGCTTAGTTGCTCCGCGGCATGTGGGATCTTCCTGGACCAGGGCTTGAACCCGGGTTCCCTGCATTGGCAGGCGGATTCTTAACCACTGTGCCACCAGGGAAGTCCCTGTAGCAATATTTAAGAGTACAGAAAAAAGTGTACTTTTGGCATAAGATGTGGATGGGAAAGAATTAAGGAAATATTAATTTTTCCTCTCAGTGGAAATTCTTTTATAAGTTAAGAAAAATTGCTTTGCTTACAATAGATTGATTACTGCACATGGCAAAAGCAGATGGAATTTGTGTGCAATTCTTAATTTATCAAATAGTATGAAGAAGTTTATACTCCAAATAGAATATTGCTGTGAAAAACCATTGCCAGGTGTGATATTTTATTTCTTCACCTTTTAGACTATGAAGCAAGTAGAAAAACAGGAATAAGGGTAAAAGAATAAGAATTTGTCTTTAAAATGGAAAGTTTAAAGCATCAGAGGATTAATACCTATTGTACTGTTCTCTATTATAAAATATGTAAAGGAATACAGATAATTCACACCCATTTTTACCATTTCATTCTTATCTCCTCATTTTTTTCTCTATACTTTCCCTTATAAAGTCAAAGAAAATAGGCACATGGACAGTTTCTCTGTGTTGTTTAAGGATGTCCCATCCTCAAAACAGCAACACTATGCCACAGTTATGTTTCTAAATTCAAATTTTACAGTAAAACCAACAAAAGCAAAATCTGTCACTCAGATAAGATCAGTAAGGCATGGAGATCATGGTGTGACAGCCCTAAAATTGCTCTTAAAACAATAAGGGCTTCACTATCATTTGTTCATTCAGCAAACTTTAACTATTAAAAATCCAAGGAAAGGGGGTCTACAAGCATTATGAATCTTAACACACCAATCTCATATTCTCTCCAACAGCCTGTGCAGTAGGTGGTATTACCTTCTTAAAACCTTAAGAGACGAGGCTTCTGAGAAATGTAATATCTCATCCAAAGCAAGGAAGAGAAAGAAGAGAACCAGAACACAAACTCCAGGACATAAACTTCCAAATCCCTGCTCTCTTCCCTTGACCACACTGTTTTTAGTCCTGAGGCAAGACATGTGTGGATCACGATCCCGACACCTACAAAGATGAATCCCTCCAACGTGATGCAAAATAAAATAATGCCAAAGCCTAAATAAGTGCAAAGAGGTCCCGTGAGGTTTTACATTTTTCCCAAGGCTAATATTATGCTTAGTTACTATGGAAATAGCAGTAACCAAGTATTTTCAAAGAGCACCCCAACCCCTCTTTCTCCCCCCAAGCCCCGCTTTGGTATTGTCATAAGCACATGCTTTTTGTTTTTCATTTATGTAACATGGTACTAGTCGGGGTAGGAAAACTTCTCTGTGGAGCAGAGATTCTCAAATAAGGTTAATGGACCACTAAGCAACCAGTGGATGAACTAAAGATGTCAATGAAACCCCGAGTAGTGTGCAAAGCGTTGGGTTAGTGTATGGGCAGTTTTCTGGGGGTGAAGGCTAGAGCTTCTCTTGCCATCCCCAAAAGCTGAAGAACCACTGTTGTAAAAAGTTGGGGATGCTGGGAATTCCTCAAAGCAGGAGAGGAGACTGAAGAACAAATAAAGAGTAAGTTATTCAGATTGCTTTTTTAAGAGAAATGCTAGACGTTTCACTCATCTGCTTTGAAATTAAGAACAAGGATTATAAAATCCAATAGCTACCAAAAATAAAGATGACATTTGCTAACTTATATGTACCCAGCAATGTTCTAAGCATATTGCATACTTTAACTTATTTATTTTTTCCAGTTGTTCTTTTATTTTGTATTTTTATTTTTTTAAATTTTTATTGGAGCATAGTTGATTTACTATGTTGTATTAGTTTCAGGTGTACAGCAAAGTGAGTCAGTTATACATATACATATATCCACTCCTTATAGATTCTTTTCCCATATAGGCCATGACAGAGTATTGAGTAGAGTTCCCTGTGCTATACAGTAGGTCCTTATTAGTTGTCTGCTTTATATATAGTAGTGTGTATATGTTAATCCCAGTCTTACATTAACTTATTTAATCATCACAAGAACCCAATGAAGTTAGTGTTAGTGTCATTTCCATTTTATTTAAAGTGCAAGATGTTTTCAGGAAGAAAAATAGAGCAAAGAAGGGATGGCGGATGAAAGGGTGAGGAAGAGAAATCTAGTAGTGAAGTATTGCAGGAAAAAGAAGTCATAACTGCTGAGACCATAGTGAAAAACACAATTCTGCTATTTGCCAAAGTCACATGCATTTACAGATTAATCATTTTAGAAGAAAAAAGAATATATAAATGATTAGATTAAAAACATGTATAAACACTGTCAAAATTTATTAGAAGCGTTTGAATTTCAGCCTAATATTTGGAAATACAGACATTTCTGAAATGTTTTCTTTTCTTCATTTGATGGAGAAAATCCTTATTTGCACAATGTAGAAACAGACCGAGAAAATAGTAGTTTTGTCGAATAAACATCCATCTTCCACTTGGTCTTTTGGACTTTAATTAATGGTCCCTCATAGTTCATACTGTATGTTGCTGAAATTAAGCCAAGAACTATGTGGAGACCACAGATGAATGCTAGCCCATCCTTCCTTGCTAGCCAAGTCTACCGTGAAATTGAACCTGGCCTGTCATAATTGGAAAGTAAATTATCTATATTGTACTGAAATGCTTTCAATATGTTTAAAGTAGCCCTGTATACTACCTGCGATAATAAACATACTACTGTAGGAATTGTAACTGGATTCTTTCTCCTCTTTAACGAAAAATTGAGGAAAACAGTGAATGTATTTAGCACAGTGAAGTTCGCGTGATTTTCCTATCAAAGAAATTTCATTATGCAAGAGGGAATGGATGACTTAGGCTCAGGATCAAGTTTTCTTTTTATTTTTTTACCTTTAAAAATGTGGAGGGAAGAGTGGAAATGAGTATTAAAATTGACTTCGTTTTTCTACCTTTATTCTCAGTGATCAGAGTAGCTCTAGGATGTATCTTTTTTGAGTGTTTTCTAATACATTTGGTATATGTTGCATTAATTCTCCCCTTTGCCTACCTCACTCTCATCCCCTGCATACACTGTCTACTCTACAAGGCTACAGGGCCATGGAATTGTACAATTTGGGGGTGTGGGGTGAGGATCTACCATTCAGATACTCTGTGAATTGTCCCACTTGCAGAACTGATTCGTAACAATTTCAACTAAATGGCTGTCAAAGTTCGACGTTAAATTCCTTGAATTGACTCCAAATGACCAATTCTTTTTCAAAAATTTAAACATGTACATTTCAAACATAGAAAGGGAACTTGCTTATTCACTATTCCCTTTATGTTCATTTATAAAAATATGTACTCCCTACTTGCCTATTCCTCTCACTGGACATAGACTGTTGTCACAATCAGCTCATGAAGCTGTCAGCAGGTCCATGGAGACCACCTTATGATGTCAAAGTAAAGGCAGAGTAACACTGATGCAGATCCCATGGTTATTAACAAAACAAACAGAACTCATTTTAAATGACTTTTACAGTTGAGGTCCCCTCTCTGGACTCTTCCTCACTACTGTGTCTCCATTTCAAAGTCACATCTTTGTTAATAATATCATGGGGTCCTGAATTCAAATTGCTTGTGTATTGCTAATTTTGGGAAGACTCACGCTAGTGTTCTAATTTCCCTTGGGCACATTAGAAAACCACAAACTATTTAAAAGGTTTTTAGTGTTGGTTAGGCACTTTGTACATTACAATGCTATATTATTGCATCGGAATTTAAAATCTTCCCTTGAATTGGGGGTATTGAGTCAAAGAATTCAGCTAATGGTGTATCACTGGACTATTTGCAGATAAAGAACATTTGAATTAGGATTTCTTCAGTTTTTACTCAGTCTTCCAAGAGGAACATTTATTAAGTGCTTACCATATGCCAGACGTTGGTTACATGTTAAATAGGGAGAAGAATAATGCAAAGAAGGCACACCCGTGACACTCATGGGTTCTATGGAGGTTATGAGTCAGGGAAACACAAATGCATAATTCCAGTACAGTGTGCCACTATGTAGGTGTGCTCCGTGAGACTGAGAGCCCGATGCCTGAGGGAATCTGATGATGTGTCTTAGGAGGGGGATATGAATTTGGTCATAAAGAAGGAAGGATATAGTGGATGATTGTTGTCTAGATTCTTTTAAACACTATTGTAATAAGTGGGAAGCTTCTTGCCTCCCAAAGTAGAAGGCAAAAAACTCTCCCCCAGCCTCATTTGGAGCCAGACACTTGCCCATGACCTAGATTTCAGCAGTCAAAGGCACCCATAGGAGACATTGATATAGAAGTGAGCAATGTAAGTGTATGGGATTTGCCTTCTGAAGACAGAAGTAGAGTTTTGGTGTGAGCTGTACAAGGGTGGGAAAGCTGTGATGTTGGCCTCATTTGGAAGAGACTAGAGTGGTTGGGTATTGTTCTTGGCTTCCGAGTAAACAAACTGGTCCTTGGTTTTTGTGGAGATTCTGTACATTTCCTAATACCACTCAGTACGTTGTGTGAGCTACTGATATCCTGTAAGTAAGACAAGATTTTTTTCCATGAGGTATGCCTATCAGGTAGGCCTGCATGTCTAATTCTTCCCTTTCCGAAGTGCAACTTTCCGCCCCACAGGAATTGGTCTAGGATGCAGCAGGGTGATCATCTACTGGATCCAAGATGTGTCCATGACTCAGTGGAGTTGATCCTCCCGCGTGGCCTCGCATGGAAAGGCGAGTCAAGCCAGTCAGATTCCTGCCCCTTGGAAATTTAAATTAGGACGTGCAAAGCGAAGGGTTGGATTTTCCTTCCAGCTCTTCTTTAGGAAAGATCAAAAGCCTGAGGTAAAAAGTAGCAAGGTAGAAGGAGGGCCATGGGCAGGACTCCCACAGTTGTGCAGTACAGAACCTGGGTGGCCATATATGGCAACCTTGGCAATGAAACAGAGAAGCTGTGGTTATGAGGATTCACAAGTCATGAGTTAGCTGAAGCTATGAGGTAATGAAAAGATAAATGAAGTGGGGGAAAAGAATATACCAGCCACAGTGTATGCAGGGGGCCAGTTCACCCTGGGTCCAGAGAGAAGGAGGTACATCGTATACAGATAATTTTAAAAGACTAATAAAACTGGCTGAAAGGTGGTCTTATTTTCATTATTACCATGCACCTGTGATTGTAAACACTGTCAGTGATAAAATACCACTACCTCCCCTCCCTGCCCTTTTGGTATACCACTGGTCAATGAGTGGCAAGAGAAGGGAATAGAAATACAGAGTAAGACTGAGACTTTACAAGAAAAGGACCATGTGCGTGTGTGTGTGTGTGAGAGAGACAGGGAGGCACAGTGGGCAAACTGAAGGTTCCCAGGAGATCCAAGGGAATGACTGACCCTGGAGTCCAAATTGGGAAGGGCAGTTTATGAGTTTATTGATTCTGATCAATAACAATGGTTTATTGTTCAACCATTCGCTGATTACTATGTGCCTGATTCTCACCAGGTCCCAGCGGCTCTTCTATCCCCAGATTTCTGCTTTGTTAAGGAAGGATTTAAGAAAGGAGATGACAGCCTTCAAGCCCGACTCCTTGACTCTCTGCTTTCCTAGACTCCCTATCACTAAGAAGGTCTGCAGTCTCTGGCCTCGGACACTCCAGTCTCTGAAATGCGTTTGATTTTTCTGAGTATCTTCTGCACTGTGTTACACGAAGAGCTGTTGTTATTCCCATGCCTTAGATTCTGTTCTGGCCGAGGCGAAACCTTCTCAGATTTATATTATAACGGGTGTTCTGTTTGATAAAGAAGCAAAATATCAATTACAGTTGTGTTGGGAATGGGGGGGGGGATGCAGTGGATGAGAGAAGGGAAGAAGGAAGAGAAAATGGGGAATGAAGACAGGAACAAAAAGAGAAAGATACTTTTTAAAACATCTTTATTGGAGTATAATTGCCTTAATGTTGTGTTAGTTTCTGCTGTATAACAAAAGTGAATCAGCTATACATATACATATATCCCCTCCCTCTTGAGCCTCCCTCCCACCCTCCCTATCCCACCCCTCTAGGTGGTCGCAAAGCACCGAGCTGATCTCCCTGTGCTATGCGGCTGCTTCCCACTAGCTATCTGTTTGACATTGGGTAGTGTATATATGTCCATGCCACTCTCTCACTTCGTCCCAGCTTACCCTTCCCCCTCCCCGTGTCGTCAAGTCCATTCTCTACGTTTGCATCTTTACTCCTGTCCTGCCCCTAGGTTCATCAGAACCGTTTTTTTTTTTTTTTTTAGATTTCATATGTATGTGTTAGCATACGGTATTTGTTTTTCTCTTTCTGACTTACTTCACTCTGTATGACAGACTCTAGGCCCATCCACCTCACTACAAATAACTCAGTTTCGTTTCTCTTTATGGCTGAATAATATTCCATTGTATATATGTGCCACATCTTCTTTATCCATTCATCTGTCGATGGACACTTAGGTTGCTTCCATGTCCTGGCTATAGTAGATAATGCTGCAATGAACATTGTGGTACATGACTCTTTTTGAGTTATGGTTTTCTCAGGGTATATGCCCAGTAGTGGGATTGCTGGGTCATATGGTAGTTCTGTTTTTAGCTTTTTAAGGAACCTCCATACTGTTCTCCATAGTGGCTGTATCAATTTACATTCCCACCAGCAGTGCAAGAGGGTTCCCTTTTCTCCACACCCTCTCCAGCATTTATTGTTTGTAGATTTTTTGATGATGGCCATTCTGACCGGTGTGAGGTGATACCTCATTGTAGTTTTGCATTTTTGCATTTCTCTAATGATTAATGATGTTGAGCATCCTTTCATGTGTTTGTTGGCAATCTGTGTATCTTTGGAGAAATGCCTATTTAGGTCTTCTGCCCATTTTTGGATTGGGTTGTTTGTTATTTTGATATTGAGCTGCATGAGCTGCTTGTATATTTTGGAGGTTAATCCTTTGACAGTTGCTTCATTTGCTAATATTTTCTCCCATTCTGAGGGTTGTCTTTTCGTCTTGTTTATGGTTTCCTTTGCTGTGCAAAAGCTTTGAAGTTTTATTAGGTCCCATTTGTTTGTTTTTGTTTTTATTTCCATTTCTCTAGGAGGTGGGTCAAAAAGGATCTTGCTGTGATTTATGTCATAGAGTGTTCTGCCTATGTTTTCCTCTAAGAGTTTGATAGTGTCTGGCCTTACATTTAGGTCTTTAATCCATTTTGAGTTTACTTTTGTGTGTAGTGTTAGAGAATGTTCTAATTTCATTCTTTTACATGTAGCTGTCCAGTTTTCCCAGCACCACTTATTGAAGAGGCTGTCTTTTCTCCATTGTATGTCCTTGCCTCCTTTATCAGAAGTAAGGTGACCATACGTGCATGAGTTTATCTCTGAGCTTTCTGTCCTGTTCCAATGATCTATATTTCTGTTTTTGTGCCAGTACCATACTGTCTTGATTACTGTAGCCTTATAGTATAGTCTGAAGTCAGGGAGCCTAATTCCTCCAGCTCCGTTTTTCTTTCTCAAGATTGCTTTGGCTATTCGGGGTCTGAAAAAGATATTTTGAGAAGCTTGACACAAAAAAGGTTACAGGAGTTCATTATGGCTGAAAGGCTGTGGGGAGAGGTCCTTAGGAAGTCTTTAAGATGTAAAAAATGATAATAACCAATTCTGGACGGGTGAAAAGGGCATTAAGCATTGCTGGAGGCAGTAAAAATGTGTATGGCTCTTTTGGCAAGAATCTAGAGTTTGGCAAGAGCCTTAAACATGCTTATACTGTTTGGCTCAATATTATACTTGTGGGAATATAGTCTAAAAAATATTTCTAAATTTTGAAGGAAAAAAGAACTTTATGTACAAAAATTTTTTCTCAGTAGTGTTTGCATAAATAAGTAATGAGCAAGAACCAATATGAGTAACAGTAGACACGTGATTAAATAGTTTTCACAGTTAAGTAATTCTTGTCACTTGATTGAATATTAGGTAGTGAAAATGGTGATTTCAAAGACCATGTAATATAGAAAATACATTAAATTGTTATAATAACAGGCTGCAAAAAGGCTATATGAGCCCATTTATGTTTATAAATGAAGAAAAAATGTATGATAAACATTAGGGAACACATCAATTAATAGTGGTTGTGTTTGAGTAGTGAGACTACAGGCTGGATTTGTTTTTCCTTTTTAAAAAAGCACTTTAAAAAAATTAAGGTATTATTTATACACAATAAAATTTACCCATTTTTACTATATGGTATAATGAATTGTGGTATTCAGTCGATTATCACCTTCCCAACTTTCACCGTGAATCTCCTCTCCCCACCCCTAGCCCCAGACAACTGGTCTTTCTGTCACTAAAATTTTGCCATTTCTTGAATTTCACATAAATGGCGTCATGTAGTATATAAGACTATAGTTATAAAGCTTTAATCTACTTTTAAAATGTTTCTTCAGTGACCACATTAAAACATGATTTGAATCTAAAACATACAGATTTCAACTGTCTTTTTCCAATAAAGGCAAAGCAGGAAAGAAATGAAGAACTTTGATTACTTAAGAGAAGAGATAGTTAGAACAGATCTGAGTTATCAGGGAGCTCGTAAAATCTCTGACTTAGAGACCATAAATAGATGCATACTCACCAAGTGCTGGTGGAACACTGACTTTCCTTCAAGGCTGACTGAGATGGAGTAGAAGATAACTTTTTTTTTTTTTTTTACCATTCCTTTTAATTGAAGTATAGTTAATTTACAATGTTGTGTTAGCTTCAGGTATATAGCAAAGTGATTATATATATGTATAATTATATATTTATATATATATATATATATATATATATATATATATATATATATATATATATATATATATATATATATATATATAAACTGATTCTTTTTCAGATTCTTTTCCATTATAGGTTATTACAAGATATTGAGTATACTTCCCTGTGCTATATAGTAGGTCCTTGTCGTTTATTTTATATATAGTAGTGTGTATATCTTAATCCCCAACTCCTAATTTATCCCCCTTCCCCGCTATCCCCTTTGGTAACCATAAGTTTGTTTTCTATGTCTGTGAGTCTGTTTCTGTTTTGTAAATGAGTTCATTTATATCATTTTTTTAGATTCCACATATAAGTGATATCACACCATATTTGTCTTTGTCTGACTGACTTCACATAGTATGATAATTTCTAGGTCCTTCCATGTTGCTGCAATTAGCATTGTTTCATTCTTTTTATGTCTGAATACTATTCCATTGTATATACGTACCACATCTTCTTTATCCATTCATCTGTCAATGCACATTTAGATTGCTTCCATGTCTTCATTATTGTAAACAGTGCTGCTACAAACATTGGGGTGCATGTATCTTTTTGAGTTATAGTTTTTTCTGGATATATGCCCAGGAGTGGGATTGCTGGATCATATGGTAACTCTATTTTTAGTTTTTTGAGGAACCTCCCCAGTGGCTGCACCAATTTACATTTCCACCAACAGTGTAAGAGAGTTCCTTTTTCTCCACACCCTCTCCAGCATTTATTATTTGTAGAGTTTTTAATGATGGTCATTCTGACTGGTGTGAGAGGTGGTACTTCACTGTAGCTTTGATTTGCATTTCTCTAATAATTAGCAATGTTGAGTGTCTTTTCATGTGCCTGTTGGCCATCTGTATGTCTTCTTTGGAGAAATGTCTGTTTAGGTCTTCTGCCCATTTTTTTTAAATAAATTTATTTTTATTTATTTACTTTTGGCTGTGTTGGGTCTTCGTTGCTGCACGCGGGCTTTCTCTAGTTGCCGTGAGCAGGGGCTACTCTTCGTTGCAGTGCATGGGCTTCTCATTGCGGTGGCTTCTCTTGTTGCAGAGCGCGGGCTGTAGGCGCGCGGGCTTCAGTAGTTGTGGCACGTGGACCCAGTTGCTCCACGGCACGTGGGATCTTCCTAGACCAGGGCTTGAACACGTATTCCCTGCATTGGCAGGTGGATTCTTAACCACTGCACCACTAGGGAAGCCCCTTTCTGCCCATTTTTTAATTGCGCTCTTTCTTTGATATTAAGCTGTATGAGCTGTTTGTTTATTTTGGAAGTTAATCCCTTGTTGGTAGCATCGTTTGCAAATGTTTTCTCCCAGTCCATAGGTTGTCTTTTCGTTTTGTTTGTGGTTTCTTTTACTGTGCAGAAGCTTTGAAGTTTAATTAGGTCCCATTTGTTTATTTTTGTTTTCATTTCCATTACTCGAGGAGACAGATACAAAAAAATACTGCTGTGATTTATGTCAAAGTGTGTTCTGCTTAGGTTTTCCTCTAGGAGTTTTATAGTATCCAGTCTTACCTTTAGGTCTTTAATCCATTTTGAGTTTACTTTTGTGTGTGGTGTTAGAGAATGTTCTAATTTCATTCTTTTACATGTAGCTGTCCAGTTTTCCCAGCAACACTTACTGAAGAGACTGTCTTTTCTCCATTGTGCATTCTTGCCTCCTTTGTCGAAGATTAATTGACCGTAAGTGCATGGGTTTATTTCTGGGCTTTCTATCCTGTTCTGTTGACCCATGTGTCTGTTTTCATGCCAGTATCATATTGTTTTGATTACTGTAGCTTTGTAGTATAGTCTGAAATCAGGGAGTGTGATTCCTCCAGCTCTGTTCTTCTTTCTCAAGATTGTTTTGGCTATTCGGGGTCTTTTGTGTTTCCATACAAATTAAAAGAAATTTTTGTTCTAGTTCTGTGAAAAATGCCATTGGTAATTTGATAGGGATTGCATTGAATCTGTAGATTGCCTTGAGTAGTATGGACATTTTAACAATATTGATTCTTCCAACCCAAGAACATGGTATATCTTTCCATCTGTTTGTGTCACCTTCAGTTTCTTTCATCAGCATCTTACAGTTTTTGGAGTACAGGTCTTTTGCCTCCTTAGGTAGGTTTATTCCTAGGTATTTTATTCTTTTTGATGTGATGGTAAATGGTTAATTTCTTTCTGATATTGCACTGTTAGTGTATAGAAAAACAACAGATAGCTCATCAATGAATTCAGTAAAGTTGCTGGATACAAAATTAATATACAGAAGGTAGCATTTTAAAGTTTGTGTCTAACCTGATAAGAGGATAATGGGAGGGCAGGAGAAAGATAAGAAGAGATCTCTCTCAGCAGAAAACTGAAGGAAGCACACTTCTTCATTCCTCTGTATTTGAATGTACACTATTATAAATTTAACGTTCTGGAACATTCTATTTAAAGAATGCAAAGCTCCTATGATCACCCACTCTGTGTCCTTCCTTTTAAAAAAATATTTCTGCACATTAGTTCTTTCTTAGGCCATTTAATTGTAAGGCAAGTAATGCTAAGTTGAGCATAATTATGACCACCATGAACTCAAAACGATTTTTAGTAAAATTACAGTTTGATTAAGTGTAGTCATGTGATTATCTACATGAAGATCTGTGCACTTTAGATCAGTTATGAAGTATAGACATAAAGTTAAATATGCTAAATGTCCACTGACAGAGGAATGGATAAAGAAGATGTGGCACATATATACAGTGGAATATTACTCAGCCATAAAAAAGGAACAAAATAATGCCATTTGTATAAGCATGGATGGACCTAGAGATTGTCATACTGAGTGAAGTAAGTCAGACAGAGAAAGACAAATATCATATGATATCGTTTATATGTGGAATCTAAAGAAATGGTACAAATGAACCTATTTACAAAACAGAAGTTGTCACAGATGTAGAAAACGAACTTGTGGTTACCAGGAGGGAAAGGGGAGGGGGAAGGGGGGGATAAATTGGGAGATTAGGATTGACATATACACACTATTATACATAGAATAGATAACTAATAAGAACCTACTGAATAACACAGGGAACTCTATTCAGTACTTTGTAATGACCTATAAGGGAATAGAGTCTAAAAAAGAGTCGATATATGTGTATGTATAACTGACTCACTTTGCTGTACCGCAGAAACTAACAGAACATAGTAAATCAACTATACTCCAATAAAAAAATTAATTTAAAAAAGTTAAATGAAAATGCTATACACACATACATGTTTGTATGTATGTATACATCCATACATGTGTGGCTGGGCGTGTTGAATCAAAGGTTTTTTACTTTTTAAAGAAAAGGTAAAATTTTAAATGTTTAACTTCCCACAACTCCTTAATACCTTATTTTTTAAAAATTTTAATTGTGGTAAGATATATGTAACAAAATACACCATTTAAATCATTTTAAATATACAGTTCAGTAGCATTAAGTATATCCTTATTGTTGTGCAACCATCACTCCATCCACCTCCAGAACTGTTTTCATCTTGTAAAACTGAAATCATGTATCCACTACAGAATAACTCTGTATTCCCCCTTTTTCTCCAGGCCCTGGCAACCACCATTCTACTTTCTGTCTCTATGACTCTGACAACTCTTACGTACTTCATATGAGTGAAAGCATACAGAATTTGTCCCTTTGTGTCTGGCTTACTTAACTTAGCATAAAGTCTTCAGGATTCATCCTGCTGGAGCATGGGTCAGAATTTCCTTCCTTTTTAAGGCTAAGTAATATTCCACTGTATGGGTAGACTACATTTTGTCTATCCATTCATCTGTTGATGGTCACTTGGTTGCTTTCACCTTTTGACTCTTGGGAACATATTTCTTTTTTTTTAATTAATTAATTTATTTTTATTATTTTTTTGCTGCATTGGGTCTTCGTTGCTGTGCATGGGCTTTCTCTAGTTGCGGCGAGCGGGGGCTACTCTTCTTTGCAGTGCGCGGGCTTCTCCTTGTGGTGGCTTCTCGTTGTGGAGCATGGGCTCTAGGCGCGTGGGCTTCAGTAGTTGTGGCTCGTGGGCTCTAGAGCTCAGGCTCAGTAGTTGTGGTGCACGGACTTAGTTGCTCCATGGCATGTGGGATCTTCCCGGACCAGGTCTTGAACCCGTGTCCCCTGCATTGGCAGGCAGATTCTTAACCACTGCACCACCAGGAAAGCCCTTGTGAGTATATTTCTTCATAGTAGAACGTTTCTAGCAATATTCTCCATGGTGATATAGGAAAGCTGATCTTATAAATGATACAGAGATGCCCTGGGCTGCTTTTGCTATGTATCATGATGCTAGACTGTTAGTGGTTCTGTGACAACAGTACTGCATTTGTACTTTTCCTGGGAATATAATTAGTTCATGGTATGCTATTTCATAGTCATATAATAAAGCAGAGTGGTGCTCAACCTGATGAAGGACTCCATTGTGTTACACACTTGACAGGAATTTTCAATCTGGAAACTTCTTAAATTCTGGGAAATTTATGTATTATTTCTTACATACTTTTCTCCCTACAATATTCTCTGCTCTCTCTGAAATTTCTAATAAGTTGGATTTTAGACCTCCTAAACTTACCCTCTAGTATTTTTATCTTTCTCTCTAGTTTCCCTAATTTTTTGTTTAAAACTCTTTGGCAACATTATCAACTTCAACTTTTAATCCTTCTCATACATTTTAATGCCTATTATCATGATTTTACTTTCTAAAGTCTGATATTTCTTTCTTTCTTTTTAAAAATACCACCCTGTCTTTCCTTTCTGAATGCCATATCGTTTCTTATCTCTTGGATGATATAATTTTTTAAAGTGTCCTCCCTGACTACCTATCTTTTCTTCAGGTCCTCTTTGGTATTGATCTGTCATTCCTGCTGGAAGCTTTCTGGAAGGTCCAGGGATCCTTGGCTTCCAGCTTATAAAAAGGAGCTAATTGGTCGCTCTGGATTCCTGTGTGGGTATTGGGGAAGGAGGGCCTTTTAGAGCAGTGGGCTTCAATGTGGAATCATTGGTATGAGTTATTTTGTGAAGGCTCCACAAATCTCAGGATCTGTGAGTCTTTTCTTTGGGACGAGCTTCCCCAGGGAGAAGTGCTCCATCTCCTTCCTAGGAGATTTAATGCTGGCTGGAAGCTACTCAGTAGGTTATCACTTATTAGACAGTGGAATTTCACTTAATTGCCCTGTATACACTACTGCATCTTTCCCCCTGGCCATCCCTAAACCCAAAGCACCTGCAACCCATCACCTCCCAAAAATATACCTGCAAACTTTTACCAAAATGAGAGTAGTTCCAGATCACCTGGGTTAGGGAAAAGATACATGACTTTAACTGCTTTTTAAAATGCAACTAATCATACTATTTTCTGCATTGCCTGTAACCCAATTTTAAAGGTACACAGTGACTCCAGTTCCTGAATGATCCCAGGGTCCTGTGGTATGAATTGGCTTGCTTTAGGGGTTTCTCATTGCCATTTTAAATTCCATCTGTGTTTCAGATTCCAAATTTTGGGTACAGGCTTTTTCCCCACTTCTTTATTCTTGTGAGTCTTGGCCCTTTTATAACTCTGTAATTTTAGTGGAGTCTGGGGAGGGTGTAGAGGTAAACGTGTATATCCAGGTTGATGTGTGATATTGGAAATTAGATGTGTGATTTTTAGTTCATATTGTATTTTTTTTTAACATTTAAAGATTAATTTATAGCTGTATCGTAATTACGATTGGAAAACATGGGCTGTATGATACTCCTTGGTGTTGAAATTTTCTTTGTGAACTATTACATGGTCATTTTTATAAATGTCCCATGAATACGTGAAAATCAGTTCTCTGGTATTGTGGAGTGCAGGGAATTTTCTAATTCATTTAGTTCAGGGTTGTTAATTGTGTCATTCAAGTCTTCTTTGTCCTTGCTATATACTTGGTTTCCTTTTTTTTAAAATAAATTTCTTTTATTTTTGGCTGCGTTGGGTCTTCATTGCGTACGCAGGCTTTCTCTAGTTGTGGCGAGCGGGGGCTACTCTTCCTTGCGGTGCACAGGCTTCTCATTTCAGTGGCTTCTCTTGTTGCAGAACACGGGCTCTAGGCGCGCAGGCTTCAGTAGTTGTGGCTCGTGGGCTTAGTAGCTCCACGGCATGTGGGATCTTCCCGGATCAGGGCTCGAACCCCTGTCCCCTACATTGGCAGGCGGATTCTTAACCACTGTGCCACAAGGGAAGTCCTATACTTGATTTCTGAAAGAGTTATTTTAGTTTGCTCTTACGAGTATCATTTTCACCATTTCTCCTTATATTACTTTCACTTTTTGCTTTATATATTTTGAGCCTACACTGTCGGATGCACACATGTTCAGGATCTTCACATATTCCTGGTGAATTTTTTCAATTACCATTTTATGAAGATCCTCTTCACCTTAACCTTTTTTTTAAATTTCTTTTTTGCTCTCAAATCTATTCTGTTTAATGTGTACCAGCTTTCTTTTGGAATGTGCCTCTTAAAGTTTTTTTTCATTCTTTTACTTTAACCTTTTGTATGTCATTCTATAATAACAGCTTTATTGAAGTATAATTGACATATAATGAACTGTACATATTTAAATGTACAATCTCATAACTTTTGGCAAATGTATACACATGTGAATCCATCATTAAAATCAAGATAATGAACATATCCATCACCCCCCCCCCCCCAGGTTACTTTGTGTCCCTTTTTAACCTTTCCTTCCGGGCCCTCCCCATCTCCTATCCCCAGATAACCACCAATCTCCTTTCTGTCATTATAGGTTAGTTTGCGTTTTCTAGAGTTTTATGTAAATTGAATTATAGTTTGAATTATACTTTTATTAGTCTGGCTTTTTTCAGTGTAATTATTTTGGGTTGATCCACATTGTTGCATGTATAAGTAGCTCATTCCTTTTTGATTGCTCAATAGTATTCCATTGTATGGATATACCACAGTTTTCTTAATCTAGTCACCTGTTGATGGACATTTAGGCTGATTCCACTTTTGGACTATTACAAATTGGTATGATAATTTATGTGCAATTATTTGTTATGAGTATGTATTCTATTGGAATGTCTGGAGTATATGGGAGGTATATAATTAAGTTTTTAAGGAATTGCCAAAATGTTTTCCAAAGTGGTTGTGCCAATTAATACTCCCACCTGCAGTCTCAGAGTTCCAGTTCCTCTGAATTCTTTCCAACACCTAGTTTGGTTCATTTTTAAAGTTTTAGTAGGCATGTGATTGCATCTCATGATTTTAATTTGTGTTTCCTTAATGACTAATGTTGAGTATCTTTTCGTGTGCGTGTGGTTTTTCTTTTTCTCCTATATGTATATCTTACTTTCGAAGTGTCTATTCAAATCTTCTGCACAATTTTATCTGTTGGGCTGTTGGTTTTCTTATTACTGAGTTTTGAAAGTTCTTGGTGTGTTCTGGATACAAGCCCTTTATCAGATAAATGATGTGCAATGATTTTCTCCAAGTCTGTGGATTGTCTTTGAGTTATGTCTCTTATAAACACCACAAAACTAGTTTTGTTATATTACTCAATTGGAGAATATCCTTTTACAAGTATATTTAATTTGTTTATATTTTTGTGATTATTGTGATATATAAATTTATTTCTGCCCTTTTATTTTTCATTTTCTTTTTTCCAATTTTTTCTCACTTTTCTGTCTGAGTTGTTTTTATCTCCCCATATTTCTCTGCTGGTTGGAATTATTGCATTCTGTTAATTTAATGTTAGCCTTAAAATTAAAAAAGCATATATGACTTTTATGCCAGGTGGATTTCTTCTGGGTCACCACATGTTATGCCTCTGGATTTGGAGCAAAGTCCACTCTGGCATATGGGGCTCTTTAAAGAAGGGGCTTTTATAGGGGAAATTGAAGCAAGAGACTGGAAGATGCAGGTCTCCCTTCAATCCACCATCCTACAGAGAGCTGTCTTGGGCCCATGGTGCTG
This sequence comes from Eschrichtius robustus, assembly GCF_028021215.1. Taxonomy (NCBI): domain Eukaryota; kingdom Metazoa; phylum Chordata; class Mammalia; order Artiodactyla; family Eschrichtiidae; genus Eschrichtius; species Eschrichtius robustus. The sequence goes on along the minus strand of NC_090845.1, from coordinate 9,046,459 downwards.
CTGAGCCTGCAGTATGTGCCTGTGTTTGGTAGTGGGAATGTGCCCCTTCCTACAAGGCAGCATGGAACCTCTCCCTTGCTACAGGGCAGCATGGAAAGCATCCTCAACAATCAGGGTGAACACACAGGCTGCTTTGAGTTTTCTATCTAGATTTGGGGTGCCAGTTGATTATAGGAATTCTCGGGTTCCAGCTGTTTAGTGCTTCATGTGGAGCCCAGTCCCAGCCTGCTGCCTGTCTGCAGCCCAGATGGGTTTCTGTGTTCTCATTCAAATAATGCTCATGACTGTGCCTCTGTGACTCTACAAAAGGTCTCAGTCACTTTCTACAGTCAGCCTCTTTCCAAGCAATATGAGACCTTAGGACTCTTTAACTTTGATTATTCTCTTTGCCCTATCGATGTTATTGTGGTCTGGATTTTTAGTTCCAACTTACTGTTACTATACCCATTAGTCAGCATTATTGTAATGTTCATTGTTCTCAGTTACAAGCAGTGATTGTTTACATTTATTATCTCGTTTTTCCATTTGTTCACTCTTGCCTCTCATGTCAGTTTTCTTTCCTGAGTTATAACTAAGCTTTGGCAATCCTTTTATTAAAGGTCTGAGAATGGGAAAGTCTCTCAATCTTGTTTGAAAAATACCTTTATTTTCCCACCACTTTGAATGATATTTTTTTCTGCGTATGGAATTTTAGGTTGACAGTTATCCTCAGCCCATTGATGATATTAAGCCATTATCTTCCACTTCTGTTCAGAAGTCTGCTAGAAGTCTAATTGTGTTTGTTTGTTTGTTTTTATATGGAATCTGTCTTTTCTCCCTGGCTGCTTTAAAAATTTTCTAGTAGTCTTTCGTGTTGTGTGCTTTCCCTATGTCTATGGATTTATTTTTCTCCTCCTTAGGACTTACTGTGTGACTTTCAATAGGGGGGCTCATATAATTTGTTGGACTGGTATTTCCATAATACAGGCTCCTATAAATTCATTCCCAGACCACCCCCATGCCAAAGCAGAACAGACCCCAGTCTTAATAAGGTCCATGTCCTCTTGGCATACTTTGGTGTCAGTTTACTCATTTACTACTCTGGCTTGAGAGTCCTTCTTTTTCCTTTTTTATTTATTTATTTTTTTGAGAGGATTTTCTTCTCTCTATTCTCTTTTCCCCTTCCTTCCTTCCTCCCTCCCTCTCTGCTCTCCTCCCTCCCTCTCTGCCTTCTTTCCTTTCCTTCTTTCAAGGTCGGCTGTATACTAAAATTTTTTATTGTATCCAGCATTTATATGCATTTGTAGTAGCACCACGTCAATGCTACTGTAGCTGGAAGTTTCCTATATTTAAATCTTTAACTCTTCTGAAATTTACTTTGAAATATATATAGTCATGAAGATAAAATCTGTGCTTTTGTCACAGTACTGTGTAATGAATTTGCCTTCCTTTTATCATTAATAAGCTATAATATACAATAAATGTAATTATATAATATATAATAAATTCTCATATGTATCAAATTTGCATGCATATAATTTAATATTTGGTAGATCATACTTTCTCGCACTTTCTTTTTCTCTTTCAAAATTTTATTTTTACATGATATCCCTTTAATCTTGATATAATTTTGAATAACTTTTTAAAGACTCTTCAGATGTGCTGGTGGAATTGTAGTTGGAATTAGGTTAATCTTACTGTTTGCGAAGAATTGTTGACGTCTTACTCATTAGTCTTTCCATCCAGGAAAATGGAATGCCTTTTCAAGTTTTTGAATCTTAAGTCTCACGATAGATTTAACAATTTCTTTACATTCCCTATTAATCCTAGATTAAATCTAGGGTTTTTTCCTCATATTGTGACTATAATATTTATGTCATTATATTATTACTAGAGGTATATAGAAGAATATTTTATATTTCTATATTTTTATCTTGACGTACTTTGCTGTTATTTGTACCAATACTAGCTTTGTTTTGTTATTTAAATTTTCTACATAGATAAAATCAGTCACAAAGTAAGAGTTTTCCCTTTCTATGGGAATTAGCTATAAATGTTTTCTTTCATGTCTTAGTACGTTGGCTACAACTTCTAGGACAATTTCAGGAAATGTGGTGATATTGGGCATCCTGAGTTGCTCTTGATTTCCGTGAGAATGCATTTGTGCTGACATTCAACTGTGATACTCTTTTCCTAACAGAGATGTTGATTATTATGATATGGAAATAGTCATATTCCTGGATTCTAGAATTTTAAGAAGTTGGCAACAAGTATTGTATTTAACAAAATACCCCTCTGAGATGTACTTGAAATAACATTTTTCTCCTCTGACATATTTAAGTGTTCAATCAAAATAATAAAATTCCTAGCAGTAAATCTTAGATAAGTCCCATGTTTCTAAGGTGTGTCATTCTAATAATACACAGCAGTTGTTTTAATTCACTGTCTTGATTTGCTTCTATTCAATGTTGATTTTTGTTTATGGATTTAAGAATGATTTAGGCTATAATTTTCTCTTTAATCTTTCTTTGTCAGGTTTTTAATCAGCCTTATGTTTACATATTTATGGTCTGAAATGTTTCTGGGGCATCTAGTATTCTGTCTCTTGAAGATTTGACAGAACTCATCCGTAGAACTATTTAGACATGGTGGATTTTTTGGGGAGATAATTTTTGAGAACCATAGAAGACATTTTACAAATTATTGTTACAAGCAGAAGTTTTCTATTTTTTCTCATGTCAGCTTGGTGATTTATACTTTGCTAGAAATAACCCATTTATTAAGATTTTAAAATGCGTTAGCAAAATTGAGTTATTTGTAGTGAGGTGGATGGACCTAGAGTCTGTCATACAGAGTGAAGTAAGTCAGAAAGAGAAAAACAAATACTGTATGCTAACACATATGTATGGAATCTAAAAAGAAAAGGTGCTTCTGATGAACCTAGGGGCAGGACAGGAATAAAGACACAGACGTAGAGAACGGACTTGAGGACACGGGGAGGGGGAAGGGTTAGCTGGGACGGAGTGAGAGAGTAACATTAACATATATACACTACCAAATGTAAAATAGATAGCTAGTGGGAAGCAGCTGCATAGCACAGGGAGATCAGCTCGGGGCTTTGTGACCACCTAGAGGGGTGGAATAAGGAGGGTGGGAGGGAGACGCAAGAGGGAGGGGATATGGGGATCTACGTATGCATATAGGTGATTCACTTCGTTGTACAGCAGAAACTAACACAACATTGTAAAGCAATTATACTCCAATAAAGATATTAAAAAAATAAAAGTGTTAGCATATAATTATAATATTTTAATATTTAAAAAATCATGTCTGTGACTGTTGTGTATTCCCTTTCTCATTTCCACATTTTGTGTTTGATACTTTGCAAGATTTTTCACTAAAACTTGACTGAGGGTTTTCCCTGTATTATTTTATTTTTCAATTCTCAGATATTTGATTTTATAATTACTACTTTATGCTATTTTCTAATTCATTAATTTCACCTTTTACCTTTATAGTTTCTGTTCTCTGAATTTTCTTATGTTATTTTCTTGTTCTCTTCTTGATTGCATTAGCTCATTTATTTCCATTTCTCTTTTTCTTATCAATATCAATAAACTTTAAGGTGGTGAAGTTACCTTTAGTATAATTTTGACCCTGCCTTATATCTTGATATGTTATAATTAGCTTTATTTGTAGAGCTTATTTCCATTATAAACTGATACAAATTTAGATTTATGCTTTAAAATTTCCAACTTGTTGATTTTTATGTGTATTTAACTAAAATTTTGTTATGAATTTCTAGTTTGTTGCATTGAAGCCAGTAAAATTTTTACTTTGAGGAAGTCGAAAAATAGGTTTTTGTGTGTCTGTGTGTCTGTGTGTTGCCATTTGTAAACATTTATGAATGTGGGTACACATTCTTTGTAGAGGGCACAGTTCTATATGTAAATATTAAGTAATTTTAGTACTTATTCAGATTTTATTATTTGTTTCGGGTCTATTTAAATATTTCAATATTGTTTTATAATCTAACACTAAAACATGCTCCTTTATTTTTTTTTAATTTTTATTGGAGTATAGTTGATTTACAATGTTGTTAGTTTCTGCTGTACAGCAAAGTGAATCAGTTATACACATACATATATCCACTCTTTATAGATTCTTTTCCCATATAGGTCATTACAGAGTATTGAGTAGTTCCCTGTGCTATACAGTAGGTCCTCATTAGTTATCTATTTTATATATAGTAGTGTGTATATGTTAATCCCAGACTCCTAATTTATCCTCCCCTTCCCCCCTGGTAACCATAAGTGTGTTTTCTACATCTGTGACTCTATTTCCGTTTTGTAAATAAGTTCATTTGTATCATTTTTTTTTTTTTAGATTCCACATATAAGCAATATCATATGATGTTTCTCTTTTTCTGCCTGACTTACTTGACTTATGATAATCTCTAGGTCCATCCATGTTGCTGCAAATGGCATTATTTCATTCTTTTTATGGCTAAAACGTGCTCCTTTAAACTCTACTTTTAATTACAGCAACATTTACTACATATTTACTAAGACCTACATGCGCACGGTCCAATATTGTAGTCACTCATCACATGTGGCTTCTTAAATTTTAATTTGAATTATAATTAAAAGTGCAGTTCACGTATCACTCTAGCTGTATTTCACATACTCAGTAGCCACATACGGCTACTAGCTACCATACTGGACAGCACAAGTATAGACCATTTCCATTGTCATTGAAAGTTCTATTATACAACACTGATCTAGACTATTATATTTTATTGTGGATTATACTTTTGATCAGTGTAGTGTTGCTGTATTTATTATTTATTACAATCTGTGTAATGCTTTCTATTTTTGTCTTTTAGTTGCTTGATACATATTTTCCCATCCTTTCATGTGTAATGTTTCTACCTCATTTTGCTCTATGTATTAAATTTTTTGTACATAATATATAGTTCTATTACTTAAACATTTAAAAAAATTAACAAGTTTGTGTTTATATTTATGCTAATGTATTTGATCTTCTAACACCTTGGTTTACATTTAAAAATATTTTTCTGTTGTCCCTATTGGTTTCCATCTTTTGATGCATGTGTAGCATATGAGTTAAGACCATTAGCTCAAGCATATGCCTTCCTGAGCATGGATCTCATTTCAACTTTTCAAGAATCAGTAGCTCTTAAATTCTTTGTACCTAAATGTCCTCATTTGTAAAATTTGTAAAGTGGGGATAAAAATAGTACCCATTTCACAGGGTTATTCTGAGGGCCATATAAATAAATACCTTGAATGTACCTGGTATATAGTAAAGAGTATATAACTATTATTAGTTAACTCCTGGACTGTTTTCCTCTGGAAACACAGTGTATTTTCATTATAATGGTTACCATTAAATTAAAAAAATACAACCTGTATATCTCTATTTGTCAGTTTCACAAAGGAAATATAATTATTTGTATCCCATGTAAGATGAGGTTATTAGTTGCTTTTATTTTCCCCTCCCCTGTGTATATTGCAGTTCATGATCTTTGTTGGAATTGTCTGAGATTGTAGAGCCATATTATTTAATATTGAAACTATTTTAACTCATACATTTGCTTTCAAGAATGATGAATTATTTTGCATTCTGTACTATAATCATATGTATTTGACTCACTTTGGATCTAAATATTTTCAGTGCTTACCAACAGACAGAAGGTCTCTCTTATATTCTTTTTCCTTTACATATTTACAGTTGTTAGCCAAACAGTATCACACTGTGTAAAGTTTGAATCTGCCTTTATTTCCTTAACAATCTTTGAGAAGCAGAATCATCCCAAGAGTAAAAAATAAAGTTCAACTGATATGCCAAAAAAATATGAACTATAACTGTCCAGCTCCCTCTGAGTCACATGGTTTGGACCGTAGAGTTTTCTTTGTTTGGGTGTTTCCCATTTGGCTATTTCAGTATGGGTGTGCCACTCTCTACGTGCTTTGCTTGGAAGCTGAAATGCATCTCTTCCCTCTGCTAGGGTGAACTGTATCATCATACATGATTTCAATTACTGCATGTACCTAGATGACTCCTAAGTCTGCATCTCCATTTCTGTACTCTCTTCCTCTTTCTAGTACAATAACTCTTGTTTTTTTTTAAATAGATCTTTATTGGAGTATAATTGCTTCACAGTACTGTGTTAGTCTCTGTTGTACAACAAAGTGAATCAGCCACGTGCACACATCTCCACATCCCCTCCCCACTGAGTGTCCCTCCCACCCTCCCCATCCCACCTCTCTAGGTCATAGCAAAGCACCGAGCTGATCTCCCTGTGCTATGATGCTGCTTCCCACTAGCTATTTGTTTTACATTCAGTACTGTATATACGTCGATGCTACTCTCACTTTGCCCCAGCTTCCCCCTCCCCACCGCATGTCCTCAGGTCCACTCTCTATGTCTACGTCTTTATTCCTGTCCTGCCACTAGGTTCATCGGTACCATTTTTTTTTTTTTTTTTAGATTCCATATATATGTGTTAGCATACGGTATTCACTTTTCTCTTTCTGACTTTCTTCACTCTGACAGACTCTGGGTCCATCCACCTCACTACAAATAACTCAATTTCATTTCTTTTTTGGCTGAGTAATACTCCATTGTATAGATGTGCCACATCTTCTTTATCCATTCATCTGTCAGTGGCCACTTAGGTTGCTTCCATGTCCTGGCTTTTGTAAATAGAGCTGCAATGAACATTGTGTTACATGCCTCTTTTTGAATGATGGTTTTCTCAGGGTATATGCCCAGTAGTGGTATTGCTGGGTCGTATGGGAGTTCTATTTTTAGTTTTTTAAGGAATATCGATACTGTTCTCCATAGTGGCTGTATCAATTTACATTCCCACCAACAATGCAGGAGGGTTCCTTTTTCACCGCACCCTTTCCAGCATTTATTGTTTCCAGATTTTTTGATAATGGCCATTCTGACCAGTGTGAGGTGATACCTCATTGTAGTTTTGATTTGCATTTCTCTAATGATTAGTGATGTTGAGCAGCTTTTCATGTGCCTCTTGGCCATCTGTATGTCTTCTTTGGTGAAATGTCTATTTAGGTCTTCCACCCATTTTTTAATTGAATTGTTTGTTTTCTTGATGCTGAGCTCCATGAGCTGTTCATATATTTTGGCGATTAATCCTTTGTCCGTTGTTTCATTTGCAAATATTTTCTCCTATCCTGAGGGTTGTCTTTTCGTCTTGTTTATGGTTTCCTTTGCTGTGCAAAAGCTTTGAAGTTTAATTAAGTCCCATTTGTTTATTTTTGGTTTTATTCCCATTACTCTAGGAGGTGGGTCAAAAAAGATCTTGCTGTGGTTTATGTCAAAGAGTGTTTTTCCTATGTTTTCCTCTAAGAGTTTTATAGTTTCTGGTCTTAGATTTAGGTCTTTAATCCATTTGGAGTTTATTTTTGTGTATGGTGTTAGGGAATGTTCTAATTTCATTCTTTTACATGTAGCTGTCCAGTTTTCCCAGCAGCATTTATTGAAGAGGCTGTCTTTTCTCCATTGTATGTTCTTGCCTCCTTAATCAAAAATAAGGTGACCATATGTGCATGGGTTTATCTCTGGGCATTCTATCTTGTACCATTGTTCTATATTTCTGTTTTTGTGCCGGTACCATACTGTCTTGATTACTGTAGCTTTGTAGTATAGTTTGAAGTCAGGGATCCTGATTCCTCCAGCTCCGTTTTTCTTTCTCAAGATTGCTTTGGCTATTCGGGGTCTTTTGTGTTTCCATACGAATTGTAAAATTTTTTGTTCTAATTCTGTGAAGAATGCCATTGGTAGTTTGGTAGGGATTGTGTTGAATCTGTAGATTGCTTTGGGTAGTATAGTCATTTTCACAATATTGATTCTTCCAATCCAAGAACATGGTATATTTCTCCATCTGTTTATGTCATCTTTGATTTCTTTCATCAGTGTTTTATAGTTTTCGAAGTACAAGTCTTTTGCCTCCTTAGGCAGGTTTATTCCTAGGTATTTTATTCTTTTTGTTGCAATGGTAAGTGGGATTGTTTCCTTAAATTCTCTTTCTGATTTTTCATTGTTGTTGTATAGGAATGCCAGAGATTTCTGTGCATTAATTTTATATCCTGCAACCTTACCAAATTCATTGATTAGTTCTAGTAGTTTTTGGTGGCACCGTTAGTATTTTCTATGTATAGTGTCATGTCATCTGCAAACAGTGACAGTTTTACTTCTTCTTTTCTAATTTATAGTCCTTTTATTTTTCTTCTCTGATTGCCGTGGCTAGGACTTCCAAAGCTGTGTTGAATAATAGTGGCAAGAATGGACATCCTTGTCTTGTTCCTGATCTTAGTGGAAGTGCTTTCAATTTTCTCCACTGAGAACGATGTTTGCTGTGGATTTGTCATATATGGCCTTTATTATGTTGAGGTAGCTTCCCTCTATGACCATTTTCAGGAGAGTTTTCATCATAAATGGGTGTTGAATTTTGTCAAAAGCTTTTTCTGCATCTACTGAGATGATCATATGGTTTTTATTCCTTAATTTGTTAATATGGTGTATCACATTGATTGATTTGCGTAATTGAAGAATCCTTGCATCCCTGGGATAAATCCCACTTGATCATGGTGTATGATCCTTTTAATATGTCATTGGATTCTGTTTTCTTAGTATTTTGTTGAGGATTTTTGCATCTATGTTCATCAGTGATATTGGTCTATAATTTTCTTTTTGTAGTATCTTTTTCTGGTTTTGGTATCAGGGTGATGGTGGCTTCGTAGAATGAATTTGGGAGTGTTCCTTCCTCTGCAATTTTTTGGGAGAGTTTGAGAAGGATCAGTGTTAGCTCTTCTCTAAATATTTGATAGAATTCGGCTGTGAAGCCATCTGATCCTGGACTTTTGTTTGTTGGAAGATTTTTAATCACAGTTTCAATTTCATTACTTGTGATTGGTCTCTTTATATTTTCTAATTCTTCCTGGTTCAGTCTTGGAAAATTGTACCTTTCCAAGAATTCATCCATTTCTTCGTGGTTGTCCATTTTACTGCCATAGAGTTGTTTGTAGTAGTCTCTTATAATCCTTTGTATTTCTGTGGTGTCTGTTGTAACTTCTTCTTTTTCATTTCTAATTTTATTGATTTGAGTCCTCTCCCTCTTGATGAGTCTGGCTAAAGGTTTATCAATTTTCTTCATCTTCTCAAAGAACCAGCTTTTGGTTTTATTGATCTTTGCTATTGTTTTCTTCATTTCTATTTCATTTATTTCTGATCTGATCTTTATGATTTCTTTCCTCTACTGACTTTGGGTTTTCTTTGTTCTTTCTCTAGTTGCTTTAGGTGTAGGGTTAGATTGTTTATTGGAGATTTTTCTTGTTTCTTGAGCTCAGATTGAATTGCTATAAACTTCCCTCTTAGAACTGCTTTTGCTGCGTCCCATAGGTTTTGGGTCATTGTGTTTTTGTTGTCATTTGTTTCCATGCATTTTTTATTTTCTTCTTTGATTTCTTCAGTGATCTCTTGGTTATTTAGTAGTGCACTGTTTAGCCTCTATGTATTTGTGTTTTTTACTGTTTTTTTTTTTTTTTCCTGTAATTGATTTCCAGTCTCATAGCATTGTGGGCAGAAAAGATGCTTGATACATTTTCAGTTTTCTTAGATCTTCCGAGGCTTGATTTGTGACCCGAGATGTGATCTATCCTGGAGAATGTTCCATGTGCACTTGAGAAGAAACTGTATTCTGCCACTTTCGGGTGGAATGTTCTGTAAATATCAATTAAATCTATCTGGTCTATTGTGTCATTTAAAGCTTGTGTTTCCTTATTTCCTGTTTGGATGATGATGATCTGTCCATTGATGTAAGTGGGGTGTTAAAGTCCCCTACTATTATTGTGTTACTGTCGATTTCCCCTTTCATGGTTGTTAGCATTTGCCTTATGTATTGAGGTACTCTTACTTGGGGTGCATAAACATTTATAATTGTTATATCTTCTTCTTGGATTGATCCCTTGATCATTATGTAGTGTCTTTCCTTGTCTCTTGTAACATTCTTTATTTTAAAGTCTACTTTATCTGATATGAGAATTGCTACTCCAGCTTTCTTGTGATTTCCATTTGCATGGAATGTCTTTTTCCATCCCCTCACTTTCAGTCTGTATGTGTCCCTAGGTCTGAAGTGGGTCTCTTGTAGACAGCATATATATGGGCCTTGTTTTTGTATCCATTCAGCCAGTCTGTGTCTTTTGGTTGGGGCATTTGATCCATTTACATTCAAGGTTATTATCGATATGTATGTCCCTATTACCATTTTCTTAATTGTTTTGGGTTTGTTTTTGTGGGTCTTTTTCTTCTCTTGTGTTTCCCACCTAGAGAAGTTTCTTTGGTGGTGCTGAATTCTCTTAGCTTTGGCTTGTCTGAAAAACTTGATTTCTCCTTCGAATCTGAATGAGATCCTTGTTGGGTAGAGTAATCTTGGTTGTAGGTTTTTCTCTTTCATCACTTTAAGTATATCCTGCCACTCCCTCTGGCCTGTAGAGTTTCTGCTGAAAAATCAGCTGATAACCTTATGGGGATTCCTTTGTATGTTATTTTTTGTTTTTCCCTTGGTGCTTTTAATATTTTTTCTTTGACTTTAATTTTTGTTAGTTTGATTAATATGTGTCTTGGTGTGCTTCTCCTAGGGTTCATCCTGTATGGGACTCTCTGTGCTTCCTGGACTTGGGTGACTATTTCCTTTCCCATGTTAGGGAAGTTTTCCACTATAATCTCTTCAAATATTTTCTCAGACCCTTTCTTTTTCTCTTCTTCTTCTGGGACCCCTGTAATTCGAATGTTGGTGCATTTAGTGTTGTCCCAGAGGTCTCTGAGATTGTCTTCAATTCTTTTCATTTTTTTTTCTTTATTCTGCTCCTCAGTAGTTATTTCCACCATTTTGTCTTCCACCTCACTTATTCGTTCTTCTGCCTCAGTTATTCTGTTATTGATTCCTTCTAGTGTATTTTTCATTTCAGTTATTGTGTTGTTCATCTCTGTTTGTTTGTTTTTTAGTTCTTCTAGATCTTTGTTAAACATTTCTTGTATTTTCTCAATCCGTGCCTCCATTCTATTCCCAAGGTTCTGCATCATCTTTACTATTATTACTCTGAATTCTTTTTCAGGTAGATTGCCTATTTCCTCTTCATTTATTTGGTCTTGTAGGTTTTTACCTTGCTCCTTCATCTGTGACATATTTTTTTACCATCTCATTTTTTTTTTCCTTTTTTTACGAGTGGGATTGTGTTCCTGTTTTACTGGTTGTTTGGCCTGAGGCTTCCAACACTGGAGTTTGTAGGCTATTGGGTAGAGCTGGGTCTTGGTGCTGAGATGAGGACCTCTGGGAGACCTCACTGCGATGAATATTCCCTGGGGTCTGAGGTTCTCTGTTAGTCCAGTGGTTTGGACACAGAGCTCCCACCGCAGGAGCTTTGGCCCGACCCCCGGCTCATGAACCAAGATCAGGTTCATTTGGGGATTCTTCCCGTCTCCTTGGGTGTCAGGGATCCCCACCAGGTCCCTAACTCATGGTTTTAATAGGGTATTTCCACAGGTCTGTTATTCATAAGGTGTATATTTCTTCATTTATAAGTAATGGGATTAGATTAAATGATCTCAAAGGCTTATTCCAGGAATAAAAGTCTATGATCTATAGCTACTATTTCTTTATTATTCTACCAACACTGCTCTTTAAAATTCTTTTAAACTCTTCCCTCTGAATTTTCCTTTTTTCACTATTTGTCTGGAGGGTGGCCATTATTTCTCTAACAAATTTACTGGAACATGCTGCCTTTGTAAAACACCGATAGTCTTTGATCCTCTCAAACCCACCCTGCTACAGTTAGTAGCTCCAGTATCCAGAGGGAACATACTCACCACCTGTGTTCTCAGCATTCAACTACTCACCAGTTTCCTTCTTTCTTACTCATCCACAGATGCTCTCAACTCTCCAAGCCACCTGATAACTCACCTTTGGGTGCCACTCAGAAAGCAGAGTCCTAAGAACTGGCACCAGTGGGATGAAGGATTAGTTCAAGGGATGGTGGCTTTTCCCTCCATTTCTGTTTTCTCTATGTTTTCAAGATTTTCAGTAGCACCTGACCACCAGTCATTGCCTCACTTCTTTCTTGGTTGCTACTCACTTTACTCAGAGAGTTCAAACCATAACCTTCACCTCAGAGGTACTGACACAGTTTTAGTCCAATAGATATGGCACATGTCACACTATGAGAACACCCAAGAGAGAAGGGTGAACCTCACTGGGGCTGAGGGGGTCACTTCAATAGAAGGATGATCACCGTCGGTATGATCTCCAGAGATGATTTCAGGTTCCAGTTTACGTGGCTAGTCAGAACACCTCTTTTTCAATCTCAGTCTCTCAGTCTCTCTCTCTCAATCTTTCTCGCTCTTTCTCTCCCCTTCCCCCTCCCTCCCTCCTTCCCTCCCATTCCCTCTCTCCCCTTTGATATTAGTTTTCATCTCTGATCCATACCGGAAATGTTTCACATTTGAGTCTTTAAACTACTAAGTAATGTTACTGCTGCTCCTACTCTTACCATTACTACTAGACTGTTACTGCTGCTATTACTGCTGTTAGGGCAGCCATTACTGTCATAGCCACAGTTGTCATTCTTGTAGCTCTTACTCTATGGCATGAAATGGGTGAAGCTTTACATACATTATCTCATTTAATCTTTACAGTGGCCTTTTTGGGTAATTTTCATTGTTTCCTGTTTTCTCAAGTAGGGATAATAATCTAAGGGAGGTGAAGTAAATTTCCTAGACTGTCTGAGCTTGTAAGTAGTGGAGCTGTGGTTTTGAACCAAGGTCTGGTTGATCAGAAAGCCCACTGCCTTAACTGCTACCAGGCTCCAAGCTGGAAAATTCCTGCCCGAGAGCTGACACCCTGTCTTTCTGGAGTACTGTCAGATGTTGCTAAGAGACTCCAACCCTCTTTCTGCCCAGATATGATCTCAGAATCCTTCAGAAAGGGCCTATGCAGCCACTAGGGAAAATCCATCAGCTTTGGCATGTGAGCCAAATGTGAGTGACTCCTGTTTGTGAGTCATGTACTATGTGACACGAAATGGTGTTCCCCTTCTGCTTTCCATTTTGTGGTTCTCCTTTGGAACTGAGATGGCAGAGGACTGAATTCAAAGCCCAGTCACTTGGGAGACCCAGTAATGTGGAGCCAGAGGCAAACATCGAGGCTGTTGTCATGATATACTTCTTCTGTCCCTTCCCTTGAATGACACATTGACTGTGCCACATACTTGAACATTGAACTGATGGTGATGAAGTCGAAAGGAACTCAAACATTTTGTATATATTCTCCTTTAATATTTTTACAGAGCAGGCAGCTCTGTGCCTCCCACACCATTGATCACAATGTCTCTCCTCACTAGAATCCATTCTTGTTATTTAGAATGGGATTTACAGCACTTAGAACTTTCTGTAACTAGACAGCTTTCAAATCATGAAATGTACATGTATGAGAATCACCAGCAAATTCAAGTTAATTATAATTGATGCAGTGAAGCAAAGTCAAACTAAAAATGCATATCTGTATGATTGTGCCCTTAGAAAAATGCCCATTTATTCTTTGTGTTGGTAGAAGATGTGTCAATTGAAGGAGAAGAGATTTCTTCCTGTTATTATGAAGCATTGCCAAAAAGAAAAGATCAATTACTCTCAAGACGCATTTAGTTGAGCCTTCTTCCCACATCCTAAATACTTATGTTTATGTGAGTTATACATCTGTACAATGCAGCAATTGTTTCATCTTTCTCAAACTAATAGAGATGCTAGAAACATCTGGTAGTTGATAGTTAATTCACTTTTTCATTGCACCTTTTCATAGGAAGCAGGGAACGCAATTCAATATATCCCCTGAGAGAATCTTGCATTTATGACAGGTGTGTATTTCTTAACAAGTCGTTGTTTGACACCGTTGCTTCTCCTTGGTCCAGCTGGAAGTACGTTCATCTGGCAAAAAAGAGAAAGGAGGAGAAGTGAATTTTGAAAGAAAGTTGGCGTTTCAGGCGGTTGTCACACGAAGCATCCAGTTCACTTCAGTAATATTTATTCTGCTTATTTTGTGCAATTTCCTGCAAGTGCCTTTTACAGGTCTGTCACAATGATGACTTTCTCTGTTTTGAACGTTATTTAGCTGCATACTACTCATTTATTTGAAAAGGTAAAATGAGGTTTCTTTTCAGCGTGGAAGTAATAGGAGTTGATTCAACATAAGGCTTTACCTGTGGCACAGAGAGCCTCATCCCAGTATGCCAGCATCCCAGCCCCATCTGAGGCTCAGAAAGAGCAGGAGGATATAAGATGAATCATTATATCCTGAATTTTCTGACCCTTTCTTAGTATAACTCTTTGATCTCTAAAGACTTTTTTTTTTTTTTAGCTCCTTGTGACCTCACCGAGATTATCTTTATCTTCCCCAGGAGTTATGATTAGCTAGGGTTATTTTTACTGAAAACTTCTCAGGGCTTGAAGTAGGAGGGTCAGGATGCTGCATTCTTGGTGGAGGGCCCAGAGTTTGGAATTCTTCCCTTGATCTGACATAATGAATTTTAATTGTCCTGCCCTTGGGCCATGGCACAGCAACCCCAGCTGGCTGAGCCTGAAGGACTGGTGCTACCTAGGGAGGGGTTCAGAGGTAGCTCAAAGAAATGCCATTAGTAGGCAGATAGTGAATGTAGGGCCACCTTGAAGGCCGAAACTATGGCATCTCCCCTGCTGGTGTAGCGACTTCCTCATTTGAAGGCTTGGATTGCCAGATACCTCTAGAATATTTATTCCAAAAGAATATACATGCGTGCACGTGTACACACAGACACGCACACACTCACTCTGAATGAAGAAAAGCTCTGCTGTTAAAAGAAACATTTGATCTCCTTTTAATGGTCAACGTCATGCACAATAGGATGACTGCCACTGGCTCAGTAATTTCCCATTCAATTTCAGTGACAGAGACTTGGAATATGGACCACTTCGAATTGGCTCTTCAAAATAAAAATCAGAATACCTAGAAAATTGTAGAATGCCCAGCTCTTTTCATCCGTTTCTCTCAGGAGTCATCCAGTAACGAGATGACAATAATATTCCCACTAGACTCATGGGGTCGCTGGAACAATGAGGGATTTAATAAATTGACCAAGGTCAGTGCTAATGAACAAAGTGGCTCCGCCTCCAGGTTAAATTACCTGGCTAGTCCTGGTCCTAAAATTTCACTTAGCACAATAAATTATTTTGATTTCCTTGAAGCATCTATTGTAAATTGGCAGAGCTAATCCAAATAAACAATTGGATTTTGACAGCACTGGGAAGTGGTGGGGTAGCTGCTAGAGCTGAGATGACCTCAGCGCCCAGGCATCTCCATCCCCTCAAAGCCTTCTCCTGCTGATAAGTTCAGGAAGGCTCTTGCTCAGTTCACACTCTTACATTAGCTGGCACGCCCTCCCTTATCCTTACTGCCACTTAATGGCTATAAAGAAATGTGTTTTCATGAGTTACCCACTTGGAAATGGCTTTAGTAATTGCTGTTTGTGCTGCCTCCAGTTAGTCGTCTTTTCTCTGTCATTAGGGGTGGTCCAGTGGCCTCAAGAACGCCACAAATGTGAAGAATGTGTGTAAGTCTGGGGCTCTGATTTCAAGGCAATTTCACCTGAACTCCCCTCCCCCTTCCTTTGTCACTGCAGTAAAGAGAACTTGAGTAATTAGGTTACTCTCTTTAGGAAAAAGTTCTTGGGAGAAGTTGTGTGTCAGCAGCATTGGAAAAGTGACTACAGAAGGTATTCTGATTCGTCTTGGCCATTCTGTCTTAAAAGTTTTCTTTGTCTTAGAAACCAGTGCAGTAGATTGTGGAATGACCTAATAAGTGTTATATTTCTTCATAGCAGGAAAGAGAGAAATTTCTTTTCCCAAGTTATGGTCTTCTATTCCTCTTTTCTTTAAGTCCCAAGAGTGGTATTTAATCTTTGAGAACATTATGCTTTGCATATGGTAAAGATTGTTAAAACCATTGGGGAAATTTACCAGGAAATTGGTGCATTTTTTCCTTCTTCCTTTTCTGCGTAGGGCTAACAGGGATCCTAACACTCTGTTTTCTGTGATCTAAGATGCATAGTAACAGGATGAGCTTTAAGGATTCCACCAAAATCTGTACAGACTGGCTTTGCCCGTATCTGCTTGGCCATATGATTGGCAGTGGAGCTCCATCTGAGGGAGATGCACCAGAATCACCCAGAGAGTTCCGTAGGACTTGGATTGCTGTCTTCTACCCCCGGAGTTTCTGACTCACTGTGTCTTGGGTGAGTCCCAAGAAGTTGCCCATCTAACAAATTCCCAGGGTAATGCTGATGTTGCCAGTCCTGGACCAGGTTTTGAGAACTCCTGGAGAGGGAAGTAAGAGTGTACAACACGTGCCCCATAGTTAACATCTGGAAGCTAGTCCTCGTGCTAGGGTAACCTGCGGAATCGATGTGTTGGAAGTGTTGGAACAACCTATGCTACTGCCAGGAAGTTTCTCATTCTGTTGTCACCCTGTTGGAAAAATGGACCAATGATACATTTGCAAAATATACGACTCTAGATTCTTAAGAGATATTCAAGATACCATTCTTTTATTGCTTTTTGTTCCAAATCCTTGTCTTTGGAATTGTCGTGTTGTGAGAAAAATTACTAGAAAAGCCACCAGGAAAGGAAGGTCTTAGTACGATATTCAGTTTAACACCTGTTGGGGAAGGATTTGTTTTTCCCGTGTCACATGGCTGAAAAGGTTAGTTACCCAGGACAAGCCTCGATGTGTCTGGACTGAGCTAATGAGTGGCTGAATCGTTTACCCATAAGTGCAGAGTAATCCTCATGACCATATGATATAATATGGAAAATAATCCACAGTTTTAAAAACTGACATCACCCAGCCTATTGTTTTCATTTGACTCAACTGATAGTTCCTACATGCCTTAAAGGGAAAACTGGACTAATTAGTAGAGAAGGGAGAAACCACCTGGCAAAGAGGCCCAACTCTAATTACACATGCAAGCCCAGCCACAGTCCTCAGTTACAGCATGTGGAGCTGGGTGAGAAAACAGGGCAGTAAGAAGCCAGTGCCCGGCAAAGACGAGAGGTAGAGCCTGCTGCCAAGGGACTTAATGACAAGTTCCAGCAATGTCACAGATGCTTTGTGAAAGGAACAACCAGATTATAATCGGCCAACTGTTGGAAGTGAAGTTAATGATAGTGTCTTCCTCTCGTAAATGACCTCTTGAGAGAGGCTAATGTATATACATTGCTTGTGACAACTTAGTGATGAATCAGTAGTCTCTAAATGCCCAGATGTAAAGCTTTATACAGTTTTAGGTGAAAATTAGTTTCTGGTATTTCATGGCAGGAAATGGTACAAAACTATAACATGAGAACAATAGGCTAACAAATTATTTATTGATGGAGAAACTTAATTTTTTTTTTCTCTCAGCACAGCGCTTCTGTGTTGTCCAATGAGATTTTCCATGTTAAGTTAAAGAACTGGAGGACAGTTGTAAAGGTTTTAGGCTCGGGTGCCTCCTGCCACGAGGCACTTGCTCTCCTGTCCTTCTGAAGACACCTATGAAGGAAAGCCTGGCAAACATTTGACCAGGGACGTTAATGGTCTTTGTCTCCTGGCATTTCCAATCTCTGCTTCTTGAGTACTGGTGTTCTCTCATCCTGTCACCCTCCCTGTGTTAACTGGTGTTTCCACCCTGCCTTCTGTCTTCTCCCGTGCTGCCACTGCCCACACCGAAGTGAGAGAACTTGGAGGATCCCAAGCGGTTCCCCTGGGACTTCTAAATGACCTCGGCTCTTTTGGGCTCCCCGACCCAAAGAAATGTTGCCATTTCCATTTTTGTCAATTGCCTCGGACCGCGCTGGAGAACCCGGGTGTACTCTGTGCCTTACAGCAGCTTCCTCGCAGTCTCCGCCCGTGAATAGAGAGCTGAAGATAATAAACGTCACATCCAACAGATATTGCAGGGTAGGCATTTTTCTAAGCCTTTTCTAAGCTGCTGAGTATAATTAAAATAGAAACCAATTTTCACATACTCAAAACATATACAACTTTGCAGGAATGTATTTGAACCTGTATAGCACTTTTATTTTTAGAAGAAAACGCCTAGATAAGAAATCAGGATTCAAGAACTGACTTTCTAAAGCAGGAGACTAGTGACTTTGACTTATTTTGCTAAATTTAAATGAAGAGATTATACTAGATCTAGAAAAAAATCCTTAAAAATGAGACTTGGTGGTTTCCATTTTGAGATCATTCATGTCTTCGTCTCACTGTGTGCTTGGTAGTGAAGAGATAACCCTGAACAAAAGAGATGTTTTCCTTCCTGGCAGTGTTTAAAGTCTAGTGGGAAAGACGAACACGAAAATGAATAATTATGGTAAAATCTGATGTGAATTATGTTGGTGGATGATAGAAGAAGCTTTCAGTAGGGGACCTAACCATGGTAGAAGTGAAGGTCTTCCAGAATATTTGGTATTTATGCTGACACCTGAAGGATTTGGAGGGTCAGCCTGGTAATGAGTGAAGGACAAGCATTTCAAGTAGAAGCAACAGGATGTGTGAAAAATCAGAGGTGGGAAAGTGCGTAGTGTATTCAAATAACTGAAAGATCATCTAGTACCAAATTTCATTTAGCAGATGAGGACATTCAGACCTAGAGGGGTGAAGAAAACTGTCCAGTGGAGCCAGGTGTAGGATGCAAGTCACTTGACTTGAAGAGTTGGCATCCTGCCATGTGCCCCATGGCCTTCTTTGGACTGAGTAGACCTCTGGGGAAGGGCTGCTGCAGCTCATATGGCACCTTCGCATGAAGGAGAAATGTAATCTATTTCTAGATTGTCATAATATAAAAATTTTGCTAGAAGGAGTCTGCCATAAAATTATGGCAATAAATATACAAATCTACTGTGTTTGCCATCTTAATGGTTTCCTTTAGGTATACAACGTGAGGAATCATGTTGTCCTCTAACTATTCAGATCAATCAAACCTAAAGTAGTCATCTTTGAACCTTCTGTTGGGGAAGAGTCCATAACCCATTTCACTCTGGTGGCTTTTTAATGGTTTCTGATGGGCTGCCCAGAGTGGAACCACTGACCTTGACCTCCTCTTAGGCATTTGTGTTCTCTTAGCTCCTGATTTATGACCCATTGCCTGCTGTGACCTTCAACATTCCTGTCTGTTCTCCTGCCTGCTTGCCTTCTGGTTTCTGATTTATTTACTTTTCATGATCTGGTTCATTTTCTGTCTGAAATGAACGTAACCATGAAATCATAGAATTAGACATTTAATTTTGAAATTTTCCTCCTTATTGGGTTTCTTTCCCTCTCCTGTTTTGTCTCTTTTCTTTGTAGTTGACCGTAACCCTGTGGCTTTGTTTGGGAAGGTCACTGGAGTCTCTTTTATAAAGGACAAGCTGGAGAAAAGAATGGAAGCTGGACTTGGATTAGAATAGATTTTCCCAAGTGTGTTATGCTTGGGAAACACTAGTTTTGCATGTTGTTCGCAGGCATTCAACAAAAAGAGGGAAGAGTCATTAATCACATAATCTTGGGTAACTGTCGGGTGGCAACGGGCAACTGTTTTTCTGCACTGCAGTCTTCAGAGTCATTATCATGTTAGTGTGCTTATGAATATGCAAGTGTATGCAGCATTTGTAAGGTTTATTTGAACATATAAGTAATGAGATTCTTGTGCTCCATGCAATACACCTGGACTTGGTGCTCTACCCAGGCCATAGAAGGACTCGGTTCAGAAGAGAGAGAGATAGTAGTCCATTCCTTGATGCCCATAGAGGCATGGCAAAGGGACGGCTCATTCTGGGGGGGCTGCCCATATCCCAGGTACTGTTTAGCAGCAAGGGAAGGAGTGGCCAGGGAAGGCCAGAGGCAGTGTCCCACCCAGGGAAAGAGAAATGGTAAAGTCTGATGATCACAGCTTCTGTTAGCTGTTCAGGGCAGGGCTCCAGCTGCACTGAGAAATTGGAGTGCCCATCTGGAAACAGGGACTGGGGATTATGGAAGAGGATAAGTGTGGTGCTCCTAACAACTGCCTCAAAGCCGTGGAAGAGTGGCCAAAAGCTGTGAATCCAGAGTCATACAGATTTTTATTTTTTCTCTCACGCAAGTGTGAGGGAGATTCAATGGCCCTTGGCCATCTTGAAGCATAGATAGTTTTATATGTATACATCTTTTTTTTGTACAAATGTTAGCATATATATATAGTGTTCTGCACTTTGTGGGTTTTTTTTTTTTTTAACTTGGCATTCTATCTGTGAAATCATTCTATACAAAGCTACTTCAATTTTTAAATAGCGACATAGAATTCTATTGTATGGGTGTCCTGTATCTACTTGATTAGCTTTACACTGGTGGCCATGTATGTGATTCACAAATGTGAGAGTATCTCTGCAGGATAAATACTTAGGACTGAGATATCTGATGCAGAAAGAATGTGCACTTTAATTTTGTCAGATATTTCCAAACTGCCTTCCGTAGAGGTTGAACCAATTTATGCACACTCTCATAATGTATGAGAGTACATTCCTCATCTTAGTCATTTTCTGTTGGGCCTACACAGTATATAAAAAACCTGAATTTTTAGAAAAGGGAGATTTAATTTTAAAACTGAGATACTGGGGTTTTCTTGAAAAACTTGACATTGACCCCACGAACCCACAGGCATCAATCAGCTAGGATCGGTCGCCTCCCAACATTGAAGCCATACTTTGGTGCCATTTATTATCATGTATATGTAAAATGTATATACAGTAAGTCCCCTACGTACGAACGAGTTCCGTTCTGAGAGTGTATTCTTAAGTCCAGCTTGTTCCTAAATCCAACAAAGTTAGCCTAGGTACCCAACCAACACAATCGGCTATTTAATACTGTACTGTAATAGGTTTATACTTTTCACACAAATAATACATAAAAAACAAACATAAAAAATAAAGAAAACACTTTAAATCTTACAGTACAGTACCTTGCAAAGTACAGTAGTACAGTACAACAGCTGGCCAGCTAGTGTACAGGGGCACGTTCGCATCTTTGAAAGTTCGCAACTTGAAGGTTCGTATGTAGGGGACTTACTGTATAGGAGAGTTATATATACATTTATACATATATACATATAGGAGAGTTAAGAGAAAAGCGAAGTATTTCTTGTCTACAGTAAAGACAGAAATGTGTGTTGATTGTAGACATATTAGATACAGAACTCAAACACCTCTTTGCCCAGTACCTCAGCACATAGGAAGCTCTCGATGAAAGTATTACTGGTTGGAGGACAGATTAATTGGGGTTGGGCTAGAGTGGGCTCGCCTCTTGGGGGCCTTTAGTGCCTACAAATGAATGGGGTTGGAGACTCTGGGGCTTACATTCAATACATGTTTATTGAATGGAATTGAAAAATCTAATTTTAAAAATGATTCTTAAACCCTGGGATCCTTTTGCTAAGCATGCATATATTTTAAATGGTTTAGTTTTACAGTCTTGATTGAGGATTAACATCCTGTCAAAAAAATGACATAAAGAACAAGAAAAGGAGCTTCGGATGTGTAAGAGATTGAATATGAATAACTTAGGTCTAATATTTTGCGTTCCTCTAATATATCATAGAGAGCCAGGCTTTTATTTCCTCCTTAGGTCTTTATTTACACTGTATGTGTTCCAGGCTGCCTGATTCCAGGGGAGACTGTGCCATGATTGTCTGGGTGAGGGAGGGCTCCTGGGTATTCCTTTGTCTCCTAACGCGATGCCAGGCAGGTCAAGCTACCTTGACTTCCCTTTCCCTCACCCTAAGGGGAAAGATTTGAACTTAATATATTTTCTTAATTGAAATGGGGAAGTGAGGGTACAGTGACCTCTAAGCATTGCTGGGAGATCAGGTAAGTGATAAGAATAGTAACTCCACTTTCCCCACCCCTCATGGAGCTGGGTGGGTAGGGGCCGTGGTAAGTCTTCCCACAGCTTCGACCTCTTAGACCATCTCCATGTGAGCTGGAAAAAAAAAAGATGGCCATGGAAATGGACGTCCAGCATGTTCCCAACTATGTAAAAATACCCGCAGCAAAGAAAAGGACCAAAGCAAATGCACTGCAACCTCAGCAAGAGGTCATCTCTGAGCAGTGGCATGATTGACAATTGCCATGTTTCTCTTTTGTTGTTAAAGTTTCCAGCCATTCTAAAATGAGTGTTACTTTTTGTAATCAGTAAATTATTAAAGTATATTTATTCCTCTGCCACAAAGAAGAGAAGAAGATGCCAGTGACAACCACCGGTGTTTATCTGGCTGGTCTGCCTCCACTGCTTTCCAGGGGATGCGCCCCCATACTCACAAGGTGACTTCCTTCCCGATGCTGTGGGAAGTGCCTGCCATCTCTCCCCTCCCCTCCTCTGGGTCTCTGTGGGGAGGGATGTTTTAAAAATAAATTTATCTATCTATCTATCTGTTCATTTATTGGCTGCGTTGGGTCTTCGTTGCTGCGCGCGGGCTTTCTCTCGTTGCCGCGAGCGGGGGCTACTCTTCGTTGCGGTGCGCGGGCTTCTCATTGCGGTGGCTTCTCTTGTTGCGGAGCACGGGCTCTAGGCGCG
This sequence comes from Eschrichtius robustus, assembly GCF_028021215.1. Classification (NCBI taxonomy): domain Eukaryota; kingdom Metazoa; phylum Chordata; class Mammalia; order Artiodactyla; family Eschrichtiidae; genus Eschrichtius; species Eschrichtius robustus. The sequence continues at coordinate 9,023,790 of NC_090845.1, read as the reverse complement.
CGGGCTCAGTGGTTGTGGCTCGCAGGCTGTAGAGCGCAGGCTCAGTAGTTGTGGCGCACGGGCTTAGCTGCTCCGCGGCATGTGGGATCTTCCCGGACCAGGGCTCGAACCCGTGTCCCCTGCATTGGCGGGTGGATTCTTAACCACGGAGCCACCAGGGAAGTCCACTGGGGAGGGATTTGATTGCTTTTAATGACCCCAAAGAAACTACTTCCACTGCCGATGTCTCTCGAGCGCATTGCTGCTGCAGTTGCAACCGACGCCCTCTGTCAAGAGTGTGCCTGGTGGCCACCATGTCACCAGTATGGTTATCAGAATGAAGCAGCCACTGCCATCAGTGCCTCCTCCAGTGCCAACTCCTCCTCCACAATCACAGATTTTCTGTTCCTTTGCACTTTCAGTAGCCCTCGGAAATTTTGCAGAAACAATTTTGGTTTCTAGTAGATATTTATTAGAGTTTCTTTGTCCAGAGACTCAGGGTGACTCCACAATGACTGAACGAGGAAACAATTCTGTTATAGGACCTATGCTGTGCTCAGGATGACCCCTTTCTTTCAAAGCTCACCTGTTGTCTTTGAAACACACTTTTGCTGCTGACCCTTTGCTCTCTTAGGATGAGGAGTTTTCCGAGAGGCCTCTTGGTTTCTTTTGTGTCTAGATCCCTGGCAAGTTCACTCGGCTGGATCTTCCTGAGTCACGAGGTGAAAACAGTGGTAGCTCAAGCCCCTGCCTGAGTCTGTGATCACTGATGGATGGGAAATCTCAATTCTCAACAGGAGGTAGAGGAGAAAGAACACAAGAGAAATGAAGGAGGATCCAGGAACCCTGAAAACATCGGGCTGTGGGAAGAGGATCGGACTGTCCCCTTCCTCCCTCTACCTCTGTGGTATTCATTCCAGAAATTATCTGAAGCCAGAAAAGGGAAGGGAAGTGCTCTTTGTTGAGTGCCTGCCGAGAAGTGCTTTATGGCCAACATGTTCTTTGACCCTTGCAAATACCTGTGCAGTTGTGAGGACCCAGGTCTTGTAGATGAAGAAACTGAGACTGAGACATGTGTAGTAATTGCCTGAGCTCATGCAGCTGTGAAGAGGCGGGCTCTGGATTGTGACTGTGGAGCCCCTGCCTGGCTCTATCCAACTCTGTCCTTGGCCGTGTAACCCGGCTGCTTCTCCATCACCAGGCTGACCTTTGGGATTGGCGTCTTTTAGGCCAGGGTTTCTCAACCATGGCATTAGTGACATTTGGGGATCACATAATTCTTGGCTTGGCTGTTGGAGGCTGTCCTGTGCATTATAGAATGTTTGGCAACATCCCTGGCTGCTACTCGCTAGAAACCAGCAGCATCCCGACCCCAAGTTACGACAACAGAAAGTATCTCCAGACATTGCCCAGTGCTCTCTGGTCGGGGGGGGGGGGGAGGGGGAGGGGCAAAATTGCCCTTGGTTGAGAAGCACGAATTTTTAGGGGTTCCAGTTGGAAGGCATCTCTTATTAGGTGACTCCACTTCTCTGCTCACCTCTCTTAACACTTCCTCATTACTCGCTCTAGCCACATTTGCCGTGCCAATGGGTGGCCCTGTTCAGACGAGGATATTGGGTGAAAGCGATGGCCCTGAGAGATGAGAGATGAGCCAGGTGGGGATGGATAGGGGAGCCTCTGGGGAGGACAGGCTGATGCTCCAGTGCTCTTCTTCTTGTTTCCTCCCTCCGTGAGGGGACAAGAAAGTGGGAGTGGAGGTGCAGCTGAGGCCTTGCCCACACCTGCACCTCTCCCATTCCCATCCTGAACAGATTTTGAATTTTTGCCTCAGATTGCTGGGTCTCCCCTGCCCTGTGTTTCCTGCCTCCTTCACCTTTACGCTGCTTTCCGCCCCTTCTAGGAGAGTTTGGGCGTGCCAGGTCAAAGGGGAGCCTCATCAGAACGAGTTGAATTTGGTGTATCAAAGGAAGCATTACATCCTTTACGTTGACTTCATTCCCTCCCAATGATACCAACTGCCTTAACTCAGCAAATTCCACAGCAGTACTTGCCAACTGTGATTAGACACATCACAGCACACATGGACACATGTGTGCTTTAACACAAACACAGATAACGGTACTTTTGCTCCCACTGAAATAGTGTATTTTTGTTCCTCTACACTATTGTCTTATCTAGACACCTCTTAATGCAGGACAGCTTCAAAAGTCACCTTACCTTTGATCAGGTCCTCACCAAACTGCAAATAGCACCCCCATGCCTGCTTGGCTGTCTTTAAAGAATACTAGAGAAGGATGACTCAGTCCTGAAGATTGGCCTTGGTGAAGGACAGATGAAAGGGCATTTGAGTGCTCATTGGTTGGCCCAGAGAATATGGACGCCCAGTGTTGCCAGCTTGGCTTTCAGAGTCTTCTCATATTATGGTTGTGTCTAGAAATCCCTGGCACTGTGGTGAGCTCTACAAACCATTGTGTTATGCTGCTGTGTTAGGGCGTCTTCTTACTTCCTGTCCATAGTTGCTGGATGGGGAATTTTGCATACTCTGGGAGATCTATTCCAGATTTTAATTTTCTGGTCTTGAAAAAAGAAAAGCGTGTACTCTTCCTGCTTAAATTCGATGTAGATCAGATGCCTCCTGTTCACATCTTATTCCCAGCCATTATGGTTTTTGTAATCTCTTCTTTGTTGTCACTTGAAAGTTGACCTGCCACTTGTCATTTCTTGTGATTTCACCCCTCTAGTCTTTCTTTATTTCTATTGTCCCCCACTCTTCTTTCCCTTTCCTTTTTTTTTTCTTTTTTTTCTTTTTTTTCTACTGCAGGTTCTTATTAGGCATCAATTTTATACACATCAGCGTATACATGTCAATCCCAATCGCCCAATTCAGCACACCACCATCCCCACCCCACCGCAGTTTTCCCCCCTTGGTGTCCATATGTCCATTCTCTACATCTGTGTCTCAACTTCTGCCCTGCAAACCGGCTCATCTGTACCATTTTTCTAGGTTCCACATACATGTGTTAATATACGATATTTGTTTTTCTCTTTCTGACTTACTTCACTCTGTATGACAGTCTCTAGATCCATCCACGTCTCAACAAATGACTCAATTTCGTTCCTTTTTATGGCTGAGTAATATTCCATTGTATATATGTACCACAACTTCTTTGTCCATTCGTCTGCCGATGGGCATTTAGGTTGCTTCCATGACCTGGCTATTGTAAATAGTGCTGCAATGAACATTCGGGTGCATGTGTCTTTTTGAATTACGGTTTTCTCTGGGTATATGCCCAGTAGTGGGATTGCTGGGTCATATGGTAATTCTATTTTTAGTTTTTTAAGGAACCTCCATATTGTTCTCCATAGCGGCTGTATCAATTTACATTCCCACCAACAGTGCAAGAGCGTTCCCTTTTCTCCACACCCTCTCCAGCATTTGTTGTTTGTAGATTTTCTGATGATGCCCATTCTAACAGGAGTGAGGTGATACCTCATTGTAGCTTTGATTTGCATTTCTCTAATAATTAGTGATGTTGAGCATCTTTTCATGTGCTTCGTGGCTGTCTGTATGTCTTCTTTGGAGAAATGTCTATTTAGGTCTTCTGCCCATTTTTGGATTGGGGTGTTTGTTTCTTTAATATTGAGCTGCATGAGCTGTTTATATATTTTGGAGATTAATCCTTTGTCCGTTGATTCGTTTGCAAATATTTTCTCCCATTCTGAGGGTTGTCTTGTCGTCTTGTTTATGGTTTCCTTTGCTGTGCAAAAGCTTTGAAGTTTCATTAGGTCCCATTTGTTTATTTTTGTTTTTATTTCCATTACTCTAGGAGGTGGATCAAAAAAGATCTTGCTGTGATTTATGTCAAAGTCCCTTTCCTTTTTTTCTCTCTCCTGCTTTTTCCTAGTTTATACGTATTTTTCCCTCTGCAAAATTTTTTTGCATCTGCGTTCCAATTGTAGTCAACATTTGTTGGTGCTGAATTTGGACAAGACTTTGCATTAAGTATTATGGAAAGCGTAAATACGGACATGATTCATGCCCTACCATCAAGAAAATTCATCACTTGAATAATAATACAAGACAGATTATAAAACTATATTTCTTTGATCCATTAATTCAACAAAAATTTAATGAGTAAAATAAGTCTGAGGCAATGTTTGGGGCATTGGATGCACAGTGGAGAATAAAATCGACCCACCTTGCCCTCACACAGCTTATAATCTTAGATGTCATCAATTATAGGATGCAACATCAATTTAATAATAGATTTTTCAAGAACAAAAACTGCATTAAATGTTCATTTCAGTTGTAAGATACGCCTTGGCTTCAGAAAATTTTTAATGTGAAAAGTAGTCTTGTTTTCAGTTTGGTCCCCAGAAACTCTGAAATGAGGATTTATATGTAAGTGATAAAGAAAACGCTTGCAGGTGATGCAGCTGACGGGATTGGGTAAGCAGGCAGCAAGGGCTGAAGCCAAGCAGGGATGCAATGGCAAGCAAAGTCTCATCTTCCTCCTGCTGGGCTACAGCGTAGCTCCAAGAGCAACTTACACCTCAGAGGCTGCCGCCTCCTCTGGTGCCTGGAGCTGTGTTTGTTTACATGCTCCCCTCTTGTTAGTCATGAGCTAAGGGTCAACTACCAGGTATGTCAGGATGTGATATAGCCGAAGTTGCTCCCCTAGTCCAAGGGCAGTGCCACGTGCAGTGGCTGGAGGCCAAAATGTAGCAAAACCAGGGGAGGTGGCCCAGAAGGAGTGAAAAGGACTTCAGGGGATCTGGAGGGAGCAAGTGTCTACCACCATTCCATCTCAGATCAAGGACCCTTGGTGAGCACTGCCATTTATAGGTGTGTACGCACAGATATGTGTACACATATACATACAAATGTGTATGTGGATATGTACATTTTTAAACCATTTTTAATTGAAGTATAGTTAATTTACAGTGTTGTGTTAGTTTCAGGTGTCAGCAAAGTGGTTCCGTTACACGTATATATGTGTATATATAGAGAAAATATTACTTTTCAGATTCTTTTCCATTATAGCTTATTACAAGATATTGAATATAGTTCCCTGTGCTATACAGTAGTTACGTATATTTCAAAAATTGATTTTATAAGTAAAATATGAATGTGGAAAGTGTAAAAAAAAAATATGAGAAACAAACTTCCTCGTAATTTTAACATCCAGTTGCAAGTTGCCTTGAAGATTTAGTCATACACCATTTCAGCCTTTCTTCTTTTCAATTTATGCCATTCAGGTTATAAGAATTGGACTTTTCAGGGGAGTTTGGTCTAATATTCCTACTTATATTTATGGGCTAGATTCACCCTGCCTTCCGGGCAGCTGTGTGCCGTAGAAAGGGAACAGGCACATGGCATCTTGCATCTCTTCCTCCAAGAAAATGCCTGGCTTTCTTGTTTCAAATAATGATGATCTCAGGCACCATCTGTATTGTTATCACCGATGGTTTTGTCATTGCTCTTCTTTTTATTTTTTTGAGTAAATGCACAATTGCTTAACAGTCAGTGTCAAGTGCAGGCATTATGATTACAGACTTCCATGCGCAGTACATAACTGCTGGGAAAGAGTGAAACACATACAGATAGACAACTCTGTTAGTGAGGAATTAAAAGACCGTTTCCTTGTTATGTTATAACAACTTGTGTACAATACTGACATGATTGGGTTCATTTAATATGACTTGGTGTTGCCTTAGCATAAATCGGTTGATTTTTGGGTGTCAGAAATGCGTGAAAACTTTCCTCTTTGCTATTAATGGTGATTTTATTTCTTACTTATGAAAATTGACCTTAGGAAGGATTTTTTTCTAGGAGGTAATGACTCAAAAGGTAGGGGGCAAGACCTGTGTGTGTGTGTTCAGACATAAATGTGGCTGTACCTTTTTCAAAAGTTTTTACTTTGAAATAATTCGATTTACAGGCAGCTGCAAAAATAATACAGAGATCCAATGTACCATATACCCCGTTTCCTCCAGTGGTTATATCTTATGTATATAGGTATTTGACACTATATACCACAGTGTCCAAGTCATGAAATTGACATTGGTGCAATGTGTGGGTATCGTCCTATTCCATTCTATCACATAATGTAAATTCGTGTAGCCACTACCACTGTCAAGATACACAACTGTTCCATGACCACAAGGCTCCTTCATGCTCTACCCCCTTATAGTCACACCCACTCCTGCTTACCATCTCGAACCTTTGGCAACCACTGAATTCTTCTCCAGCTCTATAATTTTTCTATTTTGATAATTTTATAAAAATGGAATTATGCAGTATGTGGCCTTTTGAGATTAGCTTTTTCCGCCCGCTTAGAATAATTATCTGGAGACCCATCCAAATTGTTGCATGTATCAAGATTTTGTTCCTTTTTTTTTTTTTAGAATTAAATTTTTTAAAATTTATTTTATTTTATTTTATTTATTTATTTATGGCTGTGTTGGGTCTTCGTTTCTGTGCGAGGGCTTTCTCTAGTTGCAGCAAGTGGGGGCCACTCATCATCGCGGTGCACGGGCCTCTCTTGTTGCGGAGCAAGGCTCCAGACGCGCAGGCTCAGTAGTTGTGGTGCACGGGCTTAGTTGCTCCGCGGCATGTGGGATCTTCCCAGACCAGGGCTCAAACCCGTGTCCCCTGCATTGGCAGGCAGACTCTCAACCACTGCGCCACCAGGGAAGCCCGATTTTGTTCCTTTTCATTGCTAAGTGGTATTCCATGGTATGGACATACCAGTTTGTTTATCTGTTCATCAGTTGATGGATGTTTGGGTTGCTTCCCCTTTTTGACTAATACCAGAAAAGCTGCTGTGAATATTTGTGTATAGGTTTCTACGTGGACATAAATTTTCATTTCTCTGAGATAGAGGCCCAGGAGTATGATTACTGGGTTGTATATTAGTGTAGATAGGGATTTTTTTAAATGCAAGAATGTGACCACATTGGTTAATTTTTAGAAGGTACGGACTCAGCCAAAAATGTTAGAAAAGATGAACTTAACATTAAGATAACGATGATTTTATAAAATAAGGTTTGTTCCACAAGGAATTCGTGTTACAAGTATTATTTCGGTTTTCTAATCTTGTACTGTGTTTCTATTCCTTGTTCTAACCTGTAAATTTGTAACAGGCTCCAACTCCCCGTGAATTCACTTGGAGTGGCTGCTTTTCTGCAGTAGGAAGCACAGTTTCCTTAGTATCAGATCATCATTATTCCACTTAAATTTACTCTTTCTATGCAACTAATCATTTTGGTACAGCAAATCTGAGGACATTCTAAATGTGGCCAGTATACATTGTTTTCCTTTCAAGGGGTGCCATTTTAGTTTTCAGTTTTCTTTCTCCGTCTTTCAACAAATGTAGTTTTAAATGCCTGTAAAACCTGGCAGTCCTTCACATTCAAAAGGCGTTGCTAATTTATGGTTATTGTCTTGTGTAGCTTTCACACTTTTAAACACTATAGAAATAAAGCATTGTTTTGTCATGTGAGCCTAAAACATCAGCTTCAATGGGGTGACTCTCACCCCCTCCCATCCAATGTTGAGAATCAGCTTGATGAAACAATTTCATGGTATTTGATTTAGTCAAGATTTCAGGCACTGTCGCACTGGGCTTCTGGGATTCTCATCACACAGTAAGTCCAGTGACTGAAGCATGAAGAAGAAAGATATTGCCAAACGCGTAGCAACCACTGATGTAATTTGCAGTTCACTTCTTTTCAGTGAAATAACATAGAGCATATGTGGCTAGACTAAACTTATTTTTAAGTCAGAATGTCTTCAGAACTGAAAGAGAAAATGAAAGAGAAGCGAGAACCTCATACATTAATTGAGTGGCACTTTAGATGCGGGTATAGCCAAGCTCTTGAAAGCGTATACCTCAACCCTGGAAGTCTGCATTCCAGCCCTCAGTCCTTCCTAGACAGCTCTATTGGCTTTGAGATTTATGATTTATGACTTGCCACTTAATGAAGTATTTATAAAATTTCAGTGGAAAAGATTCTGACCAATGTCATGATTAAAGGACAAGGGTTTAAACAAGTAGGACAAGGGTTTAAACAAGTTGGCCAGGGTCAAAAAAGGAACTTGATTATGAAGTTGGCATTAGATACCTGGCCCTAGCTTTCATCTTCTCAGTCAGAATTAGCTTGAATGACCATAAGATTTAGTTTTCTCAGGCAACTCCAGGTTAAGTGGCCCCAGTGCAAATAGTAACAGTGCCCTTTGTGCTCTGAAAAGTTTCCCAGTTTCAAGGCACATTCTGTGTTCACCCTACTGTTAGCTATGTTAGTATATATTTTTCTTGATACATAATTTAAAAGATCATCTATTTTTCCTTTATGCAAAATAGATGAGTGATGATCGTTGTGTCCTTTAAGTCTTTATACTGATATAAAAACTTCAGTTTAATGATTGATATTTTTTATTCGTTAATATTAGAGTTTCACTCCTAGTTATACACCCAAGGGAACAACATGCATATATCCAAACGAAGCCTTGCATACATTTTCTTTACGAATGGTCCCAAAATATTTTTTAAACCCCACAGATATCCACTAACAGGGTCTGTGGTATATTTCCATGATGGAATACTACATAGTAACAAAAAAGAACAAACCACTGACACATAAAACTATATGCATGAACTTTAGAAACGTTTTGTGGGAAAAAAGCTACAAAGAGTACATATTGTGCAACTTAATTCTAAAAAAAAGCAGAGCTAACTTTCATTGATAGAAATCAGAATATTGCTTGCCTTGGGAGGTGGCGGGTGGGTTTTAACTGGAGGCAGGGAAACCTAGGGTAACGCGGTCTTGATCTGGGAGGCGGTGACATGAATGTATACATATGTAAAAAGTCATGGAGCTTTACACTTCAGATTTGAGCATTTTATTATTTATATCTCAATCTATGAAAAGCCAGAGAAGAAATTATGTAAGCACCACATCTATTAAACATGTCTATTAAATTTCTGCAGCATGGCTATCATTGGTATATTCTAAGAAGTAACCCAAGCTATGAATAAAATATCCTAACTCATTTTGATTAAGAATGGGTTATCTACCTCTTCCCTCCCTTCCTTCATCACATCACTATGGTTGAGTCCTGACCATCTCTCACCAAAGTTCTGTGGTCTTGGGTGAAAACGCTGAGCAGATGAGAACCTTGTCGTGGCATGAAGTTGGGGCAGAGCCAAGGTGATGCTTGAAGTTTGGTGGGCAGGTCCTGGAGACCTGAGAGGTTGGTACTGAGTGTAGGCATCAGAACGAGGCCAGAGCTGAGCGTACGGAGCGTTCTTCTCTCATTCCTCCCCTCTCTCCAAACTCCCCGCTAAGGAATGGAGAAGAGGAGAGAGTGAATTTAAGGTTGGAAGTGCACCAATTGGCTCTTCTGAAATTTGCTACAGAGTAATATTATAATTACAAACAGGCAGGCTCTGTTTTCATGGCAACAAAAATACACTTTGAAGGCAGAAGTGTAGGGGGAGTGAGGAAAGGCATAGGGTTGATTAAAACAAGTTTCCTTTTTTCCCCACCAAAACATTTAAGTGGCTTTAGAGCTAAAGAAGGTTCATAGCCAAAGGTGCCAGTGAGTTCCTTTTTATCCCACTTTTCATCTCGGCTCTTGTTCCTATTTTGTGTCGAGGTTTATATAGGGGCTGAAGGATTTAGACCAGTGTTTCTCAGTCTGGGGTGATTTTACCCCCGACCCCAAGGGGACATCTGGAATGTCTGAAGACGTTTTTGGTTATCACCGCTCAATGGTAGGGCGCTACTAGCATCCAATGGGTAGAAGCCAGGGTTGCTGCTAAGCCTCCCAAGCAACGCACAGGACAGCACTCAAGATCAGTGACTCATCCAGCCCCCAAGTCAGTAGGGCTAGCGTTGAGAAACCCGGCTTTAGACTGAACCCCACGTCTAGGATTAAGAGTGACGGTGGAGTGTGTTAAGACCCAGAATCCCATCTTGGAACTAGTCCCTTAGGGATCTTTTCCTTTTCCAATTCTATTAGTTAGACATGAATTGCTTTCAAAGGGCTTGGGTGGAACCCATCCTCCCAGCATTTCTCAGTGCCCTCAGTGGGGGCATTAAGACAAGCACAACCACAAGAACCAGTTTGTTCTTGCTATTTTGATTCAAGGTACATTGAAGCAAACTGGAATGGGGTTATAATGGAGGAGGAAGTTAATACTATACAACAATAAAGAATGTTCTCGAGGAAGGGGACAGTGAGAGAAGATCATGGAATGCATCATCAAAAAACAGCGTACTAGTCCTAAACTGCCATGGATCTCTGATTTTGTGACATTGGATGGCTTGGAGACTCTTTTTGTAGATCTTGCTTTCCGCATCGATGAGATGAAGAGGCCAAAGTAGATTATTTCAAAATCTCTTAATGCCAGTATTCAGTGATTTGAAAGGAATCAACATATTCTTCACTAGAAAAATAATAGACACCATTAGCTTTGGAATATCTCAGACAACTAAGTGACTGAAGGAATATAAAAATTGTTATCCAAGAAACTCTTCTTTTAAAAAAAATTCTCTCATGCCTGTCACATAGACGAATTTCCTTTGTCTCTATGACATCAAGATGTGTCTTTCAAACTTGTCATTTTAACTGTTTGGCAAAATGTGTTCCAGGTACAGAAAAATAACTGTGCAGAGCTGTTTAACATTTGTTCCTAATGTTAACTGTTAAACTCTGCTTAGAAAAATAATTCTGCTCAGAAATTTGATCTGTCTGCCTTCCTTTTGTATTGCTTTTGGCTCTTCCAGAACTCAGAAACGTCAATTTGTTATTCATGTTTGCCTTCACTAATCCTTCCAAAAGAATGTGAAAAGTCCCACAGTCTTTTATATTAGGAAATAACTAAGATTAAAACGGATTAAGTCTGAGCACCTTTCTCTTGCTCTGTACTGGTGTAATGAGTGTTATCGCAGCATTTATGAAAGCGATGGGGTTTTTCATACTAAACTATAATTTCATTGTATGAGCAATTCAGTAGGGGCATTGATACAGTTAGGCCTGGCAACTTTTCACAAGCTCAATGCCAAGATCCTGTGGTGTCCTTCTGAAATGTTGGACAAGGTGGTGGATGGGCAGGGATTAGAGAGACAGAAGTCTGTGTCGAGTCAAAGTCTTGAAGGGGGGCGGGCAGGCGGGGACTGGAGAGACAGACTGAGGGCTGTTGACTTGCAAAATCAGTGGGAGAGCATAGCATGGTGGGAGAGTTCAGCTACTAATGAATTGGAAGTAGAATTGTTTATGTGAATATCTTCTATGTAATATCTACTTTTATCACCAAGAATAATAGAATGCTCTCCCTTTACATGGCAGATGCTGTAGGTCTCACATCGGGAAGATGGTGTTTTATTTATTTTCCAGTAGTTACATAGAACATGCGGATGTATCCACATGACTTTGTAGACCTATTTAGGATGCGATAGTGTGACATAAGGCAAAGCTAACCAACCTACAGAGGTGGAAGCGCATGTGGCATTTTGGGCTTCAATTCTCGCCCCCAGGCTGGCATGTCAGTGACTTTAAAGAGAGTGAATGCATGATGATATTGATTAGATCTTACTCAGCTAGATTCTCTAACCCAAAGCCAAGAGAATGCTAGAACCAAATGCTCTCAAGGGTCTGGGCAAAAGTGTTCCCTTTTTAGAGACTGGATGAGCAGACTGCCTCCCAGAAATCTGCAGTCTGTGGTTGTTTACAGCAGTTGAGCTTTCCAAAAGGGATTGACTCATGTCTGCTGCTCCGTAGCGACCTTCCAGCTCTCATATCCCTTCCAAGGAGCCACAGAGCATGTCCCTCAAGGGCCGTGTGGCGTCACAGGAGCAGCCCGGGTTCCACATGAAGGAAGGGCTTCTCAGGTCCAGAATGGCGGTTCACAGTTCAGGATGGCAACCAACTGTCCAGGATGGAGGAAGCAAGCAGTTGAATAGATTATTTTTTTATGGTTTACTCAAAGAAATAGTTGTGATGCCAATTCGTTTTGGTTTCAAATGGGGAAATCAGACTTAAGCTCTCTATACCATTCAGAAAAAGCTGCTGAAAAGTGAAAAAACAAAAGCAAATCAGTTTACCAATTGATTCTCTTCATGCCAGACACCAGTGTAACCAAAACACTCTCCTTTCTGCATTCCCCTCACCCCAGTTGGCTGATTATTTAGATTTAATCACCTTTTGTTTTTTATATATTTCATGAACTGGACTTTACAACTGGGTATAAGAGGAACAAGGAGAGAAGCATATCTTTTTTGTGCTAGATCATTTCTTTTTTTCACGAAACAGTTTATACCTCACTTTAAAGGTCACACGTGATAAATGCCCCTTCCCATGTGATTGCTTGAGTTGTGAAAATTTTCTGAAATTATTTGAAATTCTAATTATTTCAGAGTAGAAGTTTTTGCACAATGAGACTTGAGACTGCTTGGTGGTCATTTTATTAGTATAACCACATTTTATTGGTATAACCATCCATTTTTCCTTGTCCTAAAAAGGCAAGAAAACAAACAAATGAAATAAACATAAGTAAATAAAAATGAACGTTTGTTCCTACTCCTTCAAAACAATCTTCCTTGAAATCTTCCTTAAAGTTCATCTGTTCACTGAAAGCTTGTATCTCAGAGGTCACCCATGATACACTAGTAAGAAAGTCATGTCCTTTTCCGTAGTGATCACTCAGCAGTCTTGTTTCATAGCAGTCAAGCTTGCTGATTAAGCCTTCCTCAGAACTGTCTCCTCGTCTTTGTGACTTCTGTCCTCCTGATCTTCTCATCTCTCTGATCACTTGGTTTTTGCCTCATCTTTCCCTTTCCTTATCGTGATCATTCGCCACCTCTCTCTCTTCCCCCCTTCCTTCCTCCCTTCCCTCCCTCCTCTCTTCCTATGTATTAAATGTTATCTATGTCCCAGGAATATTGTCTGAATTCATGCTCCCAACCTGGTAGTCACTTGTCATATGTGGCTTGCAGTGTGGCTCGTGTGATTGAGGCACTGAACTTTAAATTTTACTTTCTTTTTAATAAATTTCAATTTAATAACGATACTCAATTCAGTTTTTGGGAAACTTAGAAGGAAAGAACTTCCTTCCTTCCCTTCTTTCTTTCTTTCTCCCTTTTATGACCATCCTGTACTAACATGGCTTTCCCTGTTTCTCCTAAATGGAGAACCTCACATCTTTATTCATTACCAACCCATCCTTCTAGATTCATCTAGACCAGGATTTCTCAATGTCAGCACTATTGACATTTGGAAGCCAAACAATTCTCTGTTGTGGGGCTGTCTTGTGTACTGTAGGATGTTGAAGAGCACCCCTGGCCTCTACCCACTGGATTCCAGTAGCACCCCCCAGTTGTGACAACCAAAAATATCTCCGGACATTGCCAAAGGTGCCCCATGGAGCAGAACTGCCCCTCGTTGAGAACCACTGTGATAGATGTTGACCAACAGTGGGTAGCAAGAAGTAGACGCAGGTCTTAGAAGAGGAGAGACAGTTTTGAAAATAAGTAGATTTTCCCTAACAATGACATTAATTGGTAGGTTTTTCTCAACAGTGAGATTAATTTAACTTCTAACAAATTAGAAAGGAAATCGATTTTTGCTTTTTCTCACAGAAGGTAGTTAATTTTGGAAGGTCTTTGTTTTCATACAAAGTTTTTAGCTGTAAAGAGCTAAATGATAATAAAGAGAACTGGTGTCCTTGGAGCTTTCATCTTAATTCTGTATTAAAGATCACTTATTTGACCTTTTTTTTTTCCATGGAGGAACAATAAACTCCTTTAACAAAACTCTGGAACATACCCAATACCAAAGGGAAGAAACGTGTAGTTAAATGTTAGACAAAGTGCAGGCTTAGCCTTTAGACATTTCAATTAGAGAAGGCAAACATTCTCCTTTAAGCCAAGTGTCTGTCTCTTTAGAGTCTATTAATTTAATTTTATCAGTTCTAACTAACTAAGAATTAAATAAACTGTGTTTATATCCTGGCATTTTAGTTTTTAGAGAAGACATTAGATTTAGGAGACAGAGGGCCTTGGGAAAACAAGCCTACCATTCAGGTTTTATAAGACAGACTTGCTGCCCAGGGGATTTTTATCAAAATTGCGATTTCAGACTGAAATTATTTAAGTGTAGGCACACAAAACAAAGAAAAGTACCATGAACTTTTGACTTGATAGTTATGCTTTTGGAAAGATAACCTTATTTTCAGCTATCTTAGTGAGGTCTATTTGGATTTTCTTTAACTTTAAATCTTTATTTATCATAAAAAGAGAAGCAGTACAGCCATATATGTATTAGTTTCCTATTGCTGCTGTAACGTATTACCACAAACACTGCAACCTAAAACACCACAAAATCTCAGAGCTCTGTGGGTTAGAAGTCCAAGTTGGCTTGGCTGGTTTCTCTGCTCAGGGGCTCACAAGATTGAAAGCAAGCTGTCAGCTACCTGGGCTCTCCTAAAGAGGCTGTGAGGAAAAATCTGCTTCCAAGCTCATTCAGGTTGTTGGCCAGTTTGATTCCTTGTGGTTGTAGTACTGAGGTCCCTGTTTCCTTGCTGGCTGTCAGTTGAAGTACTCTCTGCTACTAGCAGTTGCTTGCATCCTTCCTCTTGCTTTCTCAGTGGCCTCCTCCAGAAACAGCGGGTCAAGTCTCTCTTACCCCCTTTCCTCATCTCTCTGACTGACTCCTCTGCTTTCCTCTCTGCCTTTAAGGGCTCATGTGATTCCACTGGGTCCACTCAGATATTCCAGGAAAATCTTCCTACTTTAGGATCAACTGACTCACAACCTTAATTCCATCTGCACAGTCCTTTCACAGCAGTACCTAGGTGAGTGTTTGAGTAAGTAGTCAGGAGACAGGGAGCTTTGGGGCATTTTTAGAATTTTGCCTACCATGGCATGCATATGCGCAGCCCAAAGTCTTTCCCAACTTATTCCCCAGTCATAATGTTCTAACCTCTTCCACGAAACAGGTAAGCACAATGAGTAGCTTCTTGTTATCCTTCCAGAGTTTCTTCATGCATATAAAGTATAAATATATGCATTCTACTTTACTCCCTTTCTTTATTAAAAAAAAAAATAACCTTCTATATGTAGTGTTCTTCACCTTCTTCTTTCAGGTATGACAGTATCTTAGAGAACTTTCCATATTGGTATGTAAGGAACTTTCTCATTCTTTAGAGTATTGCACTGTATGGACGTACCATCATTTATTTAACCAGTTCAGTAGTAGTGTACTGTAAGGTGGCTTCCTGTCTTTTGCTACAACAAATGATGTTGAAACAAATGCATTGTATCAAATATGTGCTGATGTATCTATAGAATGAATTTCCAGAAGGGGAATTTGTAATTCTAATAGATATTACCAAATTGCCCTCCATAAAGAATGAACCAGTTTATCATCCTTGCCCTAGAAACACTTGAATGCTGGTTTCCTACAGCCTCGGCAGCACAGAGTATTATAAAACTTTTAGCTTTTGGCCGATCTGATAGTTGAAAAATGGTGTTTCCTTTTTTATATCTTTCTGCCTCATGGTGTTTGAACTTTATGACCACAAACAGTTTTTGTCTAACAGTGTAATGCTTAAAAATATTTTTTTTCTGTCATGGAATATTATTCAGCCAGAAAAAGGAACAAAGTTCAAATGCATGCTACCACATGGATGAATCTTGAAAACGTTATCCTAAGTGAAGGAAGCCAGTCACAAAAGACCATATGTTGTATGTTTCCATTTATATGAAAGGTACAGAAGAGCTACAAACAGTACAATAGTGGTTGCCTAGGGCTGGAGGGAGAGGTGAGAAGTGACTACTATTGGGTATGGGGTTTCTCTTTAGAGGGATGAAAATGTTCTCGAATTAGATAGTGGTGATGGTTGCACATCACTGTAAATACACTGAAAACCACTGAACTGTATTTTAAAAGGGTGAATTTTATGGTATATAAATGGTATATATATGGTATATATATATCTTTGGGGGAAAAAAAGCAGTTGTCATCCTTACTGTTTGTGTGGCATGGACATGTGAATTACTGAAACTGTTTGAACCCCAAATGTGTCTCATCTGTAAAACGGAGGAGGGCTCCCACTAGGGATGTTGGAAGGATGGAAGTTGATGATATTTGTGGAGCCCCTGCACATGGTCTGCCCTCAGTACATGGGAGGGAAATGCCCCCTTCAGTCCCTGCCCAGATCCCAGAGAGGGGCCCGAGGAGGACGCTAAGGGACTGGTTCCTGCAGGGGAGTAAGGAGCACCAAGGAGAAGGGCTGAGAACTGCCCAGTCACCCTTCCCTGATTGGACTGTTTCATGAGCTGGTCCTGGTCTTGGGAAAGCCATGCTAGAGTAGAATCAGGAATAGCTCTTTGGAGAGACATGTTTATCAAAGGCCAAGTGTATGAAATCTTCTGCAGAAGCAGCATGGATAAGATGATGTGCTTTTCTTTTCCTTAAAGTTTGATATCTCTTTTTTTTTAGTCACATGGTTCCCAAGTCCCATATAAGATAAATAATTTGAATGAAAACCTTAGAAACTCAAAATGTAAGGTTCTCCAAAATAAATTGAGATGCAGTTCTTATGTGAAGGGAAATTATTAACTTGATTGATTTCGAGGGGTTTCTTTCTCAGTGTGGAGGAAAGCAGATATTATATATTGTCAAATGATTTTCAAGGCATTGATTTACTTAGCAAACATTTATTGAATGTCTGCTTTGTTCAAAGCATTGTGTTGGGCACTCTTGAGGAAGAAAGAATGATTCCTGTCTAACAGAAGGAAGAGGGGAAACCCAGGTTTTCGGAGAAGCTATGACTCATGTAAGCGCCATAATAGCCTTGGAAGATGAGAAGTACATTATTATTTTCCCCATTTAAAAAATTTTTTCATTTCCTCATTTCAAAATTATATACCTATTTTTCTCTCTTCAAATACCATATGATAATGATGACAGAGTAAAATGTTAAAATATACCTAAGCTTCACTTTATGAAAACAGCTTTGTTTTTAGCCCAAATTATTTTAAGGCAAACACATCAATAATCTGTATTTTATATCTATAGCACTGTTGACCTATCCATGTCAATTCCTTTTCCTGTTATGTTAGGGTTTTATTAGGGCTTTACTTTCCAGACAGTTGTACATCTCCTGAACAATTATCTTTTTGATTTATAACCAGGGTGAGATACATTTGGAAGGTTTCTTAATATCAACCTATTATATATATTAACCGTACTGAATGATGTCTATCATTCATATTTTATGAATTTATTATACCCAATTTTGGGTATTAATGGGATTGAGCTTGTTAAATGTTATATAGTGAGTGATGAAGATTCAAATCCAGATCAGCTTGACTTATACATGTACTTTCTTTTTGCTACTCCATACTGCTTCTCTTTTTTACACTTCATAATTTTTTAAAGATATTTTCATAAATTGGGTTTTTAACGTATTCTTACACTGTCATTGAAATGGCTTACATATTTCACATAAACGTAAATTCATTGAAAATATAATTTTTGAGAAGGTTAATATATTTAATATGTTTTTAAAATATAGGTCTGTGGACTTTACATACACATGCAATTAATTTAAGGAAAAAGTAAATAGCTATATGAAAAAAATCTATATCTTTTCCACAAGGATTATATTTCTACAAGAGCTTAGTTCTGTATTTATTTGGCTAGAATAATGTTAGACATTTTAAAATAAGCAAGATTTTTTTTCCCCAAAAATGTTGACATCTTTAATGTCTACATAAAGTCAGTTGTTTTTCTAAAATAACTTTTCCCTTGTATGCTTCTTTCTCTTCATCCATGGGCTTCAATTGCCAGCAAAAAATTGTTTGAACTAGTACGTGAGGTTCTTGAAACCTATAACAAGAATATAATAGTGTCAGCAGTAGAAAGCACATAATTCTGTTTTCAACAACGGGAAGCCATATGATAAAGGTTATACATTGATGAAAATGATACTCTGTAACCAACTTACCGAGACAGAGATGGAGAAATTCTTACCTGAAGGCAGATCCAGCTATTTGGGCTAAGAGTTCTATGGCCCGTGATGATCAGCTCATGGAAAATTTCCATTTCAATGAGCTGCTTTGACCATTTAATTCAATAAACAGCTAGTGCTTATTACATAAAACACAAAGTTCTTTAGGACTCATGGGAAGAGGGCCTCTCTTTTCCAAAACAAAACAAAGAATCATTTTATGTTTATGAAGACATTGGTATAGAAATTTTCAATCTGCATGATCTCAGAGAATTCCTATTAATGTCATTATGTTTACCATTTTTCCTGTGTGTCTCTGAAAGGCTGAACAACTGAATATTCTTTCCCACTTGAGAACTTCTTGATTTTTAAGGCAAGCAAACAGTAGAAGGGGGAGTAAAAGAAGATATGGATTTTTAGCTCTGGAGATCTTTAGGAAAAAGCTAGAGAATGATTCATCCTGCATGGCTTAGATGTTGCTTCCCTGCACACAGGAGTGGAGCTAATGACCCCTCCGTATGTGTTCCAATGACAGAAGCTAATGGGTGGAGTGAAGTTGAGGAATATGTGGGATGGCATGAGATCCAGGTGGCATGGAGAGGATGTGGATTGGGGAAGGAGAAAAGGTACTGATTTTGAGACAAGAGGGAAGAAAAAGGAGTAAAGATAGAAGCAAAGTTGAAAGGCTGTAGACGATCTTAACCTCAGAAAAGGTGAGTTCATCTAACAGTGAAGTGGGAGGAGATGGATTTGGGATCCCAGGCAGAGGAGAAATACTTGTACCTTCTGCTACTAAGCCACTAGTGAGAAATCTTAAAGGAAAAAAAAAAAAAATCTAAAATCCAGTGATTTATAAATGGCTCCAATTAACTAGTTTGGGATCTGTTCCAACATCATTTAGAAACTGATGAGCAGGAATGAAAAAGTCCATCATTAGGATAGAAGTCAATCAGAGTTGGAGAATGGCAAGGCAGGAATCCAGGAAGACCCCAAACAAGAGGAATTCTAGGGTGAAGATAAGGGCAAAAGTGAAGTTATTGACTGTTGGCACTCTCAGAACTGGGTTAAGAGGACATTCAGCTGCATGAGTGGTGTATTAGTTTCCTATCACTGCTGTAGCAAATTACCATAAGTTTAGGGGGTTAAATTGAAAATGTATTATCTTACAGTTCTGGAGGTGAGAAATCCAAAATGAGTTTCACTGGGCTGAAATTATGGTGTCAGGGCTGGTTCCTTTGGCGGCTCCAAGGGAGAATCTGTTTCTTGCCTCTTCTAGCTTCTAGAGGGCGCTGACATTACTTGGCTTGTGGCTGCATCACTCCAATCTCTGCTTCCACCCTCATGTCACCTTGTCTGGCCTTGCTCCTCCTATCTACTTCTTATAAGGACCTTCATGATTACATTGGGCCTTCCAGGATAATCCAGGATTCTCTCCCTATCCCAATATCCTTAATTTAATTGCATCTGCAAATCCCTTTTGCCATATAATGTAGCATATTCACAGGTTCCAGGGATTAGGCCATGGACACCTTTCAGGGCCTATTGTTTGACCACAGATGGTGATCCACTGGGAAAGCAGGGAGGGGTCAAGAAATGGGTGTCATGATGAGGAAAGAGCTGTAGGAGGAGTTACGATTTGGAAGAGTTGAAAGGTCAGGAGGTTGTTACCTCTTCGAGGACTCTCACAGTTTGAGATTTTGGTAGCAATCAATGGCTAAGTGTATTGTGATGCTTCCTTAGAGGGGAAGTACCAAAGAAATGAGTTCTTAGTGCCCTAAAGGACAAGGATCTGGGAGGTGTGGTGTCAGAAAGGGTTTCGATAGGGTTGTTAGAGCCTTAAAGGATGATAGCCACTGAAAGGGAAGATTGGGTTGGATGCTCAGTATCTTAAAGGTCCTGGGAAAGTGTCCCAGGATGTAACAACAATGAATGGCAAAGGAGAGATGCATAAGCATATGAAAAAAGACTTAAAAACTAAGAGTATAATTGCATATTGGTGGGGCAGGAACCTAGAAGCTGCAGAGTAGAGTAGAGAGTATTTCGTCACCTCCTAGTCATTCTACCCCTACCCCCAAATCATGGGAGGTGTGACAAGGAGCAGCCTATCCTCCTTTGGTCAGGAAAGGAGATGGAGCCTTAATGATAAGAAGCAGAGGAGAACAAGACTAGGGGCAGAGAGATGAAAGAAAATGTAGTGGTAGGGAGATGTTACCAGTAGACGGAGCTCCAAAAATGGTAAGAGTGGCGTTATCTTCTGGGAACTGGACTAGGATGGTTCTGAATGTTGAGAAGGAGAGTTTTCTGGAGATCAGAGTGGGAAGACATTTGTCCCTATAGCACGGAGTGCTGATAAATGAGACAGCACCCTTTCTTCCTAGAGGAAGAAGGCCAGTGCATTCTTTTGCCAAATATTCCTCATCACACCGATGTGTCTGAATAAAAAAATACCTATGTGCAGCATCTTGGCACTTAGAAAGCTTCTTCACAAACCCCCATTTCTTTGAATCCTCTACTCATGCTATAGTTATTTATGTCATTGTTTTACAGATAAGCCCACTGGGCTCAGAGGGACTCCAGGACCAGCCATGGTCCACGTGGCTCATAAATGCAGAGTTGGGGTTGATCCCGATTTTCCTAATCCAAGTGCAATCTTTCTTTTTCTCCTGCATCTAGAAAGGAGAGTGGCCTGAAAAATACTGGCACAATTGAAGGAAGGTTGAGAAAAATAAGGGAAATTTATCAAACCACCAGATAATTTCAAAATTGCTTCTCAACAAAAGGAAGAGGCAGTTAAGAGATATTTTTCCCTTAAAAAAATTCAGCAGCATAGCACAGGGAGATCGGCTTGGTGCTTTACGATGACCTAGAGAGGTGAGATAGGGAGGATAGGAGGGAGGCTCGAGAGGGAGGGGATATGGGGACATGTGTATGCATATGGCTGATTCGCTTTGTTGTGCAACAGAAACTAACACAGTACTGTGAAGCAATTATACGCCAATGAATATCTATTTTTAAAAAAAGAAGTAAATATGAAAATGATAGCACAACATCTTAGAGGAAAAATTTATTGCCTTGTGAGCCACCCAACATTTTGTTGACTTGTTCATTTCGTGGTGAACCCAGAAAAAGTTGGCCTAAAGATTTTCCATGTGGTGTGGACACTGTAGTTCTGGCTTCTAAAATGACTGTATCATTTTGGAATTTCAAGTGACAGAAAGGCAGGACAAACTCCCAAGCCAAATGGAGCTGAAGTCATTCTTACAAGTTCTTGAATGGGCAAAAGTGCAGTGACTGAGTGGAGTGTGTTTGTTTGTTTGTGTGTGTGTGTGTGTGTGTGTGTGTGTGTGTGTTCCTCAAGGCTATTTAATTGGAGGATGAGAAATCACTATTCTCCCAAATGTGCCCTGGTTACGAAGTCTTTGGAGTAATTGAGCCTGTTCTTGGGCCAACTAAAAGGAAAATCAGATAGATAGACTGGAAATATAACACTCTGTCTTTCTAGAATTTTAACCTAGAAGCTGTGAATACTGAGTAAATGCATGATTTCTTTTAGCCAGATCTTGAGAGGCTATCATTTAGCTAAGAGTTTAAACATTTTCCTAATGTTTTTATTTCCATTTTCTGGGAAAGATATGGAAAAGGAAGGGAGTCAAAGAAGAATTGAGAGAAGAGGGGATTTTACATACAAGTGAGATTTTTTTCCTGTAATTATCGTGAAAAGAAAATTAAACACTGTCAGAGATTAGGGAAACAAATTCCTTCAGCTGAATTTTTTTTGGGGGGGCCTTTCAACAAAATATTTTACCTCAACTCAATTGTTCTGCTGATGTTTATGTGAAGTACTCTGGAGGAATTTTAGATTTCATTTCGGCCAGTAATTTACTGATATGTCGTAAGAGTTAGTTTATTTTAGCTCAACTAGTGCCAAATACTTTCAGCTTAGGAATAAATCAGAGTTAAAGGATGGTGGGGTAGGGGGATTACTCCTTCAGAACAGTTTTAACTTTTTCCTGTGTCAGACTTAGAGGATGTACCTCCAAAGGAGACCAAATGCAGTAAGCACCTGTAAGTAAGCACCTCCATTGTATATTCTTGCCTCCTTTATCAAAGATAAGGTGACCATATGTGCATGGGCTTATGTCTGGGCTTTCTATCCTGTTCCATTGATCTCTGTTTCTGTTTTTGTGCCAGTACCATACTGTCTTGATTACGGTAGCTTTGTAGTATAGTCTGAAGTCAGGGAGCCTGATTCCTCCAGCTCCGTTTTTCTTTCTCAAGATTGCTTTGGCTATTCAGGGTCTTTTGTGTTTCCATACAAATTCTGAAATTTGTTGTTCTAGTTCTGTGAAAAATGCCATTGGTAGTTTGATAGGGATTGCATTGAATCTGTAGATTGCTTTGGGTAGTATAATCATTTTCACAATGTTGAGTCTTCCAAGCCAAGAACATGGTATATCTCTCTATCTGTTTGTATCATCTTTAATTTCTTTCATCAGTGTCGTATAGTTTTCTGCATACAGGTCTTTTGTCTCCTTAGGCAGGTTTATTCCTAGGTATTTTATTCTTTTTTTGCCATGGTAAATGGGAGTGTTTCCTAATTTCTCTTTCAGATTTTGCATAATTAGTGTATTGGAATGCAAGAGATTTCTGTGCATTAATTTTGTATCCTGCTACTTTACCAAATTCATATCATCTGCAAACAGTGACAGTTTTACTTCTTCTGTCCCTATTTGGATTCCTTTTATTTCTTTTTCGTCTCTGATTGCTGTGGCTAAAACTTCCATAACTATGTTGAATGATAGTGGTGAGAGTGGGCACCCTTGTCTTGTTCCTGATCTTAGTGGAAATGGTTTCAGTTTTTCACCATTGAGAACGATGTTGGCTGTGGGTTTGTCATATATGGCTTTTATTATGTTGAGGTAAGTTCCCTCTATGCCTACTTTCTGGAGAGTTTTTATCATAAATGGGTGTTGAATTTTTTCAAAAGCTTTTTCTGCATCTATTGAGATGATCATATGGTTTTGTTTTTTGTTTTTTTAAAATTAATTAATTAATTTATTTTTATTTTTGGCTGTGTTGGGTCTTCGTTTCTGTGCGAGGGCTTTCTCCAGTTGTGGCGAGTGGGGGCCACTCTTCATCGCGATGTGCAGGCCTCTCACTGTCGCGGCCTCTTTTGTTGTGGAGCACAGGCTCCAGACGCGCAGGCTCAGTAGTTGTGGCTCATGGGCCTAGTTGCTCCGCGGCATGTGGGATCTTCCCAGACCAGGGCTCAAACCCGCGTCCCCTGCATTAGCAGGCAGATTCTCAACCACTGCGCCACCAGGGAAGCCCGATCATATGGTTTTTATCCTTCAATTTGTTAATATGGTGTATCACATTGATTGATTTGCGTATATTGAAGAATCCTTGCATCCCTGGGATAAATCCCACTTGATCATGGTGTATGATCCTTTTAATGTGTTGTTGGATTCTGTTTGCTAGTAATTTGTTGAGGATTTTTGCATCTGTGTTCATCAGTGAGATTGGTCTGTAATATTCTTTTTTTGTAGTATCTTTGTCTGGTTTTGGTATCACGGTGATGGTGGCCTCGTAGAATGTGTTTGGGAGTGTTCCTTCCTCTGCAGTTTTTGGAAGAGTTTGAGAAGGATGGTGTTAGCTCTTCTCTAGAAGTTTGATAGAATTCACCTGTGAAGCCATCTGGTCCTGGGCTTTTGTTTGTTGGAAGATTTTTAATCACAGTTTCAATTTCAGTGCTTGTGATCAGTCTGTTCATATTTTCTATTTCTTCCTGGTTCAGTCTTGGAAGGTTATACCTTTCTAAGAATTTGTCCATTTCTTCCAGGTTGTCCATTTTATTGGCATAGACTTGCTTGTAGTAGTCCCTTATGATGCTTTGTATTTCTGTGGTGTCCATTGTAACTTCTCCTTTTTTGTTACTAGTTTTATTGATTTGAGTCCTCTCCCTCTTTTTCTTGATGGGTCTGGCTAAAGGTTTATCAATTTTGTTTATCTCCTCAAAGAACCAGCTTTTAGATTTATTGATCTTTGCTATTGTTTTCTTTGTTTCTATTTCATTTATTTCTGCTCTGATCTTTGATTTCTTTCCTTCTACTAACTTTGGGTTTTGTCCTTCTTTCTCTAGTTCCGTTAGGTGTAAGTTTAGATTGTTTATTTGAGGTGTTTCTTGTTTCTTGAGGTAGGATTGTATTGCTATAAACTTCCCTCTTAGAACTGCTTTTGCTGCATCCCGTAGGTTTTGGATCATCATGTTTTCGTTGTCATTTGCCTCTAGGTATTTTTTGATTTCCTCTTTGATTTCTTCAGTGATCTCTTGGTTATTTAGTAATGTATTGTTTAGCTTCCATGTGTTTGTGTTGTTTATGTTTTTTCCCTGTAATTCTAATCTCATAGCGTTGTGGTTGGAGAAGATGCTTGGTATGATTTCAGTTTTCTGAAATTTACTGAGGCTTGATTTGTGACCCAAGATGTGATCTATCCTGGAGAATGTTCCATGTGCACTTGAGAATAAAGTGTAATCTGCTGTTTTCGGATGGAATGACCTATAAATATCATATCTGTCTGGTCTATTGTGTAATTTAAAGTTTGTGTTTCCTTATTAATTTTCTGTCTGGATGATCTGTCCATTGATGTGAGGTGTTAAGGTCCCCCACTATTACTGTGTTACTGTCGATTTCCTCTTCTATAGCTGTTAGCATTTGCCTTATGTATTGAGGTGCTCCTATGTTGGGTGGATATATATTTATAATTGTTATATCTTCTTCTTGGATTGATCCCTTGGTCATTATGTAGTGTCTTTCCTTGTCTCTTGTAACATTCTTTATTTTAAAGTCTACTTTATCTGATATGAGAATTGCTACTCCAGCTTTCTTGTGATTTCCATTTGCATGGAATATCTTTTTCCATCCCCTCACTTTCAGTCTGTTTGTGTTCCTAGGTCTGAAGTGGGTCTCTTGTAGACAGCATATATATGGGTCTTGTTTTTGTATCCATTCAGTGATCCTGTGTCTTTTGGTTGGAGCATTTAATCCATTCACATTTAAGTTAATTATCAATATGTATGTTCCTATTACCATTTTCTTAATTGTTTTGGCTTTGTGTTTGGAGGTCCTTTTCTTCTCTTGTGTTTCCCGCTTAGAGAAGTTCCTTTAGCATTTGTTGTAGAGCTGGTTTGGTGGAGCTGAATTCTCTTAGCTTTTGCTTGTCTGTAAAGCTGTTGATTTCTCCATCGAATCTGAATGAGATCCTTGCCGGGTAGAGTAATCTTGGTTGTAGGTTCTTCCCGTTTTACTTTAAACATATTGTGCCTCTCCCTTCTGGCTCGTAGAGTTTCTGCTGAGAAATCAGCTGTTAACCTTATGGGAGTTCCCTTGTATGTTATTTGTCGTTTTTCCCTTGTTGCTTTTAATAATTTGTCTTTGTCTTTGATTCATGTCAATTTGATTACTGTGTGTCTCAGCGTGTTTCTCCTTGGGTTTTTCCTGCCTGGGACTCTCTGCACTTCCTGGACTTGGGTGGCTATTTCCTTTCTCATGTTAGGGAAGTTTTCGACTATAATCTCTTCAGTGTTTTCTCAGGTCCTTTCTCTCTCTCTTCTCCTTCTGGAACCCCTATAATGTGAATGTTGGTGCATTTAATGTTGTCCCAGAGGTCTCTTAGGCTGCCTTCACTTCTTTTCATTCTTTTTTCTTTATTCTGTTCCGTGGCAGTGAACTCCACCATTCTGTCTTCCAGGTCACTTATCCGTCTTTCTGCCTCAGTTATTCTGCTATTGATTCCTTCTAGTGTGGTTTTCATTTCAGTTATTGTATTGTTCATCTCTGTTTGTTTGTTCTTTAATTCTTCTAGGTGTTTGTTCTT
This sequence comes from Eschrichtius robustus, assembly GCF_028021215.1. Taxonomy (NCBI): domain Eukaryota; kingdom Metazoa; phylum Chordata; class Mammalia; order Artiodactyla; family Eschrichtiidae; genus Eschrichtius; species Eschrichtius robustus. The sequence continues at coordinate 8,997,913 of NC_090845.1, read as the reverse complement.
TAATTCCTCTAGGTCTTTGTTAAACATTTTTTGCATCTTCTTGATCTTTGCCTCCATTCTTTTTCCAAGGTCCTGGATCATCTTCACTATCATTAATCTGAATTCTTTTTCTGGAAGGTTGCCTATCTCCACTTCGTTTGGTTGTTTTTCTGTGGTTTTATCTTGTTCCTTCATCTGGCATATAGTCCTCTGCCTTTTCATTTTGTCTGTCTCTCTGTGAATGTGGGTTTTGTTCCACAGGCTGCAGGTTTGTAGTTCTTCTTGCTTCTGCTATCTGTCTTCTGGTAGATGAGGCTATTTAAGAGGCTTGTGCAAGCTTCCTGATGGGAGGGACTGGTGGTGGGTAGAGCAGGGTGTTGCTGTGGTGGGCAGAGCTCAGTAAAACTTTTAATCTGCTTGTCTGCTGATGGGTGGGGCTGAGTTCCCTCCCTTTTGGTTCTTTGGCCTGAGGCAACCCAGCACTGGAGCCTGCAGGCTCTTTGACGGGCCTAGTGGCGGACTCCGGGAGGGCTCACGCCAAGGAGTACTTCCCAGAACTTCTGCTGCCCGTGTCCTTGTCCCCGTGGTGAGACGCATCCACACCCCACCTCTGCAGGAGACCCTCCAAGACTAGCAGGTAGGTCTGGTTCAGTCTCCTACAGGGTCACTGCTCCCTCCCGCTGAGTCCTGATGCACACACTACTTTGTGTGTGCCCTCCAAGAAGGGAGCCTCTGTTTCCCCCAGTCCTGTTGAAGTCCTGCAATCAAATCCCACTAGCCTTCAACGTCTGATTCTCTGGAAATTCCTCTTCCCATTGCTAGACCCCCAGGTTGGGAAGCCCGACATGCGGCTCAGAACCTTCACTCCAGTGGGTGGACTTCTGTAGTATAATTGTTCTCCAGTTATGTGAGTCACCCACCCAGCAGTTATGGGATTTGATTTTATTGTGATTGCGCCCCTCCTACCGTCTCACTGCGGCTTCTCCTTTGTCTGTGCATGTGGGGGTACCTTTTTTGGTGAGTTCCGGTGTCTTCCTGTCAACGATTGTTCAGCAGTTAGTTGTGATTCTGGTGTTCTCACAAGAGGGAGTGAACGCACGTCCTTCTACTCCACCATCTGGAACCAATCCTCACTGTCTGCTTTTTTGTATTTTGAAAATGTAAGTTGAAAAGCGGTTTTAGAAGAGATGGGAGAGAAACCCATCCACAAAATAGCATCACATAAAAGGTTTCAGTAGCATGCGTTCAGAGTCAAGATATTCTTAAGCAAGCTGCCTTAAGCCAGAAGGAGAGGTATTAGCTCACATAACCAAACATCCATAGACGGAGCATGTTCAGGGTGGTTGATTGTGTGACTTAATGATATCAACAAGGATCCAGGTTCTGGACACCACTTGCCTGGGTCATCTTTATGATTAGTTTAACTACAGATAAGATGACAGCTCAGGTTCCAGGCATTGCCTATGGACACAGTACTTTCTAGGGAAAGAGGAGAGAGAGTCTCTCCTCTTGCCCTCTCGGGAGAATTAGGTAAACCTTTCTCAGAAGCCCCTCCCTGACTTCTCATGTCTCATTGGCCAGAATAAGGTGACATACCCATTCTCTGTCCAATCACTGGTGGGAAGCCTCCTTTATTACCCCTAGATCAATCAGATCCACGAGTGGAGCTGAAAATAGGATCAGACTCCCTAGCATGAAACACATGATTGCACTCGAATAAGGTATGTTTGAATGAAATAGGAATCCGTTAGCAAGGAGGCAAGGAAATGTATGTTGTACAGTCAACCAACAGTTCCTGCTTATAGACCATCCTAATATTTTAGAATATATGGCATAGAAATGTTATAAATCTCAGTGGAAAAATAGGTAGCTTGATGGTCACCCCAGGATACTTTGAAAAGTAAATTCACTAATAGTATCAAGTTTCAATCAATCATATCATGTCAAGTAAATCCTGAATTCGTAATTTGACTAACCATGCCTCTCACATTCAGTGGCAAATAATGGATTGGGAGATTTACGTTCATATTCAACTAGCCAAGTTTAGGAGGATGGAATGAACAAACCCCCACCCCAAATCTTATATCTCTGAATGAAAACATGGAATCTTCACACTCTCTTCATCTCCTCTCAACTTCTAGGATGATTGAAAATTAGTCAAAATTCAGGGTACTGATTCTCAGTTGGTCGTGAGGTTGGCCAGGACTATGGCCATCAGAATCTCTTGGGGGAGCTTTTTTGCATATCTCCTTTACCTTTCTTCCCATCCCTTTTTTCATACGTCCCTGTTCCTCTCTCTGATGGTGAGAGTAAATTTTGGTGAAATGTTTCTATTTTCCTAATATTCTAGGTTTTTCCAATTTTTTTTCCACATGAAGTAGCAAAAAAATAAATCTTAAAATAGTAAAAGTCCTCAGGTTGTGTAATAAATATTTATTGAACACTTACTATGTGCCACACATGGTACCAGGTCATTCAGTAATCACTTAATCCATACAGACATTTTCCTTTGGGAATCTCGTCCCTGGGTTATAACGCAGACACTCCAGATGATTTGAGGGAACTGCCAGAGGTTCCCCTGATAGTAAGTGGAAGAGCTGCGACTCAAAACCACAGCTCTCTATGTCCAAAGGCAGCTCTCTTCCCAATAAATGATATGTTATTCTGAGAGAGATGTTTTAAGCTTGTGGAAAATGAAGCATAGCATATCCAAAGTTGTGGTTTGAGAGACCAAGAGCAAGCTAGTAGTGGACCCGTAGTAGGCCAGTGAGAGAAGAGCAGAATCCCAGCCCTGCGTTTGTTATTGATGAATGATGAGACCTTGGGTAAAATAGCTAACATCTCTAGGCCTCTCTTCCACAGAAAGGTTCTACTAGATCAAGGGTTAGCAAACCATGGCCCTTGGTCCAAATCTGGCCTATCACTTGTTTTTGTAAATAAAGTTTTATTGGAACACAGCCATGCCCACTTGTTTACATATTATCTATGGCTGCTTTCACCATGCAACAGCAGAGTAGTTGTGACAGATACCATATGGCCAGCAAAGCCTCAAATATTTCCTGGCTGGCCCTTGACACAAAACGTTTGCCGACCTCTGTACTTGATCAGTGATCCTCAACATCAGCGATGCCTTAGAACATTTAAAAATAACTCATGCCTGAATCCCACTCCCAGAAATTTGTATTTAATTGCTCTGGGATGGGTCCCAGTCATTGCTACGCTTAAAAGTAATCATTCCATTAAATCTAACGTATAGCCAGAAATTCTCCAAGTGTAACATTCTTTGAGTCCATGAAGACGTACATGTTTAGAGTGAGTTCTTTCTTAAACTGGTAAATGGGCAAATCAGACTTTGAATAATTTGAATTCAGATCTTCAGAACTTGGGCTTTTTACCACGACTTACTAGCTAATGAGTAACTTCTCTGAGCCTCTGTCTCTTCATCTACAAGATGGGGATAATAAATTTTTTCCAGCCTGCCTTAATGATCAAATTGGAATGGAGTATCCAAATGTATCTGGACAACTGTGAAGTGTTAAATAAATGTAAATACTCATATTCTTGGAACCATTTTCTGGGATCACTGGAAGAGACTTTAAAAATCTGGATATTAAGATTTTTTTATTCTGAGCTCTGGTAGGAAAATTTGGCTTAAATATGTATTATCCGAATTTCATTCTATCTCATGTTTTCAAGTCTCCAGATAGATGAACAGCATATACCTCTTCTTTCTACAGTATTTGCAGTGTTCTTACGTGAGCACTTCGGTGTGTCCTCTGTCGTCTTCATTTATCCCACCTTGTTACAGATCTTGGGGTCTTTTTAATCATTCTCCAACCATTAGCTCCCTGAGCCTTCTTTCTGGCTGTGTGCCTCTGCATGCATGCCAGTGACTGTTAAAGCTTTCCAAGTTTTTGGACATTTTTTTCCATTTTCTCTTTAATGAAGTGCCTGGACCTGTCTCCATTTTTCCAAGTGTGATCTCATCAGCATCTTCTCGAGAGGGAGGGTTATCTCTTCACAATCGCAGAGTGAAGCCTGTGAGTGTGGCCTAAACAATGATGTGGCCATTGGCATTGCTACTCTTTGGTCTTTCTTTTATTATTCTTATTATGGATTCATTTATTATTACTTGGTGTCATTATTTTTCTAGACATACAAATTTTCACTCTACTGTTTCTGGATGTTTTTTAACATTGATTTTTTTTCCTGTTTGTTTTCTACTTTTAACTATTATTTTCCTGATACTAATTGTGATCTACACATTATATCAGTAGTTAGTAAACTACAGGCCAAATCCAACAGCTGCCTATTTTTGCATATAAAGTTTTATTGATGCACAGCCACACCTGTTTGTTTACGTGTTGTGTGTGGTGGCTTTCGTGCTGCAATGACAGAGTTGAGTAGTTGAGGCAGAGGCGGTATATCCTACAAAGCCTAAAATATTTGCCCTTTACAGAAAAGTTTGCTGATCCCTGCATTAAATGAATACACTGATTTGGACTTTTACCCCATAGTTTGGGAAGGGAGTTAACCATGATATAGTTACATACCTCTTTCATTTTGTACATTTTATAATAAAATCAGTTTAGAGTATATTGTCTTTCACGCATTGCTTGGTTTATCACCACCATGTGTCATGCGTGGCTCTGAGCTCCTGGGATGAAGAGGGAAGCAAGATACACAGGCCTCTTCTCTTAAGAGTTTATGTGCTGGTGTGAGGACACTGACAAACAAGAAAGCAAAGATAGGCACTAAGATCCCTTCAGACGGTAAGCAAGGTGAAGGAAGTAAGACCTAGTAATGTGTTCAAAAGTCATGTGCAGACTGGTTCTGCAGTGGTCAGGAGAGTGCTTCCCGAGAATTTAGCACGAAAGCTGAATGAATGAAGAGGCAAGTATGTGAAAATCAGGGGAAAGAGGTTTCCAGGCAGAGGGAACAGCAGGAGCTTAGACACCCCCCCCCTCCCCCCAGTGCTTCAAGCTGAGTTGAGGGAAAGGAAGGGAGGTACGAGCTGAGATCTTATAGAGCCATAGGTGTCAGAGTACAGGAGTCTAGACTTTATGCTAAATGCAACGGAAACCCTTGGGAGGATGGCAAGCATGCGAGAGACATGCTTTGATTTACGTTCCTGAGGGACCACTCTAACTTTTCTCTGAAGAATGGATTACAGGGAGTCAGGAGGGAAGGCAGGCATCCTAGTTATAAGCTCTTAATACAATACTATCTTCAATTACAGAGGAAACTTAGTCAAACTTAATGGAGCCCAGACCTCCACTTGGGATGGGAGATCCAGTTTAACAAACTGGGAGGCAAAGATGAATAAGCTACCATCCAATCTCAATTGCAGTGTTCAGCCAAAGAGAAAACACATATATGTGGTCCATTCTGCTAAGGAGAACCTACTTACTGGTCATTATTCTCTCTTTGCCTTGGCCAACAGGAAGCTCAGAGTTACATCTGTTATTTTCATCAAATGTATGAGTGTACATCTTTCTACATCCTTTCATGACCTCAGCTTCCTATTTTTATTCGGAATTTATGTACTTACTTAAGAACTGTCTCAAATTCTGCTTTGGAAGAATTCACCAAGATATAAAGTAATGATGGAGTCTGTAATTTCTAGGGTCTACCGAAACTTCTGAAAGTTGTTTTCCCTTTGTTCCCTTAGTTTCTCTTTGTTTTCCTTCGTGTATTCATTTACACTGGCTGTGGAAAGAGGCCCTTAGAAGAGTTTATTATATAGGTGAAGAACTGACAGTTATAATTAGCACCAAAGCACTGAAACAATTGTTCCTAATTATTCAGGGAGGCCATGGACCCTTCTCATCACTGTTGAACTCAGTACACTTTGCAAAATTAACTCCCTCTTATATATAAATATAAATATAAAAAAGAAGTTCTAATTAGTTCCTTAGTGGAAAAGAACCCTGGCTGGGACAGATTTCTGCACTACTGTTACTGCTCTGAGCTACATAATTAAGAGAAGAATTCAGTGGGAAATGGCATGTTTAAACAACACTTTCTTTGATTGGTTAATGGAATGCCGGGCTTATGTAAGGGATACTTCTTTCTCAATAGAAGCACCGTTCTGTTTGAAGTGCGGTCAGCTGTTAGATGCTAAATGCAAGGCTGAAATGCAAGATGTCTTTCTGTTGGATTTACAGTCTCAGGCTACACCAGAGAGGGGAAGAGTAAACAGTTCTCTGTAAACTGGAGTCTGCGATCAGACATGCTGAACCAGCCACAGCAGCGCTATTCATCAATATATGTGGCATAACAAAGATGGCAGGTGCTTGCACAAGATTGCACTCTGAGGCAGAATTTATTTCTTAAGACTCTCTGTTTTCAGAGCCCAGAATAGTGCTTGGCATGGTAGCAGCGCTGAAGGGTTATTTGTTGAATCAGTAAGTGAATGAATTATTCTCTAAGGGTGGAGGATATGTACCTAGATAACCAGGGTATAGGCTAGGATCTGATGACTACCTTACGGGAGTTAAAAGCATCAACCTAGGGTAGCAGAGAAGACTTGCAGAGTGGAGGGAAGGGTGGCCTGTGAGCGGGAGCTTGAAGGCTGGGCAGGGTTTGGCAGCTTGGGGATACTGGGAAGAGGCAGCCTATGCTGGGAGAAAAGCATAGACAAACACAGTGTATGCACCCACCATACGCTGTACGTTCTACTTGGCAAGATCCACAAATCCCAACAATTAATTAGGGAATATCAGAGCCCTTTCATGGTAACATACCACTTTTCACATGCCCTTAGGTATTAACCAAAAAAAGTATCTCGTCCTTTTTTCATAGTGTAAATTAACTAGTTTTAAGTAGAATGTATTTAATTTTGATCCGTAGTTATTTATTTTATGATTTTTAAGGGCTAATAACTTTATTAATGATACATAAAGACAAATTCTGTCTTTTCCTGCTTAATAAGTTCCTATTTAGCAGTCTTTAAAAAAATTTGTTTAATTGTGTTTTTAAAACTGTCAAAGGTCCATGAGGAGAAAGCAAGGTTGGGGGAAGTGTGATTTGTTGACAAATAAATTACTAGCTGTGGGACGCTGAGCTAATTGTTTACCATCCACAGTGACCTCATCTCCACACATAGGCTGTCACAAGCATTAAATAATATATTGGAAGACATTTTAGCAGTTATAAAGGGCCATAAAAATGCAATACTGGATGGGAGTTTGAAAATATCTCTCTACAAGTTTGGAACCTACTGCACAGTGTAAGTGAAAGGGAAGGAAGTCCAGAACTAATGGTAGAAATTTGGAGAAGATCCAATGAATGTGAGTGTCCTTTCAGGAACAGTATGGATCAAATTCAGTGGCTAATTAAATGAACAAAGTTCACAGGAGGAGGAGGAGGACATGAAAATGGCTAAAGTCTTGAACATATATGATTAGGCAGATGATATTAGTACATGCAAACACACATCTGTGAATGCACACATACATACAGATATATTTGTGTCTGTGTGTGTGTGTGTGTGTGTGTGTGTGTGTGTGAATATTTTAAGGTGAGAATGGAAAAGATTCCAGAGACTGTTCTTCATCTAATCATGCAGCAAGACAAATCTTGTTCTTTGGTAGTTTTGCGAAAGTGTTGAGGGAAACAGTGTGGTTGAACTTGACACCTCCAGGGAAATGGCCACCATCCCTCAAGTGCCTTTTAGACAGTTGCACAAGACAGAAGGTGTGACTGAGGATGATTTTCTTAGCCGTGAGTGTCATGCAACTCTGGAGCAGAGTACTAAGGATGCCTTGAAGCCTCTTTTACTGGAGTTTTTAAACACGAGAGAGCTGATCGTTCACCCAATGTAGGTCACTTTGGACTGGGGACAAACAACTGCCTGGAGGTCCTCTCTGATCCCTCTGTCTACTGGTCCCCGTGATCATCTGTGAAAACGGGTATTGAAATTGCAGAGAGGAGGGGAGAAACGTGAAAGCCAGGCAGAATGCCCAAATTTGGTGATCACTGAGTCACGCTGCAGATATTCACTGAGTGTACAAATGTGCCAGGACAACAGCTGAGGACAGCCTGGCCCTGCTCTCGAGGTAATCATCATGTAGTGGGGGACAAAAGGACGAAAGCGATTGCTGCTACTTGTAATTCATAGACCCTAAATGACACAGTTCAATTTCTCTCTATTTTCTGCTTTGCCTCACGTGTCTCATCATCCCTGAAATCATTGCTATCACTCCTAGATGTGTGACAACGTGACTGTGTCACAGGGGAGTACATTATCAGGGCTGAAATAGTCAACCACTTGTGTGGTGGGTTCTGACATGTGCCAATAGTGCCACTTATTTAAAAATAGCTTCCCAGCAGCCATCTAGGAGGCCTGCATGTCCTATTTGAGACTCATGCCCTGGGATATAGTATTAGAGCTTGAGAAGTTCCCTTTAGCTGGTAGCGTTGGTAGTAGTTCCCAAAATGAGTTCTGTGGAATATTCTTCCTGTAGGACACTCAGGAGAAAAGGAAGAGTTCCATATTTAAACAGACTACAAGATAGCCTGTACTCCGCTGACCCATCGCAATGAATATTTACAATGAACGTTAACATGGAAAGCTCTGGGCATAAAAGGTTTTGAGAAGTTTTCACTCCCCACTCTTTTGCCGTGGGACGCGTCTTTCCATGGGGCTCTTGTCAACAGCCGGTAAGGCTCATACTTTGGGAAGTGCTGGTTCATCAGAATGGGTGGCATCTGCAAAAAGCAGATATTTAAGCCTCAAGTGAATGGAACAGCAGACAAGCAAATTAGAATGGAAGAGGGGGAGGAGGAGATTCTGGACCCTGCATTCTCCCGGCAGCCTTCCGCCTGCAGTCTGAGCCTTGTCTACACTGCTGGGGGGAATAGTGACCTGCAGAAATGGAGTGAAGTCCCATTCTGAGCTGCATTTTTGCTCAAGGCATTTTCAAGAGACAAGGGTGAAGGATTCCAACTGTAAACATATATACATGTGGGTGTAAGAGACATAAACAGAAAAGAGCACTTATGGGTAACAGAAGTGCCAGCTGGGACTTTAGAACTGGGCGGTTTGTGTTTGCACAGTTTTTTGTTGTTTTTTTTTTCAGCCCAGACTAGTTCTTAGAGTACATAATCCATATGGTGTGTTTAAAATAGACCACATAGTTTGAAAATGGAGCTCCTGAGAAATTCACAGATAAAAATCTGAACTGTTAGTCTCATATGTATAAAGCTGGAATCACCTTGTAAAGATAATTCGGGATGAAATATTTCCATTTCCATTTGAATGCAGAATTAATTGGTTTTCATTGCAAAAACTCCAGCCAGAGCCTCCTATTAAAGTCATATGCCTGACTCCAGGCATTTTTGAAGTGTCTGTTACAACGCTTCAGTATTTAGCTGGCAGGAAAAGATGTAAAGAGAAGATAGGTAAAGAGAAGATCTAGAATGAAATATTCTAATAATTTGTTCTACTGGGGAACAGGGAAAGGTGACCTGTAGAATTTTAAGTGTGGATGGTGCTTAACTACTCGGATTTATGATAAAAATCCCAAATCACTTTCAACTCTATCTTTGCTTAACTTTAATTTATTCCTGAAAACGATTAAATGGAAAAAAAAAAAAGCTTTTGTTAATTAGATACTACATAAATTAAATAGGTAAATACATAAATAGATTTTATATGTAAAATATAATGTTTTGAAGGTTTGTTGTCATTTCTTTTTCTGACCCATTTTCCTTACCAGTTTTTTAACCTTTTAAGGCTTATGGTTACATTATACTCAAACTTACAAATGAAGTTGTAGCACAGAAAGTTACTTTTGGAGAAACATTAAGGTTAAATATGATTGTGCTTAAAAATATAGAAATGGCACATGTGGCCAACAGCCATCAACCTGTTCATCTCGCTTGCTTGGTGTAAGGACCAAACAAAATTCTTTGGGTTTATTCAGACATGGTATACCTGAGATTTGTTCCATACTATTGAATTTTCTGACTAAAAATTGTTGTGTCAGGTAAATTGGTATGTCATTGCCTACATTAATACGTTGACATATCACTTCTTATAGTTTATTTAGGGTGTTTTGGGGTTAAAAAGTTGATGTTCTGGGAAAAAAGGAATTGTCCCCAAAGTGATACAACTCTTCAAAAGCCGTTATGGCAAAACAATTATTAATGACAGTTACTGTGTATTAAGTATTATGTATTATATATTGCATTTATTGGGTCTGTATAATAATAATTTTCAGCTCACTTTAAAGAAGAACTGTGCTGTGTACTTAGTGGAAAGATTTTAACTTTAGATAAAATGATAAATAACTTATTCAGGGACTTATATCAAGTTTATAGACTCAAAATAAACTAGACAGTGCAAATTTACACAGCCATTTTAGAAAGTTTGATTCCAAACAAGTCAAGCAAAGCAAGATTAGTCTATTGGGAAAATCCCAGAATACTCCAACAGAAGAGCAGAACTTTTGTCCACAACTGGCCACTAACCAGCTCTGTGGCCTTGGAAAAGTCTTCTAACCTCTGGGAGCTTCTCTTTCTTCATTTGTAATGAGAGAGGTGTGGTTGCACTAGATATTTATTAGTCCTTCAGGTATCCACATTCTGGAAGCTAATAATGTTTCAGTTAGTCTCTAAAAGTAGAGAATACGGTACATGCGGGATTTCCAATTTAAGATGTCCCCTGTGGTTACAGAGGTATATCAAAACCTACACATATGCCTATACTTGAAATAGAGGTTGATTTGAGCATTTTAGAATAAAATATTCCTAAATCATCTCACATCACCTTCGTTGATAGAAATTGCGGGACCCTACTGGGCCCCAAAGTATTTGAATACCATATCAGGTTGATAAATATAGATACTAACAAACCATCCAGAAACTTGAATTGCAAACACATTCTGAATGAGAGTCAGTAAATCACTAGACACTGTCAACACCTACTATGTGCAGTGCACTTTGCTTCATGCTTTTGTATTCATCTCTGGAGTGTCAGTTTGGTGCCAGGTCAGTGCTTCAGGAAATTAGTTGCCACTGAGTTCTTCTCAGAGTATTTCCAGAAGTTGCTTTGGTGCCACCTGGGTGACTTACATAAAACTGTAAATGCTGTGCCTTCAATGAAAGGCACCAAAAGTCTGAAAACCAAAAATCTGCTCATAAAATTTAAATCTATTTTAATTGGATTTATACCCCATGGTCAGACAGAGTGACAAATGTTTTAACTTTAAATGAGAGTGTTTCAGAGTTGGCACTCTTGACATTTGGGCCAGGTAATTCTTCGTTGGCGGGGGGGGGGGGGGGGGGGGCGCTGTCTTGTGCATTGCAGGGTGTTTAGAAGCATCCCTGGGCTCTACACACTAGACTCCAGTAGCTACCCCCCTTTCCTTGTTGAGACAACCAACAGTGTTTCCACGCATTGCCAAATGTCCCAGGGAGGGGGGCAGGAATTGCCCCCAGCTGAAAACCACAGCTTTATAGCGAGATAAATTGACAGTGATATTACATCACAGATTTTATTTCCTTAAATAATAGTGGCATGATTATCCATTGGACAAGTGAAATAGTTTGATGCTAACTGAACCCTGCTTTAAGCTTTCAGTGCTACTTTGCTGTCCTCTATTTGTGAATGGGATTCAGTAGAGTTAATTTACTGCCCTTTTAAATTCTTAGGCAACATGGAGCTAATTCACATACATGGAATAGGAGCTGGGCCGGGAATCGGGAGTTAGTCCATATATTAAAATAGATGGAGGGAGATTACTCTCAGAATTGCACAAAGAAGAACTTGTTCCTTTCCCTTGGAGTAGATCTAAAAACTTAATTTATGTGGATGTTTTTTTTCCTTAAGAGTTGGCAGCAAGGAAAATAAAACCAGAATACAAGAACTTTTAAAAATGAATAAATCAAAGTCATTTCTTCCGTCCTCATTTCAGTCGAGAATGTTCTCACCAGATGATGATGGATAGACTTAAACTTCTCCTGGAAGGTCATAATGCTTTTGTCCCCCACCACAAAACTTGTTTTTTGAGTGACTATTGTATATAGACTGCTGTATTCGTTCTTTTTGTTTTTTCAAAAATTTTTTATAATCAGATTCAGACTAACAGTTTGTGAAAACGTCGAAAAAGAGAGAGTCCTGAGGAGTTGATGTTCTTATATATAATACATATATAAAATATACATTTATAAATGTATTTTATATATATACATATATATATGTGTGTATGTATGTATGTACATATATATATATAAATAGAAATATATACATATATATATAAATATATATATATATAAAACCCAGTCTTGCCAGAAGCTGAGAGACCAGCAGCCAGGGGACCATTTTAATAATCTAGAAGAGATTAGACCAGGCAATTTGGACCTAGGTGGTCAGAGTAGAGGTGATGAGTGCAGGTGATAGGATTTGCTGGAGAATCAAATGTGCGTACGGGGGGAGTCAAGGGTGTCTCTAAGCTCTTTGGCGAAAGCATGAAGATAGATAGAGTTGTTATTAACTGAGACTGAAAAACCAGGAGCAGGATTGGCAGCAAATGGCAGGTGAGGGAGAATATTAAAAGTTCCGATTTGGACATGTTGCATGTCCAAACATGGTGAGTTTGGAAAATGCTGCTAATGAGCCCCACGTGAGAAGGACTGAGAATTGAGGTTGGGTTAGTAATGTGGAAGTAACTAGCGATCTTTCAGTAGAACAGCGTTGGTGAGTGGTGACTGCAAAAGTTTGATCAGAGGAAGTTCACAAGATGGAAATTCATGCGGCCAGGAAATTGGAAACCGGAAGTAGAGACAACACTTTGAAGGACTTCTGTTGTAAAAGGAAATCGGGAAATGGGCAGTATCTGGAGAAGGATTGAGTGATGGAAGAAATGACGGCATGCTTTGAAAACTTTGACTTACTCCTTTTTCCACCCGATAATTACTCAAAAGTTGCTGGCAGGGTTTACCGTTAGAGGGTGAATGTACTTGCAAACCAATCCATTACTCTAGTCTACTTATTATCACTTTGGGAAGAAACACATTCGATGAGCACAGTTATAGAAGTGCAAGATGACTGAGTGGCATTTGTGTACTTCTATGGTACATAGCACACACGTGAACACACACACTATTTAATGACCCTGACTAAAAACAGTGGAAACACAGTATTTTCACTGTATGTCATAATGCTTTTTGGGGCATTGTATCAGATTTGGACAGGCTTGTTGATACTAGAAAACACTGCTGCCTGCAAATATAGCTGACGATAGATTAATATTTGTGCTGTAGAATGAAGTCCTAGAGAGAGTTTTCACTATGATTTTATTGACCTGTTTAAGGACCCACCACAGGAGAGCAGAGCCGTGAGCTAAAAAGAAGCCCTCCTTGAACTGATGCACAAGCCTAATGAGAACATGGTCCTAAAATGAGAGAGTAGAGGATTGGAAAGAAAATGAGTTTCAGCCTCAAAGCAGAGCTGACTTGTTTTGTACCTGGAAGGTTTTCAAGTGAATGGGTTTTGTTGTGAGATGAAGAAATTGAAGTAACATGGAACATGTAGGAAAAGAGACATCAGGCTTGGAGTACAGACAATTCTTTATAGGAGTTGTGTTATGAATGATAGGAAATAAAGAGCGGAGTAACTGGAGGGGGATTGGAGTAAATATGTTTTTTGTAATAGAAGAAATAGTAGGATACTTGTAAAGGCAAGTTTTAAAAGTTTAACCTCTTCTTTTCCCCAACTCATAATTTCTCAAAAATTACTATTAATAGGTGAATGCACTAGCAAATCAATATCCATCACCCTTGCCTAATAGCGCCATGTTAGGAAAGCAACCATTACCCTTTTTACCTTCATTGGAAAGGTTAAAATCGACAGTTGTTTCTAAAATAAGAACACAGCTTTAAAAATCCACAGTTCGCAAATTTGTGAGTTCTCCCACAATCATTCCTCAAATAAAAGGGATACAACTGCTGTGTCCATTGCTAGGACAGTGGCTGGGAGAAGGGATAAACAATATGGGAGGTGACTGGAGTCACTGGATGATTGATTAATTTCAGAGGTTTGTGTAACAGCCAACTGCATGGACATATTGTTGATGAGTACATAGGGCCAGCATTAGGGACATCCTGAACCCACTCCCATCTCTGTAAGAGGAAAAACACAAGAGCAGGATGCATGGGGAGGCGACCCGCCAAACATCTGCGTTTAATTTTTCAGCTGCAGTGACCACCCAGGGGGCAGCAGCTTCTTCCCAGGGAAACTCAATTACACCAGCATGAGGTGCCTTAACTTCCTGTAGGAAAAATGATATCTTTGGTCAAGCAGAAAAATCTGCTTTGGAAAGAGCTTCCCAAAGTGTTGTCCCTGCTTCATTCAGTTCAGGAAGGAGTTTTAGAGGAAAACTTTCTAAGCCCAGTAGTTTGCCCCCTCTTGTCACTTTCAAGTTCTGGAGGAGGCAGGGGAGGTGAGGGAGGCCCACTTTGGAGCAAGTCAGGCAGTGGGGAGTTGGCGAGATCCTATGTTCTGTGCCCCGTCTGCTGAAGTCGTTATCGCTTGAGAGCAGAGTCTTCTAATTGAGTGTGTTTCCGGAAGAATTCAGAACTCTATTCCTTTAGGTGAGTGTTCCTCTTGGCCAGCCAGAGAGATGATTAAGGCTCGCCTCCAGATGCTAATATGTGCTGGCAACATCCTTGGATGTTCCGGGAGAAGCCATGATGGATCTGGATAGAGACCCACGCATTGTTCATGGTGCCTCAGGTGCCACTTACCAGCCCAGCAAGCCTGCCCTGCCCTCTGTTCCATGTAACCCCCTTATACCAAATTGTCTTCCCTTCCCATTGGCATCAGCTGTCTCTGGACAGTATTCCTTCTCTTCTGCGTGAAACAGTATTTTCTTTACTAGTCTTTTCCCACTTATACATGAGAAGATTTACCTTTATTAGGTCTACTGCTGAGCCTAAATTTTCTTTTCATGATTTTGACTGAGGTTATTTGCTGGAGTATTTCCTGTTTTATAGCATTTCTTCCTGTTGGACTCTGGCACCCAGAGAGGCCGTGTCGTATTATTATTCTATTCCATCTTAATTAAATGGCAGCCTGCCCATTGCCCTGCCTACACTACTGCCTTAAGGGTAGAATTCGAGGACCTTGTCTCTTTTGTCCTCAAGCCTATTGTCATGCCTGGCATATAGCAGCATTCTGGGAATATGCGTTGAGCGAATGAATGAACAAATGAATGGGACGAACTGGCCAGGTCATTCGGGATTTGACACACGCTGTCCACACCAGCCTGTTAGAATTAAACTGCGGACTCTGACGCCAGGCTACCTGGGTTCGAATCATAGTTTCATCCCTTACTGGGCACTGTGACCGCTCTCTGCCTTAGTATCCTCATCTCAAAAATGGGCAAATAGTAATAGCTACCTCTCAAGTGCTGTGAGGGTTACTAGGAGTTATTAAGCTGGAAGAACTACGCATGGTGTGTATTAAAACTGTATGAGGGCTTCCCTGGTGGCGCAGTGGTTGAGAATCTGCCTGCCTATGCGGGGGACACGGGTTCGGGCCCTGGTCTGGGAGGATCCCACATGCCGCGGAGCAACTGGGCCCGTGAGCCACAATTACTGAGCCTGCGCGCCTGGAGCCTGTGCTCCGCAACAAGAGAGGCCGCGATAGCGAGAGGCCCGCGCACCGCGATGAAGAGTGGCCCCCGCTTGCCGCAACTGGAGAAAGCCCTCACACAGAAACGAAGACCCAGCACGGCCATAAAAAAAAAAAAAAAACAAAAAAAAAAAAACAAAACTGTATGAGGATTAACCATTTTTATGTCTTTTCGCTCCCTGCCCCCAAATCTGTGCTTGAATCACATGCACTCTCACAGCCTCCTGGAACTTCTTTACTTACCATGTACTACAGCCTGCAGTTTTAAAACTTCCTTGGCTTCCACAGTCTGTGCAGGCTGCTGCAATCACGGGCATGGGCGCCACCACGGACATACCGGTCAGAATGCTTATATTATTTTATAACTGGCTGTTGTCTGTCCTTCCCACAAAAGTGTGAGCTCCTGTAGAATGGGGACATCCTTTTTCATCGGTAGAACCCTAATGGGGCCCGTGAACAAAATTGGACCTCCCAAAATGTCAGACGCTGAGGAGTGTCTGGACAACAGCGACATTTCTGGGTAACGGTATATCCCTGTGTTTGACTACGTTTTTGAGGCATTAACCAGATAAAACGGTACAGCAGCTTCTCTCCAGGAGTAACTAGAAGATTCGAAAAACTGAAAACTGAAAGATAATACGCGAATTACGAGGATGCGAAAGAATGCGAAAGCTAGCCAGGAACTTATCAAATTCCAAGTGCAGTAAATTAAATAAAACCAGAGGCTACTGAGAGAGACAGTTTGGAAATTGATATGGTTTGGTTGGTAGAAGGAGAGAGCAGCCCAGGCTGCACTGTGCTGATAAATGCTTAGCAAACTTTTCAACGTTTCAAAACTCCTCCCAGATTCAGGGCAGTGTTATCAGGCATGGTGTATTATCAGAGCATCCTCAGAGCAGAAGAGAAACGTTAAATATTTCCATCATGGGTACAGAGAAAAAATATCTTGTGCCCTAGGGTCAGGTGCACAAGTTTGGAAGCCAGAGTATCTGAAGTTTTCTGATATCAGTATTAATTTTCTTAGGGCCTTTGGCCAAACGTCAAACCCTTCGGTTCATTTCTCACCAGAGTGTTTTGGTTTTGGTCATTAGAGTGTACTGTGTTTGGTGATATTTTTGCAGTAATTAAGGTACAGAAATATTTCTCATCACCGATGAAGTTGTTTATTAGAACAGAGTCAGAGTCAATATCGCAAAGCAGTTAAGACCGAGGACTCTGGAGCCGGATGCCCTCAGTTCAAATCTCAGCTCTACCCCCTGGGGACCTTGGGTGATGTTTGCTGACTCTCCAAGCTTCAGAGTTTTGATCTATAAAATGGGCATCACGGCCATTACCACCTCAGAGGGCTGTTGTGAGGTTAATAGACAACCATGTCATCCCAGAGCTCAAGAAAGGGGATGTGCCCTGACTTCCATGGATGTACATTGGGCCCCAACAGGCCTGCTGGCCGCTTTGGTCTCACCATGCTTCCAAGACACGTCTGATCCTCTGTCAGGGACCTGTGCATCTTTACTCTCTTAAAGCATGATGTGGTCAAGAGACAAGCAACAATTCCACAGACTGCTTTAGCCAGTTATTTCTCTTTATCAACGGTAGGGAGGCCAACCTCAGCTGAAAGGTCTACAGACCTGAATATGTAAAGCATAATGTGCTTGTTCCCAACCCTGGCTTCCTAGTAGAATCCACTCAGAGCTTTCAACGAACGGCAGTGTCCAAGCCCCACCCTAGACCAATTAAGTCAGGCTCTCTTGCAGGAAGATACCTGGGCTTCAGTATATTTTAAAGGTCCCCAGGTGCTTGGAATGTGTAGCAAAGATTAAGAGGAACTGTGATAATTGCTTGATGTGGTGGGAGGAACCCAGACAGATCAAAACTAGACAGTTCCAAACTAGGTCTATTGGCAGTTCCTCAAACAGTTAAAGATAGCATTACCATATGACCCAGCAGTTCAACTCCTAGGTATATGCCCAAGACAAGTGAAAACATATGTTGACACAAAAACTTGTACATGAATGTTATTAGCAACATTATTCATAATAGCCAAAAAAGTAGAAACAACCCAAATGTCCATCAACTGATGAATGGATAAGCAGAATGTGTGCAGTCCATACAATGGAATATTATTCAGCCATAAAGAAGAGTGAGGTAATGATTCATGCTTCAGCATGGATGAACCTTGAAAATATTATGCTGGGTGAAAGAAGCCAGGCACAAAAGACCACATCATATATGATTCCATTTATATGAAATGTCCAAAGTAGGCAATTGCATACAGACAAAGCAGATTAGCAGTTTCTAGGGGCTGGGGGAAGGGAGGAATGAGGGGATGACGAAATGTTCTGGAATTTCATAGCAGCGATGGTGGTACTACCTTTTGAATGTACTAGAAAACATTGAACTGTACAGTTTAAGAGGGTGGATTTTATGGTGTATGGTATATCTTTAAAAAACTAGGTCTAGTCCTTACTGTTTGTGTGGCATGGACATGTGAATTACTGAAACTGTTTGAACCCCAAATGTGTCTCGTCTGTAAAACGGAGGAGGGCTCCCACTAGGGATGTTGGAAGGACGGGAGTTGATGATGTTTGTGGAGCCCCTGCACATGGTCTGCCCTCAATATATGGGAGCGCAGTGCCCCCTTCACCCTCTGCCTAGATCCCAGAGAGGGACCCGAGGAGGACGCTAAGGGACTGGTTCCTGCAGGGGAGTAAGGAGCACCAAGGAAGCGGGCTGAGAACTGCCCAGTCACCCCTCCAGGATTGGACCCCTTTGTGTATTATCTGGTGCTGGTGTCAGGAAGCCATGTTGGATGTTATGGATTGAATGTTTTCCCCCCCCACCCCTGGGCAAATTTATATGTTCCAGTCCTAAGCCCCAGTGTCATGGTATTTGAGATGGGAGGTAATTTAGGGTTAGATGAGGTCATGGGGGTGAGTCCTCATGATGGGAAAAGTGCTCTCGAAACAAGAGACACCAGAGAGCTTGCTGTCTCTCTGTGTCTCTCCGCCATGTGAGGACCCGGCAAAATGCAATCCAGAAAGAGAGCCTTCCCCAGGAACCAAATTGGCCAACACCTTGATGTTGGAATTGCCAGCCTCCAAAATTGTGAGAGATGTCTGTTGTTGAACCCCACCCCTACCCCCAGTCTATGATATCTTGTCATGGCATTCCAAGCAAACCAGGGCGCTGGAGTAGAATCAGGAATAGCTCTTTAGAGCTGTGCACCAAGGCTCCAGTGTATGCAACCTTCTGCAGCAATAGCATAAATGAAAGGCTGTGCTTTTCTTTTTCTCAGTTTGGAGTATCTCTTTCCTTTTTCGCTATGTGGTTGCCAAGCCCTATAGAGGACGAATAACTTACAAGAAAACTCTTATCTTTTTCTAAAATGGGAAGATTCACAATTGAAGCATGTATGATATGATTATTTCCCTTATTGTGAAGGAGCGGTTAAATTAGGTTCACAGAGCAGTGAGGGTAAAGTTCTGCTTGGCTAAGAGCGTTGAATTCTCATTGGCAAAGGCTCATTTTAGTCATCGTCGTTTCTCTCCTCGTTCCTGGAGAACTCCCAAGTCTTCTCTCTCAGTGTTTCCAATCTTCAGGACTCAGAACAAGAAATGAGAATTCTGGGGAATTTCATAGGTTATTCGCTATTAGCATTATTGTTAAAATACTTCCAACATTCTTCATGCTCTTTAGGAATTATGGATATCAAAAATTGTTGAATAAGGAATTTTCGGTTTAGCCTTATCTACAAAGAATTGTGACCTATAACAAATATTCAAAGACTGGAAAATGCTGGCAAGTGTTACTGGGTGGTATCCGAATAATCTTACATTCAGGTGTCCTTATGAGATTAACAAAGCTACCCAGAGTTACACATGGAAATTGCCAATTGAAGAACTTATCTTGCTTCAAAAACTTGCCTTTTTTTGAACACCAATGATATGATTTGTATGAAGTATACTATGCATATAAACTTATTAATATTTATCTTATTTGCATGAACACACATGTATAACATAGCAACAGGGGCAAGCAAGGCTGACTGACTAGCTCATGACCTCTTTTCTGGGCTCCTGTCCCAGTTCCGGAAATGCCGACGTTGTTCTTTGACTGTGTGCATCAAGAGTTTCCTGCTCTTTTGACTTGGTGTCAATGACTTTCGTCAAACCAGTTATGTCTCTATGTTGACTGTTCAGTCTTAACTCTCGGAGGAGAATGATTACAACACCTTTTCTTATTTCCTCGATGTCTCAACTAGTTTTTTTTTTTTTTTGAATTTGGATTTTAGAAACACACATAAATTCCCTGAGAAATGCCAGGAGGGAATTCACACATGAAAGTGCTACCTGTGATAAGCCGTGAGCAGGCTGGGAGAGGCTGGGCCCTGGAGATAAAACAGCATGCTTGCCAGGGTGGGGCTAGCTCCTAGGGTACAGACCCAGCTTCAGGTGCTGGAAGAAAGTCCAGCCTGGCAGGTTGTGAAGGCCCTGAGCGTGCACCTGGCAGGCCTGTGACCATGGGACAGGGAACCGACCAAGGGCCCCAGCTGCTGCCCCGTGCAGTCCGTCGTGAGGTGTGTGTGCCAAAGCCCCCCCTCCCACAGGCTGCTCCCTGCCAATGGCTTCAAGGCAAGCCCGTCCCCGGAAGACACGGTACCCCTCTGATGGGTGACTTTGCTTGAGATGCCCTGACAGCTCTTCCGAACCTTCCTCAGGCTGATGGGCCGACTAGGAGCTTCTACCTTCTCCCCTTCTCTCCTTCACTGGAAGTCACTGTGTGTCACAGTCTGGTTGCTCTTCCGTCCTTCTCCATTCCCCAGCCTAGTTCCTTTCACACAGACTTGCCCCCTAATGAAATCCTTGAGCACTTCGTCCTGTCTCAGCACTTGCTTCTCAGAGGGTGTGGGCTAACACACCAGTGGATCACAGTACCCAGCCATCATGCCTACAGTAAACAGGGGTTAGAAGATCTTGTGGAGTGTCTGACAAGTGGGAGTAACACGTTGGCAGGAAATTCAGGAGCCAGAGGGGCTGTTGAGCAATCTCAGCAGCAGGCAGGCAGGAGACTGCAGGAGTGTTCTTCCCTGAGCTGATGCGGAGCAAGAGAAAGCAGTCCTCCACCACTGCAAGGTACCTAGAAGGGATGAAGACAGTACATGCCTAAGGACGCTGAGCTCATTCCAATTACTGAGATACAGATCGAACCCAAGAGGTGAGCTGGGAGGCCACAGGTGAGGCAGCTATCCTGGGGACGAAGAAGACATCCAGTTACAAGAACACCAAGAAAGTATGAAAGGGTGTTCTAGATATTAAAAAGAGCTCCTGAAATCCTTCCAACGAAGTTAAAGATTGGTTCCAGAAACTAGCACAGGATTGAACCTTCAGTTATGAGAAGGATTTTTGTAGGAAGCCCGAGGGCTCAGCTCTGGGAGAGAATGGAGCTGCTGAGGGTCCCACAGAGCAAGGTAAACATTCATGTGGCCTGGAGAATGGGGCCGCCCACTGAGGTGACCCTGGCACCGTCACTTTACTGGCTATTCCTGGGAGCTGGGCTGGCCTGTGAGAGAACATAGACCTAGGGACCAGAGCAATAGTGCACTGAATGTGCTGAGCGGTTTGCACTGTATTTTGCAGTTGGAAGTATATTGTTCGAAAATTATCCAAGTCACAGTCTGGCCTTAACATATTTTGGCTGATTGATATGGAGAAATATTGAGAGAATTATTCATTCTTTTATTTAAAAAATCACCGGACAACTATGTGCAAAGCAAATATGGAAAGATGCTCAGTTGTAAAGCTGTTTATATCTATGCTGTAACATATCAGTTATTTGCACCTGAAGAGTATTTGCTTTGCTTGAAAGTCTCAAGAAACCATGAAAATTTAAGTGCTGAAATAGCCCAGTGTAATGCAAGATCATCAGAATTTAAAGTAATGAGAACATATAGTAGATGGAAGGCTTTTTTTTTTTTTTTAAACATGGATTCAGGTATTGTGCTAACATTTTATTCTATTCTATTCTATTTATTTATTTATTTTTAATTTTTTTTTTTTTTTGGCTGTGTTGGGTCTTCGTTTCTGTGCGAGGGCTTTCTCTAGTTGGGGCAAGGGGGGGGCCACTCTTCATCACGGTGCGCGGGCCTCTCACTATCGCGGCCTCTCCTGTTGCGGAGCACAGGCTCCAGGCGCGCAGGCTCAGTAGTTGTGGCTCACGGGCCTAGTTGCTCCGCGGCATGTGGGATCTTCCCAGACCAGGGCTCGAACCCGTGTCCCCTGCATGGGCAGGCAGATTCTCAACAACTGCGCCACCAGGGAAGCCCAATGGGAGGCTTTTAAATGAGTAACTTTATTCATTTTTATTGATTATCCCTATAGGTGAAATCAAAGATTCTAGCATATTTCTCCCAAGAAATATGGGGTATTGGCATCATTAAATCTGAATTTATTCTCCAAAGAAATCTGGAGGTCAATATTTCTCTAAGTTTTACCACTGTCATGGCTGATCAAATTTGGCATAGCTCTTCTGGGATCAGATCTTGTGAGAAATTAAAGTAGTCCGAAAACCAGGAGAAAATTAGATGTAAAATCTCCTAATTTAAATGCAAGCTGAAAATATAAGCCACATTATGAAAACCCACTTTTTTAGATCACTTATCTTCACTGTGAGTGTACATTGTCACTAGCAAGAGAAAGGAAAGGTTCAATTGAGTTAGGTCAGTGCACATATTTGCAATCTAACATGTTTTAAAAAGTGCTAAGCTGAATGAAATGAATTAGACTTTCTCCCACTGTTATTGCACACTTATTAGTGAAGACACAAAAATACTTGATGAGCTTTCAGAAAAGCTACTCCCCTGGTGTCAAGGCAAAGATTAATCTTGTTAATGGATTTCAGGCTGTCTCTATGGTCTTCTCCATACCAGGTAAAGACCACATGCCAACGTCATGTTCTGGCTTCAGTATAAAGCTGCCCTTGGAACTGGGGATATATGTGGGCTGTGACGACTGCCTTCAGCGTCTCAATGATATTACCAAATGTTATGCCCAAACCAACGGCCTAATGTTGTATTCTGAAAGGAGAGCCTGATTTACTGCCATGTCTGAAACTTTTATTGGAACAGGATACTGTGTTTTCTTTCCAATGACTGCACAAGAACTATACGCTCTCTCAGAATTAGCCCAAGACACCTATAAAGCTACTTTCAAGTGTTTATAAGATTGGAATCAAAACATGAGATCATGAGTCTTTTGCTGCAAATATCATTACTTGTTTAAATGTCCTTTTCTGTCATATTACAATATCAGGAAACTGCACTTTATGTGTTGACTAATGGCGCAGTTGAAATCAGAAAAACCAGGCTCAGAGACTGCCTGAGGTAGATGTCTGTGTTGGTTTAACTTAATTGAAAATTTGGGAAAAGGAAAAATAAAGTTTCCAAGTCCTTATCTCACATTGATTTACCATACGTTAGATGATGGTTCAATTATTTTCTCCCAGTATTTATTGGATACTTACCACATGCAAAGACAGAATAACAGGACATTGAGAGCTAATACACCCTGTTCTCAGTGGGCTCCCGCAGTCAAGTGGGGAGTAAAATACTCTGATTACTTTGAAACAAAGCATAAGATTAGAGCCAAGTGTCATTAAGTAGGGGCAAAATACAGCTGTCCAGGTGACTGCGTAGAGATGACGACGTCCCCAAGCAGGACCCATGGCTCAGTTCTGCCCTGGGCACTGAGAGTACAAGTACACTTGGCTCCAACAAAAGTGGCAGCAGGAAGTAGCTGATGACTCAGTGTGCCACACATCGTTCTGTCCTTTTCATGCATAATGTTCTTCCTAGAACATTCTCTTCTCAGCATCCCCTACTACCTCCCCAAGCCAACCATATCCACTCACTTGGCCTAATTTCTATTCATTCCTAGTATTTTGAAATCACCATCAGTTCCTTTAAGAACGTCTCTTGGCCCCTTCCCAAAGGGACTCCATCCTCCGTGCCCCATAGCACCATGTATTTCGTCTTGTATCCCAGCTTTAATCGTGAGTGCTTGCTTGATTACTTGACTCTCCTAATACAGGTGTATCTTGGAGATGTTGGAGGTTCCGTTTCAGATCACCACAATAAAGTGAATATTGTAGTAAAACAAATCATGAATTTTTTGTTTTCCCTGTGCATATGAAAGTTGTGCCTACACTAAACTGTAATCTATTAAGTGTGTAATAGCATTATGTCTAAAAAACAATGTACATACCTTAATTTAAAAATACCTTATTGCTTAAAAAATGCTAACCGTCATCTGAGCCTTCAGTAAGCAGTAATCTTTCTGTAGTAGTAACATGAAAGATCATCACTACTCACAGATCACCATAACAAATATAATAATTTAAAAGCTTGAAATATTGCAAGAATTACCACATGTGACAGAGACATGAAGCGAGCAAATATGGTTGAAAAAATGGTGCCTATAGACTTGCGTGGTGCAGGGTTGTCACAGACCTTCAATTTATAAAAAACGCGGTATCTGTGAAGCGCAGGAAAGCAAAGCGTAATAAAATGAGGTCTGCCTGTATAGTGTTAGCTCCATGAAGAGAGAGACTTAATCAGTCTTGCTCACCAGGATCTAGTACAGAGCCTACATATGATAAACACCCAATAAATACTTCATTGAGTGAACAAATAATCTATGATAATTATTTAGAAAGCTTCCTGTTAAGGCTGTTATGAACAGTTGAGCAGGTTGTACACTGTACAACTCCCAGGGACACTGTTCACTTCAAAGACTGTGAATGGCTCTCCCTGGAGTTGAGCAGTGTACAACCAGTACAGCCTTACATGATGGTCTTCCCATGTGCTATGTATTGCTCCCAAAGTTTTCTTTGTTGAGTTAGTTGAAACATAGACTTTTAGTGTTTAATAAAAGCCAGAAATTGCATTTTTAACCTGCACGTCCAATGTAACTCAATAAAAATTCCTTGGAACAACTGCACATGACTTACAAATCTAACATTTGCATGGCCCTTCACAAGGATTAAAGTCTTGGAATCTGGTACAACAGGAAATTGTCATTAAAGAAGGCATTCTGGTGGTGGTGACAGGATATGTTCAGGCAAAGAAAGTTAAGACAGCCTTGAGTGAATCAACATTCTTGCTCTTTACCTGCTTTATCCTGTTAAGAAAGAGCAATCCCCTTCATCTCCAATCTTTAAAAAATAAAAGGGGAAGAAAGAAAGATGGGAAGGAGCAAGAAGGAAGGAAGGAAAAGAAAGAGAAAAAAGAAAGGATGAGTTTTTGCAATATCCCAGAATAGAAGAACAAAAATGAAACCAGGATGAGAATGGAAAAGTTAAAATTTTAATACATGATTTTAGGCTGTGATGCTATCAAAGTCAACTACAAACATAATGCTGATTTCTCTGGTCTCGCTCAAACACAGGGCAGCTGTACATCTCACTGACCCGAGTCAGTCAGCCATTGACGTTAAAGCCATTACTGCCGAGGGATGGGCCAGAAGATAGCTATTGATAACGTAGGCTCACAAAGTTACTCCTTGGCTAAGAACCTCAAGAGTTTTTGTCATCTGATAAGCCCAGCATCTTGGGGCATAATATTTGCCAGCTGCTTTCAGCTTTACATATTGCAGTCCCCAGGGATGCTTTCCTATAATCCAAAGTTATTCTATCTTTAAAAAAGGTTTGCTTCCCTTAAGGATTGCTGATCCCCCTAGATTAATTAATAGCTTGTTAAGTATAACAGATGACTCATCTGTCCCCAAAGGATAGGCTATATTGTCTTCTAGGTTGGCTTAAGGCCTTTGAATAGCTCTGGTGACTTCAGGACTTTGTTTCCCTGTTAATTCTATTCAGATCTCACTAACTCCTGAGATCATTTTCCTACTCAAGGATTCAAATTGTCCTTTTGGCTTTGAAGATTCAAAAACAAATCATGATGGGATGTTTTGACAATAGTCACTCGTTAAGTTGCTAAAGAGGTTTGGCCAAAAACACACAAATGTCTTTGCCAAAGCTAGCTTATAAATCCTCCTTCTCTTGGCCTATAGGAGAATGCCCATTCTCCTACACTGCCCTCTCTCTTTATACCCAACAGCCATCCTGCAGGTGTCTGCTTCTGTGAAGGAGGTATATTCCTGATGCTGGAAGCCTCTCTCTTCAGATGGGGCTGGAGCATTTGTATTTTTAACAAGGCTATTATTATATGCATAGCAACGCTGGAGACCCACACCTTAATTTATACCTCTCCCAATGTACCTATTTTTCTTATAACTGTGTCCTGGTCTTACATTTTCTGTCAAATATGACCCCGGAGAACATGAACTACATTCTATGCATCTTGACTCTTCAGGTGGTACCCAAGGCAGTGCCTTGCCCAGAGCAGGCATTCAAGTTAACGTTCGTTGTGTTAAATTGTGTATATGCTTGAGAGATGTGTATATGCTTGAGAGATGTGTATATGCTTGAGAGATGTGTAGCTAAACAAATCAGGCCATGTTTGCACTGAATTTCGGGGAGAATTCTAACTCATCAGCAAAGCAAAATTACTTACATCCTTGGCCATTTACCTTTGATTTTACATATTCTATGAATTTGGGTATCCTTGGAAGTTGGACCTTAGAGTAAGTTCTAGAGCAGCATTGTCCAATAGAACCGTCTAGGGTGACGGGAGTGTTCTAATCTGTGCTGTTCAATATGATAGCCACATATGACTAACTAGCAGTGGAAATGTGGCTTGTGTGGCTAAGGCACTGAATTTTAAATTTTCTTTCATTTTAATTTTAATTTAAATAGCTTCATGTGGCTACCCGTTTCCTTATGGACAGAGACGCTCTAGAGGATAAGTAGATAGCCTTTGGCAGTAAGATGATGAGCATTTTTATTCTTCTCTCTTTTTTTCCTCCTCTACATAGTGTCTGGCACATTATTTATTTACTCTTTGTTTTTTGTTAACCTGAACTGAAAATTTTTCACTCTTTTTCCTTCCTTCCCTTCACTCTCCTAGTTTTGTTTTTTGTTTGTGTTTTGGTTTTTAAAAATGTATTTTTTTTTACCCCATTTAAAAACTTACTCTCCTTCCTACGTCTTAGGTCTGTCCCATTGGTCTTGTTGGTGGCCCTCATGGATAAAACAGAATGTGATCCAAGGTACAAGAATTCCCCCCTCCCTGAACCTGATAGGATTTTAAGAATATACAACCTCCTTGGATAAAGGAATCAGCATATTATACTCACCGCAGGGTCTGGATGGTTTCTATGTGGCTCTTCACTGTTCTTCTCCACCTGGAGGCTTTGATCTCACATCTCGAGGTCACATATGGATCAGCCAAACATTTCAAGTGTCACTTCCTCTCCCTTTGGCCAAACCTGAGGCTTAACGCCCTTGCTAATTCAACTCTCCCACAAAGTGAGTCATCGTGCCAAGATAGGTACAGATATGGGCCCATCTGATTAAAAACCCAGCCATGCAGTTTAAAATGTCAGACCGTTAAAATGTAGAACTAAATGAAGCAAGTAATCCAGTGGTTTCATAGCCAGGAGTACCAGATGCGCGCACCTGGACCCCGTTTGTAGATGTGGGCAGTGCTGCTCACGTGTAATCCTTTCCAGCTGAGCCCTCTGCTAATGGACTGTGTGGGGAGGTCTTTAGTTTAGGTGGGTAACTTGAATGGCATCAAGAAGGAGGAGATCACATGGGTCTCGATTTTCAGGGATGTTTAATAGACACCATCTCCTCCTTCCAGATATGACTTAAGCGCTTTTTGGGGGAGGGGCATTTAGGGCAGTGGTTCTCAAACTTGAGTGTACCCTGGAGGGCTTGTTAGATACACATGTTGGACCCCTCCCCCAGAGTTTCTGATTAGGGGGAGGTGCCGAGAATTTGCATTTCTAACAAGTTCCCCAGGGATGCTGCTGGTCCAGGGACCACACTTTGAGAAACTCTCTCTTAAGGGATATGTAATATACAGCCACCCTAGATCCTGAATTTTCCAGGATGGTTCCAGTATATTGTCATTTTCTTCTTTCCTGCAAAGCTGATTTTTTAAAAACCTGTGGCTTAATTTGTGTACATTTGTCAGATGTTTTATGAACATGCACATAGAAATTAATTCATTTGACAAGCGTTTCCACTATATGCCAGACACTATGCAAATTTCTGGGGCTACAGATGTGAACCAGACAGACGACCTGCTACAGAGACTGTGGGTAGTGAGTGAGGGCAGAGAGTGCCCTGTAAACAGGTAGATACAGTAGTGATAAGGTGCCGGGAGGGATGGGGCACCATGAGTTATTTCGCCACCTGAAGGATACATGATGTAAACTTGGACGCTTGGTGGGGGTCTTCCTGGGGGAGGCAGGATTTAAGTTGAGATCTAGTGAATGATAAGTAATTAGGTGGGTGTAAAAGATGAGGTGGGAGGAAAGGAGAGAGAATGACAATATGGAGGACTGGGGAAGAGCTACATGGTGATGTTCTGTAGGAAGTGAAAGAGTTTCAGTGTGGCTGGAGCACAGAATTTGAGCAAGAGGGTATTCCAGGAGTAGGAGGGATAAGCAGGCTCAGGGCCACACCAGGCCTTATCAGCAATGGGAAGGGATTTGGATCCTTCCAGCCTCAAGCCAAACTTCCTGTCTGTCACATCCTTCATCACCTTTTTCATTTCGGGAAATATGGTCACTCAGAAATGAAAGAAAAGCAAAGGTGAATCTTATTTTATAAAAATGGTCTGATACCTTTAGATCATATAAGGACAACCGATGCTACGATCAAAATGCAATCTTATTGATCTCCCACATCCCCCACAGAACTTTGTTTGGAAGGGTTGAATGTCCCCTGCCCCAGGATGGAAACTTTTCTGCTCTTTCTTAGGTAACATGTAGCTCTCACGGTTCTAGAGAGTTGCAAACAGTCTTGGTTCACAAATCAGTGTCCAATCCAGGATAGTAATGAAAACTCTGAACTTGATTTAAAGGCAGCACTTCATCACTTCCCCAGGCTTGAAGCCTCCAGTGGAGAAAGGAGGCATGGACTTGGATTTCTCCTCTTCTCCAGCCCTCCAGCCCGTTGACCGGCTGGCTCAAGCGTCTGCACATAGGGAGGAGTCGGAAAGGGAAGAGGGAACGAATGGCGTTGGTCCCTTCTGAGCTGGCTTTGCTTTTGCCGCGATTGACAGTTGTTTCAAGCTGTTTTTTTTGTTTGTTTGTTTTTCATGTGGGCCTTTTTGAGGGCTCCTTGGAGGATCTCTACTTGACCCCTCGGACCTTGATTCCCTTGAGCTAGGCAGGTGCTTCTCTCTTTTGTTTGGTCACTTGCATCATCTTCCGCCAGCCATGTGTAGCAGATCCTCATGGTGTCTTTCACTATGTGCTCTTAGTCTAACTGATCTCCGTGCAGCTGGGACGAACATTCGATGCATTCTGCCAGCTTGCAGCATCTCCATCTCAGCATCTCTTTGTTTGGCTGCTAGGAGCTCTCTCCAAAGCAGCGGGAGACTCTTTAGGTGTTAAACAACCACTGCTCTGAAGTGTGAGGGGGATGTTAGTGCTCCCAGGGGTGACCCTGATAAGAGGGGCAGTGAGAGTCAATAGACAAATAACTTTATTTCCATTTCATTTGATGTGACATTTCTGAGGTCTCTTTTACTGGCTCTTCAGATGGTTTTGATTGGGCTTGAGCCCCAGTTTCCCACACTCTATTAAAATCAGTAACTCAGTCTTTTGTGGCTTTTTCTCTCTTCCTGTCTCACTCTCCTTGTCCCCTCAGTTCTATTTCAAATATCACGTGCCAAATTCACTCAAGTCATCATCTCAGGCTCTGTTTTTAGGCAAACTCCACAGCGAGATATCCTGATGATCCAGGTTATCATTGCTGGGATCCTTCTATCCTACAGGAAGGCCAATCAGATAGGACCCCAAACCATACACCACTTACTGTCTCTCCTGTGTTGCCCATATCCTGGCCAAAATAATCATTAATACATTACTTGACCTGAAACTCTGGACTATCCCAATTGGGCAATCCTGCTCTGCTTCCACAGTCCAGCCTTAGCTTTCTTATCTGGTAATTATTTCTCCTTAATCCTTGTAATAAGACCAGGAGTCTTATTCCATGGAGACATTGAACTAGAGAGGCTTCAGACTGCGGGAGGATGGGCGGGGGTGGGGTGGGGTGGGGGGAACACGTGGCACATCTTAAGGTGGAGGTGAGGGTGAAATGCAAGTGTGCATAAAAAGTTATGGAAACTTCATTCTACACCCCCACCCGGCCTCCTGCCCCTGTATGGCTCTCAGAATATCAGGGCCAAGTTGAGAACCCAAGGCACAGAACTGGAGGTCCAATGAAGAAGCTATTGGCCATCCAGTTGCCCTACAGGAAGCCCACTAGTTGCCAAGACCATCACCGTTCCCCCCTGCCACACATAGAACTTTCAATCAGATTTCTAGTGCTTCAATCTAAAGAAACAGGGCAACCCTGGATCATCAGACATTGAGGAATAGCTTTCAATACACACATACAAAAAGGAAATAAATGATATAAAAAGCAGGAAAATAATTTTAAAAGCTGTAATTCTTATCCTCAGAGATAAGGAAAATATTGAATCAAACACGAACTATATACTATAAAAGAAGAAGAATCAAAGGAAAGTACTCTTGGAAATTAAAAATATGATAGCTCCCTCCCTCTCCCTCTCCCCTCCAATGTTTTTAATAGAACGGTTGGAAGGAATTTTCAAATAAATACCGCTAGAAGTGGAAAAGAAAAAAGTCAGAGATACAAAGTGAAAAAAAGATTAAAGATTAGAAGATTAATCTGGGAAGTCTAATATCTTACTGATCGACATTCCAGAAATTGAGAGCAGAGAAAGCAGTTGGGAGAATATTTCAGAGAAATGTATCAGTCAGGGAGCACTGAGTGTTATGACAAATAAGCTCTAAACATCAGTGGCTTAATAAAACTAAAGTGACATTTCTCGCTCACACAACAGGTAAACATTCCTGGTTACTGGTTACCAACTGCTTCTTCCCCGTGATGACTAAGGGACCCATGATCCTTCTATCCTGTGCTCTGCCATCCCAGCACCTTGATATCTGCGCCTTCATATTCACTGGCAAGTGGAGGAAAAGAGAATAGAGCAATCTGCCAACTTCCTCATTACACTGGCCCAGAGTAACACATGTCACTCCTTCTCCCACTTCACTGGGGAGAACTTATCATCTGGCCTACCTGGATGCAAGGAGGGGGCTGGACTCTGGAGAGGGAAAAACAAAACTCTGTTTTCTATCTTAGTCCATTCAGGTTGCTATAACAAAAATACCATAGACTGGGTGATTTATCAACAGCAGAAATACATTGCTCACAGTTCTGGAGGCTAGAAGTCCAAGGTCAGGGTTACCAGTATGGTCAAGTTCTGTTGAAGGCCCTCTTCCGGGTTGCAGACTACCAACTTTTTGCTACGTCCTTCCATGGTGGAAGGGGCTAGCAAGTGCTCCGGAGCCTCTTTTATATACAGGCACTAATCCCATTCACGAAGACTCCACCCTCATGACCTAATCACGTCCCGAAGCACCTACCTCCTCATATGATCACCTTGGGGTTAGGATTTCAACCCATGAATTTTGAGGGGACGCAAACATTCAGACCATAGCAAAGGGGAAAAACAACGTTCCAATGGGAGTTTAGGTGTCTCTGCCACATAACTCAAGAAAAATTTCTGGGACTCAAGTACATAAATAACCATATTGAAAAGACCCACCAAGAGCATAATTCAAAGAATTTAAAAACCCCACATCACGGTACATCAGTTATGAAATTGCAGAATGTAAATAAGATCCTAAAATATTCCATGGAACAAAATCAGGTCCTATATGAAAGATCAGGAAGGAAAACTATTTTGGACTTAGTAACTCTGTTAACTGGAAGAAAATGGAGCAGTGACTTCCAAAACTTCTGGGGGAAGACAATTTCCAACCGAGAATGCTGTACTAGCTAAACATCATTTTATGAGAGTAAACTCATCATTTATGAGAGTAAAACAGACATATTTAAAGGTTTTTCTAGTGCATCTTAGGAAGTTCCTGGAGCATGGGCCATACTATAGTAAACCAAGAAAGAAGAACTCAAGTCCTGAAAACGAGAGATGCAGCACAGGAAAGAAGAGAAGGTTGATGGGAAAGAGAAGTTTCAAGAAGACAACTGTCAGAAGTCCAAGAAAGTAACTGGTCCTAATGGAACAAGAAGATGAAGAGTATAAGAAGAAAGTCAGAAAGGAGAAAAGGGTATAGGGACTGAGAGATTTGATCACATAGAAATCTGCATTGCCGTAATATTTTACAGTTTTGGAAGAATTAACCATAAGTAAAAAGACAATGAAGCAAAGGAAAATGAGACAATTATTAGCACCAGAAAATAAAGTTTACAAGAAAGTTAATTTAATCATGGTAAACAATTGGCTTATATTTACCCAATAATGTTCGATAACAATGTAGCAGAAAGTTACCATCTCCCCATATTTGGATAGTAGGTTGAGGTGAAGGGGGTGTAAGAGAACTGCATAATTGCATATCAAAATGGCTAATAAATAGACGATGTCACTCTTTAAAAAAACTGGTTCTGTTATGAAACAAACTTAAAGATATTTTTGGATTTCGGAGCTTGTTATCTTATATAAACTATCTCCTCCAAGTGTTTCCAAAACATATTTAAGAGAAGTTTAGATTTTCCATCTATATGACCCAGTAAGTTCACGCTTTGGTGTACAGTTTCTGCTCCCAGCACATGACAATGAGATATGAAAAAGATTTTTTTAGAGAGCATGTAATTAAACAGTTCTGTGGTCCAGAAATATAACAGAAGAGCAAAATGGCAGGCAGAGGTGAAGCAAGCGACCTCTTGGAATCTGAGTCTGATAGCAGGTAGTTGGACTTCTGCAAAGTAAGAGCAACTAAAGTACTCTCTGATTCTCCATCTCCACTCGAGATGCACTAGGATAGGCTCATTACTTAAAGCTGGGGCTGAGATGGGACTTCCTTTTACCTCACGAATGAAAGGAGGCTGAGAAACCTGCTGCCACTCACTGCCCGGGACCATGCTCACAGGTAGTTTACCTATGGGCCAAGCCTGTGGGAAATCTCAGGCGTAGTTGGTTAACTAGGAGCTTACCCGAATCACCAAATGGCTTGGGACCCAGGTCTGTGATAACTCTTGCTTAGTGCAAGGAGCAGAGACCCTGAATTACATTTTAAACCTGGTTCTAGAATTGGTGTCTAGGGTCTGGAGAAAGAAACAACAAAATTACTAGAAAGAGATGGGTGATAATTGAAAGAGAGAAAGAGAAATAAAGCAAGACTTTCCTCTTCAAATGAGCTTACAAACCAAAATGCAAAGACAAGTGAAGAAATCTAGTGCAAGAAACATAGCCAGAAATATTGATAATTAAATAATTATTTGTTCTTCCCACTTAAAATTAATTTATAGAGGAGACTGACAAAGACTTTAAAATACATAGGTTTTGTTTCCAAGAAGATGCAGTAGACATACTTTTCCCTATTTCTCCAAGTAGGTAGAACTAAAAACTCTGAACACAATACATAAAACAAACATAATGCTTAGAAAGGTGTAGAAAAGAAGGCAGACCCACTAGGGATCTTGGAACCTGAGGTTTCCTTTGTATATCATATGCCCCAGACTGGATACCTGGAAATGCTAACAGGCACAGACAAAACAAACAAACAAACAAAAAAACCCAAACACCTGAGAAAAGCCATCTCTCTCTAGCTAAAGGACCAGGAAAAGGACAGACTAGCGACATAAAGAACTTTTAGGTACTAACCACTCTAGTCAAACACCACAGAGAAGACTGGAGGCGCATGACCACCCTTGCCAGCAAACACCAGGTGCAGAGCTTAGACTTCCACCCTCTCGAGACTGGGACGAGGTACCTCAACCCCCTAACTGGTCGAAGTGGTGTCAGATTAGAGGAAATGACTGTTACAATAGCTTAAATATATCTAAATTGGAGAAAGACGAGTCCTCAGTTTAAAAGAATGCCCCCCATACTAAGGAGGTTAAATGAAAATAAATCTACACCTAGACCCATAGTAATGAAACTACAGAACATGAAGGGTAGTATACAAAAGGTCTTAAGAGCTGCCAGAGAGAGAAAGACAGAGAATGGACTGTTGTCAGGTAGACTCCCAGGACATTTCTTCATAATTGGAAATAGATGCCAGAAGATAATGTAAGATTAATAGCCTCAAAGTGCTGATGGTAAATGTCAACCTAGGGTTTTATACTCAGTTAACTGTCATTCAGGAACAAAAGCAAAATAAAGACGTTTTCAGTTTCACAAAGACTAAGTGAATTTACCCCCAAGAGACCCTCACTAAAGTACCAAGGAGTGAGGGGCTTCTGCAGGAAGAAATGTAAACCCAGGAGGAAATGTGGGATACAAGATAAAAAGGGGAGCATAAAATTAATAAAATATGTAAATGGACATAACTCTGATAAGAAATAAGGTTATTTTTTGAAAGAGAACAAAGTAAAATTATGAACAATAATAAAAAGAGAGGGTGTAGAATTTTCTATGGAATTTAAGGCATTAAAGTACTTGCTTTGTCCTGGAAAAGAGTGGGACCATCAAATAACCTTAAAGTTGTTAGAAAATTGTAGAATTGCAATGTATATTAACATGAAGAGCCACTGAAGTAATATAAATGCAAACGATATCTTTTTAAAAGAACAGAAAAAGTTATTAATCCAACAGAAGTCAAAAAAGGAAAACAAAAATAGTAGCAGAGAATAAAGAAAAAAGTAAAAGGTTACATAAATTGTAACTTGTCAGTAAGAATAAATGCAAAAAGGTTAATATATTTATTAAACATGAAGATTATCAGATTGGATAAATAATAAAATATATGCTGCTCACAAGAGAATCATAAAACAAAGTGATACAAAATATTTTAAAATAAAGGGATTAAAAAAAGGATATTCAGGGAAATATCAAATCTCACATACATGTGCACACAAACACAAAAACAGGCATACTAATGTATTATAAAATAGAATTAAAGAAAAATGGGAAAAGGCATTAAAAATGGAATGAGTAAGGAAAAAGTAATCTAGTAAGAGTATTAAAGGGTTTTAGTATTGGTAAAATGTATTTGACTAGGAGTTGATCATATCAAGTATCTCAAGGATTTCTGTACATTTTAAGTATTTTATTTTTTAAATTTTTTACAGGTGTACAACAGAGTGACTCCCAATTTGTAAAGGTTATACTCCACTTATAGTTTTTATAAAATATTGGCTATATTCCCTGTGTTGTACCATATGTCCTTGTAGCTTATTTTATACATAATAGTTTATACCTGTTAATACCCTATCCTAAGTATTTTATTAACAAGTTAAAATAATTTTTAAAAGAAAAGAAATTTATATACTAAGAAGCACAATATTTAAAAAGAGGTAGTACAGTGAGTAATTTACAAAGGGTAAGAGCATGTTTCTGTCTATTTTACAATTTCCTGTTTTTCAAAAAACAAGGTGATCAGGCTTAATAGTAACAATGCATTTAGGTTTCTTAAGCTCTTATTCTCAGTTTTTATTGTCTATAGAGAAATATGAACCCCTGAGAAGAACAAGTCAGTTTTTTTAAAGGCTCCAAATAAAATATTAGAAGGTGTGACTCTTAGAATCGGGAAGATAATTAAAAAGCTGCTTACTACATAATTGATAAAGAAAGAAATATTTATCTTGTACAAATATTAAAGGTAAAAATTAGTTTGACCTGGGAGTTGGATATGGTATCAAGGATCACATTTTCAAGGATAAATTTCAGAAATGATATGGCAGGAAATTGACTCTGTGGGGATGGAAGATTACATTAATAAGCATCCTCCCCTTTTCTAAAAAGGATGCTATATGTCTTGAAAATAACCGAAGAATTATTTGTCACAATAATAATAATTATTATTATTCAACAAGAATTATTGTTCTTGTTGAATTATTTGTCACAAAGTTTTTATAACTTGTCATTTTCATATCTAAAATCTCACACATTATTGGCCCTTACATGTTAATTTTGTGCAGGCTTGATTGCTTTACAAAGCTCCTGTCAGTGTTAACATGGCCTTAAAAACAGATATTATCCTTCTAAATGTCCCATTGATAGCAGGATGGCTAAGTAAATTGAGGCAATGTCACTTGAATATCCAACCTAGCAATTACAAAGGAGAGTTAGCAAACAGAGAACCGTGTTGATAGGATAATATGGAATGAAAGACATTTGGGGAAGAATTCTGTACACTCTCTGACTGTCAGTTTGCAGAATGCAGTACGTATATTAAAAGAACAAAGAGCTACTGCAATTGGACAGTAAGATTATAAATGATTTTCTCCTCTCTACCAAAATTGTTCATGTAACTATTACTTTTATAATTAAATTGTTACTTTTATAAGCCCAATATTATTATATTTTAAAATAACTTAGAATAATTTGAATGAGTGGGAAAAGACAAACTTTGAGAAGCTGAAAAATATATCAAAGAAAGGAGAATGAAAAGAGCCTTAAAAAGGAGGTTCACAATGGCACATTCAGCAGTAAAAAGAGTAGGGGCGTTCAGGCCAAGCAACAAATCAAATACCAATGCCCAGAAGAAAAACAACACTGGAGAGTTAAGCACTTCAGATTTTTTATTAGCTCTTAGTAAATAAAGTAAGATTAAAGGAAAGCATTGGAGACAGCCAAGAGATCTTCACTCTTCAACCTCCTCTTGTCTTGGCGCTAAGCACGAAGGAATTAAATAGAGACCATATGTTCTATTCTTTCACCTGGTCAGCAGGCTGACCAGCAGGGTTTTGAAGGAGAATAAAATAAGGACAAGTTTCCAGAGCATTCAGGTGTACAGCTCAGCATGGGGAGCTGAACTTTGCTTTCACTCTAAGTGGTCACTGAATGCAACCAAGAGAAGCCAGTGCTAGAACAGAATTATGCACAGCTTGATTTCTCACAGGGCTTAAGAATTCTAGTCATGAATGCCTGCAGCACTGGCTTGGCCTTTGTCTCTCTTCAAAGCATGTTATGCATTCCTACCTTTGACTTCACGAAACCTCCATTCTGCCCCAGAATGTTTCTTTGAAAAATACCAATCAAATTGATAAAATTTTAGCCAAACTGTTCAAGAAAAGAGGGAGAACTCACAAATTAACAGTATCCCAGATAAAAGAGGAGGCATCATTAAAGATCCTAAGGACACCAAAAGGGAAATAAAGGGACTATTATGAACAACTTTATACTAATAAATTTGATCACGTAAATGCAATGAAAAATACTGCTCAAAGGTCATAAACATAACACTCAAGCTCACCCATGAAGAAATGGGTAATGTGAATAATCCTATACTAAATAATGAAATTAAAGTTGTATTTAAACACCTTCCAACAAAGAAAACTCTGGGCTCTGATGACTTCACCAGCAAAATTTATGAACATCGAAAGAAGAAGTAGCACAATTTTATATAAACTCATCCTGAAAATAGAGGAAGATGAAACACATTCCTACTCAAATTATGAGGCGAGTATTACCCTGAAACCAAGACCAGACAAAGACATTTAAAGGAGAGAAAATAACAGACCAATATCCCTCATGAGCATAAACATAAAAATTCTTAACAAAATATTAGCAAATAAAATGCGTGAAAAAAAAAATAAGTTATGACCAAGTAGGACTTACCTTAGGAATGCAAGATTGGTTCAACATTCAAACGTCAATGAAATTCATCATGCTCATCTCAATAAATGCAGAAAAATCATTCGACAAAATTCAGCGTCTATTCATCATGGAAAAAAAAAAAGTACTTCCTCATTCTGATAAAGGGCATCGACAAAAACATCCATCATACTTTACTGTTAAAAACTGAATATTTTCTCCCCAAGATGTAGGAATAAGGCAAGGATGTTTATTCTCACTACTAGTCAATATCAATTCCTAGCCAGTGAAATAAGGCAGTTTTTTAAAAAGGGACATATTAGAAAGGAATAAGTAAAACCGTCTTTTTCAGCAACATGATTGTAGGAAATCTCAAAGAATCTACAAAAAATCTATTAGAACTAATAAGTGAGTTTAGGTGGTTCTCAGGATATGAGATAAATTGCTGGTTGGAATGTAAAATGGTTACCACGCCAGTGTAGATAAAAGATAACCATACACTTATTTTATAATTCAGCAGCCCCACTCCATACTTACCCAGTAAAAATGAAGACATCTCTTGATCTGTCGACACAAAAAAACTGAAAGTATTTAGCATTTCTATTCATAATCACTTACAATTGGAAACAACTCAAATGTTCATCATTGGTGAATGGATAAAGAAGTGGTCGGACATCCATAAAATAGAATACAGCTCAGCAATAAAAAGGAACAAACTATTGATACTCATCACAACACTCCCAAACTCATTCTACGAGACCACCATCACCCTGATACCAAAAGCAGACAAAGATGTCACAAAGAAAGAAAATTACAAGCCAATATCACTGATGAACATAGATGCAAAAATCCTCAACAAAATACTAGCAAACAGAATCCAACAGCGCATTAAAAAGATCATACACCATGATCAAGTGGGGTTTATTCCAGGAATGCAAGGATTCTTCAATATACGCAAATCAATCAATGTGATACACCATATTAACAAACTGAAGGAGAAAAACCATATGATCATCTCAATAGGTGCAGAAAAAGCTTTCGACAAAGTTCAACACCCATTTATGATAAAAACCCTCCAGAAAGTGGGCATAGAGGGAACTTACCTCAACATAATAAAGGCCACATATGACAAAGCCACAGCCAACATCGTTCTCAGTGGTGAAAAACTGAAATCATTTCCTCTAAGATCAGGAACAAGACAAGGTTGTCCACTCTCATTTTAAATTTTTAAACATCTCCCACTTGAAGAAGACCTTCACTTGGTCCCATTTTCACCTCTAACTCCCAGCAACACATTTTTGCCCCTTTATACACATTGTCTTCACTTCAGCCTCTCCAGAGCTCTTCTGCACCCATTCTAATCAGTTTATTTAAATGCCTCTTGTCAAAGTCACAAATGATATCAGTGTTTTCAAATCCAGTAGGCAGCTCTCTGTCCTTAATTTATCTCAAAGCACCATTCACTTCAGTTGATCACTTATTCCTTGAGCTTCTAGGATACCACACTTTCCTAGTTCTTCTTTTCCTCACTACCTGACCCTTCTCAATCTCCTTCCTGGACATCTAAGTATTGGGGTGCCGAAGGACTCATCCCAGGCATTGTTCCTCTTCTCTCCCCTGGTGGCCTCGCCCAATTCCAAAACTGTAAATACCGCCTATACACCAATGACTCCCTAAAGCAGATATAGCAAATTGACTTATTCAACACTCATTCCAAACTCCTCTAGCTTGCCTTCCAGTAATGGAGAGCTTGTAAAGCTAAAATTGTACGTTTTTCTTGTAGCTAGAATGGAGACGTGTGACCAAATTTCTGTGACTCAAATGCACAGAAGTGCAAGATTCGGGTGCACTCATGCCTAGGAGAGACAGGGTCCCCTTTCATGATGGCTGAGGTGTCTGGTTTGTCTGAGGCAAGTCAGATAGATTTCCAGTGTCCAGTTCCTAACATCACAGTGGGTAGTAGCAACAGTGGTGTTTCCATTAGAACTTTCCCCTGGTGTGGTTAGACATTTGCCCTGGCTGCATTGTTTCTGGCTGCATAACATCCAAGTGTTGTTTTATCTCACCCCAAAATTCGTGGAGCTACGTAACATCCCTTCTCTATTTAAACTGGCAAGAGTGGATTCTGTTGTCTGCAATTAAGAACTCTGTGCAATACCACTCCCGTGTTTTTATTTCCAGCCAAGCACCTAACTTTAGATTCATATTTCCAAATGGCTACTTGACATCTGTGCTTGGATATCTAACAAGTTCCGTAATGTTACCATGTCAAAAAATGAATTTTTGATATCCCCCCAAACTGGCTACTTCCCTAATTTAGTAATTCAACTTAGTAATTCATGCCATAAACCTTGGGTTTGTTTTTTTTTAAGTTACTTCTTTTTTTTTTTTTTTTTAATTTTATTTTTGGCTGCGTTGGGTCTTCGTCGCTGCACGCAGGCTTTCTCTAGTTGTGGCGAGCAGGGGCTACTCTTCATTGCAGTGTGCGGGCTTCTCATTGCGGTGGCTTCTCTTGTTGCGGAGCACGGGCTCTAGGCGTGCGGGCTTCAGTAGTTGTGGCTTGCGGGCTCTAGAGCGCAGGCTTAGTAGTTGTGGTGCACGGGCTTAGTTGCTCCGCAGCATGTGGGATCTTCCCGGACCAGGGCTCGAACCCGTGTCCCCTGCACTGGCAGGCGGATTCTTAACCACTGTACCACCGGGGAAGTCCCTAAGTTACTTCTTACACTGAATTCATCTACAGTTCTCTTGGCTCAGTCTTCACAATGTATCTCTAATCTGACCGCTTCTCAGTCCCCATCCCTGCCCCCGGAGTCTAATGTAATAGATTTCTAACTGATATCCCTGCTTCTACCCTAGACCCACCATAGTCTGTTCTCTTCATAGCAGTGGAGGGATCCTGTAAGTCCTCTTTTATCCATATTGTGTTGCTTTACTCATCAATGTTTTCCATGTGATGTTCACAGAGTGAATCATCTGACTCCCTAATTTGGTTGCTCTTACATTACTGCTGACTTTAAGAGTAGGACATTCATAAGAATATTACTTTCAAAGGAGGGAAGTTACATGAAGAATGATGACCTCAGTCTATCAGAACATCCCTGGTTCATCTCAATACTTCTATCTGTATTTAATGAAGAAACCATATTTTTAGATCCCCACGCTCCAAACTTCGGAGTCCTTTGGCTTCCATTTCCTTTGTAATGATCACTTCTTCTTTCAAAATCTTATTTATTTTTTATTTAAAATAGTTCTCCTTTTTGTTCCTTTGTTCCTCATTCACGTTGCCATTATTCTGCTGATGTACTTTATTGATCCATAGGAAGAATATAAAATAATTTTGTTACTATCTCCATGCCTTCAGGTTTTCCCTTCTCCAATCGTTCTAGCACAGTGTCACATGATGATATTTCTAAGTAATTGTTTTGGTCATGTCATTCTCGATACTCAAAAAAAAATGTGTCTCCAAACTCTTTAGTTTGGCTACCAAGGTGCTCCACAGTAATTGACCCAACCATCCACCCAGGCAACCAACCAGCCATCTAAGAGGGGGTGCTATAAGAAGATGATGAGTTGTACATAGCACCTATAAACCAGGCAGTAGGTAATGAATGGTACAAACCCAGTACCGTGAAACAGCTCAAAAGAGAGTGGGATCATCCTTTGGAATGGTCACTGAGGCCACACAGGTGCTCTGGTTTGGGGATTTGGGGGCAAATAGGGAGGTCATGAGCCGAGGCTAGATGTGAGTTCACAGAATGGGTCCTAGCCTATGTTGACTGTGGTTCAGGGCTCTTGCTAGGGGGATGTTAGGAACAAGGTTAGACTGTGGGCTTCCTAGGCTAATCCATAAACTCTGTGAAGATAAGCATCATGCAAAGATCATGTCTAGTACCACCTAGTGTCTAGCACCACTCTTTATAGAGTAGTTGACTGTGGAATGTATCAATGAATAAGTAATTCAAAAGACAGAAGATAGATACTTGTCGTGCTGGTTATAAAATGGTGGTTCTCAACAGGGGATGATTTTGTCCCCCAAGGGACATTTTGCAGTTTCTGGAGATATCTGTGATTGTCACGACTGGGGTGGGGGTGGGTACTGACATGTAGTGGGTAGAGGCCAGGGCTGCTGCTAAACATCCTACAATGCACAGGACGGCTCCCACAACAAAGAATGATCCAGCCCCAAATCTTCACAGTGCCAAGGAGGTTGAAAAACTCTGGTTATAAAACATTACTATCTTTTTCTCTTTCATCTGGTAGTAAAAAAAAAAAAAAAAAAAAAAAAAAAAAAAAAAAAAAAAGAAAGAAAGGAAGAAAACCACAATTCTAATAGGTAGAATCAAGCAATGACTTTGCCAACATGTTTACTCTAAGGAATTTGATCAGTAACATCATGTTCCATTAGCTTTGGCGAATGGGTCCATTCCACTAATGAAAAGCCTGGCATTGTCCTTCCACTGGTGAAGGTCTAAAAAGACAATCTAAGTTCCAAAAAGAGAACTTGGCAGAAACCAAATGTAATTGTGACAGAGCACAATGCCCTGGGGGAGACCTGCCTTAAGCAGAAACTTAGAAACTTAGATCTTCAGGTTCTAATGGTGACTAATTGAATCCATGAGAGGCTATGTATGTATGAGTGTCGAGTCCCCTAGTGCTTAAAATGTCATGTCTTCTAGAGTTGCCTTGAAAATGAAACTAGACTTTTTTGAAGCTGGAAGCAATGCAGTGGGCTAACTTTATGAAATTGAACAGTGAACAAAAATGCTAATGTTTACTTTTTAGCTACCATGAAAGGCGA
The DNA here is from genome assembly GCF_028021215.1 of Eschrichtius robustus. Taxonomy (NCBI): domain Eukaryota; kingdom Metazoa; phylum Chordata; class Mammalia; order Artiodactyla; family Eschrichtiidae; genus Eschrichtius; species Eschrichtius robustus. Next base: position 8,955,775 of record NC_090845.1, on the reverse strand, counting down.
GTATATGGACTGCTAAGTTGCACCATGGTTCAATAAGAGAGGTGTATATTCTCCATGATGAAAACTCTGTCCTCATGAAGGGGACATTCCCCATCATGATGACTCAGTGTTATTAAATATTCTGGCAATTGTTGGAATACATTTCAGTGTAATACACCCTCCTTTCAGGACTCTTTTGGGTTTTCCAAGTTTTCTTTATGTCAACTTTGCCCCCAGAAGTAAAACCCACATACCTTGGCTCAGATCACCCAACCAAGGCAAAACAAAAAACAAAAAACAAACCCAAACCCCCAGAACACTTGAAAAGGTTTGTTTTGGATACCAAAATCAAGAGTTATAGAGTGGATAGGAGTCTTCGAAACCACATTTTTCAGACACAGATTTAGAAGTGCACCTTTGTTCCTGCCACATAAAAGAAAAGCAAACCTTTGTTTAATGGTTAACAGTTTTTGGCAGCCACTACCTTTTAAACTGCTCCAGGGCCGTGATGACTATCTAGAGAGGCGAATTACAGATCACTTAGACAGATTATGCCATGTTGACCCGCTCTGAAGTTTGATTTTAAACAGCGATTATATTCTTATTGTGCAGGCTACATTTACTTGAGCCTTGTTATCTGGACCAAACGGTAATAGAGCTAGCAAATACATTTGTGCAAACTCTGAAAAAGAGCTGAGGGGATGTAGCGAGCCATATAACACAGCACGACAGTTTGCATTGAAGAAAAGTCTTGTTACCACCAGGAATTTAAACTGAGATATTAATTTAAAAATTAGAACAGAACAAGTTGCTTATCTTCAAATCTACATAGTGATTTCTGGATTTTTGTATGACTCAACTGTGAACTAAAGTGGAACTAATTCAAAATAAAATATTGTCTGCTTATTAAATGAAGTGAAAGTTAAAACTGACATGACTTAAAATTTTCTTATTTGGGTTTTATTCCAAAACAAAACCAAAATTTTATTTGGCTGAAGCCCCTGATACACCTCTTGATAGGATGTTTAATTACTTCTCCAGTTGTTTTGAGGGCCTACTATGAACAAGCCTTGTATGGAACAATGCCAGGTGAGAGAAGCAAGTCTTCCTGTCTGGTGGCCAAATAAAGAACCCCTTCCTGTGTCCCCACCTCTGTATTCGTCCTTTCTGCCCTACCCTGGGCTGGTAATGCCAACCCATGTTTTCACTGCCAACAGAATCAATTGGCTACACTGTTTAATAGTAGCAGTCATTTTTTAAGTATTTTGATCTGTGAGTTAAATGATGCACCAATTCTGTATTCTTAATATCTGCCTTATAATCACCAACTACTTCAGTGCAATAAAAATATAATTTGGAATAGCTAAACTATAACTTTGGTAAAATCTGAACTAACTTCAAACGATTTCTGAAAATTCAGTGGAACCTCAATCATTTGGAGAGAGTAGGACCTTGGATTTTTTTTTAGCTTCCACTTAATGTCATAAGGAAATTAAATTTAAACAAAATAATCTTCAGAAAGACACTTCTGAGGCAATTGGGGATATTTGAACATAGACTATATATTAGAGAACATTAAGGAATTGTTAATTTTGTTTTGATTACATTTTGTTTTATTTTTAAAGTCATTCAAGGGATTCATATTGAAATATTTAATAGTGACATGAAATAAAGTATGAGATTTGCTTTAAAGAACTACAGAAAAAAACAGAAAATGGTAGTAGTGCTTGATGAAACTAATGGGCAAAATGTTGATAATCATTGACACTTGGGTAATCAGTTTATGCAGATTTATTATACTATTCTCTCTACATCTGTGCAAGTTTTTTTAGACGCTAGGGAGAAAAACAACAACAACAGTAACAACAAAACAAGTTATTGGGTCAGCCAAAAAGTTTGTTCGGGTTTTTCCGTAATATCTTACAGAAAAGCCCGAACGAACTTTGTGGCCAACCCAATTCTTGCCAAATAAAAAACAGTATTAAAAAACCCACCTAGGATGATTTAGAGCATCAAAACTATTGATGAGATACTACTGTACACTTATTAGAATGGTTCAAAACAAATGAAACAAACAAAAATCTGACAATATCAAATGTTGGCAAGGATATGGAGCAACTGGAGCTCATACATTGTTGGTAGAAATGAAAAATGGTTGGGTTCCCTTGAAAAGATTTTAGCAGTTTCTTATAAAGTTAAGTGTAGAATTATATGATGCAGTAATCCACTCCTAGATCCTTACCCAAGAGAAATTAAAATTTATATTCACATAAAAACCTGTGTTATACTGGCTTTATTCATAATTACCCAAAACTAGAAACAACCCAAGCATCCTAACACCTGGGAAATGAATAAATAGTCATATCTTCATACAATGGAATACTATTCAGCAACAAAAGGAACAGACTACTGATACATTTTCTGTCATTGGCACAGTGCTGGGTACCTTTCTGATTCTTGCTTTTCTTTGTTTCTAAGTTGACCATGAAAGGAACATGGTCACACAAAAACGTGTACATGAATGTTCATCACAGAATTATTCATAATAGCCTAAAGGTGAGAACAACCCAAATGCCCATCAACTGATGAATAGATGGACAAAATGTGGTCTGTCCATACCATGGGATATTATTTAACTATAAAGAAGAATGAAGTGATTCATGCTACAATGTGGATGAATCTCAAAAACATAATGCTAAGTGAAAGGAGTTAATCACAAAAGACCACATATTGTATGATTCCATTTACATGAAATGTCCAGAATAGGCAAATCCATAGATACAGAAAGTAAATTAGTGGTTGTCAGGGCTAGGAAAAGGAGGGAAGACTGAGTGTACTGCTTAAAAGGGTACAGAGTTTTCTCATTGCGGTGATGAAAATGTTCTGGAATTAGGTAATGGTGATGATTGCACAACTCTGTGACTATACTAAAAATTACTGAATTGCTCACTTTGAAATGGTGAATTTTATGGTATGTGAATTGTATCTCAATTTAAATTAGAGAACATTAAGGAATTGTTAATTTTGTTTTGATTACATTTTTTTTAAAAAAATTAAAAAACAAAAGAATGCTTTCTTTTGATGCCTATATTCTGTAAGTCAACTATCTATCGAGTTTTGGTATTGAAGGGGACTTGTATTTCCAGCTGATCTCAGCCTTATGTGTTGATTTTATTGTTCTACCTGTTAGGGTTCTGAATATAATTTGCTCTCAGTTCAACGAATTGCCTTTAAGAATAGCAGTCATTTGCCACTTTTCATAAAACCATAAAATTACTGGTTACATTTTATGAGTACAGATCAGTCTTAGTGAACTTTGTATCCTGATGCCTGGCATGTAGCAAGGATTTTATGTTCATTAATATTTACTGAATGAATGATTCTTTTGGATGAGAACAAGCTCTGTTTAGTTTGAAGAGGTTACCAACTTCCTTTTTCTCAGTGATTCATTTCTTTCGTTAAAAGAATTTTACCTGAATGTTCCTCCAGTTTGGACTGAGGAGCCTCCATTAGAACTGAAAACTTTTCCTTAAAACGCTGCCAGTTGCATGCAGCCCTCTGTGAATTCCTTCCAGCGCCATATTCCATCACTCTTTTGTTCATTAAAGAAATGAATTCCAGCAACTCAGCTTTGTAAACAACTTTGCAATAAAAAACAAGCGTTCACATTCAATGAACGAAAACCATTTTAGACAGGAAATGGGCTTCAGGTTCCAAATTCAGTGCCTGTGTTCCAACCAGGAACGTGATTAGGAAAATATTGGAATGGGGAAGGTTTTTCTCTGAATAGTTAGTTAACTGATGACTTTTTGGTTCCTTCACAATTGAAAGAAATAATGAACTTCAAAACGCTTCCTTTTCTGTGGTTAAGGATACCTATATCAGATATTCAGATAAAAAGGAGAAGAATCAAATATTATCCTTTATTTGCTGGGATGAGGAAAGATTTTGCAACTGCTTCTGTCCACCAAATACTGTTTTAGGCAGCTGATGTGGAAGTAATAAGCTTGGAATAAGAAATTTAGGATCTAATCCCAATTCTTTTTGCTTTCCTGCTATGTGATCTTGGGACTTTATAAAATGAGGATAATATTGCCTAACTAGAAAAGTCGTTGTGAAGTGTAATTGGTAATAAGTAGAGGAAACACTTTGCACAGGGGGCTGATAACACCAGGTGTAATCAATCAAACTGAAATATTGATTGAATTGCTATAGTACGCACAAACCACATAACTAGCACATGAAAGACAACTACTTAATATCCCTACCCTCACAGAACTTACAGTCTAGTGAGAAAGCACTGTCAACTTCTTAGGCAATGAGAACATGACTTTTCTTTTTCTTGGTCTTCATTCATCTGTATGAGTTAGTGCAGTGAAGTTTTTATATGGTCATTTTCAAGGACACTAGAAATAAACAGGAATTTTTTAAAATAAATATTGTTAGGATCGGGAAAGCAAAGAGTCCTGACTAATAAAACCAGTAAATACTCTGAATATTCCATGGGAAGGTAAGCGAGGAACTGGAACAAATCAAGAGGTTCTGCGCACTAAGTATTTCACCTAGTAGGAATTATCCCCCAGGTGGGGAACCAGCACCCGTTAAGGAAATTTTACAGCAATCCCGCCTTATCTTAGAGGTTTCCTTTGTAACTTTTGGACATGTTAATTTCATCAGCCCCCCCCCCCCTCCTGTTTTATGTAAATGTTGGACTGTAACTTACTGAGTTTCATAAATTTAACCACAAGTTTTAAAACCATTGAAGAAGTATGTCAGCATCTTTCACGTTTATTTTTTTCCTTTACAAAGAGAAATCTGGAAATCCACTTTCCTCTCATAGCCAGGGAATTAGAGTGGGAAGTTTTGATCTAGATCAAAGTAGTACTGCTGGTCTGACTCAATTCTTATTAACCCAAACCTTGGAAGCATGAGGTTGACATTAGGTTGTTTCTGAAGTTCCTTCGTTCCTATCCTCCCGCATGTCTAGGTACTTACTCGATTCCTGTGCATTTCATGATTTTATGGAATTTCTCAATGTATATTATAAACGATAGCGTTCAGCTCCACAGCCAAGGAAATGGTTGTGGCTGTGATATTTCCTCTAAAATCTTGGAACATTTCAATAATTCTACACCTACGTGAGAATACACATATTATTTTCCAAATCAGAGAATACACTGTTCAAATAATTTACTCAAATACTGAGCTGATCTTTTAAAGCAAATGATCCACGTGAAGGCTTCTAATATATATACCACGAAAAGCCCCTGGGTATCTGGAAGTCAACAAAAAGAAACTGAAATAGGGTCATTGCTTGTGCTGGAAGCCTTTCTCAGCTCGTGACTTACAGATTTGCAGAAATATTGCAGTTTGAAATACTCTGTTGGTTCACATTACTGCTTACTTGAGGCAACTAAGTATTTTTGTATCCCACGACCAATATGATATAAACCCACTCCTTTTCTATTGGAGATTCCAGGTTTTTAAATCAAAACCTCAGAGTGTAGTTCTAAAATTGCTTAGTGGTGAATATTTTTCAGTGAAGCCGTATCTTACAACCACATCTGCTGAACCATAAGGTTTGTCAAGCTGTGGTCACCCTCCAACTGCCCTGTGGCCTACTTAATTTATGCCCAAAGGAATGCATGGATTTAATAATCAGGATATTCACAGCCCTAAGACTCAAATGATTCTCTAGTCTGTTTACTGGTTTTGGATGTGAGACTATTATTTTTTTTCACAAGGTAAAAGCAAATTGCTGACAAGTTTCTTACATGAAAAACAATTTGCTTAATATTTCAACTCCCATGTTACAAAGTAGTAGATTGAGACATGGATCCAAGTGTGTCTTACACCAGTATTCAGTCTAATGAAATTTAAAACGGGATAACATCTTCCTGATATTTTATTGAAAGTGGCTCTTTTACTTCAAATCAAATCTGCAAAGTATGATACAGGCTCGAAATTAAATTTCCAGAGAACTAATAAGACATTATGGAAACTGAAAATATTGAAAGGTATTTTTCTCTCTTTATTCATCCCGCAGATGAGCAGCTATGCATTTTGCCTATCTTGCATTATGTTTGCATCCAGATTACTTACAAGGCTGATACAATTATAAAATATCATAAAATTAAGTTAGCAAAGAATTCTAAAGTGTTTTTAAGGCTACTTGAGAATAAATATACAGAAATATCTTCACAGGGATTCCAGTTATAGAGAAGGGATTTCAAAGATTCAAGAAAAGCCCCGAGGGTACAAGGAAAATAGAATTGATATCTTACTCCTAAAAGGGTTAGTTTAATGTTTTCTGTATATTCTAACTCTCCTAGAGCAAGATGATTTGAAATTCTCCTCTGGTTCATCCTCCTCTATTTAGCCACCATTATGTTCTAAAAGCTTGTATTTCAAAGGTATAATGTTTAAGGAGAACATTAAACAAAACGCTAGGCCAGAGATGAATCAAAGGACGGAGAGAACGTTAGTGTTTCCTTTATTTCAACTTACTGAAATAATTTAAGGCAAGAACTTGGTTCAAATTACTCATATCCTAAAATTTCAAGTTAAGAGGCCATTTAATAATAATAATAGTGGCTTATATTCAATTTTGGTTCAAAATATCTCAAGAAACCTCAACATAAAGCACTTCTAAAATTTAACTTCCAAATAAAAGTATATAATGTATGTAATTGGGGGGACTGTATTATAAACATAAGTAATTTGGTTAAATTCCAAGGTAATGCTCACCCCTCTATCTAGATATAGAGCAATAACTAGAGGAACTCCGACCCCTCGTTATCAAGAATCCTCCACATTATTCTGCCTTGTTTGAAGTGACTGTAGTCATTTGTTTCGTCCTCTGCCCCTTGGGGAGGTTTTTAAGTGCAGACGGGACCAACCAGGAGGTACTGTGTATAGAACCCAAAGGACATTTTGGCTCCAAGTGTGCTATTGGCTCTATTTGCCTCATGATTGGCAAACTATGATCCACAGGCCAAACTGACTCACAGCAAGACAAATCCTGCCATTCCCATTCCTTTACATACTGTCTGTGGCTGCATCCACACTGCAGCTGCTGCAGAATTGAGTTGTGGGACAGAGCCTGTAGCCTACAAGCCCAAAATATTTATTCTCTGGCCCTTTGCAGAGAACAATTCTGACGATACCAGCTCATCTTTGCTATTTTCCCGTTATATCACACTTGCCTGGCTTCCTTGCTTTCACCCAGATTCCACAGTTCCCAGTCCTAATCTTCATGAGATCTTGGCCTATGTTCTTTCTAGAATTTCTTCACTGGCCCTGCCACCTTTGGTCTGAACTCTCTTGGTAACGGCTTGTGTTTTGACCAAGCATCCAATGGCCATCAAACTGTTTAACCTTTTCTGCCTATACTCTCTGAACCCCAGAAAGTCTTTTGTTCCTGCATTTGAAAGGCAAATTGAACTGTGCAAACACGTATCTTCAACCAGAACAGTTTGGTCTACAAGAAGCAACAGAGAATGGGAAGCAGCCCATCTTCAGCAAATGAGGTTTGGAGGGAGGATTTCAGGAGAAGTAATCTGGACCAATTGCCCAGTGCCTCAGTCCAGTGGTTAAACACCCCTGGTGTTTAATTAAACTGTGAATGTTTGGAAGGTCAAAAAGCTCATAGTCAAGTTTCACTGCAAAAGGAGCGCTATGAAGCCACATACAAATATCATGTTTAGGTATCTGGATTACCTGTGCCTCTGTTCCTCTGCATTCCGTAGTTAATAAAGAACCAACAGAAGTAATATTTCTGCCCTTATTCACCTAAACACTGCCCCTTTCCTTGCATTATTTATTATCATTCGAAGCAACACAACGCTGCCAAGCTTATGGCTCTATCTGGCCTGACCAGTCCCCTGGGAAATACTCCCAGGGCTGAAGTCTGCCAACACTAGACTAGTCTTAATAATCTGCAATTGGCAAGTCATTCATTTCAGATATTAACCAAGATGAGCAAGGCAGCAGAGACTGAAGGAGAGACATGCACGCTTGTCAGAAGCTCAAAGAAGTGGAAAGGAAAGAGGGGAAACACCAAATACAAAAGAATGACATGTACCAGGTAGAACAATTCAAGTGGAAAAGGAAGAAAAATGTCGGACATTCCCAGAAGGAGCAGAGCTGGAATAATCAGTCAGGAGGGAAGAGAAGAGAATGCTTCAAGAAAGTCTTGAGAGAAAACATGACTCAATGAATGACCCTGGACTCAAGTCCCTTAACCTCGCCATGTCTCAATGTCCTCCTTTGTACTCCCTCCCAGGGAGTTACACTGGAGCATTCTGATGACTGAAAGTCTAGGAACTGAAATATACTCATATATATATTTTTTTAATGATGTCAGTGGCTTATCCAACTTCTAAATTTAACATAGCATCCTTTAAAGTTGTACCCCCTTGTGTTTTATTTCACTAGTTTCTTCAGGGTAAAGAATTTCATTTGGAAAGCAACTAGTAAGCATAAAATAAAATGAACATGGTGAAAGTTGTCAGTAGACTTTCATGTATGTGTCAGTAGGTGGTGAAAGTGATTGTCTGATTTGTTAAGACCTCATTTTTGGATCAGCCCCTCCATAAATACCCTTCTCACACCTCAGAAAGACCAAGAAAGGAATATATTTAAACTGGGCTAACTGGATGAATCCAAAGCCTTGTCAGAAGATCTGAAGCCTTGAAACCGTAGGTTCTCAGTGTACGAGTCAAGTGACACAAATTTATTCCAATCCTGCAGTCTGTTATTTAAAGGAACACATTCTTATCTCTTCTTGGGTTTTCTTATTTGTTCGTTTTGGTTTTTTTACTTTAATGTATTGAAAATTCTCCACATCTGGCAAACGTCTGTATGGTAGAGAGGAGAGGGAAGGAGATGGAACGGGAAGAAGGAAATACACTTGGGATGGGTAAGGGGGAGTTCCAGAAATATTTTCCGTGCAAGTTTCCACACCAAGCCAATGGTAATGAGGACTTGTTACATGCCAGGCACTGGGTGAGGCGTACGCGGCACCATGCTAGATAGACATCAAAGAGACAGCAAAGAAACACAACAGCTTGGCAGACACACTGACTTAAAAACCCATTTACACAGGCTTGAGAGTGCCTGTCGTCTCCTGGGGAGGCTTTGGCATGGACAGAAGAAAACATCAAAGACACTCCAGACTTCAAATCCCTTCCAAGGGTGCAATCAGCAGGACAGGAAATGGGAAAATCATCCTAGAAGGGATTTGGAAGGGAAGGGGCTCATCCAAGGACGCCTCTGGCCCTGCGCATGAGCTGTCGCCATGTGCACGTTCAAAAGACGTGACACGGTGAACAGCTTGGCACCCCGTCAGTAGCAAGTCTTGCCCTAGCCTCCCACCAAGAAACTGCAGGGAATAAGGCGACACAGAAAAGATAATGCAATGAGAGTGTTTTGTCACCTTCGTGGTCGACTTAATATTTTGAAAGGATCCCATGGAACAAGAAAGCCGCATTCTAAAACAACGGAAGCATAAATAAATATCCAAAGATAGAAGCCCAAAGGAATAGGAGAAGACCAAATTCAACCAAGAGAAAACGAACAAGTAGGGCTGACCTGAAATCATATCTGGTACGCTAGACTAAAACTCCTGGTAACCCAGCAGGGTTGTTCACGCTTATAGTACCTCAGTATGATCGAAGAACCAAAAGTTGCCAACAGACACAAGGAAAGGCCTTTAATTCCACGTCGCTGGGAAATAATGACAGACTATGAAATCTGCCCCTGCTCAGAGCCCAAACAAGGCTGAAATTTCACGTGTGGCCTGCCACTGAAGTAGGATGGTAAAAATGAACTTGGTCAAGCTTTTTTTCAAAACACCAGTTCCTACAAAAGCAAGGGATAGGAGCTTTCTTGAACGTTAAAGCAAATGTTTGGGATACACCGGATGTATATTGATTGTGTGTACTGTATGTTGATTCAACCTGATAGTACATACTGCATACATACATACATACATATATATATATATTTATTTATTTATTTATTTATATATATATATTTATATTTTTATATATAATATACTTATATGTTTTAAAATAAATTAAAAGATAAATGTAAATTAGAAAACATATTTTAAATCAAACAAAGCTAAGATTTTAAAGTAAGGCCACAGCAAGTGGGGAATTTTAAGATGAGCCTCCAAGCCCAGGAATCCTTTCTTCCACATGCTTAGCTAGCAAGGACCCACGCACGTGGTTTGGAGGCCATTTACTGGTCAAGCTTGGAGTTTCTAGAGTGAAACCTTCAAGCCTTAGACACCAGGTTCGCTACTAAATATCAGTATGACTTAGAAAAGATCCAGACCTCAAAAAACATGGGCATAACATCAGTACTTACCTTCTATGGCAATCGTGGGGACTAAGTGAGATAATATATGTGAAGCACTAGACTGGACCCCAGCACATATTAGAGACTCAATAAACATTTACTATTAATACGACAAATCTTTTATAAATCTATAAGTAGAGATTATAAATCTGTGTCCCATATCACTTTGTAGTGTCCACAGCAACTAACAGAGCAAAGAGTAACCAGTAGTATTTAATACATGCCTGTTATTTGATTTTGACCTTAGGTAACCCATAATTTGTTTGATTCCCTAAATATCACAATATAAACAGACATATAAAACAGAACATTTCTTTTTTCTTTTTTTTTTTTAACCACCAACAACCCTTTATTTATTTATTTTTTCACACACACACACACACACACACACACACACACACACACACACTGTATTTTATTTTTACAAGAGATAAATAGACTGACACCAAGCATTGTACATGGATGACCACGACAAAAGCAACAATGATTGCAATTACCAAACACGAAACACACTCATACTATGTCATAATATTGACCTTCAGTCCGGTAATCCTCCACTGTAACAGCTCCTTTACTTTGCAGTGAAAATTGATTTGTATATTCTTGTTCCTCAAGGTTTCGTCAAGGAGCAGATTCGCCAGATGTGACTAGGTACCCCTATTAAAAAAAAAAAAAAGAATTCTATATTGAAATTCATTTAAAATGTTGGATTAAACAATGTTAATCAGGCATGTAGGATTTATCAGAGCCTTAAATATGCTAATGTGTGCTATGAATCTCTAAGAGATGAATCTAAAGTACCACATTTCCCCCAACCACTTGTCCACACAACTCCTTTTTCACGGAATTACCTCTTGCACAGAACTATGATCCCTAGACAGAACTAATGCTCTACGACAGCTACTTTGGGACACCCTATCTTAGAGGGAATACCTGAAATCTGCTGATTTTACCCTGTGAAGTGGGGTCATAATCTCATGAGAACACAATTACTTTTCTACTCAGATGGTCTGCATAGAAAGCAATGGTAGCTGTCACATGTCAGTGCTCTAATCCCTAGGGTTGATCGTGATAATTTTGCTGGTTGGGAAGGCTCCTCCTGCCTCTATAAGCTCAGAAGATCCAAATGAATATAATACTGTTTTCAGTCAAGGTCATCACTTGTTCTGGAATTGTGTCACGCTAAACACATCATCCGTGGATACAATGAAAGATAACAAAATCTACATGTGTATCATACTTTCCAGCTATTTAAGCCTACATTCCAATTCTGCCTCTTGATCAGTATTTCACAAACTTTAGGATAATAATCACCCATGGAGCTTGGAGTAAATGGTGATTCTTGGGTTCTACCAGCCCATGTGTTTTGAAATGTTTCCCTGGTGAGGCTTATGATCAAGCGTCTTTGGGAAATTCACACTTGGCTGCACATTACAAATCTTCTTGTTTCTTGGAAAACACCAGAATCCTAACAAAAACCCTACTGAATCTGAATTTCCAAAGGTGGGCTGGGTAACTGTATTTTTTAAACATCTAAGAAATTTGGAGAGCCAGCTCTGTAAGGGGAACTGCAGCTCTACACCTCAGGTTCATCTACCAACAGAGCCAGAGATGGAACTGCAAGGAAGCTCCTCCAACATGAAGTCCCAGGCTTCTTCCCTGGGATCACTTAATACTGGCCACAGGGTTCTGACCAGCATCCACCCTATACATGGGAGAAGCCCAAATACCCACTGAATGAGGACGGAAGGAACGTTAACAGTAATATCTAAAACTAAACAAATAATTTTCTTTGAAAATAGTCAGAGGTGAGAGCAGGAAATTTGTCCTAAAAGCCCCAACAGCGTTTAAATCAAGAGGCTCTTCTCTAGAAGATGCGATCATTCTACTTCACCTTCTAGTATTTTGTGCAGTGTAAAATAGCTCCTTAGGTTTTCTGTCCAAGACATGAAGTATCTTCCCAAACTTCACCAAGTAGTTTTCTGACTGGTGATGTGGTTGCCCAATATATTTCTATTTCTGTTTGGTCCCCCACCCCCTGGAGCCTGAGTCTGTTTAGAATGAACTCTCTACAAGGGCCATCTTTCTGAGTGGAAAATGCGAGAATCTTGCTAAAAAGGAGAAGACTCATGACTGACTACTGGGCACTGGACACTTCACACTAGAGAGAAGAAGCCATCTCAATGCAGGTTATGGAACCAGTTAATCATTCTGTCAACCTTGAGAATCTTTTATTTGGAGAAGTAGCAAAAAGGGTAGAGGTATTGGGAAGTAAAAAAGGATTAAAAGGGAACTTCTGGAGCTAATTTTTTTAAACATGATTGCAACAAGATACCCCTTAGAACCTAAGATGTAATTTCTTTTTAACACTTAATCTTTTCTTTTGGAGATAATTGTAGACTTACAGAAAAGTTTCAAAGACAGTACAGAGAGTTCCCATATACCCTTCACCCAGCTCCCCCTATTCTTAACACCTAAAAAATTAACTTCAGCATAAAACTACCAGCAAAAGTACAGAATTTATTCAGATTTCACCAGTTTTCCCACTAACATCCTTTTTTTGTTCCAGGATCCTATCCAGGATTCCACATTACATTCAGCTGTCACTTCTCCTTAGTCTCTTCTGATCTGTGAGAGTTTCTCTTTCTTTCCAGATCTTGACACTTTTGAAGAATAGTGGTTGCTTGTTTTGTTAGAATGCCCCTCAATTTGGGTTTGTCTGATGTTTTCTCAGGATCAGACTGAGGTTATGCATTAGGGGCAAGAATACTATTGAAGCGAGGAGCACTTCTCAGGGTACCATATCTGGGGGTGCATGGTGTCCACAGGTAGTACTGGTGATGTTAAATTTGACCACCTGGCTAAGGTGGTGTCTGCCAGGATTCTCCACTATAACTTACTCTTTTTTCCCTTTGTAATTACTAAATATGTTGGGAGAGATACTATTGAAGCAAATATCCTGTTTCTTCTTAGACTGTTACCCACTCACTGAAGCATCCATTGGTGGATCTTCAGTTATCACTGTGGTTTTCAAATTCATTTACAACTGTTTTATTTAGAAATTTTATTTTTGATTTCCATCATTTTTTCTACTTTTGTTAATTGGAATTCTTCCATAAGGAAGAGTTGTTGCTTCCCTCCTCCCCACATCCAATTAAGACAAGAGACTGAAAGAACAAACCAAACACAGGCTACACAATTTCAGGTAGACCAGTAGGACGGAATGCGTAGCAGATTGGGTCTTGAGAACATGATAGACCACTATTCCCTGAGGGGATTCTACCCTAAAGACTAGCAAAACACACAGTAGACATGGAAAATCCTAGAGTTTAAACCTAAATGTAGAGCTAGGACAGAGATGGCAGCTTGGTGGTGATGATGCGAGGAGGGGGTATTGCTGGTGGTGTCCATCTGAAGAAGATGTCCATCATTAGGAGTGTCAGCTCAGCATATCTGCCACTCTGTGCTTCCTCCTTCCAGGGAGGTCATAGCTCACAAGGTCCTGCCAAAGGATTGTTCAACACACAGAGTGTGGTCTCTGGCAATATCCTTCTTTCATACTTACGGCCAATTATGTTTTCAGAAGGAAATAAATACATCAATACATAAGTAAATACAAAAATATACAAATACAGAATATATAAATTTTTACATGTATGTGTTTTTTAAAAAGAAAATCTACATCTTGCTAGAGTGAAAGAAGGATTTGTCTATGATAAAAATCATGAAAAACAAGAAAGAGTTAAGGAAACCACTGGACCAAATGTCCAAACAACAGAAAGTGTTACCCTAAATACACAGTTTTTCAAATTCTTTGTAAGTATTTATGGAAGTTTTATAATGTGACTTGCATTGTGTTAGATATGCTGGTATCTAACAAATAAATATAAGAGATTATCTTTGCACACAAAGGCTTTACTATTTTAAAATCAGAAACTTTGCATTGGGCACCCAGACGGCATTCCCAAAAAAGGTGAATGAAAGAATATGCATTCCAAATAAGCTGGTCAAAAGAAATTGAGGGGAAAATGCTTCATGTTCACTTAGTGCTTAAAATTTAGAAATATGTGCTCATGAGAAATAGCTCAGAGCTTTCTTAGCAGTATCTCCCAGTAAAAAAGACTTCTACTAATTTACCATCCTGTCTTTGCCTAGAATATAATAATAGCAAATAGAGAACAAGAGAAGGTGAAGAAATTAGGTAAATAGTAGGGCTATGATTCATTTTAAAAATATACTTCCGCTCAACCATACCTGAAGTTGATTACAAAATACTAGGTTAAATGATAGTAGTCACTTTCGAGCCCCAAACGGGATCACTCAGAAGATAGTCAGAAGACAAATCGGAAGACCCACCAAGCCTGCCTCACAGGTGTTTGAGGCCACTGGGATTAAATTGCTCCCACACCCTGAATGCTTCAGCCTAGTATGGAATGTGACTGTAAGCGTTCAAGGTTCTTAGACACGAATGTGCTAAGCTTAAACATTGTTTGCTGTGTGGAGATTTTAGATTGTATTACATTATATGTTATGGCCCAACAGACAGCCCCACCTCTACCCACAAACATTTGCTGATTCTTTTGCTATCTCCCCTCTCCAAGGCCTCCTAACACTCAGCCGCTTACCCGGGGTTGAGGGACAGGGGTCTGCATCTAGCTGTTGTGTAAACAGTCTATAGGTAATAGCAGAACAGGCTACTTTTCCTTTGTCTGGGCAGTTTGAATGGCTGTGTTACGCAACCCATGACACTAACCCAGGAAATGTTGGAAGGTGATGACACAGAGGACTAGATCTGAAGACGAGTTGTCTGCTCTTGCATCAGGTTGTCCTTGGTTTTGCTTGACGTGTAAGAATGGGGTAGAAGATTACAAGCATTGGAATTCAGTCAGTGTGCATAACAGCCTTGTGTATATAGAATGTGAATTGGACATAATGTGTGCTCAGGGGTGAATGGATCTGAAGTGTGAGATTTAACAGAACGTAATGTATTTGGATGGCTTCCCCAGTTCTCTCTACTGGAAGCCTGACCCTGCTGTCCTGTGTGGGTGTAAAGACACCCTGTTAGCCATGATTTTGAACGGTGGGCTTTTCTGCTGCTTGTATAAGTCTGAAACTGAACATAGAAAGCCAGAGAGAAATTTGAGATTGCAAGCAAACCCTCAGCTCCAGAGACCTTTTGCTACAGACAGGAAGGGACATGTGCTCATTATTTTCATGTAGCTAAGAAATAGAAGTTCAACTTAGGTTTAAATGTAATTTAACCTAAATTCCTATGACAACTCCTAACAAGTTAATTAAATTTGCCCAGGTGCTTAAATGTACTACTGGGCATATTTTTTGTAGTTTTGTTTATCTCACTCCAGAAAAACAGCAACTGTGGAAGGGGTATGTACATTGAAGCAGCATTAACCTTTTCTGAATATTTAATATGTGCTAGACCAATGCTTCTCAGAAAACTTCTAAATAAAAATTTAGCAAATCAAATCCAACAATATCTAAAAATTATAATACATCATGACCATGTGTGGTTAACCCCAGGAATGCAGGTTGGCATAAAATGTGAAAATCAACCAATTAATTCACTATATTTACAAACTAAAAAAAAGAAGAAAAAAACCTATGTGATAATATACACAGAAAATAGCACTTGTCAGAATCCAACCTCCCTTCCTGACAAAACCTCTCAGCAAACAGGAATAGAAGAGACCTTCATCAGTCTGATAAAAGGCATCTATGAAAAACCCACAGCTAACGTCATACTTATGGTGAAAGACTGAAAGCATTCTCTCTAAAATAAGAAACAAGATCAGGCTGTCTATTTTCATCACCTCTATCTGAAATTGTACTGGATAGTCTAGCCAGAGAAATTAGTTAAGGCAAAGAACTAAAGAGTAGAAAGGAAAAAGTAAAACTGTCTAAATTCACAGATGACATGATAGCCTATGTAGAAAATACGATGGATCTATTAAAAAGCTGCTGCAGCTAGTAAGCGAGTTGGGAAAAGTTGCAAGATACAAGATCAGTATACAAAAATAACTACTCCTATATACTGGCATGGAGCAGTAGGAAATTAAATTCAAATACCATGTACAATAGCATAAAAAGTGAAATGCTTAGGGATAAATTGGACAAAATATGTAAAAGACATGTACGGGTAAAGCTATAAAACATTCTTGAGAGAAATTAAATAATTACCTACATAAAAAGTCAGATATGCCTTGTTCAAAGGCCAAAAGACTCAATATTGTTAAAATGTCACTTCCCCCAAAATTGATCAATAGATGTAATGCAATCCTAGTCAAAATCCCAGTAGGATTTTTTAGTAGATATTGGCGAACTGATTCTAAAATTCATATGGAAATGCAAAGAAGCTAGAATAACCAAAACAACTTGAAAAAGTAGAAAAAAAGTGGGATAACACTACCCAGTTTCAAGAATTATTATTAAGCTCCTATCAAGACAGTGTGATATTGATATAAAGATAGACAAATATATCAATGGAATAGAACAGAGAACCTATTAGTACATGCACGTATATATGGACAACTGAATTTTAACGTAGGTGCAAAAGCAATTCAGTAGAGAAAGGATAATCTTTGCAAAAAAAAAAAAATGGTGATGGAACAACTGGATATCCATAAACAAAAAAAAAAAAAAAGAAACTTTGATCTCTGTCTCCTATGACATACACAACATATTTGATCTGTGATCAAAACGTGATGCCTAAAACTATAAAACTTCTGTAAGAAAATAGAAGGGAAACGTTTTGTCTTGGATTAGGCAAAGACTGCTTAGATACAACACCAAAATATGATCTATAAAAACACATTGATAATATGAACTTGATCAAATTTTTAAAAATCTGCTCTTTAAAGTCACTGCTAAGAGAATCGTAAGACAAGCGCAGACTGGGATAAAATGTTTCCAAATCATATATCTGATAAAGGATTTGTATCCAGAATATAAAGACAACTCTCAAAATTTAATAATAAAGAAAACAGCCACCCAATAAAAATTGGCAAAATTCTTGATAGATAGGATGCTCTTCTCCATACCTAATTTCAGAGACCCAGGATCTTTCCATCATGTGGGTTTGCTGTCTTCCACACTTGTTGAAAAGGGGGAAAGAGCAGGGAGGATCTACAAATGAGGGGTTTTACGAGCCAGGCCTGGTGGTGGGTGGTGTACATCACTCCTGCCCATGTTTCACTGGCCACACTCTGTCATGTGACCACACCGAACTTCCCAACAAAAGAGGAAGATGGGTTTAGCAAACAGCTAGTTCATCTCTTCCACATTCTGTGTCATTAGAATTAGTGACTATCAGTGGCTGCTGAAATTAAGGTGGTTTTATGGCAAATGAGAATATTCTACAGTAAATCCCAAACGTGTAAAACATTATTACAATACCATGGGTTTGACCCAATTTAACTCTTTTTTTCCCTTCATTTATTTCTCATGACATCATAGGGGTAAAGAAATCCTCTTTCCGGTTGGGTAGAGTTATCTCTCTTTTCATCTGTAAATAGGAGAATTGTGGTCCTTTATCCTTAGTCATTCATGGTATGCATAGTGGAGTTTGAAAAAAATGTTATTTTTTTGCCCTGGCCTCACAGTTACTTTTAGGAAGAGAAATAATTAACTGCTTGAACTGTGGCAGGTGATATCCCAATTACATGATTTGTAAAGGGGGAAGTTAACAAAGATCTAGGGGGCATAGCAAATATTGAGTGCGGAGTGGAGATCAAAGAAATGAGGCAAGGCTGGGAATGTGAAAGATGGGGCAAGAGGTTGGAGCCTATGGAAAAAGAGTTGATGGGAAATTCTAAGATGGGGTGTCAACAAAAGATTCTGAGGACAAGGATGCTAAAGATGCAGTCTTACATCATTTTGTGTGTTACAGGCCATCCTTTGCCTCCAACCTTCAGTAAAAAACTGCTAAACACAGAGCCTTGTGTCCTTGGTACTTTGAGTGGCATCTGGCATGAGGCAATAAGAATAACTATGTGTCAATTCAGGTCGTCTGAGAAGCAGATACACAGATGGAGAAAATACCAATGAAAGATAAGGAGGAGGTAGAACAGGAGGAGGCAGGGAGAGCCTTTAATCCATGATGCACGAAAGAAGGAAGGAAGCAAGACTGGGTCAGGAGCCTCCTGGCCAACAGTGCAGCTCTGAGACCATCGTGGCCTAGACGATGGGGAGTCCCTGAGCAAAGCTCTCCCATTAGGGAATCCACGTCAGATAGGGACTTGGATCTAGTCTCCTCTCCTGCTAATTCTTTGGCTGGGAGTGGCCCTGAGGCAGTGTAGCCATGGCATAAATGTCATCGCAGATCTGTAGGTACAGCCACTGGCGGCTGTCTGCTAACCACATTCCTGGCAGCAAATTGTCCTGAAGGGAGATCTGACTGGTACAACCCCATGACCACCAAAAAAGATAAGCTCAAAAGGGTGACGCAGTCCAAGCACCACTAATTCATCAGAAGAAGGAATTAAGAGTCAAAAACAACTAGGAGAAGTCCAAGCCCCACCTGCCCCCATGAATCCCTGGAGGGTCTGTACTGCTGTTGGGATGGAGGTGCCAGCTGATTTAGTGAGAATCAAAAGGGAAAGCATGGCTGGGCTGACATCTGGGTTACACCCTGAGTCTTCTTAAAGAATAAAAAAGTTCAGCCAGTTCTCATCCCTCATCTGTGCATTTTGTCTAGCCATCAACTCAAAAGTAGATGGAAAAGTTCTCAACCAAAACACCTCCTACAAAATGGCCGATTGTGAAGGACAGATAAGAGAGGTGTCTAGTTGTCTGCAAACTACTTAATATATAATCTGGGAGTGTTAATAGCTCCTTTTCAGAGGTCTTTGCTTCACATCCGATGCATTTAGATACGGTCCCCAATTCTGTGCCTAGCTGAATGTGGACGACAGTGGCAGATTCAGGTATAGCTTTCTTTAAAGTCGCCACCAAAATGTCAGCCACTGGTGACTTTTTCCCATAAAATGGGCATTGCATTATCTTGGAGAGTCCAATGCTAATAACGATAAAAGAAGCTGCTTTCTAAATGGCTTTCTGAACATAATATTGCCTTTCCACCCATACCGTAAACGTCCCTCTTCCCCTCATGGCAAAACACTAAGTTGATGTACATCTTAGACTTGACATTTATCTTAGGGAAGGTTGTTTGTCTCTAATTGAATTTGTTTTAGAATATACTGCGTTTATATCAATATCCTGATTACTCTGGAGACGTTAAACTACAAAAAGCATTCATTTTAAACTTATAAAACATTTAATATTGTGGTTTCAGAATTTTTTCTTCCATTTTGACACCATGAGCATGTCCTAGGGATGATGTCAGTTCTGGGCACATGAAGGACAGTCATATATTCCAATATCAAACCCAGATGGGTACAGTTTTAACACCCGTGACAGGTTTCCCTGCTCTTGGCTGACCAACTCGTCAGAGTTTCCCAGGACTTTCCCAGGCACTGAAAGTCCTATATCTTGGGAACCGCCCCAATTCTGGGTAAATGGTACAATTAGTCACCTGCTTTTAACCTCAAACAAAAAAAGAAAGTGCCATCATCAGGTGGCCATTCTTGGCTGGCAAATTACACTCCTGTTTACTTTCAAAGATGGTGAAAAAGCAGGACCCTATAGACATCTTTGATTGCTGTCACAATATTTCAAACATTTAAGACTTACACTGGTTTAGGGTATCTAGTGGATTTGCCTGTAGTTACTGATTTATCAGAATATATTCTTCTTAAATACTGAACACATAAAACAATACTGCTTATTTTCCAAAAGCAGTGAAGGGATGGAAACAATTGTATTTTCAGCAATCTACATATATATTTTATTGTTTGTCCTCTCTCTCGAGTTCACTTTTTTTCAGCTTCTAACTCCTTGGAGCTGCCCTAAACAAAGAAATCAAATTAGCAGTAAGCTGAACCATGCACGCATTGCTTCTCTTTTTTAACTTCAGTCTCTGTGTGTGTGTGTGTGTATATGTGTGTGTGTGTGTGTGTATATATATATACACACACACACACACATATATGTATATTTCATAGCACATCTTGCAAATCAATAAATCATAGGGGAGAAAAATGTAAAAAGTGGTGGTTCATTCCTCAAAGCAAATTCAGTCCAACTGAATTACTATTTCAGTTTGCATCGTGACAAAGCCAATTGGGAATTTCCAGATGCAGCAGAGGTAAAAATGCCAGCTTTATTAAAATGTAAGCCAAAGCAAAATCACAGTCTAAAACTGAAATGGGATTGAGGAAAAGGCTGATTTTGTTTGGCATGTACTGTAAAATTCTAATTTCATGTAGGTTAAAAAAAACGAACGCCCACCCTCATATAGCCATAGAGGGAAAGAAAAGCCCACACTAAGCTGATTGTCCATGGTTCTTAAATTTTTTATGTTAATAATAATAATCTAAATTGTTGATAATATTTTGGCACTCGATTGATAATGACATTGGAAGATTTCATGAACTAAAACAAATTATTTTAGTAGAGATCACCAAAAGGGAGATAAAATTTGATCTTGGGAGACCAACTTGGACCTACCACGTAGCTATCCATATCATACAGCTGAAGTCATAGAGGAGCCATGTTTTTTAGAAAAGATTGGAAGTATGAGTACACCTTTCCATAAACCAGAGAAAGCCAATTTTTTTCAGTGCTTTAAGTAGGACTTCTCTTAGACAGATGATCCACTTATCTGTATATAACCTACACAGGAAGGCCTCAGGGAGTGACATTTTCACAAAGATTGGAAGGATACACACTTAGGAAAGTCAGGCTTCTCTGCAACTTCAGGTGTCATTTCCCTTAGAATGATGACCTAATGCTGAATGCAGGACATCTCACTTCAAAAAAAACATTATATTAAAAGTAAAAATTTCTGACCAGTGTAAAACCTACCGTACACAAAATTGAAAGACAGAAGACGAATATGACAGATGAAGAGCCGATGCTATTAAGATATAAAGAGTTTTTACAAATCAATACCCAATAGGCATGTACAGGCCAGTCACAGAAAAAAACAATGAATAGCTTTTAAACAAATGAGGCTCCAACTTCAGCCATGATTAAGTGAGTGTCTGTTAAAACAACATAAGAGTAAAGATGAAAACCACACCATGTGTTAGGAGAAATGTGAGGAAATAGACACTCTCATTCACTAGGTATGTCAACTGGCGATCCCCTTTGTTATTGCTTAGATGAATAATAAAGAACGTGAGGAATGTTAGTCTGATCTCCTGCAAATAAGAAAATATGTGGGGCACAATGGCTTAAATAAGTCCAGGTTTACTTTTCTCACATAATTTGAAGTTTGGAGGTAAGTGGCTGCTGGCAACCCAGAGCCCCCGAACCATAGCATTAGGAACCATGTCTGCGATCAAGTCAGTAAGGAGCGAGGAGGGAGGGAGGGAGGGAGGGAGGGAGCAGTGCTGGCACATCCATCCCTTTATTAGGTAAATAAAATCGTACCTAGATAGGTCCCAACAGACTTTGATTTATACCCTACTGGCTAGAACTGTGATATATTGAACACACAGAACTGAAAGGAAGACTGGGAAAGTCTTAGCTTAATGATGGGAGGCAAAGGCGAAAAGATGGGAGGGAGCAGTCATCTCTTGATCTGTTGGCCTTACCATTCCTCAGTAATAATAAAGCTTATTAAAACAGAAATGTTCAATATCTTAATTGTGTTGGTGGTAACTGCACATTTAAAAAGGATGCATTTGATTGTATATAAAGTTTATTTAAAACAAAAGAAAATGTACACACCCCTTATGTCAGCAACCCTACTTCTAGGAATATATCCTTCATATATATTTGCACATGTATGCAGTGGTCAAACAAGATCTTCATGGCATTGTCTGTAATAGTCAGTCTGAAAACAAGATAAACGTCCACCATCTGGGGATTGTTAATGCAACATAACCTGGGCTATCACAGCGCATATTCTACTGCATCTCACGATTTTTTAATTAGACCCACCTACAGACCTCCCATTTGGCCAACTGCACCAAGTCAAGTCCTAAATGTACAATGAAATATTATTTAGCCATTAGAAAAAGTGGGTCATTCTATGTGGATGGAAGAGGAACAATGGCCAAGATAACCTTGTTAAGTTAAAAAAAAAAAAAAAAGCAAGGTTAAGGACAGTGTACACAGTCTGCTCCCATTTTTGTTGATAAATATGGGGAGGGGGTAGGTTTTATACATTGTATACATCATATATTATGTTTGTGTGAGCACAGAATATGTAACAGTAACAAGAGTTGCTTCTGGGGAGGACGAACCTGGATGCCTGGGGTGAAAATGAAATGTAGTTCACCCTGCATATCCTTTGATAAGGCTTAATTATTATTTCAGCATTGTATAAGCATACTAATCTTTTAATGAAAAGTGGCCGGTTATTTTATAATCAAAATGAGAAAAAGTTAAAAATGAAAGCATTTAGAATTTGCAGAAACACAATTTTTTCCTACCCCACAGACTGATACAAGAATGATTCTTCTTCCTATTGGATCGGCTACTGTTCTTAAATTAGTAAATAGTGTAGCAATTCCATGTTTCGTTGGGGCCAAATATCTCAATGGGGAATGAGGACCCAAACAGTTTAGCATGAAACAAACGTGGGAAAATATAAAACAGATTCCAGCATGCTGTGGAGGTCCATACTAGTTCTCTTGACCACTCCCTTAGAATGGAGTGCCTGTTTCAATTATAGCTCACGTTATGCAAAATACACCACATTTCCCCTAACACTCCCCCCGCACCCACACACATTCATTCTCATAACCACCTTGGGAAATACCACTCTTGTCCTTGCTTTACAGAGCAGCAAGAGGAAACCCAAGACGATGGTGGTTTGCTGAAGTTATAATGAGGCATTGGAACTCTGAGTATGTGTGTAGTCTCATCAGTTAATTGTAGACAGTTGACTTCCATGTCAAATCTGTCTTTCAGAGAGAGAGAGAGCGGGAGAGGGAAGGAGGCGGGGAGAGAGAGAGAGAGATAGAATGAGAATGAGAATGTTAGTTAAATATAGAACAGACTGGTTTGTTATGGTTTGTGTCATAACTTCATATGTTAGTGGGAGGCTCAGAGGAAAAGAAAAAAAAATATGAACCCTTTTCCTCCCTTCACTGGCTCAAATAAGCATGAGGAAGCTGATGAATATGACATATGTGGTAAAAATAGTGCAGAGGGCCAAACCAGAGGACTGTAGGTGGGTCAAGCTTAAAATCGCGAAATGAAGTAAGATACCAGTTGGGATAGCACAGATTATGCTGCACTAAAAAAACCCTCCAAAATCCTAGTCAGGTAGCACAATGAGGTTTATTTTGTTTTTACAAAAATAAATTTTATTTTTTTCTTCCAGTTTTATTGAGATACAATTGCCGTACAACACTGTATAAGTGTAAGGTGTACAGCCTCATGGTCTGACTTACATACATCATAAAATGATGACCACAATAAGTTTAGTGAACATCCATCTTCTCTTATGGATACAAAATTTAAAAACTAGAAAAAATTTTTTTTCTTATGAGAACTCTTAGGATCTACTCTCTTAATAACTTACATATATAACATACAGCGGTGTTAATTATATTTATCATGTTGTACATTACATCCCTAGTACTTATTTATCATTTTCTCATTGAAGTATAGTTGATTTACAATATTAGTTTCAGGTGTACAGCATAGTGATTCAATATTTTTATAGATTATATTCCATTTAAAGTTATTATAAAATATTGGCTATATTTCCCTGTACTGTACAATATATCCTTGTAGCTTACTTATTTTATACATAGTAGTTTGTGCTTCCGAGTCCCCTACCCCTATCTTGCCCCTCTCCCCACTGGTAAACACCAGTTTGATCTCTGTATCTGTGAGTCTGTGTTTTGTTATATTCATTTGTTTGTTTTATTTTTTAGATTCCACATGTAAGTGATAACGTACAATATTTGTCTTTCTCTGTCTGACTTATTTCACTAAGCATAACACCTTCTAGGTCCATCCATGTTATTTCAAATGGCAGGATTTCATGATAAGGGGTTAATATCCAAAATATACAAACAGCTCATATAACTCAATATCAAAAAAACAAACAACCTGATTAAAAATGGGCAGAAGAAGGCATAAATAGACATTTTTTCCAAAGAAGACATACAGATGGCCAACAGGCACATGAAAAGAAGCTCAACATCACTAATCATCAGAGAAATGCAAATGCCGTGGCTAGGACTTCCGAAACTATGTTGAATAAAAGTGGCAAGAGTGGACATCCTTGTCTTGTTCCTGATCTTAGAGGAAATGCTTTCAGCTTTTCACTGTTGAGTATGATGTTAGCTGTAGGTCTGTCATATATAGCCTTTATTATGCTGAGGTAGGTTCCCTCTATGCCCACTTTCTGGAGAGTTTTTATAAGCGTGTGTTGAATTTTGTCAAAAGGTTTTTCTGCATCTGTTGAGATGATCATATGGTTTGTATTCTTCAATTTGTGAATATGGTGTATCACACTGATTGATTTGTCGATATTGAAAAATCCTTGCATCCCTGGGATAAATCCCACTTGATCATGGTGTATGATCCTTTTAACATATTGTTGGATCTGCTTTGCTAGTATTTTGTCGAGGATTTTCGCGTCTATGTTCATCAGTGATACTGGCCTGTAATTTTCTTTTCTTTTTTTTTTTTTTTTTTGTGGTATCTTTGTCTGGTTTTGGTATCAGGGTGATGGTGGCCTCATAGAATGAATTTGGAAGTATTCCTTCCTCTGCAGTTTTTTGCAATAGTTTGAGAAGGATAGGTATTAACTCTTCTCTAAATGTTTGATAGAATTTGCCTGTGAAGCCATCTGGTCCTGGGCTTTTGTTTGTTGGGAGTTTTTAAATCACAGTTTCAATTTCAGTACTTGTGCTTGGTCTGAGGTTTATTTTTTAAATCACATCTGATAAATAGCAGATGTCTGTAAAGGGTGCTTCTCTATGTCATTCTGCCTCTGGAACCCAGGCTAATAGACTTACCAACATGTGGAACATCACCAGTCATGACAGCAGTGGCAAGAGAGTGCTGCAGGGTCTCACAATGACAATCAAATTCCCCAGCTGGGAAATGACACAAGTCACTTCTTCCCACAGCATATTGGCTATTACTAGTCACATGACGCTGAACAACTGGACATATAGCTCTAGGGGAGAGGAGACGCAGATATGTGTGAACAGGAGAAGTCTCTACCACCAGAACGAAAGCAAAGGCAGGCTAGAAGAATAGTGAGCTGGAATCTGATGGAACGACAGCCCTTGTGATTTCTCTACCTTGGAGTCATCCTTCAGGACCTAAGAAAAAAATTGCATCTTGGACTAAGTTTTTGATCAAGAGAATAATCCTTATTGGTGAACTTTGAGATCCCTAGAATGTTCATACCAGACCCACAGGTTGACATTGGAGGCAAATACATTAATTAGTGTCATATTTATACTTCATCCAACCACTGTAATAGTTTTGAAATGTACTCTTTTTTCACTATATTAAACTTGTCACTCTTGGAAATGGCATCATCTTGCATTTCCAGTATAGGTCTAGACTTAGTCAAAGTTTTCTTCTGGATCTGCCCAAAGTCGTCCCTGGCTCCTAATGATCAGTAATGGAGTCAAGGTCCTGGTATGGCATCTCTAAAATTACTGCTGTCACTCACTCCTTGAACATTCTCAGCTTTCAGCCTAAAGGATATAGATATA
The DNA here is from genome assembly GCF_028021215.1 of Eschrichtius robustus. Classification (NCBI taxonomy): domain Eukaryota; kingdom Metazoa; phylum Chordata; class Mammalia; order Artiodactyla; family Eschrichtiidae; genus Eschrichtius; species Eschrichtius robustus. Next base: position 8,929,655 of record NC_090845.1, on the reverse strand, counting down.
GATATATAGGCATATGTAGATATATCATTGGGTCTAATTCCCTTACTAATATTTCTTTCCCTGGATGACTCATCTCTCTTGTAGTTTGACAGAGTATGAGAAAAGTGAATAGAGCTCTATTTGGCTAACTGAGCAGAGAGTTTAGTGGCTTTGAATGACAAAGAATACAGACTTAATTAGTTCAGGAAAGTCACCAAAAAAAAAAAAAAAAAAAAAGAAACAAGAAACCAAAGCCCAAATATAGCAACAAAAAAATAACAACAAACTCTAGGAAAAGGGGAGAATCTGATTTCCAGGGTGGCTACCTTGTATTATTTTAAATGTCTCATTTTTAACAAAAAATTATGAGATATGGAAAGGAATAATAAAGTATGGACCATCCACTAGGGGAAAAAAACAGTCAGTAGAAACTGTCCCTGAGAAAGCCAGATTTTGGCCTTACTAGACAATGAGGGCTTTTTTTGTTTTGGTTTTGGTTTTGGTTTTTTTGTTGTTGTTGTTGTTTGTTTTTTTTTTTGACTGCATTGGGACTTTGTTGCTGCGCAGACTTTCTCTAGTTGCGGTGCACAGGGGCTACTCTTCCTTGTGGTGCACGGGCTTCTTACTGCGGTGGCTTCTCTTGTTGCAGAGCATGGAATCCAGGCGTGCGGGCTTCAGTAGTTGCGGCACGCGGGCTCAGTAGTTGTGGCTTGCAGGCTGTAGAGCACAGGTTCAGTCGTTGTGGCGCGTGGGCTTAGTTGCTCCGTGGCATGTGGGATCTTCCCGGACCAGAGCTCGAACCCGTGTCCCCTGCATTGGCAGGTGGATTCTTAACCACTGTGCCGCTAGGGAAGTCTCTAGACAATGACTTTATTTATTTATTTTTTTTTTAAACATCTTTATTGGAGTATAATTGCTTTACAATGGTGTGTTAGTTTCTGCTTTATAACAAAGTGAATCAGTTATACATATATATATGTTCCCATATCTCTTCCCTCTTGCGTCTCCCTCCCTCCCACCCTCCCTATCCCACCCCTCTAGGTGGTCACAAAGCACCGAGCTGATCTCCCTGTGCTATGCGGCTGCTTCCCACTAGCTACCTATTTTACATTTGGTAGTGTATATATTAGACAGTGACTTTAAATCAGCTATTTTAAATATGTTCAAAGAACTGAAGGAAACCATGTCTAAAGAACTAAAGAAGAGTATGAGAATATCTCACCAAATAGAGAATATTAATGAAGAGCTGGAAATTATTTTTTAGGAGCCAAATAGAAAATCTGGAGCTGCAAAGTATAATAACTGAAATGAAAAATTTACTAGAGGGGCTTAACAGATTTGAGCAGATAAAGACACCAGAATGGAAACAGCAGGCACCAAATATTCCCACTTTCAATTCACAAAGTCCATAGAACTCAATGAGAGTTGGGGGGCCCCAAATAGCTGCAATTTCCTCACCACTTCCCTCAACCTGTATGGGTAGAAGACTGCGAATACACTGGAGAATCATCAGAGAACATCTCTAAATTTTAAATCAAGTGCTGGAGAAGGTTCTAGAGCATCATTATTAGAGCTGAAGTATGTCATTTAATTCCATAGTTGGCTGTTTGCCTGTGTAACGGACTTGCTGATTTCTTCTCTGGGACTGAGGAGCATGGCAATCAATGTAGAGAGATAGCAAAACAGAGACCAAGGAGCACTCACTCTGGGTGAACCTGGACATTTGGCTTTCCCACGAGTCAAACAGACACAAAGAAATGTACCTGGGCTTGAGTCATCACCTCATGATGGCTGCCTATTTGGCCAAGGGCAGTATTTGCGGTGGGTTCAAGCTGAGGTATATGCTTCATGCATGAGAACTGTGTGGTGGGAGGATCCATCCCAGGGTGCTTCTAGAAAAATATATCCATGAGCCTCAGGTCAGAGGGAGTGTTTGGTTTCATGCATGCACGAGGCCCCTGAGGAGGAGCAGGAATAGTCAACAGAGAAGACTGCAAAGCCCTCTTCTATCGGGGATGTCTGCCCCAGGTACCACCACCCCTGTTCTTTCTCCCTAGGCTCTGATACAGAACAGGAGGAGAGAACCCAGAAGAGGGCAGTATGAAAGAAGTCAAAAATCTCTCCCCGTATTCAAAACCCTTCAGGCCAAGGCCCCGTACTGGGCACCCAGAGAAAGAGTTCATGATAAATTGAATATGAGATTGAAGTTTAAACTGGACTGGCCCGGGCATTTTCAAATATCAGAATAGGCAGGCAACTAAAGGATCTGCCCGGGATATCTTGGAGGAAGGAGAAGGGAGCTGGAACAGAGAATGTTTGAAAGGAGTAGCTGGAAAAGAAATGTTCTTGTCATGTTCTCTAAACTGGTTCTGAATAGATATCGTGGAGATTATCACAGTGAGTGAGTACACAGGGCGACACAATTGTTGGTGTCATTCTTGTGTATCTTGAAAACACATCTACTAGGTAACCATGACAAACTTTGAGTTTCTTCTCTTCTTTGTGCCTCAGATCACTCATCTAGAAAATGAACTGGTTTTACCAAATAATCTCTAGAAGTACCTCTAACTTTCTTTAGCACAGAAACCAGTCATTGGATACCAGTAAGTAACCCACTTATTTGTAGCACTTTACAAGTAATCCAATATAACCCACTTTACAAATAATCCAATACTTACAAGCACCCTGCAGGTTGGTAAGAGAGATATTCTTGGTCCCTTTTTTTTTTTTTTTTTAATAAATTTTACACTTTATTTATTTGTTTATTTATTTATGGCTGTGTTGGGTCTTGGTTTCTGTGCAAGGGCTTTCTCTAGTTGCGGCGAGCGGGGGCCCCTCTTCATCGCGGTGAGCGGGCCTCTCACTATCCCGGCCTCTCTTGTTGCGGAGCACAGGCTCCAGACGCGCAGGCTCAGCAATTGTGGCTCACGGGCCCAGCTGCTCCGTGGCATGTGGGATCTTCCCAGACCAGGGCTCGAACCCGTGTCCCCTGCACTGGCAGGCAGACTCTCAGCCACTGCGCCACCAGGGAAGCCCTCTTGGTCCCTTTTAAGATGAGGAGGATCATGAGGCTTCGAGAGGCCAAATGACTTGGCCAAGTTCCCCCAGCTGGTGAATGGCAGAGTGAGTGCCGTGAATCAAGGCTACTAACTGAAGAGCGTGTCTTCTCTCCAGTAAATCACACCATTTCATGCTTAGTCCAATTCCTGCATATGTCATCCAAAATGTTTTCCAAAATGCTATTTTTGTCTCTTAATATTTCATGCATTATGAGAGGATTATACTTGTGAGCAAGAAAGAACATTCTGCAAAAGTTTCCTAAGTGCTGGAGCAGGTCGCTGGTGATAGTGGAAGGGGCAGTGCTACAAGTTGTACCTCCGTGGAGGGTCTGAAGACATGTATCTGGACTGGCCAGGAAAAGAGGCAATGGGTTGCAGGGAAATGAGGAACCTGCAAAAGTCATCTAAGAAGTTTCTTTCACTTGGGCTAACATCAGAAAGAAGCAATTGGTTGGTGACCTGACAGCAAGATCAAGAAGAAAGAGAAATGCTGGAATCTTTTTTGAATTTACTCTCATAAAAATAAAAAGCCCTTCCAGAGAGTTCCAGGTTGACATTCTGTTCAAATAGATAGTACTGGAGAATGATGGACATCCAAGCACTTCACATGACAGTATTTGTGTAAAAGCATTTGGAATCGTGGTTATTATCCTGAGAATGACATCCTGGGGAAAGTACGTGTTTCTTTGGATTTTTAAATCTACAAGCATCTACCGTTATGTGAGGCCAGCTCTTATTTACACAAAGGATCGCTTTCCAACCTTCTGTCCACTCGGAATTCTTGAAGCGCTGCATTACATTGTTTTATCATGTGGTCATGTGTTTTGGGTTACCCTCATCATAAACTGCAGCTGCAGGAAAGAACTGTGTACCCAGTCTACTTTAAACTTAATAAAATCTTCCACATGGAAAAAAAATTAAACCATCCTATTGTGGCACATGTTTATTGTGATGACAAGAGCAGGGGGGTGTTTGGCTTCCTGTATTTTTGGTTTAGGACATTGGGCTTTTGAAGCCCCCTGGGACGTTGACCTCTATAGAGGAAATCCACTACAACCTCAGTATTCAAAGTTGGACGTGTCTAAGTAGGTCTCTGTGGAGAAGAAAGTGGAGGCCAAGGTGATTGAGAGACTCCAGGCCCACCCCTTTCCTTCTCAAAGGTGATCAAATCTGTGAGGTCCCCTCTGAGCTGGCCACTTCACCCAGATGGGGGCTAGTTTGTCACTGACCCCCAAATTGCTTAGAACTAGAAATATTTTTATTAAAATCGATCTGGAACTCATAGATTCCCTGAACCTAAAGTCCAGAATCTACCTTCAGGGTAGATGTGGTAAAAATAAGAAAGGGACAGAAGAGATTTTTCAAGGAACAAATAATCAGGTCCGAATATAGAGTTTTCATGGATCATTCAAGCCAGTTTCCTAAGTTTCCTTTGCCTGGGATGGGCCCTCAATAGTATTTGTTTAGTAATTCAAGAGGCTTCAACTCTATCTTCTTTCCCACAGTATGGGAAAGGGTCTTCTATGAAAGCCTGTTCCCTCCCCCTCTGCCAATGTTTGTGCACGCATACATGCTCACCCACCACTAGCACCAGCACCAGCACCATCAAAGCTCAAATGAAGTTATCCACCTCCTCAGAGATAGTGGTCACCATGACCAAAACATACACACTCACACGTAGATTTACATGCCCAAGATGCTTTTATTAATGTTCTTTCTGTAGTATTACACTTCAGAGCATGGGATGGTAGAGATATAGATGAAAAATGAGAATGAAATGCACCATGACCAGCTGAGTCTTAGGTAACTCTACCCTGCTCGTATTTCTGGGATGAGTTAGTCTGTATTCCAAAAGTGGGTGTACCTGCCTTACTGAAGAGGGGACAAAGGGGACAGGCAAAGGGAGTGAGAGAAAAATCCTTTGACAGGACAGTTAGTAATTTGATAAATGTGAAATATAGGACATGGTAGGTCTGGGGCACCTTTGAATTTCTGCTGTCCTTTTTCTCCCGCGAATGCATTCTGTTGTACACGTTGAAGCATCCACAATCTAATCATGAAGAAATCCTTAAAGATTAGCAGTTGCCTTTTACCATAGGCCATCGTCAGCTACATTGCTTCTTTATTCATGGCGAAAAAGGACTCAGCTACATGATGTATTTAGTTCCTATACTTAAGGACAAACAAAATTGCAAATTATTTCATCAATACCATTAGAGTAAAATGGAAGCATAACTTAAAAATACATTTAACTGTGGTTCTGACAGACCTAGGGGCAGGACAAGAATAAAGTTGCAGACGTAGAGAATGGACTTGAGGACACGGGGAGGAGGAAGGGTTAGCTGAGACGAAGTGAGAGAGTAGCACTGACATATATACAGTACCAAAGGTAAAATAGCTAGCTAGTGGGAAGTAGCTGCATCGCACAGGGAGATCAGCCCGGTGCTTTATGACCACTTAGAGGGGTGAGATAGGGAGGGTGGGAGGGAGATGCAAGAGGGAGGGGATATGGGGATATGCGTATACATATAGCTGATTCACTTTGTTATACGGCAGGAACTAACACAACATTGTAAAGCAATTATACTCCAATAAAGATGTTAAAAAAAATGAACAAGATAAAAACTGGCCAAAAAAATACATTTAACTTTTTTTCATTGTCCATACATCCTTTTAATGCAGTTTTTTAATTTTTTATATTGGAGTATATTTGATTTACAATATTGTGTTAGTTTCAGGTGTATAGCAAAGTGATTTAGTTAGACGTATACATATATCTATTCTTTGTCAGATTCTTTTCTCATATAGGTTATTACAGAATATTGAGTAGCGTTCCCTGTGCTATACAGTAGGTCCTTGTTGATTATCTATTTTATATATAGTGGTGTGTATATGTTAATTCCAAACTCCTAATTTATTCCTCCCCCCACACCTTTCCCCTTTGGTAACCATTTATTTTCCATTTTGTAAATAAGTTTATTTGTATCATTTTTTAGATTCCACATGTAAGCAATATCATATGATATTTGTCTTTCTCTGGCTTATTTCACTTAGTACGATCATCTCTAGGTCCATCCATGTTGCTGCAAATGGCATTAGTTCATCCTTTTTACGGCTGAGTAATATTCCTTTGTATATATGTACCACATCTTCTTTATCCATTCCTCTGTCATGGGACATTTAGGTTGCTTCCATGTCTTGGCTATTGTGAATAGTGCTGCAGTGAACATCGGGGTGCATGTATCTTTTCGAAGTATGGTTTTCTCTGGTGTCTGTAAAAGTAATAAACAGAAACCTCAGTTAAATAGAGCTGGGAGACAAGAAGGGGGCGCTCTCATGCCCTGTGACTATAGTAGAGCCCAGCAGGAAGAAGAAAGACTCCTCTTCTTTCATGGCGAGGGTTGAGCCAATGAAAAGCCATGGACTCTTCATTTATTCTAGCCCTCCCAACTTCCTTTTTCCCTCTATGAAAGCATCCTTCTTCCTTTGCCATGTGGGGACTTGCACGTGGCTCACCATGGTTGCAGACCCTGAATCGCAATTCTCTGCTGATCCCAAATAAACCCATCTTTGCTAGAGAAATATCTGGCAGTCTATTTGTTTTAGGTCAACATGCCTATAGTTACAGTTTGGATTTTCTTGGCTACTGACCAAAGAAAGTAACAATGTCTTTTATGAAATACTTTATCCAAGCATCAAAGTATCTCAACGGTGTTTGACAAAATCACAAAAGAGTCAAAGGAAACCCTGGTTGGTCTCACTTTGGTACACGTGTGTGCATGCATGCACACAAACGCACACTCACTCACATAAAACTTGTCACTGATCAGACCCTGTGTAGACTCACGGAACTCTATTTTTGAGGAATGGAGCTGCAGAGGAATCTTGGCCAATATCCTGTATGAACTGAAGGCATAGGAATTAGAGCGCTGCCTCAGGGATTGGCTCAGATTCCCTGCAGCTTCTAGCTGGAACTGGAATGTTCCTTCCAAAGCACTAGGGAATTGCTGCTCCACCCAGATTCTGCTGGATTATGTGATTCTTGGCACTTTGATTATGCTCAAAACTTCACACCATCTTGAAAATTCGTTTCAGAGTTCAAAGCTGGGTTGTCCCATATATGGTTGCTGACAGTCGCTGACAAGGGCCATAAACTATCAAATAGTTTAGGACGGTGATCGCAGAGCATGTTTGATTATGCAAGTCTAGGAGTAAAAATAAATGCACACAAAACCTAAATATATGTATATTAATTTATGTTATACACGTGAATCAGGAACCGGTATGTTTTGAGATGTGTTGCTCACTGTGATGGCTTCATCCTATGGAAAGGCTGGGTACGGTTTGTCTACAATGGAAGTGGTTGTCAATACATGTTTTATATGGATTTCTTGATAATGTTAAATATTTGTGGCTGAGTTCTTTTTGGCTCCGAACGAAGGGTCATAATGTGGCTGACGATGGCCTACTTGGAGGAGAGAAAGAGTTGCTTCTGGCATTTTCTTCTTATTAGCTTGAAATTGCATTAATAGTATTACCTCTACCCATGGTTTCCTTCCAGAAAACTTTGAAGACCATTGGTCCATTAGGTGAGGTTTATTCTAGTTAAAATTAGACAATAACATTTTTTTTTGAAGGTTGTTCTTTTCCACTTTATTTTTATTATTATTTTTAAATTTATTTATCTATTTATTTATTTATGGCCGTGTTGGGTCTTCGTTTCTGTGCGAGGGCTTTCTGTAGTTGCGGCAAGCGGGGGCCACTCTTCATCGCGGTGCGCGGGCCTCTCACTGTCGCGGCCTCTACTTGTTGCGGAGCACAGGCTCCAGACGCGCAGGCTCAGTAGTTGTGGCTCACGGGCCTAGTTGCTCCGTGGCATGTGGGATCTTCCCAGACCAGGGCTTGAACCCGTGTCCCCTGCATTGGCAGGCAGATTCTCAACCACTGCGCCACCAGGGGAGCCCGACAATAACATTTTAAGTTCACTTAATAGGGTCTTATAAAATGCAATACGTTGAAGTACTCCAGAGGGAGAGTGGCTCTCTGTCATAGGGGCCAAGTGTAGGGTGCCAAAGTAAAAATTTAAATAATACCAATTTTTAATTTCTATCTTGTTTTCTATTTTAAAATAAATACAAGTAGATGTTTTCCTCTTTCCCCCTGTTCTCCAACTGATTAACTTGCTCACTCTCAGTAGTACACACGCCTCACTTTGGAGACGAAGAGAGGGGCCGTAGGGATCCAGGCTCTTAAGAACATACAGCGTGAATTGCTTATCATCAAATGACGGCTCAAATGTCCCCTCTCCAGAGACATCTTCCCTTAGCGTTGTCTCCCCTCTCCCGCAAACACAGCCCATCCTGTCACCGTCACCATAGCATTTACCTTTCTTGGAATTATATTGTTCCTATATTGGCTCACTTATCTGTTGGTATATTATTTCCCTCTTATCCTCCATTAGAATGTAGGCACCACAAAAGCAGGCGCCCTTTCTGTTTACACCACCCTTGTCCTTAACCAGGCAATCAGTTAACCTTTTGATCAATATAAGTTTTGTTGGGTAGCCATTTACTTCACTGTTTTCAGTACAATACACTGCTATGATAACCTTCACGGTGCTAGGTCCAACCTGGCCTTCTTCAAATCTTGCAGTTACCTTCTCAGTTGCTCAAATGGATAATCACATATGATCGTTGGCTTTTTATTTGGGGGAAGAATTCCTAGCTTCGACCACAGAAGCCAAAAAATTTTTCTAGTTCCTATCTTGTAGAAAGCCAAACCCCAAACTACATATAAGTAAAAATTATATGTAGGCTCAAAAATTGTGTTTCTCCTGTATTAATTTTGAAGATGAGAGGATACAAACTGAAATCGTTTCATGGGGCTTTCCAAATCACAAAATGACATCTGAAACCTAAACGGTTATCATTATTACTACTGAAGTATTTGTGTTTCCTAACTCAGGGAAAATGATATGTATTAAAATGGTGTGTAATAACTGGGGACTAGTTCGAGCACTTTCTCTATAACAGTAACTTTACCTGCATTATTAATTTAAAATTCAAAAATCTAAACCCTTTGAAGTGGTTATTTTTATACTCATTTAATATGTAACGACATCAAAGCAACAGAATGTGTCTAGGGATTTTTTGTGTGTCTATAGGGCAAAATTTAAAACACTCATAAAATAGCTTTAATTTCCACCACGTTTCATTATTTATAACTGCAAAGGCAAAGGTCTCTAAAATGTTAAATAATTATTTAATAGGTGTTGTAGTAGGCAGAGTAACGGCCCCAAAGATGTCCACATCCTAACTTCTGGAACCTATGAGTATGTTACCTTACATGGCAAAAGGGACTTTGCAGGTGTGATTTAGTTAAAATCTTGAAATGGGGAGATGATCCTGGATTATCCAGGTGAGTTCAGTGTAATTAGAAGGGTCCTATACGTGAAAGAGGGAGACAGGAGAGGCAGAGAAGGAGACGTGAGGACGAAGCAACATCAGAGTGATATGATTGATGTGAGAAAGGCTCGCCAGCCATCGCTGGCTTTGAAGATGGAAAAGGGGGCCACGAGCCAAGGAACACAGGCAGCCTCTAGAAGCTGGAAGAGGCAAGGAAACGGATTCCCCCCCAGAGCCTGAGGAAAGAACACAGCCCCACTGACACCTTGAATTTAGTCCAGCGAGACCCATTTTGGACTTCTGACCTCCAGAACTGTAAAATAATAAGTTGGCTTTGATTTAGGTCACTAAATTTGTGGTAATTTTTTACAGCAGCCATAGGAAAGTAGCACAGCTATTTTTTTAGAGTACACAGTTTTATAAATTCACCAGTTCCTCTGTGTAGCCTCTCACATTGAGTGCTTGACACATTTTGATGGCTTCAACAAAAGAGTTTAGTTAGGGCTTTTGAAATCTGAGCTTTGATCTTATTAGAGAAACATTTTAAATCGTGCAAATGGGATAATAATGCCAGGTCCTTGTGGGTGATCGTTTATAACTCTACGTTCATATGCATGCATATAAAAGACAGCTCCTTGACACAAAGCCATAGTTAGATGATAAACTATTTGAATGTTCAGTCCAAGCCTCTTATTTCTATGGAACTGAGCAAATAAGACCATGCTCTGTAAGGAGTGTGTGCTCAACAGATGTTAACAGATCAACATAAGACACACAGGTGTGTGGGTGGTGGTCTTTGGACCTACAGATCTTCCCTGGTTTCAGAGTCTGATACATGGCTGTCTACAGCCTATTGCTGTAATGGAACTTATGGCGTCACATATCAGCATTGTTTTTCAAATGGAACTAGAAGTAATTGCGTGGGAAACGTACTGTTAGCTGGAACCAGAAAGAATCATGATACTTGAAGAGTCTTAGCACTCTGGGTGGACTACTATTTTCCATTAATCACATGCTACTACCCAGTCTTCACTGCAGAGTGCACCGTAGCAAGATCCACCAGTAAAATGCTTTAAGAACAATCCATATGGAAACCATTGGCAATAACACATGCTGGCATATGGCAAATGACATGTATACATGTAAAAATAAAAACTATAAACATTGCAGGCTATTTTAATAATGAAATAATTTTCTCCCGCACCACCACCTCTCCAACAAAATACAGCAAAGAGGCCGCCCAACCTCTGCCACCCGAACCCCCCAGCAGGAATGTGAATTGTATAATAATGGCTATGCTCAGTCACTGTACCAGTTAGGGTCCCAACAGGAATCAGATGACACGCTCAATCTTGCCAGATCCTCCTTTTGGCCAAACCCAACCAAACTGCAGCTGGTCAGGGGTCTGGATACTACAGTCCATGGAAGTCTCTCTGGCAGAGAAAACTGGACAAAGAAAGGTGTGAGAATGGATGGAATATAGAGAACATCTAGCACAGTTTTTCAATTCAGCAAATATTTTAATGAGCACTTACTGTGAGTTATGCTCTGGGAGATAGATGTGGTAGAAGTGATCGAAGCGGTTTAATTTGCCTTACAAAACTCAGAGACTGCCAGGGGACAGGCCAGTAAATGGCAATATGATGGCAATGATAACATGATACAAAAACAAAGTATTATGGAAACATTGATTTAAAGGAGCAAGCTCACACATATGGGATCAGAGACAGCTTCTAAAAGGGAGTGAAATCTAAGGCAAAGCATGAAGAATTCGTTGGTCGTCACTAACTTTCAGTGAGGACTGTCCTAAGGGCTTCACACATTGTAATACATTTAATCCTTCCAAGGCCTCTGAGTGGGAACAAGGATTAACCGTAAATAGTAGAGAGGGATCTCTTTGGGGGTGATGGCAATGTTCTAAAACTGGGTTACAGTGATAGTTGTACAACTTGGTGAACTTACTAAAAATCATTGAAATGTACACATAAAGGGGGTGAGTTTTGTAATATGTAAATTATACCTCAATAATTGCCAAAATAATGCCAAAACAAAACAGTCTGATGTAATTATGCAAGGAAGACAAGATGGCTTGAACCAAGGTAGGGGCGGTGGGGATAAAAGTTAGATAAGCGCTTGAAACTGGGAATGCCACCTATGATTGGGAGAGATGGCTGGAAAATTTGGCACCTTGACCTAGAGGTTTTAAGAAAGGAACTATGGCTCTTTGCCTTCCTCGTGTTGGAGGTTTACTTTGTTGGAAGGCAGTGATCTCTAACTCTGGAAGGGAGGTTACATAGCAGGCCTTGCCTTTTGATTGAGCGGTAGCTCTCTGCTGATAATAATGCATAGAGTTCTTGCAAGCTTTCTGACATCAGAGGCGAGGTTTTGAGAATTAGCTCAATATTTTGGACTGAACTCTAAGAAGGCACTAAGAACAAGTGTAGCACGATGTCTTTGTAGATGACTACCCTCAGCTATGTCAATCAATTTGCCAAAACAAGAATGAGGATATCTGGGTTCTTGAGTTAATGCCCCTTTCCATATCAATTATAGTGACATTTGGTATCCCTTGAGGAATGTTTGGGTTGTGAGGTCCCCTAATGTAGCTTGAGAGCCAAGAAAATGTCAATGATCTTTCTGCTTTCCCCTCGAGCCACAATAAAATCCAGGCTCTGATTAGTTGTTTGGGCGACACCCAGTCTTGTTTTGATGGAGTTTGGTTAAACAAGTAAGAAGATCCACTTTTCCCAGGCCCGTGAAATGCATGTAGTGGTGAAAAAAAAAAATTGGGTTAGACTGTGTTTCCCTTGCCAGGACATAGAGTTCTCCGTGTAGTTCGATACCCCCTAAGGGATGGTCCAACCTTTCAGCATATGGTTAGTTAATCTCTCTTATGCTGGGTTATCAGTGGGTCAGCTGAAAGGTCAGAAGCCACAACAAGAACATGAGAAGTCTGAGCTTCGAGTTCTGAATTGTAGGATGACTTTTAAAAACATGGGATAGGGGTGAGGGATGTCTAGGGCAAGGTAAGAAGGGGAATTTCCCGCTCTGTTTCGACAGCTTTTCTCTGTGTTACCTTTTCTCCTCTAAGATATCAGAACTACCTGCATCTCTGATAGGAGATTTGCTCTCTGTATTTACGTTTCTGGCAGCTGGTAGGCAGATGTAGCAAAGTGCTGCTCCACAGAATGTTCTCAGCACATTACTGATTTTAAGCTGAGACCTGGGACTCTTGGTTTAAAGCAAAATATTTCTTCTGGTTAAAATATCTTGAGGGAGATGATCTGAACCAACAGTATAAGCTAAGAATTGTGCATAGGGGGGGATAAATATATCCTGGCACTCTCATGTGGTTTTAGCTGTGAGGCTTAACGTGGGCAAGTTGGGGTGACAAGAAAGAAGCTTTTGCATCAACTATTGATCAGGAATACATCCTCTCGGTAGTAACACGTGCCTTTCCTGTACCCTTGAAAATCATCCCTGGGGCAACCGAGAAAATTCCGTATTTACAGAAGTTTTTCTTTTTAAGTTCTACTTTGTATTGAAAACAAAGTCACCTTCTGCTTCCCACTGAAGAGTAAAAACTGAGAAATCACGTGTTGAAGGACTAGGACCTCATTTTCTTTCTTATCCTTTTAATGCCTTGTAAGTCTTCAAATTGTCTGCTTTGACAATAACAAGACTTTTTTTCAGCCTGGGTTCTTGGGAAGCAAGTGAGCAAACTGAATTCTCTGCTGCCTGATAGAGTCCCGAGTAAAATGCAAGCTCAAATCGGATTACTGGACTGTTATTAGGAGAAAAGATACAAGGGGCAGATGGAAGAAAACCCAGATTTCTCATGCTGTGTTGAGGACCTTGCAGCTTGGAATAACATGTCTTGGTTCTAAATAAATTTATTAGAGAATGACCAAGAGAGAATAAGCATAGAATGTTATGTTCTGGTTTTGAGAGGACTCTGTCAACAATAGCATTGGCAAATCTGACACAGAAACTTGAAAGAAACTTGAGTCACAGTGAGGAAACACTTGAGTGTTCTCCAAGGATGACTTGGAGAACTTTTCTTTTCGTGTAGAGGCATAATTGTTTGTATTTCTTTGTTTAAACTACACCTGCCCACTTACTACATAATGCTTTTGGTGGGGGTGGGGGGGACTCGAGATTGACTTAACTCACGGGGAGCATCAGTGAAAATATATTTTTGGTAGCAAATTCAGGAGTTAACTCCATTTGCTTCTTTGGATGAGAGAGGTTCTTCAGTTTATCTCTGGGCTGCAATAGGAAACTTTAGCATTGGTATCTGTTTCCCTTAAGCATTCCCTTAAGGTATTTTTGGAGGCCTTGTTCCCCTGAGGAAAAACAATTCATTCCTCTAGCACTGAAACAAAATGTAAATGTCGCTACAAGTCTTATGGAGATCTTAATGAAACATTATTAAAACCTCATCTAAGTGTCCGCAAAAGAGATTGTTTGCTTTGGAGATTCTGTTAAAAAAGAAGATACATGTAAACACTTATGCTCATCAAATTTTTTTTAATAGCTGTCGATGTCAAGAGGGTGAAATGCATCATATTTAATATCTGTTCTGGTCTAAGTAATTTTAAAAGTAGCCTGTATAGTAGTACATTTTTTTTGAAGTAACTCTGCCAGGTCCCAGGAGAGTTAGGTGAGAATTAAAGTTTAAACTTCAGGTATTTTGACGAGAAAAAAAAAAAAGTTCTATCCATATGGCCAGAATGTAAACTGGATGGATGGGAATGTAAATTGGTACAGTCACTATGGAAAACAATTTGGAGATTCCTCAAAAAATTAAAAATAGAACCACCATACGATCCAGCAACCCCACTTCTGGCTATATATCTAAAGGAAATGAAAACAGGATTTTGAAAAGATATCTGTACTCCCATGTTTATTGCAGTATTATTCACAATAACCAAGATATGAAAGCAACCTAACTGTCTGGCAACAAATGAATGGATAAAAACGGTGTTATGTATGTGTGTGTGTAGACACACACACACAATGGAGTACTAGTCAGCCATGAGAAAGAAGAAAATCCTACCAATTTCAACAAAATAGATGGACTTTGAGGGCGTTATGCTTAGTGAGATAAGCCAGACAGAGAAGGGCAAGTATTGTATGATGTCACTTATATGTAGAATCTTAAAAAGCCAAACTCATGAAAACAGAGAGTAGAGTGGTGATTACCAGGGGATGGAGGTGGGGGAATGGGGGAGATGTAGTTTAGGGGCACAAACATGCAACTAGTAGATAAATAAGTCCTGGAAATCTAATGCACAGCATAGAGATTATAGTCAGCAATACTGGATTATAAACTTCAAAGTTGCTGAAAGAGTAGATCTTAATTGTTCTCACCACAAAAAAAGGAATGATAGTTGTGTGACGTGATAGAGGTGTTACCTAATGCTGCAGTGGTAATTGTATTGTAATATATAAATGAATCAAATCAACACATTGTACACCCTAACTTACACAATGTTATAAGTCAATTATATCTCAATAAAAAAAATAAAAAATAAACTGGGTGGAGAGATCGGACTAGGTCACCAGTTAACTTCAGGATACCTGTAAAGAGGCTTGGAGCCAGCTAAGGTCAAAAGGAAGGTCAATGCCCTGAGTCCCACCCAGATAAATGTTGATACCTGCAAGTGAATCCAGGTCATGGGGTTACAGCTCCCTGCTGAAGGCGTCCCACACGTGCTCATCATTCTTCTACACTAGTGGTTCTCAAGCGGAACAGTTGAGGCCCCCCCCCCCACAACCGCCTCAGGTGACATGTGGTAATGAATGGAGACAATCTTGGTTGTCACAACTAGAGGAAAGGCTACTGGTATCCAGTGGGTAGAGACCAAGCATGCTGTCAAACATCCTCCAAGGCCTAGGACAGCAGCCCCTACTGTCAATAGTGGTGAAGTTGAGAAACCCTGTTACACAACCATGATTGTGAGGGGCTTGTGATATGAGGTCAGTGTAACAGAATTCTAGAATGTAACCAACTGTTGGTTAGAAAATTAAAAATTAAATCACGACCTCATTACTCCATGCTATGGACTGAATTGTGTCCCCTCAAAATTCATATGTTGAAGCCCTAACCCCCAATGTGATGATGTTTGAAGATGGGGCCTTTGGGAGGTAATTAGATTTCGATGTGGTCATGTGGGTGGGGCCCAATTGATGGGGTTAGTGCCCTAATAAGAAGACACCAGAGACCTTGGTCTCTCTCCACCATGTAAGCACACAGTGAGAAGGCAGCCATCTGCAAACCAGGAAGAGAGCCCTCACCAGAAGCCAACTATGCTGGTACCCTGATCTTGGACTTCCAGCCTCCAGAACTGTGAGGAAATAAATTTGTGTTAAGTCACCCAGTCTATGGTGTTTTGTTATGGCATCCTGAGTTGGCATAAGACAGTCCTCAAACTGAGGAATATGCAGCAGGGACCCATATCAGAATTTAATTCATACTTTCAACCAAACTGCCAAGTTTATCATCAGTTAACATTTAAAAAAAATTTTTATTGGAGTGTAGTTGATTTACAATGTTGTGTTAGTTTCTGCTGTATGGCAAAGTGATTCAGTTATACATATACATATATCCACTCTTTTTTAGATTCTTTTCCCATATAGGTCATTACAGAGTACTGAGTAGAATTCCCTGTGCTATATAGTAGGTCCTTATTAGTTATCTATTTTATATATAGTAGTGTGTATATGTCAATCCCAATCTCCCAATTTATCCCTTCCCCCACTCCCCCCCACTCCGTAAGCATAAGTTTGTTTTCTACATTTGTGACTCTATTTCTGTTTTGTTTTTTTTTTTTTAACATCTTTATTGGAGTATAATTGCTTTACAATGGTGTGTTAGTTTCTGTTTTGTAAATAAGTTCATTTGTACCATTTTTTACGATTCCACATATAAATGATATCGTATGATATTTGTCTTTCTCTGTCTGACTTACTTCACTCAGTATGACAATCTCTAGGTCCATCCGTGTGGCTGCAAATGGCATTATTTCATTCTTTTTCATGGCTGAGTAATATTCCATTGTATATATGTACTACATCTTCTTTATCCATTCCTCTGTCAATGGACATTTAGGTTGCTTCCATGTCTTGGCTGTTGTAAATAGTGCTGCAGTGAACATTGGGGTGCATGTATCTTTTTGAATTATGGTTTTCTCCAGATATATGCCCAGGAGTGGGATTGCTGGATCATATGGTAGTTCTATATTTCGTTTTTTAAGGAACCTCCATGCTGTTCTCCATAGTGGTTGTACCAATTTACATTCCCACCAATAGTGTAGGAGGATTCCCTTTAGTAACTTGACATTTGTCTTGTATGTGTGACAAATGGTGTTGTCTGATTTGTTTTACTCAGGAAAATCTGTGGCATATACTTTATAACCTTTAATTATCATTCAGGTTCAGTAGTGTGATTCTCATATCAGTCATCTGTTCATTTATTCCTTCAGTAAATAAGTAAGCAAGCATTAGTTGAATATCAACTAAGAGAATTTTCTGCCTAAGCCCTAAGTATTTTTACCAAATAATTGTTCATAACTGATATGGGAGATGATATTCCAAAGCTCTGTATATGTGCAGGCTAAAGTTAAAGATGTTACATATTTTTAAACCCTCTATATCAAAAAACCTTAAGAATTATACTTTTAAAAATTAGCATACATATTAATTCACAAGTTCCACAAGTTCTGAATTAGTTGTATGAGATATCATGTGTTCATTTTTTAATCCAGGCATTTTAAATACAGCATTATAATAAATTCTAGAAATAATCTTTAATATTATAATCCATAGGACACTCCAGTTTTAGACTATCTCATGGCCTTTTCTATTGGCATGATGCAGGAGATGCATATTTCTGGCCCTTTGCAAAGCATTTCAAGCATATGCTGAAATTATTAGAAGTTACTCTTTAAGGTTAACACTTAGACTTCAGGAAGGTCCCTTTTATAGATGGGGGGAGCTCAGGATAGACTCCTACCTCTGTCACTAGCTTTGGGGCATTGGCAAAGTAAGCATTCCCTCCTTGGGGACTCTTTTTCATTACACACACACATACACAGTCACACACTCACATACACACTCACACACACACTCACACACATATAAATAGTGGGCTGGCCAAAAAGTTCGTTCGGGTTTTTCTGTAAGATGGTACAAAAACCCGAACGAACTTTTTTGCCAACCCAATACACAGTTTAAAGTCTATTCGATGCACAGATGTATATACATATATGGTTTAAATTCTATTAAATACGTATATG
This sequence comes from Eschrichtius robustus, assembly GCF_028021215.1. NCBI lineage: Eukaryota > Metazoa > Chordata > Mammalia > Artiodactyla > Eschrichtiidae > Eschrichtius > Eschrichtius robustus. Next base: position 8,911,913 of record NC_090845.1, on the reverse strand, counting down.
TGTACGTACATACATATAAATATGGTTTAAAGTCTATTCATTACATATATACACATACATCTATATGGTTTAAATATTATTCAGTACACACACATATATATGTATGTGTGTGTGTGTGTGTATATATATAAAGTCTAATCATTATAAAATCTATTCATTATACACATACACAGACACACAGAGTTAATAATGTCACCTTTGGAATTAGATTTGCCTCCTAATCCCAGGTCTTCCTACTTATTAGCTGTGTGGCAACTTCTCTGCAAGTCACTTTTCTTATCAGCACACGGCGATATAATACTAACATTGATACTTTATCTCAGAAGTTTAAATAAAACCGTACAAAACATGATATACTGAGCACAAAGGCCTCACACATATTAAATGGCATTATTATCCTGGTAGTTGCTATGCCCATGATCATGATTATCACTGTTCTAAAAAGCTCAGTGGGAAGCAGTGTATTTTCCAACAGTTGCTTCCTCCAAGAACTTAGTGATTGCAAAGCGAGAACTTTGCTACTAGTTGGCTTCAGTGGTCTTTTTCTTCTTTTTAAAAATGTAAGTCTTGGGCTTCCCTGGTGGCACAGTGGTTAAGAGTCTGCCGGCCAGTGCAGGGGACACGGGTTCGAGCCCTGGTCCAGGAAGATCCCACATGCTGCAGAGCAGCTAAGCCCATGCACCACAACTACGGAGCCTGCACTCTAGAGCCCGCGAGCCACAGCTACTGAGCCCGTGTGACACAATTACTGAAGCCCACGCGCCTAGAGCCCGTGCTCCGCAGCAAGAGAAGCCACCGCAATGAGAAGCCCGCGCACCACAAAGAAGAGTAGCCCCCGCTCGCGGCAACTAGAGAAAGCCCGCGTGCAGCAACGAAGACCCAACGCAGCCAAAAAATTTAAAAAAAAAAAAAAAAAAGGAAGTCTTGGATCTTGACACAAGACAGGCTGCTACCTTAATGGCACAGGCTAGTGTGTTAATGTAGAAATGAGAGCCATCTCATTTGGGCCTGAGCCATCACTGGACCCTCAAGTGGAAACCAACTTTCCACTACACAACGGGCGTGCAAAGGCTGTAGCCAACCTCTACTTGGGCCAGACTAGCATTAATACAAAAGCTCTCTGGTCCGGGGGCACAGGTTGGAAGCAGGGGCTTCTAGTAGTATCATGATTTCAAGTCAGCTGGGTGGGAGTATGTAAATTCCAGGCAGTCAACCCCCTTAGAATCAGTGTCTGAGTCAGAATAGGAGGCCCCACTCTGTCAGACTCACTGAGAAAAGACCTCATTTTCCACAGACAGAGAACTGTCTGTGTAGCATGATCCAGGGTAATGTGTAGTTTAGAAGGGAAGAACACAAAGGGTGTATGCCCCCATCGCCACCCTCATGACCTATTCTGTTACATTGTCCCTCTATACCCAGCGTGTGACATTTGTCCTACAAAGAAAATAATACAATGGCTTTAGTCAGGGTAAGCAATGTCAGCTGCTGAAATGAACAGTGACTTCCCACAACTGTTGATTACTCACATTTGACTCCAGCGCAGTTGGCCAATGACAGTAGAAAGGGAGTAGTTGCCTGGGGATCCATTTTCCTTCATTCTAGTGGCTCCGTCACTACTAGGGCCTCAGAGGCATTGGCTGTGTTCTCAATATCTGGCCAAGGGGTGAGTGAAGAGAGAGTTTCACAGACCAAGCAGGAGGCTTGAGGAGGCAGGCCATTTGCCACAGGCCAACTCCATTCCTTGGCCTCACTTCACTGCAAGGGGCTGGGAAATATTGTTTAGTTTTGTGCCCAGGAGGGCTTGGCAAGCACATGCCAGCGTTTCTGCCAGACTATCATTGCAATATTTGAGGAAAATGTGATGGAGCTTGAAATAGGATTAGTATTTAAAATCAACTGCATAAATTGTGAAAGGGATTCTCTTTATATTGTAACAGGACAAAATTTACATTTTTTTGACAAGAAAGTAAAAATAATCAAAACTCATGCATTTCAGAGACCCACTCTTACCATGTCAATTTATCCCCCTTCATTCCTTCATCTCTCTCCCTCCCACTTAAGCTGCTACCCTGAGATGTTGAGGTCAGCTCAGAGACAGTGAGCAACCGAGCTGGCAGCAGAGAGGGGCCTGGGGGTAATGATAATGACTGTCTCCAAGGTCCAGACACTGAGCTAACCCATAACATTTTTTTTTATGTAAAGGACACAGCTGAGATATCACCAGAGCCCACAGTCTTGAATTGTTTCATGTCCACTTCCTGTCAAAAGCCCAAATGAAATGGTTGTTTTCTTCTAATCATTTATTCTCCTTGGTTAGTCCTTTTCCTAACTTGGTTGTACACAAGCATTATCCAGAATGCTGCGGTGGAAAGACTCTAAGAAGACCCACCCCCACAGTGATCCCTTCTCCTGGTTTTCTCACCATTGTGCAATCCCCTCCCTTGAGTGTGTGTGGGACCTGTGACTTGCTTCTAACCAATAGAATACGGCAAAGGTAATGGGATGTCACCTCAATGATAACATTACTAAGATTGTAATCCCTGCCTTTGTAGTGGACTCTCTCTTCTGCTGGCTTTGATAAGGCAAATTGCCATGTTGGAGAGGTCTGTCTGAAAAGGAACTGAGGGCAGCCTCCAACCAACAGCCAGTAAGGAACCTAGACCCCCAGTCCAGCAGCCCTTAAATAACTGAATTTTGCCAACAACCTGGGTGAGCTTGGAAGTGGGTCCTTTCCCAGTCAAACTTTCAGATGAGGCCCCATCCCCAGCTGGTGAATCGACTGCAGCCTTAGGAGACCCTGAAGTAGTGGAACCAGCTAAGGCGTGCCTAGATTTCTAACCCACGGAAACTGGGAAATATAAATGTCTGTTGTTTTGATCTGCTGAATGTGTAGTAATTTGCTTGCAATAGTGACAACTACTATAGATGCTTGTTAAAAATACAGAGTCCCAGGTCCCAGCCACAAAGTCTGTTTAGCAAGACTGGAGGACTTGGGAATCTGAATTTTTCATCATCATCTCAGATTCTGATGTACCTGGTTTAGAAATCACTCCAAATTCTCTAGTCTTGATTCTTTTTTTTTTCACTTTCTTTTATTTATTTATTTATTTATTTATGACTGTGTTGGGTCTTCGTTTCTGTGCGAGGGCTTTCTCTAGTTGTGGCAAGTGGGGACCACTCTTCATCGCGGTGCGCAGGCCTCTCACCATCGCGGCCTCTCCTGTTGCGGAGCACAGGCTCCAGACGCGCAGGCTCAGTAATTGTGGCTCACGGGCCCAGTTGCTCCGTGGCATGTGGGATCCTCCCAGACCAGGGCTCGAACCCGTGTCCCCCGCACTGGCAGGCAGACTCTCAACCACTGCGCCGCCAGGGAAGCCCTAGTCTTGATTCTTATACCTAGTCAGCCTCATCAGAAAGTTATATAACTCAGCCATATTATTTTTACTTCCAACAGAAGCGAGCTAAAAGTTATATTTTAATGATTTTTCTCTTGATCCATTATAAAAACAATCTGTATTCATTTTCTATTGCTGCTGTAACAAATTACCATAAGTTTAGTGGTTTGAAAAAAAACAAATTTATTATCTTACAATTTTGTGGTTAGAAGTCTGAAAATAGATCTCACTAGGCTAAAATCAAGGTTTCAGCAGGGCTAGTTCTTTCTGAAGTTTTCTGAGGAGAATCTGTTTCCTTGGCTTTTCCAGCTTTTAGAGGCTGCCTGCATTCTTTGGGTCCTGGGTTCTTCCCAGCAATGGCACCCCTGAGACCTCTTCTGCTATTATCACATCTCCTTCTCTGACTATGCCCCTCCTACTTCTTTCCTTCCCATATAAGGACCCTTGTGATTACATTGGGTCCACAACAATAATGTGAGAGAACCTCTCCATCTCAAGACCCTTAACTTGATAATGTCTGCAAAGTCCCTTTTACCATGTAAGGTAACATTCACAGGTCTAGGGATTAGGACATGAACATCTTTGGGAGGCCATTATTCTGTCTACCACAAGATCCGTTGAATAAAATATCTATGTCTTGATGCTGGTGAAATGGTTGTCTCTTTCTGTATGTCACGTGAACTGTGTAATTTGTCTCGTTTCCCTTTCTTCCTTGGCTACCAGGGTCTTAGAGCTAATAATTGTGTTCAGTTGTAATAACTGTGCTGACTTGCTTTCTAATCCAACTGCTTCCTTTTGTTCATTATTTTGTTCTTACTCTTTTATCCTTAACAGTTCTATTTTGTCTTTGTCATTTATTATAAGTTGATTTTGAAACATAACTAGAATATACAAATCCCCATATTTAAGCTTAACCCCTGGATCCCCTGATTCGTAATCTCTTACCCTCCAAGGCCACCAGCCACTGAAACATTTTCTCGGTAGTTGGACTTTCTCCTATATCTTACTCCACCTCTTCTTCTTTGTCCTTCCCACAGCCATCCCTGGCTCTCCAAGCCACTTACCAATCTAATTGTCAATTTCCCCCAGGGGACTGTGGGTAAGTAGTTCACCCTCCACCCATTACGTAGATTCTGCTAAGGCCCTTTATGCTGTGATGGATGAACTAGTTCCTGAACCCTTGGTCAGTCTGCCCATGGAAGAAAGATATCCTGAACTGATCTCAAATACACTGGGCTCATTAAAGTACTTGAACAAATTGCCCTAGTTACTCCCATTAATAGCCACACACCTCAGGGAGACCAGTAATCTTATCCATATGTTACAAGAGGAAATATTCAGTCAAGGAAAGCGAAGAGAACTGTAGATTCTATTTCTTTGGGAAAATTATCTTGGTTTCAGGGTTTTAGATGACTTAGATGGATGAATCCCAATCCCGGTTTTCCATTTCATCAGTACACCCCAATTATTGTTAGAAGTGGTTTGACAAAATAATTTTGTTAGCCTAATTAAAATATAGATTTCAGATACCATATTTTGGAATGGTCAAAAGAGCAGAGAATGTAGTGCAAACTTTAGAAACATGATGATTAAAGAGTCTGCCAAAATGTTTTAAAGTTAAGCGTATATGTTCAGCTTAACAAAGTTTTAGAAAATGAACACCTGTATAGTCACTCTCTCCTTAAGACCAAATTCTGTCCATGCCTCAAAGACCAGATTAGATGCCCTTCAACAAAGACTTGCATAAGCCTCTATTTGTAATCTTTTTCTCATTGAAGTTTAGAAACATATTAGTTGGATTCTTCTTATGTCACATACATCTGTATTATGTGTATATGTGTATGCGTGAGCACAGATTGTTCACACAGTAAATTCCTGAATCATCCTTTGATCTTCTGCAACACTGAGTGTCACTGTTTAACTATAACTTGAATATAGTTCATCAGAGAAGGAACGAGTGAATTAATGAGGCAGTGAGAGAATGAGGCCATGGAGGTCACTTACACCAGGGGTCGAGTTCACGGTGGTCACCCAACCCAGAATAGAATAGTCAAATCCACCATGTTTTGGAAATTAGACAAGGGTCAGTAAGCTGGGTCAGCCAGGGCAGCTCTGGACAAACAGTTCAGTCTTGACTTTGAGCTGAAGCTGATCTCCTCTCTGTCCACCTCCTGGGATTATGTGTCCTGGGGGCCCTTAAACAATGGTCAGGGTTAAAAGGGAGTCATATATTTTTAAATGCATCCTCTTTCTGTTTAAGGAGGGATAGGATGGAAAAGTTACGTTGAAAGAGTAAGGCATACACTGCTGCCACTGTATCTACATTTATATCATGTATAAATGTATTTTCTCAGCAGGCTTCACATATATGTTCTTGATTCAAGCACAGGAGGAACATTAATTTTAGTACTGCATTCAAAGCTGTTGACCATGGAAGCCAGTCTCCAGGGGCGTTAAGCAAATGACTAAATGTTTATAATAAGGCACTTGGTCTTATTGATCTCATTTCGTCTTCAGAGAAACCCTAAAAGGTAGAAATTGTTCTCTCTCCCTTTTTACAGATGATGGGATCAAAGAGCCTCAACGAGTTTTAATGGCATACCCAAGGTCATCTGTCTACTTCCTAGTTGAATGTCTGTGTTCTACTCAGCTGTGGTATGGAGGAGTCTGGTGCATTATGAAAATGCAGACTCTGGGCTGTTGATTCAAAGAAAGTGATCCAAGTTATTCTAATTATGGTCTTGTTTATGATTAAAGTTTAGAATGAAGTATTGATATACCAGTTATATATTCTTAAAAATGTACCATAATTTATTTTAGATGATAATGATTGAGTACCTACTGTGTGCAAGCCACTGGGTTAGTGGGCAGGGTACCCCGTGAAGTTGTCTTTTCCTCATCTTTTAGATGGGAAATAGGATAGTACTGTCTTTGCTTTCAGAAACCAAATCTCTTTGGTCGGGTTGTTGTTTGTTTGTTTTTTTTAATTTCTGTGGTCTGAATCAGCTGGGGCCCTGGCTCTTAATATTTAAAGAAAAACTTTTTAAATTAAAAAAAATCCCATTTTTTTCCCCCTCAAAAGCCTACTTTTTTATATATCAAATGAGCTTTGCTTTTCATATTATTATGATCTGCTATGACTTTACTAACTTGATTTTGCAAAACAATTGACTTATGTGTTCTAAGCTGTATCTGAAAGCAGTGTGCACAGAAAAAGTGTGTTGCCACCTGGTATGCAGAAGAGTAGTAGGTAGAAGGCATAGGGGAGGGAAACATATGGGAATCCCAAAATATTGTCTTGCATTTATTACATACTGGGTTGGCCAAAAAGTTTGTTAGGGTTTTTCCACACCATCTTACGGGAAAACCCGAGTGAACTTTTTGGCCAACCCAATAGTATTATAGTTTATTATTATAATAGATCCTTACTGACAGCAAATCTAATGTAAAGTCATTATGTGTCTTCATCCCTCAAAATCCAGCCTTGTTTTCATTATTGGGAAAAATGAAGTTTGGCCTCTCCCAGGATTTAGTGCTTTTCTAATCAGCATTGTTTTAGGAGTAAAACCACCAAAACATGCATTTCTAAGTGAAGTTAATTTTCTGTACAGAATACATAGTTCCTAGCACTGATAACAAATTCAGCAGACCTAATCAGATTCAGATTCGGTATGCTGTTTAAGGGGAAAAAGAAAACAAATATAAGCGGGCACTTCAGAACTTTGGCTCTTGCTGAAGAGTTTATGTAATTTGCCGAACACATGTTTAAATCCAAGCTCACAAGAACTTCACATTTATGATATAAAGTTAATTCAAGATGAAATATGCAGTCCCCTGAGATGTCTTCCCAGGTCTATCTCCCTATTCTCCCATTTTCAACATGGCAACCATTACCAAAATCTCAATCAGTTTGTAGATAGAGATTTCTTCCATGTGATATGTATGTGGATTCTCCGATCAAGCTCAATAAAAGATTTGGAGACCTAGGTGTGAGTATCCCATCCACGAAACACATGGTTGGACTGATATAGGGCGCACACTAATGAAATACTTTTGACTGGCTGTTAATTTCTCACACTTAACCTGGTCAAGACTATCCTCACTTATTGTTAATACTGTTTCAAGTCCTTTTTAGAAAATACCATAGAAAGTGTAAATGAGTGCACACTGGTCCGCACAAATTCTTATCCTGCATTAATTCAGATTAACTGTGGGGTTAAATGATCGGGGAAACCCCTGTGAAATACTGGGACAACTCTTCTAAGAAGAAAACCCCGAAGACTTCATATGTGCAACCGTAAAAACAGAACCTAACTTTAGGGATTTTTTTTTTTTTACTATCTTTTTTTCTTGTTTTGCTTCCCGTCATATATATTCCCAAGTAGACCAAGAACTAGATTGATTTCTAAATAGAAGTGCTTATTAGGACTAAGTCAAATACCAATTCTAAATGTATCCCTGGTGGCATTGGGACACTAGAGAGAGTGGCATTCTCAAAGAGCAACTCTTTGGCAAACGACAGCTTTCAGTGTTGAAAGTTTGGTGATCAGTCTCTCCGAGGTTCCTGAAAAACTTGGTAAACCAAAGCTGTTCATTGACACACCTGCAAAACCTTCAGAACCACGTAGAAAAAAATACCTAACGTTTAAAAATGGAAAAAGGCAGCGAAGAGTCTCTGTGTGCTAATATGTTTCCAAACTATGTCAAACCTCTCAGTTCTTTTAAAGAACGATCCTTTTCTCTGATCCCTGTAGCTTAAGAGAATAGCGGAGAGCCACATAACAAGGCAGTGGAGTTCTAACACTCTCCTGGAGCCCACCCGTCTATTTCTGTCTGTTGCTCTTTGTATGTCCCTGCCTCTGGTCTCTGTCCTTGGATGGATCTTTTCTCAATCTTGTTTTTCCTTCTCTGGCCACAGTGTGAAATGAATGTGGTGTGTTGTTTTGTTGTTCTTGTTTTGTTTTGTTTTGTTTTTAAATAACTTTGGGGGGAATCATTTTAGGTTAACAAAGAAGTTTCAAAATAAGTACAGAGAGATCCTTTATACTCTTTAGCTGGTTTCCCCTAATGTTAATATCTCACATTACCATGGCACTTCTGTCAAAACTAAGAAACCAAAAACAAAAAAAAAAACAAAAAAACTAAGAAACCAACACCAGTATATTACTATTAACTAAACTACAGGCTTTATTTGGATTTCTCTAGTTTTTTCACAAATGTCTTCTTTCTGTTCCAGGATCCCATCCAAAGCACTACATTGTATTTAGTCATCATGTCTCTTTAGGCTCCCCTGGGCTGTGAGTTTCTCTGTCTTTCCTTTTCAAAACCTTCCCAGTTTTGAGGAGTACTGGTCAGGTATTTTATAGAATGTCCCTCATTTTAGCTGCCACAGTCTGAATGTTTGTGTCTCCCCAAAATGCATATGTTGAAATCCTCATCTCCAATGTGATGGTATAATTCTCATGATTGGAGTTTGTGCCCTTATAAAAGAGGCCCCACAGAGTTCCCTAGCCCCTTCCACCAGGTAAGGATACAAGAAGTCTGCAGCTCAGAAGCAGGTGCTCACCTGACCATGCTGGCAGCCTAATCTTGGACTTCAAGCCCACAGAACTGTGAGAAATAGATTTCTGTTGTTCATAAGCCACCCACTCTGTGGTATCCTGTTATAGCAGCCCAAATGGACTAAGACCTTAGGTTTATCTCTTGTTTTCTCATGATTAGACTGGGGTCATGGTTTGGGGAAGGATACCAAGGAGATGAAGTGCCCTTTTCATCACATCGTAACATGCTATCAACCTCACTTATCACTGGTAATGTGTTCTTGTTGATTTCTAATGCCACTAAATGCACATTGCTCTTAATGTAAAAACAAGAAAATGCAATATTTTATATGTTTCACTATAACATAACTTTTGAAACTCTTCCAACCTTTAGTTAGGTTGCTGTTATCTACCCCCAAATATGAATGTGTGTCTGACACATAGTATTTAATCCATGTTACTTGCTAAGTGAATGAAAATCTCTATATCTGTCTCCAGCCTCATCTATACCATAGGTCAGGGTCCCTGGGTGGGAAAAAGAGATATCTTAGGCAGCCTAGATACCAACCACTCCATAGTGCAACCACTCTTATCGATTTGGGTTTTAAAGCGTTACTTAAAAATAACTTCGGAAAGCTGTGATACATTTTCGTCCTCCTAAAAGGATGTTCGAAGTGTTCTTTTGATTTTGATATTCAACTGTGGTGTTGTCAACAGTGCTAATGCAGTGAGAGCTAAGCAGGTAGGAGTTAAGAGATACAGACGTTGGGAAATGGGGGGGGGGCAGTTTAGAATTATTATTGTACAGTTGCTTATTTTCATTGCTCTTTGAGGATTTTCCCTCCTGCATGGTGTTTTGCCATCTCATTAAAAGAGCAACTCTCAAAGACATCATCCTGAAACACCTGCCTAGCGAAATGGAAAGAGGCAGGCTTTTAAGAGCTCTGGCTTTATTTTCTCTGTGGCTTGACCGAGTTTTCGTGCTTTACCCAAATTGACAGATGCAACTGCAAGTAAAGTGAACTGTTTAAAAATTCAGCTTGCTTGATTTTGCGGACCATGCATTCCCTCCAAGCTAAGTTTAAAAGGCCAGAATGATTGCTAGCCTTTGCTGGTGGCACTGGGGGCACTGGTGGCGTGGGGGTTGTTGAATGAAGGAGCCGGGTTCTCCTGTACCAGGGCCTGTGGGCAAATGATCTGCCACCGTGGGGAGGTGAGGGGGCAGGCTGATCCGAGGAAATAAGAGTTTCTCTTGTTTCCTATTCTTTTCTATATTGGTGGTTAATAATTTTAAACTGTCTTGGCATTTCGCGAGTTATTCAAAGGCCCCAAATCCTGGAGGGTGGGGTGGTTTGTGGGAGTGAGGTGGGTGGGAGAATCTGTCATTCTCGTTTTCTGTTTTGAGAGTAAACATTCTTGACTAAAAAGAAAGTGCAAAACACCTTCTCTCCCCCATCGACCATGAGCCCAAAATTCAGATGATGAGTCCGTGAGGGAAATAATGAACAATTTTCTAGCCTTTGTTCCTCTTCGGGTTCAAAAAAATATTACGAAAACCATGGGTGACAGAAAGGGCTTTTACAGGGACTTAGACACCTAAAAATCACTTTCAAATAGAATTTCAAAACAGAAACTCCCCAGGACAATTCATATACCACAGCAAATTGGGTGTTTGGGTACTTGGACACTGAATTGCAAAGGAAAGGTTTCTTAAGATAAGCGTTTGTGTTTCAAATTTCCCCCACTTGGCTCTTTATGATAACAGCTTTCATAAATAGCATAGCAGTTGAAACATTTATTATTGGAACAGAAATGCAATTACATGCAGATGTTGTCCTGTGATTCATTGCTTTGTGCTACACACATCTTCAAGCTGGAGGACGAACAAGCAGGTCATCAAGTAAATGCTCTCGGCTGAGCTCCACCTACTCTCCTGACTTGAGTTATCTCATCTCTTCTGTAAGTGTTGCCACGATCTAGTCCTCCGTGGCCCTTCTTGGCAGCCTGTTTCATTGTGCAATTACTCCAACTACCGTCAAGAATGTCTTTTCATCCAACATAAACGTTCTTTACTTAATCCAAACCTGGTTCTTTCTCCAACATTCCTGTTCCAAGGCAGATAAAAAGACCACCCCATTTATTATTATTTTTTTTTAGTTTGTCATCGTTTTTGCCTTTTGGTAATGTCACATAGTGATCAGAGCTATGAAGGTGATAAAATAGGACAATTGAGATGGAACCACTGGAGGTGGGATGGGTGGTGATGTCCTTTTGGGTTGTCATTTATCACGGATGGCCTCTTCCTGGAGAAAACTTTTGCATAAATTCTGAGGCTTTAGGGGTTAGCTGTGAAGATGCCAGGTGTATCCGTTTCCTATTGCTGCTGTAACAAATTATCATAAGCTTAGTGGTTTGAAACAGCCCAAATTATTTTTGTACAGGTCTTTAGGTCAGGAGTCCAACACAGGTCTCACTGGGCTAAAATTAAGGTGTCTCCAGGGCTGCGTCCCTTCTGGATACTCTAGGGGAGAATCTGTGCTCAGCTTCTAGAGCTCAGGCTCGGTAGTTGTGGCGCACGGGCTTAGTTGCTCCGCGGCATGTGGGATCTTCCCTGACCAGGGCTCGAACCCGTGTTCCCTGCATTGGCAGGCAGACTCTTGACCACTGCGCCACCAGGGAAGCCCCCTGCTAGAGGTTTTAAGCAGAGGATGGCATGATCTGATGTATATTTTTAAAAGATGGTTTGGGATGTTCTGTGAAGAATAGACTGTGGAGAGGCAAGGGCAGAAGCAGGGAGAGCAATTAAGAAGCAATTACGGGGAATTCCCCGGCGGTCCAGTGGTTAGGACTCGATGCTTTCACCGCCTTGGGCCCGGGTTCAATCCCTGGTTGGGGAACTAAGATCCCACTAGAAGAAAAAGCAACTACAGTGATCTAGTTCAGACGTTCTTAACCAGGGGCAGTTTTGCACCCCAACCCAGCACCCAGGGAACATTTGGCAATGTCTGAAGACACTTTGGGTTGTCGCGACTTGGGGTTAAGGGGAGAGAGTGCCACTGGCATCCATTGGGAAGATGCCAGAGATGCTGCCGGGCATCCTGCAATGCCCAGGGCAGCCCCCAGCACTAAGAATGATCCCGCCCTAAGTGCAGAGGCTGAGAAGCTGGAAGGGTCAGAGGCGATAGAAAGAAGTAGTCAGAATCGGGATTCAGGGGCGTTTGGACACACAATCACCCATAACTAGGCTTTAGATTTCAGGGCTTTATCAAAGGAGGGAGAGGCCGTGGGGTTGACTGCAAAACAGACTAGATTGGAGAGTGAGGGGGTGCGGGGCACTTGGGGGAGGGAAGGAGAGGTGATATTTAGAGTGCTGGGCTTTCCTCCAGGCACCCAGAAAGACACGCCGCAGGATTTTCATTGCATTCTGTATTGGCTCTCTTTTCCGAGTTCCTATGCATTTGGTGTTTATCATGGTCTAGAATTGTAAACCCAGGGAACCCGGGTCCTATTTTCTTCTCCATCATCACTAGCTTGGTGACATTAGACAACTGAGTTAACCTCTCCTTGTCTCCATTTTCACCTGTGTCTAATTAAGACAAGATCTGCTTTATCAGACTCAGCTAGTTACAAAGAACTTGGGAAAAAAATTAAAGGGGCTATATGCGTATATTCTGCTTTGCAAATTTTTGTTCCCTTTAATTTCATTATTGTAATCCTTCTTTTCAAGGTTTATTATATTTTTCACCAGTAATATTTTTATACCTAAAAGACAATATAATTGATAAATATTTAACAAATTGAGAAGGTAAATTATATTTTGGATTTTATTTCCATGACATTTTCAAGAATTACACAGTCCAATTCTTTTTGAATATTTCATAAGGAGACCAGTGTAGTAACATTTTTGGCTAATTTAATTTTATTTATTTCACCAATTTATTCACTAGCACCTGTGTGGAAAGCAGTATTAAACGAACTAGGCCAAAAATAGGGTCCCTCTTGCCTTCTGGGCACTTGCAGTAAATGTGAGTACCTTGCCATTCTGGGACAGTTCTCATAATGTAGAGAGAAGGGGTCTGCAAAGTATAGCCCAAGGTTGGCTGCCCCGGTTTGTAAAGAAAGTTTTATTGGAACACAGTCACGCCCATTCATTTACATATTATCTATGGCTGTTTTGGACCACAGTAGCAGAATCGAGTAGTTGCAACAGAGAAGCTTATGGCTGGCAAATCTGAAAATATATTTACTATCTCGCTCCTCACAGAAACAGTTTGCTCACTCCTGACCTAGGGCACTTAGTCTTTTGGAAATTTCTGCTTTTGCTTCTGAATTTGCTCTGATTTCTTATTTCTGAAAATGTGGATCCCCAGTAAAGTAGTATTCTGAGAACACCTCTTTTCCTGCGCTTACATGGCTAATACCACCATACCAAAGGCTTTACAAGTAAAAGTGCTAAGCTGCCAGAATATATTCAACTTACAGGCTAGTATTAGCTCAATATAGTTTTTCTACCATCCATTTTGTAGACCTTTCATTCCAGTCTTCTATTTATCACTGTTGAACACAAGCTTCTTTCTTAACGTCATTTTCCCCCAACTCTTCAAGGTCACTTTGAATTATAATACAGTCCTCTGAGGTGTTAGCTATCCAATTTGGCACCATGTGCAAATTAAATCAACTTGCCTTTTATTTCACCACTCAAGTAACTGATAGAAATATTCAGAAGAGCCTGCCTCAGGACATCCTTTTAAAATGTCACTGTTTCCCTCAAGGTTCAGCCAGACCCACTGATAATCTGTGAGTCCACATTTAAGCTCCCACTCTTCTAGAAATTGGATCTGGTCAGTGATTTCCAAACTTCAAATGCCAGGCATTATGCCATAGGGGTCGTGAATATGTCCACTGAATGGCTCCATCCCTCCAGCCGGATGATTTGCCATAGCTGTCATGTCTTCATTCGTCACGTATTCTAGTTCTCCTGTCTTTCTCTGAAGTTAAGCAGGGCCAGAGGACTTGCTCTGGCCAATGAAAGGTGAGCGGAAGTTTGTGTCCTTTACGGAGTGAAGTTTTGAAAGGCACTTCATGATTCACCAAGTCCCTGTTTCCTGTCTCAGCAGCCGTGGAAGTAAGTGTTGAAAGGAACCTTCATCAGCTTGGGTTCCTGAGTGACTATGAATAGGAGAACCGGCCCTAGTGATCTGCATAAGTGTGCAGCGTGAGTGGGAGACACACCTTTGTTGTTGTAAGCTACTGAGATCTGGAGGTTGCTTGTTACCAGAGCATAACCTCACCCATTGTGCCTGATACAGCTCTTGAGCACCATAACATTTTTCTAGAAACCTCCGTTAAAGCTAGGGACCATTCTTTTTCTATGTATCCTTTTCTGTGTGTATCCCTCAGAGAACCTTATCCATTGGGCACACCAATTAAATGTTTAGTGCGTAGAAGTGAATTAATAATAGATTAATAGATAGATAGCTGGCTAACATATTTAGGGAATCTTTTTTATGCTTTTCCATCCCATTCATATATACAGAACTAATGATAAAATAACTCCATGTACATCCAGCTTCCTAAGTATCTTCAAGATGTTTTTCAGTTGAACATGCTGGCCCCCCTCAACGGTGAGATAAAAGGACATTGTCATTATGGTGGAGGCATCCAGTTTTACCTTTCCCTGATATTTGCTTCATTTGGCTCAGCCCAGGTCTAACAAGTGTAATCATGGTAAGGCCAGCCTCTGGCCAGTAAGAGTAACTTGCGCTAACTATAGTGAGAGCACTAGCTTGGACATTTGCCTATTAGTATTTCTATACTGAGGTGGAACTTCAATTAAACATGTTTGTGTTATAAGAAATTTGGGGAAACATTAGAGTTTCACATTCCATAATACAGATGTGCACAGGCTTTTCTTCAAGGTTGTTAGCTTCATGCAGGGGGGACATGCCTCACTTGCTCATGGTTGTATTCCTAGAACCTAGCAGAATGCCCAGACCATAGAAGCATCAATAAATATGTGGAAGGATTTTTAAAAATCGCATTCGGTACTTCCCGTCGTCTGTGAGACACGCACCCATTTTTATTTCCATTTTGGAGGTGAGGCTCAGAAACATTATAAGCAACTCATGCAAGGTCACACAACCAAGGGACGGAACCAGAATGGAAGCATCTTCTGCCTCTAAGGCATTTGCTCTTTCTTGGATAGTGTGGTACACTCAGGGTTCAGTAGAAAGAGCAAACATTCTGTAGTCTGATGGACCGAGATTTGAATTATAGCTCAACTACTCATTGGTTATATGTCATTGGGAATTTCTCAAATCTGTCCCCTGATGTTTTCTTTAAACCACAATGATATTTTCTCCCCTTCAAATCGGTCTTGTATTTTATTTAGTTTCCCATAAGTGCTATTTTTTTGGCATGGTGTAATTATTCAGCTGTAAGTACTCTCTCATTGGGGTCCTCTATGGTTAGGTTGAATTCATGCTGCTTCCGTGACCCAGTCTTTCCCAAACCATTTCTTGAGGCATCCAAAACGGATTTAGCAGAGGGTTATATTCCCGCTTTGAAACAGGCTACTTTCAGATCCAAATTTCGTTTTGACCTTCCAATTCAATAATTATAGCCTAAGACATTTTATGTTTAAAGCCTAAATGATTGTTTGCTTAGAATTGTAAGAACAAATTTGGAGGCCAGCTTAAGGCACTTAAACGTTTAGCCTGCCCTGGAAAAAAATGCATTCTTTGTCTTGCATCGACATGTTAATAAAGTCTAAAGTTCCTGCACAAACAGAACTTGCTTCCGTGGGAATTATGAGAACCTAAAGGGTGCGGGATCATAAATGGACTGTATTAGTGAAAGCCATTTACCTAGCATGGCACACAGAGTTTTATTTAAGATTAATGAAAACCCAATAAGTAGGAAACACTAATATTCCTTCCAGTGGGGCAGTCAAGATGAGTCTTAACTTGATATAATAGAAATGTGTGTATTGTGAACAGAAGAACGTGTGCAATATTTGCAAAGTTATATTTTCGTAATATTTTTTAACCCAAATTTGTATTCAATAGAAATGCACTTAATATCTCATTTTAGGATCATTCTGGAGTCATGTAAAGGCAGTCATTTTAGCAGTAATTTATGACTTTATAAAGAGTATTTTAATCAGTTTGTGTATTGCCTTTAAACTCTCTGGACATGTGATTCCTAAAAATTATACCTGAACATGGAAAACTGCCATTTTAATGTTCTTCTGTCTCTTCAAGTTGACTTGGTTTTTGAAAATTCTCTTGGAAGTAAATTCTAGAAGATCTGGGATTTTGGATCTGCCACAAGTGGATCCCGAGATTTTGGACCAGTCGCTTTGTCTCTGTGAGTCAATTTTGTTATCGTGAAAAGGAAGTAATAACACACACTTCCTATGGAGATATGAAGAGAAATTGTATGGAAAAGTCTTTGCCCAATGGAAAATGCAATCAAAGAGTAGCTACTCTTCCTGCCCCGTGTTTTTTGCACTCTCCCGCTCTTAGCAGAAACCCTTCATCATTGGCTTGTGTTGGTGCTGGCTTCCGTAGTGTGTAAACATTCACTCTCTCCTCTTTCCCAAGCAGAGACCTAAAACGCAACACTGAGCTATTTTTGCTAAGATTGGCATTACTCAAGGAGCAGTCAACCAGTGGATGAAATAGGAACAAATGATTCATTTTAAGATAAGTTTTATTTAGCAGGCAATCTTCACCTCCAACACTCAGGTACCTAAGTCTTGAGTCTGTACTTCATATTGAGACTTCAGTGGAATTGGTTAGACTTTAAAAGAATTATTACTTTCCTCCATGGTAGATAAATGTAGGGCGGAAGAGCCAATTATTAGACAATTGATGTGTTACTACACACTTACATTTAAAAGCTGTTTTGAGCCTAGAGTTAGACCTTCCACAGAGTACTTTTAAAGATACATTTTCTTATCTTCTGAAGTCTAGGAGGTTGTTTAAAATTTTTTCCATGTAATTATGCAGATTCACAAGTCTTAGATTTCTTTCCTGAAACCATCAAATAACACTTCAATATGTGGGCTCAGGAGGGTTATTTCGGGGAATAAATAGATGTCATTATGTGTCATTTCGCCCATCAAAAAAAAAAAAACAGTAGCAATTACTGCATTGTAAAAGGAGTAAACTCAAAATGATCTTATTGCATAATCTACTAAAGGCCTGGGAAAGTTGAATAAGTATTAGTTACTCTGCTCAAATAAGGCATTGGAGTCTTACTTGACAGAGGTTTGTTCGTGTTCTTTTCCCATCACATGTTCTATTTGCTTCTTTGAAAATCATTTCAAGACAAGTTATATCCTATGCTTCGGTTTTCCTCTCTACAGTGTCTTTATATAATATAAGGTCGGTCATAGCTCATGATATAAAATACTAGCTGTTGACTCACACTAGAAGAGCCAATTTTACAGACTGCCGGGATAAAGATGATTTTAATTAAATCGCACAAATCCCTTTGTACTGCAACCAAACCATACGCAGGCTGGCTGACTCTGAGCCATTCTGGCGTGTGGAGAGTTAACCGGGTTACCGGGCTTCCTAGTTAACTTCTTTCACCAGGAATGCAATTCGTGTTTACCTATATAAGGAAACCTGTTAGGCTGACCTGAGTTTGGCGGATTTTTGCGCTGACTGGGAGGCGTGGAAGCACACAGCCCGGAGAGGGGGAGTGATTCCGAGCTGGACAGAGCAAGCTCCCTGAACGCCCCAGTCATTCAGCTGACCCGAGGCAGCCTGCTTGGAGGACCTACAGGTTTGCCTCTTCCAGATCACAGCTGAGGAACAAAAACCCCGTCCTAGGAAAAATGGGGAAGCCGGTGAGTCTTACCGATCTCTCTCTGCTTGCTTCTGCTAAGGGACACGCCTCACTGCTCTCACCCAGGAAGCAAAGGGAGAGGCGTTGCTCAGCCTCTCACTCCACAGCTCCTTCCCGAACAAACACAGTGCTTCGCAAATACCTCCAGACAACTTTTCCTGCCTGTTTTGTACCCCAAGAATCCACAGAGGCAGTGATTTTCGCTCCTTAGACATTCCAGAGAGTGTTTTTTTTTTACTAGCCAAGAGTTTCTCTCCCACCGCGATGAGCAAACTTTCTCATCTTTGTTGCACTCTGAAAGAGTGGAAATGAGCCCTGGGGTGCTTTGCGAGAAGGCTGAGTCCCCCAAGGAAGTAATAGTAAATCTAAGTGGGGTTCCTAAAACCACAGGCACTGTGATAGTCTGCAGAAGTGCAATTTGTCACTAAAAAGGCAGTCTGAAGGTATCATTTTTCATTCATGCGGCAGCAAAATCCTTGCATCCTGCACATGTAATAAAGGACACCTTCTGAGACACTGAGGAAAGAAAGAAGCCGAGCGGGGCTCTTTGTTCGAGACAATGTGAAGAAGCCCACTCTTGTATTTTGACAAGTAGCGTATGTCTATTTCTACATAAGGCAAGAACGATGAATAAAGGCTTTATGTCAAAGGCATTGCAGTCGATTGAGTTAAATTTTGGCTCTATTCTATATGTAGACAAAAATTGAAATCTGAATGTAATTAAACATGGAAATGTGAAAGTGTTTAACAGACTTGCAGGGGAATTTTAGTAATACTCGGGAATGGTCAATTATCAGAGGCAACTGAGTGAGAAAGAAGAAAAAGCTATTCCAGCTGAGTTCTGGGGCGTAGGTAAAACTTTTGAAAAGAAAGTCGATTTTTTTTTTTTAATGGTATAGCCATCCAAAATGGTTTTGGAATTGGGTACAAATTTTTATTTTTTTATGGCAAGGTGGTTTTGTTAATTGAGTGAGCTTGGATAATTGTTTTGAACGATTTGCCTGTTCATCTCGCAGAGAAATATTGTCGTTTTCTGTCGCAGCGACTTAATCCTAAGGGTTTGGGGAGCAGGCAAGTGGCACAAAGACCCAATTTCCAATTTCTCATATTAAGAAATTATTATTTTTTAATTAATTTCAAGAGAAGTAATCAGCGCAAGCAAGCAGATTTGAGAGAATGGCCACTTTTTTAAAAATTGCAAGTCATGGTCCATTCCCTAGTGAGGCTATTGGTTCAATACAGGGATTGGCAACTGCTTATTCATAAAAACAAAAGCTATGGCCAGTTTTATTTAGCGCTCTCGACTTGAAAAAGCCTTACTGTTCGCGGTAACACAGTTTAAATGAAACCTGCTCACCTCGATGGGAATGAAACCAAGAAAAGCAGTGTGTGTAATACCGTAGATGTCTTAGTAAATAAAATTAATAACACAAGCAGCAGAACTGAGAAGACTAATGCAAATGTTTTAAAGCTTGTTATCTCCTAGGTGCTGCTCAGAAAAACAGGAGTCTTGATATTGTATTGCTTTTGATGGGAATTAGCAACCCAGGAGACACAAAACACTATTTTAAAATACACGGTTAATAACAGATGTTTACACCGGCTTGTCTCACCCTGCCGAAGAGATGGCCCCAAGCCAAATCAACTAGCACGTCTGCCATTTTTTCTGTGAGTTGATATGTACGCAGTTATTATACACTAATTACATCAACAGCCAAAGGAATATATAACCAGAAAGACAGATAAGTCTCCTAGGGTGAGGAGCGCTGGGGGTAAGCTTGGGGTTTGGGGAATCTCCTGTTTCGAGTTCTCCTTGCCAGTGTCTTATGAATTACTGTCAATGACTGGGAGCCCTGACTCCTGAATCTACTTACCTTTGGCTCCTCAGGCAGCTCATTTGGGGGCAGTAATAGTGATTATTGTATTTAACACCTGGCCATTAATAGAGTTCCAGGAAGATTCCTTCTTGAAGATTAAAGTTATTTCAGTGTCAGAACTAATCCTGCAATGAGAGGCAGGTAGGATGTGGTGGTGTTGCATTAGCTCTTTTCGAGTCACTGGTGCTGCGTGCTTGTGTGGACGTTGGAACCATTCGGCAGCCTCCTTAGGTCTGTGAGATGTTAGTAAGTGTCCTGGTGAAGGAGGATGAAAAATCCTGGGGGCGGAAAAAGAGAGTAACGGAGCATTAATACGGTCCTTTGCTAATGTGTGTTGTGACTCCCCGAAAAAGTGCAGCATATGAAGTATGGTTTGCTGCCAATTTACCTGATGGCTCCATTTTTTCCTGATCATCCCGAGGAACATTCTCTAAGGCAAAGCTTCCCAACAGATGGGCCACAGAGTACTGGTAGATGATCAGTGGGTTGCAGACATGCCCAGGACTTGATCCCTCTTGGCATCTGGGTCATCTAGCTGTGCCTGGGCTGGGCGGATCCCCCTGAAGGCTATCCGTGGACCACATAGCTTCCTCACTTTGCCCCAGTATGTTGTACAGATAGGGTCAATTGCTATATCTGTCATGATGTGTAAAAGCTAGGAAACCGTCTTTGGCAATCCAGGCCCAGAATACAGATAGAGCCAGTCAAAGTTCAACTACACGGTGTTAACCCGAGCCTTGGGGCTCAATGTGATGGAAAATACCCTAATTTTTATCATCTTTCATGCTACGGTGGGGATGTCAAGGTCCTCTGTATGTTATCCAGTTTTCCCCCTTTATTCTATAAAGAATTTAAATAAGTATTTGTGCGTGTGTTGCTGTCGTCGTCATTGTTGTTCTATTCTTAAAGATCTCCTGGAAAGCTGATGGCAAAGTGTTTCCTCCTGGGATCCTTTCTAACGTCTTGTTATCATTTATACTTCCCTTTCTCAAACTGCTATCACAGTGTGTTTGGCTGAGATTCTCCTGCCGCCAGTGTGGCCTAGTCCAGAGGCAATGACATAAAAGAACCTGGTTTCAGAAGTTATTTATCAATTGTAAATTCTTTCCTTAGACCCTGTACCAAATTTGTACACAGCATTCCTATCCCTGGTGAACTTTCTCTGGCGCTCTCTGCCTACCATTTGACATCAATTACCTTTTCAAAAACATTTTGTGTTATTAATTCCTGTTACATTCATTCAGCAAATACTTATTGAGTGCCTTTTGAAGTCCTATGCTAAGTACTCGGGAGGAAAAGCGGGCATACAAGAGACAGATGAATTTAAACCAAATCTTCATGCAACTGATAGCATTTCCGCAAAGAGAAGTCTCATTGCCTGCACGGTGAGCAGCATTTGAAGTATGATTTGCTACAAACTTACTCGACCACTCACTTTTTTGGCTGATCGTCCTGAGGGACACTCTTGAAGTCAGAGCTTTCCAGCTGGTGGGCAGAAAACAGGTAACACACAGGTCAAGATGTTCATGCTTTCAGTGACCAGATGATTTCCAGGTCAGAACGTGTCCGGTAGATGCCCTGCAGAGCGTCTCTTAGTGACAGGGAGCTGGATGATACCTATTTATATTTTGCTGATGTATTCTTCAAGGCCACATTTTCTTGGATTGTCAGGGGTTCCTAGGGCACCACATTAAGAAGAGAGGTTTCCAGAGTACTAGGTGACTCGAGAGCTTTTATACTGGCTTTTAACCACTGGAAATTACTAATTGTCCAGGGACAATTCTTATGAGGCTGGCAGGAGCACCATGCTGTTACTTGTAGGGTTGTAGATGTGAGGCTCAGAGTCAGGGACCGCGAATCAATAACTGCTTTGCGCCAGTAGGATTTTCCAAGTATCTAGGACGTTGGCAAAACCAATTTAAAATCTATTTATATTTGAAGAAAGCTTGGCTGGCGAGGTGATAGACACGACTAGACTAGGACTTCTAGTTAAATGTAAAGGTACATTTCCATTTTTTAATTAATTGCTTGCAATCACATGGAAGGGAATCTTCTGTGAGTGAAGCTTTCGGAGAAATTGAGTTACTTTATGTATAGTTGCCCAGGGTTCAGTTAATTTTGATTTTTATTTAAAAGGAAACTGAAAATGGCTAGCAGTGCTTTGTGGAATGTAGCATTCTCAGCTATGCTGGCTGCTTGATAGCTGGATCTGCATAAAGATTGGCTCCAACTGCACACACTGTCTTGTGAGTTGCTCTTCACTTGTCTAAACTTGAGACAGAGATGAAATTAAGCAGAACCCCCTCAATTTGACAGTTTGAGTTTTAACACGTGACAGAATTGGAATTTTGGTCAAAGAGCTCGAGCCAGGAAATCCTGCATTATTTATAGCTATTGTTCTGCAACAGAGGCCTTGGTTATTTAAACCAGAATTATTCCCCCCTCCCCCATGAGTATCTAATTGTGCAGCTATTTCGATCTGTACTGACAGAGTCATCGTGTATTGCCTTGGGGAACAAAACAGTACATAAACTACTAGAGAACAGATAACAAGTTTATTCGAACTGATATACTTGGCTTAAAGCTAAGAAACAAAAGAATAGCAGTGTTTCCTAAGTTTCTTCCAAAGTAGTGGATGGTGGCTTTGGCTAAGTCATCTTAAACTTCTCTGGGATTCAATTTCCTCATCTATCACTGGAGACATAAATACACAATTCACTGGACAGTTATGAGTATTGAAAGCACCTAGCACAATGCTGGGCAGGAGGCCAATCAATAAGTATTAGTTGGATGTGAAATGTGTCGGGGTGGATGAGGCATCCTCGAGTAAACAGTTAAGGGGTGGGGACTTCCCTGGTGGTCCAGTGGTTAAGACTCCGAGCTCCCAATGCAGGGGGCCCCGGTTCGATCCCTGGTCAGGGGACTAGATCCCACATGCCGCAACGAAAGATCCCACGTGCGGCAAAAAAAAAAAAAAAGGCAATTAAGGGGTTGAAGAAGCAGAAGACGAACACTGGTGTCCCATATGTCATTTTGCCCACTCGGTGATTTAAAATATGCTTTTCAGTGAAGCATGATATACTTTCTAATGTCTTGTACCAGGTCCTCTTTTCTAATTTGTGTTACCTGTTTGTCCCCTGTAGGTTTTGTGTTTGAGACTCTTGTTCTAAAGGCTTCGGTAGCAATCTATGTTATCTCAAACATAAGTTTCCCCCTTTTAAGGTGTTTTCCCCAAAGTAACACATTTTATAAGCAAAACAAAAAAATACTCATTTGGTACGCATTAATTTGACAGCTTGAAAGCTTTCCAACAGGAGTGGTGGGAGAGACTGGGCTAGTAAGTTCATTGATAAAATCCACTTGTTTCATTAACAATAAGTAGAAATCTCCCTGGCTTCAGTTCATAACAGTGGTTTTCCAGGGGTCTTGAGGATGGACTTCTCTAAGGTGTTATGCCCCCAAGGTTATCCTCAGATCCCATTCTCTTTCTCCCACTCCCCACCCATCACATCCCACCCCAGTGGAATATAACATTTAATCTGATGTCGCTCCTAGGATGTGGACGGGATGTGTCCTGTGGGCTGATGTGCCCTGCCAAAAGTTCACTCCTGGCTAAGGCAAGTGGGGACCGCACGGTGTTGGTTTGATGAGGAAACAGGGCAGCTGTATGAGTCAGCTCAGGCTGCTATAACAAAACAGCACAGACTGGGTGGTCAAATCCCAGACATTCATTTCTCAGAGTTCTGGAGGCTTGTAGATAGCCGTCTTCTCACTGTGTCCTCACCTGATGGAGAGAGAGCAGTCTCTCTCTCTTCCTCTTCTTACACAGGCACTAATCCCACCATGGCGATCCAGCCTTCATGACCTCATCTGACCCTAGTTACCTCCCAAAGGCCCCATCTCCAATATCACCGCACTGGGGGTTCGGGCTTCAACATATGAACTTGGTGGGGGGGGGCACAATTCAGTCCACAGAGGTGGCTTTATCAAAACGTAGATCAAGTGACTCTCTATTTCTGACTTATTTTCACTGAACTTGAGATAACCTCTATTGTAAGATACAGCATTAAGAAAGAAAAAATATTCTTCCATTTAGACCCTAACAGTGTTTTCTTAACATTGAAGCATTTTATGCTACTTTTATCGAAAGGATTCTTCTAGGCTTATTTAGAGCAATGTTTTACAAAAATCATGTATTCCTCCTGTGCATACATAAAATGGAAAATATAGTCAGGATAAACTTTTTAAGATTCCAACTTTGCTAAATCACTTTTCATTTGGAGTTGTCATGTGTGTGCTTTTCTGCACGATGCCATCATGTTCTGTGCCAAAATACAGCATTTCTTTTTAAAGAGCTTCTCTACTGTCTCTGAGTCTCTACCAAAAGGTAACAACCAGAACTATGTTCCTTCCTCAAATGGTCCTACCTGGGAATGCAGTTATCCCTTCATACCCCCAGGAATATCCACCAAGTGACTACACTTGTCAGTGTGCTCATTCTTTAGCCCTTCTGACACATTTCCACAAATGTGTTAAGAACCAGCACTCTTGGTGGGTTCCATTGATCTCCTAGGTATCTGTCCAGACGACTTTCCTCTAGTCCCACCTGAGCCCTAAGAGGATCTCTTTCTGGCCTGGAGGAAACCTTTCCTCCTTTTCATTTCTTTGAGAGGCTTTGCCAAGCATGTGACTTCTCTTCTCCTAATGTGGGGGGCTTGTTTCAAATAATGCCTAGAACTCAATAGAAGTGAGAAAAATATGAACTTCTATGACCAAGAAGGTTCATGGGCAGGCAATGACAATTATATCATGACTGCCCCCTGGGCAGCAACAAGTGTAAGATACATCCCAATGTCAGCCTTGTTAAACTGGAAAGCATTTCCCCTGAGAACTCAGGAAATAGAGTGTATCTCCCCCATCCCACAGGGATGCCTAAAATCTCAGCATTATAGAATGATTTAATTGTCTTTTAAGGTGTCAAGAGTGTTTTAGTAGAAATTAATGGCTCTAGAGAGAGCAACAATTGTAGTTGCCGTATTTACTGCTTTGGCGTGGGTTTCTTTCCCATTAAGATGAAGTAAGACAGCAAGAGCCTGTGAAGATGGGACAAGGGATGGGATAGCGATGAGGATATGGGAATGGAAAGAAAGCAGGAAAAGAGAAAAAAAGGAGAAGCTCAACATTCATTCAACAATATTTATCAAATTCCTGCTTTGAACCAGGCATCACCCTACGTGCTAAGACCGAAGTGGTGCCTGCACTCAAGTACATAACAGTCTAGTGTAGGAGACAAGCGTTGATGACATATCATGCAAACAAGAGTAAAAGTCTGCCTAGAATAAAAGCTATATAGTTACATGTTGCCATGAGATTGTACTGGGAGGATTTAGATGATCAAGGGAAGTCAGAGAAAGCTTCCCCAAGAAAGGGGTGCTTCAACTGAGAGGTAGTAGGAAGGGATGTGAGTCAGTGTTTGGAGGGGTAGGAAATGGCCAGACTGTATCAGGGGGTTTTCAACAAGGGATGACATTTGTCTTTCAGAAAGACCACATTGGCAGCATCCTGGAGACTAGATCGGAGGGCATCAGAGTGAATGTGGGTGAGCCTAAAAGAGGAGTCCAGGGAAAGACGATGTCTACTTGTACTAATATCGTGGAGGTAGACAGGAAGAGAAGTGGGTGGATTTCAGTTATATTTCACAGGTGAAATAGACAGCAGTGGGTAATGAATGGGACATGAGCGATGATGAGGGACCAGGAAGCGTCAAGGCAGACTCCCAGGAATTTGGTGCACCTCACTAGAGGAATAGTGGTGTCATTAATGATGTAGGGAACAATGAAAGTTGACCTAGTTTGACAGTAGAGAGAGGAATCATTTGTAGCCTGATGCAGTGGAAGATGCACGAGCTTTGGGGCCAGAAGTCTTGGCGTGGGTTCAAGTCCTCGCTCATCCATTTACTAGCTTTGTGATGCTAAGTCTCTCTGAACCTCAGTTCTCCCATCTTTAAAATGAGGGGAATTCCGTGGAGGTCCAGTGGTTAGGACTCCCCGCTTCCACTTCAGGGGGCACAGGTTCGATCCCTGGTCGCGGAACTAAGATCCCGCAAGCCGTGCAGTGCGGCCAAAAAAGAAAAAAAGAAAATGAGGCCGTAAACACCCATCTCACAGGGTTGTTGGGACAATCAACACAACTTCAGATATGGTCGAAGGTCCTACCTACATGAGTTACTATTATTATTCCAAAATCGACCAGCAATGAAGCCTAGAGGAAGAGTGGCTATTTTCAAGAACTTCCGAGGGGGTGGGGTGGTGTGTGAGAGTTTTGACAGCTGAGATCTCAACACTCTGTAAGTTTACCTTAGTGAAGTTTCGCCTTGTTGATAATGTACAGGGCAGCTATTGGCTTCAGCTGTCCAGTGAATTCCTTCTATTTCATTCCAACCCCCTCTCCTCCTCTCTCTCAGCCTGGATTAAGGGATCCCATATAGGAATAAGCTACATTGCTTTTCTCAGCTGAGATCCCTTATCACTTGTAAGAGGACTATGGGATTTAGGAAAATGTAACCCGAGAGTTTGCACCAACAGATGAGCACAGTCGATTAACTACATACTCCCTGTAGGGTTTGGGTGAAGGCTTTCCCATTCTGTTTTTCTAGCATCAGTTTAGCGGGAGCATTTTATACGACATATGTAATTCCGCTGCCCTTGAGTGACCTCAGCGAATTCCATTCTGGCTTCCAAATATTCCCTCGTTAAAGGGAGCCATTAGACAGTGAAAGCTGCAGCCATCGGGTTAGGAAAACGCTGCAATGAGCAGGTGAAAGGGCAGAAGGGGTTAAGCCCCCCGTGGAAACCAGGTATTAGCGTCCCGCTCTGCAGGTGCTCTGGCGTTGTAGGATCCTAGTCGCTACCAAGTCTCCCCCTGTCGCCTGGTTCCACTTCTTTCCCTCTGTTCTTGACCCACTATTGTCTCTTTATAGCCACATTTATCTCTCACTGAATTATCAGAAAGATTAAGTGTCCCATCCAGACCCCATTCAGTTATTTTTCCACGCAAGAAACACTTATTTTCATACAGAAAAATGGGTGGGAGAGAGTGGGAGGCATTTTATTTCGTTATTTCACTTGTTTGGGTGGAAGAATGTGACACATTTGTATGACTTTTCGGATAACCAAGTTGTGCTTGGTTCTCCATCTGGATATTTGAGAGTTTACTGTATACACCCAGGCAGGGATTTGGGTGTGTGGGAGGAGTGGAGAAGGAAGTGGAGTGGAAGCTCTTAATCTGAATTAGAAGTCTTAGGCATGCTTTTTTTTTTTAAAAAGGAATTCCTTTGTTTATTTATTTGTTTGTTTATTTATTTATTTATTTATTTTTATTCATTTTTGGCTGTGTTGGGTCTTCGTTTCTGTGCAAGGGCTTTCTCTAGTTGAGGCAAGTGGGGGCCGCTCTTCATCGCGGTCCGTGGGCCTCTCACTGTCGTGGCCTCTCTTGTTGCGGAGCACAGGCTCCAGACGCGCAGGCTCAGTAGTTGTGGCTCACGGGCCCAGTTGCTGCGCGGCATGTGGGATCTTCCCAGACCAGGGCTCGAACCCGTGTCCCCTGCATTGACAGGCAGATTCTCAACCACTGCGCCACCAGGGAAGCCCCAGGCATGCTTTTAAGACCTTCCTCTTTCCACTACCTTCCCTGCCTTTATAATTTTTTCTCTGTGTGGTCCATTTTGATGCAAATGCATTTCAAGGTATAAGAGCAATTTAAAAAGGCGATTCTAAATCCGAATTGTATCTCCCAGAGGAGCTGCCTTTTCACTTCATAGAGACCCACTTGGCTTTAGTTTTGCTGAGTTCAAAGCAGGAGCACTCAGTAGAAACTTCTAATTAGCATGTGCAATAGTAGTTGGTCCAAGTCTGGATGTTTGAGGAGTCACAGTGCAGTAGCAGGAGCTAGACAGTGTCAAACCAGAGAGAGTTCACTTTGTCTGTGAATGTAGTGACCTGCCAATAGTAAATCATTTGCCAATAGTTCAAAGATAAAGAAGGAACCTGGTAGAATGATCCAAAGTGAAGGTTGCAGCAAAGAGAAAGCACATCAGACATTACAGTGAATGAAAAATGGTGAGAACTTCTGTTTCCAGGCCCCCAAATAAAGCTCTTGCAAAGATAAAGATGTGAGCTTTGCACACCATCAGGCCTTCTGATCTGTTTATCCTGCTCAGGAAGACTGAAATTGGGGAGGAGGAAGGTCTCCGCCAACAGATTGTAGGTCATAAATTAGTTAATAAAACCTGTCCCGTGTTATCTCTGAAGCAGTCTATTTTATATATACTTGTCCCTTTGATTTATTTGTTTCTCTGCTTACTCCAGGCTGTATTTTGGTAGCGTAAGTCAATATGTGAGTTTTAGATTATACAAAAGTTTATTTTTAAATGACCTGCCTTCTGTGGGGAAAAGAACAGTTGTGTGTGTGTGTGTGTGTGTGTGTGTGTGTGTGTGTGTCGTATATAACTTATTGCTGTTGATCAGGAGTTTCACAGTTAACTTTAGATGTCAATATATAACACTAGTAATTCCAATGAAACGTGAATATTGTTATATGCCAAAATATATTTATCGTAAAATTAATTTTTATTGCTGCTTCCAAGACCTTTTCAGGGCTTATATGGTTCCTGTAGAATATTTCCACATACTACTGTTAGTACACCCAGTTCTTGTTTTATCTATTAGAGTCACTGTGGATGATATAGCGACACTCTATGTATCTATGTATGTATCTATGTATGTTACATGTATACAAATGTATGTTTCCCTTTGAAAGTTTGGATAAGCTGTAGCCATTGTTGACTGATTATTTTTAAGTCGAATGAAACATAAGAAAAGAAAAGGTCACTATTTTTTTTAAGACCAAATATGATGATTTAGAAGTCATGTGGAAGTCCAAAGAGGTCAGGGGTAAAACAAAGAAAGGAAAAGAAAAAAGAGTATAAGAAAGAAAAGAGTAGCAGGAGATGATAGAGGAAAGGAGGTCTCAAAGCAACAAAAATCTACTCTCCCCTCCCCAGCCAAGTCCACCCTCCATCTATAAACAAAAGCCTAGCAAACAAGCAGGTGGAAGACAAAGGGATCAAGAAAAGAAGGGGCAAGCCACAAATTGCCAGAAAATACTGGGGACCAGAGAGAGAGAGAGAGAGAAAGAGAAAACAAAACACAAAAGAAAGGGTGAGAATGAAACTTCACGGGAAATGCTTGCAAAGTTAAAGCAAATGGGCAGGAAAAGCCAACTACAGAAGTAAGTAAGAAATGAGGAGGTAACATTAAAAAATCAAGAAATATGATACGAGACAAAAATGGTCATTGTGCTTGAGTCGGTGGGGCTGCGAAGACATTGTTCTCTAGGTGTCTTGATAAAAAAGAGGATTAGATGGCACAGAAGTGAAAGCGGGCAAGTGATGGAAGACAGCAGGAATCAGGCGAAAGGGGCACTATTCTTCCACGTGACAAGACAGCCAGCCAAGGGGTAGGTGCCAGAGACTGGCTGCAGAATAATGTCCTGGCGGGGTTCATCCCGGTGAAACTGACCCCTAGAAATGGCAGGGCTTGTCTGGTTTTTGTAATTAGTCGTATTCTGCAATAGTGTGAACGCAGTTTGCTTTATTTATTTATTTGTTGGCTGCGTCGGGTCTTAGTTGCAGCATGAGGCATCTTTCATTGCGGCATGCAGACTCTTAGTTGTGGCACGCAGGGTCCAGAGCACGTGGGCTCTGTAGTTGTGGCATGCGGGCTTAGTTGCCCCACGGCATGTGGGATCTTAGTTCCCTGACCAGGGATTGAACCGGCGTCCCCTGCATTGCAAGATGGACTCTTAACCACTGGACCACCAGAGAAGGCCCCACAATTTGCTTTTTAAATGTCCCTACTCAAAAACGCCAGTGTAGCAGGAATCCCGGCTCCTTAGCTCTGAGGTGCTCCAGAGCTGGTTGGCTATTCCTGATTTAATAAATGATTATTCTAGGGCAGTGGCCCTAGAATTATTCTAGCCTGGTGGCCTAAAGAGTTAATCCTCTAAATGCCTTCCATACTCCCAGGAGTCATTTACTGAGCCAGAAGAACCTGGCTTAATATTTATTGAAAGCTGTCAATTTCTGAAGGGGAGTGGGGGGGGAGAGGGTGTCTTTTCTGAATCCATTTCCACTATCAAGCTTTACCCAAGTACCCGATGCTTGACTCCCTAACTGCGAGGCTTAGAGAGGCTGTGCGTGAAATTCCAAATCCAGTCTCTTGTGGGTTTGGACTCGCTCGTTTATTTTTACTGTGCTTCGCTCATAATAACTTATGTTTGTAATTCAGCAACCCGAGGAATTGTCTTTATGGCACGTTCGGATCTTACAGTCAATCACGCGCTTCAAGGTCCATTTCAGGAAATGAGTTTGACATAGCATGTTAACGGTGAATTATTCATTCTTACCTGCAGCAGGGCATGATGTTCAGAGTGGCCCGGGAAAGCTTACCGGTTGTTGAGTCAAAGTTACGCAGCTGTATTTAAAACTCCAGTGGGCAGTTCTGAAGATGGCAAACTTTACTTTGATACCGTGCCATAGCACCTCCATTAGTGCCCTGGTTAGAATGCAAACATCTGCTCGCTTTTATTGCCCATGTGTTACTTAAGGTGGTCTGTTTCTTGATGACGTAAATCACTGGAATCAACTGACCATTTTTAAAGACTCTTTTAGTGTTTCCCTGAAACCATCACTCTTTACATTTGTTTAATAGATCATGGACCCTTTAGGTACACAAAAGTTGTAAAGATCGTATTTTCTACCTTCCTGATCTTTTTCAAGGATGACATTATGACTCAAGGACCCTGGCCTGCTGTGGAATGCGTTGTCTTTGGGGGTTGTGTGCGCCACAGGTTTACATCAGCACATGAGGTCAAAAGAAACCTCACATTTTCATTTACTGAATATGGGACAGCCGACCTACTGGTTTGTGCTCACTGACCATGGCTTTGTGGATTTGCCTAGTTCAGTTTGCCCCGCAAGGGTTCGCTATTTCCTCCCCTGCATACTTATGTTACCCTGACGTGTGCCAGGCAATCTATTTGCCCTCTGGGCTACGCTCGTGTCCAGCACAGATAAGCTTCAGGGCAGCAAGGACCGTCACTTAGATTCCAACAGACTGGCTGTATTCCAGGGCCTCTTGGTGGGCAATTTTATCTTACTTTTATGGCAAGTAAGGGTTTGAAGCCAGTGGGACTGCTCAAGAAAATGAGATCCATGAAACAAAGAAAGGCTCTACCGATGGGATAAATAAAACCCATCAATTATGATCCCAGATTTGAAAAAAGACTGGCAAAAGGTATAATGAATACTATAATGGCTCTCCCTAGCCCACTGATTGGAAAGGCTTGGGAGGACATATCTGTACATACTGGGTCCTGTACCTTGTAGAATGTTACAAAATAGGCCAGATAGGTGAGAGCTCTCATGGCATTCCATAAAATATGGCTCTTAATCAAATCCTAGGATTGCATGGAGGCAGGAGGTTTCCATGGAGTTCCCAAGTGAGAATATTGGAAGATGATCATTTGAAGACTGTGAAAGTTCCTGAAATTTGCCAAAGAATTAAGGCAAGACTAATTAGGAGCTCTGAGAGACCAGACAGAACAAATGTGGAAATATTTGGTTGTAATGATTTCTATTTGTTTCTTATTCTTTCTGGGTTCCAAATATTGAATTTGTGAAAATGGAAGGGAGGAAATGAGTGTGTACCAAAGGGAAGCAGTTAGGGGTGGGAAAAAACACGCCCACTGCCTCATGACTGGGGAGACAAGAAGAATGGGATGGAGAAATTTGAGGCCATTGCATGGAGTAAATGTAACAACTATAATGGAGTGTTTAAGAAAAAGAATACAGTGTTCTGTAAGTCGCAAATAGAGGGGTGTGAGAAGGGAGATAAATTAGAGTTCAAATTAATTTCATTTAATTAGTTGAAAAGACTAGATGAGTGGTCTTCAAACTTTTTCAATATTTCTGAGTATTCCTTTCCTCCCTCCCTCCCTCCCTCCCCCCCCCTTCTCTCTCTCTCTCTCTCTCTCTCTCTCTCACACACACACACACACACACACAGATGTACACATGATGCAAATTATTCCCCTATAAATAAACCAAAATACAACTAATACATATGTGTTGCTTCCCATCCCAGCTAAGGAAAGATACAGAAAAGAAGAACGCACATTGAAGAACCATCACTAGCTGTTAATGCCCTGTTAGGAAGTGCAGAATGGCGTAGAGGTTAGGAGAACAAATTTCTCTGGGGGAGAGGGTGCCCGCTAACAAGCTTTTGACTTTGTTGGTTAATACTGCTTTTACTCCAAATCACTCAGAATTGTTTAGACTTCCTTCAGAGGTCCACGGACTTAGGCGGGACTTGGGATCTCTTTGTTAATATAACTAATGAAAAGGCTTGATAGCATGTTGAGACAGTGACCTGCCAGAGTTGAAGGTGGACATTCATTTTCTACCACCCTGTCTATTCAGTTCACAATGGACAGCTGTATAACTTTAAAGAATCTTTCTGAGACTAGATCAGCCTGGAGCTTTGTATATCAAACATTACCCAGTATATTTGAATTAATGCTACGAAAATATTCAGGGATTGCCAACAACTGTTGTAACGCATGTTGGCTCAAAACTAGTTTTTAAGAGTTTTGCCTGGTGACAGATTCTCTGTGAAATACTTGAACAAATTAAGTACAAAGTTAAAATTTGTTTGGAAGGTGATATTTTACCCAGACGGGTTTTGTATTTCCTCCTGGATCAACAACATGTTCATCCTTTTAGAAATCTACATGTCCTGAAGACCCATTTCAACAGGGCAAAAACCCTAATCAACAACAAAATCCTGTTCCTATAAATACGCAAAGATGGCAGCAATATTAAATGAAGGAAATGAATATCTGTAGCCATTTCCTCTTCCTGTCACTCTCAAGGAAATGTTCTTTGGATGGGAAAGAAAACCATGTTGAAGTCATCCTAAGATTATTAATAATTGTAGATTTCCAAAGTACTTCATTGCTGAAGTCTTCTTATCATAAACGCTTAATTGCACTTTTTCCTCCTCTTAAATGCCGAGGCACGGATGAATGATTTATTTGCTTGTTTTACTGAAAGGTAGTTTACAAAATTTGTATCCCTCTGTAGTGTTGTATAACAAAGAACACTGAGGAGAACACTTAGAATTTCCCGTCCTTCAAATGAGCTGCATGAAAATTCAAGAGCCCAAATCTTCCTTGCTAAGTGATCTCAGATCCTTAAGTAGAGATGTGTTTTCCTTTACACATATCTGATCCTTCAAGAGTGCTTATTTGTCATAATACCTTTCTGTGGTCGTGTCAGTTACTCTCACTCTTACAGAGTAACCGACAGGCAGAACAGTCTAAAAGTTCAACTTCAAACAAAGAGCTTGAGACATCCCTACCTTAATGCCAGAATTTGGATCATCTGGTAAGACTGTGTAATTTGGTTTCTTAACTAGAAAAATTGTAGAAGCAGAAGCTGGGGCCTGCCGGCTTTATTGTTCCATGAGTGACCCTTCTGAAAGAAGGTACCTCTGTCACAGGGCACCTTTGTTTACTCACAAGCCTCCCCAGACACGCTCTCAAGTTCCATTTTGTAGGCAATAATATTTTTTAAACAATATTCCAGATGGCACCTATGAAATTAGTTTTTCCCACAGGCACATGGAAATAATGTCCCCAGTAAAATTATTTGGAGTCAATGCAGTAACACCAAAGATGTGATTTCATTGGTTGTTGTTGTTGTTTATTCAACAATCTGCAAGTCCTTTGTGTTCAGGGAAATCTGCTGGATACTTAAGGATAGTCAGAATGTTTTCACGATTCCAGAATCTTCTACAACCTTCAAGTGCACTGTTCAGTGGAGGACAAAACCACTGTAATATAAAGCACAAACCATTCATTTGTTCAACAACCATTTATTAGGCACCACTTTATTAGGCTATGGAGACACACGTTTCCTGCCCTCAAGGAAATTACAGTTTGATAAGGAATTTTAAATAGGTGCTAAGTAGAAGCACAAACTGAACATTTTCATTAGAAACGTAACGTACATTTGGCACGTGTGAAGAGAGCTATGATCTGTTGAGTGTCAGAAATAACAACTCTGGCTTATGCTTGTATCAATATTGACCTCGTAAAGACTCTGTAATTGACAGAAAAGGACTGAAACTGTTCTGCTGGCTGTTTTTTTTTTAAACTTATTTGCAAGCTATGGCTTCCGTTTCCGTTGTCTACTTGAAATATAGTTTTGAAGTAGTTGTACCACTGCTCAAGCTTTAGTGAGCTTCAGCACCTCCAGGCAAGCGCTAGTAAAGAAGCAGATGGCTGGGCTTTACCTGCAGCAATTCTGATTCGACCGGTCTGGGGGCGGGGCCTGAGAATCTGCATTCCTAACAAGTTTGCAGGTGATGCTGCTGGTCCAATGACCCTGTTTTGAGGAGAACCAGTTTAAGATATGGACACACTGTTGCAATGCCTCCTAGATTCTGAGGAGAGAGTGGAAAATGTAGGGAATCTGCAGTTCTGGTCATGGCCATTGGAGTGAAAAAACCAATTGTCCCAACTCATGTAGAAATGAAATAAATTCTTCTTTGGACCGTTCAGGACCTCGGAAGTTGTCCGGTAAGGCTTTAGATCGGAGGAATTGTTAACTTATCCAAACGAGTTCAACCCTCTCTAATCAGTAGAAGCAACTTGTTAACCGTGCAGCTGCATAACCCCTGGGGGCCTGATGCAAAGGGTTTGTTTGCTGTGGTCACAGAGCATTCGAGTTTCCACTTTCCACACACACCCGGGGGAATCACACTTTGCTGTCCCTGATCACTCGCCCACACCGTGAGGCAGTTTCACGTTTTGAGTGGAGAAGCCACACAAGACCGCATTGAGTGGGGCCGTGTCAAGGACGGATGGTTGGATGTGAGCTCACAACATCCCCAAGGGCCAAGAAAATCATGTCCTTTCCCCTGTGATGAGAGACACCCCATCTTTGGCCGTTTCCATTTGTAATTTCACTGGTGCAGTGTGATAGGAAGAGAGCATTAAATGGCAAGACAGAAGCGATTTCTTGTCCTGGCTTACCCTGCACTGACCATTCTGTAACTTGTGACTTTTTGGGGTCAGTTCAGTCCTCTAGTCTGGAGTTCCTGGGTCTATAAGATGGGAATGCAAGGCGGCAGGAAATTTTTAAAGGGCCTTTACCATGCCGTCATTTGTTACTGAGTATTTTTGAAATGATGTTAAAAAAGCTTATTTTGAAACATGCTCAAAGGGAATTTTTAAAAAGTAATAGTATGAAATTACCATATATCCCAGAAATTGCACTCTTGGACATTTATTCCAGAGAAATGAAATGTTCACTTAAAAACCTGTACACAAACATTCATAGAAACCTTATTCATGTTAGCCTGAACCTGGAGAGAACCCAAGTGTCCTTCAACAGGTAGAGCATTAAAGAAGCTATGGTACATCTACACCATGGGACACTACACAACAGTAAAAAGGAATGAACTACTGATACATTCAACAACCTGGATGAATCTCTAGGGAATTATTCTGAGTCAAAAAAAGCCAGTCCCCAAAGGTTATATACTGTATGATTCTATTTATATAACGTTCTTTAAAAAGACAAAATTTCAGAAATGAAGAGCCGATTAGTGGTTGCCAGGGGTTAGGGATGGAAGGGAGGGAGGGAGGTGTATGTAGTTACAAAAGGGTAACACAAGGAATCCTTGTGGTGATGGTACTATTCTGCATCTTGATCCTGGTGGCAGATATACAAATCTGTACATGTGATAAAATTGTATAGAACTAAATACACACACACACACACCCCAATACAAGTAAAACAGGGGAAATCTGAATAAGATCAGTAGATTATATCAATGTCAGTATCCTCCTTGTGATATTATACTATCGTTTTACAAACTATTACCATAAGAGGAAATTAGGCAAATGGTGCAAGGCGTTTCTTTGTGTTGTTTCTTACAACTGCATGTGAATCTATATTTACCTCAATGAAAACTTCAAGTAAAAAATAGCTTTTAAAAAAGTCATACACCCAGGGAACTCTACTCAATATTCTGTAATAACCTATATAGGAAAAGAATCTAAAAAAGAATGGATGTATGTATAACTGAATTACTTTGCTGTACACCTGAAACTAACAGAACATTGTAAATCAACTATACTCCAATTAAAAAAAATAATAATAATACACCCCAATTTGGGATTAAAAAAAACCTAAGGAAATAATTTTTTTAAAAAGTCATACAGAACCTCATTTTCTGTGAGCCACTCTAGAAACCCAAAATTGGTGTTACTAGGACTTTTTTTAAAATTTTTATTGGAATATAGTTGATTTGCAGTGTTGTGTTAGTTTCAGGTGTACAGCAAAGTGAATCTGTTATACATACATGGTGTTACTATGATTTAAAATGCCTAGTTACACTTAGTAGTTTTCGTTAATTAGTTGTAAACAGATCTTCTGTTCTACTTTTGTAAATTTTCTAGAAGTAAGCTATGGAACATACATGAAACAATAAAGTATGATCCTCTACAGCAGGTATTGGCAAACTGTGGCCCACAGGCCAAATCCAGGTCTCCACACCTGTTTTTGTGCGGCCCACGGGCTAAGAATGGTTTTTACATTTTTTTAATTCAAAAAACATTCAAAAGAAGAATAATATTTTGGGACAAGTGAAAACTATATGAAATTCATGAATAGTTTGATTGGCACATAGCCACACTTGTTCATTGATGTATCGTCCATGGCAGCTTTGGGGCTACAACGGTACAGTTGAGTAGTTGCGACAGAGACTGACTCATAAAGCCTAAAACATCAACTCACCAACCCTTTTCAGGAAAAGTAGGTCCACCTCTGCATGAGAGGGATAATTGCCCAGAATTTGCTAGGCTCTGAGGGCTTCCCATTGTCATTTGGGTTTCCTAAAGTAGCCCTGAGCAGAGACATGTGATTTCCAGGCATTCCCTGAGACAACGAGGAAAAGGATGCTACCAGGTCACAACATAAACTCCATAGGAAAATGCCTGAGTTGATAGCATGTGATCTTGGGTTATGTTGCTTTGTCCTTCTGGCAAAAACATCACAACTTTCCAAACTCAGCCCATAGGGCAATAGGCATCCGCTCAGAGGGAAGGAACGAGGTTTCTTGTGGAGCACGGGAAACGATATGATCTCAGAGCAAGACAGACTTGGGTTCCAATTCAAATCATCATTGAGCCATTTGCCAGCTCTGTTACCCTTCTCCCCGGACTTTCTTTACACTTCTTTCAAATAGAGGTAATGATAACCAGTCTCAGGGACGTTGAGAGGATCCAGTGAACTCATACGTCAGGTGCCTAGCCTGCAGTGGGACGCCGCAAATGCTAGCTCCGGGATGGGAGGCCACTACTTGCTCTGTTTCGTGTCTGGGCTCTCCATGCCTCACATCCCTCAATCTAACCCCAGAATCTACCAAGAGTTCTCAGAATCCTTTTTCAAACATCACCCTGGCTCCATTTTTGCAGCGTTCTCCACAAGTGTCTATGGAGCGTCTTTCTTTCAGAACGAGACCGTCTCCCTGTTGCCCAGACCTCTCCACTAAGAGACCCAAGTGTAAGCTCTGCCACAGTGGAATCTAAATCAAGTCTGTTTTTCAGTTATAGGATGAAATATGTCTTCAGTGCTGGGGGAAACCTGCAGATTGATGTTATCCTAGTAGGCTCAGCACTAGTCTCCAGGAATAGGCCAATTCAGGTTTTTATTTTTTAATGTTTCCAGGCCTTCAGACTGTAAAGACAACCTTCCCACTGAAATCGTGTAGTCTGAAGGGAGGCATGCAGGGAGACTGGCTTTGCCAGTTCATCACAGGTGAACGTTCAATTCACAGTGCCCTGGCTTGTGATTAACTCTCCACATTGGTTCAAGGGGGACTTGGGCGTGCTTCCCACACGACTTCTCCTGGAGCAGATCAGGCTGGCGGCTGGGAGGCCTGTGTTCCTTGCCACACACACTCTGGAAAGGACATAACATCCAGTCTCAGGTGTCCTCCCAACTCTGGAACAGGCAGAACAGGACTGGAGTGACTTGACTTGCTGATGGAGACATGCATCCCTGGTCATTACTTTGATCCCTCATAGAGATGCTCAGGGAGGAGATTTTTAGGATGCTGATGTTTATCTAGTTTGGCATAACTGAAAGAGAGGGGGTGGTGAAAAAGCTGATGGCTGATTTTTTCACAGCGACAAATGAGTAATTTTGGAGTTGCCAATAGTTTTGCTTCAGAGCTATGGCTTAAATTACTTAATTTCTTTATGTCACTCCTCTTCCCCATGTGTCTTAAAAGATATGGCAACCTAACAACCAGCAGAATGCAACTACATGCATGTAAGGAGCCAAAATATATTTTTTTCTGTGTGGTCACTCAAGTTTAGTTGCCTAAAGATAAATGAGAATTATCTATCCCCACTGTAACCTGCCCCTCACCCCCCTTTCCTCTGTCAAAACTGTCTCTGTCTTTCTCTATCTCACTTACTTCACTTAGTGTGATAATCTCGAGGTCCATCCATGTTGCTGCAAATGGCATTATTTCATTCTTTTTTATGGCTGAGTAATATTCCATTGTATAAATATACCACATCTCCTTTATCCATTCATCTGTCGATGGACATTTAGGTTGCTTACATGTCTTGCCTATTAATGAATAAATTTATACATTTTATAAATGTAAAAATTTATAAAAAATTATAAATATTTATAATGTATAAATCTCTATTGTAAATAGTGCTGCAATGAACATTGGAGTGTATGTATCTTTTCGAATTATGGTCTTCTCCATATATGTGCCCAGGAGTGGAACTGCAGGATGATATGGTAGCTCTGTTTTTAGTTTTTTAAGGAGCCTCCATACTGTTCTCCATAGTGGCTGCACCAATTTACATTCCCACCAACAGTATAGGAGGGTTCCTTTTTCTCCACACCCTCTCCAGCATTTATTATTTGTAGACTTTTTAATGATGGCCATTCTGACTGGTGTGAGGTGATACCTCATTGTACTTTTGATTTGCATTTCCCTAATAATTATTGATGTTGAGCATCTATTCATGTGCCTTTTGGCCATCTGTATGTCTTCTTTGGGGAAATGTCTGTTTAGTTCTTCTGCCCATTTTTTGATTGGGTTGTTTGGTTTTTTTTGATATTAAGCTTCATGAGCTGTTTGTATATTTTGGATATTAATCCCTTGTCTGTCACATCATCTTAAAATATTTTCTCCCATTCTGTAGGTTGTCTTTTTGTTTTGTTTATGGTTTCCTTTGCTGTGCAAAAGCTTTGAAGTTTCATTAGGTTCCATTTGTTTATTTTTGTTTTTATCTTCATTACTCTAGGAGATGGATCCAAAAAGATATTGCTGCTATTCATGTCAAAGAGTGTTCTGCCTATGTTTTCCTCTAGGAGATTTATAGTATCCAGTCTTACATTTATAACTTTAATCCATTTTGAGTTTATTTTTGTGTGTGGTGTTAGAGAATGTTCTAATTTCATTCTTTTACATGTAGCTGTCCAGTTTTCCCAGCACCACTTATTGAAGAGACTATCTTTTCTCCATTGTATATTCTTGCCTCCTTTGTCATAGATTAATTGACCATAGGTGTGTGGGTTTATTTCTGGGCTTTCTATCCTGTTCCATTGATCTATATTTCTGTTTCTGTGCCAGTAACATGCTGTTTTGATTACCATAGACTTGTAATGTAGTCTGAAGTCATGGATCCTGATCCCTCCAGCTCTGTTTTTCTTTCTCAAGATTGCCTTGGCTATTTGGGGTCTTCTGTGTTTCCGTACGAATTTAAATTTTTTTTTGTTCTAGTTCTGTGAAAAATGCCACTGGTAATTTGATAGGAATTGCATTGAATCTGTAGATTGCCTTGGATAATATAGTCATTTTGACAATATTGGTTCTTCCAATCCAAGAACATGGTATATCTTTCCAACTGTTTGTGTCATCTTTGATTTCTTTCATCAGTGTCTTATAGTTTTCTGAGTAGGTCTTTTGCCTCCTCAGGTAGGTTTATTCCTAGGTATTTTATTCTTGTTTTTTTTTTAATGGCAGGGGACTAATATGAGTTGTTGACTTTAAATTTTGCCACTAATGACATAACAATAACAAAAAAACCTTCTTCCACACAACATATTCAAAAAATGGACATTTTACCATCAAAAAACATAAGCAGGATGTAATCTTAAAGAGGAGTCATTTATATTAAATAAATTTAGCTTTATGAACAAATTATTAAATTATCTACATTTTCTTCATTCCACTGCTCTTCATATGAAACTTCGTCGTGGATCAGTCCTAGTCTGATCCTTCATGGTTTCAAATTTCAGTAGCCCTGACAAATCTCTTCTTCATGAT
Organism: Eschrichtius robustus; assembly: GCF_028021215.1. Taxonomy (NCBI): domain Eukaryota; kingdom Metazoa; phylum Chordata; class Mammalia; order Artiodactyla; family Eschrichtiidae; genus Eschrichtius; species Eschrichtius robustus. The sequence goes on along the minus strand of NC_090845.1, from coordinate 8,871,756 downwards.
CTAGCCCCTTGCCTACCCTCCCACCCAAAATTTTCCTCACTCACATTCATGTACTCTCTGTGTCAAAATCACCATCAATGGAAGCCTCTCTCCCTTTCTGGACTTGATTTGACTCCTTGATAAGCACAAGAACTGTATCTTTGTTTTGTACCTGGTCAGTCTTCAAAAATAAATTTATTAACCTTTCAACTCAATGCTTGAGAGTATAGATTCTTAGCCAGACTGCCTGGGTTTGAATCCCAGCATCTCCGCTTACCAGCTGTATTAACTTGGACATGTTTCTCAACTTCTCTGTTCTCAATTCCTCATCTGTAAAATCAGAATTAACCGGATTTAATATGTTCATGTTTATAAAGTGCTTACAACAGTCCCTGGCTCAGAGTAACCACTATAAAAGCTATGGTTAAATAGAAGCAAAAACAGGTTTAAAAAAAAAAAGAAAAAAATTTACCTCACCAAAAACAGCACACCAAACTGTGCCCTGTCCTTTTTTCATGGAGTGTGCCACTGGCCCTAGGAAAGGACCAATATGGAGGGTGTCTGGATGAGTCAGTGAAAATATATCACAGATGCTGGAATAACAGCTCAAAGCCACTATGCAAACATGGACTTTGCTGTCCTATCCTAGTCAGAAGTGACCTCAGAATTCTCCTCTATGGTATCCATGGCTGCTGGCCATCTTGCCTCTACTCAAATGCCTCTAGGAAAAGGATATCATCCCCTAAAGGACATTTTATCCCACTGATAAGGGTGCCATAGAGAAGGACACTAGAGAGAGGAAAAGTATATAAAGAAAATCCTGAAGACTCCGTCAAAAAACTGTTTGAACTAATAAATTCACTAAAGTTGCAGGATACCAAATCCACACACAAAATTCAGTTGTGATTCTATACACTAGCAGCAAGCTATCTGAAAGAGAAATTAAGAAAACAATCCCATTTACAATAGCATCAAAAACAATAGAATACTTAGGAGTAAATTTAACCAAGGAGGTGAAAGACATGTGCTCTAAAAACTGTTAGACAGTGATTAAATGAATTGACAAAGGCACAAATGGAAAGATATCCCATGTTCTTGGACTGGAAGAATTAATATTGTTAAAACATCCCTACTACACAAAGTGGTCTACAGATTCAATGCAGTTCCTATAAAATTTCAGTGGCATTTTTTACAGAAATAGAAAAAAACAATCCTAAAATTTGTATGGAGCCACAGAAGACTCTGAATAGCCAAAGCAACCTTGAGAAAGAACAAAGCCGAAGGCATCACACTTCCTGGTTTCAAACTATACTACAAAGCTATACTAATCAAAATAGTATGATACTGGCATAAAAACAGACACATAGACCAATGGGACAGAGTCAAGAGCCCAGAAATAAACCCACACATATATGATCAACTGATCTTTGACAAAAGCACCAAGAACACACAATTGGCATATTCTCTTCAATTAATGGTGTTGGGAAAACTGGACATTCACGTGCAAAAGAATGAAACTGTATCCTTATGTTACACAAGATGACAAATGTTAGTGATGATGTGTAGAAAGGGGAATCTCTGTACAGTGTTGGTGGGAATGTAAATTGGTACAGACATTATGGAAAACAATATGGAGAGTCCTCAAAAATTAAAACTAGAACTACCGTATCATCCAGTAATTCCACTTCTGGATACGCATCCAAAGGAAGTAAAATCAGCATCTCAAAGAGATATCTGCATTCCCATGTTCATTGCTGCATTATTCACAACAACCAAGACACAGAAAACTTAAGTGTCCATCTACAGATGAATAGATAACGAAGGTGTAGTGTGTGTGTGTGTGTGTGTGTATAGTGTATATATATACATATATATAGTGTATATATATACATATACAATGAAATATTATTCAACCATAGAAAGAAGGAAATCCTGCTATTTGTAACAACATGGATGAATCTGGAGGACATTATTCTAAGTCAAATAAGCCAGACAAAGGCAAATACTGGATGGTATTACTTGTATGTGGAAACTTAAAAAAAAAAAAGTCAAACTCATAGAAACAGAGTGGAATGGTGGTTGTTGGGGAGAGGGGGTGGGTTGGGGGGTGGGGAGATGTTGGTCAAAGGGTACAAACTTTCAGTTCTAAGATGAATAAGTTCTGAGGATATAATGTACAACATGGTGACTATAGTTAACAATACTGTATTATATATCTGAAATTTGCTAAGAGAGTAGCTCTTAAGCATTATCACCATGCACACACAGACACAGGCACAAAAGGTCACCATGTGAGGTGATGGATGTGTTAATTAATTACACTAATCATTTCACAACGTATACATATGTTAAATCATCATATTGTACACTTTAAATATATACAGTTTTATTTGTCAGGTGTACCTCATTAAAGCTGAGGGAGGGAAGTCAAAAAGAAGCATAATAAATTTTTAAAATAAAATGAAAAAAAGGAGAATAGAGGTTACTAGGGGCTGGAGGAGGGCGGAATAAGGAGTAGTTATTTAATGTGTACAGAGTTTCAGTGTGGGAGGATGAAAAACTTATGGAAATCAATAGTGGTGATGGTAATACAATGTTGTAAATGTACTTAATGCCATTGAGTTGTACACTTTAAAATGGTTTAAATGGTAAATTTTGTGTTATGAATATTCTACCACTGTAAAAAAAATAGTTTAAAAAAGAGAATGGCTTCTCAGAGAGGGGCTTCTTAAAAACAGGCATCTTAGATGATGACTTCCTGGAGATAGGCATAATGAAGAGGAATACCACAGAAGGGGCACTATAGACAAGGGCATCGTAGATTGACTGCATCATAGAGAGGTCCATCACAGATAACGGCATCATAAAAGGGGACATCGTGGTAGGTCATTACAGAGATGGATCTCATAGGAAGGAGTTTTGATGGTTACCATATGTAAGTTCATCATAGAGAGAAGGAACATAGGATCATCCTAGAGAAGTCTGTCAGACAGGAACGCCTTAGAAGCTTTCGTGTCAGCTTCTCCTCTCTGGACATCAGGTTGTGAGCTCCATGAGACCAGAGATGGATCTTATTCATCTTTACTTTTCCAACATCGGACACATACTTCGGCATACAATAGCTACCCAATCTTGTTTGTGGGGTGACTATATGTATACCATCCCTTCTACACATGGCCTTTGAAAAATGTAGAACCTGTTACCCATTTCTTCTCTTCTGCAGACTGAATTGGCCTAGTTCTTAGAAAAATTTCCAATGTGCTGAATATTTCTGACTTTTCCCATCCTAAGAGCCCTCTGCATACCCATTTGTGGTAGGCAGAATTTTTAAGATGCCCCCCCCCCAAAGATGTCCTGCCCTAATCCCTGGAACCTGTGATGTTATGAGATATTACTCCCATGACTACGTATGTTATTCCCTATTAAAATAGGGAAATTATCTGGTGGGCGTGATGTGGTCCCACGAGCCCTTAAAAGCAGAGAACACTTTCTGGCTGGTGGCAGAAGAGGAAGACAGAGAGATTCAAAGCATGAGAAAGATTTGATGCAACATTTCTGGCTTCGAAGATGGAAGGAGCCATGTGTACGGATGGAAGAGCAGCCAGTAGGAGCTGAGCAACCCTTCACTGGCAGCCAACAAGGAAATGGAGACCTCAGTCCTACAACAACAAGGAACTAAATTTGGTCAACAATCTGAATGATCTTGGAAGTGAATTGTTTCCCAGAGCCTTCAGATAAGAGTCCTAGCTGTCAAACACTTTAATTTCAGCCTTGTGAGACCCTGAGCGTAGAACCCAAGACAGCCTGTCCAGATTTCAAACCTCCAGAACTGTGAAATAATAAAAAGTGTTGTTTTAATTCACTAAATTTGTTGTAATTTGTTAGGCAGCACTAGAAAACTAATATGTCATTTATCACAGTCTTTCTTTATAAGTTCCTGGAATTGATTCTTTTAATGAGCATTCTAACTAAATATTTTTCTTTCAGTTCTAAGTAGGAAAAGAATTCCTTCCCCATCCCTGCCCCTTTGATTTGAGAGGATTTTTTTCTTTCCTATTTCAGATCATTAATTGCCAGTTAGATTACTTAAAATATATTTTCAAAATGAACTGCGGTAATGTTTGCACTTATGAAAAAGGAGCAATTGTTTTCCTATTTCTGATTTGTTTCATGTAATAAGATATGGTTGATAATGTGAGGAACTTGAGTGCTGTGATAGAAACACATTTGGACAATTGGATTTCTAGATCTTTAGATTTCTAGATCTCTCTAGTTGAGAAGAGTGTAACTTGTTCATAAATTTAAAATATTTTAACAGCAGAACCATCTGGTTTCCACTCCAGCATGTAAAGAGCTTGGAAACCATCACTTCTGCCCTCTTAACAAGAAAAAGGCTGAACAAACTGAAAATCAGTAACTGAGCTCCATCGGAGAATGAACTCACAAGGCAAAGTGCCATCCTCAAAACTGGAGAGACAGGCAAATACAGAGACTATAATCAGTTTACCTAAAGCGGAAGCCACTGGACCCAGTAGCTGGTAGCAACACTTAAACCAGAACTTCAGTGAATTGCTGGTGGCTGAGTATCGACTAGCTTGAGAGTTAAAAACTACTGGGGGCTCAGTCTAAGTGGGGACCCCATACTTTTGCGTGTTTCACCTCTAGGATTCCCACCAAATTCTCATGGTGAAAATCAGAGGAAAATCCTCTAGTGCTTGGGCAGAGTGAGGGGGAAAGAAGCCATTTCGAAATACAATTTTGAAATAAGCTCAGGGGAAAAGTAACTATTTTGAAACAAGCCCAGAGCATTCTTTACAACAAAAACCTCACCAGCAAGAGAAAAGAATTTACCAGAGCTTTATCGACTTGAGAGAAGGGAAATTACCCAATTTCAGCCCTCTTTAGCCTTCCTACCTTGCATGAGGGGAACAGCAAAAGCTAAGAAGTGCTTGTGAGGATCACGTCCCATGGGCACAGGCACACTCAAAAATTAAGAACTAATCATAGGATTATAGAATGCCCCCCCACTCTGTCATTGCATTAATAGGGCTCCTGTCTAATGACAGTAGATTACAAGCGAAATAACTATGATGCTCAGACTCGAAGCAGGAGTTTTTAAGGAAACACAAAGACCACAGGAGGGGAAACAACACAAAACAGAACAAGGATACTCAAGGAAGTTGAAGCCTCTGATACCTACAGCTACAACAAACACAGCCTAATTCCTAGGCAGATCAACATAAAGCCTATCTCAGTTCCTATTACTCAACACATCATGTCCAACTTTCAACAGAAAATTACAAGCCACTCTAAAAGGCAAGAAAAACCACAATCTGAAGAGACAAAGCAAGCATCAGAACTAGACTCAAGTATGGTACAGACTTTGGAATTATCAGACCAGGAACTTAAAATAATTGTGATTAATATGCTAATGGCTCTAATGGAAAAAGTGGACAACATGCAAGAATAGATGGGTATCATAAGCAGAGAAATGGAAGCTCTAAGAAAGAATCAAAAGGAAATGCTGGAAATCAAAAATACTGTAACAGAAATGAAGAATGTCTTTGATGAGCTTATAGTAAACTGTACATGGCCAAGGAAAGAATCAGTGAGCTGAAAGATATGCCAGGAGAAACTTCCCAAAACTGAAATGCAAAGAGAAAAAAAGAATAGAAAAAAAAAAAAAAAAAGGAACATAGTATCCAAGGGTTGTGAGACAATTGCAGAAGGTATAACATCGACATAATGGGAATATCAGAAGAAGAAAGAGAGAAAGGGGCAGAAAAAATAGCTGAAGTAACAGTGACTGAGAATTTTCCACAATTAATGACAGAAACCAAACCATAAATCCAGGCAGTTCGTGAAACACAACTAGGATAAATACCAAAGAGTCTGTACCTAGCCATATCATATTCAAACCACAGAAAACCAAAGACAAGGAGAAAATCTTTAAAATATAGTAACAGCTGCTTATTATGTGGCAAGCATAATATAAGCATTTTACTTATGTCACTTAATTTATATGGAAATCCCATCTCAAGGACTTTATATTCATCCACATTTACAGATTATAAAACTGAGAGTTAGGAGGTTAAGACTACTTGTTTAGAAAGTGAATTGACAAGAATTCAAACTCAGACTGTGTTCTAAGTACTAAGAAATAGTGCTGATGGAGCATAACTTAGTATGATGAATACGTATTGACCTCAGAATGGAAAGTTATAAATTTCTGCATTCTGATAGTAAAGTTTAGAGCTGTGGTTTCCCATTAGTATGGAAATTGTCAAACATAAATTGTCACTTCTAATAGTTATACAAAGGAACTGATATTGAACATAAAGGCTGATCTACAGATGAAGAGAATAACAAAATCAAATAAATAGGAATTTTAACAATTCCAAATGAGCTTTGACTAATTTTTAAAGCCAAGGGAAATTACTTAATTTCTCATATTACTAAATGTAATCAGGCCAGAAATTTTTTGAATTTGAGTCTTGATTATTCATTTATTAAAAAATAAAAGCTCCAGAAAAGATGAAAACTTTCTAATCCAAAGGACTGCTCCCTGCTGATGAAGCTAAACCAAACAGAGCTAGCCTAACCAGCCAGGTTACCAAAATGATTCCTTAGGTGATGACTCAGCCATCCCCTAGTTTTAAATCTCAGTGTAGGTTGGAATTCTCTGTAACTCCAGCCTGGTTAAATAAAGTGATTTCTAAAATTTCCATCATTCAGTATGTACTTGTTCTTTGTTCATTTATATTAATTCATTGCATCTATGTATTCATTGATTGTTTTTCTGCCTAATGGTTGCACCCTTTCTGTTTTATACTTTTGACACAGGAGTTAAGCAAAGGTATTAGGCCCAGGAGGCAATGTGTTCACTGCATTGTTTTTAGCCTATTTTGGGGGTGTGATCTAGTGGAGGAGTTCAGCTATCTGTCACTTTGAAAAAATAGCATCACTGTATTCTGTGTGTCTCAAACTGGTAGCTACATGTGTCAAGCCAGTTGGTTTTATTTGGCCTTTCTGTGAGGCTCTTGTATTAGGAATGTATTGCTGCCTAACAAATTACCCCAGAACTTAGAGGCTTAAAACAATACACATTCATTATCACACAGGTTTTCCTGGTCAGGAGTCCAGGCATACCTTAGCTGTGTCCTCTGCTCAGGGCCTCACAAGGCTGTGATCAAGGCGTCCACTGAGGCTGAAGTCTCATCTGGAGGCTCGACTGGGGAAGAATATGCTTCCAAGCTCACTCGTGTTGTCGTTGGCAGGATTCAGTTCATTGAGGGCTGTTGGACTGAGGGCTTTATTTCCTTTCTGGCTGTTGGCCAGAGGCCGTGCTCCATTTCTTGCCATGTGGGCCTCTCCAACATGCCAGCTTGCTTCATCAAAGCCAGCTAGGGAGAGAGTCTGCTAACGAGATGGAGATCACAATCTTTTTTTGACCAGTCATGGAAGTGACTTCCCTCGATGTTGCCCTATTCTATTAGTTAGAGGCAAGTTACTTAAGGGAAGGTAGATACCAAGTCATGAATACCAGCAGGTACAGACCATCGGAGACCATCTTAGAGGTGCCTACCATAGTACTTTTGGTGGTTTGAAGGACAGTATAATTAGGTACCTATTGTGCCTGATCAAAAAGACTTCTAGCTCCAGAAAAGAGTTTAGATTCCAGCTCAGCTACTTCCAATAAGTCTGGACTTTGGTAGTTTCTTGCCTTCTTTAGGTCTCAATTTCTCCTTTGAGAAATATGGAGATAAACACACTGGCTTTGCCTAACAGCTGTGAAGATGTAGGAAGAGTGTCTGCTGGTCTCCCATCTGGTGGGTGAAAGTGTTCATGGCATGCTACTATCTCTTCACCTCCCTCATGGCTCGAAATGAGACTTTAATCAGTCTGTTTGGTATCTCAACCACACCCTAAACTTCCTGGAAGTTCTGGAAGTCTGTTGAGTTGTCATGATTTTTCTTATATCTCACCCAAACCATATACTGATTAACTCAGTAAATGAATGCTTTTTGGTAATGATGGTTTTCAATTATGATATTTTTATAAAATAACCCAAAGGATTTGATTCTGACTTTTTACTCTCATAAGATTTTTCCCTGCTACCTTCATGCTCTGGCCTACGTGCATGGTTAGAAATCTAAGTTTCCTACAAATTACAGTATCTGTTGCCCCTCATCGTACTCTGCATGGTGGTCAATAATTGATCACTTTGCCCAAATTCAATACATTTCTCTTTAAAACAGTTTTTTGAGTGCTTGCCTACTTGTCCATTATTCCTCACTGACATTTGCTTGAGAGGGGGAAAAAGGAAGGAGGACAAAATTTGTGTTAAAGAACTGTCTGCAGAAACCAAGGTAGAGGTGGCCACATCACAGTAATTTTAGTAATGGTGGCCTGGTGGGTGAGAGAGGTTTGGAGAGGGGTTGTCTCTGATGTGAATGTTGATCCGATGACCTCATCTCAGTGCTGCTTGCTAATATTAGATATTTTAGAAGGCTGATCCCAACACCAGTAAGAACTAAATGTAATATGAATTCACCTTATAAATAAAAATTCCAACGATATTCACCAATAAGAAGAAGAGTCACCCACAGTTACCATCATGGTGACAAAAAAATCAATCCAAGACACATCTTCTCTTACTCCAATATGTGGTGTGTCTTCTGTTTGGCCCTGGAGTATTCATGGTTAGACTGAGGAGCACAAAAATGGCTGCCGACTAAGAAATGGTTGTTAAATGTCAGGTGCTTACAAAACACAGTCTCTAAAGTTCCTACAATGACCATACAGATGGACTGTCTTGCTGTTTTTTTTTCTTCCTTCCCTTTACTTCTTTCCCTTCCTTCCCTTTCCTCCCTTCCCTCCCTTCTCCCGACTCCACTCTCTCCTTAGAAGTAGGAATGAGGATCATGGTAAACTCAGAGTGATTAAAGATACTCCTCACCACATAGCTCGCCGGAGACTCCAGAGTCTGCAGTGTGTCTTCTTCACCCTTCTGACTTGCACTAGAAATCTAAGGGAAAATAAATCAGTAATAGAAGCAAAATGCAGTGAGGAATCAAAGTGGTCAAGTGCTGTTGTAAAGCTTGAGTGAGTGAAGTTTAAAGAATTCAGATGAGAACTTTCAGAAGATAGAAACCAAAATAGGAGAGGGGAGGGGAGAGGGGGGAGCATCAAGGTGAGCCGGGCACGGTTGTTAGACCCTAAGGCAATCCACAGCAGTGAGCAGCGTTATCTGCTTTCGAGGGGCTCCAAGTCCTGGGGACACGACAGATGATTCAGGACGTTTTAATGTAAGGTGACGAAGCAAATCGAGAGGGACCCTCTAGGGGACTCACTACGGGAAGGGGAGCTGTAGAGAATAATTGCTCTAATAGGAGAATATAAGGAATTAATTCTCTAGGTCACAGCCACAGCTGGCAAGGCCCCATCTGCAAAGCCCACCGCAAATGCAGCACCTGCCGTGCTCTCTGGAGCCCGGGCACTGATAACCATAAAACAACTGCTGTTGGGACTTCCCTGGCGGTCCAGTGGTTAAGACTTCGCCTTCCAATGCAGGGGGTGGAGGTTCGATCCTGGTCGAGGAGCTAAGATCCCACATGCCTCGCAGCCAAAAACCCAAAACATAAAACACAAGCAATATTGTAACAAATTCAATAAAAACTTTTAAAAATGGTCCACATCAAAAAAATTCTTTTAAAAATAAATAAATAAGGTATAAAATTTAAAACAAAACAAAACAAAACTGCTGTTTCAGAACCCACCGCTCCAATGTGCAGCTCTGTTACTGTACCCGAAGGCACTTCCAAAGGCCAGGCCCCTGCTCAGTGCCTGCTTTCTGGCCATTTAAAGTGCTGGCAGAATAAAGAACAGCTGATGGGTAAAGGCTAGAGAAGAAAACAGATTGGCTGGACAGCACGGGTGAGATTTTTAAGGACTAAGCAATGCATCAAGCATGGGGTTTTGCATATTGGTCTGTCTCAGAGGGAGAGTAACATACAGGAAGGATACTTAGTCACAGGTACTAATATTGACTGGTGATGCCCACGTCCTCGCGATGGGAGCCAACAGCTCCCCACCTCAGGGCGATGACTTCCTCTTCCCCGTGTAGGGGAAAGCACCGACTATATGCTTGGGTGGAGCTACCTTCAAGGCCTGTCTCAGCTCCTTGCTGGCTACACGACTCTGGCGAATCACTTTACCTCTCAGTAAAATGGGAGAAACTGCACCTTCCTTGTAAAGTGAGTGGAGAACTGAATAAAATAATGCAACAGGAGTGCTCCTTGTAGGGTTTCTATTCTGGTGGTGCTGGTCAATTTGGCTTTTTTCATAAAGGGAGCTGATATTGGCACTGAAGACCACAAATGGATCGTTAAACCCCCATGAATCGCTCTGCGAACAGTTAGGCAAGCTGAAGAGAAGTGCTCTGCCCTGATTTATTGGGTCCCACTCTAAATATAACTCCAATTGTCCTCAGACTTCTTAAATAGTTAGCTTTTAAGTAGTATTGAAAACCTGAAAATAGAAAGAATACAGTGAATGCCTGGCCCGTAAGACATTTCACTGTGCAGTAGTTCACATGGATGAATTTCTGTTAGGTCACCTGAAAATTAGCAACCACATTTTTGCAGAGAAGGTATATTGATAGATGTATCTCCATTGAATGGGGGGATGAGAGGGAAAACAATAGCACACTTTATTTAAGTAGTATTCAAATCATTAATTTCCTTGATTTATAACTACAAGATGCTCATTATTCATGATTGGTTATTCTAGAAATTACATGAAAGTGACTTGGAAGCATTTAGACTCCTCTTAAACTGAATCTATGATGCCAGTATGATCCCCAAGCAGCTGTTGAATTAGTTGATGGGAGACCTATAGAAAGGAAGGGTGTTTAAATTGTCATTCATAAAAGCTCAAACGGCCCCTAGTCAAGAGTTAGACTCGGGGCCCAGACCTCCCACACTCCACATTTGTGGGGAGCCTTGCTGTTCCTCGAGAAGAATGCTGGGTACACACCCGCCCTCTGTGATGAGCCACATTCTTTCCAGCTGACCACCCTGAACATGGCCTAGTTTTGGTTTTGTTAATAAGAAAGGCAAGGTATGAAATAGATCACAAGATGCAAGCTATTCGTCGAGGGCTTAAAGCAAAACCACAGGTTAGATTGAGATGGACTATGTCAAATATATTTCTCTTCAGCCCCAATAAAAATGTGGGGTTTGCACCATGCATGTCATTAACCCATCAGGAAATAAAGATTAAAAAATGCTACTAATCTACTTTTCATCTCTCTGTAAACACCCTCTTAAAGAAATTATACCATTCATACCAAATGTGCATCTGGTGCTAAATCAAAACCCATAAAATATCATACAAGAAAATTGTGAAAGCAAACAAAATCCCTCGATAGTGTAACGTGAAATAACCCATGTACGATTGTCAACAGCTTTTAAAATGCATTTTTCCAATTAGGATAAATTATTCCTGGGCAAATAATAAAGTTTATGAAAACCCTGAAGAAAAGCTTTGTCTAAATCCGTGTCATCTTTACACAAGAAGGCTGATGAAGATTTATGGTAGATTTCTTGCTAAGTCTTTCTTCCCACCTAGTGCCTTTTAGTGAACAAACTTACAGCCTCATTCCTCCATGGGAAAAGCAGTGTATAGAGATTTGGTTGATGGCCTTTACTGAGTAAAGGCAGATAAGAAGTTTTATGGGTAGCAAGATTTAGACTTGGAGGATTTACTCTTGGATTATAACCAAGACAAGGGAATGAGGCAGTTGGAACACATTTTCTTTAGGTTGTCTTTAGAGATTGTTTGCTGATTAATGGCCTTTTCAGAATGTAAAATCTTGTAAGGCCGATACCAGGGCTAGTTCCGCTCTTTCTGTTGTTAATCTAAATACATCGTCATTAAGAGAGGTTAGTTACTTTAGCAAAAGGCAGAGACAAACGACTTATTTCTTCATTGGTTTCAAACTAAAACCAGCTCTCTTCTTTCCCTTTAAAGAGCTCTTCGTACAAATATTATGATCTTTAAATGTCTGGTTTGAAACTAGTTTTGAGATCCGTCCACCAATTGCAAATATTGCCGAGTCTTAGAGGCATTTACAGGCCCTGGTTGTTTTAAAAAAGTGTAATCTTGGCATACAGTTCTTGATGAAGGCATAAAATTCTGCATTGAATTTCAGGGAGTCTTCCTCCAAGAGCAGTCGTGGCCTGCTGGCATTTCAGAAAAATGCTGAGCAACGTCCACGACTCAGCAACAGATGATACAGGGCAATGCGTGTACACATTCTGGATTGATAAGTTTATAGTGTCCAAGAGATAAAATGTGTCAGCATATGTTGAAAGAGGAAAATAATTCGAGAACATTTGCTGATCTTTTTCTTCTAGTTTTTCATGTACAGTCGCTTTTTTTTAACTTTTTATTTTATATTGGAGTATAGTTGATGAACAATGTTGTGATAGTTTCATGTGTAGAGCAAAGTGATTCAGCTATACATATACGTGTATCTATTCTTTTTCAAATTCTGTTCCCATTTAGGTTGTTCCATAATACTGAGTAGAGTTCCCTGTGCTATTATACCGTAGGTCCTTGTTGGTTGAACAGCGGTTTTCAACCTGGGTTGGTATTGCCCTCCAGGAAACATTTGGCAATGTCCGGAGGCATCTTTGGTTGTCACAGCTGATGGGTGGGTGCTACTGGCATTTAGTGGGTGGAGGCCAGGGAAGCTGCTGAATATTGAACAGTGCACAGGACATCTCCCCTTCCCCCATCCCCTTGCCACCAACAGAGAATTATCTGATCCAGGATGTCCGCAGTGCCTAGGGTGAGAAACCTTGCTCAAGAACGGTCACGGAGTCCATGGAAAGTACTAATTGTGGGCAGATGGGCTGGGTGGGTGGGTGGGTGGGTATGTTTTCATTGGCTCAGTATGTGTGTGAATTAAGAAAAGGTCAAAGGCTTGACATTTTTCACCTTCAAGTCTCTTAATGGATCAACTGTTATTTCAAAGATTAGAAAGGAAAAAAAAAAACCATAGGTAAGTGCTGAATGTATAATGAAGTCATGTCCCTTCTTGTTTCTTGATCTGCTTCCAAAGAGAAAAGAAAGAAATCACCCACAGACTGATGTTTATGCTTCTTTTGTGTTTGGGTTAATTAAACAAAAAAGGAATGGCAGTTACCGTTTCGGGGAACGTGGTATCCATGACTTATAGATTTCCCCCAAGTGCATAGCTCTCTGGGTAGTGAGTTGGTTACTCCGAGGTGTCGGTGCAAACTGTCATTTTACTCGTTGATTTATAGGGTGTGTCACCTTCAGTCACTCAGTTCAAGTTCCTTAGCTGCGTGCCTGCTGACGGGTTTCTATGTGACGGTTGATCTTGTGTTGGGAGCAGCTGATTTCTCTTAAACGCCTATGTCTATGTTTGCTACATTTCTATGACAATGTGTTCACACCAATATAATTATGACTGCATTAGCACTTGCCCTGTAAACCACATGATTCAGGGCTTTATGAGTCTGTAATAAAAACTCTCTCCAGGCAGAAACTTGTCTCAGACATGGAACTTTGGGGGTGAGGGCAGTTGTAAATGGTCGGTGTTGATTAGGACCTTCTGAAGTTTGTGGTCATTAGAACTCCCATTTATTGGTTAGCGCTCCGCAGAGGCAAGACTGTGTGCTGTGGGATTTCCATCTTTAATCATTAGCTAAACCTAGGACCTTTGCCAGGTTTCACCCTCATCCATTAATTCTTTCAACAAATAATTGAGTGCCTTCAATGGGCTGGGACAGGTGATCCTTCAGTGAACAGCACAGAGTTCGTGTTCTCATAGAGCTTATATTCTATGGAAGGAGGAAGGAAAGAAAGGAAAGAGGAAACAAGAAAGAAGAAAGGAATTGAAGAGTTGTTGCTACTTGGGAACAGTAGACAAAGACAGTCTCTGTGGGAGGTGACCTGAAGGAGGACGCAGCGTGGGCAGGGCATTCCAGGCAGAGGGACCAGCCGGGGCCAGCCTCTGAGGCTTGATGTGAAGGAAGGCCCATAGGCTGATGCACAAAGGGCAAGGGCAGGATGCGGCACGGGTGCTAGCCAAGGAACCAGGGAGTCTGGGCCCTTCTAAGTCGGGGTGAAGAGCTTGACTTTTTAAGCTGGAGTTAGTGGGGGGACAGGGACATGAGATGACTGAAGGTTTAAATAGATCCCTGGCAGTTACGGGCAGGAGAAGGAGCAGGAAGACCAGGTGAGAGCCAGCTGCTGAACACCAGATGGCGATATTGTAAACTGGTTTGCAGGGCCTCGTCTGCACCCCCCCTTCAGGGAAAGAACACAGCTGAGGAACATTCAGGAAGTGAGGGGCAGACTGACACCCACCTCCTGCTAGAGGCACCATCCACGTGAGATCTGCGAGATCAGGAGGGATGGGGGAAAGAGCATGGCCTTTGGCAATTCGTTTGCTCATCTGCAAAATGGAATTTAGAACGCGTACCCTGCGGAACCGTGGGAAAGGTCAGCAGAGCCTGAAAAGCTCCCAGCCCAGTGCCCAGCGATAATCATCTTACGTCCCGGCAAATCTGTTGTTAACTCAGGTAAACAGATCACACATCCATGGCCACTTTCCAGGGAGGTGGAAGGGTAAGGTATTACCTTTTAATTGCTCTCAGGACGTGGTAGAGGCCCTTTTGTGTTCGACTTGATATACAGAGGACCATCCCAGTGGCTGACATGACTGATTGATTGATTTGCTGCTTTTCCGTTTCCACATCTTCTTAGCTCCTCTTTCTCTTTCGCTTCTCACATTTGTAGGACTTTTAATATATTGGGTTGGCCAAAAGGGTCGCTCGGGTTTTTCCGTAACATCTTACGGAAAAACCCGAGCAAACTTTTTGGCCAACCCAATATATTGCCTCATATTGCCTTCTGGAAAGATGGAGGCATTCAGTGAGAATGTCCTGCTCCCTTTATTAAAAACTGAGATATAATTCACGTGCCATAAAGTTCACCCTTTAAAGTGTCCAGTTCAGTGGGGTTTTTGGTACATTCACAGAGTTGTGCCACCATTACAACTCTCTAATTCAGAACATTTCCATCAGCCCCAGAAGAAACCCTGTGCCCCCTAGCAGCCACTCCCCGTTCCCTCCTCCCCAGCCCCTGGCAACCGCTAACCTGCTTTCTGTCTCTATGGATTTGCCTCTTCTGGACGTTTCATCTAAGTGGAATCGTACAATATGTGGCCTTTTGTGTCTGGCTTCTTTCACCAAGCATCATGTTTTCAAGGCTTATCTATGTTATAGTTAGCTCCTATGTCTGAGCTATGTATTTATTTATATTTGTCAAAATAGGATTTTTTTGCACAGTAGTTATAGTTGGTAGGAAATTCTACCGATTAGTTTTATTTTCTCACATGTCAAGTCAGAGTTTATTGATTTATTATCATTCTCTTAGTATATCTTACAACTAGAGCATTCTCTCCTTGGTACCACTGCAGTGTTTCCATCAATGATTCTATTTTTCCCACTTGTTTTGGAGCTGTCTCCCTTGTTCCCAGTTGGTTTTTTTCCTTTCCTTCTGTGTAGTTTGGTGCAGGGCTGGCAAACTGTAGCCCAGAGGCCAAATCTGGCTTGCCATCTCTTTTTTTTGTTTGTTTTAACATCTTTATTGGAGTATAATTGCTTTACAATGGTGCGTTAGTTTCTGCTGTATAACACAGTGAATCAGTTATACGTATACATATGTCCCCATATCTCTTCCCTCTTTTTGTAACTAAAGTTTGATTGGAACACAGCCATGCCCATTCGTGTACATCTTGTCTGTGGCTGTTTTCATGTTATGATGACCATGTTGAATTGTTGAAAGAGACCATATGGCTCACAAAGCCTAAAATATTTACTAGCTGACCTTTATAACAAAAGTTTGCCAACCCCTGTTCTAACGTCTGACGGACGACAGGACCTAAGTGTTTATTTGGTTCTAATCAGAATGATTTGTGACTCATCGTGACCTCTCTGGACTGGGGCAACTCATCGACAAAAATCATGAAGATGAGAAAATCATTTGTTGATATAATTGTTTTCCTCTAGACAGGAGGGTAAAAAAAGTATTCCTTCAATGAAAAAAGATGTTAGACTCTTTCTTAATATTTCAAGACAGAAAGAATGTTAGTGAACATAACTGTTACCTTGAGGATTATAAATGTCATATTGTAATCACACACGCCCATACATACCACCCAGTGGCACACACATGTGTATCAAACTTGACAGCGGGTAAATTACTTAAACCTTTCTCAGCTCAGAAAATGCAGGAACTCTAGCTGGAGGCTTCCACGATTGCACCATTTGGGTTTCCATTATGATCAGAACCCACATGTTTGGAGTCTTGTAGTAAAACGCAGGCAATTTTCATGTCATTGCATCTTTGCCTGCCAATGTGAACTGGACCCTTTTATCTGGGCTGAGACATTACCCCAAAGCAAGCTTTTGGCATGGATGTTACTTCCTTCTCTTCCTTCCTGAATTTGAGGAACAAAGAATTTACGGTCATATGAGCCCTCGTGTTTTCTGAACAAAATTGAAACGTGCTCTTAATTTTTTCTTTTTTTATTTCCAGATGCCTCCCTTGTAAATCATCCCCCTTTGATAGCAGTCTCTTTCTTGACCCTGCTGTGCCCCTGGCTCAAGTGTCTCAGGTGCCCCATTACCTTTACATTTCTGTCTTCCCCATTGGCCTATAAGCCTTTGAGAAAATAGACTGTTTCCTTTCCATGCCTCTCTTCCCAATGCCTAATGAAGAACGTGGCACTGCACAGTGCTGGACAAATGTCAGTTGACCACGTGCATGAATGTACTTAAAGCTTCAAGCATTTTCCTTCACATATGTTGTTTTATTCATCCATAAATTCCTTGTATATATATATATATATATTTTATTTATTTATTTATTTATTTATTTATTTATTTATTTATTTATTTATTTATTTATTTATTTATTTATTTATTTATTTATTTATTTATTTATTTATTTATTTATTTATGGCTGTGTTGGGTCTTCGTTTCTGTGTGAGGGCTTTCTCTAGTTGCGGCAAGTGGGGGCCACTCTTCATCGCGGTGCGCGGGCCTCTCACTATCGTGGCCTCTCCCGTTGCGGAGCACGGGCTCCAGACGCGCAGGCTCAGCAGTTGTGGCTCGCGGGCTTAGTCGCTCCGCGGCATGTGGGAGCTTCCCAGACCAGGGCTCGAACCCGTGTCCCCTGCATTGGCAGGCAGATTCTCAAGCACTGCGCCACCAGGGAAGCCCTTGAGGATTTCTTGGTGGGGGAGGAGCTTTAGAGGAAACGGAATATGCGAAGCCTCTGAGTTGGGATCATTGTGGCTAAAGCAGAGGGAACAAGGTGGCGGTGCGAGGTCGTCAGGGTCCAGGTCACAGGCACCTTGCTGGTGTTGAAGCCAGGTTGAATGTTATCCCCAGTGCAGTGGGGATCTGTTAAGAGGGCTGAACAGAAGACAGTCTGATCCTGGTGCACAGCAGTCTCAGAAAGGAGAGATGATGGGAGCTTGGCCAAGGGTGGGGCAGAAGAATAGGAATTCATTCCCTTAAAAATGGAGAATCCTCTTATGTATTATTAGCCCACTTCTAGAAAAGTTATCCTTTGTCTTAATCCCACAGACAGATAAAGACAGGATTAGGGCATTTATTCAAGAATAGATGACTTACATTTTTAATCCACTCATTATTGTGGAATTATAAATTCCTCTGTTTAGCTGGTATAAATTTCCTCACTTAAAATCTGGAACGAGTAATATGCTATAGCAAAATATTTCTAAACCTTGGCACTGTTAGCATTTTGGACCAGATAGTTCTTTGCCGTGGAGGCTGTCCTGTGCTTTATAGGATGTTTAGCAGCATCTCAGGCTTCTGCCTACTACATGCTACTTCCCCAAGTGTCACCACCAACCTGTGTCCAGATATTGTTGAACATCCCCCGGGTGGCACAGTCACCCCTCTTGAGAACCACTTCAGATCAGCACATACGCTGGTATTGCCCTTCTCTCTTTCACATGGGGTTATTATTTTCTACCTATCTTCCCAGGAATGTGGGGTTCCCCAAAAGCAGGGGTGATGCCTCATTCTTCTCCCTGACACCGTTTCCTGCACACATAATAAGCAACACATTGGGAGATCCATACATATTTGTGGAACAAGTGAATGAACAGTGAATGGACCTAAAATGTGATACAACCATGAGCATGGGATTGGGATCCAGGGAAACTTAAGTCATTCTCTCCCACTGCTGGTTCTTCTAATTAAAGAAAGGATCACTAGAAAGAGTATGGAGGGAAGTTATTAGAGACTGTTTAGGCTGTATAAAATATTACTATTTCGTACAGAATTGCTTCAAATAAATCCATTAAACTTTACAAAGTCATTAATTGTCTAGATTCGGTTGTTTAACTTCTCTCATCAGGTTCAGTTAGTCAGTTTCTCTGAGCTGTATCTCCTTGAGTTGAGGGAGTATGGTGGCTGACTCCTGAGCTTTGGAGTCAGAATTTGGATCAAATTCTGGCCCTGCCACTTATGACCTGGGTGGTAACAGCCAAATAGTTTAACATCCCTGAGTTTCAGTTTCCTCATCTGTAAAATGATGATGGTGAAATCTGTCTCACCATTAAGTTAATAAATATGATAATGAATGTAAAGTGTAATTTCTAAACTATAAAGCACTATATAAATATTCATTATCATTAATAAGAGTTAATCACAGTTCATTAGGGAGCCCTGTTTAATTTTTTATTATGTTTTCCTAACAAAACATTTTTTAAAAACTTGCTTTGGGTTATACTACATTTTAGGAAAAAAATCTAATGTCAGGAAAAAAAATATTTCTTTTGCTTTTCTTTAAATAGAATGTTTTTGTTATTTTCTTAAAATCTTACTTTTGGTTATACATGTAGTATATGGAAACATTCTTGTTACAAAATATTCAAACTAGCAAAAATACATAAAGTAGATTGATGAAAAATATATTCCTCATTGCCCCACCACCATTACTTACTCAAGGGAAACCAGTTTTAACAGTTTGGAGTTATTTTTCTGTATTTTCACATATATTTACTTTATTTTTACATAGCTAGGAATATATTTTTTGTACCGTGATATCTTTTTTTTTTCATTAATTCACGTCTTAAAATATTTTTTGCCATTATGTTCTAATAAATGGTGGGTTATTGAGATATCTTATCTTATCTTGGACTACCAGCCTATTCTTCATCTAAATTAGTGCCCACAATAAATTAGAAAGTATTGCCTAGAAACATGCATTCTTCCAGGCTTCTCAGAACAGATTGAGAAGGGCATCAAATGTGTCACATGTGGACACTTGGAGCTTGTTGATTCGTGCGCTTTTCTACCATGGCACAATCTGACAATGTAAAAACTTTGAAAATACAACTTGTAAGGGGGGTTGGCATTGATGTTAGTTGGTGAGTTCCCATAATGAAAGTCACACCAAAATGTGTCAATTGTATTTGACATTCAGGTTTTCAAATCTAATATGAATGCTGCCAATTCCCATTGCTGGAAAGTAACATGCGTTTCCCATTCACTTTTGTGTGAGGGCATTGTGAAGTGTAAGTTCTCTGCAGTGCTGTATTTGTGAGTCATTGTGGGTATGTAATCCCTGTAAAAGTCTAATGAGCTTCATTACGTTGATGGCAGAATATGCTTAATTATTAACCACCCTAACGTTTGGTTTGGTGTGGTTAATTTCTTGTATTTTAATGTTATAGCTTTGTAAGAACAGGATCAAGTATAGAACTCTGAAATAAAGCAGAATGAATTGTATTTTCTCCTCATCTTTTCTGTAAAGATAAAGATTACCTTTTTTATTTGTAGCAAAATGTTGGTACATTCAGAAGTCTAATATCTTTCGTGAAATTGATAGGAAAACTGCTTTTATTTCACCAAGAATATGGCAGTGGCATTTTTTTTTAAAAAGCTACGAGTCTGTTTCCAATCCCAAATTTAGTTAAGGAACAATTCTGATGGAGGTAGAGGATGGAGGCCAAGGGAAAATGCTTTCCTGCTGCTAAAGGAATGATGAGGCAGGCACTGTGTTTATTTTTATAACAATGGATTTTGATCCTGTGACAAATGCTTCACCATGACTTTAACATTTTTCCTATTCTAAACTAAATTGTATATGTTAACATTTTGTTTGTTTTGTTGGTTTTTTTAAATTTTTGAATTTTATTTATTTTTTATACAGCAGGTTTTTATTAGTTATCTATTTTACACATATTAGTGTATATATGTCAATCCCTAGTGTTCTTCTAAGGACACTAGGGTGCATTGTTGGTGTTGAAGACTTTTCTTTCTGGTTTCATGGAGGTTTAATTCAATTACATGGTTGATGAACGTCTCCCACTTGCAAAGTACCGTGTAGGTGTTGTTGTGGGATAAAGGATGATGAAACCAGCACCTCTCCATCTGGGGGAGGACAAACCCATCCCTAAGTAACTTGGGCACAAAACAGAGAGTAATAAGTTCTATAAGAGAATTAAAAAGAAAAACACCGTAAAAAGAAAACAAGGAGGGAAGTTAAGTTAAGTAAGGAAGATCCTGGAGGTCTTCTTGGAAGAGTTGAAAATATTGAAAGATGGGTGAAGTTTAATAGATTACTATGAGAGTGCTGGGGTTGGAAAACCATTCTTCCTCGGTGGACTGAAAAGCTTAAAAATACGGCACAGGGGTGGCACTGCAGCTGTCCATCTAAGGATAGAGTATAGGGAATAGACTAGTGCTGTCCGATACGGCAGCCACTGGCTGCATGTGGCTATGTAGATTTCAATCAAACTAAGTAAAGTTAAAGATTCAGTTTCTCAATTGTAGTAGCCACATTTGAAGTGTTTCATAGCCACCAGGGGCTACAGGGGGTTGAAGGAGCAGTGGAAAGATTGTTAATCAGTGCCTCTCAAATGTTAGCCAGCACCTGGAGGGCTTGTTAAAACACAGGCTTCCGGTATCCACTCCTAGAGATTCTGAGTTGGTAAGTCTGGCGCGGGACCTGAAATTCTGCTTTTCTAACCAGCTCCCAGATGATGGGGACGCTGCCGCTTCAGGGACCACACTTGGTGTAACACCGTTGTAGAGCAGTGCTTCACAATCAGTTTTAAATTGTCAGTGTGTGGTCTGTTGATAACGTATGTTTTTCAAGAGTAAAACTGAGTTACTAGAAAAAAGGTATTAAAATATTTTTTAAATTTACAAACTTGAAAGCTACATTAGCAGATTCAACAGATATATAATTACATTTCAATGAATAGAATCAGAACAAATATAGGAAAAAAGGAAAGAATGTCTAGAGAGGTTTCTCAACGATTACTCCCTATTTGTCTCTGTCTCCCCATGGTGAACCACACTGGTCCCTGGACCATATGTTATAGTTTGAATATCAGCTTGAGGATCCTGCACTTCATGCTGTTTGTAATAGTGATTCCTCCTGACTTGTGAGCCAGGAAATTATATCATCCAAGTCATAGGAAGAGAAATGTGGTGGCGGTAGAGAGGAGTGATGGGGAAAGGACGCTGCCAATACCAAGGCCATGACAAAATCCAGGCAGAAGGAACTATGGGCGGCAGACAGGAGGGGTCAGATGCCAGACACGTTGAGGTCATAGAATCAACCGGATTGGGCAGCTACTTGGCTGCAGGGTGTGAGGAAGAGGAGAGATGTAATGATGACTTTGTGGTTTCGATCCTGAGGAACTGGAACAGCGGCAATGGCACTCACCAAAACAGGAAACACAAAAGGCGCCCCCATCACTTTCCACCGAGAAGCCGATATAAACCCTTTTTGTTATCCCTCGGATCAGATTGAAGCTGCGTTCATCTCTGTGCTTTTTCTTTAGGGTATTAGTGGACTCTTGTCTCAGAGGTGTACTTTATAAGTCATTATTACACACACATCAGAAAAGCATCCTGTTGGGTGAGCGACTCATAGGATAATTATCTGTGTGTGTGTGTGAAACGGACATTTAAAATGGCACAGATAAACAATGTTCTAGCAATCCAAAGCACCTAGGAAAAGTACTGTGCAGCTCACAGATTTAGGAGTGGTTCAGAGCTCTTTTTTTTTTTTCATTATTATTTCATAGTGGAGTATAGTTGATTTACAATGTTATGTTAGTTTCAGGTGTACAGCAAAGTGATTCAATTATACATATACATATATGCATTCTTTTTCAAATTCTTTGCCCATATAGGTTATTACAGAATACTGAGTAGAGTTCCCTGTGCTGTACAGTAGGTCCTTGTTGATTATCTATTTTATATATAGTAGTGTGTATATGTTCATTCTAAACGGTTCAGAGTTCTTGAAACACCTTGAGGACTTTATAAAACATCTTCATCTCTTTTTTTTTTTTTCAAGCTGACACGGGGAATTTATTTTGTAGAAAAGCAACATCTAGAGAATGCCATACAACCCTAGTATGTCTAAAGTACTATATATAAAAATGACAATTGCTCATAACAACGACGTTGAAGCGGTGAAAGATACCAAAGTACTTTCTGAATCCAAGAAGTCAGGTTATAACCAGTTGTAGAAAAACGTACTGTTGTTGTTGTTGTTGTTGTTGATTTTAAAGTTTTGAGATCTTACTATGTTTTTTATTTTTATTTTTAAAAATTTTTGAATTTTATTTTGTTCATTTTTTTATACAGCAGGTTCTTATTAGTCATCAATTTTATACACATCAATGTATACCTGTCAATCCCAATTGCCCAGTTCAGCACACCACCCTCCCCACCCCCCCCCACGGCTTTCCCTCCTTGGTTTCCATATGTTTGTTCTCTACATCTGTGTCTCAACTTCTGCCCTGTGAACCGGTTCATCTGTACCATTTTTCTAGGTTCCACATACATGCGTTAATATACGATATTTGTTTTTCTCTTTCCGACTTACTTCACCCTGTTTGACAGTCTCTAGATCCATCCACGTCTCAACAAATGACTCAATTTCGTTCCTTTTTATGGCTGAGTAATATTCCATTGTATATATGTACCACAACTTCTTTATCCATTTGTCTGTCGATGGGCGTTTAGGTTGCTTCCAGGACCTGGCTATTGTAAATAGTGCTGCAATGAACATTGGAGTGCATGTGTCTTTTTGAATTATGGTTTTCTCTGGGTATATGCCCAGTAGTGGGATTGCTGGATCATATGGTAATTCTATTTTTAGTTTTTTAAGGAACCTCCATACTGTTCTCCATAGTGGCTGTATCAACTTACATTCCCACCAACAGTGCAAGAGGGTTTCCTTTTCTCCACACCCTCTCCAGCATTTGTTGTTTGTAGACTTTCTGATGATGCCCATTCTAACAGGAGTGAGGTGATACCTCATTGTAGTTTTGATTTGCATTCCTCTAATAGTGATGTTGAGCAGCTTTTCATGTGCTTCTTGGCCATCTGTATGTCTTCTTTGGAGAAATGTCTATTTAGGGCTTCTGCCCGTTTTTGGATTGGGTTGTTTGTTTCTTTAATATTGAGCTGCATGAGCTGTTTATATATTTTGGAGATTAATCCTTTGTCCGTTGATTCGTTTGCAAATATTTTCTCCCATTCTGAGGGTTGTCTTGTCGTCTTGTTTATGGTTTCCTTTGCTTTGCAAAAGCTTTGAAGTTTCATTAGGTCCCATTTGTTTATTTTTGTTTTTATTTCCATTACTCTAGGAGGTGGATCAAAAAAGATCTTGCTGTGATTTATGTCAAAGAGTGTTCTTCCTGTGTTTTCCTCTAAGAGTTTTATAGTGTCCGGTCTTACATATAAGTCTCGAACCCGTTTTGAGTTTATTTTTGTGTATGGTGTTAGGGAGTGTTCTCATTTCATTCTTTTACATGTAGCTGTCCAGTTTTCCCAGCACCACTTATTGAAGAGACTGTCTTTTCTCCATTGTATATCCTTGCCTCCTTTGTCATAGATTAGTCAACCATAGGTGCGTGGGTTTATCTCTGGGCTTTCCATCTTCCTCCATTGATCTATGTTTCTGATTTTGTGCCAGTACCATATTGTCTTGATTACTGTAGCTTTGTAGTATAGTCTGAAGTCAGGGAGTCTGATTCCTCCAGCTCCGTTTTTTTCCCTCAAGACCGCTTTGGCTATTCGGGGTCTTTTGTGTCTCCATACAAATTTTAAGATTTTTCATTCTACTTCCGTAAAAAATGCCATTGGTAATTTGATAGGGATTGCATTGAATCTGTAGATTGCTTTGGGTAGTATAGTCATTTTCACAATATTGATTCTTCCAATCCAAGGACATGGTATATCTCTCCATCTGTTGGTATCATCTTTAATTTTTTTCATCAGTGTCTTATAGTTTTCTGCATACAGGTCTTTTGTCTCCCTAGGTAGGTTTATTCCTAGGCATTTTATTCTTTCTGTTGCATGGTAAATGGGAGTGTTTCCTTAACTTCTCTTTCACATTTTTCATCATCAGTGTATAGGAATGCAAGAGACTTCTGTGCATTAATTTTGTATCCTGCAACTTTACCAAATTCATTGATTAGCTCTAGTAGTTTTCTGGTGGCAGTTTTAGGATTCTCTATGTATAGTATCATGTCATCTGCAAACAGTGACAGCTTTACTTGTTCTTTTCCAATTTGTATTCCTTTTATTTCTTTTTCTTCTCCGATTGCCATGGCTAGGCCTTCCAAAACTATGTTGAATAATAGTGGTGAGAGTGGACATCCTTGTCTCATTCCTGATCTTAGAGGAAATGCTTTCAGTTTTTCACCATTGAGAATGATGTTTGCTGTGGGTTTGTCGTATATGGCCTTTATTATGTTGAGGGAGGTTCCCTCTATGCCCACTTTTTGGAGAGTTTTTATCAGAAATGGGTGTTGAATTTTGTCAAAAGCTTTTTCGGCATCTGTTGAGATGATCATATGGTTTTAATTCTTCAATTTGTTAATATGGTGTATCACATTGATTGATTTGCATATATTGAAGAATCCTTGCATCCCTGGGATAAATCCCACTTGATCATGGTGTATGATCCTTTAAATGTGTTGTTGGATTCTGTTTGCTAGTATTTTGATGAGGATTTTTGCATCTATATTCATGAGTGATATTGGTCTGTAATTTTCTTTTTTTGTAGTATCTTTGTCTGGTTTTGGTATCAGGGTGATGGTGGCCTCATAGAATGAGTTTGGGAGTGTTCCTTCCTCTGCAATTTTTTGGAAGAGTTTGAAAAGGATGGGTGTTAGCGCTTCTCTAACTGTTTGATAGAATTCACCTGTGAAGCCATCTGGTCCTGGACTTTTGTTTGTTGGAAGATTTTTAATCACAGTTTCAATTTCATTACTTGTGATTGGTCTGTTCATCTTTTCTGTTTCTTCCTGGTTCAGTCTTGGAAGGCTATACCTTTCTAAGAATTTGTCCATTTCTTCCAGGTTGTCCAATTTATTGGCATAGAGTTGCTTGTAGTAGTCTCTTAGGATGCTTTGTATTTCTGTGGTGTCTGTTGTAACTTCTCCTTTTTCATTTCTGATTTTATTGATTTGAGTCCTCTCCCTCTTTTTCTTGATGAGTCTGGCTAATGGTTTATCAATTTTGTTTATCTTCTCAAAGAACCAGTTTTTAGTTTTATTGATCTTTGCTATTGTTTTCTTTGTTTCTATTTCATTTATTTCCGCTCTGATCTTTATGATTTCTTTCCTTCTACTAACTTTGGGTTTTGTTTGTTCTTCTTTCTCTAGTTCCTTTAGGTGTAAGGTTAGATTGTATATTTGAGATTTTTCTTGTTTCTTGAGGTAGGCTTGTATAGCTATAAACTTCCCTCTTAGAGCTGCTTTTGCTGCATCCCATAGGTTTTGGATCGTCGTGTTTTCATTGTCATTTGTCTCTAGGTATTTTTTGATTTCCTCTTTGATTTCTTAGTGATCTCTTGGTTATTTAGTAACGTATTGTTTAGCCTCCATGTGTTTGTGCTTTTTACATTTTTTTTCCCTGTAATTCATTTCTAATCTCATAGTGTTGTGGTCAGAAAAGATGCTTGATATGATTTCTGTTTTCTTAAATTTACTGAGGCTTCATTTGTGACCGAAGATGTGATCTATCCTGGAGAATGTTCTGTGCACACTTGAGAAGAAAGTGTAATCTGCTGTTTTTGGATGGAATGTCCTATAAATATTAAATCTATCTGGTCTATTGTGTCATTTAAAGCTTCTGTTTCCTTATTTACTTTCATTTTGGATGATCTGTCCATTGGTGTAAGTGAGGTGTTAAAGTCCCCCACTTTTACTGTGTTACTGTCAATTTCCTCTTTTATAGCTGTTAGCAGTTGCCTTATGTATTGAGGTGCTCCTATGTTGGGTGCATATATATTTATAATTGTTATGTCTTCTTCTTGGATTGATCCCTTGATCATTATGTAGTGTCCTTCCTTGTCTCTTGTAACATTCTTTATTTTAAAGTCTATTTTATCTGATATGAGTATTGCTACTCCAGCTTTCTTTTGATTTTCATTTGCATGGAATATCTTTTTCTACCCCCTCACTTTCAGTCTGTATGTGTCCCTAGGTCTGAAGTGGGTCCCTTGTAGACAGCATATATATGGGTCTTGTTTTTGTATCCATTCAACAAGCCTGTGTCTTTTGGTTGGAGCATTTAATCCATTCACATTTAAGCTAATTATCGACATGTATGTTACTGTGACCATCTTCTTAATTCTTTTGGGTTTGTTTTTGTAGGTCCTTTTCTTCTCTTGTGTTTCCCACTTAGAGAAGTTCCTTTAGCATTTGTTGTAGAGCTGGTTTGGTGGTGCTGAATTCTCTTAGCTTTTGCTTGTCTGTAAAGCTTTTGATTTCTCCTTCGAATCTGAATGAGATCCTTGCCAGGTAGAGTAATCTTGGTTGTAGGTTCTTCCCTTTCATCACTTTAAGTATATCATGCCACTCCCTTCTGGCTTGTAGAGTTTCTGCTGAGAAATCAGCTGATAACCTTATGGGAGTTCCCTCGTATGTTATTTGTCGTTTTTCCCTTGCTGCTTTCAATAATTTTTCTTTGTCTTTAATTTTTGCCACTTTGATTACTCTGTGTCTCGGCGTGTTTCTCCTTGGGTTTATCTGTATGGGACTTGCTGTGCTTCCTGGATTTGGGTGGCTATTTCCTTTCCCATCTTAGGGAAGTTTTTGACTCTAATCTCTTCAAATATTTTCTCTGGTCCTTTCTCTCTCTCTTCTCCTTCTGGGACCCCTCTAATGTGAATGTTGTTGCATTTAATGTTGTCCCAGAGGTCTCTTAGGCTGTCTGCATTTCTTTTCATTCTTTTTTCTTTATTCTGTTCCGCAGCAGCGAATTCCACCATTCTGTCTTCCAGGTCACTTATCCGTTCTTCTGCCTCAGTTATTCTGCTATTGATTCCTTCTAGTGTAGTTTTCATTTCAGTTATCGTATTGTTCATCTCTGTTTGTTTGTTCTTTAATTCTTCTAGGTCTTTGTTAAACACTTCTTGCATCTTCTTGATCTTTGCCTCCATTCTTTTTCCGAGGTCCTGGATCATCTTCACTATCATTATCCTGAATTCTTTTTCTGGAAGGTTGCCTATCTCTACTTCATTTAGTTGTTTTTTTGGCGTTTTCTCTTGTTCCTTCATCTGGTACATAGCCCTCTGCCTTTTCATCTTGTCTATCTTTCTGAGAATGTGGTTTTTGTTCCACAGGCTGCAGGATTGTAGTTCTTCTTGCTTCTGCTGTCTGCCCTCTGGTGGATGAGGCTATCTAAGAGGCTTGTGTAAGTTTCCTGATGGGAGGTACTGGTGGTGGGTAGAGCTCACTGTTGCTCTGGTGGTCAGAGCTCAGTAAAATTTAATCCGCTTGACTGTTGATGGGTGGGGCTGGGTTCCCTCCCTGTTGGTTGTTTGGCCTGAGGCGACCCAACACTGGAGCCTACCTGGGCTCTTTGGTGGGGCTAATGACAGACTCTGGGAGGGCTCACGCCAAGGAGTACTTTCCAGAACTTTTGCTGCCAGTGTCCTTGTCCCCACGGTGAGCCACAGCCAGCTCCCGCCTCTGCAGGAGACCCTCCAACACTAGCAGGGAGGTCTGGTTCAGTCTCCCCTGGGGTCACTGCTCCTTCCCCTGGGTCCCGATGCGCACACTACTTTGTGTGTGCCCTCCAAGAGTGGAGTCTCTGTTTCCCCCAGTTCTGTTGAAGTCCTGCAATCAAATCCCAGTAGCCTTCAAAGTCTGATTCTCTAGGAATTCCTCCTCCCGTTGCCGGACCCCGAGGTTGGGAAGCCTGACGTGGGGCTCAGAACCTTCACTCCAGTGGGTGAACTTCTGTGGTATAAGTGTTCTCCAGTCTGTGAGTCACCCACCCAGCAGTTATGGGATTTGATTTTACTGTGATTGCGCCCCTCCTACCATCTCATTGTGGCTTCTCCTTTGTCTTTGGATGTGGGGTATCTTTTTTGGTGAGTTCCAGTGTCTTCCTGTCAATGATTGTCCAGCAGCTAGTTGTGATTCTGGTGTTCTCACAAGAGGGAGTGAGAGCACGTCCTTCTACTCCGCCATCTTGGTTCCTCCCTCTGTACTGTTGTTTTATATATACAAAATCAGATTTCCAGGAACACTGGATAACACTGAGCAATCTTAATGGAGTGTATTACTAATTATTCAAAAGATCATCCTCAGTACCATGTACATATGGAGGTGTAGATAGGAACTGTTTTAAACCCACAAAAGCAAATGGTGGCTTTATCTTTGAATTTAACAGGAGTTATGGAATCTTGGGGAATTTTAGCAACAACAAATGAATGTCATATAACGCACTAGAAAGGCTCTGGGAAATCTCCTCAGGTCACTAAAAGGAATTTGATGGTTTCCTTTCTTGTTCAACATGCATAACACATCTATCAGATTTAAACCTACAAACAGCAGTGCAGCCATCTTGAGAGTATTATTTTTAATGGACCTGTACATCACAGGGTATCACTTAGGGTATCACTGTCCTGGGTGTTTGGGGCAAATTTCTGTGATGACAGGCAAGGAAATGTCATTTTCAAATATAATTCTTACTCCTTACATTTTTCAAAAAGTGAAGAATGCACTGTTTATATTTTACATCACTGAAAACTCCTGTGTTCACAGACTAAAGGAGATTTGATATTTTTAAAAACTACTTTTTTTTTGACTTATCTAGGCCATTTCAATATTCAGTTCTCAGCTTAAACTGTAAACACTCAACCTGGTATAAAGGAACTCAGGAACTTATTGTTACTTCCTTCATCTACGTTTCTTTGAGACTGATTGGATTCATTGCTTCTCTCCTCCCAAACTGTATTTAACAGTATGCTCCTGGCTGAAATTAATGTTTCAACAATTCGTTTAGTATAACTCCCAAAACAAAGTAGAAGATTTCTCTCTCTATTTAGGACCAAGTGTCTGGATTAAGTTTTTTTTACTTCTTTCTGATGCTCCCTGCAACGTATACAAATAAAAACTCTACTTTCAATTCTCCACCCCTCCACACCCCTCCCACCATCAGAGCCCTGGTGATGGGTAGAAATTCATGAGATAAATTGTGAAAACCACAGGATTGTGAAGTCATCTCACTTTCTCAGCTAATGGACATTTGAAAGGCTGTTGGGAGTTGGTCTCATGTTGTGTGTTCACAGTAAACACATGAATAAAGATGGGCTCTCTCGAAATTGTTACTCTTAAAATGGAGGCTTCCAGAGAATTCAGCCTTTATCCATCATTCCCTCTTCTTTCTTCCACTTTAATATCTTCCCCCTCAGTCTACAACATGCTCAGATAACCCCCAACTTCAAAAAGTAGCAACCAAACAAGTACTCAAATACTTCTGCCTCAACTCACCCAGTTCTCACCCTGCTGCTCACCCAACTTTCAGGAGAACCTCCTAGAAATCATGGACTGCCATTGTCTCTACTTCCCCACCTCCCATTCACTCTTCCACCTGATCTGGCTTCCATCCCACAGCTTTACTGCAGCTACTTTTGCCAACGTCACCAAAGACCTGCCATATTGTCAAGTCCAGCGCCCTCTTCTCTGAGCTCTTCCCACTTGGCCTCAGGTAGACTTTAACTTCACTGACCATTGCCTTGCTAGCCATCTCACCCAGGCTTTTGTGACACAGCGCCCTCGAAGTTTCCCTCCCACCACCTCCTCATTTCTGTAGCTGATCCCTTCTCCTTTGTGAAACCCTTCAAGGTTGCTTTTTGCCAGGGTGTAACTCCAGCCACTTTCTGGTTCTTGCTCCTAGTGATAACCCCTTTCAGCCCCTTGGCGTCACCATGACCTATATACTGCAGACTCCCAATTCAACACGTTTTACTCTAGCTTTCATGTGAATTCCAAGTAGGTGCACCCCAGGTGCTCAAATTCAGCAGTTGTAAAATTGAATTCTTAATCTTCCTATTTGTTCCCGTATTAGTTTCCTGCTGATGCTGTACCAGATTCCCACAGACTTAGTGGCTTAAAACAATGGAAAAAGTCCAAAATGGTTCATCATTCCTGCCTTCCTTCTGGAGGATCTGGGGGAGAATCTGTTGCCTTGCCTTTTCTAGCTTCTAGTGGTCACCTGTGTCCCTTAGCTCATGACACCTTCCTCCATCTTCAATGCCAGCAGCAAAGCCTCTTCAAATCAATCTCTCTCTCTCTCTCTCTCTCTCTCTCTCTCCCCCTTTCTCCCCCTCCCTCCCTCCCTCCCTCCCTCCCTCCCTCCCTCCCTCTCTCCCTCTCTCCCTCTCTCCCTCTCTCCCTCTCCCCTCTCCCCTTTCCCTCTCTCCCCCCTCCCTCTCTCCCTCTCTCCCTCTCTCCCTCTCTCCCTCTCTCCCTCTCTCCCTCTCTCCCTCTCTCCCTCTCTCCCTCTCTCCCTCTCTCCCTCTCTCCCTCCCTCGCTCCCTCTCTCTCTCACTCTCTCTCACTCACTTCTGCTTCTATCATCATATCTCTTTCCCCGCCTCTGGCTCTCCTACCTCTCTCCTCAAAGACCTTTGTAATTACAGTGGGTCCATCTGAATAATCTCCAGAATCCAAAAGAATCTCTTTATCTTAAGATTCGTAATTTAATCACATCTGCCAAACCCCCTCTGCCATACAAACTAACATACTCATAGTTTCTAGGGATGAGGGCATGGACACCTTTGGGGGCCATTATTCTGCCGACCACACCCCCAAACCATTGTGTCTCTTACCTCCGTGAATGCTTCTGCAGCCGCTCAGCCAGTGAAGCTAGAAACTTCCGAGCCATCTTCCGCCCCTCTCTCTTCACTTACATTGCAAGTTTCCCAGGTCCCATATGTTCTACAGCTGAACCTCCTCATAAATATACAATCTCGCCATCTTAATCATCACTGCCTCTATTCAGGCCCTCTACTTTTCTACCCTGGACTCATAAAACACCATCCAAATTCGCTTTCCTGCCTCCTGTCCTATTCTTCTATTCAATCGAATCTCAGATCCTGTTTCCAAACTTCCCAATCCCTATTACCAAGTATGTTCATGCTTTGGAGACTTTGTTTCTATGTTCTCATCTGCCTGAAATGGCTTCCTGCCTTCTCTCCCTGATAGACTTGGTCGTGCTCCAAGGGCCAGCTCAGTCCTCAGAACTGCGGTGCTTCCTCACGTGCTCACGCAGAAGGAGTTGCTAGAGGATGTGTTAGCACAGCACTTCGCAAACACAGCGGCACTTACCATGGTTTACTGTAGTTCTCTGTTTATATGGCCTGTTCTGGCTATGTGATAAGTTTCATAAGGGCAAGACGGGGTGTTAGAAGTTTCGGAGTCAGATTCCAAATTCTCCCTCTTCTCCCATCCTTTCCAATCAATCTCCCTTGCTCTTCCCCCACCCAACTTGCCCTTCTTGCAGCTCAGTTAAGTATAGATAATCTCTACTCATACACATGCTCAGCGGAAGTGTCTCACACAACCCAGGTAGATTTTCAGTTCCTTTCTCTGTGATTCCATTGCTTCTCGTATGTGCATCTCTGCCCTAGACATGACCTCATTGCACGGCATTTGGCCGTTACATATGTATTTCCTAGATTCTGGAGAGAAGGAATCATGTACCTTTCCACCTCTGTGTCCTCAGCACGTGGCAGCCCAGTGCACGGCACATAGTGACTGCTTAATGTAAATTTATTGAATACATAATTGAAAATAAGTGAAGGGACTGGTATTCCCATTGCCACCTTCTCCACCTGGAAAAATCTAACTCATTTAATTGTTTATTTCCCTGTTTTCTTGTCTCCCAGGCTAAACAGTATGTTTTAAAGATAGGGACTACATCTAGCTTATTGTAACCTAACCACAGAAATAGCATCTAGAACATTCTAGGTGCTCAGTAATTGTATGGGGTTAAATTGGATGCTCTTTTTTCATCACTTTTGCAAGAACTTAATTCAAATAAAGTTAAAGTTTAATTCTGGTGAGAAGCCTGAAATTGGATATTCTGGCTGTCATGAATATTGGAATAGACCTCAAGCCTTCTGAGCTCTGTCTGGATTCTGTAACTAACTTGTTTGGTGTGGCCTGAGGTTAATCACTTCACCTTTTAGAACATCTGTGTCCTCATTTTGAAAACTTGCCTGCGCCTACCTCGTAATATTACCAAGATCAAACAAGATAGTAGAAAGGCATCTTGAAAAAAGGCAGAATCGCTCTATGAGTGCAATTTATTGTTGGCATTCTGCTTTGGGAAAAAACTGGTGTTTTGCTTTGTCTTGGGGGTTAAGGCTCTTGGAAATCCTTCTTCATGCTGATGGAGAAGGAATAGAGGGCAAGCCTTAATGCCTTTAGATAATCTGGACAGTTACTGTGGGAATTGAATCTCTTCCTTCCATCTGGCCCTTCTAACTCACAACTGTTCAAAAGAGAATAGGCTTCCTCCATTGTCTACCTGTCAGGAGTTGTTTGTGTAGGAACCTGAGGTTGAAGAACCCTTGAAGCTATTGCTGATTAAATTAGCAGAAGCCATCTCTCTTTCCCTGGGGTCACTTGTTTTTGAATCAACCTGAATATACAGGCTGGCATTATTGGGTCCCATTATCCACAATAAGGAATCCAGAGGATTGCTGGTCTTCAGGGAGGCCAAGGCTACCTTGCAGGGTCTCATACGGTACACTCCCCTGACAGGCAGAAGGAAATTTATAGTGTCTCTGTCTGATGCAGGGCCTTCATTAATGCCAGAAATATTCTCTTTTATAACACTTAATGCTGTGCTTCCATCCTGAGGATCTCAGTGTGATATGTCAAAACAAATCATTCATTCATGACTCAGTTTAATGAGTACTGGACCTGACCTGTATATAAAAATGCAGGGATACTCCCTGCCTCCTTGCTTCCCCTCCCCTCCCCCACACTACGTAGCAGTCAAGCACATCTGAGTCGAGTACTCTTTGGTGTCCAATGCTGGGAAATGTCTAATGTGTGGTTTCTTGACCCACATTCTCCCTCTTCCTCCTTTCTTTCCAATCTGCCTTGCTCTTCTTTCCCCACCCAACTAGCCCTTCCTACAGCTCAGTTAATTATAGATCACCTCTTCTCATACGCATGCTCTATAATCCCCATTCTCTATCCTTCCTCGCACCCAACTCCTGCCTGGTCATCTTTCCCCCCATCTCTCTCTCTCTCTCTCTCTCTCTCTCTCTCTCTCTCTCTCTCTCTCTCTCTCTCTCTCTCCCTCCCCTCCTCTCTCCCTCCCTCCCTCCCCCCCCCACTTCCCTCTCTCTTTCATTTTCTCCTTGCTCCATCCCCATCCCCTGCCCCACTGTTCACTGCCATTCAGGACCTCCAAAAAATCCCATTGCAGTTTGCTTCTTCCTAAGATTCAAAGCATTCTAGAGCTGGAAGAGTTTCAAGACCATCCACGCCAAACAGAGGAGTAGTTAGAATTATACCACTTTAGCAAAGAAAATAAAAGTTGTTGAGACTTGAAGTGGACTTAGATGTAATCAAGAGCCAAAGCCACCAATCTCTAAAGCCCATGAAAGCTCCTAGAAGGCCCCTTCAGAATTTGAGGAAAGCCTTTGACTGCCTCCATATTCTGTTCTAATCAAAGCTGCTTTTCTGGGAGTACCAGAATTCAAGTTAAAGTCATTTTTAAAGGTATTCCTCATAAATTTTATTTGTTTTCCTCACAATACTGGTTTTGTTATTTTCTCACAGAAAATCTATAAGGCTAATTTTATTGTTACTTGTACACTGGCTCTGGAGGAACTTTTAAAAGAGTAATTCAGAAATTCTTGAACGAGTTTAGCTTAATTAGAATTTACACCTGCATTTCCAAGATGGCTTTCCCAAGGACCAGCACTCACTTAGACATGTAGGTTCCAGCACGTGCATTAATAATCACGCTCGGAGTTCTGTGTCTTCAGTATAATTGGTGTTTCACGGAACATGGATTCCCTGCTCCAAACAACCAGCTTCAGCGTCGGCTATTGGCCTGTGTGTGAACTGGGCCTGCTTATACCCTGCATCAACACTAAACTCCTTTTTTCAATTAATGTTTGCAACAGTTATCAGGAGTTTCTTCTGCTTTTATGCCTTCATGCCCTCTGTGATCCCAAATGAGGCATTCTAAATCAGATGCGCAGATATCTGAAATAAATAGGACAGATATTGGGGGGAAAAGGTGAGAAAGACAAATATCATATGATATTGCTTATATGCAGAATCTAAAAAAAAGATACAAATGAACTTATTTACAAAACGGAAACAGACTCATAGACTTAGAAAACAAACTTATGGTTACCAAAGGGGAAAGGTGGCGGGGGAGGGATAAATTGGGAGTCTGGGATTAACATATTCACACTACTATACATAAAATAGAAAATCAACAAGGACCTACTGTATAGCACAGGGAACTCTGCTCAGTATTCTGTAATAACCTAAATGGGAAAAGAATTTGAAAAAGAATAGATACATGTATATGTATAACTGAGTCACTATGCTGTACACCTGAAACTAATACAACATTGTTAATCAACTATGCTCCAAAATAAAATAAAAATTAAAAAAATCAGATGTGCAGATATCTGAAAGAAATAGGACAGATATTGTGGGGAAAAGGTGAGAAAGCGAATAGACATGTTTTCACGCCATGGAGACTGGCTTTGGAGAAAGAGTCAAGCCCCAGGTTGGCTAGTTATTAGCTCTGTGTCTTGTGCCTCAGTTTCTTTATCCATAAAAATGGGGTGCAAAGTAAGTAATGAATCCAGTTGTTCTGCTACAATGAGCAGCGATAGAGAAAACATCTAGCATAACTCAGTGTCAGCTCTCTTCTTCTGTGGCCTGAAAGGTTAGTGTTAGTCTGAAAATCTGGAAGAAAAGCGCCCCCCAAGATATGTGTAGGATGTGCTTTGACAGACTTATGCTCTTGTTTTCTGAATAAGCCATATTATATTCTTCTCATGTTCTCTGATAGGGATGGTTTTCCTTTTTTCTGGTTGCTGTCGTGAATGGCATTACCTTTCCACCATTTTCCGTGTGTCAATATTGCTGTTGGAGATCAGTGCTACAGAGTTCTGTAAATTTACCTTTTCTCTCTCCCTTTTACACAATCCTAATTAAGACTATATTTTTAAAGGTAACTCCTTTTAATTGCTTAGATAGAAGATTATACTATCTACATAAAATTATAACTTTTAAAAAATTTTTTATTTGTTTTTAAAAAATGTCTTAATAATTGATAACAGCAACTGCTAAACTATCAAAAATAACGGTTACACTATACATTCTTGCCCTCCCTCCCACCTTGAACAAAGCAACACCCCCTAGGGCTGTACTGTGCTTTATAATGGCCGTTAGCACATGTGGCTTTTTAATTTTAAATGGATAAAAATGAAATTAAAATTCAGTTCTGCAGTCACAATGTCCATGTCAAGTACTCAGTAGCCCTAAGTGGCTAGTGGCTACTATATGGGACAGCGGAGGTAGAGAACATTTCCGTCATCACAGAAAGCTCTAGACAGTGATGCGCTAGGGCGTGGCTGTTGGCTTTCAGTGTAAGACGGGTCTTCAATGACATCTTAATGGGCACTATTTCTATTCTTCTTTAATTCTTTAAGGAAGTACGCATTCATTTTTGTCAAATATCTTTTGTTATCTCTTGAAATGTTCACATGATCTCTTTCTCATTAGAATATACAATGCTACGTCAATGGATTTCCATTGACTGAGCTTTCCTAATATTTCTGAAAGAGATCATCCAGGATTTGGGATTATTTTTATTTCAAAGCATTACAAGATTCTATTTGTTACTTTATTTTAATGTTTCATTTTGAAGTTTATGAGTGACACTGGCCACTAAAACTTTTTCTTAAGTTTATCAGGTTTTAGAATTGAAGCCATAATTATTTCCAAGAAAGATTTTGCTAACATGAGGAATAGCTACTCAAGAGACTTCAGAAGAATTCCCTCAGTAAATCCGTAATTTCTTAGCGTCCTTTAGAATTCTGAGTTTGGGATGGGGAAGGTCACTTAAAACTTTTGATTTCTTCTCTTCTTCAAGAATTGAAGAAGAGGAGTTGTCTCTTCTTTATTGTTGAGGTTTTGAAGTTTTCTTCTCTTTATGGTTTGATTCTTTATTACTATCTTGTTTAGAGTGAGGGTGAGTTCTCAGAATGCTGGATATATGCACCTTTGAAATATACCCAAATCCCCAAGAAAATATAAGTAATTTAAACTTTCTTTTTGTTATTTTAGATAGCTGCCTAAAACTTAGAGTTGATTATGTAGCTATCACTGTAACATATATTTGTGACATTCATATTAATGAAGATATCCTCTATGCTTTAATTAAACACTTTCAGGAAGATTAATGATTTTATCAGATTGTTTTCATCTCAGTTTTTAATTAACTTGGCATAATTTGTTCATTAATTAAGTTTTTACTAAAATGCCATTTGTAAGTGCATTTTTCTTCTGTTTCAATAATTGAACTTCAAATAAATGAGGGCAGGAGAGATGAAAACATTAATTTCAAAGGGTTGGATAAATGGAATCTTGGAAGGTATTAGAGGTATTTGCTCTGGGGACAGGATAAGTGTGTTCAGCACGTATGTATCTCTCCTCAGTGACGGATTTGTTACATAGGCTACCTTAGGCCAAAATGGAGCAAAGGACTGAGGGGGAGGTAGAAATCACAGACTTAACTAATACACAACAAACAATGCAACGTAGTGTGTAAAACAAGATAAAATGTAACCAGGAAAAAAATCGAGTGCTTAAGTTCAAGAAAGTTCAACCGCACAACAGTAGAATCAGGGCGATTTGAATTTACATCAGTTCTAGCAAAAAATAATTGGCGGTATCAGTTGACTAAAAGCTCTGATACGAGGCACAGTGTGACTTTGGGACTAAACAGTGTACTCTGAGGCTGCATTAGTAGAATCATAGCATCTAAAATGGAAAAATCAGTAGAGTTGCTATTCTCTGCACTGGTCAGAACACAATGATTAAAGGAGGAGAGGTAAGAAATAGCTAAATTTAAAACCTGCACACATAAATACACACATACTTGTGTATGCACGCGCACACAGTGATTCTCAGTCCATTCACCTAAAGCTAATATAGAAATGTCCTGATTTATTAGAAGATGGCATTAGAGCATTCCAAGGAGTATCTAAACAGCTTTAACACAACTAGTCAACCGTAGCATCTGATGATGGGTTACATGTATATTTTCTATACAGTCAATTTAATAATTAATAAAATATAATCTGTTCAGAAATGTATTATTTCATTATCAATAATCAAAATATCAGAATTGGTCATTTTTCAGTTTAAACTAAATTAAGTACTTTGGTTTTGCAGTCATCTTTCAGCATTTTTAGTTGCTTTAACCAGTTTATTTTTGTAATCCTTCATGTCCAATTACATATTTATAGTTAATGTATTTCAAAATTGAGCTACCATTCACTCAACTCTTCATATGTCCTTCCTGGGTTACCATAACCCCTTTCCACTTCTTTACATGATTTTAGCTCCATGTCAAATCTCAACTGTTTAAAGAAAATTATATATATGTGTGTGTGTGTGTGTGTGTGTGTGTGTGTGTGTATAATCAAACCCTATGATAGAATTGTTTGGCAATTTATGAATATTTGCTTTTGGATTTAAATGTCAATACTTTGAATTAAATTTCAACTTCATTTTTAATTTTAAATGCTGACTTATCTGATCTGCCTTTTAATTTGCATTTTGAATTTTACTTGTACTTATTTAATTAAAGTTTAATTTCTATTTAATTTAATTTACAATTTAAAAAAATTTCTAATTGCTAGATATAGTAGGGAAAGACTGATAGTCCATTAAAAACTAGATAAATGGTTTAAAGTAGAAAAAAAGAGGGAGTGTCTTTTAAAAACGTCCAGACTGAAATCAGAAGTAGCTGAAACAGTCTTTATATATATTGGCATATATAAAAAATGCCAATTTTTAAATTAAAAATAGTTTTCCATATGGGAAGTTTACAGTATTTCTCTTTTGCCAGACTTTTAGCATTTTTAGAATTCTTATGCTGCCCTTAATTTACTTACATTTCAGAAAATATATATCAGTCACTAAAATCCAACATTCCACTCAAAACTATTAAAGTGATTAAACCTACAATGGGTAGATTTGGTGCATTTGGCTTCTTGGAAAATTAGCTTTTGGCAAATTGGCCTCCTTGTGTGAAAACTAGGTTTATTTTAAGACGTAAAAAGAATCTTAAGGAAGATAGTTTTGAGCCATTTTGTACAATTTTAAGAATGGATAAAAAGAAATGGTTAATTATGATAAAATGAAGTGGTTTAGACTAGCTGTGTAGGTTAATTTTCCCTCAAAAGGAACTCAAATATCAGGCACATAATTGATGAAAGGGACATTTCTCCTGAGTTCTGAAGCTAATTGATTGCCTACATAAACACCAGCCTTGGAAGAGTTTAGTCAGAAACTCATTCAGAATTTTCAATAAATGATCTTCTAACGAATAGAGGATCTTTAGCATACCTTCTTAATATGTTAAAATTACCCCCCGATATGTACACTGGACTGACCTTCTGCATTACTTCACCTGAGATTTGCCCAGTTTGGGTTCCAAAGTAGAAATGATCCCTGTCATTTCCCAGAACAAAGGGCTCAGTAACATGGGATCCTTCTGAAAGCACAGAGTAAGCCAGCAAGTGAGCAAATCCTTTATGCAAAGCAGGTCCTCAGAGGCTAATTTAATTTGGAGAGAGAAAACTAAAAACAGGATAGAATGTTTCATGAAGCGGATCAGTCTTAAGACCCTTCCTCATAGCCCCAAACTCACTGTTTTTAGTGTGTTCACCACGTTCCTTCATTAGTGAGGGCGCTATGCAGTTTCCAGTCTGAGGGAAGAGACAGGGTGGACCCTGACTGTTCTGTTGCCATAGTGATGACATTTGAGCTTTGGAGTGGTGAATCTGATTAGTCAGGTCAGTGTTTTCCCTCATTTCACTTCGTTACACAGGAAAAGATACTCCAAAAAAGACGGTTTCATGTGGATTTGTATTTGATTAAAATATAAATATTGTTCAGGCCAGCTCATCTATGGAAATGGCAAGACAGTCAAAAAGCCCAGCAGTATCATCTCAGCTGAGAGTTAGTCCTGTTGCCGTAGGAATTGAAACATGAAGCCTGTGGGTAGAAACAGCCTGCTTGGTGCTAGATTAGCTGCGCCTCAGTTACCTTCACCTCCTTCTACCCAGGCCTTCCTTTTGGAGCTTCAGTGAAAGAGTCAAAGTCTCAGTGTATTTGCGTTGATTGGTTGGCGAGCTTGTAGTTAATCTCTTTCCTGAAAAGAACAGGAGTGGAAAAAGAAAATGAGGAAGTTAAGCGTAATCTTTGTTTGCTTAGAAATGTATTTGTTGATGGCCAAGCCGAATCCAAGGTATTTTTGGTTCTTGTGTCCTTCATTGAAAGAAAGGGGGGAAAATGGGTCCCAGCGGAAATGGGGATGCTTGCTCTTAGAAGCAAGCCTTGTCATCTTTGTGTTGCGGAGGGCCTGTGACAGGGAGTCCCAGGACACCGAGGAAGGAGTGGGGAGGGAGCCCGTTTCTCCCTTTTCTCCTATCCATCACCATTGTTTGGCGGCCCTGATTAGATAACACTTATTAGCAAGCAGCCAGCAGATGGCGCTGTTTGGTTTAGCGCTAAATTGAGAGCTTCCTGGGTTTGGTTTTATTTTTTTAGCTGATAAGATAAAAAGGGTTTCGCTTTTATTTTCAGCTTACTATCCTGTCATCAGGTCTGTCTAAATACCGATTCTAGCTGTTATGAGGTGTCCTCACAGGTCATCTGGATACATTGTCTGAATTCAGAGCAGGAAAAAAAAGACAATAAAATCATACGCCTCTTTTAACAACTGCACATCATGGAATTGCAGAGCATAGTCTTGGTATCATTTTCAAATGATAGGAAATTAGAGGAAAAAGTAGATGCCAGCCTTCACTTTGCCCTCCTGTACTCAAAAACGCGCTCCCCCTACCCAGCGCTGTCAGACAGTTCTCGTAAGTGTGTTGTCGCCGTATACTTTGCTTCATGGCACCTCATTGCTCATCTGCTCATGCAGAAAAGGAACTCACTGAGATCTGTAGAAACTGCTATATAAAAATTGGAAAGTATTGTAGAATGAACCCTAACAAATTAACAGACGGGGGAGGGTGTATGAGTAACCCTGTTGGAAACGTCCTCTACAGTGGGTGCCCTGGGACTAGTCCTGGCCATTTCAGGCCTGGGGAGAAGTGAGGAGGGGGGAGAGGCCTGGGATCTCTAAGGATCCTTCAGAACTAACATTCTTATATTCTGTTTAATGGTAACTGAGCTTCCAGAAAGGATTCTAGTCAGCACCATTGCCTTATCTGTCCAGGGGCTACAAACTCTGCTTTGCAGTTTCCTTCAGGCAAATGGGGCACATAGGATTGGCTGCAGAAATCCTGTACCTGTGGAACCTGGAAAGTTGTGCACCTTTCTGACATATCACCTTTGCTCAATAGTTAACATTATTTCTTGATTGCTAAAAGACAAGTTGGGTTGTTATTAATGATTTTTTAAATGTCTAAGGCTGGCATTTTTCTTTTGTTTTTTTTTTCACATCTTTATTGGAGTATAATTGCTTTACAATGGTGTGTTAGTTTCTGCTTTATAACAAAGTGAATCAGCTATACCTATACATATATCTCCATATCTCTTCCCTCTTGCGTCTCCCTCCCTCCCACCCTAAAGGGCTATATACAGTTCTGTAGGCTTTAAATTGATAACTAACTTATTTAAGTGACAAAAATCAAAATATCCCTCAAGCTTTAAGTTCAACTTACAAATATTCTTTTTCTGCTTATAATTCAAGTAACATTTTTGTATATAATAAGAACAAATAATTTTACAGAGGGTTTTGATTAGTGTTGAATTAATTTAAGTTAAACAGTCTAAACTCAAACAATTGCTCTCATTTCTAAATTTAATTAGCTAAAATTCTTTATACATTGTAATCTACATTTATAAAGTTAATATATTCTGTTTTCTGTTTAACCATTCAAGTATCTATCTAACTGGGCAAACTTACAACCCTAATAGGCAAAATCTTTTTAAAAAACTTAAACAACTTTTGTAAATCTAATACATGGATTAATTTATTCAACAAGTTCATTACCACTTAAACTTTAAATGTTTCAACTTATTACCGTTAAAACTTTAAAATATTTAGACTTTTACCATTTAAACATTTCAGTGGTTGAGTTTGTTAAATATCTGGAGTATCCATACTTATTTAGAGAATTGAAAGTTCACCTTAAGAGTCCAATGCTATTTACCAAACAGTTAAATTCTGTTATACTTTTCAATTTACAATCACAAGTCTAAAGTCAATTTCACGTTTAAAATTTGAATCAAAAGGCTAATACGGGGACTTCCCTGGTGGCACAGTGGTTAAGAATCCGCCTGCCAATGCAAGGGACACGGGTTCGAACCCTGGTCCAGGAAGATCGCACATGCCGCGGGGCAACTAAGCCCGTGCACCACAACTACTGAGCCTGCGCTCTAGAGCCCGTGAGCCACAACTACTGAGCTCACGTGCCACAATTACTGAAGCCCGCGGCGCCTAGAGTCTGTGCTCCACAACAAGAGAAGCCACCACAATGAGAAGCCCGTGCTCGCCACAGCTAGGGAGAGCCGGCGTGCAGCATCGAAGACCCAACACAGCCATAAATAAATAAATCATTTTTTTTAAAAAAAAGGCTAATACATTTAATCATTTGACAAATATTTACTGACTAAGCAAATATGTCCATTTTCTAAAATGCCAGAGTGCTCTTAAAAATTAAAAATTCTTTCAATCATATACCCAGATTGTCACTACAGTTACTAAATGTGTTCCTAAATTTAAAACAAAAGAACGCTATGAAATTCATTTATTAACTCAACTGAGTTTCCATCATGGGTTGACTGAGGGTGTTAACATGGTAGCTTCTGGGTTAGAGATTTGACCCAGGGCGTAGGACAGGGGGGCTGCTGTCAGCCAGGGCGTATGCACTGCGCCTCCATGGATATCCTTTTTTTTAGAATCACCGTGTCAACCTGTGACCCTGAATCCATTTCATTACCCATTTCTTTTTTTTATCACTCTTTTTTTAATTGAAGTATAGTTGATTTACAATGTGTGCCAATCTCTGCTGTGCAGCAAAGTGACTAGACATTCTTTTTTTGTATTCTTTTCCATTATGGTTTATCACAGGGTATTGAGTACAGTTCCCTGTGCTCTGCAGTAGGACCTTGTTGTTTATCCATTCTAAAGGTAATAGTTTGCATCTACCAACCCCAAACTCCCGGTCCATCCCTCTCCCTCCCCTCTCCCCTTTTCATTACCCATTTCTTTCATCTGATTTAGGTTGAAAGAAGTTGGCTTTCTTTGTGTTGTCTTTCTGGCAACAAGTCTTAAGATATTTTAATTCTTCTCATCTGGCTCTAAAGATAATTTGAAGTCATTCCATCATATCCTGAATAAATCTCAGTCCTTTGTTTGGTTCTCTTCCTGCATGGAAGGTTCCCACATGCCCACATCAGCTGGAACCTTCCAGCTGCTGCCCCTAGAGAGAGCTGGTGCTCTCCAGTTCACTGCAGGCCCCCCAAATGCCCTCCAAGGCCAGACAGGGTTTCTCAGTCTCAGCACTCCTGCATTTAGGACCTGATCATTCTTTGGTGTGGGGCTGCCCTGTGTCCTGTAGGATGTGTACTAGCCTCCTAAGCATCCTGTGTATCCGCTAGATGCCAGTAGCACCCCCTTCTAGTGGTGACAACCGGAAGTGTCTCTAGATGTTACCAGATGTCCTCTGGTGAGCAAAATCACCTCCCCCTCCCCCCCCCCACACACACACACGTTGTGAACCACTGGCTCAGGGCAACAGACTGTCCACCGAACACAGTCACACAGCGATAGGACCATTTGTGCCATGACTGTGTCGTTCTTTTTCTCATAACCTATCAGTGCCCTCGGGTCTGCTCCCTGCCCGCCTCCCCTTGGGTTTTTGAGTGTCTGCACCCTGCTCGGACCCTAAGGCAGGAAGCTCTGCGTTGGGGAATTGAGCACCGTTTTTTTTTTTTTGGTTTTTGATTTTTTTTTCTTTGTCTTGCAGCCTGCGCAACATTAGGCAGCATGCTTCCTAGATGAAAGGGTTCCGTGTCAGCTTTTAGCTTTGTATTAACAATCGTTACACAAATTCTGCTATTAAAAACATCCGTTTATTTTCATACGGTATCAGGAAGTGAGCTTTTAGAAACACTGATGTTTCTACACATACTCATTGTCCAAACCAGGACTCTAGTTTCACATGAATTTCTTGACTCTATCTTTCTTTACATTAACAGTGATGAACTGGAATTTTTTTTCAAAGCCCACCTTGG
This sequence comes from Eschrichtius robustus, assembly GCF_028021215.1. Taxonomy (NCBI): domain Eukaryota; kingdom Metazoa; phylum Chordata; class Mammalia; order Artiodactyla; family Eschrichtiidae; genus Eschrichtius; species Eschrichtius robustus. Next base: position 8,827,829 of record NC_090845.1, on the reverse strand, counting down.
CAACGTTTTTGGTTAGAATGGTTTGAAACCAAAAATAATCAAAATCCAGGCAGTCAAAGAAAATCCAGAGTCTTAAAAACTGAGAATATAGACAGGCTCAGAGATGAAAGGGAATCTTATGGCTTGATCTATCACATGCTACGTGATAAATCATTTCTTCTTGAAGACGAGAGGAACCTGCATCTTGCCTCACAAAAGGGATACACGGCGCAGTCTAGCTTTATCTCAGAATACCACCCTTTGAAATTAAGGGCAGATTAAATTACCCGCTAAAATAAAGGTCACACTGTGAGATTGCTGAAACCCATCTTAGTGAATGAAACGTTTTTAACGATGGAAACCTGGAAGAAATTCACCTTTAGCTAGTTCACTCGGCGGCACGCTTGATGTTCTCGTGGAGGTCTTCATGAACCGTTCACCAACATCTGCACACCAAACTCAGCTTGCACATGAATACTTCCATAGCGTGTCAGGGCAGCTGGGTTCGTGTGAACTCTGTGGACGTGCGTGCCTTTCTTTAACTTGTTTCTTATGGGCTGAGCGTGTTAGTTAGCCAGTCTTCACGGGGGTGAACCAGAACGATCATTGGGTTGGTGTGAGATCCTGTTAACATGAGGAAGAGCTAAATAAAAGTGGTGTCAGAGTACACCTTAATGATGAGCTTTGGGAAGCCAGGGGGAGATTCCACATGAAATTGGGCTGGGAGGGGCATGTATTTCCTTTGGTATTCCTGTTGGCTCTTATTTGGAAAACAAAAAATGTATTGTCTAATATGGTCACCATTTAAAACAGGACTGAGTAACATGCAAATAGACGGAAATACTATTACATTGGTGCTACATAGACCCAATGTTGATCTTTGTGGAAATAGCAGAATGAATGTCCTAAACAGAATAATTAGAATGAAATTGAATTAAATCAGCCTGCCGGCAGGATTGAAACTAAAATATTCTGTCCCGCAAATGTTGGGGAACTTTGGACCATAAGGATAGATACCATGAATAAAACCCAACCTTATGATTGTCCTACACAAAACCTTTAAAAAGTTCTGATATTTAAAAGCCAGCCCAAGAGATATTTACATATAGTACGGATATTATAGTAAAGAAAATATCTGAACTTTAGTGTGGCTCATTTTGCATTAATATCAGCATGACTTTTGTCTTATAGTTTATTGTTTATAGTAGTTGTCTGCAAACTATGGCCCACCTGCTTTTGTATACAAACTTTTATTAGCACACAGCCATACATATTCGTTTACATATTGTCTATGGCTGCTTTTGTGCTACAACCGAAGAGTTGAATAGTTGCAACAGAGACCATATGGCTCACAAAGCTGAAAATATGTACTATCTGGCCCTTTCCAGAAAAAGGTTGCTTGCTCCTGGCAAAATCATTTTACGATCCTTTGCAAAGTGAAATAACTTCTGTAGCTACAACAGAAAGGAAGGCAAGCATTTTCTTGTTGTCATTGCTTTACACAGAGCGGATGATGGGTTTAATTAGAAAACATCTCAATTATATCAAATATTTATTTGAAGGAGTTTATGGAAGAGAGGGGAGAGAAAAAAATGTTCACTTTTTAAGGAGGACATTTAATGATCTTCTATGCTTGATTTTCTTTCAAAAGAACTTAATGTTTGAAAATTTGTCCATAACATGAAACTTGTGTCCAGAGCAATATAAATAGCTCAGCGGGACTTACCGCTTTTGATAAATCATCCCTTTTGGGCACCGGGCAAAAGGAATGGCAGATTTTGTACTTGAATTTTTCGAAAGACCTAAGGCAAGGAAAAGAGAGGAGTTATGTAAGTGAAACCAGAAGAAAATGAGCAAAAAATTAAACGATGAAAAAAATCATGGAATACAAATACTGACTCAAGTATAAAATAGACTTTCTCTTGTATATTTTACTGAATAAAAATAATAGCTAAGGGACTTCCCTAGCGGTCCAGTGGTTAGGACTCCACGCTTCCACTGCAGGGGGCACAGGTTCCATCCCTGGTCGGGGAACTAAGATCCCTCAGGCCACACAGCATGGCCCAAAAAAAAAAAAAAAGCTAACATTTACTGTTCTACCATATGCTGGGTAAACTACATACTTTACCCATTAACTCCTACTCTTCAAGGTAAGTATGATAATCCTGGCTTTACAAATGCCCAAACAGGCTCTGAAAGATGAGGGAACATCCCCTTTGAATGAATATAGAGCCATTCGACTCAAAAGCTAATCTGTTTCTATTAGGACTCTCTCAAGATTATACTGAGTAACATGATTGTATTGTTATATCACATTTAAAAGTAAACTAATCACATGGACCACTACCAATTAGTGCTGTAAACCAAACCTGCCTGATACTGATTTAATGACATGTCAGTTAATACCGCATAACAAACCATCCCCACATGTAGTGGCTTAGAACAGGTATGATTTATGATGTTTCCCAAGTCTGCTGATCAGCTGAGGGTTGGCTTATCTGGTCTTGGCTTGAGGAGGGCTCTGCTGCAAGTGCCTCCCATTCTTCTCTTGGGACCAGTAGGCAAGCTCAGGCATCTCATTCTCCTGGCAATGGCAGAGTTGCGAGAGCAAGTGGAAACACACAAGGCCTCTTGAATCCTGGGCTTAGGACTGGCACAGTGCCACTTCGACCTTGTTCCTTGGGCTAAAACAAGTCACGTGGCCAAGTCAAGAGGCAGAGAAGTACAGCCTGCTCACGGTGTACCATGGCAAAGGGCTGGGACACAGGGAGAAGTGAAGGATCAGAGCCAATCTTCCACTCATAGGTTGATTAAAAGTAAAAGGACTTTATTCCAAATGTTACAAGTTTCGATTATCTGAAAGCCAGGCCCAGAATCATGCTCATTTTCAACTGTAATTACCCTGTAACCAAAGAGGCAGCCAACTACTGTTCTCTACCAAGACCTCATGACAGGAACATCTGAGATGCACATTGTCGGATTCTGGACACACAGCCTCACAGAGTTCCTTGGACCCTTTTCAACCACCTGAGTCCTATTTTATACAAAACTCTGCCCCGAGAGTAGCCAGCACTTCATTGTACTTGGTTAGAGAACAAGCCCCTGACATGCTTGGTGGAGCACGTTACCATTGATTAAATAAATAGGTCTTGGGACTTCCCTGGTGGCGCAGTGGTTAAGAATCCACCTGCTAATGCAAGGAACACGGGTTCGAGCCCTGGTCCAGGAAGATCCCACATGCTGTGTAGCAACTAAGCCCGTGCACCACAACTACTGAGCCTGCGCTCTAGAGCCCACGAGCCACAACTACTGAGCCCATGTGCCTAGAGCCCGTGTTCTGCAACAAGAGAAGCCACTGCAATGTGAAGCCCGCGCACCGCAACGACGAGTAGCCCCCGCTCACTGCAACTAGAGAAAGCCGGCGCGCAGCCATGAAGACCCAACGCAGCCAAAAATAAATAAATAAATAAATTTGTAAAAAATAAATAAAAAAATAAAATAGGTCTTTACCAGTTAAGGAAAGCAGCATCTTCTCCATCTATAGAAGATTTACAAGTGTAGTATGTGTGTGTGTGTGTGTGTGTGTGCGCACGTGTGCACACACTAGAGGGGGGAAAAAAGGGGGTGGGGAATGAAAGAACGGAATGCAGGTTCTACATAATTAGACTTGTGTAACCATTTACTTGAAAGTCCTAGTCTGTATTTTAGTAAAAGGAATGATTTCCTTACTGTTAGTTGCTCTGAGTAAGAGATGATGGTTGATGCCAGCCGTGTGATAACTTCCTGCCGTTCGTTCTCAGGTACTTACACAGTCATTGACAGAAAATAAAAGTGATCGTGAAGCTTAGACAATTAGTTTCCAGGCAGGAATTATTGATTGGTGTGAATATTCTATAGATTCTCCTGCCGGAAGAGCAGACAAGACAATTCTGGACTTTCCCCAATGATTACCCAAAGCTTAGGGCAACCCAGTTTTTTCAAGATGGGTCCAGTTTTCTTTTTTGTTTTTGTTTTATTTTTTGACAAGACAAAGACAACTTCATATTAACATTCTCCCCCTCCCCGCCCCCTCGGCGCATAATACAGTCACAAAAGCACATGAGATGTTTATGCGGACAGCATAAAAAGGAAATGTAAATTTTAAAGTTTTCTTTGTTATCTGAGGCATACCCCAGAAAATAAAAGTCACTTTACAGTTTTGGAATGAAGTATATAGTGATATTCCATTCTTCTCGTATCTTTAGGGGGAGGGGGACTTAACTAGGTAAGTCAGCAGAATGAAGAGGAGAGTGGGCAGGATTTACCGCGTCCATTGTGGAGATGGTGCAGTTGTAGATTAATGAAAGGCAGCGTGCGCTTTTATTGCCCCTGAACGAGAGCCTTCACCTGCCCTTGACTATCCGGGGCTCACATCACTGTCATGCACTGAGCCTTCATCTTTCAGGGCTGTGGTTGGTGGATGACTTAATGCAAAGTGTTCAATTCGAAGAATAGGTTGGTTTCAGGGACTTCCCTGGTGGTCCAGTGGAGGGAACTCCCCGCTCCCAGTGAAGGTGCCCGGGTTGGATCCCTGGTTGGGGAACTAGATCCCACATGCCGCAACTAAAGACCCCGCATGCCGCCATTAGAGATCTCGCATGCTGCAACTAAGACCCGGCGCAGCCTAAATAAATAAATGTTTAAAAAAACAAAAAGACAAGATAAGTGGATTGGTTTGGAAAAGCGCTTCCCAGGATGGTGTGCGGACTGCACCCTTGAGGCTGGGCGTCCTGGAAGGGGAATCCTGTGGGAAACAGGCACAATAGCACCGCGAGCGAGCACATTGGAGAGGAGAGGTGTCCGCGTGGGTCAGCTGAGGGTCCAGCCCAGATTCCCCTTGAGCCTTCTCTTTTTCTTTAATTGAAATGTAGTTGATTTACAGTGTTTCAGATGTATAGCACAGTGATTCATTTATACATACACATATATTCTTTTTCAGATTCTTTTCCGTTATAGGTTATTACAAGATATTGAATACAGTTTCCTGTGCTATAAGTAGGTCCTTGTTGTTTATCTGTTTTATAAATAGTAGTGTGTATCTGTTAACCCCAAACTTCTAATTTATCCCTACTCCCCTCTTTCCCCTTTGGTAACCATAAGTTGGTTTTCTATGTCAGTGAGTCTATTTCTGTTTGGTAAATAGGTTCATTTGTATCATTTTTTTAGATTCCACATATAAGCAATATCATTTGAGATTTGTCTTTGTCTGGCTTACTTCACTTAGTGTGATAATCTCTAGGTCCATCCACGTTGCTGCAAATGGCATTATTTCATTCTTTTTTATGGCTGAGTAGTATTCGTACTACTCAGTATATATAGTATTCCATTATATATATGTACCACATATTTATCCATTCATCTGTCGATGGACACTTAGGTTGTGTCTTGGCTGTCGTGAATAGTGCTGTGATGACATGGGGGTACATGTATCTTTTCGAATTAGAGTTTTCCTCTTTTCCAGATACATGCCCAGGAGCGGGATTGCTGGATCATATAGTAGCTCTATTTTTAGTTTTTTAAGGAACCTCCGTACTATTTTCCATAGTGGCTGCACCAATTTACATTCCCACCAACAGTGCCATTAGGCTTACTCTTGCCTAATATATCCGGCAGCTGAATTCACTTGCCTGGAATACTTTTTTTTTTTTTAAGATTTTTTTTTGATGTCTTTATTGAATTTGTTACAATACTGCTTTTTTAAAGTCTTTATTGAATTTGTTACAATATTGCTTCTGTTTTAAGTTTTGGTTTTTTGGCCACGAGGCATGTGGGATCTTAGCTCCCTGACCAGGGATCGAACCCACACCTCCTGCATTGGAAGGTGAAGTCTTAACCACTGGACTGCCAGGGAAGTCCCTGGAATACTTTTTATATCAGTTTTTAAGTTGCGCTTTACCAACCACACGGATACTCCTTTTATTAGAGGACTGAGTGCGGAGGTGGCCCAGAAGAGAGGAGTTAAAACTGGAAAGTTGGGCAGATGGAATGGGTGCAGAGAATCACGTATCAAGTGGGCGACACAGTGATGTCAGTGACAAAAGTGACTAAGGAGAAACCGGGGTGGGGGGTGGGGGGGGGAAGGAGGGGGCGTTGGAAAGCGAGGTGAAGGTACTCTCTGGAGCATGGAGACTGCACAGGTGCTCCCAAGGCAGCAGGTAAAGGAAGGTGGCTTTGCAGACGAGCAGAAAGTGACTCAGGTGATCTTGCCCATGGGCATCGTTCACCAGAAGTCTTCCTTATCTCACATCACCTGAGAAATCAGATTTGATGTATCTGTGTTTCCAACCCCTTCACACCGCAGGAGAAAGTTCTGCAAATCATTAAGGCCACTTGCCCCACAGCCTAGAGGCACCACATGCGAGTGGAGCCTACCCCCTTGCTCTCCCTCTAGCATTCAGCTGAGGCCCAAAGCCGGGCAGCAGCGCTTAGGAGGAAGTGCTGCAGAGTTTCGCTCTATGGGAACGTCTTGTCACCCATCTGCAAAGGTAAAACGACTCGAGAAATTACATGATTTCAGCCACCTTCTTCACTGCCCAATAGAATGATGTATGTATATGTCGTCCGCGTCCCTTGAAAATGGAGTATTTACTATCTGGGAGCTTCTGAGAAAGAAATGAGCGTTTTACAGGATGAAGAATGCAAAATGGGAAAGGTTACGTGTGGGGAACATCTGTAATCATTTGCCGGCCGGTGCAAAATTAATTAACTGCGTACAGATTTTCAATAGTTCACTTCATCTGCTTGTTATACAGATATAATTTGTGATTTGCATTCTTTAAATTTTTGCAGCTTTTCTATTTGAATTACATGTGGAGGAGCGTGGCATGGTAAAAAGTACTATTAAAGATTGTTTTCAGGGACTTCCCTGGCATTCCAGTGGTTAAGACTCCGCGCTTCCACTGCAGGGGGCACGGGTTCAATCCCCCTCAAAAAAACAAAAAAAAAAAAGATTGTCTTCAAGAAGACATACAGCCATTTGGAGACCTAACAAAACTCTTTGTTGACGGCCTGCAGATTCAGATGAGGGTTACTCAAGAGAAGAAATAAACCAACTTAGAACAAAGAAGCTTTCTATCTTGTCTTGATAGATAAACTGGTCTTTAATGCAAAATCTAAAGTGAGTTATGAGAGCAGTTGATGTACATTAATACGGTTTAACACCACTACCATGATTAGTACATTTTTGAGTTGCCCCCAAATCTGTATTTAAATGATTATTAATTTTCTTTCTTGTACATATTAAGTTAACCAAAATAGAAAACCTGATTTATAAATAACTACATTGTTCTGAATAGCAGGCTTGAACAGAACATTAATTTCTTCATTTTGATAGAGTTCCATTTTCTGCTGAAAAGTAAAAATCCAATAATAAGACTATCCAGCTTAAACTCCGTAATACTTTTCTTTAGAAAGGAAGAGTTTGGATGTAAAGTTGCGGTAATTAAAAAGCTCTTTTCTAATGAAGTAGTTTCAGAAATACTTAATTTAACCCCCAAATGACATAAAAATTCCCCACACTTCTTAGAACTGCGTGCATCCACCTCAACAATTACAGTAATTACTTGTTTAGCTTTTATTACTTAAAAACTTAAACTTAAACCGCATGGTTTTCTTTCTTTCTTTCTCTATGTGTTTGAATGTGTGCGTATCTCCCCCTTTTGATACATGAATAAACGACTGGACACACATAGCCTTGACCCAAGCTTGTGTGTGTGATTTCACACGGTAGGAATGTCCGGGATCTCAGGCTCCTCGTCTGTGAAGGGAGGGAGCTGGGGCTCCCGAAGGCCTTCGCTGCAAGTCCGCAGACCCTAGTGTTTTCCCTTGTCTTTGTTCACTATATGATTTAGCATCTTAATTAGATACAATCAATCTTAATACTCTATTCAAAATGTTCCTCCCAGAATTAAAAGCTCCTCATGAAATTTCTCTGCTTTGCTCCACACATGCAATGTCCTGATTTTTAATTTCACTGCTCGTTCGTAGATGATAACATTATAATTATCAAGTAATCTGAGAAACTTGTTTGAAAACACCTGCATAAATACATAGCGTGGGTTTTTTTTTTTCCTTCCAAAGGAGCTTAATTTATACGGACTACAGAAATCTTCTATGTTGTAAATGGCTGTTTGCTGTATGCTTTTAATTTTGTTTCCCTATATGAGACTGTATGTTTGCATGTGTGCATAAATAGAGAAACAGGGTTATCTCCTGGATATCTTGTTCATTTCTTAAGGTGGTGTCACGTCACCAAGAAAATTAGTGACAGATTCACACCATAGCGTGGAATTCAATTCATTAGAAACTTTTTACAAAGTACACCCTTTTCTGCTTCCTCATAGTAAGTTTGGGTGTGCAAGCATGGGAAAGCATTTAGCAACAGAATGAAAACAAGCCATGTCCCCTTTTCACCAGTTGTCCCACCCCCGTTTTGTCCTTGAATTTCTTGACTTCAGTGGGCCCTCTCTGCCGTTCTGAAATTTCTGGAAAACCGTAACAAGATGTACTCACGACACGCTCCTAGGCGTCCACTGGTAAATTGCTGACATTCTTTCCCGCTAAACTCAGCTCGCTCGCTCCATATTTATTAGTTCATCTGAGATTCCACAGCTGCCACCTGAGCTTTTATGCGGGCAATAAGTGCCCCTGGCTTGGGGGTTGCTGAGATTCTGGTTTAGCCAGGCCCTAGTCTGCCTTGTACCAAATGTCTTTGCTAAGAAACAGATAAATCTGTTCTTTTTCTCATGCTCCCTATGAAATGACAGGTAACTCCCCTTGCTCCATGAAAGCATCATTTGACATTTAGTTTGTCTGTTTTAAAAATTCTTTTTCCTGTGCTCGTTGCCAGATTAGCTACCATCTCCCCATCTCCTATCAGCAACTCTTGAAAAAAATCTGTACACTGGACAGTGGAAATGATTCAATATTCCTCGTTGTTTTCTACTTTCTACTTTCTGTTACTGTTTCAGGGAGGGAAGTTGATTTTTGTTTTCTACAATCTTCTCTAGGAATTCCTTTTACTGCTCTGTAGCCTAATAGAGGGCATATTTGGATTCATGTTGCTTTTCGCTTATTTTTCCAAAGCATTTCTGTTTAAATCTTCAGTCTACAAACCAACGTCCACTACAGTCCACCTTATAACCAGCTGGATAGGATTTACACTAGCATTTTCGTGCTTATCCCCTTATATAAGTGTCACTTTAAGATGGCTTTTTCAAACTTTTCCTGCAAGTTCTCTGGCATTGCACTTCTGGTATGAGAAACAGCCTGGTTTTTAAAAAAAAAAAACAAAAAACAAAAAGAACTTGTATCTTAGAATCAAACTTATAAGAAAAAAAATTTTAGGATGATGTAAAGCTCAACATTTTCATATGTTTGGGGCCAACTTCTTTGAATTTGGATACCTAGAAAACAGTAAAAATAAGAATTATGTTTGATGTATTCTACAACTGAATAATTATTGTTTTTGAATAATGAGACTTTTCATTTGCGATGATGTGAATTTTCCTTGGGAAATATTCCCTAGATCTGAGACTGATCGAAGAGATTACAGGGTCAATAGAAAATGGCCTTCTGGTCCCACAGGTCGGGCTAATCACATCTGCTCCGTCACACAGCACACCTCACTCAAGAAATGAATACAAGATAGGGCAGGAGGGAGGTTTTATTCATCTCAGCCCCTCTCTGGGAATTATTTGTTTTCAAAGATAAAATTCCATTTCAGGGGGTCTCATGACATAAAATTCAAATAGAAAAATTGTCTTCATTGCATCAACAGTTGATTTGTGTTAAGGTTATTTATAAAAGCTCTTTTTTTGGCTAGAAAATATCACCAAGTTCATTTTTTAGTGAGACGAGCTGAAATTTGAACTCACTACTCTTGAAGACCTTCTGTATATTTTATCTCTGATGATACTTCACGTAGCAGCAGCAGGCCAGCTGATGACAAAAAAAATGATCTTATGTCTTCTTGGCTAATAAGACAATTCAGTGTAAATAGATGTCAGAAAACTCACCTGGTACAAAAATGTCTTGAGTTCAACAATCTCTCTCCTTAGGAGTTTAGCACTCAGGCAAATACTTCACTTGCACTCATACGATTAAAAAAAAAACCCACCAAACTGCTCTGCTCGGTTCTTCCAAACTTTCGACAGCTTCACTATCCCTTTCAAATATTCTCCATCTACTTATTCACTGTAAGCTGAAACTGTGCCATTTGTACAGCTTTCAGGGAGATTTGCGACAGGTCTGAAAAGGATTTGAATTTCTTACTTGGGCATTTGACAACTCCTCCTAAGAATATATTGTCCAGGTTACGTGGCTTTAGTAGCCTAAAGCTTCAAAGGGCTTCACTTAGTCAAAATTACTTATAGCCTCTTTTCGTCTTTTTATAATTGTGGTTCTTAAAAGGAGTTTTTTTTAAAAATTTCAACATTCTATTTAACATCCAGTTTTCCACCTACCAATAGATACATCCATATTTCCTAAATGTGGATATCTTTTGGCCCCGATATGAAAATATTTTTACAACTTTTAAAAAAATTTCCCCCAAATTCATTTTCAAGTTCCAGGCAAAGAACAATATTTCAGACTTGGGGGTTTTTTGAATTTTTTGAGCAAGACTGCATTTTCCCAACATTTTTATCCTGTGAGATGTTAAACACCTTTCATTTGAAAGTTTTTTTAAAAAAAGTATGTCCTGGATATGTCTAATGAATAGTCCTTGAAAACAGAGTCACCTTATTTATAAATTCAATTCTCTTTCCATTCATATGAGGAACTTTATCCTTCCTCAGGGCATATATTTAATAACCATTAATGAAATCTGAAATTATATATGAGCACTGAGACCCGAATTTGCTACTCAGTTTTTTTTTTTCCCAGTGGAAATTTCATAAGGGTTTTGGCATGGGAACACAGCAGACATTTAAGGCAGATGGAATAATGCAGTTGGCCACAACGGCTCCGATGGAATCATAACAGTTTATAATCAATAATTTGCTTACTGGGGAAGACAGTCTTTTCAGCCAAACCAGCACAGCATACCATTCACCCTCGTAGTTAGCCGACGACTGCCACCGTTTCTGCAACCTCGTGACTCCCGAGGATGTTACACGTGGAAGCTGGGGGCTCAGCGCTCATTTGGTTTGTCTTTGAAGATTTCTGTTTCCACCCACCCCTTCCCATCACATGTCCTATTCCCATTTCCCCTCAATACGACAAAAGCCATTTGAGCAGACAGAGGCAACAAGGGCCAGATTCGGCAGGCATCTGCCGAAAAGGGCAGGACTTACAGAGGAGGAGGGTCTGTTCATTCTAACTGGTTCTAGATTAGAGATTGCCAGATGAAAGAGGCCTTGGCGGGGGCGGCGGTGGGGGGGGCCGTGAGAGGGTGGGGCAGGGCCTTTGGAAGTTCAGATGCATTTTCACTGGGCCTGTTAGAGTGAAGTTCTTGCAGACTTTTCTTTTGAAAGAAATGAAGAATGAAGTAGTGGACTCTAGACTCTGAAAGGTGAGGTGAACAAGAGAAAGGCAGAAAAACATGTCCTCATCTGATGGGCTGCCCTACAGAACAATGTCCCCATTTGGGTGCCAGTTTCCCTGCAGAGGACAGAGAAATCTGGGTACCCAGGAGGCCATGGAGGAAGGGGTCTGGGCAATTGGCCCCCATCTGCTCTTGCAAGTTTCTAGGTGGAGGGACTTTGGGGGGCAGGTTGACGATGCTATCTACTAGGTCCATCGCCTTACATTTTCCCATTTAATCCTCTCAGCGGCTCTGTGACAGAGGTATTATGAGGATCCCGTTTTCTAGGGCCCACCTGGGGCACAGGGGAACTTGCCCGAGGTCTCATCGTTTGTAAGAGACTAGTAGGACTTGAAGTAGGCAGACTGGCCGGAGAATTCACACTCCTGGTCCCTGCACCATACTCCTTACATTGGCTTTTTTTTTTTTTAAGATTTATTTATATTTTATTTTATTTTTTTTTTTTAGCTACGTTGGGTCTTAGTTGCGGCACACGGGATCTTCATTGAGGCACGCAGGATCTTTCATTGCGGCACACAGGCTTCTCTCTAGTTGTGGCGTGCGGGTTTTCTCTTCTCTAGTTGTGGCGTGCAGGCTCCAGGGCGCGTGGGCTCTGTAGTTGTGGCTCACGGGTTCCAGAGCGCGTGGGCTCTGTAGTTTGCAGCATGCAGGCTCTAGTTGAGGCGCACGAGCTCAGCAGTTGCGGCACGCGAGCTTACTTGCCCCGCGACGTGTGGATCTTAGTTCCCTGACCAGGGCTCAAACCCGCGTCGCCTGCATTTCAAGGCGGATTCTTTACCACTGGACCACCAGGCAAGTCCCTACTTTGGCATTTTTAGGGAAAAGAAGACTCTTTCCAAACTGCTGCCCTGTGAGGCAAAATCCTTTGCGAGAGAAGCCAGCGCTTCCTATGACTCCAGGAGAGAAGTGGGCCCCGTGTGGAGAGCTGGGTGTTTCTTCTGAAGCCTCAGGAGGGGACAGGGAGGGCAAATGCTGACCGTCGATCCAGCATCAGGCCTGCAATTCCCTTCTTATTTCAGGCAGTAGAGACCTTTGTTTTAAATGAGAAAATTACTGAGAGAAACCCTGCGTTGACTTTGTATCGTTTTCTGATGAAGTGACAGCATCACCAGCAGGCGTGACTGTGATCCTGAGGACACAACCCTGTGTCCACTGCCCATTTGGAATCATTGGCATTTCCCCTCAACAAAAGTATACTCACTAGTATGCTTCTAAATATAGATTCACACTTCATCAGCTGTCTTGGATAACTCTAGTCAGGCCAACAGCAAATGCAGGTCTATAATTTCAAGTTTTCATGGTCAGTAAGTCTGAAGATGGCTGTGGATTTGAGAATGGGCCCGGGTTACTCAGCAACCAGATCCGGACGTTGATGCCCATGAAGTTATGATAGTGGCTTAGAAGCAGTGGTAGGTAGTAGCTAGTTGGGACACAGAGTGATCTACAGGAGATCCAAAAACAACCAGCTCCAGGAGAAGCACGCAGGTGCTTGCTAAAAATGGAGATTCCTAGGCACCTCCTCAGATCAATAGAACCTGAATCTCTGAAATGTGATCTGGAAATGTACATTTGTAAATAGTCAAATGCTCACCCTGCTTCGGTAATCAGTGGGTAGAATATTGCTCCCTGGCACAATAGCGACTTTATCTTCAACCATCTCTTTAGTCGTCTTGGTTTGGCCATCCTTGTTCCAAACAACACTGCTCTTCTTTCTTCAAGGTCAGTGCAAACCGTAACGTGCAGTCAAATCATCCTGTTAAAGCGCAGACTCTGACTCAGCAGGGCTGAGGCGGGACCCAGGATTCGTCGTTTCTACCAAGTTCCCAGGAGACGTCAATGCTGCCGGCCCGTGGACCGCACTGGGAGTAGTGAGGTCCTGGTCTACCCTTTCTGGCGGTGACGTCTCGGCTCGGACCCTTTGTGCCTTCCTCTTCACATACTGTCTGCGATTTATCAGTGCCCTGCGGAGACAGAGCTCTTTCAGGCCTAATGGAACACTGAGGAAGAGCCCCTATGATGGGAATTTCAGATAAAGCTGGAAGAGAGGATGGGGAAGTGGTGGATTATTAGAGGCATTTCTGGCGGTGAAGATACACGAAACACTCCACGTTACATAGTGTGGCTATGCGTGAGGACAGGGTCAGAACCTTCCAGAAATAATCTGCTCTGCAGAAATGAAAAATACGCATGACCCCAGAGCTGACTGCAGAGGAGCAGTAGAAAGGAGGTGCTCTTGCAGTAGCAGCAGCAAAGACTCTCTTGCCTTATGACAGCACCAGAGCGTACCTCCCACCCCCATCCCCGTGGTACCGACATGCCCCGTCACACGTTTCTCTGGCACATTGAATTAATGAGGCTGAAAGTACCAGCGGTCAGACCCCTGCTTATCTTATAACCCACCATCTACTGTACACTGTGGATGAAGCCATTTTTCTTCTGGGTGACGTGGCATACGTGCTACACGACCACCAGCGTGTGTATTGATAACCCTGAAATTGGTTTTACGTCTCCCTAAACCCTACTTTGTTTTCCATTCATTCACTTCATTGTAATTATTATAGTTCCCACTAGCTTTCGGGGATGGGTTAATTCATAACAATAAATTACTCAGGTGATAACTACCCAACATTATAGTCAATTCCTATAAATTAAGAGAAGTTTTTTCTCGATGTAAAGGCGTCAATAACCTATAAATACGCACTCATCTGTAACTCAGACTTCCTTCTGAGTTGTTCGGGCTAGTATATAAATCTTTAAGGCTAGCAACATTGACCAGCACGATCTCAACTTGCTTGCTGTTTAATTTCAGACTTCACAAAGTGCACCTCATAAATCAAAGGTGAGTTTTCACATTTAGTTGTTTTCTGTCCCATGGGAAAGGGCTATAAATTAAGCCTGGGCCTGGGACCGTGAAGCCCTGGCCCTGCCGTTGCTGGCTCTGTGTCTTAGCATCATGACAGCCGACTCGATGGGCGGGGGCCGGAGAACAATGGGACTGCTTGAAGAGGGGCCCTGTGAACAGCAAGCAGGGGAGAGGCCAGCCAGGTGGGAGAAGCTGGAGCCAGTTGCCAGCGGAAATATAGGAATATCATTCCCGGGGGCAGCAAGACTGTATAAGTTCCTCGTGATTTGGGCCACTAGAATCTCATGAACCATTGTCATCTCCAGCTCACTAAATGGACCCCAGAAGCTTAAAGAATTGGTACACCTAAAAAAAAAAAATTTCTCCTTTTTTTCCTGCAAGATCAGGCCAATGTCTGAAGCTTTTGGTTTTGAAAGGTATAGTGTGAGGAACTTTTAAAAGGTGTGCGCAGATCTTAAATGCATAAACGTCTCCTCATAAAATAAATCCCACAAATTTGGGGTTCAAAGGAAGGACTACTTAATGGGTAGCTTCCAAATACACAGAAGAGGGAAGGTAATGAGAAAAAGCTTTCCATGAAGAAATGAGTTTAAAGCTTTCCACGAAGAAATGAGTTTAAAGCCTAGAGAAAACATTTTTAATATACACACACAAATGATCATTTTATTGTCTTATCATCCACAGCCCTTGCCTTAATTAGGAAAATTTATATAGCCGGTCAATAAGGTCTTGAAGTTGCGATTTTTGAAGATTTGCTTTCACCTGAAATTCACAAATATTTGAGTTTTAAAACAGACTGTGAATGTTTTGGAATCCTCTGACTCATAGATTGCTTTTAAAAAAAACAAACAAAAACACGGACTTCCCTGGTGGTCCAGTGGTAAAGAATCCGCCCTCCAATGCAGGGGACGCGGGTTGGATCCCTGATCGGAAAACTAAGATCCCACATGCCTCGGGGCAACTAAGCCCACGCACCACAACTCCTGAGCCCACGCGCCCTGGAGCCCACGCGCCACAACTAGAGAGAAGCCCACACGCCACAACGAAAGATCCTGCATGCCTCAACTAAGACCCGACGCAGCCAAAAAACAAGAAAAAAACCTTCATATCCCAGCTGCCACTACATTAACTCTCACTGTCGTGCTAATCCTCGTCAACTCTGTTCTCAACGATTATGATGGCTCTTCTTTCCTCTAGTGTCCCCTATCCCTTCCAGCCTTCCCCTGTTCCCACGCTGAGCCCACTAACAGACTGAGCACCTCCCTCCCAAGCTCTGAAGCCTTCAATGGCTCCCTCATCTGCGCAGCTGGATATCAGGGCCAACGTACCTTGTGTTCTGGCCACAGTTCTTTTTGCCTTTTCGGCCCTTCCCAAGCGTGCCTTGCGCTGTCCCGCCACCCTGACTCCACATTGTCTCTGCTCACCAAGACCTCCCATCTCTTCTCTGCCTGTTGAACGTCAAAGCTCAGATCAAACATTATCTCTTTTGTGTCTCCTTCCCTGGCCTTCTTCCAGATGTAAATCATTGTGTCTTCCTCTGGGATTTCACAGCTCTCTTAGTCCTCGTCTCTGGGTCTGTTTCAGGGGTCCGACTGTGAACACCATAAGAATAGCAGCTGTGGTTAATTTCTCTAACCTCAGTGCCGACACACAGAAGGTGCTCAGTACATTAATTGCTGGACTGCATCTTTGCTTCTTCTCCTTTGCATGTGTAGAAATGGCCTTAGTCACAATACCAGTTCTCTTGCCCTCTAGGAAAATATCAATAACTCTCCCACATGTTCTCAGACTCTCTAGAGCTTATACTTGTTAAGGATGGGATCTTCTCAATAGTGTGGTGAACTCAATTTCCACCCCTTCCCAAAGCGATGCTTAGTCTTAAACTTACACGTGGCAGAATCGGGGCCGGGATCTAGTCTTTGTAATGTTTTTGTCCAGCCCTTTTCGTTTAGCTGTTTGCACTTAACTTAGTGAAAACCAGGCACTCTTGGCCACTAAGAATAAGTCCATCTGGAAGCTGGAACATCTGGACAGTTGCAGCAACTTGGTTCAGTGAGTCGGGGGGTACAGTGGGGGTGATCGCTGTCAGCGGGGCCACTCCACAGCAGATCATCACTCTGCAGTCACATCAGTCACATCGTGTCTTCTTTCCTCCATCCTGGACAGGCCACTTTCCATAGGATTCAGTTAACAGATGGGGGGAGAAGCAGCCGTTCAATGAACTTCTTCACCCGGGCGTGAGAGAGTATTAATATAAACATTTATGAAATACATTGTGTCAGGCACTGTGCTAAAGATTTTTTTCTCATCTAACTGTCACCTAGATCCGTGGTAGGTGGGAACCAAGATGGTCTCAGGGAACTCAGGAACTAGAGCCAGGTATTCAAATGATCTGGGGCACTTCTTTCTCCCATCTGTGCATGTCTGTGCTTGTAAATGTCATTCTCTTCCTCCGTAGACCAGCTTTATCCATGTGATGGGAAAAGCGATTGCCAGTAGCCCTGCCAGCTTCACCACTGGACAGAAAGGATCTTGCCCTGGACATATGTGAACCCCATCCCCTGATCTAGTTAAAATCCCAGTGGCAGGATTCTGGTCAACCTGGTTTGAGTCATTGCCCAAATCCTTGTGCCAATTACTGTAGCTGAGACAGGGGTGGGTTTGGCAGGTGCTGGTGTTCTGACTTGTAACCCCACTAGAGCCTACGTTGGCCGGGGATTTCTCCACAATAAGAGCAGGGGAGGTCCGTTACTGGAAGAAAAGGGGCACGTGGTGCTGGGCTGAAAACTCGCCCGTGCATATTATTATGCACCTCTAAGCACAGTGAACACTCTGAGACTTGAGTTTGTGTAACTTGCCCCAGGTCACCAGGCGGAAGGATCAGAATTTGAACCCAGGTTAGCCAGACCCCAGAGGCTATACTCTGGACCACTGGGCTGTGCTGATCATGGCAGTTGCATAATACAGTATGTCTGTCCTACGGCTATTTGGAGCTAGGTAGCTAGTTAGCTCAGGGCTAAAGTCCCTTTTTCCTTTTGATGGGGCTAATCAAGTCTGGAATATGCGTGGGCTCTTGGAGTCCATCTTGAGCAATGAACTCACGGGGCCCCGGGTCTTTCAAAGGAGAGCTCTAGGCTACCAGGTGAGCAAGTAGCAGAGTGGGAATCAGTCCTAATCCCGTCCACCTTCATTACTAGTAGAAAATAGCACAAAGCTTAACCTTTACCCACAAGGCACCCGTAGCACCATCTCAGTATGAGAAGGGCCTCAGACTTTCATTTCCCTTTGCAGATCTTCTTACATTTTCCCTAACAAGACTGCTTTCCTTTTCATTTTCCCCACCGCACTGGCCCCTGCTGGGCTGAGAGGCAGCGCTATCAGGGCTGATGTTATCACAGCTCACACCCCCTCTGGCCATTATTAAGTGGCAGCCTGTGTTCAGTTGCATGTTTCTTAGCAACCACCCGTACGTCATGTCCTTCCTTTTATTTGCGTCTTCCTTCTCCAACCTAGGGGGCAAATGTAGTAAGAAATGAACCCCTGCCTTCTCAGATTTCTAAGCCATGGAAACCAGAAAGCTGACAATGATTGCATTTTCGGTCTCTCAAAATGATGACCAATTTCATGGGCCGGGCGGGGGGTGGTGCATCGGGGAGCAGAATCCTATTCTTACCTATTGAGCAATGGTTTGCAAAGCACGCATGATTTATAGCACGTGTAAACTCATCCTAGGAAAATTGATTTAAACTGAGATTCTTCCTAAGATCAAACATGTCTACTGCGTTTTAAGTCGCTGAAGTGCTAGACATGCATTTAAGCCTAAACATTTCAAAACATGAAGACTGCTTTCTAACAAGTTTCTATCAGGACCAGCCGGTTCCCCTAGCCTATTCCTTTGCCTGTGGTATGCACTCAGTATGGTTCTGTTTGGGAGGAAGCTTCCTGGGACAGATGTTTAATTTCTTATAGCCAGCCAACTGCTTGTTCTTATTCCACATACGTGGGAATAAATAACTCATCCCACACCCCCGCCCTAAACATAGTTGTGAAGATCCTGGAACATGCAACAAAGACTAGAATTTGTTTCTCTTGCAAAGCTTGGAATCTTGGCTTTCATTTCTATTGATCTGGTGTTGTTTGCTTGCTTTTATTTTGCATTTTTAATGCTCTGTTTCCTATTTCTCTTCGGCTTACGCGTTCTTCTCCCATCACCACCAAATCTTCATCATTTAATCTCATTGGGGTTTTTTTGCTCTCAGCTGTAGCCATTCAGGTCGTTTTGTACCGACGTGCATTTGGGAAGCTGTGAAACAGTTTATCAAACGGTGTTCCCAGGGCAGATGGTAAAAACGGTCACCCAGCCCTAGAATTCAGCCTCTGTAACGCATCGTGTTCCTTCTAAGCCACAGTGGTATTCTTCTGTCTAGACGCAGTCTGTTCTCTAGAACAGATGACTGTAATTGAATATGTCAGCTTGCAGGGAAGACTTGCTTCTAATAAGCTTTTAATTCCAAGTAACAAAATTTAGCAAAATGCAAAGACAGTCTATTGTTGAAAGCAAGGCTTTGGAAGTGGATGTTTTTGGCTTGGCTCTACTAAACTGTTGGGTAACCTTTCCCCTGAACATAATCTTGAAAGGACCAGAAAAGTCAAGTTCACTTCATTTGTTTGAATGTCCCCAACAGGCTTATCTGTAGACCAAATATTCAAACACACTCGGTTTTAGTTCATTTGATGGGTTGGAGTTAACGCATTAGTCATAGAGACTGCCAAAGTCAACCAATTGTTCCAATGACTGGAGATTTGAAATGCCACAGGGCCACTTATGTTAGGATGGGGACGTGAAAATTTCATAGACTTGTGAAGAAAATGAGTCTAATTTTTCTACTGAGAATAATTTGTAATTATTTGAAGAAATCAAGAAGTCAGGGATAAAGTGTCTTGCCCTCTGGACGTTTAAACCACAAGCAATTTGTCTTTACCATTTAAAGTGTTTTTAAGTTACTACCAAAGAAAAGTCACAATAAGGCATTGCAGAACATTCCCTTTCTTTGCTTTCTGAGAAAAGTAGATTTAGTTCGGTTGGTTGTTGGAAGGACTAAATTCGACCTTCTACGGTAAGCACATAATGCCTTTCGCAGGTCTGTGCTCCACATGTGTAGAGGGGATTCTTATTTTTAACATAGTGTGTTTTCATGAAAACCCTTCTTTTGGTCCTTTCCTCCTCAAACTCCCTTATTCCTTCTTCCCACTTTCTGGCCACAGTCTTGAATGCCACGTAAAATCATTACTTTAACATTAATCTTTGATCCCTATTAAAATGCAGTTCTGGGGCTTCCCTGTTGGCACAGTGGTTGAGAATCTGCCTGCCAATGCAGGGGACACGGGTTCGAGCTCTGGTCTGGGAAGATCCCACATGCCACGGAGCAACTAGGCCCGTGAGCCACAACTACTGAGCCTGCGCGTCTGGAGCCTGTGCTCCGCAGCAAGAGAGGTCGCGATAGTGAGAGGCCCGCGCACCGCGATGAAGAGTGGCCCCCGCTTGCCACAACTAGAGAAAGCCCTCGCACAGAAACGAAGACCCAACACAGCCAAAACTAAATAAATAAATTAAAAACAAAAAACAAAAAGCAAAAAAAAAAAACTTAAAAAAAAATGCAGTTCTGGAAAAGGGGAGGTAAAATATGGTCATCTCATATCAGTTTTTATAACTTTAAATGCCAGGGTTTCAGACTCTCATCTGAGATCAGGAATTGATAACAAATACAGGAGGGAGGGAGAAATGAAGGCACTGGGCCACAGAGAGAGATGGGGCGAGGTCTCTTAGTAGCAACAGGAGCCGAAAAGGGGAAAAGGGAACTAAGTTGGAAGACTGAGGCCTCAATATCAAATTCATCTTATTTCAAAATGTTTCCTAGGTTTGCTTATTCCTCCAGTTTTTTTTTGTTTTTTTTTTTTTTTACCAAGAGCTTTATAGAAATATAACATGCTTTTTTCATTCCCTTGAATATGGCTAGTTTTAGCCACTTATTCCTCCAGACGTTCCACTCAATTGTAACCTTGAGTATATTTATTCATCAACTAATTCTCCTGAAAAGACAAAACATCTCAATTAAATGTCACTCGGTATTATTTTTCTTCTTAAATCCCCCTTCTTCCTGAGACATGATTTTACACAATTCATTTTACAAGTTGCTCCTTTAGTAGAATGTCTCCCCACTCCCAACAGTGGAATCAGTCTTCCATTGGGCTGTATTTTATGGTGTTCCTACTGCAAGCTCAGCAGATTATGAACAATTGTCTCCTTCCCCCAGTGGACAGGCTTGGAACAACTACCTTCCT
The DNA here is from genome assembly GCF_028021215.1 of Eschrichtius robustus. Lineage (NCBI taxonomy): Eukaryota > Metazoa > Chordata > Mammalia > Artiodactyla > Eschrichtiidae > Eschrichtius > Eschrichtius robustus. Next base: position 8,807,061 of record NC_090845.1, on the reverse strand, counting down.
CTAGATTCTTAACAGCTGTAAAAAGAACAAAGATTATTTTCAAAGACTGAAACCTTCTTAATCACCTAAGAAAAAAAGAGTGTATTGGGAAGAAATAAGAAAAGAAAAGAAAGCATGTCTTTGTCCCACCTTGTTACCACGTACAGTGATTCAGGGTGCAGCCGAGAGCCCAAGGCTGCTGTCTTGATCCACACATCCCGTCTGCACACAGATCCCTAGCATGCAGGTCTCTCACCATCTCAAAACATTTTCAGAATAACTGCATACTTTAAGGCTCTTAGTGTTGAAATTGGTAGTCTTAATTTATTTCCGAAGTTTATCTTTTCTCTCCAAATTAAATAACAGTGTCATGAAATGCTTCATCATCTAATATCCTATCAGCAAAATCCTAGCTTTAAAAGTCCAAGGTTATCTTCCGGGCTTTAGAAACTTAGAGGCGTTTAAGCAAAAATGATGTTGACAAGACACAGATACCCTTGGCAGGAGCACAATGAACTTTTTCCCCTTTTGTGTGCATTTCCTCTAAGTCCAGCTTCAGTTGCTAATAGGCTTGGTTCCACATCTCACATTTGATTTCTGATAATTTTGCACGTTTCTCAAAAATCATTAGAAAATATTTCTATGGATTGCTCTGACTGGACTTTAAGATAAGTTACTTTTTGGTGATGCTCTTAATCCCTTCTTTCAAAATGCCTGATGCTCTTAGAGCAAGCCCACAAAACGAGACTCCACAAGCAACATCCTAGATTGATGGGCAAGTCAACACTGAAGGAAAGAGTATAATCCACACCTTGAGATAATCATCATACTAACAACAGTATGTGCAGGTGGGGGCATTTTCTTTTGTTCGGCCGCACTGGGTCTTAGTTCCCCGGCGAGGAATCGAACCCGCACTCCCTGCAACGGAAGCACGGAGTCTTGACCACTGGACTGCCAGGGAAGTCCATCCAGGTGAGGGCATTTTCTATGCTAAGACTTTACACATATGAACTTATTTAATCCTCACAATGACTCAGTGGAGAAAATATTATTTTTCAACCTATTCTACTGTTAGAAAAACTAAGGCTGGGAAAGGAAAGAAACTTGCTCTTGGATGTACAGCTAATAAATGATGGAACAGAGATTTGATTCCAGGACTCAGTAATTAATCACTATACTACCCTTCTTTCTCTTTTCATTAACCTCTGTAAGTTGCCTGGACACAAAGAAAGATCATAAAGGTCAATTTACCTCATATCAATCATATGGCATTGGGGAAGGCACCTCTGGTTTAGCGAGAATAGCATGGAACTTGAAAATTAAAAGCCCTGATATTGGTCCCTGGCTGGACCTTCACTTCTTGAGTTACTGTTTCCTTATCTCGAAAATGCCATCAATAATTCCTACCTTATTGCAATGTTGGGAGGGTCCCATGTGAGCATATAGCCAACCCCAAGCCCTGTGTAAAGTCTGAAGTGCCCCATAAATGTAAGTTAACATCTGTTCATATATTGGATTTTCTCCATTTATCTTTCCCCCTTATGCCTTACGGCCTCCGAGTTCTAAAACTAAGAAAGAAAAAAAAGGTGATAGCGGTACAGTTCTAGAATATCTTTAACTGCTGTGCCAAAGGCACAGAAGATTTCAAGTATGTAAGCTTTGTATAAACATTTTCTGGGTCAACACATCTTCTTGGGTTGCACTTCAGAGGCCTCTCTGACAGGAGGTCAGTGCCCACACGTGGGCCATGAACATATTCAGAACAGATGCAACCTATCCTCCAAGACCTAGCCTCTGGCTAATTCTCTCCTGAGTTCTCCAATGCTGTGGCTATATACGCTCAGAAAAGAGAATCTACATTTTAGGACACGGGGGGATAGGGAGAGTATTGCCGCGGCGTACGCTGCGCTCCATGTTCAAGTAACAAGTTGAATAGGGCTTTTGTTTCTCCACGGTCAGACTCCTCTTTGCCCCAGTTACTGTTTCTAATCTTCGTTTTGCATTCTTCACTCTTCTGCTGCCACGTTTTCATACGTTTATCCTTCGCTTGCAATATCCATATTCCACTCCACCCACTGGCACTTCCCCGAGACATGCTGGGGTCATCCCAAAGTCCGTGTAGGGCCCTGATATTCTCTGAGAATATTTGATGGGAAGGCTAAAACTTTAGCTTAATCATTTTGGAGGGGTTCCCAAGTTTTCTATGCTCATTTCTTCTAAAGGCAAATAGGAGGTGTTTCACAGAATGATGAGGCTTGATGATAGAGTTTTTCAATGGATTGAAGACTCTTAAGATGATAGAGTTTTTCAGTGGATTGAAGACTCTTAAGATGATAGAGTTTTTCAATGGATTGAAGACTCTTAAGAGTACACATGGGCCCATTTTTAAAATCAATGCCAGAAAAATCCCAGTTAGATGGAATCTTAGAGGTCATTTATTCTCATTTCCCACCCACCACTCGTACAGGAAGGCAGTAATATAGCTCCTGGACAGGGAATCCATGCTACCCACACACAGGAACAGGATGTCTAATTGTGCAATTCCATCTCCTCAACCGCCCCTCCTCAATCTTATTTCCGTTCACTGGATCTTCACTCAACGATTTATCCAACCTATTGACGTCCTTCCCATCCCATACCAGGTTTTCTGCTATTGGAAGAAGTAAACACATTGTCTTATCTCCTGACAAAATGTTGCTTGAATCAAAAGAGATGCTAGAATGAAAAGCAAAGCAAAACAAAAGAAAACCCTGGCACGTGGGACAAAAGTTGAGGAAATTTTTTTGTGTTTAGCAGAAAATTGCTACACTGTGAGGGTAAATCGTAATAGATGTCATTAACCGTAGATATAAAAAGGATGGATGAGACAGTAGAATTAGTGAAAATAGGTTAAGAAAATAACAGGGGGAAAAAAACAGACCTGAAACCAAGGTTGTCAGATAAACTACAGGATGCCCAGTTCAATTTGTATTTCAGACAAGCAACAAATAACTTTTTAGTATCAGTGTGTCCCAAATGTTGCATTTGTCTCTGCCACTCTCTCTCCTCCCCCTTCCCATTTCACCCCCGTTTTCAGTGTGTCATGTCTCCCTCTCCCTCTCTCTGTGTGATATATTTATCTTCAAAAAGTATTACTTCTACTAAAGTGTTATTTATGGTTTATGTGAAATTCAAATTGAACTGGGCATCCGTCTGTGTATTTGCTAAACCTGGTAATTCTGGCTGAAATGCCCACTGACTTCTTGGAGAAAGAAGGTTCCAGACAAAGTATCCTGATACCAGAGGCTTTCTCGTTTGCTTTTCGGGTCTGGGTCTTAATCCTTCCTGGGCAGGGCCCCTCCCTCTGTTGACCAACTGGAGATGGTATGACTGGTAAAATCTGCCCACGACCTTGTGAAAGGCAGTGAGACCTGCTGCGGGTGATTCTACCTAGGGTTACAGCTTCTGCTTCCCCCTCCGGCACCCCCTGGCTTTACTCTAGCGTTTCCTGTTATGTGTGTGCCCTTCATCTGAGCCATAACTGGGGAGGGAAAAGAGAATGCCTCTTGTAACTCATCAAGACAGTGAGAAGGCCGGAGTGGTGATATCTACGTTTGCAATGAGATCAGGACAGCCTGGTGGTTGGAGAGGTGACCCGAAGCTCCCTGGACTCGGCCCTCTGAGGTTTTGCATTTCATGAGAGAAGCAGTCCGAGGGATGGATCACAGGGGTGTCCAGCCGCACGGCTGGGCCATGCCCATACTGCTCCCAGCTGCAGCCCTTTCTGGTGGCTTAGCTGCCAGCGTGGTCTCCTGTATGGTTAGGTCATTCCAGGTGGCTGTTCTCCTGATCTCTGTACATCCCCTGCCTAACCAGTCCCTGCTTCACTCATGTGACTGTCCAACCCTCTTAATTATAGGGCTTAATTAGTCCCTGGTAGCTGATGAGCCCACCTGACGTCAGTTCCCCCTCTAAAGGGTAGCCTCCTTCTCCCCTGAGTAGTGAAGGCTGCTGCCATGTCCTGCCCGCCGTGTGCTGCACACAGGCGCCAGGACCTTGCTTCAGGTGTTTAAGATCCCTATCCAATAAACCACTGATGTCTCTGTTGCTGTCTCCGGGCTCTTTCTTTGGTCTCAAGGCTGGGCAAGTACAGGGCTTGCAGACCTGCAGGGTACGGACCAACATCCCCTCTTGCACAGCCTCCCTCAGACCCTTTTCTATCCCTCCCCCTGTCTCTGCAAATCTGCACCTCTTCTCCCCTTTACCTTTCTATCTTCTTCTCCTTTAAGTGTGTCTTTGTCCCTGCATCCCTCCCTTTGTTCTATTTTGGTCTCGCTTTAGTCTCTCTAGGCCCCTTTCTACTTCTGCTCTACTACATCCCTCCCCTCCGGTCCTGTCAGCCCCTTCCCTCCATTGTCTTCTCCAGCGCTCCAGTTCCTCCCTCCACTCTGCGTCTCCCCCTCACTCCATTACTCCTGGCCTCCTGCCCTTCTTCTGCCTTTGTCCCTCCCTCCCACCCTCTCCCCCTTTCTTCCTTTCTCCCTCTTTCCCCCTGTCTGTCTCACGCATTGCCATCGGCGTCACTCTACAGAGGAGGCATTTCTGAGACTGTGGCAGGGGCCTTCTGTGATATTTCTCCTTCCAGGCTCTGCCACTGGGAACAACGACATTTTCTGTGAGGGGCTGGCCCAAATCTACACACCAAACCTACTTAATTTGGGGCTGCAGGATCCATCCAGAGAGCAGATTTACTGAAACCAGGGACAGAGCAGTTTCTAGCACCCCTTGAGCATCGATAGGGAGGGCCTCATTTACAAGGCCCCCAGTGTGTGTGTGTGTGTTTGATGTGTTTGCTTGGTTTTGTAGAAACCAGTTTTTCGAGAATTCTGAGAAAATTGCTCTCGGAGAGCTCTGAGAATCACGATTCTGTCAAATCGCTCTTATCCTTGGAGCTTACGTTTGTTCCTAAGCATATTTTTGAAGGGATCAAAATAAGGTTTTCATAAGCTCTTTCCCACTTCCTTGTTGAGAATGAAAAGCAATATTCTTAGACTCTTTATTTCCCAAATCTGGAGGGGAAATGCAGAGACTATTTTGAAATAAGAGTGTGCTTACATATTTGTGTGAGAGGATATATATATACACACACACACATATATACAATGTAAATACAGTAACTCTATACATGTATTTCTTCAAAATATATTTTATATATATAAACTATATCTGAATGGGAATCTATAGTATACACATATATGTACAAATCCTCTAAAGCCTGTGGTTGTATGTAAATACTTGATTATACAAAAAGACTGTTTAGGATGTTATCACGAACCATGGTTAGGGATGAAAGAATGAGGAATTTGGGGGTTTCTGATTTTATTTAGCGATGTTATGCCACTTCTTGGTTTAAGTTTAAATTAGGTTTAAGCACTTTCATTTTAACAGAATATCTCAAGTAGCTCTCACAAATAAGTGTAAGAGGAAATGAGCCTTAGCTCAAAGAATTCTTTGGTAGCAGGGAAAAGGAGGTCACCCTGGCAAAATCAAAACACCTTGGAATTCAGAAGTCTGATGTTCTGGTCACAAATGGACGAAGTTCACACGCCAACATGTCTTCTGCTTTCCACCACATGTTCAGGGCCTGAGGACAGCCTGGTGACCTTGAGAACAACACTCCACCTCCGTCATCAAACCCTAACACTTGTGAACAGCCTCATCCTTGGCTCTCTTTGGGGAAGGGAGGGAGTTGGAGTCTTGAACAACAACAACAGCAAACATGGCTTATGAATATCGAGGACAAAATGATTCTCTGCTCTTTCCAAAGAAAAACTCAATAATAGACCAATTAGGAAGTGCTGCTTTAAAAACAACCCCTCCCACCCAACTCAGAAAAACCCTGTGATTTCAAACTCAGTGTGAGAATCATAATTAGGGTAAAATCAACAATTTTAGATTAAGGATATCACAGCTAACCCTTGACAACTGATTTTAATTCACGTGTAATATGTACTCCATGGTCGAGGTTAGAAAAATATTCGATGGTAGCACACCCTGACGGTGTACCTCAAGAATCATAAATAAGTATATAAAATTATATGCAGGAATCCCTTGCCTTTAAAGGCAGAATACTTTGAAGTTTGAAGGATAAGAAATTTAAACAGAACTTCAGCTTGAGACTCACTTACACTTAAAATTCACCAAAAATTCCCTAACCTTGTTAGAGAACAGATCATAGATTTTCTTTTAGGGTAGGGGAAAAAAGGGCATACAGTGTAAACAGCAAGAGCAGTAAGGACAGAGAGAAACTTGGATGTAATTGGAGGCCACTACTATGATGTTAATGCTTGTGTTTCTTAGTCCCTACTATGTCTGATGGACTCTTGGTGGAAAAGAGAGGGGAAGAGGTACCAAATGGAAGTGACCTTGATAAGCAATTGACCCCCGAGATTCCTATGTCGTATTTCAAATAAGCTAGCAGTGACTGACAAACCACTGCTATGAAAAAGATAGGAATCACCAAAACTCGTTAATTGAGGTAAAAACTGACATAAGGTGAAGCGCACAGATCAGAAGGGCACAGTTTAATGAGTTTTATTATACGCCAAGGAAGCGCAAGTCCAACCACTAGAACGCTGTTAGCACCCCCCAAGAAAGTTCCTTCAGGCCCTTTCCCGTAGGCGTTGGCTGTTCTCACTTTCACCACCGTGTAAATGGAATCATGCCTTGTGAACTCTCTGTGTCTGACTTCTTTTACTTGGCATAATGCTTTGAGATTCACCCATGTTGTTGCCTACATCAATTTTTTGTTCCTTTTTATAGCCGAGTAGTGTTTTGCTGCACGAACATACCGCAATTTATTTATCCATTCACCTCTGATGGACATTTGGGTTAATATACAGTTTGGAGCTGTTATGAATAAAGTTACTCTAAACATTTGTGTGTAAGTCTCTGTGAGGACATGTGTTTTCATTTCCCTTAGGTAAATACCTGAGAGCAGAATTGCTGGGAACAGCATAGGTGTATGTACTAGAAACTGCAGAACAGTTTTCCAAAGTGCCTGTACCATTTTACACTCACCCCAGTAATGTATGAAGATTCTTCTGGTTGCTTCACATCCTCACCAACATTGGGTGATGTCTTTTTAATCTTTACCATTCCCATGGGTATGAAATGATATCTTGTTGAGTTTTTAACTTACATTTCCCTGATGATAAACAGCGATGTTAAAAACCTTTTTTCTGTACTTATTCTGTTCATATACTTTCCACTGTAAAATTTCTCTTCACATGTTTTACCCATTTTTATTGGGTTGACTATCTTTTTATTATTGAATTGGAGGGGTATTATTATTGGGTTGGCCAAAAGGTTCCTTCAGTTTTAAGTAAAAATAAAAGACACATATTTCATTTTTACCAAGAACTTTATTGAACAACGTATTCATTAAGCGAACAAACTTTTTGGCCAACTCAGTATATATCCTGGATACAATTACTGTGTCAGGTGTGTGTGTGTGTGTGGATGGCTAGATGGATAGATAAAATATTTCTCCTGGTCTATATATTGCCTTTTCATTTCCTTAACAGTGTCTTTGATGAACAGACCTTTTTTTTTTTTCACAGCCCTTTTTTTTTTAAATTTTATTTATTTATTTAATTTTGGCTGCGTTCGGTCTTTGTTGCTGCGCACGGGCCTTCTCTAGTTGCGGCAAGCGGGGGCTACTCTTCATTGTGGTGCGTGGGCTTCTCATTGAGGTGGCTGCTTCTCTTGTCGTGGAGAATGGGCTCTAGATGTGCGGGCTTCAGTAGTTGTGGCACGAGGGCTCAGTAGGTGTGGCGCACAGGCTGTAGAGTGCAGGCTCAGTAGTTGTGGCGCACAGGCTTAGCTGCTCCGCGGCATGTGGGATCCTCCCAGACCAGGGCTCGAACCCGTGTTCCCTGCATTGGCAGGCGGATTCTCAACCACTGCGCCACCAGGGAAGTCCAACAGAACTTTTAAATTTAGATGAAGCACAATTTTCAATTTCTTATGTTTATTATTTTTTGTTTCTTCTGTGAAAAATGTATTTCTACTTTGTGGTTATGAGATGTTTGCCTTTGATTTTTTTCTAGAATCTTTACATTTTTAGCTTTCAAGTTTAGGTCTGTGCTACATCTCGATTTAATGACTGCGTAATGTGAGGTAGAGGTCAACGTTCGTTTTTTATAACATGATTTTCCAGTTATTCCAGCACCATTTTATGAAGACTGTTCCTTTCCCCACTTAATTATGTTGGCCCCTTTGTTGAAAATCAACTGGCCATGTATATGTGAATATATTTCTGGATTCTATTTTGTTTCATTGGTCTCAGTCTGTCCTTAAGCCAGAAACAAACTGTGTTGACTTCTGTAGCTTTATAATTAGTTTTTAAATAAAGTAGGGTAGGTTCTCCAACTTTGTTATTTTTTTAAAGATTGGCCATTCTTGTTCCTTTGCATTTTCATGTAAATGTTGGAATGAACTTGTCTGTTTCTACAAAACAGCCTTGAGGCTTTTAACAGGAGTTGCATTAAATCTATAGATCAATTAGAGCAGAATTGACATCTTAACAGTATTGAATCTTCCAAGCAATAATCATGGTATATCTCTCCATTAATTTCTATCTTTTAAAATTTCTCTCAGCAATAGTTTATAGTTTTCAGTCTAGGTCTTGCACATCTTTAAATCAATTCCCTGTATTTTATCCTGCTGCAATTATGCAAAATATGACTGATTTCTATATTAATCTTGCATTCTGTGACATTGTTAAATGTACTTATTATTTTGAGCAATTTTTTGTAGGTTCCTCAGAATTTTTTATATAAGCAATCATGCAGTTTTTTTCCAAAGAACAGATTTACTTCCTTTTAAATTTTTATGTCTTTTCATTTACTTTTCTTGTTTTACTGCCCTGGCTATAGTATCCAGTACATTGTTGAATGTTAGTGGTTAGAGCAGACGTTTTTGTCTTGTTCCTGATCTTGGGAGAAAGTGTTCAGTCTTTCACATCATACATGTGAACTGTAGGTTTTTCCATAGGTGCTCTTCATTTGGTTGATAAAATTGCCTTCAATTCCTAGTTTACAGAGTTTTATATCATTGAATGGATGTTGAATTTTATAAAACTCCTTATTTGCCTTTATTGAAATGATCATGTGATTTTTCTCCTTTTTCCTCTTAATGTGGTGAATTTTATTGGTTGATTGATTCTGAATGTTAAATTAACCTTATATTCCTGGTTGTGATGTATTACTTTTCCTTCCTTCCACTACTTTGGATTTAATTTGCTGCTCTTCTTTTAGCTACCTAAGGTGTAAACTTAGATCACTGATTTTAAACTTTCCTTCTTTTATAGACATTTAACTCTACAGATTTCCCTCTAAGCAATGTTTTAGCTGCATCTCACAAATTTTGATGTACTGAGCTTTCTTTTTCATTCAGTTCAAAGTACTTTCTAATTTTCCTTGTGATTTTTTCCTTTACTCATGGATTATTTAGGAGTGTGTTATTTACTTTTTAAATATTTGGGGTTTTTTTTAAAGACCTGACTTTTTTTGTCTAGTTGTTGTATCTGTTACTTAAATAGAGGCATATATACTGTAGAACTATAAAACTCCTAGAGGAAAACACAGGCAGAACACTCTTTGACATAAATCACAGCAATATTTTTTTGGATCCATCTCCTAGAGTAATGGAAATAAAAACAAAAATAAACAAATGGGACCTAGTTAAACTCAAAAGCTTTTGCACAGCAAAGGAAACCATAAACAAAATGAAAAGACAACCTATGGACTGGGAGAAAATATTTGCAAACAATGCTACCAACAAGGGATTAATTTCCAAAATATACAAGCAGCACATACAGCTTAATATCAAAGAAACAACCCAATCAAAAAATGGGCAGAAGCCCTAAATAGACATTTCTCCAAAGAAGACATACAGATGGAGCTTCTCTGGTGGCGCAGTGGTTGGGAATCCGCCTGCCAATGCAGGGGACATGGGTTCAAGCCCTGGTCTGGGAAGATCCCACATGCCATGGAGCAACTAAGCCCGTGCGCCGCAACTACTGAGCCTGCGCTCTAGAGCCCATGAGCCACAACTACTGAGCCCATGTGCCACAACTACTGAGCCTGCGCTCCAGAGCCTGTGCTCCACAATGGGGGAAGCCACCGCAATGAGAAGCCCGCACACTGCAACAAAGACCCAATGAAGCCTAAAATAAATAAATTTTAACAAAAAGACATACAGATGGCCAACAGACACGTGAAAAGTTGATCTACACTGCTAATTTTAGAGAAATGCAAATCAAAACTACAATGAGGTGTCACCTCACACTGGTCAGAATGGCCATCGTTTAAAACTCTACAAATACAACTATATTCCAATTTTTTTAAAAAAAGTCTTCAAATAATAAATGCTGGAGAGGGTGTGGAGAAAAAGGAGCCCTCCTACACTGTTAGTGGGAATGTAAATTGGTGCAGCCACTATGGAGAACAGTATGGAGGTTCCTTAAAAAACTAAAAACAGAGTTACCGTATGATCCTGCAATCCCACTCCTAGGCATATATCCAGAGAAAACTCTAATTCGAAAAGATACATGCACCCCAGTGTTCTTTGCAGCACTATTTACAGTAGCCAAGACATGGAAGCAACCTAAATGTCCATCAACAGATGAATGGATAAAGAAGATACAGTGTGTATACACACACACACACACACACACACACACACACACACACACAATGGAATATTATTCAACCATTAAAAAGAATAAAATAATGCCATTTGCAGCAACATGGATGGACCTAGAGATCATCATACTGAGTGAAGTAAGTCAGACAGAGAAAGAGAAATACTGTATGACATTGCTTATAGGCAGAATCTGAAAAGAAACGATACAAATGAACTTATTTACAAAACAGAAACAGACTCACAGACTTAGAGAACGAACTTACGGTTACCAGGGGGAAGGGTGGGGGGAAGAGATAGTTAGGGAGTTTGGGATTGACATGTCCACACTGCTATATTTAAAATGGATAACCAACAGGGACCTACTGTGTAGCACAGGAAACCCTGCTCAATGTTATGTAACAACCTAAATGGGAAAAGAATTTGAAAAAGAATAGATACATGTATATGTATAACTGAATCACTTTGCCTTACACCTGAAACTAACACAACACCTGAAACTAACACAACATTGTTAATCAACTATACTCCAATATAAAATTAAAAGTTTAAAAAAAAAGAATGAAATAATGCCATTTGCGGCAACATGGATGGACCTAGAGATTATCATATTAAGTGAATTAAGTCAGAGAAAGACAAATATTATATGATATCACTTATATGTGGAATCTTAAAAAAATGATACAAATGAACTTATTTACAAAACAGAAATTGACTCACAGACATAGAAAACAAACATGGTTAGGAAAGGGTTAGCAGAGGGGCAGGTAGGGAGAGAGATAAATTAGGAGTTTGGAATTAACATATACACACTACTATATATAAAATAGATAAACAACAAGTACCTACTGTATAGCACAGGGAACTATATTCAGTATCTTGCAATAACCTATAATGGAAAAGAATCTGAAAATAGATAGATAGATAGATGTATAACTGAATCACTTTGCTGTATGCCTGAAACTAACACAATTGTAAATTAACTATACTTGAATTAAAAATGGTTTAAAAAAATGGTTAAAAATAAATAAATAAAAAATAAATAGAGGTATAAAATCTGCAACTAGGAGCATGGATTTGTCTTTTTCTTCTCCAGTTCTGGCACTTTTTCTTCATTTAATTTGAAGCTCTGTTATTAAATATATACATATTTATTGTCATTATGTCATCCTGACGATTTGCCCTTTTGTCATTATGAAATGTTGCTATTTGTCTCTGACAAATGTTCATTGACTATCCTATCTGACATTATTATAGCTCGGCTAATTTTTTATGCTGAGTATTTTCATAGTATATCTTTTTCTATCTTCTTACATTTAATCTTTTTGTGTTTTTATCTTTAAAGTGTTGTCTCTTCTACACAGCATATGATTAATTATATATATATATTTTTAAGTGCAGTCTGACACTTTCTGCCTTTTAATTGGAGTGCTTGGTCCCTTCATGCTTAATATAATTATTGGTATTGTTAAGATTAGGTTTACTACCTGGTCGTTTGTTTTCTATTTGTCCCCTCTGTTTTAGATGTTTTCTTTTTTTTTTTTTTTTTTTTTTTATTGGAATATAGTTGGTTTACAACGTTGTGTTAGTTTCAGGTGTATGTTTTAGATGTTTTCTTGTACCTTTATTGCATTCTTTTGAGACTAACAGACTAGTTACTAATAACTATAAGTATTCTTTTCACCTCAAATATTTTCAGGATTTAAATTTAATATTTTTTCTGTGTATCTGTGCAGTTGAGACATCACAAAGATTAAAATTCTGTTGATCATATATAAACAAACTTTAACATAAAAGAGCAGTCAAAGTAAGAGAGTAATTTTTACTCAGATTTTAGCCACACTTAAATTTTCTAGATTCCAATAAGATGTGATTTCTTCTTTCAAATCGCCGATCTAAAAGGTTGGTTGGTTGGTTGGTTGGTTGGAAACATTTCTAATCTCCTTAATGTGGGCATCGTATACTTTGATTTGATGCTTCTTTCATGTAAAAGCAAAGTAATTGTTTTTGAGATTAGATCTCAATTTTTATTCCTCTACACTTACATTTCCTTACACTCTTCCTGCCATATATAAAGCATGTAAGTAAATATTCAAAAATCAGGTGTCAAGGTGTGCATTCAAATCTGACTCTCTCCTCATAACAAATATATACTAAGATAATCGTGTTACATTTTGTTAAATGCAAAATACAAGTTTTTAAAAAGTCTTTAGGAACATCTAGAGTCTCTAAAGTGCCATTTCTAGGAATAAAGGAATTCCTACTGTACAGTCTCTTTTGATTATTTTAAAGAGTTCATGTCCAAGTTCTACAACATTTCACGTGATTTGTGTTTTGTAATTAATAGCTTGAAATAAACAGTTGACGTAGGAAAAATCCATTATTTTATTAATAATCACAGGTACCTTTTCACAAGCTGGATTGGGATAGCATCTGGATTGAGGAAGCTTCATTATTAGAGCTCCATTTGCAAAATTTTAAAGTCAGAGTTAATTATTAAGTAAAATTATTTGTTTTCCTTTTCACAAAGTCACAAGGTGACGTATCTTTGGATGGACACAATGATTGCTTTAAAAATTTTTTTCAGTTGATTTTCCCTTTATACTCATGACCCAAGGAAGGATTAGCACTGAGGAGCCAAGGTTAAAGAATGTACCATTGATCCACCCAGGCAGTGGTTTCAGAATTTAATTTGGTCAGCCTCTGGTTTAGCCGGACAAACAGAAAGGAAGGTGATAGCATACCTAGTGCCTGTTGCTGTTGGAAACGTGAGCCTCCTCTACTTTTGAACGGTTCCCAGTTTGTCTGCAGGAGCCAGGCCCTGTGACACAGGAGAGCAGTCAGAGAGGACGGTGAGTGAACGTGGATGACAGAAGTGTCTGTGCCACTCATTCATTAGGGACTCACAAAGGGGCATAGAAATTCTGAGCTTCTGTGGGGATGGAGAGCTTCATATCAAATGTCTGTTGGGTAATTTAATTACATGGGCATGGTAGGAATGCTACTGGTTACATTAATAAACTGAGGCATTAAAGAATAATAGCCCAGTTATTGCTGAATTATGGGAAACACGCTGCCTATTCATTCCTGGTGATGTTAGAAGGGAGAAGGAGGGGGCTTCCCACTTTGCACTCGCGATGCATAAAGAAACAGTTTCTTGCCTCTCCAGATCTGGGGAAAACCTGGTACAGTGGAAGGTCCAAAGTCACACCCCATAGCATAAGTCTCGCTTTGTTTAAAATGCTTAAAATATCATAAGCTAAGTCTGTTTTCATGGTGCTAAATAAAATTGACCTGAGCCAGACACAGTAATGAGCCTGTGCTGTGCAAACGTCTCCAAATAGCCTTTCCGACAGATCTCAGTCCTGATAATTCTCGCACGTTGTCCTGGGCCTCTTGTTAATAGAATCCAGTTTATATGATCACAGCCTCCTAGGTTGGTAACTTCAAAGAAGTAACCTATTATTTAATAGAAACGGAAGTAATTTTCATCTTCCCTCATCCCTGTAGGAGCAGGGAAAAAAGGAACACACGTTTTATTTCATATCATTTTTCAACAAACATTGATCGAACCATGCCAACACTGTTCCAAGAAGTGCGATATGGAAGGGAGAGAAGAAATGAATACGATGTGGTCCTTGATTTCAGATTCCAGTAGAGGAATTTATAACTTAGCTACTGGCCACCTACACCCACTTAACCCGTGAAGATTCCTCTGCATCACCTCTCACAGTCCTCATCTTGTGGCCTGAGTTTCTCCCTGGGTTAAAATATATATATATATATATATATATATATATATATATATATATATATATATACTGACGAATTTTAAAGATCCGTTCCAATTCTAAAAGTCTTTGAGCCCATAAATTCTGAAAAATGTATTTCAGAGAGAAAATAAGCGTTTTAATTGCACAGAAACCACCAACAATATATGGAGAATGGTCCAAAGAATTACTATTCAATCATACAGATGATATTCTGTGCTTTGGGCTTTTAGGAAAACCTTGGGCAATTTGAATTTGAACCAGCCAAATGACAGTATTTGAGGGGGCAGGTGGCTTATTTTCTTCAGCTAAACTAGAGTGGTCTGATGTCATGGACAAAATACAAAGTTGAAGTGGCCCTGGTAACACATCAGCAGGCAGCCCATTTCCCAGGGGGAAGCCAGCACTGTTTACTGTCATAGAAGTCACCTCCGCACTGATTCCTTAGATCAGCGGTTCTCAAGTTGAGCATGCGATAGAATCACGTGGAAGGCTTGGTAAAACCCAGATTGTTGGGACCCAGCCTCAGAATGCTGATTAAGTAGGACTGAGATGGAGCCTGGGAGTCTGCTGCATTTCTATCCGTCTAACCCCTCCCCATGCTGCTGCTGCTGGCGGGGGACCACACTTTGAGAACCACTGCTTTAGACAGAACAACGATGCTCTCAAGTCTTAAAAAAAACAAACTTTAACAAAAAGTCGCAAAATCCCCTCTCCTTGAGCAGAATGAAGACCAATTTTCATTTCATTTGGATCTACCCATGGCTCTGATGAGCCCATTCTTCATAAGTCAAAAGGCAGAGTTGAAAAAGAAATAGCAATGAAATAGACACAGCATGAATCTTCATTCTGCCACATAACAGAGACACTACATAAATGGAGGTTTGATTGCAGACCTACTTCTTTGCTCCAGCTCTTCTGAGCATTCCATGGGGATCCAGAAAGCAGTCTTGCGATATCTGCTAATTGTACCCCTTCCCAGTCCCACTATGTCATGTGCTCCGGGCACAGAAGAGGAATCCAACCGTTGCCCACTGGTTCCTGTGTAGCCACAAGCTTCAGAAAGAGTTTAGTCAGCAATTCCTGGCTCCCTGACCCACACGAACCACAGTGTGGCCACCAAAAATGTGGGTCAGCGAGTTGCCAGAATGCCAAAGCGTAGCGGTTATAAGGACCAGAAGACTCAAGTTGGAAACATGTCATGCTGCCACAGTTCTTCAAATGGGAAATGAGGGCAAAGGTAAACCTTGCTGTTCTTGGATTTGCTTCTGTTATGCCACCCCTTTCTAAAGCCAACTGCTGCTTACACGGTTTTCTTCTGCTCTCATAATTTCTGCCAGACAGTGGTTTCATTCAGGCAGGCTTGGCTGTTGAATTTGAGTCAAATGTATCTTTAGTATTCTTTTCTCAGAGAACGAAACACTCAACTAAATTTTATATTACAGACTGAATACGTAAAATCCCTGACCTTCGATCTTAACCTGAGTCACAAAACCTACAGTGTTAAAAATGCCTACTTTTCTGTCTTGATTTTGTCACAAAGTACAAGTAAATAATTTGATTTAAATGTTTACTGTTTTTCCCTCCTAGGGAATTAGATTATTAGCTTCTTAAAATATTAAGAGCTCTCTCTTAATTGTATTATATGGGGCAAGCCAAAGTGATCAGTTTTGTAAGAAATGACAAATGCTGCTTCGTCGATATACAGAGACTATCTGCTTCTGGCTCTGGTGTAAATATCTAGTGAGAAGTGAAGCTTAGATAAGGCAAGGCTAAAAGAAAAATGTCAGAACATATAATGTGTTGGATCGTACCTTGCTTACATAGCTTTATCCACAATCAGGGGCTTAAAAACATGTAGTGGATTTTTTTGTAAACTTCTACCTTGTTCCATTAAGAACTAAAGAGGCTAAATTCTAGGAATATATTATAGAACATATTAAGAGTAACTATGTAACAGTGCAGGAAAGAAAAAATATTCGCATACTCTGCAAATTTCATTGACGGTATTATTTCTTTTATGCAGTTCATTCTTCTTTTTCTAAGGATGTTGACCCTAAGCATGGCATGTGGTTCCGTCCACTAATGTACGAAGATTTTTAAAATTCACTTTTAATATTTAGCACGGCCAATATATCCTAAAAATAATTTTTTTTTGAAAATTGGTTACATTTAGCTTTATCCCTACATGTATAATTTTTACCTCAGATCTTAGAAAATACTCTTGTATTCTTTTTGCTCTCCTCAAAACCAAATCTCTCTTAAGCAGAGGGTTTGCTGGGAAGGCGCTTGTGCAAGTTGAGAGAGACACGATCTGGACGTTTGGGTACAACGAATTATAGCTTTGGTGCCTGATTTTATTTATTGAGCTTCTTTAGGGCCCTAAAGTGGACGTAGTTGGCTTTCTAGATAGAGGTTTGGCACCATCAGTGTCAGTGACATCATCCCTGGAAGGAAAAAGAGGGCTCCTTTTTTTTGTAGTGAGATGATAAGATTTATCCCCCTGTGGGGAAGTGTTCCCTGAATCGCTTACACAATACTACACATCTTGAGTTCACAGCCATTGCCTCATAGCCATGAGGCTATAACAAGGGAGCAACCTCCATGGAAAATGAAGGCCCCCCACTGGTTCCATCTGACATCTCCAACGAAGCTTGCTGAGAGGCACACAAATTGAACCCGTCCCCCGATTTTTCAAAATTAAAACTCTTTTCTCTACGGAAGACCACACTTTATGAGTACAAAAACACTGAAAGCCTGTGATTAAAAGTCCAAAGTCAACTAAGGTGACTAAGGAAAACAGTAAAACCACAAAGTGGACCAGATGGCAAAAAGGAAAAGCTCCTCTATTTATTTTATTTGTTTTTCTATTTTCCTGCAGAGAAATAAGTACTAAAGAATCAGTTTGAAAGGCCCAGCTCAAATGACACCCCATTCATGAGGCATTTCGGGTTTTCCCAGCTGGAAATGATCTTGCCATCATCCTCTGAACTACAGAGCGCCCAGGCCTCTTTTATTGAATTATTATATTCGGCTGCATGCTCTCATGGTCCTTGGACATGTCTTATCTCCTTTCTTAGACTCTAAGCTCCTTCAACAAGAACATGATACTTTGGACAGCACTGTGTCCCCCAGGGAGGTCAGCCTCAGACGGTGCTCAAAACTCCGTGCTGAATAAGCTCATGTACAGGACAGGCTACCCAATTCACAGAGCCCGGTGCGAAATGAGGACGCGGGGCCCTTGGTTTAAAAACTGTAAGAAGTTCAAGATGGCGACAGTAGAGCATTAAACCACGCTCACGGTTCTTCAAAGCACGGGGCCCTGTGCAACTACACAGGTTGCACACCCGTGAAGCCAACCTCACAGGGCGTGTAACTGAGTGAATGAATCCATCAGTCATTCACTTACCCAACCAAAGCCGTGGTTTTCGGGTGTCTAGTCATGGCTTCAGTTTTAAAACAAACAGCAACAACAAGAAAAAAAAAAAAGCCACACTAGCCAGGAGACAAAGTGTTTTGATTCCTTGAAGCAATTCTATTTTGTCTCTTTTACTCGTCACTTCTATTTAAAGGGTGTTTCCTTAATATCTCAGAGGTTAGCAGACATCATTGAAGATAGTCAAGCCGACAGTATGCCTATTACCAAAAGTTCAATCAGCATGCAGTGCATTTTGACAGTCTCCTTTTACTGTCCCTTATTTACTTTTAGCTATTTTAAATGATAGGTAGTTTAAATATGTAAACTGTGCCTCCAGAACTGGTAAATGAGGTAAAGAAACTACTCCTTGAATGAAATACCACTGTTTTCCTAAACTTTCTCAAATGACTTTTTAAAATCAGTTTGTGGCCTTCCTCTGTATTCCTAAGAAGCCTGGGAAGGCCATTGTGATGTGTGCTTTCATAACAAATTCCTTTGATGATTTTTAGTAGGGGAATCATGGAGGGTCGAGCAAGGCTGAACCTCAGCGCATCCTTCATTCTCGAGTGAGGCTTGTTTATGCAAGTCTGTGAGAGGGGAGCTCTGCAAAAGGAAAATGGGAAAGCAAAGTCTGCCCTGGAAAAATTCAGCCGCTACAAATGTGGTCTTGTCCAGATAGTGAGAAAATAATTGTCTCCAGGTTTGATGAAGGGTTTATAGTGCTAACATTTTAGGATGAAATACAGCTGGTTTCAAATTCCACTGTCAACTCAGAATCAAGCTAATTTCATGTGGTTTGGGGTTTTGCAACTACTTTTTTGCAGAGTACTTCTCAGGACTTTTTGTTCCAGAAATACCCTTGTGCCCTTCACCCCCCGCCCCCAAAATTACTTCAGCCCCAGTAGGAAACCTACTGGGCAGCATTACTGAGTCTCTCCAGCAGAGGGCACCATTACACCTCCATCCATTCTTTACCACCTCAACTTCAGCGACCCCCTAGAAGAAGAGGTTCTTTAGATCCCCAATCCCGACACACAGTCTTTCTGATAAGGTTGGCAGGAGGGGGTGACCAGCAAGGAAGGGACAGTTACACTTTCCAGAAACAGCAGCTTCTGCGTTTCTAATGGGGGCTCACAGTGTCAGAGGTTGCTACAGGGATTTTCTCCTCAGAAAAACTAAATTCTAAGACGTGATTTGGGCTGGGTTTCTGACTGCCTAGGCTCCCTTTGTTCCTGTGCCTTTTCTGAGCTAGATTTCCAGTCATCTCAGAAATTCCTTTTCTGCTTAAATAAGTAAATAAATAATTTTAAAAAAAACTAGCATGATAAGATAAATTTCAGTTTTCCCCTTGAGGGTTGATATTCATTAACCCTGCAACTTAAATTACAGGATGTTTCTCAACCAGGGAAGGTGTTTTTGCTGCTTTCATGGTTCGTTTGGTGGGAGAGAACAATTGACTAATTCCTGTTTGTCTCGTATTTCCCCCCCCCCCCCCCCCCCCCCCCGTTGGAATGGTCATTTGTGTCCTCGGGGACTATTTAAAGATTTGTCATCTCCAGTTGGTTAATAATAAATAAGTGGCCAGCATTACTAAAAATCCAGATCATATCATATATTCCTAAAGGAATTTTTGAGACTCCAAATTCACATTTGCTTATATAATTTGCTATATATTTATAATAGCAGTATGAACTTCCGTGGGATAAGCCAGCGGAGTGTATCCTTTTACATGGCAAAAGAAAATACGATAACGAGAAGGGGCTTTTGAGAAATTTGTGTCCCCTTTCTCCCAACTCTGGGCAAGAATCATCATCTATGATATGATTTTTATGCAGCCACGTGCTTACTTTTAAAATTGTACCTGGCGTAGGATAAAATGTTTTTCCTAACCGTACATTTACTCAGCGGTGTAAAGATATGGCCAAAGAACTGTGTGTGTGGCAATTTGAAAATATTTCTTTGCATAATCCCCAAAATAGCAAGCCTGTACCCTATAAAAGAAAGTATTCTGTTTGAAGTGCAGAACTATTGATTTGGCCTTAATTTTCAGAAGGAAATGTTTTTAGATGTAATCTCTTTTGCCCAAGAAAGCAGTTCTTGGTTTTTGCTAGCATCATTTGTTAAGGAAGTTTTTTTGCCCCCATAATCCTTATGTTCCAAGTTGAACTTTGGGTGATGGGAAATTTGATCCTGTGTTTTGGGCACAGAATGACCATGGAAAATATTTGTTGATTGATTGATGTCACTGAAACATTAGCAAAGAGGGCTGTTATCTTTAGATCTGATAAGCCAGAAACTCACAAAAATATACTTTATATGAATTTGTCTCCGAGTTTGAAACATACAGACCTTGTACATCTGTTATTACTCAGTCCTGTGCATATGGCATTGGATTAATTACTCTTTAATTCACACTGTAGAAAGCTGTCCTTTAGTTCTGATTATAGAGAAATCTATCTATTCACGTGCGTGTGTGCATATATATATACATATACATATATGTGTGTGTGTGTGTGTGTATATATATATATATATACACAGAGAGAGAGAGAGAGAGAAAATATCCTATTTAACACAAGAAAACCTCAACATCTAACTTCATTTTTGAGAAAAAACTGACTTTCTAATGCATGCCGATTAAATTATTTCTTTAAAAATTGCAATACGTACAGTATACAAAAGAGAATATTATGCCTTGATTACATAAAATTAGAACAAAAAACACTTTTGGAAATTGTCATATTTTAACGATAGAATTTTATTTAATGAAAGCTTGGCATTCTACGTATTATCACTAATTGCTTTAGTAGCTTTTTTCCCCCTTAGGTCTGATGGTATTGTTCCCTCATGTTCACATCTTGGCAGGCTTCTTGGATATAAAATCTTTTCAAGCCCTACCAGACATGGTTTCATTTTCATTCTCTTTTCATAATGTTTGGAGTATTATAAATGAGGCTGTTTGGTGTGTTACCTGTGACTGACTTTTATCCATGATTATCTGGAAGCATGAGCTACAGTTAAATCAGCAATGCCGCTAAGACAATTGAAACACAAACCGTGTTAGAATGTTCCAGATTCGATTAACAAAGATAGATTGCTCATGAATTATAAACAGACTGTGCTAGTTCTACACAAGAGCAGCAACTGTCAAAGATGAATCTGTGCTACTTCTTTTAGAAGAGGAATTCTTCATTTGGGCATGAAGGCCCCATGATCTGTATAGATTTCCAGGTTCCACAGTCACCTCACTTAGGGCTCCCTTGGAACTGAGGGTCTTCTGTGCCCTCTCCTGCTCAACTTTCACTTGGGCTCCACTTTAAGCTGTGCTCCAGGAAGGCATGATTCTTCCCTAGGCTGGGATGCTGGCATGATCATGAGTGTTTCTGGTTGTTTGGGTGCCCAAGGACTGGCACAAAAGAAGGCTTTCCCCTCACCCTTTCATTGTATTTTCATTTTCCTCTAAAGGTAATCTTTTCAAAATGTAAAGAGAAAGCATCTTGCTGTGGAGTCTGTAAGAGGGAATTCTGCCAGAGCATAAAATTCCAAGTGTTCTAAGTACAGTGGTGCACCTGGGAAGAAAGAATGATTAAACCAGGGCAGTGCTAGAATAGTAACTGGAAACTGGGCATTTTCTTCTCTCTGCATTCTGAATCCTGTTGTCACAGGGCACAAAAATGCCAACATGAATGATGACATTTTTTTCAAAACTTGAAATTGAGATGAGTGCAGATGTGATAGGAAGTATTAACTCTTCCCCCTCTTTGATCATGAAAAGCCTGAATGTGCCCAGGAATGTCATCAGGAGAGGGTCCCCTATCGCCTCCTGGCCTAAAACTTACTAAATGGCAAGACTTCAGCTCTAAAGATCTGTGGACTCTCTCAGCTCGTGAGCTTTTTTTTTTTTTTTTTTTTTTTGATGAAATAAAAATTTTAAATTTCTATGACTGTAATCGGTAAACACTGACAAACATCAAATGAGAAAATATTCACAATGTATATATGACAGAATTAATATAAATAAGATAAATCAATAAGAGTACATACAAGATATGAAAGACAATTCACAAAATAAAAAATATAAATAACTTACACATAAAAGATGTTCAATTTCATTAGTAATCAAGGAAATACAAATTAATACAATAAAGAGATCATTTTTCACCTATCAGATTTCAGCTCATGAGCTTTAAGTCTACATATCCATGACATCACAGGCTGCCCTGGAAACGAGATTCTAAGTGAAAGCCCCAACTCAGATTTTGTACTTTTTTTTTTTTTTTTAAATTGGTACTTTTTTTAAAAAATTTATTTATTTTTATTTATTTCTGGCTGTGTTGGGTCTCCGTTTCTGTGCGAGGGCTTTCTCTGGTTGCGGCAAGCGGGGGCCACTCTTCATTGCGGTGCGCGGGCCTCTCATCATCGCGGCCTGTCTTGTTGCGGAGCACAGGCTCCAGACGCGCACGCTCAGTAGTTGTGGCTCACGGGCCCAGTTGCTCCGCGGCATGTGGGATCCTCCCAGACCAGGGCTCAAACCCGTGTCCCCTGCATTGGCAGGCAGATTCTCAACCACTGCGCCACCACGGAAGCCCAGATTTTGTACTTTTAAATTAAGTTGTTGAGGTTAAGGGATTTCCCTGGCGGTCCATTGGTTAGGACTATGAGCTTTCACTGCTGTGGGCCCAGGGTTCGATCCTTGGTCAGGGAACTAGGATCCTGCAAGCCGTGCACGCGGCCAGAAAAAAAAAAAAAAAAAAAAAAAAGTTGTTGAGGTTAAGAGAATATCTTGATTTGTTCTTGAGTAACACAAACCTAGATCTTCCTTAAGAAGTTTTCTCTCTGTTTCTCTGTCTTCTCTATCTTGCCAACATTTTTTTTTTAGCTGAAGTTGTTTTGAACTTGGGCATGTTATCAGCATCACTTGGAAGACGTGGTCAATCACAGTGAGACACCATCAGTTTCAGGTTCTGTAGGTCCGGGTGAGGCCTCAGAATTTACATCTGTAACAAGCTACAGTCTCATCGTATAGTGGTCTCTTGTTCTTCCAGGACTTGCAGAAGATTTCAGCTGATCTGAAGGACTTAACTTTCAATAGGAATCCTCCTTAACCCCTCACCTTACAATTAGAACGAGTTTACAAAGGAGAGCAGCCAAACTTTACGTGATTTTTTCTAGAACCTAAAAATGTATCCAGTAGTTTCTTGAAGAGAAAAGGCACATTTCTCATTGTTCCTCTTCATGGTTTTCTTTCCCCGACAATGGTCTTTCAGAAGAACTCAAATGTTACTGAGGCACTAGCTACCCCTCTACAGAAGTTTCCTGATATGAAAATGAAGGCTTGGGACTTCCCTAGCGGTCCAGTGGTTAAGACTCCATGCTTCCAATGCAGGGGGTGTGGGTTCAATACCTGGTTGGGGAACAAAGATCCCACATGCCATGGGGTATGGACAAAAAAAGATTTAAAAAAAAAAAAAGAAAAGAAAATGAAGGCTTCTACCTATAATCTTGGCTAGAGTTGAATTTTAAGATCACATGTTGTCACAGCTGATAAGGCTTGAAATAATTATTCACATATCAACTTTGAATCAAACAAACTGAATTTGAAGTACATTAAATCGTAGTTTCTCAGCCTTGGCACCACTGACATTTAGGGCTGGTAGTTCTCTGGTGTGAGAGGTTGTCCTAAGCTTTGTAAGATTGTTTAACAGTATCCCTGGTGTCTACTCATTAGATGCCAGTAGACCTCCATCCCAGTTGTGACAACCAAAAATGTTCCAGATATTGTCAAATGTCCCCTTCATGGTAAAATCACCCCTGGTTGAGAACCACTAAGTTAAATCATTCACAAAATCACTGAAGTGTTGAAAAGGATTAGAAGGTACTCTCGTAAGAACGTGCCACCGTAACTCACTTGAGCCTCACTTTCAACATTTGGCCAGTGCAAACCTTCATACGCTGTCTATTGCATCTTAACCCTTTGCCTCATCAACTCAACGATCCTAACATTTGTTCTTTCTTTTCTTTAAATTTTTTTAATTTTCTGGCCATGCCACACGGCATGTGAGATCTTAGTTCCCTGGCCAGGGATCAAACCAGTGCCCCCTGCAGTGGAAGCGCTGAGTCCTAACCACTGGACCGCCAGGGAAGTCCCTGCTCTCTCTTTTTCTCTACGTGAAGGGAAATAGTTGAAAAAAGAAGAAAACCCCCATTAAAAAACAGTGTAATTTTACTTTGGACCACTTGAAAGAGGCCTGGCCAGAATTCCTAAGCTCCTAGTATGGTCTGTGGGATCAGTATGGTTGGGAGTGTTTTAATCATGTTTCACGTCGCGTACAGCTCAATGTGTTTTATTAATTTATAATTATTGGAGTGGTTTGTTGGCCTTTAGTAGTCATTGTAAAAGCCCAAACATCACAAGGGCTTGAAAGCGGTCCATTAATGATTTGAAACTTGTCAGACCATTCTGGGCATAGAGGGAGCTCTGAAGTTCCTCTCACTAATTTAAAAGTTACTTAGGGGCTTTCTACTTACAACGATACAGAAAACTCCCATTAACTGTCACTTTCCTTGACAAAAAGACTGTTGTTCATCCTGGCTTCTTAGAGCATCATGAAAGTAGCTCATTAATGTAATAGTCTGCCATAAGGGAGGAAGGCCACTGAAAGATGCCTCTGCGTAACCCATGCACTCTTGTCTCTGCACTGCTTTGGAGCTGGGCCTGGGGAGTGGGGATGTGGTGAAGAGACACCATAGAAGCATCACTGAGGAGGAGAAGGGAGGAAGAGCTACTTAATGTGTTGAGCCGTCAGCCGGAAGATGGGACATGGCGGCTTTCTGTCCCCCACAGTTCCAGGGACAGTATTTCCAGAGTAAAATCAAGGATGTGTGTTACTTCCAGATGTGAAAAGCATCTGGGAAAGGGAGATTGGAGGTCGACATGTTGGAATTTTCAATGATATTTATGTGGATTCCATAAGAGGGCAAAAGATGAGATCATAGAAAATCATTACCCTCCCACACATGCTGGCTAATGTGATCGGAGACTTGGTGTCCCCTGCCTGAAAGTGGTAGGTGATGGATCAGTGTCAGGGGGGAGGAATAGAAGGAGAGAAGGAGAGAAGGGAGGAAATTAGGAAATATGCCCTGTTCTCCTCCAAAGTCGGGAATGGCCTGGCTGGAAACTCTTAAAACATACTAATAACTCTCATATGGTTGGTGAGATTGCAAGTGAATACAAGTTTTAAGGAAAGCACTTCATCACCTCTGTTAAAACGTCCACCAAAAAATATATCCTATTACCAGTCAATCCTACTTCCAGGAATTTATTCTAAGGAAGTAATTGGACAAATTGCTAATATGAATATAAAATGATGTTGATAACAATAATCCATATTCGAGCCAAAAGACTGTAAACAATCTGAAGGACCAACAAAAGTGGATTAGTTGAAATAATGTATGGTATATACATATCCATACAGTGGAATATTACATAGCGGTTAAAAATGATAATGATACTATTAAAAGGGCAGATTACAGAGTGGTATATGTAGAATAATCCCACTTAAAAATATTTATATTATATTATATTATATTTACATGGGAAAAACTCTGGAAGTTTACAAAATAAATTGCTACCAGTGGTTGACTTTGGAAGGTGGGCTAGCTCATAAGTGGTTTTGATGTACTCCCCTGGATTTTCTAGTATCGAGTTGGCCAGAAAGTTCGTTCGGATTTTCCAAATGAATTTTTTGGCCAACCCAATAGTTCTACAGTGACCATGAATTACTTGAGTAATTTTAAAAGAAAAAAAAAAGTATTTAAAAAATAATTCAGTGTGTGTCCACCTCATCAATTTATCCTGATCACTCACTGGTTAATTGTTTAATATAGTGACAGCTTTTCTCCAGAGTTATTCTAAGGGACTCATGCATTTGTTAGATAGGTCATTTCACTATACAGAGGTTTTGATTGCAAAGACATGATTGTTGCCCAATAACGTACTTGTTAATTTATGTAACTTACTAATTAAAACTATAAAAGATAATCTTATCACTCTAAAAAGAGAAAAACTTGGCTGCTTCTTATTTTAGTGTAACTTCTGGGCAAAATTAAGTCAGTGGACACATAAAATTGGTCGTGCATTTCTATAGAGAAATCATGGGTTGCCCCTAAATTCTGAAGTACAGAGCAGAAAATCCTAGCTGCAGTAGCTACCTATACCCTTTACTGGCACACAGCTTTGGCTGCCTCCCACCGCCCCATCAAGGAACCCCACCTAAATTTCCTGCCCTAGAAATTCTCTCTTTGCCAGCAATGAGTTCCCACACCTGTAATAACAATTGACCATGAATGTTGGACCGCCAGGTAGCTTCTTTCCCCAGAGGACTCCAGACACATAATCTTTCCCAATGGTTAGACCCATAAATTCGGGGCAGTTAAATTGAGCTGTCTCATTTAGAAGTGAAAAATCACTTTTTTAAAAAAAGGGAAGAATCTGCTGTCTTCCTCTCTCCCCACACATCCCACACACACTCCCTCCTCCCACCTTCTCCAGACTTTCTGACTTTTTCCACTTCCTTTCCTGAAGTTCGTCTTTGGAATCACAATCATCATTGCTTAAAGATGAGTCTACTAAGTTAGAACAAAATACGAAAGTTTTACCTGGCTCTTATAACCTGTCACAAGGGGATTACAGCTTCCAAAATGGCCTGCCATCCAAAAATGTACAGGGTTCAGAAGAAAGGACCCAGTGATGGTTAATAAATAGCACGTGAATTCTGTACCACGTAAGTGAATCCACTTGTATAAATTTGGACTGGAGTTTAAATTTCGGTGGGTGACAACTATGATGGTGGTCAGAATTTGCTAACTGCCTCTGGCTGCCTTCACTCAAATCATTTTCCTCTACTTTCAGAAACTTGTCAACTCACCAAATTCTTTCTTAGACAAATGAGCCAGAAAGGGCAAAACTCGCCTAACCCGCCTGCAGCCTGCTCTTCTGTCTCTCCCAGATATTAAAAGACTCAGATCTGTGATATCAAAACCATGCAGTACGTTGCACACACAATACTTATAACAGTGGAAAAGGAAAGATACCATCAGCCAACAACTTCTTTTTCTTCTGTGACGCCAATGACTGATCTATCTTTTTGGTTATTGCTCTTGCAAACTGGTGCAATCAGTCAATTGTTGGACAATGTTGATTTTTTGACAGTGTCAGTTTTTAGGTTCAGAACTTCTTGAGTGCTTTGGTCCACACTTAAAGTGTCATGGTCCAATACTTTGAGAGTGTTGGAGGTCAGAATATTGGGGATTTTTAATTACCTCAAAATAATGCCCTTTGAATTATTTTACTCCATTAAGTATTTCCCCATCCAATTTGTTGTAGGGTTTCTCAGCAGGACACCGCTTACTTTTTATAAAGTATATGTTCTCAGAAAGCTAAATCTTGAGGTTGCTGGACCTTAAGGAACTGCCGTTTTTGCCAGTCAGAATGGTTGGGTAGTGACCATTTCATATTGTTCAACGTAAATATGTGAAAATAACTTTTATAAACCACAATGTTTTTTATGGGCTCCGAGGAAAAGTCACTAGTTAAATACATTTTACAGTGACTGTTGCAGTAAAGAGTGGTATCCCTTTGTAAATTTAATAACGACAAATGAATTTATCCCTCCGGTTCCATGTTCCATGTGCTTAAAGCAGGGCATACTCATTGTCTGGAGAGCAGATAAATGGGGAAAGGGAAAGCCAGTGTTGGTTCTCTGTTCACACTGAGGTTTGTGGGTTCTCACTCCAAAAATACCCCCCAGGATTGCTTTGGAAAAGTCGATCTCTTTAGTTGCACTTTCTTTTTAGTTGCAATTTCTCCCAGGAATTTTTATTTTCTAATATGAGTCAAGCAGCCTAAGGAGAAATTAACCAACATGTGCTTTAGCTCAGAGACCCGAGACTTCTCTTCATCGCCCTTTTCCTCTCTGCCCTGCTAACCATCCTCCTCTGCCCCAAATTTCCATGAAGCTTGAAGTCAGGATGCTGATTTGTATCCTGAATCATGCAGAGTGCACCCTGACTACTTAAGGTTAGGAATTATTTTGTTGTCATTCAATTAATTCTTTTTTTTTTTTTTTTTTTTTACCTCATGGGATAAAAAGAAAAGCATGATTATTTATTCATGTGTGAACCACCAGCCTACATTTCACTCCACTAAAATAAAATTAGTTTCATAGAACATACATTTTAAATAATGAATACATGTTAATAGCTTGGCATGCAATGCCCAGACATTCATTATTTTATGATTTGACTAAATCCGAGAAAAATAGAACCTAGGATATTCATCTATATCAGTAAAATGACCAGATAATTTCTGCTAACCATTTTCCCATTAGCTGATTTATGATATATCTCTTTATTCAATAGTAAGGTCTTGACATCGCAAGATTCATTCACAGAACACTAGCAATATGCTGCATTTATTTAAACCACACTTGACTAGTGGTATATAAATAATCTCCTCCAAACCATATTGATTTCCCAAAGGGAATATTAAATGCTAAATAACTTCACAGATTGGAAGCAGTCCTGTCTCTGCCTTTGTTTTTGATATAATCAAAAATGATGACATTGTAGCTAGCTTATTTTTAATAATTCACACATTGAGAGCAAAAGAAAATATTACAGCATCGTTTAGGGACATGAACTTGTACTGCATAGCACATTCTCCTTTCTGTAATGAATGATAGCGGATTGACCACATCAGGATGTCTGCCAGGGATTAAGAATGTGTCTATTCATAATGGGGCTATAAATTAGCATAGCGTATTATTCTCTAGATATCAGATATATACATAGCACAAAATCTTTGGGAAGAATGTAGCTTGCACATCTTTCATTAGTCCTCACAGAATCTTTATAAAGTATATCATATTCTGATTTTATAAATCAGAAAATGAGACAATGTATGGCTCTCGGGCAATGAAAATGATTTTGACCATATGGGCCAAGTATGGCTAGATGTTCACCAAACAATTCTCCTTTCCGCCCTGGACACGCAGTGGGACTCCATATCCCAGCCTCCCTTGTATCTAGCAGTAGTCATGTACCTGAATTCCTGCCAATGGAATGCACTAAGTCCCCTACATATGGCACTTCAAGTTGCGAATTTTCAAAGGTGGGAACGTGCGTTCACGCGTCCAGTCACGTAAGTTAATTCACGTGTCTGGTGTACATTGTCACGTGCGTGCATCCTCTACAAGTGGTTGTGCTTTTGTGTACTTTCTTGTTCAGTACTGTATAGAGTACAGTAGTACGGTATCTTTATTTCAAGCCCAGGATGTCCAGAAGCAAGAGTATTATTTGTGTGAAAAGTATTATAAACCTATTACAGTACAGTACTATGTAGCTGATTGTGTTAGTTGGGTACCTAGGCTAACTTTGTTGGACTTATGAACAAATTGGACTTAACGAACGCGCTCTCAGAATGGAACTCATTCATAGGTAAGGGATCTACGGTATCAGAATTCTAGTCAGAGTCTGTAGAAACCTCCATCACCATCCACACACTATCGAAGCCTGGGTTCCTGAGTCTCAGTGTGGAGCAGGGGGCCGGCCGCTTCCTAACAGGCCACACAGCAGGAGGTGAGCGGCGGGCCAGTGAAGCTTCATCTGCCTCTCCCCGTAGCTCCCCATCGCCTGCATCACCGCCTGAAGCATCACCCCACCCGCCCCTACCTCCCCACCTCCGCCACCCTGGTCTGTGGAAAAATTGTCTTGCAGGAAGCTGGTCCCTGGTGTCAAAAAGGTTGGGGACCGCTGGTGTAGAGAACTGAGTTTTCACTGTGTCATTTTTTGGATTGCAACAGTTAACCTGCCAGGGCTAATACCACCAGCAACCTGAAAGTTCTGTGATCAACCTGACAATGTTGAACCTAGCAACCCCCAATTCAATGCTTTGCTCACCTGCCCAATTATAAAACTACAATTAGCCCCAACTATAGTATGAGTCACTATGTCTGTATATCCCTTTCAATCTTTTTGGAAACATAGTAATTAATTTATGGCATACTCTGTTTCAGGGAAGTTGACTATGGAACATATTTCTATGGAGCAAATTTTTTTTTTTTGGTTGTGCCCTGTGGCCTGTGGGATCTTAGTTCCCCAACCAGGGATGGGGTTGAAACCAGGCCCTCGGCAGTGAGAGCGCAGAGTCCTAACAGCTGGACTGCCAGGGAATTCCCTATGGAGCAGATCTTATTGACTTCTTTTTCCAAACTAGAGATAGTTCCGCCATGAAAGCCTTCAACAGAGGAATGTGAAACCTTTTTGTGAGGTGGTAGTTACGTGTCAGGCTCTACATTATGGCAGATGACTGAGTTTTGGTTTTTTTTAATCGAAGTGTAGTTGATTTACAGTGTTGTGTTAGTTTCAGGTGTACAGCTCAGTGATTCAGTTATAGATACCCACTCTTTTTCAGACTCTTTTCCCTTATAGTTTACTACAAAATATTGAGTATTGTTCCCTGTGCTGTACAGTAGGTCCTTGTTGTTTATTTTATATATAGCAGTGTGTATATGCTAATCCCCAACTCCTAATTTATCTCTTCCCCTCCTTCCCCCTTTGATAACCATCAGTTTGTTTTCTATATCTGCAAGTCTATTTCCGTTTTGTAAATAAGTTCATTTGTATCTTTTTTTCTTAGGTTCTACATATAAGAGATATCATATGATATTTGTCTTTCTCTGTCTGGCTTACTTCACTTAGTATGATCATCTCTAGGTCCATCTATGTTGCTGCAAATGGCATTATTGCATTCTTTTTTATGACTGAGTAATATTCCCTTGTATCCATGTACCACATCTTCTTATATCCGTTCATCTGTCGACGGACATTTAGGTTGTTTCCATGTCTTGGCTACTGTGAATAGTGCTGCTGGGGACATAGGGGTGTATGTATCTTTCTGCATGAGGGTTTTCTCTGGATATATGCCCAGGAGTGAGATTGCTGGATCATATGGGAGCTCTATTTTTAGCTTTTTAAGGAACCTCCACACTGTTCTCTATAGTGGCTGCACCAATTTACATTCCCACCAACCGCATAGGAGGGTTCCTTTTTCTCCACACCCTCTCTATCTGGGGGTTTTTTGTTTGTTTTTTAAAGACAAACTGTGTATCTTAAAAGAGCCTCAGGCTCAGTAGGAGTTCCCTAGTTCCTTAAGCACAAGACTCTTAATATTGTATTCACAAGAGCAGTGGTTCTTATTCAGGGCAATTTCCTCCCCAGAAGACATATGGCAACGTCTGGAGACTTTTTTGATTGTCACAACCTGCTGTCTAATGCGTGGAGGCCAAGGACGCTGCTCAGTATCCTCTGGTGCACAGGACAGCTCTCCGTAGCAAAGAATTGTCCAGCCCCAAATGTCAGCAGCACTGAAGTTGAGAAACCCTAGGCTAGGTTGTGAGCTCCATGAGGGCAAGGGCCATGTCTGTTTTCTTCATCATTGCATCTTCAGCCATTCATAAAGTGCTTGAAACAAAGTGAGTACTTAGTAATGTTTGCTCAGGACTACCCTGGTGGCGCAGTGGTTAAGAATCCGCCTGCCAATGCAGGGGACACGGGTTCGAGCCCTGGTCCCGGAAGATCCCACATGCCATGGGGCAACTAAGCCCATGGGCCACAGCTACTGAGCCTGCGCCCTAGAGCCCGCGAGTCACAACTACTGAAGCCCGTGCGCCTAGAGCCCGTGCTCCACAACAAGAGAAGCCACCGCAACGAGAAGCCCACACACCACAACGAAGAGTAGCCCCCGCTCGCTGCAACTAGAGAAAGCCCGCACGCAGCAACAAAGACCCAATGCAGCCATAAATAAACAAATAAATAAATAAAGCTTGTTCAGTGACTTAATAGACTCAGCCCCTCCCGATTAGCAAAGTGGCAGTGGGTAAAGCAGGATTTAGAGTTGGAACTTTGCCCTCCTGCTCAGTAAGAATGTGTTCTTGAGCAAGCAACTTTTCCTTTTTAGGTCTCAGTCTCCTCATCTATAAACTGGGGATCATGATAGTATCAACTTCGTGGAGCTGTTGTAAAGATTAAATGAGCTGAAGCATGTAGAATGCTCAGTGCAGTGGTTGAGATGCCGTCGATAAATATTAACTTTTATTCAGGGGAAAGAAACCAGTGTCTTCTGGGCTTCCGTCATGTGCCAGATACAGAGTTAAGGATGTCCACCATCTCATTTAATCTTCTCGACAATATCAATGGAGTAGGACTTTTTGTTTCACAGAAGAGGAAACCGGGTTTTAGGGATGTCAAGCAGCCTGCCAAGATCACAGAGCTATGAAGAGGCACAAACAGTGTGGGAATCATAAGACCCCAAAGCCCAGGTTCCCTCCTTCACAATACACTGGCTTCTTTATGAAACTCCTGAATCTAACTAACTTCTATGAAACCAAAGGGTGTCGGGCTTCCCCAGTGGCACAGTGGTTAAGAATCCGCCTGCCAATGCAGGGGACACGGGTTCGAGCCCTGGTCCAGGAAGATCCC
Source organism: Eschrichtius robustus (assembly GCF_028021215.1). Taxonomy (NCBI): domain Eukaryota; kingdom Metazoa; phylum Chordata; class Mammalia; order Artiodactyla; family Eschrichtiidae; genus Eschrichtius; species Eschrichtius robustus. The sequence goes on along the minus strand of NC_090845.1, from coordinate 8,774,670 downwards.
ACATGCCGCAGAGCAACTAAGCCCGTGCACCAAAACTACTGAGCCTGCGCTCTAGAGCCCACGAGCCACAACTACTGAAGCCCGTGTGCCACAACTACGGAAGCCCATGTGCCACAGCTACTGAAGCCCGCGTGCCTAGAGCCTGTGCTCTGCAATAAGAGAAGCCGCCACAATGAGAAGCCCGAGCACCACAACAAAGAGTAGCCCCAGCTCGCCGCAACTAGAGAAAGCCCACGCGCAGCAACGAAGACTCAAAAAGCAGCCAAAAAAAAAAAAAAATCAAAGGGTGTGAAAGTGATCCCTTTGGGCTTTACAAAGTTCCTCTCATGTGGTATTGACAATGTTTATTAAGCTAGGTGGCAATATCCCACTTTCCAGAGCTTTCATCTAACATATAATGGACTCTGGCCAACACATTTAGCAGGTTATAAAATCGTTGATCCCATATTGTACCATTTCTTGTAAATCAAAGTTGCAAATATTGTAACTTTGTGCCTTCCCTGTTTTATCAACTGGATTCTAAGCTTCTTAAAATCATGCACTGTATTCTACTTCTTCTGTGGTGATACCTCATCCAATGCTCCTGGCAAGGACTGAGTATGGATTTCTCAGAGCAAACTTACTGCCGTACTGCCTGGGAGAAATCACGTTTACTCGCCTAGATACAGTTTTCATAGTTGTCTCAATTTTTAAGATGCAAAAAAGTCACCCTAGAGTGCTATAAAACTTCCATTGGGTTCATGCTAACAAAGGGATTTAATAAAGCCTCAAATTTCTGATTAAAGCTTATCCAACATTCATCTAATACTTAACAAGATTTAGCAAATTAAATTGAACAATGTTTTGAGAATCAAAACAAAATAAAATCATAAAGGAAAGGAAGCTAGGTGATTATGACCTTTCTTTTTTCTTCCTTTCTTTCTCTCATTCTTTGAGTTTAATATTTCTCAACTCATCTTCTTTTTCAGTAATATTTGTCAGTACAATAGCATTTGGATTCTCTGTTACTTTTACTGATATTCACATGCCATATCAGCTTGACAGAGCTTTGGTGCCTTCACAAAAGCAAATCACAACAACCGTTAGAAGGTTCTGGAGACAAAGCTACTGGTGATGGGAGTGGTGGGATGCAGTGGTCCCTGGGCTTTCATTGAACTGCGTTTCTTTAAGAATAAAATTCATAGGAAAACTTTGACCTGCTAAAGACATAGTAAGTGAAGCTTAGAGCTAAATGCGTCTTTAAAATGTCATAATTATGTAGAAGAACTAAAGTATAAACAGTTAGGAAAGATTTTGTGACCACTTCAAAAAGTGAGATGACTGATAGAAAGCTTACTGCGTCTATTGGACAAGGCACTGGGGAAAGAAAGGGGATGGGCCGAGTGTTTGACTAGGAACTGGTTTGAAAGCATTCTTTTACATCTTCTTTTCCTGTGAAACTAACACCATATGGTTTTGGTACAACAGGCAATAACTGGTCTCACGATACAAATTGTATTATAAAAGCTCTCCAACATACACTTAAGAGATGTTTTGGCAATAGATTTGTTTTAGTGATTTATATTAGAATAAATCTCATTTCCATTCATCAGAACTTGGAGATGAAATAAAACTGGCATTGAGTGTTTATGTATTGATTTTAAAAGAAAAAGGAACAATTCTGAACCCACCAAAGGGAAAGAAAAAATCATTATGAACAAAATATCTGATTTTAAGCCATCCTCTTCTCCTCTTTCTTCTCGCTCCTCCCCCCCCCCCTCTCCCTTCCTCCCTCAAAGATGAGAATGGTTGGGGTATTTGGTATAGGATGTAATAGAGGAATTTTAAATAATTGCTTTTAACCAGCTTTCTCAAAGTGAGTTATTCCAGATGTCCACACGCAGTAGGTACCATGGTCACATAAATTGAGGAAACACTTGAACAAAGTTATACAGGTGTCTTTGTACAGACCTCCCAGGGGCTTTATGATGGCAAACTTTCTTGGTCTCGTGACATCCTTAATGGGAAGCATCTCAAGGAAGCATACTTTAGAAGCTGCTGCATTTGGCAAAGTGGTGGAGCAACTATTTCTACCCCCAGAGAACTTAACTTATATTCAGTTCAGACACTGAGGGTGCCTCATCGTTGTGCCTAACAGAGAGATAGAATTAGAGATAAACAAATACATCATTTTTCAATGGAGATAGCCCCTAAAATATATAATACATATATAGAGGAGTATTCATTTTAGTTAGATTAAGTATATCACATTTTTAACTCTCAGAAAAAGGAAAATCCAGATTTGATAGTATACCTGCATATGTAACATTTTATATTCTGTCAAGCTTTAACAGTTATTTTTTTAACACAATTTTTATGTTATTTATTTTTTAAAAAAATTAATTAATTATTTATGTTTAGCTGTGTTGGGTCTTCGTTTCTGTGCGAGGGCTTTCTCTAGTTGCGGCAAGCGGGGGCCACTCTTCATCGCGGTGCGCGGGCCTCTCACTATCGTGGCCTCTCTTGTCGCGGAGCACAGGCTCCAGACGCGCAGGCTCAGTAGTTGTGGCGCACGGGCCTAGTTGCTCCGCGGCATGTGGGATCTTCCCGGACCAGGGCTCGAACCCGTGTCCCCTGCATTGGCAGGCAGATTCTCAACCACTGCGCCACCAGGGAAGCCCCCTTAACAGTTATTTTAACACTATTAAGTTCTCTGCAAATTTAACCTTCTGAAGGCACCAGTATTGTCTTTAGTGAACTTCTCTGTAGGACACTTAAATTTACCAATTGGAAATGGTGAAAGCCCGAAAGCGGGCTGTAATTAACAAGTTGAATGTGAAATGGTGAAATATCTTTTGGAAAAATCATTGAGAAGGCACAACAAGGCATCAGAATCCTTGTTGGATTATTCGTTTATTCAGCAGATACTGATGAGGATGTTCTGGTCTAGGCGCCAGGGATAGAGCCCTCAACACAGAGAGAGAAAGACGACTGTCCTTGAAGGATTTATATCTTGTGGAGGGGAATGTTTGTGAATAGACGCTATAAAAATACATGTGTAAGCTCCGTAAGGATTAGAAGGTGGTCAGTGCAATGAAGAAAAATAAACAAGGAAGGGATCTGGGGGAGGCTGCAGTTTTAAATAAGGCGATCATGGGAGGCCTCGTAGAAGGGAGACAGTGGAGAAGAGGTAAAGAAACGTGGGAGAGGGAGCAGCCATCTGGGAGAAGAGTGTTCCAAGTATCGCTTGCTGAGTCTATTACTTTGGGCAGGTTACGTCTCCTACCCGAATCTGTGTCTTCATCTTGAAAATGGGAACAGAAAATAAATACAATAAAATGGGAACAAATTGTACCCAAAATTGTATTTATTCTGGGTGGTCCCGTGAGGTAAGCTGTGTAAAACCTTTACGTAATCCGTAGCCCGTACTATATATTCCTGTCACGGTCACTACCACCATTGTGTTGCTATCAGGACCCCCGCCCCACTGAGGTTGTCCCTTAGGATCTCGGGAAATTGGGCTAAACTCGGGACGTGCCTACAGCGTCCGAAGTTCACTTTCCCTGCTGCGCCCACACCCTCACATATCCAAGCATCTGGCTCCCAGTTGTAAACCTCCGAGCTGCCTAAGTTGAGAAGATTCTAAAGTATTTTCAGAGTCGTTGGGGCCCCAGATCCCCTCTGATTTGATGGGGATTCCCAAGAGGGCGCTCTCTCCCTCAGAGTCATTAGCCTCTTCCCTTCAGTGGCAGGAGAAGTGGTTCTGAGGTGCAGGACAGGAAATGATTTGGGGCTCATCAGGGCTGTGGACAAAGGGTTGAACTATAAGTGCACAAAACAAGTTCATTAATGGAGAGACTCCTTGAGGCAGCCATGCACGATTTACTCCCTCACATCCTTCTTTCTTTCCTTCCCTCCTTCCCTTCCTTCTCCTTCTCCTTCCTACCCTTTTGTGACACTTACTGAATACCTACGGTGTGTTAAATTCTATCCTCGACCCTAAACATCCATATATGGCTAAGACCTTATTACCCCTGCGCTTTCCCGTCTAGAGGCAGAGACAGTTCCATATCTAAGCACAGTCTAATGTGAGTGATACCTCAAGGAGAGGTGTTTAACGTGCTACGAGGAAGAAAAGTGAGGTTGTGGTTGGGAAAGAGGAGCAGAATTCCGGAGAAGGCAAGATCAGACCTGAATCTGAAAGGCGGATTTCCCCAGACAGGAGGAGGAAAGTGAGGTGGGAAGGGGATGGTTATAGCTTTCAAGGAAGAGGGGCCAGCCAAGGTTTGAAGGTAAAAGTCAGCCTGGGGTGTGTGTGTTTGTGTGTGTGTGTGTGTGTGTGTGTGTGTGTACATGCACTGGAAGGGGGTGAGAGTGCAGTATAAGCAACTTGGTGTCATATCAATATAAAGAAAGAAAAGTGGCATCCGTTTTCATGCTAGTACTAATGGATATTTGAAAAGCCTCCACAAATTTTGTTCAGAGTCTTGGAATCTTAAAAGAATGTATACTTGGTTATTTGTTTTAAAAAAATGGTAACCTACCTTTATTAGTAATTTCTTACTAGAACACTCTGATCTCAATTTTACCATCTAAAATAATATTTACTCTAATTTGGAAAAAAATTGATGTTATATATGCTAGAGTTACTGAATGAAAACTCAGAGTTAGAAGAACCACCTACTGTAATTGTTTTCCCTTAACTCAGTTTCCAGTTGAAGACTAGAGAGATCAAGAATGTATGTTAATAGACTAGGTCGAAATACATCTAAAGTTTTGACAGATCTGAATGAAGATCTGAATCTTCTGAGGCTTTGGCCTGGGTTTTCATTTAGATGGGGGACCGTGGGTGTGTTTCTCAGCATTTCATAGCCCCCTCTCTTCGTTTTTTATAAAACAGCATTATTGAGATATCATTTGCTGACCATAAAATTCACTTATTTTAGGTGTACAATTCAATAAGTTTAAGAAATTTACAGAGTTGTGCAACCCTCATCACAATCCAGCTTTAGAAATTTTCCATCACCCACAAAGATTCCATTTGCCCACTGACAGTCACTCCTTGTTTCCATCTCCAACCCCAGGCAACCACTAATCGATTTTGTGTTTATATAGATTTGCCTTTTGTGGGCATTTCCTATCAGTGGAATCATGCAATATGTGGTCCTTTGTAACTGACTTCTTTCACTTACCATAATGTTTCAACGTTCATCCATATTGTTGTACATATCAATAGTTCATTCCTTATTATTACTGAATTATATTCCATTGCATGGATAGATCACATTTTATTTATCCATTCACAAGTTGATGGACATTTAGGTTGTTTCTACTTTTTGGTCTTTCTCATTTTTAAAATGAGAGAATTATATTGGAAGAGAAGATTCAAAACACCTCTAAAATTCTTAGGCCACGTCTTATTTTATTTTGTGAATTATCCATCACGTTTATTTTGTGTTGCAAAAAGAATGTATTAAACATTGCCTTCAATGGCTAAAAATCCTGACTCTGGATATAACGAACTTATGACTATCTCCTTATGTTTTGCTGTTACTTAGTGAGACCGTATAAGCTGGTAGCTAAATATCACTTTTAATTGTGTGGATATTGCAAACTGTACCGTTTGAGTGTGAAGCAGTAAAAATACTTAGAGGCTAAAGATGCTTATGGTGTGATTTTCGGTTACTTTTCCTTCTTAAATCCCAGTATCCTTTGTGCTTGCTCCAGGAATCCTACTGTAATGACAAGATTCTAACTAAAATATATTTGTGCTACTAAATTGTGTTGTTCATTGTATTAGTTCGGGCTGCCATAACAGCATACTACAGACTGGGTGACTTAAATAACGGACATTTATTTCTCACAGTTCTAGAAGCTGGGAAGTCCAAGATCAAGGCGCCAGCTGATTAGGTTTCTGGTAAAGGCTGTCTTGCTGGCTTTCAGACTGCTGCCTACTCACTGTGTCCTCACATGGCCTTTCCTTAGTGCATGCACGTGGAAACAGAGCAAGCTTTCTGGTGTCTCTTCTTATAAGGACACTAATCCTATTGGGTCAGGGCCCCACCCTTATGACCTCATTTAGCCTTAATTACTTCCAGAAGGAATCCATCTCTAAATACAGTCACGTTAGGAGTTAAGGCTTCAATATATGAATTTTGGGGAGACACAGACATTCAGTTCATAACATTCATTAATTGCAGGAAAGAGTAAACTGTCCTATAGAATTTTTCATAACTACCAAAGAACTTTCCTGGTGATGAAGTGAATGTCGGGAAAGAACTTGTATTGGTGCAAAGCTAGTTTGCTTTCAAAACAACACAATGGTATGTATTCAACTTAGTCATGGATTCTGAAAATGGTGTGTACTTAAAGGCAAATAAGTAAGATACCTAAAGTAAGTCCTGATGTATATATGATTTAAATTATTTAAAAGAACTTTTCATATGGATCTTCTTCACCTTAAGTAATAAAACTATGCATCAGACTCAGTTTGAAGATGACATATCTTTCTGAACAGATTCTCCACAATTTTTGGAGACATGCTATAATACACATTCTTTTCAGAAAAACAATTTTAACCTAGGGCTCTTGACAGCTTCATTTTCAGGCTAGTCAGCTAGGATGAAAATTGAGCTGCCCAAAGAGAGTTGGCAAAATAGTTTACTTGCTATAATTAAAAAACGGGAAATTTCTAAACCACAGTTGTCTTCAGTGCTAATGTGAACAACCAAATGTTATTTCCAGTAAGCTTTTTTTGTTTCTTCATTCTTGGCAAGTTGATACAGCTTTGTGCAGTTGGGAATCAGAAAGTTTTTCCTCAAGATAGAAATGTTCTTTGTGCTAAACACATCATGGTATAATTATCCTACCCATTCACCGCATACATTTAAGTGCTGAAACCCAAGTCCAATAATTTTAAATTTGAACACTTAGCTTTACACCTTTAATAAAGAAAAGTCATCACGACTATGTATACTTCTGGCAGAATATTTCATGTGGTCAATGTTATTTACTTATAAAATTGGAAAATGACTTGATTGCAACCATGTTGAAAGTCTTTGCCAAGGTATGAGCTTTTCTTACATTGGATTTTTCTTTACGAGAATAGGTAACTTCATTTTGTGATTTTATTTGGTTCTGCTCAGTGACACAATCTAGCTTAGGAGACATACTTGACAGATCTTGATACAGAAAAAAAAAATCATATGCAAGCATTTTGATTTCAGATCCTTGCAGATGAACTGCTGTAATAAACAATCAATGTCCACTGGACTGCAATATTAAAGTTAGTATATCACCTTGGTATTGGGCACACAAATAAGTAAGTCATTGATAATTTCCAGATGTTTTACTTTTTTAGCTGCTGCCGCAACTCCTCTACTTTCCTCCTTCTTCTTCTTTAAATGAAACAAGTTTAAATTCTGAGCTCCCCAGAGAAACTTTTCCAAGTGCTCCACATCTAATGTACCAATCATGAAATGGCATCATTGTGTATTTGGGAAGAGACAATGGGGGCCGCAAGGGAATCTGGGAAACAGGGCGGGGGGGGCGGCTCCCTACTTTGTCCACCTAAGCATGCTAAAGAGGTATTTGCGCAGACTTTGGCCCCTGCCTATTGTGTGTATGTCAAAATCTTACACTAAGACGAAAATGCCTTTTGAATGGTTTCACCATTTTTGCACATCTCTGTGGGTCCTATTTACCAGTCTTGAGATCATGATGGAAGTAAAATCCTAAATCTGTTCAGGCTAAGATGTAAGGATTAAGGAGTGGATAACACTTCGGCGCTAATGGGATTCACACTTTGTTAGAAAATAGCCTTGTTGCTGTAACCTTTGCTTGCATGAACGGCAGCTGCTTTAGAGTGAGTATTTGCTTTTCTTCTTGCCCGTGAGGTTATATTAATTTCTTTTTCCAGCTCGATAGTCTGCCTGTTCTGGATTTTACATTAAAAAAAGCAAAAACCAAAAAAAACAGAGTTTCCAGCACTGCATTCTTAATGGTTTGTGTTCAGGCTTGCAAGCCTCTCTTTAGTTGTCTAAAAATATGATTTTTTTGTCTCCATAGTTTCAAAAAAGTTTTTTGTAGATGACATTAAAAAACTGCTAAAGTCTACAGATTTACTTTCCCACCAATGTGGTTTTTTTTTTTAATTATTTAGTCAAAAATATTGATTCTCCTTTAATTCTATCTATCCAAGGCAAATCTAATTCTTTCCCTAAGATATCTTAAAGCTACCTCCCTCTTTCTTTGCTCTGCTACTATGCAAGATTTTGCCCTGTAATCCATTACTTGAAATCCCACTTTCCTAAACGTAAAGAACTTTCTAAAAATGTCTTTTTACCCCAATTTCTATTACTCATATTTCACACAGTCCATGAGATGTACAATACATTGAAAAGGAGGAAAAGTATAACGGGGTTTTGCTACATCGTAGGATAAATTTACCTTTCAACTGCATTACAGTAGAACTTGACTAAAGTACCGAGCTAGCCACTTTACCTAGCCTGCATCCAAGAGTCTATCTAAAAACTGCATGCTGTTAAGTGAAAAGATCTAGGCAATTCGTTAACATATTCAAAGAGTATATCTGTGGTCGTTTGAGTTAAATTATAGACTGTGATGTCCAGAAATTTATTTTGCCTCACAGAGACTGAGTGTGGCACCACTAGGAAGTACAGTTCCTCAGAGGGTAGGGGCAAATGCAGGACTCTGCTCTGGGGAAAGACCAGCCACACCTATCAAAACAGGACTACAGAAACAAGTGATGGGTCTAATGGGAGCCTCTGAGCATAAGTCACAGGGGTAGAGCTGCTTCTCAAAAGGGCAACTCTTTGTAGGAGGGTGGGGGAGGATTGTCCAGGGATTTAGTTACTTAGTGATGGTTAAAACTGGCAAGGCCCACTGGTGGAATAAAAGTGTTAGTAAAACTTGTTCTAGATAGGAGGTATCAGTCCCCCATATTTGCACAATTGCAGCATGATCTGTTCTATGTCCACATGGGAGGCCTCTTCCAGGTGCCAGCATGGAGTCTGGGAGGGAAAAAAGCTCATTCCTCTACCCTCTTAGGTTCAGTGACCGGGACCCTGCAAAATAAACTGACAAAAGACAGATTAACAGGAGAAAAAGGTTCATTAAATATGCATATGGGGGGGGGGCTCACAGAAATGAAGTGAAAACCCCAAAGAGGCTATCAGACCTAGAGGCTTATATTACTATTTTAACAAAGTGCTATAAATTGGTGGAGATGTGCCAAGACAATGGAGAAGGGTTTCAGGACTCTAGGGGCAGTAAATTGTGAGGAACACATGGAGGAGACTAATGGAAGATAAGGATTATTTCCGTAAGATTTGTTTATGCAGATTTCACTGCCATCTCCAGTGATAAGTCGTCTCCTCTTCTTGATACCGGAGAGTGTAGGGGAGACATCTTCACAGAGGGAAATGTATGCCCTGCCTTTAGGCAAATAGGGGAGGGTAGAGAGCTTTTTTTCTATCTGCTGTTTCTCAGTTGCCTTTGGCTCAAAGTCATCATCATGCCAAAGGGGCATATTTTGGGATAGCATATTCCGCTCCTCTTCAATGGGTGTATGACTGTAGAAGTGAATAGTGGGGGATACTCAGGATGTTGATCCCCTTATTATAAAATGGCACCCCTTACCCTTTCTGCAGTCAAATGATCTACCACTGAGCTATATACCCCCTCTTACCCTTTCTGAATCACTTTTAGGACAACATTCACAAGAGCACACCCATATAAATTCAGTCTACCTTACTATTAAATGTGTGCTCTCAACCAGAATTTTGCATTTGTCAAGATGTCGGTTGTCCATTTAAATGAGATCCATTTTTGAAAAACTAATGTTACCGAGTCCAAGCTCACGGACAGGCCAATAAATCGGAGGTGAGGTGTTGAGACAAGGAAGACGACTTTATCCGGAAAGCCGGCAGACCGAGAAGATGGCAGACTAGAGTCTCAAAATAACCATCTTATCGGGGTTTGGATGCCAGTTTCTTTTATAGAGCAGAGAGGGGGAGGAGACAAGGAAGTAAAGTAAAAACGCCATAAGTTTTGCAAATATCCCCTGGAATGGCCAGCCTCGGGGAAGGGATGTGTTAATTTCTTCTTGCCTGTAGCCATCCACAGGTGGACAGCGGTCCTGGATGTTTCCCTGAACAAAGGCACTTTAGTTTAACATTCAGGCAGAGGGGCAGGGTTCCCCGAGGCAGGCCATTATGTGTAGACAGTATCCTTTTAGTGAACAAAAACAATGGGAAGCAAAGGTTAAAGTAAAAGAAACAGATCCAACATGTAGTCAGATTTGGCCCTTCCCTGTTGCACTAAAATGGGCCATTTTATTTCATTTAAGGGTGAACACAAATTGGGGTTATGAGACTATCTTGTTTCTTTGGGGTGGTTGCAGAGGATGGGGGCGGGACTCGCCACAACAGAATGTCGACGTGTGACCGGGGCCTCCCCAGTAAAAGATCCCTTCAGACTGAGGCTGGACTCTCAGCTTGCCTGACAGGGTCAGGGTTCAGCGGAAAACGTGTTCTCTCCAACACTGTCCCACTTGTTAGAGAGATTTTAGAAACACACATGTCTAGGTCTGCATCATAGCACTTAAGGGGTGAAAAACAACCGGGAAAATGCACATCAATGCTTTGAAGTCTGTGTCTCTATAAATACTGTATTTTAAGGGATTACATCAGTGGTTCTCAAGAGGAGGCGGGGGAAGGCGATTCTGACCTCCAGGGGACATGTGGCAAAGTCTGGAGACATTTTTGGTTGTTACCAGCGGGATGTGGTGAAAGCTACTGGCATCTGGTGAGTCGAGTCCAAGGACGCTGCTAAACGTCCTATAACGAACGCACAGGACGGCCCCCACGACAGAGAATAATCCAGCCGCAAACGTCAATAGTGTCATGATGGAGAAAACCTGCTTTCCATCACCCTGCGGCACAAGTCAGGGCACACCCACCCCCTGCCTCCCAGCCGTGGCTCCAAAAACAAACCACCGCCACAGGACACCCGCAGACACCACGCCAGATATGTAGAAAGAGACCAAAGCCTTCAATCAATTCTTAAGAGTCTTATGTGTTTTTAAACAAACATACTGAATCATCAGGAAAGATATTTGAGCTTCTCTTTTTTGATAGACTCAAAGTGAATTTTTCATGGAAAAAAAACCCTCATCAGTGATGAGTGATCACAGGCAGTCCTGTATAAATCATCTCTCTTGCCTTATTTTGAAAGCTTCTGCATACTGAGAGACAGTTCTCATCCCCAAATTCCCCTGCTCCAAGCTTCTGTAGGTTTCTTTCAGTGTTTCTTTGGGTTTTGTTTGGACTTGTAATCTGAGTTTAGGAAACGTCCCCTGAGGCGTTCTGGGATCCAGTCCTTTGAATGTTGATCCTTGGATGGATCATTAAAGAGCCATTAAGAGCTGGCTGTGGTGTCCCTTTGTAGAATAAAGTCAGCATTTTCACCCGCTGAGAGTAGCCCTGTTAATCCATTGTTTCTATTTCTTAGAGGAAGTAGCAGATTTTTGTTAACTGAAAAGCAAAACCACCTGGTAGATTTCTGAAATACATGGAGTCTCCAATCTCCCAGTTCTTTTATAAATGGGATAAATGGTACTGGGAACCTGGGGGGTATCCCCAGGCCCTATGCTTCTTGAAACAGAGGGAGTTAGTAGCAAATGTATAAGAAAGTAAAGGTCGATGAGAATTGTTCTAGTAATGACTTCTCAAAAAACTGTTTTTAAAAAAAACACTTGGCTTGATTATGGGCAAAGGTCAGCCTGCTGTTTGTTCCAGGCAACACAATTATTAGCCAGGATGTAGCTGGGCAAAATTGTTGCTAGCGACCTCTTAGAGCCCACGTTATTTTTCGATACACCGACAAATCCTAATCTGGCTTTTCAGGCCCTCCCTGGTCTGGAACAGCACTGTCCAGTAGAAATACCATGTGAGCTGCATGTGTAATTAAAACATTTCCGGTAGCAAAATTACAAATAAAACACAGATAAAACTCAATGTAATAATATATTTTATTTAACCCAATATAGCCAAGGTATTATAATTTCAACATATGATCTGTGTTTTTAAAATTATTAACGAGATATTTTTACATTCTTTTTTTTAAAATTCATTAATTAATTTTTGGGTGTGTTGGGTCTTCGTTTCTGCGCGAGGGCTTTCTCTAGTTGTGGCGAGCGGGGACCACTCTTCATCGCGGTGCGCGGCCTCTCTTGTTGCGGCGCACAGGCTCCAGACGGTGCAGGCTCAGGAGTTGTGGCTCACGGGCCTAGTTGCTCTGCCGCATGTGGGATCTTCCCAGACCAGGGCTCGAACCCGTGTCCCCTGCATTGGCAGGCAGATTCTCAACCACTGCGCCACCAGGGAAGCCCGTACATTCTTTTTTCATGCTAAATTTCTGAACGCCGGTGTGTATTTTTACATCTTCAGCATATCTCAACCAGACTCACTGCATTTCAGTTGATCAGTGAGCCACGTGGAGCCGATGGCGGTCATATTGGCCAGCGCAGTCTAGCCCCTGTCTATCTATTGGACTCCATCTATTTTTTCACTCTCCCTTGTGAAACTCACATTCCAGTGTTGGTGAATTTCCTTCTGTCGGCCCACGCGTTGTTCTCTCTTATTTCTTGGTCCTTGTACAAGTCTCTCCCTGGGGCACACTCCATCATCTCTCCTACCCTACCTGGCTAATTCCTACTTATTCGTCACCAAAGTTGATTCTTATGGGGAGAAAAAAAACTGTTGGGGAGGAAAAACTTTTCCTCTGCCCCCTTAGGTTTGTGATTGGGAGGGACCTGAGAATTTAAACGAACAAAATACAGATTAGCAGGAGAACAGACGGACTTCATGTACATGTGCTGTGCACATACATGGGAGGGCTTGGTGATGAGTATTTCAAAGGAGTGGTTAAAATCTGGGGCTTATATACCTAATTCAGTAGGCGAAATGGAGTGGGGAGTAAAGACATCTATGGGGAAGAACAAATAGGTCTTTTTTGGAAAGTCAAATGGGTTTTTAGAAGAGCAAATGGGAGATTTTTAAAGTTTATGATAATGTTTGCTTATGCATGACTAGGAAACTCCCCCCAAGAGGGGATTTATGGTGGGTTTACTCTTGGTCTGTCTCCTGGGAGTAGAAGCCACACTCAAGAGGGAATTTATGGTAGTCTTCATTTCTCCTAAGTTTCTGCTTTTAGTCAAATAAGGGAAACTCCAAGAAGACTTCTTCTGTATCTGTTGAATCTCAAACGTCAACATCTTAAAATAATCTTTATACCGACTTTGGAGTTCCAAGTGCGGGCTCACGGAACCATAGAAGAGGTTAGGTGTTTGCTATTCCATGCTCTAATCTACCTGTACCTCTCATTTCATAGTTCTCATTCATTGTATTATCCCCTCAAGTTGAGTGTTTTTCTTCCCAAATAGACTCTAACCCCTGGGAAAGCAGGATCAACTGCGTTTCCTGTATGTTAGTGTGAACTCATCATCTAGGACAGTGGACTGGCACATAGTAGACCCTTGATCAATATTTGTTGAATGAATCAACCGACTCTTGGAGGAAAGGAAAAATATATTTTTCTTCTACGCTTCTAAGTTCTTGACTGGGGCCTCTGTAACAAAAGACATATTAACAAGAGAAAAGCATACATATTTATTTAACAAAAGTTTTACATGACACAAGAGCCTTTATAAAGAAATGAAGACCCAAAGAGTGGTTAAACCTGAGTGTTTTTATGCTAGGTTTGATGAAGAGCTACAAATGCTATTTAGGGATAAAAACCAATGGAGTCATAGTCCATGTTACAACATGGATGACGCTCGAAAACAATTTTTTTTAGTAAAAGAAGCCATACCCAGAAGACCTGCGTATTGTATGACCCCATTTATAGGACGTATCCAGAACAGACAAATCTATAGAAATAGGAAGTAGTTGCCTAGGGCTGGGGTTAGGAATGGGGATAAACTATAAAGAAGCACGGGGGTCTTGTTGGAGTGATGGAAATACTCTAAAAATGACTTTTGGTGATGGTTGCAGAACTTGGTAACTTTTCTAAAAGTTATTTAAAATGGTTGAACTCTGTGATACATAAAGTATACCTCAGTAAAGCTGTTAAAGATTCAAAAATAATGATACTTTTTGAAAAACACAACGTAAAAATGTATATATATATATATATATATATATATATATATATATATATATCTCCAGTATGAACTCAATTTGTTGAATGTTATCTCTATCATTTATATCATCCATCTATTTATAAATATGTATAACAAACTATTAATAGTGGTTATCACTTCGGTTTTGAATTATAGGTGATTTTTTTTCTTAGATTTTTTTTAATATCCACAGTTCCACATTGAGCATTTATTAATTGAAGCAATTAACTTACAAACTGAAAAAACAAAAACAAAAATCAAAAACTCTTTGGAAAGGCGAAATGATTGACTCTTTGGATGAATAATGTCTTGCCTGTGGGAGTTGGAGGTGGGAGGGGGTGGGTGTGAGTGTGGGTGTGTGCGCGCCTGTGATTCAAGTGATTAATGATCCGATTCCGAAAAGGAGGATCAGAGATCCTGGCTTCCAGAAACAAGATGAACTGTGTTTATTCAGGATGTTAATGATTTTGTCATTAAGAGTTGACCGTGGAACTTTTTTTGCTTCTAGAGAATCAGAGCTGAGTTCACCCATGCATTCTTTCAGAGGAGTGACCTTTCAAGCGATGGAGTTAGAGCTCTAGCGTAAAATATTAGAGATTTCAATTGGAGTCAAGTAAAAGGAAATGACTACTATTGGATACAAACATGACAAGGCTTACTAAAAGCTGATGACTATTAAACCAGTTTATGAGTTCAGCTAAAACTATATTCTTCCGGTGTCACACAAATGACTCTCATTCTATCAGGATTGTTTGTTTAATCCAGCTTCATCCAATGCCCAAATTTGACACTATCGCTCTCCTACCACAAGAGGAAATTGTACATTCACATTGGTTCATGTATCATTTCTAACATCTTGGTTAAACAGCGCTTTCAAAGTATTTGCTATATGAGAAGTTAGCAATTTTGCTTCCAAAAATAAGTTCTATTTTCATATATTTAAAAAATATTAATGTTCAAGAAAAAGGTAGTGATAGTGTAACATGGTGCCTTACGTGCACACCACAGTTTTTCTTTTCTGATATCCTGGTCCCCATTGAACTGTAGCCTACTATTTCAGTGATGAAAATGTGAATTGATTAGTGTTATTCTCACCAATGACTAATTTGGAGACAAATTACTGTAATGAGGTATCTTATATTTTAAAATAATTGTATTTTATGTTGCTGGTGCTCTTTTGTTATTACAAAGGAAAGAGAAAGTTCTTAAAATTTTATGTCCCTTAAATTCTTTAAATATTATACCTTACATCAATTAAATGCTTACAGATAGCTAAACAATCAGTTCTTGCAACAAGCAGAAAAAGGAAAAAGTGCTTGGCAGGGAACATTCTAATTAGCTTTGAATTATCTTTAAAAAAATAGGGCAACCTTTCTGACAATCAGCTCAGATTATTGTCCTCTGAGGTTCATTTTGAAATACCTTTTAATTTTCTATGAACATTCATTAAAAGAATATTACAAACTCACTATCTTAAAAAAGTGAAACTGTAATCCCATCACAGAAACATAACCAATGTTCACATTTTGATGTAGCTTCTCTTAGAATGTTTTCAATATAGATGCAAGCATAAAACATAATTCATTTCTATACAACAATTTATTCAACCAATGTTTGTTGAGTGTCAGTTATGTGCCAGTGTTCTTTCTAGTGGATGGCACCATATTGGCTATTCTAGCAACTCAGCATTCACTATCATTTGAATGTCTTTCCATGTCAATAAATTTGGATCTGCCGTATCATTTTAATGACTGCATAATTATGACAGATTATACTTTCCAAAATGATGACAACCTTTCCATCACCCCCTTCACTTTCTGGACCTGTCATGCCCCAGCAAGAGGTAGAGTCTACACCGCGATGAAGAGTGGCCCCCGCTTGCCGCAACTAGAGAAAGCCCTCGCACAGAAACGAAGACCCAACACAGCCAAAAATTAATTAATTAATTAAAAAGTGAAAAAAAAAAAAAAAGAGGTGGAGTCTACGTCCCCTTACCCTGAACTTGGGTGAAGTTTTATGACTGCCTCAGTCCGCCAGATGTGACAACATATGATTTCCAAGAGAGATCATAAAAGGGGATATGACTTCTGCCTAGTCCTCCCTTCGGACACTCACCCTTGGAACTCAGCCATCATATTTTGAGGAAGCCCATGCCACATAGGAAAGGCTGTATGTAGGTGTTCTAGCCACCAGCCCCCACTAAGGTCTCAGGCAACACCCACTATCAACTGCTATCCATGTGGTAAGCGAGTCTTTAGATGACTCCAGCCTCCATCCTTCAAGCCACAGCAGCTGATGCCAAGTAGAGAAGAGGCGGTTGTCCACGCTGGGCCCTTCCAAAATCACAGATTTGTGAGCACGGTGCATGTGGCTTGTTTTAAGCCACTAGGTTTCCAGGTGGTTTGTTATATAGGAGTAGATAGCAGGAATAGCAATATTCCTTTGAATGACCATACCACAACTTTTGTAGCTGATTTCTTCTTTGGGGACATTTCTTTTGTTACTAGTATTTTGATGTTGTTGCTTTGCTAATTTATACATCACTTGTATGTATATCTCTGAACACAGTGGTATGTGTAGCCTTATTTCCTCAATATTATTTCCCAAAAGTAGAGGTGCAGGTCAAACGATGTGCATATTTTAAGGGCTTTTGATGCAATTTGGGGGCAGTTCACTTTTTAGAGGCTCACAGATGTGTATGGTTTAGAAATAGTTAAAATACTTTGACAAAATCAGTTACTAGAAATTCGTTAACTGAAAAGGAAAGATCATTGAGTATAGGAAAAACCACTGATAGTTCTAACAAAAAGAAGTTCTGGTTTTTATGTTAAAAATAACACATTCAGGGGCTTTCCTGGTGGCACAGTGGTTAAGAATCTGCCTGCCGATGCAGGGGACATGGGTTCGAGCCCTGGTCTGGGAAGATCCCACATGCCGCAGAGCAACTAAGCCCGTGTGCCACAACTACTGAGCCTGTGCTCTAGAGCCCGCAAGCCACAACTACTGAAGCCCGCGAGCCACAACTACTGAAGCCCGCGTGCCTAGAGCCCGTGCTCCGCAACAAGAGAAGCCACTGCAATGAGAAGCCCCCGCACTGCAACGAAGAGTAGCCCCCGCTCACCGCAACTAGAGAAAGCCCTCGCGCAGCAATGAAGACCCAACTCAGCCAAAAATAAATAAATAAAATTTAAAAAAAAATTTCTTTAAATAATACATTCAAAGAAGAAAAAGTGATTACGCAAATATGAATTCTGAGGGTGGGAGTCTCTTCCTCAAATCTGAGTACATATTTGTCACATATAGTCCCCAGATGGACCCTAAATACATGTAGTATGCCATACTTCATAGTAAGATAACCTCTGTTAGATGAATTTTAACTACTAGAACTTAAAGATATCTTCAAGTCTCAAAATTTCAAGAGCTTTCTGAAAACCAAATAATTCTACTGCAGTCTGAAGACCTTGTCCTGAGTAGGCTTTTACCTGTGAGTCAGTATTGTCAGATGATCAGATGCAATGACTTGACTAGTTGTGGAAAACAGATGGGAGCTGAGAGTTATCCTGTGACCATGGCTGATATAAGAATAATATTACCTAGAAATGTTAAGTGGAGAAAAGTTTAAAGGCAATGTTTTCTTGTCAAGTGCTGCAAATTTTTTAAATGTCATGGCTATTCTAATATCAATTGTCTATACTGATTGTGTGTGTATATGTGTATTACCTATCACCTTCTAATATAATAATATTAAAAATAAATCTTAGGTCAGTATAGTAGTTGAGAGTTTACAAGGTGCTTTCATATTTGTTTCACTGTTTTTTTTTAATTTATTTATTTTATTTATTTATTTTTGGCTGCGTTGGGTCTTCATTGCTGTGTGCGGGCTTTCTCTAGTTGCGGCGAGCGGGGGCTACTACTCTTCGTTGAGGTGCGCCGGCTTCTCATTGCGGTGGCTCCTCTTGTTGCGGAGCACGGGCTCTAGAGCGCAGGCTCACTAGTTGTGGCACATGAGCTCAGTAGTTGTGGCGCACGAGCTTAGTTGCTCTGCGGCATGTGGGATCTTCCCGGACCAGGGCTCGAACCCATGTCCCCTGCATTGGCAGGCGGATTCTTAACCAATGCGCCACAGGGAAGCCCTGTTTTATTGTTTTATTTAATCTTCACAACAAAGCCAGGGGTCATCACTTTGCAGATGATGAAAACAAGTCCAAGGAAGTTAAGTAACCAGACAGAGACATCCAGGACTTGAACACAAGTATTCTGATCTCAATTTAACATCTTTTAAAGTAGAAACCAGGCATATCTACCTCACCTTCTTAAGACTGTCTCTTGCAGTATGCTAAAAGTCATCTCATCACACAGAGTGGGGATCAGCAAATTTTTTCTGTAAAGGGCCAGATAGTAAACATTTTAGGCTTTGTGGGCCATTCAGTCCGCTACTGCGACTACTCAGCTCTGTCACTGTAGCAGGAAAGCAGCCGTGGACAACGTGCCATGAATGGGCATGGCTGTGTTCTAATAACCCTTTATTTTCAAAACCAGGCAGAGGGCCTTTGGGGTCCTTAGGCTATACAGATAGTCCCCGACTATCGAACCTGCACCCCCTGAAGTGGAAACACGGAGGCCTAACCACTTGACTGCCAGGGAAGTCCCATGGTTTTTTGACTTTATGGTAGTATGGAAGCGATACACATTCAGTAGAAACCGTACTTCGAATTTTGAACTTTGATCGTTTCCCTGGCAAGCGATATGCAGTCCGATTCTCTCTCGTGATGCTGGCCAGCGGCAGGCCGCACTCAGCCCCATGATCATGAGTGGAAACAACCATACAACCCATACTTACGACCATTCTGGACCCAGACAACCATTCTGGTTTTCACTTTCAGGACAGTATTCAATAAATTACATGAGATATTCAATACTTTATTATAATATAGACTTGGTGTTAGATGATTTTGCCCAACTGTAGGACTGAAAGTCTCTATATGCCTGTGCCTGTATTTGCAAAAAAAGGTAACTCTGGAAGGATAAATAAAAATCTAATAAAAATAAGTCTTTATAGGGAAAGGAAGTGAGGAGGGGAGAAGGGCAGAAACGGACATGATTCCTCTGTGTTTAATTATCCTTTTCTGTCTGGGGTTGGCACACTACAGATCCTCCTCGACCTGTGATGGGGTTACATCCTGATAAACCCAATGCAAGTTGATAATATTGTTAGTAGAAAATGCATTTAATATACCTAATCTACCAAACATCAGAGCTTAGCCTACGCTACGTTAGGACTTTTAGTCCTCCCACTACCCCTTCCTTATTTCTCACAGCCCCATGCCCTCTTCTACACTTTGTTTCAGTGACCTGGGCATTCGTCATACTAGTACATAGAGATCTGACCTTCCTTTTGCAGTTGTTCAGAACTTTGCTATGTAGCTGTACTATGGAATAATCAATCTACTGCCGGGCTTTCCATTATTTTGCTTGAACGTATGACATTCTATGCTTGTACTGGTGATTCTGTGGAAGAGATGCCTAGAAGTGGTATGGCTGGATGGAAGGGCACATGCATCTCTAAATTTGTTACTTATTGCCACATCCCCTCCATATTTGTAGTAGTGTTTTGTACTTCCACCAGCAACCTATGAGAGTACCTGTTTCTCCAATGGTGTATGAGGCCAAATCTTTGGATTTAGTCTCCTCTATTAGGTGAGAAATGATATCTTGGTGTAGTTTTCATTTGCATTTCTTACTGCAAGTGAGAAAGAACATCTTTCCATACATTTAAGGACTAATGATATGTCACCTCTGTTTCATAACCTTTGCCCATTTTTCTTTTGGGTGGTAGGTTTTTCTCTTTTCAAAGTTTAACCACTTGTTAAACATAAAGGAGAGAGGCCCTCTGTCCCAGTTCTTCATTTCTTTTGACTTGGCTTATGCTGTTTTATGCCATGCCAAAGATTTTGATTTTTATATAGTTAGATCTACTGATCATTCGTAGATAGATAGATAAGCTAGAAAAAGAATATAGATATAGATGATACAGATAGAGATATAGATGAGATAGATTGATAGATAAATAGATGAGATAGATAGAGGAGACAGACATAATATAGATATAGATATCTTCTGGGTTTTTTATTGTCTTTGTGCCACACATCTGAAATTTAAATGGGTGAAAAGGATGGAGGTAATGATGAGAGTGGCAAAGATATTAGAGCTTTTATTTGCAAGTACGTTTGTATTAGAAGTTCAAATGGACTTACTAAGCATTACTTTTTTTTAATTATGTTTTTCTGCTTTTATTTTTTTATTTTATTTTTTAAACATCTTTATTGAAGTATAATTGCTTTACAATGGTGTGTTAGTTTCTGCTTTATAACAAAGTGAATCAGCTATATGTATACATATATCCCCAAATCCCCTCCATCTTGCATCTTCCCCCATCCTCTCTATCCCACCCCTCTAGGTGGTCACAGAGCACCGAGCTGATCTCCCTGTGCTATGCGGCTGCTTCCCACTAGCTGTCTGTTTTACATTTGGTAGTGTATATATGTCCATGCCACTCTCTCACTTTGTCCCAGCTTCCCCCACCCCCGTGTCCTCAAGTCCATTCTCTACGTCTGCATCTTTATTCCTGTCCTGTCCCTAGATTCTTCAGAACCTTTTTTTTTTTTTTATATTCCATATATATGTGTTAGCATACAGTATTTATTTTTCTCTTTCTGACTTACTTCACTCTGTATGACAGTCTCTAGGTCCATCCACCTCACTACAAATAACTCAATTTTGTTTCTTTTTATGGCTGAGTAATATTCCATTGTATATATGTGCCACATCTTCTTTATCCATTCATCTGTCGATGGACACTTAGGTTGCTTCCATGTCCTGGCTATTGTAAATAGAGCTGCAGTGAACACTGTGGTACATGACTCTTTTTGAATTATGGTTTTCTCAGGGTATATGCCCAGTAGCGGGATTGCTGGGTCGTATGGTAGTTCTATTTTTAGTTTTTTAAGAAACCTCCATACTGTTCTCCATAGTGGCTGTGTCAATGGCCATCATCAAAAAATCTACAAACAACAAATGCTGGAGAGGGTGTGGAGAAAAGGGAACCCTCTTGCACTGTTGGTGGGAATGTAAATTGATACAGCCACTAAGCATTACTTTAAACGTTAAGACTGGTGACGTGTACTGGTTCAGAGAACAACTAAAACACAGAATAGAGCGAATAGCCAAGGTTAATTCAAGAGTTATATATTACTTGAGAGTGAGGAAGAGGAAAATCTTTTATAATCAAGAAAAATGTGGTATTGAGTTGCGGTTAAGTCTGAAAATCTTCACACGGACACTTGAAATATCTTTGCAGTTGTTTGTATATAATTTCATTGTAAAATCTCTTAAATCACGTGTAACAGAAGGACATCAGTGTCGCTGTGGAAGTGTTCAATAGTGATAGGAAAAATAAAATGTTCCTTTTGAAGGTTACTCTTTTGCTGTCAGGTGATAAACTTTTAGAATATTGAATTCTGTGCTTTTGTTTGGTTTTGTCTGAATTTTCTCCCCAGGCCATTCATATCTCGGTCCTCCTTTCATTACCCCAGCCAAGGGGAATCAGAAAATTGAAGTGAAGAAGGACAGATAAGTTATAGCATTTGCTTTGCACCCCGGGCTCATTTTTGCTTTTGAGATGGCATTGTCACCAAGCAGGGGCAGTTTTCTATCGAGAGAGGAGAGGCTGGACGGGGCCTGGGGTAGGGGGTGCAGGCAGAACCGTGATGTCACAGATTGCATTGTCTCTTGGGAAACTCATCCATCAAACCGTCACTTCTGATTCCGTGCAGGGTCACTAGGGAAAGAGGCGGCCCGCCCCAGTTGGGGCATTCTGGAGTGTTAGTATGTAGTAAAGCTGGTGGTGTGAAGCCGATTCATTGTGTTTCAAAGGCCCAAATGGCATGCTGCCGAGCCGAGGCACCCGCGCAGCAGCGCCTCCTTAGAAATAATGACCCCAAGGCAGACAGCCCTCACTGCAAAATGTAGAAGGGTGCCATCTGTTCGTCTCCTCCTTGATTTATTCGTTTCGGGGTTTCAAATGACACACTAGAAAGGTAAGTCTTCTTCTTCAAAACTTGAGGGGAAAGGGAGGAATTCCAGATTGATTATAGTATCGCTGAGATATGTGTAAGCTATTTGTCTTCGGTTGGAAGGGGATTTGGATTTGTAAGGTGCGAACATTTTTGTGAAATACCAGGGTGAACCCTGTCCTGGGGAAAACAAGGTAAACTTTAGATCTTAAAAAGGGTCATGCCTTACAACTTAGCAACTGACTTTTCCTTACTATTTTTAAAACATGATTTTTAAAAAATGAAGTTTGGTCAGAACAGTCATTTTCAGGATCTTCGCTAGCGCATGTCCATCCACATTTTCCTATCTGCTATTTGCCTTTTCTCGATGTTTTCGATTTATTTTCAGTTTGGGGATACATGAGAAACAAGCAGCTGCTGTAAATTGTCAAGGGCTTTGAAAGTGCTAGCTAGATTTGGGCAGCTTCTAGCTGATTTCTACCTACCTTGTTTGAAATTCTTCTGTCCTGGGAGGGAGTAGAAAGGAGTGTAGAAGTCAGATGAAGTTTTAGGCCGAGCCGCCTTGCCCATCCCTGAGCGTTTGGAGGGTACCGAGAAAGAGCAAACGTAAATTCCCCACGCTTGCCAGGGACCCATCCCGGTCCCGGGCTCCGTACTTGCTGTGCGGGTCCCACGCCTCTCTGAGGATCCGCCTCGCAGGAATCACTGCCAGCGAACACCCCCTTTCACCCCCTCCCCTCCCACTCCCCAGGAGAGGCGCTTCTGCAGAAGTCATTTGGTGTGTGTGCCGGTTTTCCTTGTGAGGGGATTAGAGAATAGCAGAGCGCTTTGTGAGAAAGGCCCTGGGAGGGCTTGCTGGGGAGAAACCAAACAGAGCGAAGGAAGACTTCAGCCTTCTTGGTCCCCTCAAGTCAAGTGACTCTGAGAAACCCAGTTGCCCGGCCTAGAGCAGCTGGGGGCGGTTTTCTCTCGTCTACCGTAGGAGAAACTGGTAAGGCTCCTTTTTTTTTTTTTCCGTACTGCTCCTGGGATGCTACTCTAACTGCTTTATTAAAGTGCTGGTGTTGGAAGGAAGGGAAATTGGTTAGCGATTCTGGGGGATATCCTGCATTGTCTCTGGCTCACGTATGGGAAAGGCGCTGTTTCCTGCACGAAGGGCTGGTAGCCAGAGCATAATTTGCCTTTTCCCAAATTTGATTAGCACCACTTTTGAGCAGCTGATTTCAACAAAACACACGCAGACCCTATACTCCGTATCCGAATGCAACTATTTATAGGATAATCATATTTTTAAAGCAGTTATATCTAAATTTGATTAGTTTGAGGATGTAACTGCATGGAGGTGGGAGAAAAATCAGGCCTTTCTGGAAAGGAAGGATGCCCATTTCTGAGGACGCCCATTTCACCTGTTTTGTAACTAGGGCCGTGTGGACCCAAACCACTGCTGACCAACCAAACAATCCCAAGAGTAAGTTCTAGACAGTGTGAGATAAGGGGAGAGTGGTCCCACCTAAATGAGGAAAATGGAATTTTGAGTCAGTCACGAAGAACTTACATTCTCTATTCATTACTCAGCCAGTGTTCTAATCGGAAAGCAGTGAGAAAGCCGCCCCAGAATCAGAAGGAATAGGTACCAAGGCTCCTTCAGCGTTTTCAAGGAATCAGCTCGCTCACACGGCCTTATTTGGCAAACGTTATGTCTTACTCCCTAATTCCATTCTGTTATTTTTAGAATTGATTTTGGTATTTGTGTGGAGATATATATATATATATATATATATATATATATATATATATATCCTTTTAGTATATCCTGGTAAACTTGAGCCTGAATAGTTTAGAAATACATGAATTCAGTTGGAGGCCATTTATCCCTCAAACAAACTACTAAAGTCCTCCAAGCTGGTGTACGCATGGGGAAGATATAAGTGACAGACAGCTGTTGTTTCTGTGACGGACAAGTCCGGAAGCCTGTCCCCAGAGCTGAGAACCAAATTCCTGCAAACCCTGCCGCCCCTCCTATCCACAGCACAGGAGGGGTGGTAATCTCTGCTGTGGTGGTTTTTCCCTGACAAAGTTTGGGTGCTGCCTAATGTAGCTGACGGCATTTTTTCCCCTCCTCATTAAAATAAAACTAAAAATTTTGAAGCTGTGCAAAGTTCTGCAAAGTAGATGTTTAGTTTCTAAACTTAACATATACCAAATAGTACACTTATGATCATTCCAGTTGAATCTGTACATCATGCAGACGATACTCAAGTAAAATGATTCAGCAGCAAGTAATTACGCAGGTCTGCAACTTGAACCTCAATTGAGATTAGGCCCCTGGAGTTTTGCCTCCTTATTTCTGCAGTCTTAAAATGACCCGATTATTAGAGTATTCAAAAATTGAAAATGTGTGGCATTTCTTTCATTAAGAGCAATCAGGTTTTCTAAGTATATAACGGAATGCAGGCAGTTAATTTGGGGGTCCTGGGTGTGAGATAACAGTTAATCAATTTATCTGTGAACTCAGAGGATGCCTGGGAGGTTTTCAGGTTTGATCCATGTTATTTACTATTCTCTGCTGCTTGCTCATTGCAGTTTCAAAGACTATTTAGGTTCATGATATTTGAGCCCGAGAGCATCGAGTTTATTAGAATTGATTTTCTTTCCAGGTTGATCTTTTAAAATACTTTTGCTGGTCATTTTTCACTACCACCTTACGCAGTTGTCATTCATCTGGCCTCTATTTATTGAGTGTCTAGGTGTCACCCGTGTGGCCCACATTTGCTCTTAGAGATAAAAACTGTATTTTGCTGGGGCTCCCTGCAGAGGTGGCCACGGCTAGAAGGGAAGAGACCAACTTGCTGCTCTGACAATTGTTTGCTTGTTCACATGGTTCAAGTGCAAATGTGGTTTCAGCAACCACAGAAAATGCTCCTTCTTCTGAATTATTGATACCTTAAAATATATTACTGGCTACTCAGAATCTGGGAGCTGAGTTAATCAATAATCCCCTCACACTGCACAAGATCCACTGTGTGTTATTCTCACGGCTGGGCATTTCAAGAATTCAAAAGTCAGGTTTCTCATGAATTAATCTGGTCATGGTGCAGGTTGGGAAAATATGGACCAAAACGTTTTCACAAGCTTAATCTTTACAGCTTATAAATGACTGTTCCTTCTCATTTTTTATCTTGACTTATTAGCTTTTTTTCTGTTAGATGGTTTTTGTGAAATGTTTTTGTCTCGTTAAATGATGTATTACAATAAAGTACATAGTTTACAATAACATCAATCGGAAAAGGGCACCATGGGAAAGAATGGAACCTTTCTTGAATCCACCATGTAGCAGACACTGCCCTGGCATCTTCACAAGCATATTATCATTTAATCTTCTCAACAATGCTGCAAAATAGGTATTATTATGCCCATTTTAAAGATGAGGACGCTGAGACCCAGAGAACTAAGAATGAAATCATGTCATGTGACTACTGAGGTCGCAAACCCAGATCTGTCCCTTGCTCCACAAAGGCACTTTTTAGCCACTTCTGTGTCACTCTCTTAACACCTATGTCTTTCTTCCCAGATCCCAGATCACTTGATCATTCCCTACAGCTTATCTTAATGCTTCCAGAGACTCTCCCTTGACAGTTTCACCCTGTTCCCTGCTTCCTTTATGAGCTGACAGCCAACATATGTATGTAGGGATTCGACAGGTGCTGTATGTATTTACGTGTAAAAACAGCTTTTGAAACGTCAAAGTAGAAACAGCATATTAAAATGTAGAAGGCAGCATATTAGGTTTGCTTGGTTAGGGGAAATGAGGAGTACATTTGGTTTGGTTTTTGGCCACGCCTGCCCTGGTTTTCACCATATATCCAGTAGGGGTCCCAGTCTGCAGGCAAGCTGGGATGCAAGTGGGTCTCTTCCTCTATTTGTATAGACACGTGGGTTTCCCACCCCGCTAGGCCTCACTTCCTGCCTCCTGCAGGGAAGCTGAGGAAAGGACAGAGCTGTAGAAACCTGGGAAATGCATCCCAGCCCCCTTCTAAAGCAGTGAGTTGAGAGAGAGGAAACAGTGGCATGTCATGAATAAAAAAGACTTCTAGATGTATCGGTGCATTAGTCTGGTGCACCCATAGTATAGTCATTGATTGACCTCAACACATTTATTTAGTCAGCACTATCTATCCAACTGCCTTGTGTATTTGTTTCCTGTCACTGCTGTAACAAATTACCACAAATCTAGTGTCTTAAAACAACACAAATTTATTTTCTTACAGTCCTGGAGGTCTGAAGCCTGAAGTGGTCTAAAGCCAAGATGGCAGCAGGGCTGCATTCCTTCTGGAGGCTCTAGGGGAGAATCTGTGTCATGCTTTTCCCAGCTTCTAGAGGCCACCGGCATTCCTTGGCTCGTGGCCTCACATCCCTCCGACCTCTCTGCTTTTATCGTCATGTCTCCTTCTCTGACACTGATTCTCTTGTCTCCTTGTTTCCCTTAAAAAGACCTTTGTGATTACATTGGACCCACCAGGCTAATCCAAGGAAATCTTCCCATCCCGACATCCTCAATCACATCTGCAAAGTCTCCTTTGCCATGTAACATATTTACAGGTTTGGGGAATCAGAACACGGACATCACTGGGGAGACATTATTCTGATTTTCCCACCCTTTTGAATATTTCTTTATAGCTACATGATATTTATTTATTCCGTGATCTTGTAGGTAAGGAGGAGCCACGGAAGCATTTCAAGTGGAGAGGTGAAATAATCAGGTTTCCATGCTAGGAAGCTTACAGAGAGAGTCCTATGGAGATGGAGACCCAACTAAGATGACAACTGGAATGCAGGACAGAAGAGTTGTAGAAGAGGGGATGGGGAAGAGTTTGAGAGATAAAAAGAGCGTGTCGGCAGGACAGCTGAGAGGAAAGGGTCTGTGACTTGGATAACTTGGGTGGGTGACGGGGAGCTACAGAGGATGGGTGACTCTGAGAAGATGTGTGTACACTGGGCTGGGTGCTGGGAATACAGTGGTGGCCAGAAATACCTCTTTGCTCGGGTAGCTCAAAGCCCAGTTATGAAGATACCAGTGATAGTAATAACAAGAACTCATATTTATTGAGTGCTTTATCTCACTCCAAGCACCTTACGTTTACTCTTTATACCAACCCTCTTAGGTAGATATTAGTATCATTATCATCCCATTTTTCAGATGAAGAAACTGAGGGAAAGAAAGATTATATAATTTGCCCAAGTTTGAGCAATTCGCACGGGGAGAGAAGGGAGTTGAAGCCAAGTAGTCTGGCTCCAGGGCCCACGGTTTTAATTATAACACTCTACTGCCTCACTTCATAACTAATTTTAATTTTATGGGCTGTTTAGTATGAGAGCTATCTGTACATTTCCATGGGAGGGCCACGGGGATAGGATGTGATGCGTGATAAAATAAAATATTGGTATGGAGCACTGAACTAGGCATAAGGGCAACCTTAGAGAAAGATCCTATTTCCCTGCTCTTTAAGAATTTATGTCCACATGGAGAAAACCATATTGCAATCATAAAAAAATACATGATCAAAAACGAAGTGCTTCCAAGGCCCTCTGGAGAACTCTGCCACGAGGATGTAGTCTTCTTCTAAAAGGAAGTGGGAAAGAGCAAGGCGATGAGAAGGTTAAGATGGTCAGATGCAGGGGTCTTGAGCCAATGCCTCCACGTGCTATGCACTTTCTGTACATTCTTCCATTTAATCCTTACAGCAATGCTATAAAATTACTGGCCTTATAGATGGGGAAATTTAGGCAGAGAGAGGTACCAGAGTAACATTTGGACCCCAAGGTCTCATTTCTCACTCTGCTAGTGTGTGTCTAAAGGCTTTGGGTTCAGTATACCAGACCTTGAAATAAAATTTTTAAATGCCTCAGGAATTCTAAAATAATGTTTACATCTTTTGAAAAGCCCTGGTCCGTGATATGGTTCTTCTTCAGTATCGTTATCATTGACGAGTCTGTTGGGTAGAGCTGCCTTGTGTGTGTGAAGATTTGAGTATCGCTCACTGTAGGTGGTCTTTAAAAGGAAAAGCGTCCTTGCCAAGAAAGATAGGTGTAAACTTCTTTTTTACATTCTCTTGTTATCTTCTTTAAACTATTCTGTAATCTTTGCAGAAGTTACAACGTGAAGTGGTAGAACAGGTGCCTATGGGCTCTAAAAAAATAATACAGTAATCACTAGGTAACAAATACCAAGAGATATTATTGAGAGGAATAGGGTGAGCTTTTTTTCTTTTACAGCTAGCTCACCAGGAAGATATGAGACCTTGCCCCTTAAGTTGGCTTCTTAATTTATGTAACAGAAAAGTTTAGATGTGTTTATTTATTTATTTATTTTTATTTATTATTTTTGGCTGTGTTGGATCTTCGTTGCTGTGCGCGGGCTTTCTCTAGTTGCGGCAAGTGGGGGCTACTCTTCGTTGTGGTGCGCGGGCTTCTCATCGTGGTGGCTTCTCTTGTTGCGGAGCATGGGCTCTGGAGTGCGCGGGCTTCAGTAGATGCGGCGCGTGGGCTCAGTAGTTGTGACTCATGGGCTCTAGAGCGCAGGCTCAGTAGTTATGGCGCACGGGCTTAGTTGCTCCGCGGCATGTGGGATCTTCTCAGACCAGGGCTCGAACCCGTGTCCCCTGCATTGGCAGGCGGATTCTTAACCACTGCGCCTCCAGGGAAGCCCTTTAGATGTGTTTAACCTTTTCTACTGGATGTTTATTTCACAAACAATGATTTGGTATCTACTGTGTGTTGGGCACACATTTGCTTTCATTTATTCCCTGCAACTCTTGTTCAGAAGGCTCCTCTTTCTAGGGGAGGAAAGAGAGTCTTGGAGAATGGCACAGCCGGACTTGAACTCCTGGTTTCTGCCCTTTAGCCCGGAAGACTGGCTCTCATGCCTCTCAAGCTACTGAGCTAAGATGGGCGCTCAGAGCTGCCGGAGAAGGACCCCATGATGTTTCTCCATTCGGCAGAGCAGACTAGGAGAGTTTGGTCATATTCCCATGTTAGGCTCATTTTGGGATCAATATTCCTATTTATCAAAATAATCTGCAGCTTGCTTTAACGAAAGAGGATTTCAAAGCCCATGTGTTGAAAGGATAACGCTCTACAATTGTATAATTTGCTTCAAAGTGAGAATTCCAAAAAATAGGAGATTCACCCAACAGCTTGCTAGCCAGTGGCTGAGAGATTTACATTCAACATGACATCTGTTCAGGCTTACACTCTGCTTACATACGTGTTGGCAAAACACTCTCTGTAAACCTTCCAAATGTTCTAACCCCACGTTCACTTCTCCCAAAACTCCTGACAAGAAGGGGGCCAAGTTAGAATGGCCATCCCAGAGTACCTGACCCTGGGATCAATGCTTACAGTAGGTCACGATTAGTTTTAATAGTAAATAATACATAATCGCTGACAGGTGCCTTTGGGCATTGGGAAATAGCACTTAAAATAATGTTTCAGTGATACATTGCCTACAGGAAGATGTCATCATGCAAACTTAATAGCACTGCTTGACGGTGAGAACTCAGTATCTTATCGAAAGGGAAAGTTTGCTCAGATTTTTTTCATCCACCATTAGGTAATCAAACATCTCAAAATAAGAACTAGCGTGCCTTATATTTTTAAAACTAATGAACAAAGAAGCTAAAATCCATAATTGCAACCTAAATAAATACAGTTATCAACATGCCAGTAAGATCTGCAAAGCCTGACCCCTCAATGAAAAATTATTGTGTTCAATGAATTTCCATTCAGAGTTCAGAGATCCTCAGGTCACAGTAATACTGTATTATTCTTCGCTCTAGTTCTGCACCACAAAGATAAGTTAACGCTTTATATTCACTAGTTCAGATTAAGGTGATCAACAAATTTAATTTCCATATACCTGTGTAACTTCAAATATATAGAGGCCTGAAGCTACTGTAAACACAAGCTTACTCACCGAATTTGTTTCATAATACCCATCCTCTTGCCACGTAACAGCAAGAGCAAACATTCTAAAACTTCTTGTAAGTGAAAGGAAATCATCCGTCTTTGTTAATTATGTGAACTTTCCCTCATTAGTCATGCACCGTATGGACCCAAGAAAAGTGTGGGAAATTGGCACGTAATTGGGACATAATAGGCATTTAAGCCTTATATTTTCATAACAAAACTGTCCTAAATTAAAATAAAAATGTTATGCAAATGAGATTTGTTTAGCTAAATGTGGGCAGAAGGGCTGTAAAGATATCAGAATGTATTAGCACAACATGAATAATTTATTTTATGATGTAAAGCCTAATAAAGATTTAATGATCACCCATGTGCCTTTAAAATTATGGGAGAAATAGCAATACAGTGGGCACACAGAGCTATCACAACTGTGTCTAAAACTCTGTTTATAACTGTTCCTATGTGAGTTATTTTCTGGAAAGGGTGGGTCACAGAATGAGGCAATAAATAGTTGCAAAGAAGTTTGTGTCCCGAGGTACCCATTCAGTGAATTCTAGACCTAAGCTGCTTTTCTCTAAAACCATGAAATATGCACTCTTGCTTCAGAATTGGACTAATGATTTTCTGATTTATAAATTTAATGATTGCAATATCATAGAATAATTTCTGGGAAGAAAAACTATGTTAGGGGTTTCATTTCCTACAAATACTGTTGGCCTGTTGCTTTTAATTCCATCTGAATGCATGCTACGGAGTAGTTAAGTCCGTAGCATCTTGGTTATTCATGGATGAGTTCCAGTTCTTTTGGTGATAGAATTAAAAGCTCACAAGATGCTGTGTATCAGCAATGAGACAATTAGTCTTTGAGAAGCTTTGGGGAAATTACTCAAGCAGCGAATTAATCATTGTGATTCTGGTCTCCCTTCACAGATGCTAGATCTCTGAAAGGAGTCCCCCACCCATCCTAGTTCGCGGTGCTCTTATTAAAGGTGTAAAATTTCATAAACTTTGGGTAAAACATTATGAATTCTTTTTCTGTGCAATACAACTGGTATTTTTTCCAGACGTGTATTTCCATAATTAAACATCCTAAAATACAAATCCCATTATTATTTGTTATGTCTAGTCAGTAATTAGACCTCAGCTGGTAGGGCAATTTCAGAACAGAGTTTACCAATTTACATACTAATCCAGCAGAGTCTGGTGGGACATGATTAGCATAGATTCAGTCAACATCTTAATTAGCCCTAATCCCAGCATGCACTCCGAGGTGCCTTACCCCACCCCCACCCTGGTGAGTCTTGTTTAGCTGACTTGTTTCCGTCAACAAATTCCCACTCTTCAAAGATTTTTTTTCCAGTGTCCTTTTTCACACATGAAATGGTTATATCTCAAAGTAGTATGCCAGGCAAGGTATTTTGTGTCAAGCCCTAGAAATGTGAGAAATTTGGTCAGGCAAATGATGAATACACGAGTCTGAAGTCAAACCAGATTGTGTTCTAGAATGTTAGAATAGACCCACTCTATCATCCCACCCCCAACTCTAGGTAGCAAGGTCTGTAAGCCATCCCACACCTAGGAGAGTCTTACTTCTTTTCTAAGACACTAGAGGATATTCCTTATTCCCATCCATGATCAAGAGCCCATTTCATTATTTGCCATTTCTCATGTCAGGGAATTCCTTAAACTTAACTGAGATCCCCCATGTTGCCTGTCTAAGCCTCTTGCCTCTCTGTCCGTGCGTAGTGGCGATGGAGGGCAGGTGGCCACCTTGCCTATGAAAAGCTCCTCATGTAGCTGAGGACCAGAAGTCAATTATGTCCTTAATCTTCTCTCCTCCAGATTGAATTTTTCCAGCTCCCTGACTCTTTCCTCTCAGGTCCCTTTTCTTCAACTCTTTGATCTTCTTTGTGGCTTTCCTCCGAACTCTTGCCAAGTTTTCCACACCCCTCTTTAACTGTGGCGCTCGGAACTAGGCAGAGTACCTTTGACATAGTTTGAATGGCCAGATTTCTGCAGGCTGGGTAGCTAATACTTTAGTGTATCTCCATATTCAACTTACTTCTACAATCAGTGCTTCCTATTAGGTAGCTGGATAGCTTTGTTTATTCCTTTCCCATTGAAAAAGAATTGATGTTTCTCTTTTTGTGTTATTCTATAACCTAGAGGGGATTTCTTCTCTGTTCTTTGTAATATTTTATTGCAGTTTATCAAAGGCATTTTGAGTTTCAATTTCAGTTTGCAAAGCTATAAACCACTGGTAACTCCTGCTGAGGTTTGAAGTCATTGGCAAACTCAAGTTGGGCATTACCAATGAGTCATTGTACCAACCAAGGGCATGAAGACCTCAGTGGGAACCGGGATGATCCCAGGAGAATAGTACTTGCTAACACCCTCAGCCAAGGGTGCCTCCTAGCTCTTGGTTTTTTGCTCTCTGCCACCCTTCCCCGCTTCTGACCTTTTTCCCAGGACGTACTCTTTCCCTATTTCACGCTCTTTTTTTCCTCTCTTTTTTTCTGTTTACTCATCCCTTCTTCCTCTGCTTCTCTTCCATTTTCACTCAACACCTTCCAGCTCTCCCTGCTGGAGATGGTTCCCCAGCCAGAACGTTTGTTTACTTATCATGGTTGGGAGTGCCACGCTGGCTTCCCTGAAATCCAGTCACATAGTTCACAGATAGGAACAAGTCGAAAGCACCAACTGATGGATCTTATAAGAATCAAGAAGAAGGAGAAAAAATGGCCACTTCAGCCCCAGCTGCCTAGCAGTGCCAGCCAGGAGACTTCTGCATCCCTCTCTGGCACACACCTTTCTGGCCACACAAAAAGAGCTAGTCAGAGCATTGATAGGTTTGTGCACAAAAGAAACAACCTCCTTCACCTCCAGACTCTTACTTGATTTGTCAGGGGCCAAGCATGTGTTTTAAATTCCAGAAGGTGTCCCAGCTTGTCTGAAAAGCCAAAGTCTGTATTGATCCCTGTCTAGAAACTTAAGAATCCTTGAGATTATAAAAGGTTTATTCATGCATCTTTGGAGATTTTTTTTCATAGTTGTGTGTCTGTGGGCAGGAAGCAGGTGTGAGGGCTTTTGCATGGATGTCTTTATAGCCCAAAATATCTCTTGCTATTGAAAACTAGAAAATTATAAAAACAGTTCAAATATCTCCTAATTCTTCAGGAGATGAAGAAGCAAATGCCTGCACATTGGGAGTTTCTGTTTGACTGGTTGGTTGATTTGGTTTGTTTTTATTTTTGTAGGGTAATTGAATTTTGTGTGGATGTGTATTTGTTGTCATCTAAAATTTTAATTTTCCTTGCCAAAAGGTAATTCACACTCTAGATGTAGAATTGATAAACACATCCTTAATTTCCTTGCTTCCCATTCTAATTCCTTTCTGAAATCACGGTGAGGCAAATACACTCTCCCATCTTTCAACTGGCCAGTGAAAGAAGGGACTTTGGAGTTTACCAATAACAGTCAAAACAGAAGCCCTCAGAGTGACTTTGTTAGCTCAGGTTAAAAAAAGGAATTATTGGTGGGATGTAAAATGGTGCAGCCATTTTGGAAATATTCTGGCGGTTCCTCAAAAAGTTAAACATAAAGTTAACATATGACCCAGCAATTCACTTCTAGGTATAGACCCAAGAGAAATGAAAACATATGTCCACGCAAAAACTTGTACATAAATGCTCATAACAGCATCATTCGTAATAGCCAAAAAGTGGAAAGAACCCAAATGTCCATCAACTGATGAAGGAATAAATAATATGTAGCAAATCCATAGAATGGAATATTACTCAGCAATAAAAAGGAATGAAGTACTGGTACATGCTACATTACGCTGAGTAAAAGAAGCCAGTTACACAGGATCACATGTTCTGTGATTCCATTTGTGTGAAATGTCCGGATTAAGTAAATCTCCATATAAACAGAAAGTAGATTAGTGGTTGGTAGGGGCTGGGAGTGGAAGGTGGGGGGAGTGGGGACTGATTGTTAATGGATACAAGGTTTCTTTTATGGGAGCTCAGCCTGTTCTGTGAATTAGATTGTGCTGCTAGTTCTACAACTCTGTGGATATTCAAATAAAACCTTGACTTGGGCGCGTTAAATGAATAAACTATATGGTATGTGAATTGTATGTCAGTGAAGCTGTTAGGGAAAGAAAAGGAGTTATGATACAGAGCCCAGTGTTCCAAAATGCTTTTATTTGTTATAAGTTAAAAAGAGAGGGACTTCCCTGGTGGCGCAGTGATTAAGAATCTGCCTGCCAATGCAGGGGACACAGGTTCGAGTCCTGGTCCGGGAAGATCCCACATGCCGCGGAGCAACTAAGCCTGTGAGCCACAGCTACTGAAGCCTGCGCGCCTAGAGCCCGTGCTCCGCAACAAGAGAAGCCACCACAACGAGAAGCCCGTGCACCCCAACAAAGAGTAACCCCCGCTCGCCGCAACTAGAGAAAGCCCGCGTGCAGCAACGGAGACCCAACGCAGCCAAAAATAAATTAATTAATTAAATTTAAAAAAAAAAGATAACTAACTCCTGTTATCGTTTTAATTAAATATTTTCGCCAAGTGGCACTATTGGAGATGCCAAACAAGATAATTTAATCATGACCGTGGCTTTAGAGACTGTGGCTCAGAATGAAGTACCTTGAGCAAGGATGTGGAATCTGGTTTTGTTTTTTTTTTCTCATTTATTTTATTGAAGTATAGTTGTTGTGTTAATTTCTACTGTACAGCAAAGTGATTTAGTTATACATATATATACATTCCTTTTCATATTCTTTTTCCATTATGGTTTATTACAGGATATTGAATATAGTTCCCTGTGCTATACAGTAGGACCTTGTTGTCTATCCATTCTATATGTAATAATTTGCATCTGCTAATCTCAAACTCCCACTCCATCCCTCCCCCTCCCTCCCTCCCCCTTGGCAACCACAAGTCCGTTCTCTACGTCTGTGAGTCTGTTTCTGTTTTGTAGATAAGTTCATTTGTGTCATATTTTAGATTCCACGTATAAATGATATCGTATGGTATTTCTCTGTCTGACTTAACTTCGCTTAGTATGATAATCACTAGGTCCATCCTTGTTGCTGCAAACGGCATTATTTCATTCTTGTTGGTGGCTGAGTAGTATGGAGTCTGGGTTTTAATCCCCCACCTCACCTTAGCATGCCTTACAAGAGTAAGCTAGCGGTTGGACCCCTTTAGAAGTTAGCTGCCCATTTTCCCAGTGAGAATAATGGTAACGGCCTCTAGTAAGTTCACAGAATGATATTAGGATAAAATTAGGTGTGTGCTATCATGGCCTCTTAAAGAATGCCATGGAAAGGCAAAGACTTATTATATAACCAGCAGTATGTATTATAAATATCAAATATATGTATGTTTAATATGTTAATAGTTAGGTTGAATTAGGTGATTCCTATGATCCTCTTGATCCTGACGTTGTATGATTACACACCTCCGCACACATACGCAGACACACACGGTTACACCCAAGTGAAATATGAACAGACATTTACGTTAGGTATAATCTTGGTTTGTGCTATGTTTTGTTTTTTGTTTTTTTAATTAATTAATTAATTTATTTATTTTTGGCTGTGTTGGGTCTTCGTTTCTGTGCAAGGGCTTTCTCTAGTTGCGGCAAGCGGGGGCCACTCTTCATCGCGGTGCGAGGGCCTCTCACTATTGTGGCCTCTTTTGTTACGGAGCACAGGCTCCAGACGCGCAGGCTCAGTAGTTGTGGCTCACGGGCCTAGTTGCTCCGCGGCATGTCGGATCTTCCCAGACTAGGGCTCGAACCCGTGTCCCCTGCATTAGCAGGCAGATTCTCAACCACTGCGCCACCAGAGAAGCCCTGTGCTATGTTTTATATTCTTTTTTTTTTAATCTCTGAACTTCACTCATGAAGAGGAGGAATGCAAAACTAGGATTTTAACTACCAAGTTTTTAAAAAGAGAACAAGAAAGTTAAAGTGAGAGATCCAGTGACACAACTAGGTTTATGGGAATTGTAAATACTGTTTTAATAACTACTGGAAGGACATCTGAAGCAGTAAAAGTAAATAGAGCTCTCAATTATAATTGTTTACAGAATTCTTTTCTGAGTGAATTGAAAATGTGGAGTAAATAGAATTTTTGTTGAGAAAGTTAACTTATTGTCCAAAACTCCTTTGACTCCAGACCCCTACCCAAGTGCTGGGAGTAATATGTCATATGGCTCTGTAATTGTAATTATCTAAGCTCTACTAAGACAGCACATTTTTCTACAAGTCGGAAAAATACATTTTTATTCGGCATCAAAAATGGATTTTTGCTCTA
Organism: Eschrichtius robustus; assembly: GCF_028021215.1. NCBI lineage: Eukaryota > Metazoa > Chordata > Mammalia > Artiodactyla > Eschrichtiidae > Eschrichtius > Eschrichtius robustus. Next base: position 8,738,126 of record NC_090845.1, on the reverse strand, counting down.
ACTTTTTTGTAGTGTGAAATAGTCTAAGACACAAAAGGTTGCAAAACTAGTACTGAGAATTCATATGTACACTTCATGCAGCTTACCCCAATGATAACATTCTTCATAAGTGCATATAGTGTCAAACCCTGGAAATCGACACTGACAGAATACTGTCAAAAATCGATTTTCATAGTGGTAAAATTTCCCTGAGAAATTGGGCTGCAAATTATCACAGCTTGTCTCAAGTGTCACAATTGAAACTGTTTTCATTGGATCAAGCTTTTAATTATTAAAGAGTGTCATTTGCTTCTTCATGTAAACAAATGTTACCCTCAGTGTTTTTTATTTTTAATTACATGCATTGAAACCCCAGATAGTGGTGCATTTTAGATTACATTTGTATCCAAAAATACTATTAAGCTCCTTTTCAAAATATATTACTATTTTTTAACTCTGCATTGCTTTCAAACAACACTTAGATCATTAAATTAGATCCTCATTGTTTCCTCAGAGGTGGCAGGCATTATTAAAATGTATTCTGCATATTTTGTTTCTGTAATTATGTCTAATCAGTGTGAATTGATGCTGTAGTAAAATACTTAATTAAAAACACACATTTGAGAGATAAGTGGGGAACAAAAGAGAAACTCTCCTACTTTGCTTCTAAGTGACAGAAATTGATAGAAAGTTGAAGTATTAGACAAGACCAGCAGCCTGGAAACAAAAATATGTTAATAGGTAGAGAATGCAAATTTTCTATAGAAAGATCCTGGCCTTAAAACAAAAGCAAGGGCTTCATCATTGTGAATTCTTTTTCCCCTGCAGAATCAATTCTCAAAGATATGGAGATCTCATAAATGTCTCCAAAGACCAGTTCACAACACCCAGCAAGTGAGGCTTTCTGAAAGAAATGCCTTCCCAGGCTGTGTAAGTGCATGTGTCAAGGGGGAGAGACCCCAGCGCTGTCGTGATTGAGCAGGGGCGGCCGAGGCCCTTTCCTTTGTATCCTGATCATTTACATGACTTAAACACAACAATGTGCTCCATAGTCAATAAAACAAGACGCTTTGCCATAGCAACAGTTTCAGAATGTGGCACAGCTTCGGTGCTGTCCCTGAGACAGAGAAAAGTACCATAAAGGAACACTCCTTATGAATATGTTCAGAGATTTCTTTATTCCACTAGTACTTGTTTCAGATGCCACTGGGTTTAGGTTTTATTTACGCAGCCCATCTTTCCTTTGCTCTGGGAGAACGAGCTTTGTGTGTCAAACTTGTGGACGTGACTGAGGGGTCAGAGGGTGGGAACATATACTTGGCTGTGATGGAGATGGAATTCCAGAGTATCTTCGCGGAAAACTCGTAACGCTATCAAGGAAACCACGTAAAACTCAGGAATGTACTATACATCCCTAAGTCGCTGGTTTCTTTGAAGATATGTAATAAACAGCCCTTTTAGCATTTGCACTTTTCACTTCTTTCTATCACATATCAACATGTGCACATAATACCACACTCTTTAGAAAATCATAAGGAAATAAACTCTACGCTCAATGCTGTTGTGCAAAAGACGTAGCACATGTGTTATCAAAGCTGTAATTAGGCTTCAACGTTTTCCTTTTCTTTCAAGGTCATTTCCTGGCATGATAAAATTTTCCAGTTAAGAAAGAGCCCTCTCTTTTTTAAAAAAGCAATAGTACTTCCTACAAGTTTGAGTCTAATGCAGCTGTTCTGGTGAAAACTTCACTGAAGAAGGCAAATCAGAGGGGAAGAACATAATTTTAATGATCTTTTCGTTCTTTTTTTTTTTTTTTTTTTTTTTTACTATGCCACGTACAGTGGGTTTTACCTTTAGGAGATAGAGAGCTTGGTCGTTTGTAAGTAGTAAACTCTTTACCTTGAGACATTGGTGCTTCTTCGGAAAGATATCCCTTCTGTGGCATATGGGTCTTGTCCCTTGTCCTCATCTCTGTTCTCTTGGTTGATTGCTGGGAAGTAGCCAGCCCTTAACACTGGAGCTACTTATAGTGATAGATGAGGCATTGAATCTGTGCACCTGACTCCATAGTAATCTATAAATTAGTTATGAGCTGGTAATAAAAAATCCTAAACGTCCCTGCTTCTTGGAGAGCCGCAGACTTCAGGGGTCACCAGGCAATGAAAGGTCAAACTGGACTCACCAGTGAAGACACAGTTAATGATTTACACACATCAGCATTTGACATTGGTATAATCTGAATCAAGAGATCCTTTGTTTGCTACATTGCGTCACTGACTGGTGCCCTGAAGGCTGTAAGTTTGGGCACACTGTTGTTCAGGCCAAAGGGAGATGAGTACACAGAGAGTGAGTGATAAAAGGTGAGCTGTGAGGGTCGGATTTTATGCACATGTTGGTGTCAACTAGAAAGTAATGTGGATACTGCAGTGATACATTCAGGAGGGTTGGAAACACAAAGATTGTGTGTGGGCGCAGAGTGGAAGGGATGAGGAGGGGAGAAGCAATTATAATTCCCTTATCTCAGGCCAGTGAAGGCAAGTTAATTTAACCAGACCCGGGGAGAAGTCCTCAGGGAGAAGGCCTTCCAAGTAAAATCCCACTGGAGACAACTTCAGCGACACCGGAGAGGAGTGACTCCAGTTCACGTCTCTTGGCTACTCTGCCATTCTCGAAAATGATTTCTCGAGCACAGCAGGGCTCGTGAGTTTCATAGCAGACATTTCTGGCTCGATATCATAGGCATTTTACACGTTAAATTGTGCACTGGAGAATAAAGCGTGTCCTCCTGAGTCGGGATGCCTCTAATATTTAGCCTACTCCAAAGGCTGAGCAGGTTTGAGTCTTTGTGTGAACCTGGGGAAGAGGAATAATAATCTTCATTTTGTAGGTTCTCTGATTTGCGAGGCTTTTTACAGGCAAAGGGCTACCGCTTGAACGCTGTGGATCTGGTGGGCCACTGCTGAACAATAGGGCAATTTCATTAAGCCGAGCCAAGGCTAATTTTGAAGCTAATTTCTAATACGTTCTCTATTAAGTAGAGAGATTTGATTTCCTACCCTCCCTTTCACGCTCGAAGGATCTCAGAATTCTTGACGAAGCAATGACAACAATACTGGCCGTATACATTGTCTCCCAGATGCCGAAATCACTTTTTTTCTTACACGCTTCATCATTCAGAACTATTAAGCATTTTTCTGCTCTTTGTTAGAATAGGTCCGAGATGTATACAGCAGTCTTTCCTCAGTCAGTTCAGACACTTTGGTTGCTCACTATCCCAAAAGATGAAAAGTAAACATGTTCAATATTTAAGTCATATGTACCAGTAAAGACTCATCATTTTCTGGACCACACAGAATCCTTGTACAAGTTTTGGATATAATCTCTGCTTTTGTACTAATTCCAAAAAAAGTCAATGAAGTCTGAAGGCATTTGGCAAAAGAACTAACCGATTTAACTCTGTGCTCAAAAAGTCAATGTTGCATAAATATTTGAACGTAGTTTTTGGAACACCCCTGGCTATCTGTTTAAGTTGTACTTTGCTCTTAGACACAGAATCATATCAGAGTATCATTCTCCCATAAAAATCTGCAGAGTAATGCTTGAATAGCTCCACATGAAAAGAAATTAAATTCCACAAGTTTATTGCCCTGTGGATATTGGGCAAAGTGACTGATGCCCATGTTATAGATGAAGCAGGTTATAACCAAAACTTTCCCTTATATTCAGCCTGTTTCAGTTACTCCACTATCAGGAAAATCACCCAGACTCTTGGACAGAGGGCAAATGGGGCCCAGCGGCAGCTCTTAGCCTCGTTACCATCCAAGTGGCTGGTTCTGTTCATCCTCACATCGTTAGGCTCTTTTCCCCCTAAACTGTTGCCATCACCTTCATAGATCCAACGCCTGTCCTTCAAGGCATCCAATAGGTGGGTTATTGTCTTTGTTTGGGTTCTCCTGGATGTAGATTTTGAAGCAAAATTTCAAGCGCAAGTGATTTATTTGGAGGAGAGAGACAAAGGAGGGAAGGAAACCAATAAAGGATGTGTTTCAAGTAAGTTATCACTGTGGGCACCTGAAGCTTAATCCTACTGGGGAACTCTGGGAGCCAGTGTCAGACAGACTTCTCAGCGGTATCCCAGCCAAGTGACAAGGGAGTTGGGGTATTTATATACCAACTCTGGTCATTGACTAGGTAAGGACTGCACAGGGCCAGAGGTGGGAGACTTTGATTCTCCAGTACCTCTGGCCTTGCCAGAGCAAGCAAGCAAAAATTGGCTCTAGCACCGGAGAAAGCTCTCTAGCAAAGAGATGTAGGGGCTGGCAGTTGTCAGGCCACCAGGCACAGAAATGGAAAGGCTTAAGGGAACACGAGTTGAGCGTTGACCTATCCAGTTCATATTATTCGGAACCATCTTCACTGTCTATGCACCTCAAAGGCAGCGCACAGACTCCACCGGTCCCTGCAACAGCCTTGTCAATATTCTTCCACCAGGAAGAGAGAGTATTTCCTTATGACTTGTTTTTAAAAATCACCATCCACTTCTGTTGTTTACAATTTATCATCTGGATATGAGAGCTCCTGGAGATTCACCTAACTTCCCAGGCCCAGCTGTATCTCAGACAGAGGATAAACCGGAAGAATAAGAGCATGCGAATCTGGGCCTAATGGAACAGAACATCCAAAGAGGAAGCTGGCTGTCCGTATTTGGCAGGTGGATAGCTCTCCTCTTTGCAGGAGGAGGTCTGCACAGACAAGTGAGGAGTGGTGGCAGTAGGTCCGATGATCAGTAACAGATGGAGAGTCGCATCATCAAGCAGTTGGCATTGGGAAGAGCCAACAGGAAGTGGCAGGTACAGACCCTTGGCAAAGGCCACGGGAAGGCGTCCAACCTGCAGGTGTTGGGCATGGAGAGAAGGGAGGAGATGGTTCTTTGGCAACTTGTGAGGACAGAGCATAAGTGGGTAATGGCAACATGGGGGTTGGGAGGAGAAGCTTGGGATTTAGGGGCATAGTTCGAGTCACAGAATAAACTAAATGAATGGACAGAGCATCGAGGCGCTGACACGAACACAAGAAGCCCTTTCATTTTAGTCAGGATGTCTTTTGGTTGTAAATGGCAAAAGAAAAAATCTTTTATTTTAGGGAAAGAAATGGAAAGTTTGTGTTGGGTGTGTGTGTGAGAGGAGTGTATCAGCTATCCAGTGCTGCATAACAAGCTATCTGTAAACTTAGTGGCTTAAGACAACAATCATTAGGTCATGATTCTGTGGGCCAGCAATTACCTGGACTCAGCCGGGTGATTCTTCTGCTGGTCTCCCCTGGGGTCACTCATGTGTCTGCAGTCAGCTGGCAGGTCGTCTGGGAATTGGTTGGTCTAGGAAGCATCAGCCATGATGCTTCTACATGGTCTATATGATCTATGCTCTCCATGTCTCCCATCTTCTAGATGGCTGGCCTGGACCATTGCATAGGTTAATGGAAAGGTACCCAGCAGCAAGAGAGGGCAGCTCCCAAAGCACAAACACTTTTTAAGCCTCTACTTGCTTCACGTTCGCTAGTGTCCTGTTGACCTACAAGAACTGTATAACCATGCCCAGATTCAAGGAGTGGATAGATTCTACTTTTTGATGGAATTTGTGGCCAAATTTTGCAATCTACTAGAGAAGGGCAGCTGAGGACCCACAGAATTAGGAATAGAACAATGAAAGAATACAGCCTCTGCTTATTATCTTTTCTATTCGTTCTCTACCCACTTCAATCTCTTGGGCCAGCTGTCTTGACAAGACAGGGGCTCTCGGGTCACTTTCAGCTCTTGGGCTCACATCCTCACTACATCATAACCTGAGAGAAAAGTGTTCTTTTCTCTTAGGCCCAATTAAAATTCTGAGAATAAAGGTGACTGGCCTGGCCTGCGTGTTGGGGGATGAAGATGGGTGGCTCTTTCCACAGATGGAAGCCATACAGAGCAGGCTGTCTCATGGCCCGTAGGGCAAGTCCAGGGTCTAAAGTGATTGAGTACTTACTATACTTCAGGTGTATGTTTTAAAAAAGAGGTTTGGCAAATATTGTTTCAATCTTCCCAACAATTTGTGATGGAAGTGTTATTGTTCCCATTTTGTTGAGGAGGAAATTCAGGCTCAGATTGTTAAATAACATGGAACGCATTTTGATCCAAGCCAACTGGACTCTAAAGTCAAGGTTTTCCACTACATACTGGTGTCACCCCACAAATGTACATTACTTAAGTTGAGAGGATCATATATTACCTTCCTAAGAGGTCTTCTCTGACTTCTCGTGTAAATTACAAACCTCACATCTTGCCGACAATACTCCCACTGCCTCTTACCATATTCTGTTTCCCCATAGGGCTTATTTTCTAAGATACTATATAATTTATTTGGTTATTTTGTTTCTTGTTTATTATCTTTCTATCCTGCTATGGCAGCACATCAAAGACAGAGATTTTGTCAGTTTATTTCACTGATGTATCCTAAGCATCTAGAACAGTGCCGGGCACATAGAAGGCGCTTAATAAAGGTTTGTTGAATGAATGAATGTATCAGAGTGAGTCTTCTGTAGCACATACTCCTATTGTTGCCCTTCGACTCTACCCCCATGTCTACTGTGGGTTTTGGGGATTTTATACATTTTTATATCTCCAGTGCCCTACCCACTCAGGCATGTGTAGGAGCCCCATAAATTGTTCTTAAATAAATAACTGACTTACCCAAGAAAGGAAAAGTAGCTAATGTTATTGGAAGGGAAAATTCTTCTCATGACAAAAGTGTTTTCCCTATTTAGGTAATGTTTTCAAGGTAGAGGAAGTACATGAATAAATTTATTAGGTGGAATAAGACCAAATTCCTTTTGGTTGCTGCTGTATTTATATCTACATGTAACTGTAACTATATTAATGTCTATGTCTAGGTGCACTAAAGGTTCAGTTGCCCCAGCAGAAATTCCATCTATGCTAGAACTATATCTGCTGAGAATAATCTTTTTTTTTTCATCTTCATTAGATTATAATTGCTTTACAATGTTGTGTTAGTTTCTGCTGTACAACAAAGTGAATCAGCTATATGTGTACCTATATCCCCTCCTTCTCGGGCCTCCCTCTCACCCTCCCCGAGAATAATCTTTTTCTCTTCTCAAACTATGTATATAAAACATGGTCTCCATAAATATTCATTGTCTGAATGACCGTAGAAATGATACACAGATCTTTATAATGCTTCACTAAGGAGTGTGGTTAATTGAAGCTAAAGGACAGTTCTCTTAAAATATTGGTAGAATTTTCTGTTATTCAAGGAGAATGCTTGGCAGGGACGACTTACACAACAGACATTTTTTGATAATTTTCTTTTGCATTCCCATGGAGGAAAACCTTAAAAGGTATGGCTAGGAATGACAGTAGATTTTGGCAAAAGGCCTTAAAACTTATCATTGTCTTTTTTAACCTCCATCAACAAAATAATTAAATTTTGTTATGCTTTCACATTGTGGCGAGCCGGGGCTACTCTTTGTTGTGCTGCGTGGGCTTCTCATTGTGGTGGCTTCTCTTGTTGTGGAGCACGGGCTCTAGGCACGTGGGCTTCAGTAGTTGTGGCACACGGGCTCAGTAGTTGTGGCTCGTGGGCTCTAGGGTGCAGGCTCAGTAGTTGTGGCGCACGGGCTTAGTTGCTCCGCGGCATGTGGGATCTTCCCGACCAGGGCTGGAACCCGTGTCCCCTGCATTGGCAGGCGGATTCTTAACCACTGCGCCACCAGGGAAGCCCTGTTTTCCTTTTTTTCTTTAAAGAAATGTAGGTTTCTATTTCTACCTTTTTGGTCAGTGATATAAAAGAAAGGTTAAGGCAGGTATAGACCTTATCTTCCATTGTTAAGAGCAAATATTTTCCGAGAAATGTGCTGTGCTGATTTTTGCATTAGCAGTGCCTGGTGCCGGGCTTCCTTGGTGGTGCAGTGGTTAAGAATCCGCCTGCCAATGCAGGGGACACGAGTTCGAGCCCTGGTCCGGGAAGATCCCACATGCCGCGGAGCAACTAAGCCCGTGCACCACAACTACTGAGCCTGCGCTCTAGAGCCCGTGATCCACAACTACTGAAGCCCGTGCGCCTAGAGCCCGTGCTCTGCAACAAGAGAAGCCACCACAATGAGAAACCCACGCACCGCAACGAAGAGGAGCCCCGGCTCGCTGCAACTAGAGAAAACCCACACGCAGCAATGAAGACCCAACGCAGCCAAAAATAAATAAAATAAAATAAAAAATAAATAAATTTATAAACAAACAAACAAAAACCAATGCCTAGTGCTGAAAATATGTTTTAGAGAGAATTTTGGTTATTGCACAGGAGTTGATTTCTAAGTCAGAAGGCAGGAATAAAACACAAGAATTACTGAATTGGTCTTGCCTAAGTTAACTTAGAGTTGAAACTAGTTAGTGCCTTAATTAAGCTTACATTTTATTCATTAATTTATACATTTGAAGGGTAATATATAAGGCTGGGAAAACAGCTCATACTTTGAAGAACAAATTCAAGGGACAGGAGGTAACCTCACTGTGAAAAGAACACATGAAGCCAAGGGACCTGGCAGGCCAGGGGCGAAGCAGGAAGTTGAGGGCAGTAAAGCGTTCATGCCTCCCTCGGCAAATCTTACTGAGCACCAGCAATATATCCAGCTCTATTCTAAATGCTGAGGCTACAGAAGTCAATTAAACAAGTCCCTGTCCTCATTCGGCTTATATTCTAACGTAGAGAGACAGACAATAAACCAACGCGTGTCTAATATGTCAGGTAGTGAGAGATGCTGTGAAGACAAAGAAAGCTCCAGAAAGAGAGAGGAGTGAGAAGGTTGTCCTGTCATATGAAGTGTCTTGGAAGGCCTGTTGGAAAAGATAACAGTTGAGCAGAGACCCGAAAGAAGTGCAAATCATGCTGTTCTCCTGGGGGAGAGAACCCCAGGCAGAGAGAAGAGCAAGTGCAAAGGCCCTGACACGAGAGCATGAGGTGTGTGTCATGGATTGCCAGGCAATGACCTTCTAGAGGCTTGTAGGTGTTGCGTGAACTTTGGCTTTTACTCGTGTGCAAATGGGAGCCATTGAAGAGTTTTGAGCAGAGGAGTTCAAAAGAATGACAGCCGTGGGGCTTCCCTGGTGGCGCGGTGGTTGAGAGTCTGCCTGCCAATGCAGGGGACACGGGTTCGAGCCCTGGTCTGGGAGGATCCCACATGCCGCGGAGCGACTGGGCCCGTGAGCCACAACTACTGAGCCTGCGCGTCTGGAGCCTGTGCTCCGCAACAAGAGAGGCCGCGACAGCGAGAGCCCCGCGCACCGCGATGAAGGGTGGACCCCGCTCGCCGCAACTAGAGAAAGCCCTCGCACAGAAACGAAGACCCAACACAGCCATAAGTAAATAATAAATAAATTAATTAATTTAAAAAAAAAAGAATGGCAGCCTTAAATAGGCTGGGGAGGGGGTGCGGGCCGAATGCAGGGTAGAAGCAGGCACGCCTTAGGAGGCTACAGCAGGAATGCAATCAAAAGATGGTGGTGGCTTGGACCAGAGCAGTGGGATATGGTGAGAGGTCATCAGATTGTAGGTGAGACTGACAGAATTTCCCGATGAATTGGATGTCAGATTTGAGAGAAAGAAACAAACCATGGATAACTACAAAGATTTTGGTCTGAGCATCTGGCTGTGTTCATGGCTGGCTCGAAAATGCTCACTTGCTTTTAGGGATGGTCACATGTTTAAAGAGCCAGAGATGGAACAGATAGGAGCAAATGTGTTCGGATTAGGCTAGTCACAGTATTCAAATCCAACAACGTGAAATGAATAGAATATCAGTCCTTCTATCATTAAACTAAGTGCAAAAAGGAAGAAATGTAGCTTGGCAGCCATGGGATCACTATTGCAGTATTTTTTTATTAATTTTTATTGGCGTATAGTTGCTTTACAGTGTTGTGTTAGTTTCTGCTGTACAGCAAAGTGAATCAGCTGTACGTGTACATATATCCCCTCTTTTTTAGATTTCCTTCCCATTTAGGTCACCACAGAGCACTGAGTAGAGTTCCCTGTGCTATACAGTTGGTTCTCATTAGTTGTCTATTTTATACATAGTAGTGTATATATGTCAGTCCCAATCTCCCAATCCATCCCCCTCCCCCCTTCTCCCCCTGGTATCCATACGTCCGTTCTCTACATCTGTTTCTCTATTTCTGCTTTGCAAATATTTGTATCATTTTTCTAGATTCCACATATAAGCAATATTATACGATATTTGTTTTTCCCTTTCTGACGTACTTCACTCTGTATGATAGTCTCTAGGTCCATCCACGTAAAAAATATAGAACACTTCACAAATCTGCCTGTCATCCTTGCACAGGGGCCATGCTAATCTTCTCTGTATCATTCCAGTTTTTAGTATATGTGCTGCCGAAGTAAGCACTGCAGTATCATTTAGTTTTTACTCAAGCTATAGAACAACTGGAGCTAAGAAAAACAAAAGATCATGTGGGGACATAAAAACAGACCATATGAGAACAAGTTGGCTAATTGTAGGAGTAGCCCCAAAAACAAAAGTGAACCAAGAAGCATGACAACTATCTTTGAATATCTGTGGGGCTGTTGTACAAAAGCAGAATTAAACTTAGTCAATATGACTCAAGGTTAAGCTGGGTCCTATAGGGAGAAGCTACTGCAAGAAGCACTTTAGCTCAATGGAAGGATAGCTTTCCTTAACAGACACAGCTAGTGCTCTCAATGATCTGTGAGCTCATCTCCAGCCTTGGGACCCTGATACGCTATATGTCCTAGCCCCCCTTGTAAGTCAGGTGGGATCGCTGGCCTATGTCAGGCCAATAAAACGTGGGTGAGATTGATGTACGCTACTTCTAGGCCTGACCCCTAGAGCCGCCTTCGAGACCTTCCACATGCTCTCTGTTCCCTTGCCTCCCTGCCTGCCTGCCTGCCTGCCTGCCAGCCAGCCAGGCGCAGAAGACCCAGGGGAAAATTCTGAGACCCTAGAAGATGGTGTTTGGAAGGAGCCTGGGTGCGTGAGAGGAATCGGGTCAGCAACTCCATGTTAGACTGTGATATGAACATGAAATAAATCCTTACTGTGTCCAGCCACGGAGAATTGGGGGTCTTTTGTTGTAGCAGCTAGATTTACTTACCCTGACAGTATATCTTCTAACTTATAGAGCTGCCCAACTGTAGAAGGGATTGCAAGAAAGGGGATGAGTTTCCTGTCCCTGGATGTGTTCAAGCACACTTACTTAGATGTGAAACTCTTGAGGCAAAAATCAAGCTGGAGATAAGTGATTTGACCAAATAACTAGTATAGTGCTTTGGAAAATTTTCTGCTAAAGTATCCCTATCAACACAGAGGTTTCACTCCCTAGTGACCGTGAGTTTAGTTTCCAGTGAACTTTCTTTGACATCTTTTGTTTTCATAATCTTATCTTAAACATGTATGCAGTCTCTGTATTTTTCTGTTTCTTTTAATATATATTTATTTTAATATATTTCAGTTTTAATATATATTTTTAAAAGTTATGAAGTGCATACTATTACTGAAGAGGACTGTTCCTTTTCAATCTTCCAGTGAGGTAGACCCTTTAGGATTAAGTGTTCAAAAATTACTATTTTCAAAGTCAAGCTATATCGAAATCAGTAAATTCATATTTAAGCCCTGTTTCAAGTGAAATGCAAAACCAAATTCGAATGAGAATGTACATTACATTTCATTAAGCTAAAAATTTTAAATCATTTCCTGTGTTAATAGTATTCCACATTACATGGTTCACATTAAAAAATTGTAATGCCAGCTAGAGTTCTTTGGGAAATGCTGGAGACTTCTTTATCTTCTAGGTAACATGTATAGAAATTATCTCCATGCCATTTTTTTACTTAGATGGATAAAAATTGTAATTCTGTTATTGTGCCTGCTTACAAAAAGAAGAAGTTGCTATAAACATGATACAACTCATAAAACGAAAACTATGTTGCCATTAGCAGGCACACACATTTACTTGCTCATATCTCGTGGTAAATGTGATTCAACTGCAAGGAGAGGTGGATTTCTCCTTCGGCATTTTCTCACAAGCCCACATCTTCCTTTAAAACCAGCCCTGCCAGACAGAGTGGAAATGCAGAGTGTGTGTTACAAGCTGCAGGAGAAGATAAGATGTCTAGGCTGTGCTTGAGAAAAGGAAAAAAAAAATGTATGTGCCTAAGGACATCATTTTCTTTCCGGGCATTCTTCCTAGTCGATGTTTAGGTATAAATAATACCACTTATATGCACCTCCTTAGAGGGGTAGCTGCTTTGCTTCCCTGGGAAGAATTTGTCCATGGATTTTGCAAACTTTATCTGATATTTTTAAAGCCACTTCCCCATATTTAATTGTATATAGATTTTGAGCTAGCTTTCTTAATGATTAACTTGCCTTTCATTTTTAAATGGAAAATAGAAAACATGAGTGAAAGGAGATCATCGTAAATTGAAGTAAATCTTGTTAGATATTTTCATAAAATAAAACTACTCAATGTCCATCTAGTGGCCAATATGAAGACTTGGTCTCATGCCTTGAAATTCAACAGTAATATGACACTGGGAGAGCCAGCCAGAAGATCACGTGGGATATTAACAGGAGCCAGGCCACAGGCGGATTGCATCACTTTTTCCCACAACGCAGAATTCAGTCATGTGATCGAGACCTATTCATGTGGGAAACGGGGGAAAAATTGCCTTCCTGCGTGTCCAGGAAGAAAAACAAAATATAACACGATTTGGTGGCCGTATAGCAATCTCTGCCAGGCCAGATTTCTCATGTATAATACAACAGTTAACAATAATTAGTGGATTCTTACTATGCCCTTACCATCTCAATGACGTAGACATACGTTGGATTCTATTTTACAGGTGAGGAAATTGAAGATCAGATTTGTTAAGGGGTTTTTCTTTCTCTGAATCACTCATCATATCCTCTTATTGGTCTGAAATGAATTCTCTTTCTTACAGTATTAAATTTGGCTTGTGGTTAGTGAACATTTCAAAGTACCATAACTCAGCTTTTCAGATTGCATGTCTTTAGTTGGGCACTTTGGGTGGCTTGAACAGCAGAGATTTTCTATTTTTCTTCTTCTTTTTTTTAAAAAATCTCTCACACACAAATTCAAGCACAGTTCAAGGATTGATTAATTTCTTGGCATGACAGTGTCATCAAGAATCCTGATGCGTCTCAGTTTTCCATTCTGCATCCTCAGTGAGTAGGCTTACATCAGCAAGCAGTTGGAAGATGGTTGCCCTAGCTCCAGGCATCACCTCCTCACTCCCCCGTATCCGAAGGCAGAAAGTGGAGTTACTCTTCACACATGCCCCCTTTTTGTGGCTTTGAGAGTTCCACCTCATCACTTGGAGTTGAGGAGAGCACACCTCCCTGAAGATATTGCTGCCCCAGACCTGACAAAACTTGGGGGAGGGTGCTGTTAGCCAAGATTAAGGGGCAATGGCTATAGGACGGTCAACCACAAGTGTCTTCCAGATACAATCTTGCCTCTAATAAGTATTAGTAATGAGAGATAAAATGAGAAATGCTAGAGCATGGGTTTGAATCGAAGGACTTAGGAAATTATTTAATTCAACCCTTACTTTACAGATGGATAAACTGAGTCCCAAACAGGTTAACTGGTTTTTCCAGCTTACACAGCTAGATAAGGGTAGAGGTAGGACTGAAAGTGAATTTTCTGATGGCCAGTTTAGTGTATATCTATGCATATCATTGCTTAATAGTCAATAGACTATTGATCACAGTATTATGATACATTGTACTTGCTTACTTGGTTTTTGGGTTTTGGTTTTCAACTTGTCAGGGGAAAAGAGCCTCTTATTGAGCTTTGAATCTCCAGTGGGTAGCACAATGTCCTATATTCAAGAATAGTAGGGGGGAGGGATAAATTAGGAATTTGGGATTAACATATACACACTACTATATATAAAATACGTCAACAATAAGGACCTACTGTATAGCACAGGGAACTCTACTCAGTATTTTGTAATAACCTATATGGGAAAAGAATCTGAAAAAGAATAGATATAGAGATAGATAGATAGATAGATAGATAGATTGATCTGAATCACTTTGCTGCATACCTGAAACTAACACAATATTTTAAATCAACTACACTTACGTAAAAAAGAAAAGAATAGTAGAGTTCATGTTTGTGCCCTACTTAATGATTGGTTGTATTTAATTCTTACCTTAACCCTAGAGGTACGTGAAAAAACTGAAGCAGTTTTGGGACTTACCCAAAGTTACATGGTCATTGAGGCATTGTAACAAAAGCATAGCTACAAAAGCATATGCTCAAGTATACAATAGAGGGAAAGCCTCAGAGAAATCTTTTTTTATGCTGCTCATAAGTACATGTATGAAATCTTAGAAATGCTAATGGCAGTGGAGTCTCATATTTTTCTGCCAGAGGTGAAGGTAAAAATAAAACATAACTGGAATAGTTAGAACCTGTGGCTGGAGATTACTGAGGAATTTTGTTCAATACTTTTTCATAAAGATGAGAGGCACACAGTGATGTGTACAAGATGAAAGGAAAAGTAACTTTTGACAACTGGAGGAGATCCCTAAAATGAGGAATGAAGAACATGGCTGAGTCATTTGTGATAATTTTGCTTCTCTTTTACCTGCACATAAGACCATTCTGCTGCTCAGTGATTTCATCCAGGACCACATTTGAATGGCACTGACTGTAGTTTCCATAGTTACCTACACAAAGGGACAGGATTGTTCTGCTGAGGTTCACTACATGCTTTGGACACATGGAATCAGATGCCTCCTTAAGCCTATAACCACCGCCCCCCCCCCCCCAAATTATAACCTGTTTCTTTCTGGTAACATGGGTACTAAATGCCTTTGATTCATCCATTTCCAATTTATCATCCGTTACCTTTCGGGTTTAGGGTTTTCTAAAAAAAAGTAGCACTTTTTTTTTTTTAATTTTTGTTATCACTTAATTTTTTTCCTTCCAGTTTTTTTGAGATATAATTGACATACAAGTTTTAAGTTTAAGTTACGCAGCATAATTATTTGACTTACATACATCATGGAATTATTGCCAAAGTAATTTTAGTGAACATCCCATCATCTAAAGTAAAAAAAAAAGAAAAGAAAAAATGTTTTCCTTGTAATGAGAACTCTTAGGATTTACTCTGTTAACACCTTTCATATATAACATACAACAGTGTTAATTATATTACTCGTGTTGTATATTACCTCCCTAGTACTTACTTATCTTTTTTATTTATTTATTTATTTTTTTAAACAGCAGGTTCTTATTTGTCATCCATTTTATACACATCAGTGTATCCATGTCAATCCCAATCGCCCAATTCATCACACCACCATCCCCATCCCCCTGCCGCTTTCCCCCCTTGGTGTCCATATGTTTGTTCTCTACATCTGTGTCCCAATTTCTGCCCTGCAAACCGGTTCATCTGTACCATTTTTCTAGGTTCCACATATATGCGTTAATATACGATATTTGTTTTTCTCTTTCTGACTTAGTTCACTCTGTATGACAGTCTCTAGATCCATCCACGTCTCAACAAATGACCCAATTTCGTTCCTTTTTATGGCTGAGTAATATTCCATTGTATATGTGTACCACATCTTCTTTATCCATTCGTCTGTCGATGGGCATTTAGGTTGCTTCCATGACCTGGCTATTGTAAATAGTGCTGCAGTGAACATTGGGGTGCATGTGTCTTTTTGAATTATGGGTTTCTCTGGGTATATGCCCAGTAGTGGGATTGCTGGATCATATGGTAATTCTATTTTTAGTTTTTTAAGGAACCTCCATACTGTTCTCCATAGTGGCTGTATCAATTTACATTCCCACCAACAGTGCAAGAGGGTTCCCTTTTCTCCATACCCTCTCCAGCATTTGTTGTTTGTAGATTTTCTGATGATGCCCATTCTAACTGGTATGAGGTGATAACTCATTGTAGTTTTGATTTGCATTTCTCTAATAATTAGTAATGTTGAGCAGCTTTTCATCTGCTTCTTGGCCATGTGTCTGTCTTCTTTGGAGAACTGTCTATTTAGGTCTTCTGCCCATTTTTGGATTGGGTTGTTTGTTTTTTTAATATTAGGCTGCAGGAGCTGTTTATATATTTTGGAGATTAATCCTTTGTCCATTGATTCATTTACAAATATTTTCTCCCATTCTGAGGGTTGTCTTTTCGTCTTGTTTATGGTTTCCTTTGCTGTGCAAAAGCTCTGAAGTTTCATTAGGTCCCACTTGTTTATTTTTGTTTTTATTTCCATTACTCTAGGAGGTGGATCAAAAAAGATCTTGCTGTGATTTATGTCAAAGAGTGTTCTTCCTATGTCTTCCTCTAAGAGTTTCATAGTGTCCGGTCTTACATTTAGGTCTCGAATCCATTTTGAGTTTATTTTTGTGTATGGTGTTAGGGAGTGTTCTAATTTCATCCTTTTACATGTAGCTGTCCAGTTTTCCCACAACCACTTATTGAAGAGACTGTCTTTTCTCCGTTTTATATCCTTGCCTCCTTTGTCATAGATTAGTTGACCTTAGGTGTGTGGGTTTATCTCTGGGCTTTCTAACTTGTTCCATTGATCTATGTTTCTGTTTTTGTGCCAGTACCATATTGTCTTGATTACTGTAGCTTTGTAGTATAGTCTGAAGTCAGGGAGTCTGATTCCTCCAGCTCCGTTTTTTCCCCTCTAGACCGCTTTGGCTATTCGGGGTCTTTTGTGTCTCCATACAAATTTTAAGATTTTTCGTTCTAGTTCCTATTGATTCCTTCTAGTGTAGTTTTCATTTCAGTTATTGTATTGTTCATCTCTGTTTGTTTGTTCTTTAATTCTTCTAGGTCTTTGTGAAACATTTCTTGCATCTTCTCGATCTTTGCCTTCATTCTTTTTCCGAGGTCCTGGATCATCTTCACTATCATTATTCTGAATTCTTTTTCTGGACGGTTGCCTCTGTGCACTTCATTTAGTTGTTTTTCTGGGGTTTCATCTTGTTCCTTCATCTGGTACATAGCCCTCTCCCTTTTCATCTTGTCTGTCTTTTTGTGAATGTGGTCTTTGTTCCACAGGCTGCAGGATTGTAGTTCTTCTTGCTTCTGCTGTCTGCCCTCTGTTGGATGAGGCTATCTAAGAGGCTTGTGCAAGCTTCCTGATGGGAGGGACTGGTGGTGGGTAGAGCTGGGTGTTGCTCTGTTGGGCAGAGCTCAGTAAAACTTTAACCCACTTGACTGCTGATGGGTGGGGCTGGGTTCCCTCCCTGTTGGTTGTTTGGCCTGAGGCGACCCAACACTGGAGCCTACCCGGGCTCTTTGGTGGGGCTAATGACAGACTCTGGGAGGGCTCACGCCAAGGAGTACTTCCCAGAACTTCTGCTGCCAGTGTCCTTGTCCCCACGGTGAACCACAGCCACCCCCCGCCTCTGCAGGAGACCCTCCAACACTAGCAGGGAGGTCTGGTTCAGTCTCCCCTGGGGTCACTGCTCCTTCCCCTGGGTCCCGATGCGCACACTACTTTGTGTGTGCCCTCCAAGAGTGGAGTCTCTGTTTCCCCCAGTCCTGTCAAGTCCTGCAATCAAATCCCACTAGGCTTCAAAGTCTGATTCTCTAGGAATTCCTCCTCCCGCTGCCGGACCCCCCCCCCAGGTTGGGAAGCCTGACGTGGGTCTCAGAACCTGCGCTCCAGTGGGTGAACTTCTGTGGTATAAGTGTTCTCCAGTCTGTGAGTCACCCACCCAGCAGTTATGGGATTTGATTTTACTGTGATTGCGCCCCTCCTACCGTCTCACTGTGGCTTCTCCTTTGTCTTTGGATGTGGGGTATCTTTTTTGGTGAGTTCCAGTGTCTTCCTGTCGATGATTGTCCAGCAGTTAGTTGTGATTCTGGTGTTCTTGCAAGAGGGAGTGAGAGCATGTCCTTCTACTCTGCCATCTTGGTTCCAATCAGTAGCACTTTTTTACACCAACACTTCTAGAGTTTAATTCGCCATTTGAAGTTGAACTAAGAGAACACATAATACTCTTAACAGTTTTCCAGAGATGATTTTGACCCTTCCCAACCTCATATATTTCATTTTCTGGCAGTACTATTGGGAAAAGACCAAATAACTAGTAAAAATACAAAGTGATTTCTCTTTTATAGAATGATAAGCTCAACAAACAAACTAATAAAAATGTCTCAATATAGGTGTGGTGGTGGTTAGCATCCTGGATCAGGAAGGAGAAGACGTAGACCTTATATCCTGGTTCTGCCTCCTCTATCATTTAAATGTAGGCAGGGGCTTCCCTGGTGGCGCAGTGGTTAAGAATCCGCCTGCCAATGCAGGGGACACGGGTTCCAGCCCTGATCCGGGAAGATCCCACATGCTGCGGAGCATCTAAGCCTGTGCGCCACAACTACTGAGCCTGCGAGCCACAACCCCTGAGCCCACGAGCCACAACTATTGAGCCCACGCGCCACAACTGCTGAAGCCCACGTGCTCTAGGGGCCCATGTGCTGCAGCTACTGAGCCCACGTGCTGCATCTACTGAAGCCCATGCACCTAGAGCCCGTGCTCCACAACAGGAGAAGCCACCGCAATGAGAAGCCCGCGCACTGCAATGAAGAGCAGCCCCCACTCGCTGCAACTAGAGAAAGCCCACACACAGCAACGAAGACCCATCACAGCCAAAAATTAAAAAAAAAATAAAAATAAAAAATAAACGTAGGCAAATGCTGAACATTGATTTCCTCTACTAAATAGTAAGGATCCCTATTCTGCCTACCTCCCAGATTGTTGTTTAGATTGAAGGGTGCAGGTAAGGTGAGGCAATGCCGTATAAACCCTAATTCACCAGAGAAAGCCCAGGTCATTTGTACATCTTATCCAGTAGTATTATATCAAGATCATAGAGAAGAAGCCTCAAGTATTTACCTATTACATCGTCCAATGAAGACGTTCAAATCATGCCAAAAAAGACAGGCTTCTTTTCATTTCTCTAAGCCTATTCCACACCTTGTTGTCCTGGAAAATGACCTGTGGAGAAATAAATTAGGGAAATGCTGCTTTCTGAGTCTCCCTCTCAAAGAATCACAATATATATTATTTTCAAGGCCCAGAGAAAACTTGCCATCTAGAAAAGAGAGAGCCTGCTTAACTTATTTTCCAAACTTGCTTTACCAAAACTACTCTCCCTCCCCTTGCAACAAGGGTTAATATCCCTTCGTTCTGTTCTAAAGGGAGCGATGACATACTTCTCTCATTTTCTGGCAACTTGCAAAAATGTGTTTTTTTAGAAACTTTTCTCCTGAACTTAAAAACTTCCGTTTTGAGCAGAAATGCAGGTGGAAATGTCCTTCCTTTAACATTTTGCTTGACATCAGGGAGTGGAAGAAAGAAGAGCCGTTTCTGGGTCTTTCTCATTAGCCTATTTCTGTTTAAATTACTCTCTGTTATATTTCCTTTCCACTTATATTAGGTCACCACGTGATGTAGCCAACTACACCCTGGGACTGTACCAGAACCTTATGCCCGGTGGCCTCTCGAAGTCAGGCAAAAAGCTGGAAGTAATTTTCAGTTATCCTGGCCACTCAGCCTCTTCCCAGCCTGTTCTTATTATAAGAACCACTGGGCAGAACTGAAGTCTTCCAGCAAGTAATTGCAGAACCATCCAAATTTAGAGCAGAGAAGGATGACAGTGTCTGATATAGAGTCGGCTGTTGTCTTAGCCTAGATAGCCCCCAGAGCGGATCCTGAAGCACAGCCTCCTTGCGGGAAGTCTGTATGGGAAGTGGTCTCAGGGGGCAGCACTGTGCGACGGGGGAGTCACAGAGATGGTGGGAAGGCTGGGCCAAGGGCATTGTCAAGTTCGCTTCTCCCATGGGCAAAGGAGATTTATCCCAGGGAGTGTTTTGAGGAGCTTATCAAGTGCGTCTCAGAACTCATCTGTGGGACAAGAGGCTCCCGTGCCCCAGCAGTCTTGTGTGGCCCCTGTATTTCCGGTTGTGCATCCAGAAGATCTGAGATACAGGAGTCCCACGCCCAGTCAGCAAAGCCCTTAGGCAGGAATCGAGAGGCCCTTGGTACACCCAGAGGCAAGACACCGTCTGTTACACCCAAGGGAAACTGGTTGAAGCCCACGTAGAAATGGTCACCATGGCAGAGGGGCTGGAGGAAGAGGTGGCAATGAGAGGAATGAGATGGTGCCCAAGAGGCGTCCAGTACGGTGCTTAGTAAACCCTAGTGGTTTATCTGAGTGAAGTCCAACCCCTTGCTGCTCCCCTGAGGACTTTGAGACTCTGAGAAGTGAACCAGGTTGCCCTGGGATGCACAGAGCTTGCTGGTGGCAGAAAGAATTGGAGGCAGCGCTCCTGACTACCTGTTCCCTGGGGCTTTCAGCCACGTGGCACTGCCTCACCTCCATACTTGCTGTGGTTAAAAAGCCTGAGAGCAAGATGCCATGTAATCGTACCCGTAAAGTCTGGGAAGAAGTTCAAAAGAGTTGTCTGCCTTCAATAATGATAATAACAACAGAGAAGGTAATGCAAGCTAGAATAGAATCAATAGTTAAATGAGTGATACAGACAGTGAGTCTCAGTGGAATTACAAGGAAGGCAAGAGAGGTCTAAAAGGAAACTGGGCTTTGGAGACCTACTGCTGACGCTTGTAATCTGTGCATCTTTCGCTTTCTGAGTATGGAAGGGAATAATGTTTTTGTGTCACGCTTGAAAATTGTGCTGTGTGACTGTCATGGGAACTTCGGACCCTGTTCTGAGCTAAGAATAGCTGAGATACTAATTAGGTTACTCGGACAAATGCTGAAGAGGAACTCATCAAGTCCAGAGAATTCACAATGGGGCCTCGTGACCAGACCGAGGTTGGCTCTAACTAGGGTTAGCACGTTGACAACATCCTTGCTTTCTCGTAAGGAAAATAATATGTATTAGAGATCTCCAAGTTTAAATATTTGAGTATTGGTTTTTATTGTCTCTAAATTCAAATATTTGAGTATTGAAATAATTGGACGTTCAATTATTCCGTACAATTGAGTAATAGCATATGAGTAATCACAAAGAAATGTCATGGAGGGAAGGAATAAAGATAGGGTTTGAAGTGGGCCTAAAACCCCAGGGAAGGAGAAAACAGGGAGATAACAGAGAGGAAGGATAAAGGAAGGTTCTCCTCCTGAAATCTAAACATCGCATGTCTGGAATTTTTTCCTTAAGAACTGGTTCTCTTGTTAATCAGAGTAGGCAACGGTATTCCTTTATCAGTGTGCTTAAAGGGCACCATTTTAATGACTTCGTGTTAAGGTATATAGTTTAGTGCCCGGTACATAACAAACAACAATAAATGATTGCCTATTAGTAATCCTGTTTCCTGTGAGAGAATTTTGGCCATCCTTTACCACTTCCCCTCAGTGTATTCACCCATATTAATTTCTGTACTTTCTAAAGAATAACCTTTTGATTTCAGAACATTTTTAAATTTACAGAAAAGTTGCAAAGATAGCATAGAGAGTTCCTACATACCCTTCACCCAGATTCCTCTAATATTTTAAAAAAATATTTATTTATTTATTAGGCTGTGCTGGGTCTTAGTTGCGGCACATGGGATCTTTGTTGCCGCGTGCGGATTTTCACTGGGGCATGCAGGATCTTTTTTTTTTTTTCTTTTTTTTTTTTTTTTAGGTTGCAGCATGCAGGCTCTTAGTTGCGGCATACATGCGGGATCTAGTTCCCTGACCAGGGATTGAACCCAGGCCCCCTGCTTTGGGAACACGGAGTCTTAACCACTGGACCACCAGGGAAGTCTTTAGCTTCCCCTAGTGTTAACATCTTACATTGCCATGGTACATTCATCGGGACTAAGAAATTAACATTGGTACATTACCATTAATTCCGTGTACTTTTAAACAGATGTTGTCTAATTTGGGGGCACTAATTAGGAGCCCAGATCATTCTTTGGGGGGTGGGGGGCCAGGAATAGAGACTTTATTTGGAAAGCCAGCAGACTTAAAAAGATGGTGAACTTGTGTCCAAAGAACCATCTTACCTGGGTTTGGCAAGCCCAGGTCATTCAAATGGTGATATTTGATTGAACTAGGATACTTATTTGGGAATGAGCAATAAGTGGGCTTTATAATTTCAACACTGTACGCACAGAATTTGCCATGGGTTTTTGGTCAGGTTGACGTAGTCTTACGAGAATTCCATGGCTTCTAGCTGCCCTGGGAAACTGCTGGTTTATTGCTAACAGTAAGTAAAGCTGACCCCTGTTGAAACCAGTTTTAAAATATGTGTTTGAATATTCACCTTAGCTCTGTTGGAAACCTTCAAGCCTTTTTTGAGAACATAAAACATCTCTTTTTGAACAAAACCTTCTAACCTGCTGTGTAAATGTGATGTGCTCAGAAACAGGATGCTACAGATGGCAGCACTCTTTGGGACATGACAGTTGACACAGGTGACATTGTAAGGTTCAAGATTTTGAAAAGGGGCCCTTGGAAACATCCCAGATGAGATAGCTCAATGGGAACCTACCAGATGGAATTTATGAGCCTCTGTCCCAAACAGATGTTTTCCAGCTGTGACAAGAAAATGCACCCAAATGCTTCTAATGGACAGATCTCTGCGCGCACACACTCACTCACTCCCTCCCTCCTACAGACACAGAGCTTTTTAAGAATTGAAAATATCTGGATTACTTAAAAACATCCATTGCTTAAAATTAAAATTAAAATTTCGAGTGTCAGTCACCGCTGGTCCATCCTTTATTTGAAATACTAGGAAAGTTGGAGGTAATTTTGTACTTAACACTTTATTTTTTTTAAATTTTATTGGAGTAGAGTTGATTTACAATGTTGTGTTAGTTTTCAGGTGTACAGCAAAGTGAGTCAGTTATACATACACGTGTATCCATTCTTTTTCACATTCCTTAACCATATAGGTTATTACAGAATAGTGAGTAGATTTCCCTGTGCTATACAGTAGGTCCTTGTTGGTTATCTGTTTTGCATATAGTCGTGTGTGTATGTTAATCCCAAGCTCCTAATTTAGTTGATGAGCAAACATAAGGAAAACTCTACCTCTTGTCAGAATAGCCCGATTTGTCGGCATCTAGTCTCCCCATCATCTGTGAGAGTCTTTGAGACTAGTGAATTAATTTCAATTTCCACCAAGTCAGTTCTGGGCTACTGCCTTGAAGTGGTTTAGTGAGTAGCTTACATTTGCACAAAATCTCAAGAACACCAGTCAGGTGGCCTCTGACTTCTTGAGCTTTTGACATTCAGCCACCAGAGGCTGCTCTGAGATCATTATCCTCCTTTCACTCTGGGTCCAAATCCCAACGGGGCAACCTGTAAGGACAGATTTGGCTTCCATTGCTTTGAATTGTCCTCACTCAGCGCAGCTCCCTGGTGGTCAGCTGCTGGAGTAGTTGATTAATGACGGTATAGAGGAGGAACTCTACTGTTTTGCCTTTCTCTCTATTTTTAAACTCTTCATCTTGTTCTCTTTCTTTTAAGTAAAAGAGAACTGGGCAAGGCTTTCCTACTGGCACTGGCTAATTTTTCATCAGTTTTTTCCTCTGTTACTGTCTTTTCAAAGAAGATTTCTGAAGATTTTTTTTTTTAAACTTTACTCCACAATACACACTTCCACATGGTTTCTATTCTCCCACGTTTTACCAGCATTGTAGAGTTGCTTTCATGCTGTTCCCTCTGTTTTATTTTTTAAATCTCTGTCTTTCTCCTTTAAGTCTTTTTCTTTATCTAACAAAACAAACCAAAAATTAAACAAAGGAGCATCTGTAGTTAAGGACAAAGGATTAAAAATGCTTTCGGTGCCTGTAATGTATTTTGTATTCAATCTTGGACAACTAAGCACTGATTTCAATTGTTAATTGAAGAATGAAACTAGTTTCTTCATGTGAAATTGCTTTCAGTCTTCTTGAGCAAAGGCACGATTGTGGTAGACACCCATCAGCCCCTGGAAAGCAACTGGTTTTATGTTATCGTTGCATGTCACCCTAATTAGTATACTTCCATGAGAATAAGTTACTACATAAAGATGTAAAATTTTACAGCCCTGACAAATACCAAATTAATAGTTCTGTGGCAGGCAAAGTCATCAGTGTATAGATGATCTGGAGAATTTCAACACTGCAATTCTTTAATTCTAGACTTTTTTTTGGGCAAGATTCCATGTCTGATTGAAAAGGGTGTCATTTAAGTATATGTCTTCTTACATGTGCTTCCTTTTCTATAGATTACAGAAGAAAACCAATTGAACTTGAAGGAAAATGAATACGTATTTTATTAATTTCTATTTTTAGTAACAGATGAAAGTTTCAAGATTTCTTTTGCTCTGAAAAGAAATTCTTGAGGTACCAGGAAGCATTCCTGAATGTTTGGTGCCATTGTATTCATAGAAACGTTTGCTATTTCCCCTCAAGTGTAATCATAATGGTAGAGATCCTTACCTAATAAGTTCATGACTAAAGTAGGATACCTAGTTGCTTATATTTTCAGGTAGAATAATGACAGCCACAGTATGCAAATTGGGGCGTATTTCACTAAATGCTTCCACAAAGGTGGAACGCCAGCGAAAGTGCTAGATTCCTTCTCTGTGGCAGGTTCCGCTTTTTGTCTTGCCTCAACTAAGGAGAGAACCAGAAGTCTTTTGCCGATGAGTAAAGCCTTATTAAACCATCATGATTTAATGTGGCATATTTTTCTCTCGATTTGCGTGCCTGACAATCGACTTCCTAAATATCACATTTAAGCTGAGCCGCGGAAGAAAAAGAGACCCACTGAAGTAGCATTAGGTCAGCTTTGTGGGATGCATTAGGGGCCTGTCTGAACAAAGACGAGGGATTTAGGCCCAGAAAGTCATCACGTGGCCCTGGGCCCTGGGCGCCTTGCAAATGCATAGCGTGACTCATTATTAAACGTGCCGAGAACAGACAAGTTCCAGGCAAGTGAAACATCCACTTATTCAACTGCAGTTAGGTGGGTCGTGTGATATTTGTCTTACTGGCTTTTCCTTAAGGAACTCCCACGCCATCTCCAGCCCCTCCTGAACACCACATGTCAAAGGCCCAGAGCAGCTGTATTAAGATAAAATTGTGAACATTAAAGACAGGCACTTAAATTAGTATAACCCTCAGGCCAGGTAGACTTCACTAAATTGCACAGGCTTTAAAATACCAGCGCTCAATTAAAAAAAAAAAAAATGTATCCATAGCAACCTCTTTGTCAAGGGAATAGTTACCTGAAAAGATACACATCTTTTCAAAGAAACAGGGAGAAATAAAACCATATTAGTTAACTGTGGATGATATTACTTGGGTTTAAATTTAATTAGGGGCATGATTCAGGAGGAGAAGGGGCTTTTAAGAAAGTTTTACAACGTATGTGCTTATTTCCAGTAGAATGTGTTTTCATGCCTTCTTTATCACCAAAGGGTTCTTACATATGGGATTTTTTTTTATTAAAATGCCATGAAATAACTTCGGGTTTCAGATATTTAAGAAGAAATAGCAGACCCCCTCTTCTTCCTGGCCATAGCATGCCTACCATTTTTTAGAAAGAGCCTTCGTTTAGCCTACACGATGGGTATTAGCCTGAGGTTTCTGCTGCATCTGGATCTTTGGTGGTCATTTCACGGGTATTTGTTACCAGAAAGGACACAAGATCACGTAAAAGTCCACAATCTTTCTATTGTGAGGTGACCTGACTTAAGTCATCCTGTTTCCAAGATGCTCTGTCTGATGGAGTGGCCTTTATTTGGTCGTGTTGTATGACGTAGGCTGCGAGGAAAAGTCAGGAGTGGGCCTTTTGATCATCTCTGATGACAAACTGAGGTATGGTAAAGGGGTGCTGTAGAACTGAGAGCCTGCAAACTTCACCTTTTCCCATCTCTTGGGTAAGGAGTGTCAGGAAGGAAAAACTTTTCCTGTGTACTCTCTTAGGTTTATTCATTGGGGCCTGCGAATTAAACTAACAAAAGCCAGATTAACAGGATAGGCACACACAGTGTTAACAACATTTACGTGCACTGGAGTTTACAGAAAAGGAATAAAACTCAAAGAAGCAGTTAGACTCGAGGGCTTATGTACCCTTTTCACAAAGAAAAGAGGGTTTGGGCTTCAAGGCACAATAAAATGTGAGGAAGTGACTAGGAGAGAGGTGTGGAGGGACTCGTAGAAGATAAGGGCTATTTTAGTGCAGTCTGTTTCTGCAAACTCATCTTGGTGTTAACACTCTGTCTTCCATGATAAGAGTCACTCTTCTCTCCTTCGGGGCGGGGGGTGTGGGGGGGTGTGGGGTGTGGGGGGGGTGGGGGGTGGGAGAGACCTTACTCAAAGGGAAATTTATGCCCTGATTTTAGACAGATAAGAGGTGGGCAGAGAACTCTGCCTACATCTGTTGGTTCTCAGTTGCCTTCAGCCCAAAATAATCCTGATGCCAAAGTGGTATATTTGGGGGTGGCATATTCTGATCTGCTTCGGACGGTAAACACATCAAGCTTGGAGCATGCAGTAGCCAATGTCATTCAGGGCTGGCTTCGTACGTAGCAATGCAGTCACGCAAGGCCCCGAGCTTGGCTTAATGATTTGTGGCTGCCTTCCAATAAAACTTTATATATGGACACTGAATATGGATTTCATATACTTTTCACATGACAGGAAATAGAATTCTTTTGATTTTCTTTTCAACCATTTGAAAATGTTAAAAACCATCCTCAGCTGGTAGACCATCCAGTAACAGGTGGTGGGTAGGATTTGGCCTGAGGGCGGGGATTTGGAGAAGGGGGCTGATCTAGAGAAGTGGTTCCCAAAGCAGAAGCATCGGCCCCACCTGGGAACTAGGCAGAAATGCAGATTTCCAGGCCCCACCCCAGACTTGCTGAATCAGAAACTCTGAGGCGAGGCGGGGTCCCGTAATTGTGTTTTAACAGTCCCTCGAGGGGATTCTGATGCCTGTTTGAATTTGAGAGCCACTGATCTAGACAGACCTCTGGTTCCCCACTGCTCATTCTAATTACCTAGGGGAGCTCTTTAACAATCTCTCTGCCCAAGCCCAGCCCAGATCCATTAAATCAGGGTCTCTGGGGGTAGGACCCAGTCACCAATATCTTTTTTTTTTTTAATTGAAGTATAGTTGATTTACAATGTTGTGTTAATTACTGCTGTACAGCGAAGTGACTCAGTTAAACATATATATGCATATATATACATTCTTTTCTTTATATTCTTTTCCATTATGGTTTATCATAGGATACTGAATATAGTTCTCTGTGCTATACAGTAGGACCTTGTTGTTTATCCATTCTCTATATAAAAGCTTACATCTGCTAATCCCAACCTCCCACTCGTCCCTCCTCCACCCCCCTCCCACTTGGCAACCACCAGTCTGTTCTCTATGTCCCTGATTCTGTTTCTGTTTCTTAGATAGGTTCATTTGTGTTGTATTTTAGATTCTACATATAAGTGGTATCATATGGTACTTGTATGTTCATAGCAGCACTATTCACAATAACCAAGACAAGGCAACAACCTAAGTGTCCATCGACAGATGAGTGGATGAAGAAGAGGTGGTACATATAAATACAGTGGAATACTACTCAGCCATAAAAAAGAATGAAATAATGCCATTTGCAGCAACATGATTGCAAATAGAGATTATCATACTAGGTGAAGTAAGTCAGAAAGAGAAAGACAAGTACCAGTATCTTTTAAATCTCCTCCAGGTGATTTCAGTGGGCAGACAAGACAACTCGTGCTTTCATTGTACAAGTAAGGACACTGAAGCTCAGAGGGTTTGACTTGCCCGAGATACACAACAAGAAAAAATAGGTATGGCATAGTCCACTTAGGCTTTTTTAGACACATGAGCCTTAAAATAGTACGTTTGGTGATGGAATATATTTGCCAGCAGCTTCAGGGGTCATGTTGTCTTTTATTAGTAGCACTGATTAATTTAAAAACACATCTGGAAACATGCCCTCAATAAAATGAAAACTGGTTTTAGAAACTATAATTGGAAGAAATAAGGTGCAGAGGTGCAGGACAGGCCCATCTGCAAGCACTTTGGGGCTGAAGCCAGACCTCCAAGATTCGGAGAGAGGACAAAACTCTGAGAGCGTCTGAAGGTCTTTGCCTACCCTGGAGCTACTTGCCAGTGTATCTGAGCGATTGTTTCCTAGTCCATATCTGGAGCACACAAGTAAGTTACAGTCTTGAATGTCATTAATGACAGTGAGAAACCAACATTTGCACACTTGTGATGGGTTTTCTGACTCTTAAGGACTCCTGTGCCTTGGGTGTTTTTAAAGGGAACTTTTTTTTTTAATTGAAGTATAGTTGCTTTACAGTGTTGTGTTAGTTTCAGTTATACAGCAAAGTAATTCAGATACATATTTTTTTCCAGATTATTTTCCATTATAGATAATTACAAGGTATTGAATACTGTTCCCTGTGTTATACACTAAATCCTTGTTGCTTATCTAGTTCATATATAGTAGTGTGTATCTGTTAATCCCATACTCCTAATTTATCCCTCCCCTCCCTTTCCCCTTAGGTAACCATAAGTTTGTTTTCTATGTCTGTGAGTCTATTTCTGTTTTGTGTATGGGTTCATTTGTATTATTTTTTAGATTCCACATATAAGTAATATCATATCATATTTGTTTCTCTCTGTCTGCCTTACATCACTTAGGATGATCATCTCTAGGTCCGTCCATATTGCTGCAAATGGGATTGTTTCATTCTCTTTTATGGCCGAGTAGTATCCATTATATATATGTACCACATCATCTTTATCCATTCACCTGTTGATGGGCGCTTAGGTTGCTTCCATGTCTTCGCTATTGTAAGTAGTGCTGCTGTGAACATGGGGGTGCATGTATCTTTCTGAATTAGAGTTTTTGTCTTTTCTGGATATATGACCAGGGGTGGGATTGCTGGATCATATGGTAGCTCTATTTTTAGGTTTTTGTGGAACCTCCATATTGTTTTCCATAGTGGCTGCACCAATTTACATTCCCACCAACAGTGCAGGAGGGTTTTAAAGGGAACTTTCAAATGATGAATGCTTTGTTCTGATTTTCTCAGCAAAGCTTTCAGCATATCTGTGCATTCCATGGACAGAAGAACACAGGCTGTGTACCCAAAATACAGCTGGAGACAGTGAGGCCCGGTAGAAACCGAGCCACATGATGATTACAAGTGGAGTCGTACAAACTGACCATTGGGTGTTTTCATTGTTTCGGTAGTCACCTCATCGTAATGCAAGCCACGATCTGTGGGCGATTACTATGTGCTGCATTCTCATAGTTCTGTGATTAAGAGCGTGTTTTCAGGGGCTGGTCAGCCCGAGCACATAAACCAGGATCTGTGGCCTCTTAGCTTTGTGACCTTGGTGAGACACTTTGCCTCTCTGTGCCTCTGTTTTCTCTCAGAAAGTGGGGATAGTAATGCGAGTGCCTATTCTCCTGGGGCAAAGGAGAATTCAGCGTGCTCACAAGCACTTGGCATCTAGTAAGCACTCAGTAAAAGTTAAATAACATTAACTGTAAACAAATCGCCTCATTCAAATCACAATAACTTTGAGGGAGAATAAGCAGATGGGCCATATTCACAGTTATTAAGTGTCAGAGTTGATCTTTGGACTGAGGCTGTTTTCAGAATCAGTGCTCCTAGCCAGTGTGCTATACTGTATTGATTGGGATTAATAAACCAAGTACTTATGGGCAGTGGTTTTTTTCCACGTGTAGCATAAACATTTTGGCTTGGTTCATATATCCCTGGACCTGCTTTCTTTCTGGACCATCTTCCACTGCCTCCAGACTCCCCCTCCCACAGGAGACTGAGGCAGGGAGGTGGCCCCTCCTTCCAACAGCTCCCCTGACTGCGTTCCCATCTCAGTCGATGGGGACTTCATTTTTCCAGCAGTTCCAGCAGAGAACTTGGAAGTCATCCTAGTCTCCTCTGTTTGTCTGATACATTCACTCTGTCTGCAAGTCACACTGGCTCTATCTTCACAATCACCATCCAAAATCTAGCCCGGTCTCCCCACCTCCACTGTCGTACCTTCCACCACCATCTCTTACCTGGGTGACCACAAGAGCCTCGTCAGCGACTTTCCTTCTGCCTAACAGGCTGCTGTCCTCCCAGCAGTCACACTGAACTCTAAAATGTCAATTGGCTATTGTCACTCCTCCTCTCCAAATCCTCCACGCCTCCCCGTCTTGCTCCACGGGAAACCCAAAGCTCTTCCCGTGATCTGCTAGACCCGACGTGACCTACAGACACTGCCCCCCAACACACACACACACACACACACACACACACACACACACACATTCAGACACATTCCTGAGACCCCAGCTCCTACTGCTGTCACCCTTACTCACTGCAACCACCATAGGCTCCTTGCCTTGACTTTGCCCTGACCTCAGAGCTTCTGCAGTCGCTGTTCCCTCTGCCTGGATGACTGCCCCATCCATCGTCAAAGCTGAAAGTCTTGCTTCCTCTCACTTCCTTAGAACTTTGCTCAAATATCACCCTATAAAATATCAACTTCCCAACCCCACCAGTTCTCCCTGCCCCCTTACCTCTATCACCATCAGACCCACTTTACATTTATTTGTTGACTGATCTCTGTCTCCCTTCACCGACAGGCATGCTTATGAGGGCAGCCTTCAGCCTGTCTGCACCTGTCTGCCTGCCCCTCCACCGCCTGGAACACCGCCTGGCACATAGTAGGCACTCAGTAAATGCTTGTTGGATGAGTGATTGGCCGTTCGAGCATAAGGAAGGCGTACCAGTGCATGTTTTGTTAGCACAAGGTTAACGCA
Source organism: Eschrichtius robustus (assembly GCF_028021215.1). Taxonomy (NCBI): domain Eukaryota; kingdom Metazoa; phylum Chordata; class Mammalia; order Artiodactyla; family Eschrichtiidae; genus Eschrichtius; species Eschrichtius robustus. The sequence goes on along the minus strand of NC_090845.1, from coordinate 8,707,239 downwards.
TGCAAGCCCTCAGCCTCTTTTTCTTTTTTTTTTTTTTAACATCTTTATTGGAGTATAATTGCTTTACAATGGTGTGTTAGTTTCTGCTTTAACTTTTTCTTATAGGAGGCGCTTGTCTTTACACTTGAGATCTTTGGATGCCCTGAGGGTGATGAAAGTCAATTCACAGAGATCTACAGATACTATGTGTTGCTAATGAAATCAATGGTTAAAGCATTAATGTACAAATTAGCTTTGAGTGAGGGGGAAAAAAAAAACACTTCATGGACTGCATTCCTAACTGTGGAAATGAATCACAGGAATGTATTCCATCGGGAAATCCATTGGAGAATTTTGAATGGAGAAGGGAAACCTCATTCACAGTCCTAAAGAAATAGCCCTAAAATCCACATCCTGCCCTTCATGGCACAAACAGCGACATTTTTTTCCATGAGGAATCTCCTATCAATAGACATATATATTTTATCCCCCCTAACTACAGATGATCAGGCGAACACAGTCTAAATGTAGAGAACCATTCAAGGTAAATACAAATCATGAAAGTGCTTCAGTTTGTTTTCAAATGTGATGGTAAACTCCTAGCTTAAACTCGAAGGCGCAGTGTGAGATGCTTTGGGAGGTGAATCTGGACTAGGTGTCAGCATCGTGCTGGAAAGAGCACCGGTTTTGGCGTCAGAGAGATGTGTTCCAATTTCCCATATACAAACCATAAACTGGCTGTATCTCCAAGAGGACCTGATGCCTCACTGGTCCATGAAAGATGCGGGATCCTTTCGTTTCCTCCCTTTTTACTCAGCATAAATACCTCCTGGTGGGTTTTATTGTATGAAATAGCATGTCTCTCTAGTGCAGGTATCTACTTTTTAATTTAAGGTTTAACTAAGACCTCTTAGTGTGTGGTGTATCAGCTCGTTTTAAGTTCCTTTAATTGGGTTAGATTAGTTTGCCCAGTCGAAGATAAGTATCACCAGTTGGTTGGTTTCTAAAGATGACTGTAACAGAATGATCTTTTCCCCACATAGATATAGTTTCGGAGAAATATCAGTAGGTCTTTCTTTTTTTTTTAATTTACTTATTTTTATTTTATTTATTTTTGGCTGCGTCGGGTGTTCGTTGCTGCGCACGGGCTTTCTCTAGTTGCGGCGAGCGGGGGCCACTCTTCGTTGCGGTGCGCGGGCCTCTCATTGCAGTGGCTTCTCTTGTTGTGGAGCACGGGCCCTAGGCGTGCGGGCTTCAGTAGTTGTGGCTCGCCGGCTCAGTAGTTGTGGCTCGCGGGCTCTAGAGTGCAGGCTCAGCAGTTGTGGCGCACGGGCTTAGTGGCTCCGCGGCATGTGGGATCTTCCCGGACCAGGGCTCGAACCCGTGTCCCCTGCATAGGCAGGCGGATTCTTCACCACGGCGCCACCAGGGAAGCCCCTCAGTAGGTCTTTTTGATACAACGTAGATAATGCTACGAATAAGAGTATAGTTATCTTGTTCATTGTATGACGTTATCTGAATCACTCCCATTAAGATGATTTCAAATAGCGACACTATTTATAAAATAGGCAATGTTAAGTCCTTCCTTTTGTAAGTTAGTAAGTTAAAGGAGAAGTACAATGAAGCCTCGTTTGAATGCAGTTTCTCAGACATTTAGAACTCTTTAATAAATATGGAGAAAGCTAAGGCACTGGTGTTCACCGTCTGCTTTTGTTTCCTTACCACAACTCAATATGTTTAGCTTGCATCAGGGGACTAGTATAGGAAAGCCTACCTCAGTACGTGTGACTTTTCATAAGTGGTTTCCAGCAGAGGAAAAGCTCATGGTGAGCTGTCTAGTCATAAGGAAATAAGGGCAAATATTATTTCCTTGGCTCTTAAAAAAAGAGTAAAACATACCCCTGATCTGTGTCTAGCAAAGGAAAGAGACATGTAAACCATGATCCTTAAGTAGTTTTTATCTTTACCATCTTAAAGCCATCTTAAAGCAAGTATTGATATTACATGTGAAGTGGGAGAGGGTTTTCATCACTCAGCAAAAAATACAGCAATTTCAGCGATCATTCTGTGCTTCTGAGAAGTGCGAATCTAAAGGATAAAGAATTGTCTTTTTACAAGCAAGGAGCTCAAGTCCTGTTCAAAGCTTCTTTTGATTAAAATTTCTGTTCACCTTCTGTCCATGTAATTATCAATGAACCAGCCTGATTTGCTTGTTTCTAACATACACAAACTGAGATCTGATTCACAAAAGTTAATTCTTTTTAATCTTTAGGTCTAATTTAAAAATCAGCTTCGGGCATTAAAATGTTAAAGGTTTGAGAGACTAATCCTTTTCGTATATGATAAAAGTAAGAAATCATTTTCATATATAAGGAAAGTCAGAGCGATAAAAGAATAAGGATAAAGAGTAAAATGGTAATAATATGAAGAACAGTAACCAGCTATTCCTAGCCATACTTAAGCCCCCTCCCCAAAAAAAGGATTTAAATCAAGAATGATGCCAATTAGGAGTAAGAAGAAAATGGGGTGTTTGATTAGTCTAATGAATTATTAAGACATCTGGGTTGTAGAATCTTCATTCCTTTTAGATCTAGAAGAAGGTTTGTTGAAAACAGTTTGGATCAGGACTCATATATGTGTTACTCGCTACACATGGCAAATCAGTCATAAACTCTGAGTACGTTAAATCTGTGGTGGGAGAGAGAAGAAATGCCAATCAGATCATATGCGCATGAGGTGGTGACATTGCACTTGGGCTTCAGAATGGGCCATCAGGCGTCTAACTTCTCTAAAGCTTCACTCTGACTCTTTGGTCAACTATGGGCTGGATAATTATAAAATATTGCTAGTTTACAGGAAGTGAATTTGAGGACAGGAAATTGAGTTAATAACCAGAGAATATCTTTTTGTTTCTTTTTAATTAGTTTAATTTTGATCAAAGTAATACATGTTCAAAGTACAGATATACTAAAGACATGTAATGAAAAATAGCTATTCCTACCCCATCCCACTCCATTCTAGGAGTAATCACTTTCAACTTGTAAAATTTCCTCTGGTATATACTTTCATATTTTCCATAATGTGCTTTTACTACTATTCCTTGGTTTATGAACTTTAGACATTATCTTTAATACCCTACATATATCAAAAAGGAATTACCTCTCTTACACATCCCCACCCCACTTCCTCTTAATATAAACATTTCGGTTAGGAATTGTGTTCATCTAGTAACACAAATTCCAAAACATTAGCTCAAACAAACTAGCAGTTTATTTTTCTCACAAAACATGAAGTTAAGGGCTCATTAGGAGACTCCAAGATGTCATCAGCAATCTAAGAAATCCTTCTACCTTTCCTGTTTTCCCGGTTTACCATGTATTGCATCCTCATGGCGACAGAATTGTCCCACTACATCAGGCATTGCAATCGTATTCCTGGTGAGGAAGCCTGGGAAGGGCAAAGGGCATACAGTCTGTGTCTCCTTTAAAGGGCTTTCCCAGAAGCCTTACACAGCAGCATCTATTAAAACTCCATAGGTCATAATAGTTTCACATGACCACCCATACCTGCAAGGGAGGCTGGGAAATGTTCTTCAGCTGAACACATTTCTGCCCCCAAATAAACACCCGTAGTCTCTGCCACAGTAGTGTGCTATGCTATGCTTCCTTTTTTGTGCATTCTTTTGTTTTTCCTGGAGTTAATAATGGCCTCGCCTTTTGCTTATATTTATGTATATCTGTTCATTCTCAAATGTGATCTATCAGTATCATTTTGTTCCCTGGTGACCTACCTCCAGGAATCCTCCATCCTCCTGGTACAGTTTAGCCTCGGGCCTTTCTAAGACTGCTGCATCTATCCTCTTGGACTTTATTGTCTTTGTGTTGGCTTCTCTGTTTTCTGAGTCCCATTGTCTTATCTTTCTTGGTTAATTCCCTCCTTTTGCTAAAACACATCTTTGAGCGGATTCCAATGAAAGAATACATGGGATGCAAAAATGTTGAGTCTTTGTATGAAAATAATTGCATTTTATCCTGGTATTCGATAAATCGTATGACTTGGTATACAATTATCAGTTAGAGATCATATTTTATCTCAAAACTTTCTAGCTCCTACCTTCTAGTGTTGCAGTTGATAAGTGTATAATAAATCTATTCGCAAAGTTTCATTATTTAGAAAGAAGAGAACCTTCTACTAGTGGAGGTTTTTAAGTTATTATTATTACTCTTATTCACAACAATTCAGTGAACATTTTTTATTGACTGATTGATCATATCCTCTGTGCTAGTTGTTAGAAGGGACATACAACAGTCCCTTGGCTAGGCTATAGTACAGTTATTCAATCAAACTCTTAATCTAGGTGTTGCTGTGAAGGTATTCTGTAGATGTGGTTAACATCTATAATCGGTTGACTTTAAGTAAAGGAGATTATCTTTGATAGTATTGGTGGGTTCGTCCATTCAGCTGAAGAGCAAAACTGAGGTTTCCCTGAGGAAGAAGAAATTTTGCCTGATAACTATAGAATGAGCTCCTATCCACCTGCCCTATGGATGTCAGACGTACCAGTACTCATAATCACATAAGTCAAGTCCTTGTAATACATTTCAATATATATGTTAAATATGCCATTGGTTCTGATTCTCTAGAGAACCCAGACTGATAAAGGCCTCAATGACCTCAGAATCTAGAAAAGGGGTTAATAAGACAAGTAAAAGATAAATTATTATAATAATTTTTCTCTTATAAATTTAAATGTAAGATTATAGTAAAAAAAAAGTAGATGATTCAGAAATTGAAGAATTACTCTTGAGAAGTAAGATATTATTAAGTTGACGTGAAGCACAAGGTTCAATTGGGAGTGTAGAGGATTTTTGACAGTGGGGAGATTACACAAAAGCCATTGCTAAATTCACGCATAAACCTTTATCAGATCATTAAGAGGAAAATAACGAAGGATTGCCACAGTTAATCAAGAAAAACTAAACAATGTCAAAATATTTTACCTCTAAAAGCATAGAATTATTAAATGGTAAGTTACAGTTAAAATTTAAGATAACATGATTGTTTTAACTCCTTAATTTTCATGTAATGAATTGTCAAGCTCAATTTATTTAAAATTGAGCCCTGATGACTAGTCAGCCCTGTCCTGTCTGAAAGTCTACCCTTTAGGACATATTCTCCTAAAAGTTTCCTCATGGTGTGTCTATTTGTTCTGCTTCTGTATCCACAGATTTCTTCCCTTCTCTCCAGAGTCTGTCATCCAAATTCATACAGTAAGCGATAGTTGCAAAAAACTTCCCCATATATGATTTCATTTGTCTTAGTCCATTTGAGCTGCTGTAACAAAGTACCATAGACTGGGTGGCTTATAAACAACAGAAATATATTTCTCACAGTTCTAGAGGCCAGGGATTCCAAGATCAGGGTTCTGACAGATTCTGGGTGTGGTGAAAGCCTACTTCCTGCTGCAGACGGCCATCCTCTTTCTGTGTCCTCAGGTAGCAGAAGGGGCAGGAGAGCTCTCTGGGGGGTCTCTTTTACAAGGGCACTAATCCCATGCATGGGGGCTCCACCCTCATGACCTGATCACCTCCCAAAGATACCACCTTCTAATACCATCATATTGGGGGTTAGGATTTCAACATATGAATTTGGGGAGGGACACGAATATTCAGTCCCTAATTTGCCCAACTGTCCCCTGAAAAACCTTGGGCTTAGAGATGTCATTTGGTTTACCTGACATCTATCAGCCAGTTTTGTGGCCACATTAACATCAAAAATGGACTCCAAATCGTATTTGCAACCCACGCTTGTAGTATGCCACATTGCTTTGGTTAACCAACTGAAAGAAACTAACTGAATGAGTACTTGTACTCAGTGAGTAGAAACTTGTTTCTTTTTTATGACATCCTATAAGAACTATAGGTGGGATTTTCTTTCTTTTCTTTTCTTTTTTTTTTCCTAAGTAGAGACTCATGTCATTGTCCACTTAAATCACCTTCACTAATCACCTCAAATTTTCCATGGCTGCCATAAGTATAAAACAACTGGATTTCTGGAACTTCCGAGGGAGAATAAAAAGTCTTTTCATAGCCCCTCAAGACTGTGCCCTTGCAGCAGGCATTTTCCAGGTGGCTGAGTAGGCAACTTCAGCTTGGTTTTCATTGACTTTTGATGATGTGTCCTGATACATATTTCAGTAAACTATAGGAAGTTACTAACAGTCAACCATTTTTTATGTACACATAACCCCATACGCTTTGACCTAACAGAACACTGAAAGAGGTAGCACGGGTACTGCTAATTGCCCTCTCAGGTGTCGTCCCAGTGTCCGTCCATGTCCAGTAGGGCCTGTCCAAGACCACTAGCCCAGGAACCCATGTTATGTTTGCTGTGGAGGTCTGTTTATAACCAAACCTGCACTTAACTACACAGGATTATCACCCCGGCTGCTGTCTTAAGAAAGATTTGCCAAGACTACCACATCCCTTCAGCTGACATTTGCAAATGCTGTTAATCACAGACCAGGGAACAGAACATCCAAACCTTTGGTGAAGCACGTTTCTTTACTTGCTTCAGTTTACTTGCTTACGCTGTTTCCAATAAGTGGATCTAATCCTCACTTAAGGGACAACCCCCTAAAGGGCCGTTTATTGAATTAGAAATGTTGAAAAACTATGGTTATTTGTAAATGAAAAAGTAGACTTCATTTATTTACATTGTTTCCTTTTCTTAAGAGTTTTTTTTTTAATAAATTTATTTATTTGTTTATTTTTGGCTGTGTTGGGTCTTCGTTGCTGTGCATGGGCTTTCTCTAGTTGTGGCAAGCGGGGGCTACTCTTTCGTTGCAGTGCGCGGGCTTCTTATTGCGCTGGCTTGTCTTTTTGCGGAGCACGGGCTCTTGGCACACAGGCTCAGTAGTTGTGGCTCGCGGGCTCTAGAGCGCAGGCTTAGTAGTTGTGGTGCACGGGCTTAGTTGCTCCACGGCATGTGGGATCTTCCCAGACCAGGGCTCGAACCCGTGTCCCCTGCATTGGCAGGCGGATTCTTTAACCACTGTGTCACCAGGGAAGCCCCTTCTTAAGAGTTTTAGGAATCATTTCTGGAGACAGCATATTTTACAACAAAAAGGAGAGTAATTCTCATCCCAAACACATAAGTTTAATTCCTAGTACAGCAATTGATAACTATCAGACCTTGGGTTCTTTGCCTCAACGATCCTGTGTGTTCATTCTTAGCCTGATAGTGGTGACGTCTATGTTTTGGTATTTTGGTGCAGATGAAACGGTGCATATTTGTAAAGTGCCTGGCAAAATGCTTGGCTCATAGTCATATGTAGTAGATATGAGTAGATACTCACAAGTAGTGTTTGTTAATAACCCCACCGTAGGCATTCCTGTCCTTATGCATAATGAGAAGATGGGAGAGAGAACCATCAATCCATCACTGTATCTCTTACCAGTGGAACTTCCCTTTCATGCACCTCCCAGAGATGATCATATATGTATTCCTCCTAGAGATCTTGTCATCTATAGCTGATAAGATGTCTATTATGTAGATGCAGAAGTGTGTGATGCCTTCATATGAAAACTTAGAAGATAGACTGTCTCACAAAGACGTCCGTGAAGGTGAGGTTCTGTTTTAGGAGGCTGGTCTCTTCTCTTGCACTCTGACCTTGGATGTGGGAGTGTTAGGATAAAGATGGCATTATGCTTATTGTTGTCATAAGTACAGAATAGATATTAAATTATGGTAAAAGTGTAACTTTAATAGTTTAGTTTCCCAAGAGATTCTTTTCTCTTCCGTAACGTGGCATTGGCCGCAGTCACATTGGTGTCCCTTTCTCAGGGAAGCATTTCGTTCTCTTTCCACACACGTTTGTTGACTACCTCCTGTGCTGTGGGCGCGTGGGTACGATGAAGGTGGCTGGGTTACAGAGATGAATAGGATACCATTCTTGCTCTCGAGAGTTTTATAGTTTGCTAGGAGACACAAATTGAAGAATAGAAGGTTACGGTGCAACTTAGATGTGAAACAGCCGAGATGTATCACGGTTTGCTCAAGCTGGTGCTTACCATCCCCTGGCTCAACACAGCTCTTCCCACCTCTGTGTTTAGGGTCCTTACTGCGGGAAACAAAGGACTGTTAACACTATGGAAATTGGCAAAGGCTACAACAAATCTTGGCTTTTTTTTTTTTTTTTTTTGAGAGCTGGTTGTGAAACATTTACCAGCACATCGCTCAGTGTCTATAAAATGTAGAGAGGAGAGAAGGGATTACTTTGTCTTGGGGCGTTTGGGGAAGCCACAAAAGAGTGGTGACATTTTGACCTTGTAGGATGGGGTGGCAACGGGCCAAAGGAGAAGAAAGATGGATGAAACTTTGACAGGGCACAGAGATTGCAGGAGGAAATCCCAGCTCATATTTGCCTTGGAGGTGATGACAGCTTAAGGCAAATGCAGTCCTGAGAAGCTTCTGTTGAAGGTGATAAATAGATATGCCTTGGGATTTAACTCCAGTGATATTTAATGGCAGCAGCCCTGGGTAGTTTCCTGTGTCCTGGGGCTGAGGGCATACCTAGGGCAGGAATAGGTAACAGTATTTCTTGAAGTGAATCAGTGTCCTTTGGCACTGGGATAAAATGCAGATTCCCAGGCTCCTCCTCAGACCTACTTATCAGATTCCCTTGGAGTAAGAGGTCCAGGGATCGGTATTTTTCACAATGTCCTCAGAGGTTTCTTTGCGCAGTTAAGTTTGAGAACGAATATTTCCAAGGCGGGTACATCAGTGGTTCTCAACTGGGTATGATTTTGCCCTTGGTGATGTCTGGAGACATTATGGACTGTCATGACTGTGGAAGGGCTCCTGGCATCTGGTGGGCTGAGGCCAGGCATGCTGCTGAACACCCCACAGTACAGTGCCCACCACAGAGAATGATCTCACCCCAAATGTCAGTGGTGCTGAGGTTGAGAAAGCCTGGTCTAGGTCATAATCAAGGGCTCTGTAGTAAATACAACAGGAGGACCGAAGTCAGCTTGTGTCACTAGGTGGTCCCTTAACTTACTAAGGTAGCGGGGGCGGGGGGGCGGCTGGAACGGGGTTACAGACCTCCAGGTCCAGATACTGGGCTGCCAAGTTGTCACAGAACTGGGCACAGCTGACGTCTATTGAACCCATACAGATGACACACCTGAAGCTGCCCGTTCATTATTTGCTAAGTCGGGTTTTTTTCCCCTCTCTGATACCAAAATTTTTTCTTTCTTGAATTATTCTCACAAAATATTGGCCACTTCTTTGGGAAAAAACTATATCACTGGTGCTACACAAAGTAGTCTTTGCTCGGCTTGCACTTTTTTGCCATCCGAAAGGCAGGTTCCCACCGAGATCATATTGGTTAAGAGTTGAAAAGAGTTACTGTTTATAGGAAACTAAGAAAGCAAACTTTGGAAATGCTTTTTTGTTTTTTTTTGTTTTTGGCTGCGTTGGGTTTTCGTTGCTGCACGCGGGTTTTCTCTAGTTGGGGTGAGCGGGGGGCTACTCTTCGTTGCAGTGCGTGGGCTTCTCATTGCAGTGGCTTCGCTTGTTGCAGAGCACGGGCTCTAGGCGGGTGGGCTTTAGTAGTTGTGGTGCACGGGCTCTAGAGCGCAGGCTCAGTAGTTGTGGCTCAGGGGCTTAATTGCTCCACGGCTTGTGGGATTTTCCCGGACCAGGGCTCGAACCCGTGTCCCCTGCATTGGCAGGCGGATTCTTAACCACTGCGCCACCAGGGAAGCCCTGGAGGTGCTTTTTAAGTGTGGGTTTAAGTTTGCTAAGAAGCCAGCTAGCTCTCCTCCCATCCAGCTGAGAGGATGTCCAGTTCGTCCCTTTTAATAAGTTCACCAGATCAACCTTGTAGGTCAGGTGAACCTTAGTGAAAGGTAGACACACTTCTTTAAAATGTTTTTCTTCTTAGCCAAACATCAGTGCCTGTTTTTCTAATAACAATTTTATTTAAAATTGTGCCTCGGGCCCTCACTAGATAAAGATTCTTGTTCATTTGCCGTGCTTCAGCAGATTTGTGTGCACGTTCCCGTTAAGATCTGTGTTTCTTGGATGGCTACACAGTTCATCTGTGTGGAAATGAGGTGGGTGGCACCCTCCTCCCCGAGTGCTGGTTTAAGTTCAGGTGTTCTGAGTAACAATTTGGTTTCCTCCCCAGTGTTTGGTGCAAGATAACCCTTTTCAAAATCCGTCTGATCCCTGAGTGTGCCCTTTTCTGGCTGAAATCATTCTGCCCCTTCCAAATGCTTGCGTGCTTTTAGGGAGCTCTTAAAAGGCCAGGCCTTAAGCCAGTTAAGCTTTGAGCAGACCCAGAGCTGTGAGATAAGAATAGAACGCATCTTTTACTTCGGGAGCTCAGCTCGGAGGCTGTTTCCAGCTGCTTCCAGCCCTTGCAATCCTGAAAGCTCTCGAATCCTCGCGGAGACAGCCCCTCCGGCTCCCAGGGCCCACCCCCTCCTCCTGATTGGCGAGACTCCTCCGGGGCCCCAGCCAGCCACCTACGACGTCTCTGAGACCCGATTTGAAATAAGAGCCAGGCGGTCCTCGCTTCCCTGCGCCCGACTTTTCATAGGCTAGGAAGCAAAGCTTGAGAAACTTGACGTTGTCTTGGGCTGAGTGCGTGTAGCAACAGATCAAAGAAAAAGAGGAAGAAAACGTGCTCTCAGCTGCCGGGGGATCTCGCTGAGTTGCTTTTGTCTTGTGGGCTTCTGTTGGCTTTGGTGTTTCCCCCTGGAAGACCGCTGCGTGGGCTTCGAGGCGGCTCGCTCCCTGCCGGATGGGTGATGGAAGTCTAAACATGAGGCAGGTGAGCTCCGGGGGCTGCACGGGCGGGTGGAGAGGGAGGGCGCCGCTTGGGACCCCTGGGTTGTGACTCCGGATGAGCAGATGCCTGGCCAGTTCCTTCCATTTGGCGGAAAGACGGGGCTGCATTTTCCTAAAGGAACCCAAGAAGCAGATTTCCTGAGGTTCCCCCCACCTCTCTCCATGGGAATTGGTGATGTCAGGCAGTCATTGTAAAGGGCTTAAGAGCGGTTCTTAGAATATGTAAATCAATTCCAGTTTGCAGCGGCTGGAAGTTATTGTTCAGGATCTATCTCGAGCTCTGAGCCTCTCTCCTATGCTTTGGGTGAGAATAAAGACAACTGAATATCCTGAAAAAGAATTACACGGGGCCTCATATCTCATTTTGGTTTCCCATCCTGAGCACTTACTGTGTTTATGGCTGAGAAGGCGGAACCAGCCCGAAATGAGCACAGACAGTCCTTCCAGAAAAATGCAGATTTGTTTTTATGTTCTAGCAGTTTTGAAACTGTTATTGCTTCTGGACGCGAGAAGACAGCCCTGAAAGTAGTGAGCTGAGAAACGGCTCGGAGATGACTTCCATGAGTCTCTGAAAAGACTTCTAAACCAGCAGCTTCTTCTGTGGCTGCGGGGCATGGTGATAAAATTCCTTATCAGCCCAGGCCGAGGTTTATAGCTTTGCCAGTAAGAAAAGAAAGAAGTGAGTGTACCAAGCCAAGAAAAGGGTGTGATTTATAACTCAACCAAAGTTATAGAAGAATCTTATGTCAATATTTCAGTATCAAGATCAGTACTCATATAAAGGGCTGAAAGACTGGAAAAACATGCTAGTAGGCTGGCAAGGGCAGAGAATCCCAAGAGGAGCGATATTGCTCTTGCCAGCTCTTAGTAAATGTGGGTGGGAAAAGTTAGCATCCGTATTACCACCAGACAAGCTCTGCACTTTTTTCTTCTACGTGGGTTGGGTGCTGGCCACCCTGTGCGATTTGGGGGAAGTGATTTGCATAGGAAGCAAACTTTCCGTTTAGGGGCTGGGGCCAGGGGGTTAGAACTTTCTGTCCGTTTTCTGCAGCCTGGGGAGGTGAAGCAGAGCCCTCACCGTACGCTCACCTTCTTGCCCCCTCACCTGCTCGCTAAGCAAGTGTGCTTGGCAAGTGGTAGTGAGCGCAGAAAAGCACGCCTAGACCGGCAAGTGCTGTGTGTGTTTCCAGTGAATTGCTCTTGCCTTGCTGGATGGAGGCTGGGCCGCTGATCAGTTTCAAGTTCTGCAAACTCACGGTCTGACCGCCCCCCCCCCCATTCTTTTTGCGAGCAATCCGATGGGATGGGGAAGAGAAGCGAGAAGCCTAAATGGAAGGGATTTAGCAAAAGGAGAAAGAGGAACGCAAAACATTTTTGACAAAGGTCCTTGGCTGGAACAAAGAAGTCATTTGATCCAGCGCGGAGCCACCTGTCCTCTCGGTGGTGTCTGAGCTCACTTTTCAGAATCTCTGTTCCCACACGATTCCTCTGGAATGGAGGCACTCCCTGTGCCTGATGCCAGAGGCGTGCTGTCCCGAGCTTGGCATGATTTTTCCCATGCCTGGCTCCTTCTGGCATTCACGTGAATTGGAATTCAGCCCGGTAGTGAAGTTTTAAGGGTACACATGGAGTAACTCCTTAGTCATTTAATGAATGGGCAGCTTTTCTTTTTTTTTTTTTTAATATAAATTTATTTATTTACTTATTTATTTTTGGCTGCGTTGGGTCTTCGTTGCTGCGTGCAGGCTTTCTCTAGTTGCAGCGAGCGGGGGCTACTCTTCGTTGCGCTGCGCGGGCTTCTCACTGCGGTGGCTTCTCGTTGCGGAGCACGGGCTCTAGGCGCGCGGGCTTCAGTAGTTGTGGCACGTGGGCTCAGCAGTTGTGGCTCGTGGGCTCTAGAGCGCGGGCTCAGTAGTTGTGGCGCACAGGCTTAGTTGCTCCACGGCTTGTGGGATCTTCCCGGACCAGGGCTCGAACCCGTGTTGCTTGGAGTAGCAGGCGGATTCTTAACCCCTGCGCCACCAGGGAACTCCCAGCAGCTTTTCATCCCACAACTCTGTATGTCCAATAAGTTTTTGGCCTGTGCAGTCCTTGAAAAGAGGGTGGGCTAGGGGTGGGATGGGAGACGGGGGAAAAAAAGGAGGCGGGGGCGGGGGGGGGGGGGAAGAGTCATGGCCCATCCAAAGAATCTGGGCAGTCCAGCGTTTCAGGAATCTGACACGTTGTTCCGCAACAGCCAGAACAAGAATGTGGAGGGGGAGGAGATGGTGGAGTTATTGACTTGGATTAATCCTAACTTGATCTGAGTTTCTCTTGGGGGAAAACGTGCGTCCAGGTGGGGTGAATTGCACCCACCAGCCAATTTGTCATCTCAGCCCGGCAGCCCCAGCTGGATTTGCAGGGTTAACTATCAAACAGGTCCGTGTGTCATCAGCTCAGCAGTGAAATCCAATCTCTTCGCTGAGGAGTGATCCGTCCCTAGGGCTGCACAAATGCTGAACAATGGCGTGGCAGCCGAGAGACCCCCGCCCCTGACTAGCCACAGCGGGTAGCCAGAAATGGCCAGCAGAATTAGAAAGCTGCCTGACTGGCGATGAGATTCAGAGAGGTTTTGCCTTCTGCTAGGTTGAGGCAAAAGAATGGTGCAGAGGGATAGTATTCTTTGAGGGTTCCTAAGGTCACGCTGAGTTAGGCCAAAAGAAAAGGGTGAACCCTATTTGCCTTTATCAGGAAGTAATTTTAAAGCGTGTGCCAACCGTTCTCTGCCCTCTGATCATAAATGGGAAACTTCTGAAACTTCCTTGAGAAGGAATTTGCTGTGTTCCCAGGCAAAAGGAAAGGCATGGCCACCTGTTCTAGCAGCCCAGCCAAAAACAACAGGTTTGCCTGTGGCATTCCCACAACTGCAAATATCCTCAAATAGCACGCCACCCATTGTCCCTACAAATAAGAACAAATCATTCTTTCTCACACCGGGAAAGAAAAAAAAAATCAGGTTCTTCAGACAAAATTGCCTCCCAGACACAGTTTGTGTTTTTAATACCCTGATGATTTAAAAAAACACTCCAAGAGAAGAGGGTACTCGCTCTATTTCTGATGGACTGAAACAAATCCTTGCAGTCGCCTTATAGCATGAAGGGAAAGAATAAGGCGGTTAGCCAACGCTTTAAGCAGCTGCTAAATTCTTACAAGGCTAGGATGTTGCTGTTACGAGGAAGCCGTGACTCAGTTGGATTTAGCCCGTTTTGCATTCTTCAGATTGGAATTAAAATGCCCAAGGACATCTGGTTTAATAATGAACGTCTTTGTATTCATCTTTCCTTTGAGGATTAGAAAGTCCTTTACGAACACGATCTATTTATTCTCTGCCACATCCCCAGGAGAGAATGAGGTGGCATTTTGATCCTCATTGAACAACTGGTGAGGTGAAGACAGAGAAAGTTGAAGTATAGAGATACCCAGCAAATTAGGTACAAGTCTGAGATGAATACTACCCACCCAGAAAGACAGGCTACTTGTACGGGCTCAGAATCGACAGTGAGTCTAGGGATTAAAAGGGAACTCTCTTACAGCTTCCCTTTTCTTATTCTGTAACCAGCATGTGGTGTCCCAAGTATGTTCTATGTTTTCCTTCATTTGAAAGTCAAGCGTGTAAAAGTGTAAAAGGCATTTCTGTTCTCATTTGTCCCAACACTGAGATGAGGCAGCTTTTATGACACCAACTAGAAAGATACTGAAACTAACCGGAATTTAAAGTCTGTATCTGAGACATGTTCCTTTCAGCAGACCTTGTAGGGTTTTAAGTTTTTTTGGTTTGGTTTTGTTTTATGTTTTTATATCTTTATTGGAGTATAATTGCTGTGCAATACAGTGTTAGTTTCTGCTGTACAACAAAGTGAATCAGTTACATGTATACATATATCCCCATATCCCCGCCCTCTTGAGCCTCCCTCCCACCCTCCCTATCCCACCCCTCTAGGTCATCGCAAAGCATCGAGCTGATGTCAGAAAGAGAAAAACAAATACAAAACAAACGCACGTATATGGAATCTAAAAAAACCGGTACTGATGAACCTCGTGGCAGGGCAGGAATAAAGACGCAGATGTAGAGGACGGACTTGAGGCCACAGCGGGGGAAGGGGAAGCCGGGACGACGGGAGAGTAGCACTGACGTAGGACCTACACTACCAAATGTAAAGTGGATGGATGGCTGCTGGGAAGCTGCTGTGTATAGCACAGGGTTTAAGTTTTTGCACGTGGTTCGGAGGTCCAGTATCTTCAACACACATTAGAATTTTCATTTCTTCCCTACTGTCTCTCCTTGGCAGGGAATGTTACAATCGTGACTTACTGTCAGATTAAAGATCTTTATTGGTCGTGTTGAAATAGTTTTTTCGAGTTGGCTTTTCCTTGCCATTCCTTATGACCTGTACTCATAGTTTGCTTGGCTAGGGACCGCGTAGGCCGCGAGCAAATCCTTTAATTGGTAGTTGCATGTTATCCTCAGACATTCCAGCAAGTTTTAAGGCTACGTGTGTATGTTTATGTCTCCTGGCTTTGATCCCGTGTAGTAAATAGACATCCAAGGTAGCTATGGCAACCTGGGCTGTGCATTGGTGAAAGAGGGGGATTTGGTCACTGGACAAAGAGTAATTTGTTTGATTAGAAAAAGGTGGGGCTGATCAGGGCACTTTTAAGCCTGCATGATTTGAGGATCATAGTTCATCCAAATCATTTGGATTTTTCTCAATAGGCAAAAAGAATTAATGGCTAACCACGACCAGGGTATGTTGCAGATGTAATTTAAATCCTTTTCAATCGAGAGGTTGCTACTTTCAAAAAGTAGCAACTTATAAAACAAAAGGGAAGTCCCACATATTATATCAGTTTCCCTGTTGCACATATGAATGTTTGTGTTTTCAGAACTTGGTGGGATTTGAAAAAGAAATACCCAGCTCTGATTGGGCAGTGTGCATTTCAATTATCCACCTGCAGAGGTCAGGCTTGAAGTGTCTATGATGGAAGGCCAGGCGGTGGACGCCTCTGCTGGGAGCCGGGATCAGAATCAGAGAGAATTGCTCTGCTTATTTGGAACAATTAGTTAGTGATTCTTTAATCTTGTGACCAAAGCCACAGTGAAACAGAGTTCATTCAAGGAAGAGAATATCAAATACACTGAGATTAAAGAAAGGGCTCCAAAGCCAGGTCAAACAGGAATCTAATCTCCATTAAGATATGGGACAGTTTATCAACACGATGCTTTCTGGCTCATTATTAACTCCTTTTATTTCACATGAAACTCATCTCAGGGGTTCTGTTGTAGAAGATTGTTTGCCTAGTTTTATGAACTGGCAGGTTCTAGAAATTCCTTTAAATGAAAGGACAAAATATTAGGGACTCTTCCAGATCCACAAAATCTTTTTTCCTGCCAGAGGAAGATAGTCCATTGACACAGAGCAGGATAGTTAATGGCCTACAGGAGGTCACGTGGTGTTAAGGAGGTGAGAAAATTGAGGCACTGAAAAAAAAAAAATGCTTAGAAGGGACTTTCCTTTAAAGCAAAACGAAACTCTAAGAGCTTACGTGCTTTGTGCTATAAAAGAGAATTCTAAGTTAAAAGGGCAACCAAAAAAAAAAAAAAGGAGGTGCTGATCATTAGTAGTAGATTTTTATATACAGTCAAATATTTATGATGAAATAGTCAAAAAGGAGAAATAATACAAAGGCTCTCCTTCATTTCTTATATAATTCAAGGACATTTACTGACTGCTTACAGAATGAGTATATTCCTTAGTTAATTCAATAAAACTACCCTAAATGATTATTATACAGCAGGCCACTTTGGGGCTGCAAACATGATTTTGATACAGTCCCTGCAGTTATATTTATATGGATAAGAATCTGCTTAATAAATTGATGGTAGCCAAAACTTTCCTGAACTGAGACTTGAGAAATGATTTGTAATTGTGAAATTTAGTTAATTTTTACCCACACATCCATTTGTAGGAATTTATGAATTCCTAGTTTAAATAAATTTACCATAATTAGTAGACAGTCAATTAATTTTTCTCAATAGAAAAAAATAACTCATAGGCAGTCCCCAATCTAGGAATGCTTATGCACTAAGAGTTTGTTGTTTGAAACCCAGAACATTTTCCAGGGAGAAATGGTGCAATGATGGAGACTAAAGCACTATTTTAAAAAATAACCAATGTGATTAATGTCAGATTAAGTTCTGCATTTTGAGGACATGCTTCCATGTTATACAGGACGGAACATAGAAGGAGAAGGGGTTGCCAGACTCTTGGTAACAGGCCAGTCTTGCAAATATTTGAAATAGGAGAAGTTTGCACTAGTTTTCACCTTTCTCCACCCTTCTAGTATCTTCTGGGTCCCACTGGGATGTCTCTCCCGGGCCTATCCTAATACACAGTGAATTGAGTTCCCATAATTTCCCATCTTCCCACCCTCCCCTCTCCCACCTCCAAACCACACTCCTGTTTCTTCTAGACAATAGTCTCAACCCGTTGGGAGAGAAGCAGTATGAATGCGCTAAAACTCATGACTCAGCCCTTTAACCCTCAGGATGAACCTTTAATTGGGGAAATAGCAGCCAGTAGAGCCTGGAGCTGCAGAAACCACGAATGCCCTTTCAGGGACAACATTTGTGGGCAGGGTTGTGCCTTTGGCAGACAGGACTTGCTGGTGTGTCTGTCAGTGGGTCGAACTTCTTCACTTGTTCTTTTCTCAGCATCCTGACCGAACTTCTGGACTCCCTGGGGTCTTTGTGAATGACAGCCAGGGAACCACAGGGGACCAGGTGAGGGGAGTTGATGGCATTTGTGGGTTTGGGTTGTTTGTAAGTACAGTCTTTGTGTGCTGAGCACTGTCTGTTTGGATCGCAATAAATGGAAGGGATATAGCTGGAACTTCCTGTTATCCACAGAAGCATCCTAAATAGTGTATATATTTCCAGTTACTCATTTGTCTGCCTGCCTCGGGACTGAGTTACTCAAGAACAAGAGTTACGTCTTAATTACCTTGAAAACCTCAAGTCCAAGCACAGTGCCTTGACACCCAATAAGAATCAATAAATATTTTTTGCCATTTGCAGCAACATTGATGGACCTAGAGATTATCATACTAAGTGAAGTCAGCCAGACAAAGACAAATATCATGTGATACCACTTATATGTGGAATCTAAAAAAAAATGATACAAATGAAATTATATACAAAACAGACCCACAGACATAGAAAACAAACTTACAGTTACCAAAGGGGAAGCGGGGGAGAGGAATAAATTAGGAGTTTGGGATTAACATATACACACTAGTATATATAAAATAGATAACCAACAAGATCCTACTGTATAGCACAGGAAACTATACTCAATATTTTGTAATAACCTATAAGGGAAAAGAATCTGAAAAAAAAATAGAGATATATGTATACGTATAACTGAATCGCTTTGCTGTACAGCTGAAACTAACAGCATTGTAAATCAACTGTACTGCAATGAAAAAGAAATAAAAAATAAAATTAAAGAAGAATCAAATATTTTTCAGGTGCATGCTGGATGAATTTTGGCAGGAAAGAGAATGGAAAATGCTCTTTAAGATCAGAGGGGTATGAGGAAGAAAGGGCATTAGAAAGGTTGGGGAAAGAGCAAGGACTGAGTAGATTGACATTAGAGAAAAATTAGATTGCGGTTGCTTAGCTATCTCAGCCTCTCGGTTGTGTTCGGGGTGAGGCCACAGCCCAGAGCTCGGTAGGCAGCTTGTCTTATATGCTCCTTGATGGGACTACAGAAATGGTTAAGAAATGGGGCACGCTGTCCAACAACTCAAAGCCTAAAAACGAAGATGGAATCTGCTGCCTGTTCTCCCTGAGCCCAACCTGGTGTTTTAGCCTTTGGTCCGTGTGCAGTGGGTTTATTTTGCCAGGTGAGTGGCGTGCCCAAGGCCACTCAGCAACTGAGAGTCTGTTTCTGGAAGGACACTGAAGTCTTACGCTCTGCCCCATGCAGATGGCGGCCACATTTTCTGCAGTGAAAATCAAGTCATATGCCGGACAAAGCATTTTCACTGCTTCTGGGTGTGACGGACCCTCTGAGAGTTACGGTTAAAATGATGAAATAGAAATTTCTGAGACACTGAGTGGTTTATGGAGACAACAGGACTAACACATTTTCAGAGGGTCCATGAGGTAGACTATGTTATTTGTTCTATGTCCAGTTGTGAAGTGTGGCTTCAGCTGCATGTATTTTGAAGTGACCTTCCCTAAGCAATTGAGAGCAAAGGAGCTGTTTGTGGACAACCGGAATTCGTTGAGTGCCCTGCTGAGTTACCAGTAACTAGATGGATGGCCAGACAAAGCGAAATATAAATGGAAGGCATCACCAAGTATTAGAAATCTACACAGGATCAAGTCTCCTATAGGAGATGCATTAGGAATTCAGACAGAAAGTTCCGGTTAAAAGTTTAGCGTTTGTGGGTTGAAAATGTTAGCACAGGGGAATGCTTTACCTTCCATCAGGGAGCAAAGTTTACATTTAGAACCTGGCTCGTCTTCTAGATTCCTTATCTTATTCTCTTTTGACTGTACTGCATGCCTTCTAGCAAGGTATAATTTGGATGTTTTGGGGTCACATACTAATTTAATGTGCTAATAAATCCCAGCACAATTTTCAAATAGGTTGATGGTTTAGAATGAATCAAGAATCAGGAAAGACTGTATCACTTTTAGGAGAAAATACTATCCAAAAAAACCAAATAGTCTTATACTTGATTTTGTGCTACTTTGTCGAGTAAAAACTAGGAGGATTATGTTTACACAGAAGAAAGTTTAAGGAGTGAGATGAATCCTTTTTTTCTACGAATTAGTCAGCTGGGCTTGGTGGAGATAGTGCAGAAAAGTGAAATGGAACAAATAGAAGGGAGAAGAAAGTGTGAGTTATTTCAGTCAGCCTGTGGGGAAAGCAGAATAGAAAAATTGGCTATCCAGTGAGTGACACGGTTTTTTCCCTTGATCAGTGTTCAAAGTGGATTTCTAAGGAGATATTGATGCGGCTGCCCTTTTCATATGGCTGTGAGTGAAAGAAGGAAACAAAGTCGTAATAATTGGTTGAGAGAGGTATGGCTTTCTGCGTAGAGAAAAACATGATAGGAGACTATTAAATAATGAATATTTATTGCTTAATGCTTCTTAGCCTGGAGGAGACACTTTCTGAATATTTTTAACATTTCCCCTTTCTAACATTTCACCTGTCAGAATTGAATAGTTCACATGTAAACTACATTGTTTTGGTTTAGCTAACAAAGAGTGATAAGATATGAATAGTTTGTGACAGCCCCGAACATTGATAACAGAAGACATTAATGCCTGCAGACACAACCTACATGGTAAAATTCTGGGAGCAAAAATGCTTATTATGTTAGGCCAACGTGCTTTGACCTAGTTTTGCTTTTCTGCTTGGAAATTATGTCAGGATTCGTTACATCATTCCTGTGGATGAGCAATTTCACATTCTTGTTTATTTCAGCGTCATTTTATTCATTTTGTGTATTTAGTTCTGACCTCCAGGAAGCCAAACTAATCCTCATGGACTTGCCTTTTCCTTTTGAAATGAGTCTTCTGCATGCTAAAGAGAGAGGATTTTATGTATTAACAAAACAATCTAAGATGCAGTCTTCAAAGACATTCATTTCTCCTTGATTGGGAGCCACTGCCCTCTTGAAGGCTCCAAGAGGCTGGCCAGTTTTCTGCTGATCTGAAGTAGTGTTCCTTTCTTTGTCTTATGGGGATGGAACAGATTACTGTGGCATAGTTGAATAACAAAAAAATTAAATAAGACGGGGAGGTTGATGGGATACTTCTCAGCCCATCATCCTGAAGTTTGTCCATTGCATATTTCTGGTTTATTCATCCAGTCAAAACGGGCCCAACATATTTTTCCTATTTAACATTTTTATTGAATAATTTTCAAAATGAATTATTTCCTCAGTTGATTTCAAGCACATTTTTTTCCTGCCGTTTAATACTTTCTATCACTAGAGGAAAAAAACGTTTAATTCTTTCATACGTTTATGAATTCATATCTTCAAAGAGTGTGAGTTCTTCCAGTGATGATCTGACATCAAATTTACAAGTATAATTTGCTACCAAAAGACCTTGAACGGTTTTTGGTGCACACGTTTTGGCATTCCTTAGTAACAAATGTAATCAGGCAAGAGCCCACAGGAATATGTATTCGTGGTTCCTCTTCAAAAATCGACCGTTTGCTCTTGTTTTCTGATTAAATCCCTTTGTTGTTAGCTCCTTTGCAAATCCTCTGTCTGCAGGCAGAAAACCTAAGAAGGGGGCGTCCCCTTCAAAGCACTCCCAAACTGAATTTTAACCAGGTAAATTGCTGATTAGCTGTGGATCATTTAAAGAAACAGTATGAAAGTAATTGGGATAGACACAAGCCCTAACTGTGATCCCAGGGGGCTTCAAAAGTTGATTGAAACAGTCAACTCAGAGGATTGTTTTCCATGTCTGATCCTTATGCTAATTTGAATACTAGCATCTTGAAGAAAAACTTCTTCAGAAGATTTCTGGAATCCCTAATTGGTATACAAACACTGTCACTTCTAAGCTACCCGAAGTGGTGAAATATACCCTGTGGCTCCTATGATGATATTTATTTCTAGGTGTTGATGGCAGACTCCCGGCAATTTTTTCAGATTGTCATAGGCAGATACAAATATATTTCCCTCATCTTACATAAATGGTGGCGTTCCGTATACCCTATTTTGCAACCTGTTTTTTTTTTTTTCACATTACAATTTTTCCTGGAGATCTTTTCATAACAGTGCACAAAGAGCTTCCCTCCGTCTTTTTTTTTTTTTTTAGAAATTCGCGTTCTTTCTTTCTTTATTTATTTATGACTGTGTTGAGTCTTCGTTTCTGTGCGAGGGCTTTCTCTAGTTGCGGCAAGCGGGGGCCACTCCTCATCGCGGTGCGCGGGCCTCTCACCGTCGCGGCCTCTCTTGTTGCGGAGCGCAGGCTCCAGACGCGCAGGCTCAGTAATTGTGGCTCACGGACCCAGTCGCTCCGTGGCATGTGGGATCTTCCCGGACCAGGGCTCGAACCCGTGTCCCCTGCGTTGGCAGGCAGATTCTCAACCACTGCGCCACCAGGGAAGCCCTTTTTTTTTTTTTTTTTAACAACTGCATAGCATTCCGTAGTGACAATATACCGTAATTTACTTGATCCTTTCCCTACTGGTCACATTGGTTGGGTCCAATCTTTTGCCATTAAAACAATGAACATAGAGAAGCCTTGTGCATTCGCCAGTTTGTGTGGAGGATGTGTGTCTGAATTGTAAATCCCCAGGAGCGAGATTGCTGGGTCAAAGGGTGTATTGCGGTTTCTCGTTTTGATGAATAACTAAATTTGCCTACCCAGGGTGTGTGAGTGCTTCCTCAGAGCCTCCCCAAGACAGGGCGTCGTCCACCGTGTACATCTTTGTCTACTTGATACATGAAAAGAGGTATCGCTGTGTACATTTCTCTTGTGAGTGATGTTGCGCAACTTTGCGTATATTAAGGGCCATTTGCATTTCTTGTGCAATGTCTGTTTACATCTTCCATTTCAGATTGTTCTTGACATTCATTCTCCAGTCTACCTACCTTTCTAATCATTCACCAAAGAGATACAGCTTGTTGCCTTTCCCCAAGTAGGTTCGAAATAATCCAAAAGGGGCTCCTGTAGTAATGTAGCTAATCCTAAAGATTTTATATGAATGGAAGTGGGGCTGGTTCACAGCATACATTCACGTGAGAGTCTGGATTTCTAGGCCTGTTGATCACTTTCTCTTCTACTCTCTAGCCAGTGAATGTCGGGAGGCTGAGCT
The DNA here is from genome assembly GCF_028021215.1 of Eschrichtius robustus. Classification (NCBI taxonomy): domain Eukaryota; kingdom Metazoa; phylum Chordata; class Mammalia; order Artiodactyla; family Eschrichtiidae; genus Eschrichtius; species Eschrichtius robustus. Next base: position 8,684,503 of record NC_090845.1, on the reverse strand, counting down.
TTATAAAGTAAAGATAACCTCCAGAGTGTTGAAAGCTTGCTATCGAGGGTCTAATTTGGGGAGAATGCTTACGTCGTTAGTACTCAGTTTGTTGGAATTGTGACCATTTTCCAAGGAAGTAAGAGTTTCCACTTGAAATACTCAAGATCCTGGAAAGTCTTTAAGGAAATAGTTTCCACTTTTCCTCTCAGATTGCCAAATGTCAAGATGCACCATTGATAAAATGATTTTAATATTTCTGCACAGTGTGGTGGTTCTCTGTCACCCTTATTGAAGACTGGGGCTTTATGTTCAAGACCAACAAGAGGAGAACGGTTGCACTGGTCTGAGGTTTCAATGTATGTTTTTTCATTTAATAAGGAAGATCATTTAGTGCTTATAAATATGCACAGCAAGTCCTTATCATTTTATGGAAATGATCCAACTACTCAATCGTGTGTGATTACACTTACCTCCCCTGTAAAATGGAAATAAAATGCAAATAATAATCATAGTACCTATACTCTAAGGTTGTTATAAAGATTAAGTGAGTTACTGTTCGTCTACCACTTAGAATAGCACCTGATACAGAGTAAGTACTCTATAAGTGTGTGTTGACTAAGTTATAAAATGGTGGTTGTCAAGAACTGTGAAGTGTCTGAGACTTTATCCCACTTGCACACCAGCAACTTAGCCTGCCACTGTTTCTTGGATGCTGGCAGAAGACATGAGACTCCTGGGTCAGAGACAAAGGACTGTATTACTCATGGCACTGCAAGTGGCATGAGCTTCGGGTTCACATTCGTTCTCCTTGCCTCCCAGGTTCCCCCAGGACAACACAGAGGACCCCAGGTAGATGTTGTGCGGGCGGGAGAATTGCCTCCCGGGTGTGGATCCTGAGCTGAGAGACTCTGAATCTCTTGTCATTGGTAGTAAGCACACACCTGCCCATTGCTCTGGAGGGAGACATTATCTCTACCTCCCAAGGTTGTTTGCTAGATAAAAGGCCTTGAAAAGATCATCAGGAACAAGGGCCACCGGTGCCTCTGCTCCTAAGATGTGCAAAATGCAAGGCATCCATGGAGAATTTTCCCCCAGTGGTAGTCCAATGAAGTATCTTGACCTTTGCTTCTCAGAGCCCTAAGACTTCTGCAGAGCTGCCCAGGGCAGGAGGAGAACCATGTTGCCCAGACACAGGAAGAGGGAAGACACGCAAGAGTAAGAACCATCCTCTAGTTCCCTGCCTTTCCAGCAAGAAGAGCTTGGATGTGTTCTGCTTTTCTGCTCTTCCAAAATGTTGGGCTTCTGGTTAAGCTTTCCTTGGAATAAAGGGATCTTTCTTTAAAAGAAAAGAAAAAAAGAAAATGCCAGGTCTAGTACAGTGGTGTTTGACATTTTGACAGTGATAAAATTGTCGAGAGAATCACTCCAGGCAGTAGATTTGGAAGCACAGTATCAGAGATCCTCCAATGAGGCCCCTAATGTGCCACTTCCTAGCGCTGTGACCTTGGGTTGATTCCTTAAGCCTCCCAAGTTTCCTTACCTATAAAATGGAAATGCTATTACCAACTCGTAGGGTTTATGTAATAACTAAAGGAAGAATGATATATAAAAAATGAAGTATAAAGCACTTAGAGTATTGGTTACATATCAGGCATTTAAGAAATGTTAGATTACCTTCTCTTTTGGTGGAAACAAACTAAAGGTTTCAGAGAAGTCTTGGTTTTATGGATATTTCCACCTGTTAGCCTTGGAATGAATACATACCTACCCACCCAGAGGCATGCATGGGTGGACACATGTACACACAGTGGAGTAACGTATTATATGGATGGAATGCTCTAAAGCCATCTATCTCTTCAGGCAAATATCTGTGTGTGTGCATGTATATATAAAAATATCCCTGTAAGGCGTGAGGAAACTAATTTGTTGCTGAAAAATATACCTTTGTAGGACAAATTCTCCTAATATGCTAAAATAGTACCAAATCTTATTGATGAACACGATCAATCATCATTAGTTATCATATGTTAAAATTATTCTTTTTTCTTTAAAATATTTTCACGTACTCTCTTTCATTGTTTTTTTTTTTTTTTTTAAATTTAATTTATTTTATTTTTGGCCGCGTTGGGTCTTCGTTGCTGCGCGCGGGCTTTCTATAGTTGTGGCGAGCGGGGGCTACTCTTGGTTGCGGTGCGCGGGCTTCTCATTGCGGTGGCTTCTCTTGTTGCGGAGCACGGGCTCTAGGTGCGTGGGTTTCAGCAGCTGTGGCACGTGGGCTCAGTAGTTGTGGCTTGTGGGCTCTAGAGCACAGGCTCAGTAGTTGTGGCTCACGGGCTTCGTTGCTCCACCGCACGTGGGATCTTCCTGAACCAGGGCTCGAACCCGTGTCCCCTGCATTGGCAGGCGGATTCTTAACCACTGCATCGCCAGGGAAGCCCAAGAAAATTATTCTGACACTTGCTAAAACAGTAAGGAAGACTTTATTCAGGACTACTGCAGCAGCCGTAGGGGAGGGAGGTTGGACTCAACTCTGAATACAACAGAGACAGCTGGGAATTTATAGCCAAGGAGCAGAGCGAGGGGATCAGTGGATGGAAAATAACTAAGAGGAGACATCAAGGGTTAGGGGGATTCTTGCTAAACCAACCTAACAGGATTCTTAACTGAAGACAGGCCGCAGTGATCAGATATCAAGGGTGGAGGATTACCTCTACACTGACTTAGCACAGGATTCTTGCTAACATTGGGCTGTGCAGGCACAGCCAGGACAGAGGCCACGGTTGAGGCCTAGTCCAGAGGAGAGCTCAGAGGAGCCTGACTAAAGTTTGGTCAAGGAAAGTCTTTGTCACATAGCATCATACAAGAAAGCTTTTCCTCTTCATCTATTTTATTCTTTAGAATGGTTAAAATCTTGTACATACTACATACCTTATATTTAAAACTATCTCAGAAATGAAATTACATTTATACTCATGTTTATGTGTTTATATCCTTGAAGCAAAAATGAGATGCTAAGCAGAACAGTAAATACTACAAAAGGTAGAAATGGAAAAGAATGTATTTTACAGGGCATGGTGCCTAGAATTGCCACGACTGAGAGCTGAGACCATAAAACTGACCAACCCTACAACTGTGAACGTGGCTATTTGGATGCTCTTGTTTCCCAGGGCTCTGCTGATAAAGGAATATGGTTTAAATTTTTTTTTCTATTTTAAAATAATTCTAGAGCTATAGGAAATTGCAAAACAATGTACAAGGAGGTGCTATGCACTCTTCACCTACCCCATCCTCCATCTTTAACCCCTGGCAACCAATAATCTGATCTCCATCTCTATAATTTTGACCCTTCAAGAATATTATATAAACGTAATCATATGTAAGATTGGCTTTTTTTCCCCCACTCAGCATAATTCTCTGGAGGTTCATCCAAGTTGTTGTATCTATCAGTAGTTTGGTCCTTTTCATTAGTGAGTAGTATTCCATGGTATGGATGTACCACAGTTGAACCATTCACCCTGTTGAAGGATATCTGGGTTGTTTCTAGTTTGGGGCTATTACAGATAAAACTGCTATGAGCATTTGTGTACAGAATTTTGTGTTACCGTGAATTTCCGTTTCTTTGGAATAAGTGACCATGGAGTGTAATTGCTGGGTCACGTGGTAAATACATATTTCGTTTTGTAATAAACTGCCAAACAGTTTTCCAGAGTGGCCGAATCATTGTACATACCCACCAGCACAGTATCAGTGATCCAGGTTTTCTGCATCCTCCCCAGCTTTAGTTGTTGACCCTATTTTTATTTTAGCCATTCTAGTAGGTGTATAGTGGTATCTCATTTGTATAGGTTTTTAAAAGGTGAAGAAATGCTTCATAATCCAATGTAGGTGTGTTCGTATCTCCCAGGTAAAATTCTCACACCCAAATGGGCCTATATCCCAGGTTTGGGTGCCCATCTGGGCACTGGTGATAACACTAATCTCTTCAAATTTGTTATTCCACATTATGGCTGAAGCTTAGTGGTTAATGGAGGACGATAACAGCCCTTGTTTCTTAAATAGCTTATACTCAATACTTTAAAATATGAATTGAACACACAAAATTAAAATAAGACTTCATGCAAGTGTGGTTTTGTTTTACTTCGTATTGATGTTTTATCACTTACACTGGATATCATGATTATCTTAACAGATAGAAAATTGGATAGATAATAAAATACCTTTATAAAATGAGTTATATCTGTATGTGCATAGAAAATTTTATTGAGAAATTGGCACAATACTGGATCTTCCTCTGACTTGTTTCTCTTAATTCTCCATTGGTAGAGGTTTTAAGGCATTTAAAAACTTTAAAACAGGCAAGAGAAAATGCAGTCTGTTTTTAAAATTTAAATTATATGGTGAAAACAATTTATTATTTATAATGCTACATTTTTTCCTTTAAATTATATTTACAGGGTAAAAGTATACTTTATTATATCTTAATATATTACATAAATATATTTTTCTATTTTAGAATTAAAAGATAGTAAAAAATAATCACTGTATGAAATACTATTAGTGGTAGATTCTTATCAGTATTAGAATTAAAATATATATTTTATTTATTTATTTTTTTAAGAGGGTATTAAATTGTTTATTTATTACACATGATAATGGATGATACACAAGCTTCATTCCCATCTATATCTGGTACCATAATCTAATTTAGATATATTGCATAGGATGTGCCAACAATCATATTAATAATCAAAAAACTCCATGACTTTGCTTGGGTGACCCTTTTTTCACGGTGAACTCCAGGTCACAATGCAGTAACTGTCAGTTCAACTACACCAAGGTTTCGGAAGACAATAGCTTCTCCACCAAAGCAGGCTGTGAATAAATTTTGAATGGAACCTGGCATCACCCTGAAGGAATACTAACTTCACACTGTTGGGGTAGTTTACCAAAATGGCTTCAGAGTAGACTAACTTTACACAGCACATTTAAAAAAAAGACACATTTATTCAGCGTCATGATCAGACTATTACATTTAGCAATCAACAGCATGGGTGCAAAAAAAAAAAAAAAAAAAAAAAATCTACATTAAAACCCTTTGTTGGAATGCTTTACACTTTCCACAGAACAGAAACTAAAATAACCTGTTATACAGTTAGTCACAAGTACAGTCCTCGAGTTTTTTTGCCCATACACATGAGTATTGTCTAAAACATGTCTTCTTTGTAGCAGCTAGGCCCTGCCACCACTGTGCTTGGCTGAGTTCACAAATCTGTTGTAACCTGTAGCTTCCCTGTCACTTCTCTGGCTCTCCTCTCCTGCTAAGCTTTGTTTCCTGGCATTAATCAAAACCTTCTGCCACTGCCATAGCTACTGCTGCTGCTGGAACCACCATAGCCACCTTGGTTTCGGGGTTTGGCAAAGTATTGGCCTCCACCACCATAGGGGCCAGAACTTCTGCCTCCAAAGTTTCCTCCTTTCATGGGTCCAAAATTTGAAGATTGATTGTTGTAACTGCCAAAATCATTGTAGCTTCCACCACCTCCAAAATTGCTTCCATCATTACCAAATCCGTTATAGCCATCCCCACTGCCGCCATATCCACCACCACCGCGGCTGCCACCAAAGCCACCTCGACCACTGAAGTTTCCTCCACGACCAAAGTTGTCATTCCCACCAAAACCACCTCCACGACCACCACCAAAGTTTCCAGAACCACTTCGACCTCTTTGGCTGGATGAGGCACTAGCCATCTCTTGCTTAGATAGGGCTTTCCTTACTTCACAGTTGTGGCCATTCACAGTGTGGTATTTCTGAATGACAATCTTGTCTACAGAGTCATGGTCATCAAAGGTTACAAAAGCAAAGCCTCTCTTTGTGCCACTGCCTCGATCAGTCACGATTTCAATCACTTCAATTTTCCCATACTGTTCAAAATAATCTCTTAGATGATGTTCCTCAGTGTCTTCTTTAATGCCACCAACAAAAATCTTCTTCACAGTTAAGTGGGCACCAGGTCTTTGAGAATCTTCTCTTGAGACGGCCCTCTTTGGTTCCACCACTCTTCCATCCACCTTGTGTGGCCTTGCATTCATGGCCGCATCCACCTCCCCCACAGTGGCATATGTGACAAACCCGAAGCCTCTGGAGCGTTTGGTGTTTGGATCCCTCATTACCACACAATCTGTGAGCGTTCCCCACTGCTCAAAATGGCTCCTCAGACTCTCATCGGTTGTTTCAAAGCTCAAACCTCCGATGAAGAGCTTCCGCAGCTGTTCGGGCTCTTTGGGTGAGAAACACTTATTGTTCCTTCTGGTCGCAGCAAGCCACGTGCTTCTCCGCACTGGGGGAGGCGGTATGTTGGGTGCTGGGTGGGCCGAGAAGCGCCGAGCGCATGCGTCCCTCACTCCATTCGACGCACGCGCAACAAAAGGACTAGGAGGGAGGAGTACATCGCCAATATCGACTACAAATGCTCTTTAAGAAAGTCGCCCACTCTGACTTAGACATGACGGCAGTGGAGGGGGGGCGGGGGGGGAGACGTCAACGATGCTTACTCGGCGGCGTCCACGGGCAGAAAGAAGTAATCTGCCGAACGTATCTCAAAATATATATTTTATATGTACATATAAATTACGAAGTGCCTGAGAAAAGGATAAACTGTAACCTCATGTGAAAATTAAATATTCCTGTATCAGTTATACAATTTAAATTGCACTTTATTTTTCACCCTTCCCTCATTTTGTTAGTAACAGAATGTAAGTTGGTACAGTGTGCTCAAGGATTTGGACAATAGTTACCATTAATTCACAGCTATTATGGCCGTGCCTGTAAATTATGCCGTTGAGCTGTATTATAATACAAATCCCCCAGGAATGCTGAAGCCTTCCTTTCTCAGGAGTAGAGATTTATAAACTGCCTGGAGATATCGCTATTTCTAGATGAAGGTGTGTCCTGAAGTGTTCTTGTTCTTTTCTGTGCACTTAATGTTCCCCGCAGACTAAACTCAAGTGATGCTTAAATACAGCAAAGGCTCTTGGGAGTGTATGAGTTTTAATAAGAAAATTTACCAAGAAAAATACACTGGAAAGCAGATTGACTCCCCAAATAATAGAATACATTTGCAAATGTATTTGTTTCATAGTATGACAAATAATACTCAAAAATACTTGAAAATGCTTGACTCTATTTCAAAAGTGCCCAAAGGGCTTTGTAGATTATGTTGAGAGAAGGCTTTAGAGGAAGAAATATTATATCCATATGAGCTAAGAAAATGATCCTCCTTTGTTTATAGGATTATATAGAGGAATTTTTACTTCTAAAGTGAGAATACAAATCACTATATAGGCTAAAATCGCCCTTCTTGTAGGAAATGATACCAGTTTTCTTCGTGTAGTATTCTTTCAGAAAGCCTCAGTGAAGTTATAACATTATAACTTCAGGCATCCTTCATTTAACTTCATTTAAGATCTATGTTATGGTGACTTTATGCACGCTTCCGTTTCCTACACAGTCCTTATGAGCAGAGCAAGAGGTTCATTTATTTTTGGAGTTATGTAGCAAAGGGTTGCTGGATCCAAAATAACATCTTTCTAATTTCCATTATTGCCTGACAAGCTCTATTTTAAAGGTACAGTATCGTGGGATAAACCTAATAATGTGACCTTGGTCCCCAATCGTGCTCATATTTGCCTTCCCTTCTTCCTTTATATATAAGGTGACCTTTTAGGGGTACAGTATCTTCTTACAAATCGTGATCGATTTGCTGAGGTTATCACAGCAGCTGAACATCCACTCAAATCCATAAAATGTCGGTAAAGAAAAAAAAAGCCTTTGATTTTTGGCATTTCTTTTAAACGCCCCTTTTTAAAGAAATTTATTTATTTTATTTCATTTATTTTTGGCTGCGATGGGTCTTCGTTGCTGCCCACGGGCTTTCTCTAGTTGCGGCGAGCGGGGGCTACTCTTCGTTGCGGTGCGCGGGCTTCTCATTGCGGTGGCTTCTCTTGTTGCGGAGCGCGGGCTCTAGGCGCGTGGGCTTCAGTAGTTGTGGCGCACGGGCTCAGTAGTTGTGGCTTGCGGGCTCTAGAGCTCAGGCTCAGCAGTTGTGGCGCACGGGCTTAGTTGCTCTGTGTCATGTGGGACCTTCCCGGACCAGGGCTCGAACCCGTGTCCCCTACATTGGCAGGCGGATTCTTAACTACTGCGCCACCAGGGAGGCCCCTAAACACCTCTTTGAACTGAGTCCTTGAAACCTGTACAGTGGAATTTTCCCCAATGCGTAGCACAAAGCTTATTTATCTACCTGTTGAATGGATGGATTACTGAATTAATGAATGGAAAGTGAATTTTTTAAATGGAACTTACTGGTTATTTGGGATAAAATGACCCATGTAGTGGAACATCGTCACGGAAGCTGTGGGGATTTTCAAATACTCTAGCTGGTACTAAATCTCATTGGAGCCCCTCAAGTTATAACAGGATAAGCAAGTAATATTTAATATAAGAAAAAAATTGTCAGTCTTAAACATGTATATAGCAGAAGTAATTCATTTTTTTTCCCCTGATAACAAAGCCTTCTAAAAGCATTTTATTGTACTAGTGTACAAGAGTTTCGAGGTTTTTAATTTTGAACCAAGGGTAGAAAACGTAATATCAAGAAATGAAGAATACTTCGGATTCGTTCCAGCCTAAGGCAATGGCGTGCCACTAGATTTTAAATTATTGTGTTCTTCATAATTAATGTCAAGGTAGAGTCTTCCCTATGGTTCCTAATTTTCTTGTTAAAAATACATACTGCCTTATGTTTTTAAATTTCAGGTTTTCTCATGGAGCTCTTGTCTAATGATCATTTTAAGAATCTCTGTATAAAGAGTAAGCATTTATCATTCATATTTATATATATGAATATATTTTTTCTTTTTAATTCCCAAAGACTACTTTTGGCCTTTGCCCAAATATCTTTTTTGTTTGTTTGTTTTTTGTTCTGTTTTGTTTTAAATTTTTTATTTTATGTTGGAGTATAGTTGATTTGCAATGTTGTGTTAATTTCAGGTGTACAGCAGAGTGATTTAGTTATACATATACCTATTCTTTTCCAGATTCTTTGCCCATATAGGTTATTTCAGAGTATTTAGTAGAGTTCCCTGTGCTATACAGTAGGTCCTTGTTGACATTCTATTTTATATATAGGAGTGTTTGTGTATGTTCATCCCAAACTCCTAATTTATCCCCTCCCTCACCTTTCCCCTTTGGTAACCATAGGTGGTAACCTCACCTTTCCCCTTTGGTAACCATAAGTCTGTTGTCTAAGTCTGTGAGTCTGTTTCATGTTTTGTAAATAAGTTCATTTGTATCATTTTTTTAGATTCCACATATAAGTGATATCGTATGATATTTGTTTAAGAAAGAATATAATACTATCTGGACAGGTTAAAAATCTCCAACACTTACCTATAAATGTTAACTAATGCTCTCCTTTTCATTTGCTAAATTGCTGCATAAGTCGTTTAAAGATTATGTTACCATTGACATTGAGACCTCATCATTATCACTTTCGAAAACACACCCCGATCTTTGGGGTTGAACCATCATAGCTGCTTTAAGCTAAAAATCTCTCCGCATGGGCTCCTATCACAGGCTCGCCAGAGAATCTACATCCCTGCGAGTGAAAGGTCTGGTCCACCTCTTCAAACCTGATGCAATTTGAATTCCTATAATATCACCAGCATCTAAGGGCCCCAGGAATGCTTACACGGCAGGGGGTTCTGCCGAGGTCCATTCCAATTTGGGACAGCATTTGCGGGTACAGTTTGTCCATAGGTGAAATCTGTGTGTGTCTCCTGATTGCCCTTCTACACAGCACAGAACACCTGCAGTTACTCTGTTCTCTGACAGCACTTCAAAGACAAAGCTAACAAGACCTTCTGGGGGCATTTTTCTAGGTTAAATATGCCCAGATGTGTTTGATTTGGACTGTATCCTTTAGGAGCAAGCAATGTTCATAAGTACAAATGCCCAACAGTTAAATGATCTGTCCATGGGAAAGACTCACCTGATTGGAGGAAAGAGGTACCATTTGGCTTCCAATACCCAGTGACCTTAAGACCAGTATTTTCACTTCTCGCTGTCTGGATTATAGGGACTTTGCCTAGCTTACTTCTGGAATGGAAATTCTGAGTCTTTACTAGTGAGCGAGCAATAACATGATGGCCGGCATTTAGGTACTAAGAAAAAAATCAGTAATGGGCGAGGTTTGAATTTTATTCCTTTGCTTGTCTGATACTCCATGGACATGTGCAGTATCGTGTTGATGTGTATTACAGGAGTGAAAATATTAATCAAATGAAGGAGTCCTAAGATGGAAGAGAAGAAAATAGGGGGCTGATGTGTAGGAAAAGAAGAGTGCGTGAGGTATCAGGAGCTTTCTTCAGCTATTTGGCAAGTTGAAGGCCAAATTTTATTTAGAGCCCCTTAAGAAATTACATCATTTTTATATAAAAGACTAACACTCTGGAAAATACACACAGTGTGTTGGCAATACGATATGTAAGGGTTGACAGATCAAGCCAGTATCTAACGAAAAGTAAGGTTGTGAAGACATAGATCTGAAACTCGGGGGGCATGTCTTTGTTCCCCATCTAGCACCGTACTCGGCATATACCAGATGCTCTACAAATATTTATTGGGTAAATGGTAGGATGAGCGTATAGAGGCCGACTGATGCCCTGAATGGCATTGCTGAGACTCAGGGGCGTCCCTTTGGCCTGTAAGAAAAGTTTGTGGGCTGCTTAACTCATTTCAAAAAACTCAAAGGAAATTGGATAGTCATTACTTAAAAGTGATTATTTTCATCAGACACTTCTAAACCGGGGGATGTGTGAAGTTAAAAGTGAAGAGGCTTTTAAATATATTATGCTAAGTGAGAGAAGCCAGCCATGAAGGGCCACATATTGAATGACGTATTTATATGAGATGTGCAGAATAAGCAAATTTTATAGAAACAGAAAGTAGGTTAGCGGTTGTCAGGAGCTGGGAGGAGGGGAGAATGGGGCGTGACTGCTACTGGGTGGGACGTTTCTTTTTGGGGTGATGCCGGTGTTCTGGAATTAGTGGTGATGGTTGCATATCTCTGCGAAGACACTAAAACCCACTGAACTGTACACGTTACGTGGTTGAGTTTGTGATGGGTGAATTATATTTCAATGAAGCTGTTTTTAACAAAGACAACCACTACCCCTCCTCCCCTTAAACAAGGGAAGGGGGATGGCAGTGGTTAAAAGGTCAGGAACCACTTGCTAATTGTTTGGTAGATTTTCTCCCGGATTTTAAAATACTCCTATTCTGTCTCTCTGAAGGGTATAAGCAGAATATTCCCACAACCATAGAGACTGGAGGTTGACCCTGATATTGGTTACTTTCTTCCTTCCTCATTCCCCCCAAATTAGGAAAAAGTGTGTGTGTGTGTGTGTGTGTGTGTGTGTTTAAGTGTAACAAGGGCGGTAGTGCTCAGAGCTAGGTCATGAGACTTCCAGGATCTATGGACAGACCCGAACTCCTAGGGGGGCAAAGTTTTGGGCTGTTTGCACCATTCTCATACCACATAAATCTAGGCCAGGGTTCAGCACACTTATTCGTAACGGCCAGATAGTAAATATTCTGGGCTTTGAGGGTCATGCAGTCTCTGTCAGAGCTCCTCAACTCAGCCATAAACAATCGGTAAGCAATTGGAGGTGACTGTGCTCCGAAAAAGCTTTTTGTCGACTCTGAAATTGGAATTTCATATCATTTTCCTGGGTCACAAAATATGCTTTTGATTTTTTTTTTTTTTTAACCACCTAAGAACGTAAAGACCACTTGTAGCTCGCAGGCCACAGAAAACAAGCAGAAGACTAGATTTGGCCTCGGCCGAAGTTGGCAGACCTCAGGGGAATAGCTTAGAAAGGTACTAGGATTAATCAGCACTTTGTTGTGCAGCATGTCACATTCCTTAAGCCAGTGTACACACCTTAAAGCAGCAAATAATGCCACCTGTTTGAAGGCCGAGCTATTGAGAGACTTCATCGCCTTGTTAGCAAATAAAGAAAAATCAGCAAATAGTATCTTTTCTAAAGTGTGTTTAGGCTATAATAATGCTACCTTGTGTGGTTTTGAGATTTTTAAGTCAGGGAAGCTATGGATATCTTGAACATAGGCCATTGAGAAGTCTGCCAAGGCCGTGAATGTAAAGTCCTGGGAGTTTTTCATTGCCCCTGGCTGCTGAATTTTAACAGCAAAGTTATTCATTAAGTTCACATTTTTAAAAAGAAACTATCAACAATGCTTCTTTATAGTTTATCTGCATTTGATACACTTCCAGAAGGATGATCTTTGACTAATGAGTGCATCCATTGTTATTTTAATAACAAGTGATTTACAGAAAGAATAGCTCTTCCGCAAGTGTCCTTAAATCTGGACGTGGAAGTCCCCAATGTTCCAATCCGCGAAGGAGCAGTTGGTATTAGATGGCTCCTACAGGATGTGGCCATTAGAAATACATTGGAAATACTTCCTGGGTGATGGGCTGGATATGCAAAAGGAAGAAAACAGTTTGAAATATGTCAGCCATCTTATATCACAGTTTTTGAGTTTATTTTCTGATTTGAGCGCAAGTCAGAAGCTGAAGACCATGGAGACTTGGGGGAGGTCTGGCCCACTTCCTGCACCTCCCGCCCCCAAATAACCCTCCTTGGTTCTGTCATAGAAGTATTGAGATCTGTTAATTTGAAGGAAAGTGAAACCCATATTGACTAGGATCGTAATAAATAAGAAAATTCAGGAAAAAAATCAATTTTTGAGCTCACCACAGTTTTCTGCTTAAATTTCACTCTTTTAACTGATTTCTTTTGGTGCATAAATAAGTCAAGTGCCTGCTGAGGCCATAGTTCTCAGCAGACCTTGTAGATGTGCAAGATGAATTGAACATGGGTACCATCCTCAGGGGGCCTGTGGTTTACTGAACTTTACAGGAGAACCAACAGAAATATCCTAACAAATATAACAACTGCAGAACTTTCTTCCTGATCCTAAAACTCTTTTGTTGTTATTGGTCAGAGTAATGAATGCGGCATCCTAAGGGCAAATGTAATGATCTCCACATCATACCATAGTCTATTGTCAAGGCTAAAGTCTGCCTTAAAGAAGGTTAACTGTGACTTTGTTCTTGTGATAACAGAAGAGATAAAGAGATCATTTACAAAGCTACCTCCTGAAAAATTGAAAGTATTTTATGCAAGCTATTACCCGAATTCATTTCACGGTGATATTTAACTTTTTGCATAATCCAGTTTCTGTTATATGGGCCATCACTGTTTTTTTCCTCCTTGCAGCTTTATGAGTTAAATATTACTATTACTCTTTTACAAACGAGGAAGATGAGGCCTAGAAAGATTTAAAACATGCAGCAGGTACAAGAGGTGATGAAATACTGTCGGCATCCACTCGTCGTCCATCATCTGTGGGTTCAGCCAACTGCAGGTTGAAAATATTCTGAAAAAAGAAAATTCCGGAAGGTTCCAAAAAGCAAAACTTGAACTTGCCTCGCAGGCAACTATTTATGTAGCATTTACATTGTATTTGCCACTATTTACATAGCATTTGTATTGTATTCGGTATTATATGTAATCTAGAGATGACTGAAAGCATACGGAAGTTGTGCAGTAAGTTATATGCAAAAAATGGGCCATTTTAAATAAGGAACTTGAGCATTTGTGGATTTTGCTACAGGGTCCTGGAATCAACCCCCCTTGGATACTGAGGGATGGTTGTACTGAGAAAACTTCAAGTTCAGCCACGTCTGTTGCCTAATCCCCTTCTTACTCTTTGTACCTTGGCATATGACTTAACAATCACTGCTTCTAGTTTTCCTACGGAAAATGAAGGCGTGGAAGAGTATTCTGACTTAATCCTCTGAGCAACCCATTATAGGAAAATGAAGTCACTGGGGACTTAGTGAAGTGGATGAAACATTCTAGGTGTAGGAAAAAAGTTCTAAGCAGTTAAAAGACAGTTCAAGTGAAGTACATCAGATGGATGCATGAGCTGGAGAAGACGCCAAGCACTCAGTAAACCAGGTGGTGGAGGGTGGGAAGGCGGGTGAGCACCGAGAACTTGATACTTGATCATTAAGTGGAAGGTGATGAAAATCTTCCTAAGGGACAGTTGATCAGGGCAGGGATCAATTGTCCCTTGCCTAAGGGACAGTTGATCCCTTAGGCAGATTGACTGTAGATTCTCAAAGGGTTGAGACAGTCTGAGAGTCCCAGGATTGGAAACTTTATTTGGACTGATGTCACTGACCGGGGTCTGTGACCTAGGAGACAGATATTGCCAGGATGCCACCCATTGGTATGATTGTAGAGTAGACGAAGGGAAGGTGTATTAGCTTACTATGGCTGCGTAACAAATTGCCACACCCATTTGTTAGCTCATGGTTCTGTAGGTCACAAGTCTGGGTGGCCCGCTGTGTTCTCTGCTCAGGGTCTCATGAAGCTGAAATCAAGGTGTTGGCCGTGCTAGGCTCTGATCTGGAGGCCCTGGGGGAGAACCTCCTGCCAAGCTCACTCCAGTTGTTGGCAAAATTCATTTTCTTGCAGTTGGAGAAATGAACTCTCCATTTACTTGACAGCTGTCAACTGGGGTCCACTCTTCATTCCTAGGGGCCACCTACGTTCCTTCTCACGTGGCCATCCATTCTCAAAGCAGCAATGGCACATTGAGTCTTTCGCACATGTAGGATCTCTCTAAATTCTTCTGCCGTCAAGTGGAAAAAGCTTTCAGCTTTTAAGGGCCCGTGTGGTCGGGTCAGGCCCATCTGGATCATCTTCCCCTAACGTCAACTGTGCTGTGTATAACACAGCACAGTCAGGGCAGTGATATCTCATGTTCATAGGTTCTGGGGATTAAGGCAAGAATGCCACCGTTTTTGGCGTTCTGTCTCCCACAGAAAGTGATGAAGATTTTCAGCTTGGAAACGCTATGGCTTTTCCTTCCTCCCCGACACACTTGCTTCTTCCTGCAAGGAAATCTATGTCTTTGGGCGTTCTCTCTGTGACCTCCTCCTGGGTGCGGGTGCCGTGAAACACTGGAGGACAGATGGTCCATCGATCTGGGGCATCTTAAGGTTACTGGGAAAAGACGTGTTGGAGGCCCAGACGGCACAAGAGGGCAGCACAGAGCAAGAGCTCATAAGTGTTGAAACGCAGACTCCCCCACCGCCCGGCCCCGCCCCCCCCCCCCCCCACCGTCCTAGGCCTTTCAGAGATGATCTGTTCATCTGTCTTCAAAGCATCTTCTCACCCAACATGTGCCTCCTAACCCAGACCCCCACTGAGTCTTTAGTCAGAACATGGCAGATATAACATGAGCTGACCGTAGGCGTATCGCAGAAAGTCAACTCTGTAAAGATCTGCTTCTTGGAACCTTGGTTTCTCCAACTCGGAAATGGGCTGGAATTCATTCAAGGGTGAGACATTTAAAATGGAAAAATTCATCTTTTGAATTCCAGCAATGTAAAGGCCCCTATTTACAAGTCTGATGCTGTAGTGCAGTGTTTTCACAACCCCTTTTCGTTACTGATCCGCCATGGAGCCTTTTAAAACATTTTTGTCCTAATTGCCCCCTCCATGAAATTCTAATAGTACAACTACATCGTATATCTATTTACGTATATCTGTGCTTTGTCCATCAAAAGAGGAAGATTTTTTGCCACCAAGAACTAATTTTCTTTCCCCAGGGGCCGTATCTCCCTCGCTTGCAATGCATGTTGTAATGGGAAGAAAGAAATTGCTCACATTTTAATATTGTTAAATCTTCGGTTTACACGGTCTGTTTGATTTGGCAAGTGGCAGTAATACTTCAGTTGTACTAAAAGGTACTTAAGATGAGTGTTGAGGAATCAGAAGGGTCTCTGAACATGAAAAATCACCCAATCTTTTATATTTAATGTACCAACTTGCAAAATCAAATGTGAAGTCTGATCCCATTTTTGCGGATAAGATGTATAGAAAGATGGCTGGGAAGATCGATCTACCAAATGTTGCTTCTTAGGGGTTAGATTCTCTTCCAGGCATTTTGCTTTGGGGGAATTTTATAAATGAATCCATGTTATAATTGTGTCAAGAAAGGTACTATTAGAAGGGTAATCCATTCTCTTTTTTTTTGCCTTCAACATTTAGGATGTATAGGCAGTGTAAACGCAATCATTCACATGTAGCAGAAGGAGAAATTTTTTGCATGGTCCATTCATGACTCCTTTAGATCTCAAGAGGGCCTCATGCCTCCAAGTTTACTGTTGCATTCTTCTTAATGCTGCTTGAACGCATGTACATTATTTTCTGCAAAGAAATACCACCTACTAGAGAGTGTTTCTTCTCTTTTCGTGAGGTTTTGGTGTCCCCGGAGCCCCCTTAGTCCTGTTTATTTTGGATATTTCAGGACTTACTGTAGGATTTAACTGTGGTGAGTTTTTAAGCCCTCTTCTTAAATTCATCAACTGCCTCTAATCTTAGAAAAACGTCAGGTTCCACTTTTGAGAGCTTTGGGAACTTGACATTTTGTAGCCCAGTTGGGGTATAGGCTGCTTCCATCCTGAGCGCCTGGTCCCAGTTTACGTCAGAGGGAGTTATGTACAGGTCAGGGCTGAGAGCAGGTTATAATTAATGGGACGGACAAGTGGATTTTTAGTGTTTCATAAAATAAAATGGAAATCACATGTGCTTAGAACAGTTGTGTGTTTTTAAATATTTACATTTATTCTAGTAAACATTAATTATAACTGATATATTTCTCCCGTGAACTTGCTAACTGGGAGGTCACAGCCATTGTTCACTGCGTAGGAAGGACGGATGACAAGCTGGTTATATATTAAAAAAGAAAGTACTTGGGGAGATACTGGTGCGTGAACTCGTGGAAGTAATTCAGTGTTAGGTTTTTGTCCTAATTTTCTCTCATGTTTAAAGCACCGACTTGCCAATACGATCCAGATGTCAGTCCTTCTAAGGGAGACTGGGGAGTGCTGAGCTTGTGAAATTCCTGACTGGCTCCTGGTGAAGACGCACGACCAGTGCTTAAGTATTAGTCGTCTTTTATTAAAGTTCAGAAGTAGTTGAAGCCCTACCCGAATTTACAGCATCCAAATTTTCTTTACATTTGTACATCAGAAACTTCGGACTCCTTGCGGACATAGCAGCAACATGTTCCTGAGGAAAGTGATCTTTAAGAGTCAGAAAAACCCAGATTCTAAACTGGACTCTGCCCTGTGCCAGCCGTGTGGCCCGGGGCAAGATGCCTTAATTCTGCGCCTCAGTGTCACCATCTGCAGAATGGGGGAAGTGATACCGACTATTTAGGGATCGGGTAGGGATTAGAGACAATTTATATAAAGTATTCCACAAATTGCTGGTATTTAAAAAAAAAAAATGTCAGCAACGGGTATATGAAGGAATGGTTGAAAAGAGGAAACTCAAAGGAAACCTTACGTAAATTGCATTACCTGTCAACCATTTGGGTGTTAGGTGTATTAATGCATTCTTTATTATTGTCTGGAAGTCTCCAGCTCCCCCAAATAAATATTATTTCCATTAAGTTAATTCCTTTTACAGATATTCTTTGTTTTGTGCAGTGAAGAATCAATACAAGGACCCTGTCTATTAGGGTATAATAGTTAACTAAGTAATGCAGCAGGAGACCTTTTTGCCCCTTTCTAAGGAAGCCATTTAAGTATTTAATGAAAGAGCAACTTCGCATCGAGTTAGTTGGTAACAGTCTACAGGACTTCCTGATGCTGCTTCTAAAAATGACCTGGAAGAGTGTTTGGTGGTTCTCAATGCGATGGGGCCCACGTGCCCAGACCCTTGGACGTCATATCAACCCAGTCAACCTGGAAATCTCTGTGGTGACTGATGTTGGAGCCGAATTGCCCTCGGGTCCCTTAACACTGCTTTTGAGTCTCCCAGTTTCGAAAGTCTCTGCAGAACTCTCCAAGGTTTTAGGTCTATTGTATTCCTTGAGGGGCCCTTAGGAAAAAAAAAGTGCCTATGTTTTGGGCGTTGTTACCCTTCTTCAAGGCAAGACTTTGTGAAAAGATACTGAGACAAGACAGTATAGATAGAAGGCAAAATGAGCAAGAAGAAAACTCCATTGATCATGGGCAAGGTCTCCACTGAGTTTTAGATTAAGATCTATTGATAAAATATATATACTCAATACACATATCCTCAGTGTATACTCAATATATTTGTGCCAAAGATATATTAGTTGGTAAAATTAATACATAAATGGGTATATTTGTGCCTTACAGTAAATTCCTATTTTTAGGGTATAACGACTGTACCATTTTCAAAATACTGCCGCTAAATTTTGGCATCATTGATCTATCAATACCTATAAGGAGATGTTTTGTAGGTCCATAAGTGAGATATGGCTGATCCCTTCAGCTTCATTCGGTCCTTTATGGACATCTTTATAAAAATCCTTCTGTGTGCCCAGTAGCTAACAGAGTTCCTGACAAATAATAGGATGTCAGTACACTTTAGATTTTGCCTTTAGATAGTGCTGCTTGGAGGATGAGCGCATGGTAACACCCCTCCCTTCCCCCCAAAAAAGCAGCGAGAGAGAAGGAGAGGGGAGGGGGAGGAAGGGAGGGAGGAGCCGGAGCCCCAGTCTTGTCCACCCACACACAGTGTAAGGTATTTGCAATTGGAAATGATCTTAGCTGACATTTTCCAGTCTCCTACCCAATGCAGGAGTTCCTTCTACGATAATCTTCACCAAAGGGCAGCAAGCCTGCTGTAAGAGTAGAGGTCTCTTTCTGTTGGGCAGCGATTTGGTTCAATATGGTGTCATTATTTGTAGCTTGAGGTGGCACGGTGTAAAGTTCTGAGGGAAATTAGACCGTGGAGCCCAAGTGAGGCCTGGGTTGGTGGTGACCACATTGTGGAAGGCCATTTGGGACCCGTTTTGAGCCGCCGTTATGTTCCATGATGAAACCTAAATCCTAGAGCTTTCTCAGTGAGGTTAAATATATACATCAAAGGAATTTACATCGTCTTTAATTTGTGTTAATTGTTTGGAAGTACTATATTAAAATTATTTAAAAAAATATTTATTTATCTATTTGGCCACTCTGGGTCTCAGTTGCGGCATGCAGGATCTTTTAGTTGCAGCATGCGGGATCTTTAGTTGTGGCATGCGGGATCTTTAGTTGTGGCATGCGGGATCTAGTTCCCTGACCAGGGATCAAACCCGGGCGCTTGCATTGGGAGTGTGGAGTCTTAACCACTGGACCACCAGGGAGGTCCCTAAAATTATTATTATTTTTTTTTTTTTAAAGAAATTCACGTTCTTTTATTTATTTATTTATTTATTTATTTATTTATTTATTTATGACTGTGTTGAGTCTTCGTTTCTGTGCGAGGGCTTTCTCTAGTTGCGGCAGGTGGGGACCACTCTTCATCGCGGTGCGCGGGCCTCTCACCATCGCGGCCTCTCTTGTTGCGGAGCACGGGCTCCAGACGCGCAGGCTCAGTAATTGTGGCTCACGGGCCCAGTTGCTCCGTGGCATGTGGGATCTTCCCAGACCAGGGCTCGAACCCGTGTCCCCTGCATTGGCAGGCAGATTCTCAACCACTGCACCACCAGGGAAGCCCCTAAAATTATTTTTTTAAAGAAGAGTGGATATGTGTATGTGTATAACTGATTCACTTTGCTGTACACTTTAACACAACATTGTAAATCAACTATATTCCAATAAAATTTTTTTAAAGATTAAAAAAAAATTATTTTTTATACTTATTGGACATCAGGTAGAGAAGGAGTTTTTGTCAGCTTCCTTTAGCATGAAAACACGCAGAAACCTCAACTTACCTGAATTTTGCCAAAATAATTAAACCTGTCTATTAACCACAGTTTTCTATGTTATACTTTTCCAAGAGATCCAAGGAAAAAAGGTGATATTTTGGATTAATGTGAAAATCGATTGTCATGGATACAAATATACATTCAACTCGATCTCTTAAATCTTCTCTATTTATGATTAAAGGGAAAAAAAGGTCTTTTTATAATGATGATCTCAAGGAACAGTAAAATGTGGAATTACCTAAGAATCTTTCAATTAGATCTAGTATATGGTTGGTAGTTATGCAACTAAGGTGGACTCAAGCATTTTAGGAATGCTTCAACAGGGATTTATTTTAAAAAAAGGTTTCTATTTGGAGTTCAGTTAACCAGAAAATTAAATTAACCAGAACTCTTCTATTTCCAGAGAATTTCAATTAATTGAAGTTTGACTGTACTTTTATTGTAGTCTTAGTTCCCACGCAGAAGTGAATTCCATTTTCTTTTCCTTTTAATTTATGTTATTGAAGTATAGTTGATTTACAATGTTGTGTTAATTTCTGCTGTACAACAATTGTTATACATGTATATATACATTCTTTTTCGTATTCTTTTCCGCTATGGTTTATCACAGAATATTGAATATAGTTCCCAGTGCTATACAGTAGGACCTTGTTGTTTATCCATTCTATATATAATAGTCTGCATCTTCCATTTTCTGACTTATTTCTTGAGGAGTGCTTAAGGGCAGTGAACACCTCAAATGAGCAGGGCAGTGGTGGCTTTTTGGTTTTGGACTTTAATTATTACTATATATCCATCTACATTGATGCATATCTATACATCTACACACATATAGAGAAATAGAGCTCCCTGGCAGTGCCGTTTATGTTTAAAGAAATATGAGTAGATAATGCTTTCACTATGATTTGACTTCCATCTTTCTCTCTCAAGTATACTTTTCCCCGTTCAAACCTGCCATTTAGAACTGAGGAGTTATTTTCCTAGAGATAGAACAATGTTTTCTTCTCTGTTTCTTAAAGTAGCGCACAGAAGGAAACGGCATCGTGGTAAAAAGAATTTATAAGTGAAATTATAATGTTCTGCTAAAGATAACCAGGAAGTGAGGAGCGAAAACCCTCAAGTAGCAGAGAGGCCAGATGGTTTGTTTTTTTTTTTTAACGCAGTCACTAAGCAGGAAATTCTGCTTGATTAAGAGGACGCTGGTCTTGATTTTCATTCACTAGTTTTGAGGTCCTTTTTTTTTTTAATGGGTATACGTATACACATACAAAACACACGGTTTTCATTCAGCCAGTTGATCGTTTGTGCCATTGTCAACAAGATTCTGCTGATGAGAATGCGAAGTCTTAATGATAAAGAAGGGAAATGGGTTCCCAAGCCTCAGCTCTGAAAGAACTTGGAATCTGCCCACTCCGCCCCAAACGCTCCATCATTACCATCTCCATCAGATTGTTGTAGGGTCTGGTGTTTTGTTTTGTTTTCTTTTACTAACCCAGAATGAGAAAAGCTGTGTAACACAGTGGCTAAGTAGGGTTTTGTGAGCTACAGGGTAGACGCAGGGGAGAAAATAGAGGTTTTGGAGTTCAACACTCCAGGGGGCTAATGTGCATAAAGGACCCGAGTTTAATCCTCGGAGCTGCCAGTCAGGATCTTGATGAAGAAGCACCCATGCAAAGAATTGCTTCTGGATGCTGATAGGCTGGGGCGGGCACGGGGAGCAGAGCACCCCTCTTTGGGCCGTGATGTTTTGGCCGTTGATGTTGGGCAGAGGTTGCCTGGCAGTGGCTCAGACACAACAAAGCTCCCTTCTGGGAAGTCACACTACCCTTGTCTTACACCTTTTGCCCAGCACCCCGGGAGTGAGCGATTTCCCAATCTGTATTCTAAGGAAGAAAATGAATAGAGTTGTGAAACGGAACATTTGCGTCCATTTATGAGGGAGAGTCACTTGGAGGAATTTGTAGTGGAAAGAATAGATGTAGACAACGGGCAGAATTGTTTGGAGTCAAGCCCTGAATCTAGAGGATGTTGATTTAAATAAGGACAAGCTAAAGAAACTACGTAACAAGGGATGGCCCAGCAATCCTTACCGTAAAGATGATAAATCAGACGTTAAAACTTGTTTTTGATTTATTATCAAAATAAATACATTTCCACTTGAAGATAGCTTAGCTACCTGGAAAGGTCACTCACTGTTCTCAAAGCTAGACATTTTTTTCATAAGTGAATTTTTAAGCCCTAGATTGCATCTCAAGTACTGAGTCCTTTGAATGTCGCCTTTTCTTATATTCAAAAAGCCAGCTTCTTACAGAATTTGATCCAATGAGAGGATGAAATGTACAAGATGAAATGCACACTTATTAGCTTACAATGAACCTTTTTTTCTTTAAGATTCACATAATCCTAAACCACAAACAAACAAGACCCTAAGATCATACCATTGGACATTAATTCCAAGGTAATATTGTGACTTCCTGTTTTATAAGTTACATTTATAATACCTCTCAAAAATATAACAAGGAAACATATTTTGATAATGCAAGAAGAATCTCAGAGTTTAGCCTGCCTTGAGAGAATTTTTTTAAAAGTCATTAGAAGGCTTATAACATTTATGGGATTTGTTTTCATATGGATCAGAAATATGTATGTGTTTCACATATTCCTTTTTGCAGAATTATCAAGACTTCAGAGAAACAGTTTAAATCTTGGCTTTTAGGCCAGAAAGCCTTTGGCTTGGGGATACGTCACTCTCTGAGAATTGTTTGCTTTATAACTCGCCACTCCATCCTCTCCTAAACCTTCTTGTGTGTTTCCGTGTGGAGTGGTTGACAGTCTCCACTGAGACTTCCCCAAACCCTTGCCTTGGCCTCTGCTGTAGCTACAGTAGCAACTCTTTATTCTTCCATGACAGTTCCCTCTGTGGTGTCTCTAGCCTTCTAGCCTCTTCTTGAAGAGATGGGCTCTAACGATCATGACTATTCCAGTTCTACCTAGCCAGTGGATTTCTTTCTGCTGAGATACCTTTTGTTAATGCTGTTATTGTCAGTGAGACCCCAACAGGGCTCTTAGGCATTGGGACCGTTCTAGTATTAACTCATCTTTGATCCTGCAGTTGTGAAGCCCTGGTTCTTCATTTCCTCTGTGCTGTTTCCTCACTTCTTTCCCTTTCCTTTCTGAAATTTCTTCTCCTAGAGAGACCAAAAACAGGTAAGTCCAGAGAAAAGCAATGACTCTTGAAGTGCCCCAATTAATTTCCTTCACACCCTTCCCTGTAACCTTAACTGCAGGTCCATGGTTCCTTTCAACTTTGGTTTAACTTCCTGCCGCCAAACACTCAGACATTCAGGGAATTCTAATTACCCTACATAATTCCTATTTTTTGGGGTCCACAGTGTGATTGTGGCTTTTCTCTCTCAAACTGCATTGATCAAGTAAACAAAGAGGTCACTGATTTCCAATGATTCATCACTTTGTGTTTTTCATGTTAGAAATAGTCAAAGTTGGATTTTAATGTCCTTGAAAAAGAAATCATTCCTTAAGGAAATCTGAAACTAAATATTTAACAACTTGGGAAATTAAATCACAAGTCTCTGCTCAAATGCTGGAAAGTTTTATCCTGAAATTAAGATGTTCTTTGCTTGTTTATGGGCAGAGGAAAAAGCCAAAATATCAGCAAAGCCTACACAGGTCAGAGCAGAAATATCTTCCTAGCTAAAGCAGACCTGCGCTCACCCCTCTGCCTTCTATCAAGTCATCCTTTTTGTTTCTTTCATTTTATGTATGGTTCTTTGAAATTACCATATTTTCTCGTCCATTTTCTGGTCCATTTTATGTTTCTCTCGTTAAAATGTAAGCTCTCTCAGGGCAGACCTTTGCTGTCATATCCACCAGTGCATCTCTGAGGCCTCCGTCAGTGCCTGGCACACAGCAAAACCTCAGAAATACCCGCTGAATGAAAAAATAATCAGAGAAGTGACTTTCTCTCTGGTTATACTCCAAAAGTAATTCTAAAAGAATTTTGCAATGCTTAAAGAAAGCCAAAGTAATGTATGTATAGGATTTCTAATGTCATAAAAGTAACAAAACTGGCTTATTCTTCCAAACTCTTAAAATGAGTTTAGGTTAAGAGTAGCGAAGAGTTGAAGTTCCAGACCAGATACAGGCTGATTTGGGACGAATAAGGACGTTATTAAGGGCTCTGTGTATTTGGGCAAAACCTATGCTTTGTTGTCCATTATAATAAAGATCATGACTCTCTCCAGGGCAAATGTTGGGCTTGTTTGCTTGCAATCCGTCATCAAAGATTCAGGCTTCCTAAGCTTGGGGTTGCTCAGCTGTGATACAAACCCCTGGGTGTGCGGCATGCACCCGGGACATTTGCTCCATGGGACCTGGGGACAAGGGGAACCGACGTGAACAGGAAACACGCGCTGCTTGCCGTGCCCTGACTCAAAACGTTCTTTGTCTCTGATTCAGGAGTCTCGTGTCTCCTGCCAGCACCCCTGAAACCAGGAGTGATTAGCTGATTAGCTTGCAAGTAGGAGAAATCTGAAACCCTTCACTGTTCTTGATGGTCTCACATGCCCCACCCCATGCCAGGGTCCCTTAATTCCTGCAAAATCACAAATTCTGGCAAAGGATGCATATGGGAAAGGGAGACCTTCACTGGGGAGCAGAGAACTGAAGCCTCAAGATCACGATAGGCGATCCAGTGGTAATGAATAGAGGTACATCCAAGTCTAGGAAATCAATGAGATTGCCTTTGTGAAGACCATTATTAAAGAGTAATTAACATTAATAATAGGAGTTATTACTCATGCTCTTCCTTCACATAAGACACTCAATGAACGTTATTGAATGAATAAATGGATTTGTAACCCTTCTGCTTCCGAACGTGGTTTGAAGAGATTTCCAATTTAAAAAATTACAGATAATGAACTTAGTGAAAGAAGAGTGGGAAGAGGTGATTCAGGACAAGAGGCGAAGAAGGATGTGAGAGCTACAGTTTTGCCAGGCAATTTTAAGACTTTGCTTCACAACTTAATCCTCAAAGGACCCTTCGAGATGGCTCTCATTGTCACAGTTTACAGATAAGGAAGCTGTAGAAGATAGGAAGCGGATCTGTGAGCGTTAAGATACATTGCATAGCTGGCTCCTGCCCGCCTTTGCTAGGAAATGGCAGAGCCAGGGTTTGAACTCAGGTTTATCTGGTTTTGAGGTACACGTTGCTTTGCACGACACCGCACCGATGGCCTCACCCCAAAACTAGACCGAGAACGGTCGGGCCAACTGAGCTCAAGGGCTTAACCCTGAGTTTTCTGACAACACGTCAAAGAGAAAGGCGGATGAAATGCATGATCTGAAAGACGAAAGCCTATCGGTTCATCTCTCATCTCACAATAGAAGGAAAGGATGGGGAAAGGTAAAAAGAATAGTAGAACATAGAGAAGAGGGAAAAAGCTTGCAATTTTAGATGCAGTGCAAGATAGGGTATATTATTTACTGTTCTAAACCCCTTTAGCTTAGAGACTGCAAATAATAATAATAATTCTTGTTGTGTGATAAATCCAACAAACTAGATAAACTCCGATGATCTTAAGTGCATCGTCCTACTAGCAGCTTTAGCAGAATTTGCGTCAGAAGAAAAGTATAAGATGATAAAAGCATGACTTGACAAAACCTGGCTGTTCTGTTAATGTTAGCAAGTTAGTTGCAGCGATTGTTTCTCAATGTAGAACCCGTTCCTTAGCTTCTCTGGGAGTTCTGGAAAGCTCTATTTAAAGGTTATCTTTAAAATGTATGTTAGAGTATGCTAATCAAAAAAACTGATTTCCTTAGGAATACATACTAAGTTAGCTCAGTTATCTAACAAAAAAGAGTATTTTATTTCAGATGGGGCAAAACATAGATGTAGAATTTTCAAGAAGTGGATCACAAGTTGAAAAGTGGGTGATTTAGTGTGATTTGAAAGCAGTTTTAATTTTATGATACTTTGTGTGTGTGTGTGTGTGTGTGTGTTAATGATAACCTAATTTTACTGCCCCAGACTTTAAAGATCTCTTGCTGCCAGGAAAACGAGTTCATCCATTAGCATTGAAATCAGTTCAAGGTATTTTTGCTCAAATTTCTCCCAAGAAGCCTCCTGCCTTTGTTCTGTGGGGACACCCAGTTCCGACACTGTTCTTAATATCCTGTTTTCGTTTGTCAGCACTCTTGTCCTTTTCATTGCCCTGTTCCCGTGTTCCCCATCCCTCGTGTGGTGCTTTACAATAACAACTCAGAACAAAAGAGTCCCTCCTCTTTCTGTTGCCTTAAAAAAAAAAAAAAAAAAGACTGCATCCCCTGACTGTAGGGCTTGAGTGATCACGGGAAATGTTTAAAACGTGTTCTTCATAAAAGTTAACCAGGAGTTGTGAAGCAGGGTTACTTTATTTTTTAAGATCGCAAAGTAGCTTCAGGGTCTTGTGAGCGCTAGGGTTTTGTGTGTGGCTAACTTTGAAACAGAGAGGAAAAGCGATTTCCTTTGAGAAAAGGAGCTCTCATATTTGAGAGAATTTCCCAATCTTGTAGTTCTTCCCAAGAAGAACTACTTCTTCTTACAATAAGAAGTAGTTCCTATGTAACATTGTCATTACCTGAGTGCACAGTTTGTGCGTGTCGTGTCATTGAACTTAAGAGAAAAATTGTGCAGTGCCACATTGGCCATCATCAGCACCCATTTACTGATACGTTGTCCTCCTGGTGATAAGAAATGGGAAGGGGAGAATGTGCATTTTCTCTGCCTTCCAGAGGAGTGTTGGAGGAATGAAGTAAGAAAACATTTCCCCAAGAGGCAAGCAGTTTTCCAGGTGGGATTTTCTTGCTGTCAAAATCCAGCTCCACTGGTCTTGTCCTTCAGAGACTAGACCTCTTGTGTGGTTTTGCTGATTTCCAGGTCACCCTTTTCAGATATGAGTGGCAGATTTTTTTGGTCATTTGTTTGTTTTGGTTTTTCATATATAAATTTATATAAATATATATAAATTATTTACAGGTTTCTGTTTTTGCACAGAGGAAGGAAAGTTTTTCTCATGCAGGAGGGATGCTATAACCCAGAGGTTTGTGAAGAGTGAATACTAGCAAGTCCCAAGGAATTTTGCAAAGGTGCTTTTGTACATGTATGTGTGTGGGTGTGTACAGATGTATCCACGTGCATGTTTATATATGGCTCCAAGAACTAATTACACCGTAGACATACATAGGATTTTATATAGACATAGAAATAGTTCTGTTAATGTACGTGGAAGTGCCTACTGAACTATGAATATACACTTGGAAAAGCATTCAGGGAAGGCAGTGTTGGAGCACTTTTCCTCTGTGGGTGGTTTCACAGGACTCAGTGGCTTCCATTTCTGCCACCACCATGCTGTTGGGCCTGCTCTTCCAGAAGGTTCGATTTAGATTTTTGTCAGGAGACTAGATGTGACACATTCTCACTCCCTTCCTTCTCTTTCAAGTCTGCTCTCACGGCCTTCAGAACCAAATTCTTGCCTGACACCCGGTACAGCATAGACCTGGAAAACATCAGTCATTTTCAATTTCGTGTAAAATAGGTTCCATTTGTCTTTAAAACCGGATGCTTTCTTTCTTAACATAAATTCTAAAAGCTACGAAATGTCGGAGACCCCCTGACAGTGGGAAATTTCCTGTTGAGGTGGTCAGATTATGCTCTCTAGAAGATGACAGAGTTTGTTGTTGTTTATCATTTTCTTTGGCTTTTGAGGGGCAGAGTAAATGTTCCCTGATGTTTCGGGCTAATTTTTCCACAACAACGCCAAAATGTCTTGGAGAAGTCTTGACAATTTTAACGTTGTTTTAACAAAAGCGGTGCTTTCAGATCTCTTGATGAACAGTTCTTTTGTTCTATTGGATGATGTACGTGTGTCCCTTCCATGGACAGTAAGAACTTCTTAGGGAGGTCATCTGTCGGTGAAATTGAGTAACCCCGTTTTTTATTGTTAAAAGACAAATGAAATTATGATTAGTAGAGACGCAAGTCAAGAAAATGTGTGTTTGCATTTTTATGTCCAAACACGAGAGGCGTGCTTTGGCTTACCATGAGGGGTTGCAGTGGCATGAAAGTAGGTGTCACAACATGCGAACCAGGTGACACGGGGAAGCTGTTCTTGCCTCCTGCTGGCCCTGTATCAAGAATGTTCTTTAAAGTTAAAAAAAAAAAAATGTTCTTTAAACACCTTTGGTGGAGTCCAAATGTCTGGTTTACAAATCGAATTGTGCAGGTTCGCAAGCAGTGTGGGTTTTTAACTGTTTTTGGTTTTTTGTTTTTTTTACACTTTTCTGATGATTTACTTTAGTTGCAATTTTTTGCCTTGTGCAGTGTGATAAGCAACATCCTTGAAAGAACTGCAGCGCAGGGCAGGTTTTTTTTTTTTTTTTGCTTTGAGGAAGACTACTTCCCTTTCTTCCTTCAGACAATCAGTTTTTAAAAGATTACTTTCCATTCTCGATTCACTCTTTCTTTGCCATTCTGGAGACTGAAATTTGGGACACCCATCACAGATTTGCTTTGTGTTTGTGTGTGTTTATGCTTGTATTATATGTACATATATACTTATGATATGTCTATATATGTGTACGTGATATCTACATATATGTAGTGTATATATGTAAAGCTTGCTTGTGGGTGTATAGACATACATGTATATTTCATATGTATATTTTCAGTTGTTTCTCAGGAAGATAGACTGCAATTTAGATCTCTCTTTCTCAAAGAAACAATGACTCTGCTTTATTGTGTCTCTACAAGAGATCATGCTTCCTGACGTAGCGTTAAAAAAAACTTCTCCTAGATGGTATATTTTAATTCCGAAGATAGATGCAAAATAATAAGTATAGTATTTAAAAAAAAAAAAAACAAAGCAGCCTCCAGAGCATAATGTGATCATGTGCTCAGGAGGAGGCCGAAAGGATGAAAACGCAAGGGAAGCCAGTGCCCGTTGGTGACCCCGGGAGCTGGGGTGGGACGGCTCCCGTTGGCAGTGTGGAAAGCTGGCATCCGGCGCTCAGCTGTAGGACACTGACCCGCTGCTGGTCCCTGTGAGCAGTGAGGGTAGAGGTCCTGGTGCCAAGTCATGATTTCGGGGAGGGGGAGACGAGGCAGTGGGTGTTGACCTGACCCGAGCTGCCTTTTCATTTGGTTCACATGAGCACTGAGTGGGCCGGGGCCCAGGGAAGCCACGGCAGGGTCCGAGGAAAAGGCAGTTAGAAAGCAAGAGGGAGTTTTGATTCTTCAACTCAGCAACCCTGGCAGGGTGGATGAGGTGGAGCTGGCCTTCCTGGAATTGTCG
This sequence comes from Eschrichtius robustus, assembly GCF_028021215.1. Classification (NCBI taxonomy): domain Eukaryota; kingdom Metazoa; phylum Chordata; class Mammalia; order Artiodactyla; family Eschrichtiidae; genus Eschrichtius; species Eschrichtius robustus. The sequence goes on along the minus strand of NC_090845.1, from coordinate 8,655,281 downwards.
CGTCGATTTTCCTGTTGTGTTTCACTGTTGACGCTCTCACAGACACACAGGACCGCTCCAGCACTGCCTGCCACCCACCATCTGGTCTCGGTGGCCTGTCTGTCCTTTCGTGGGTCCCCATCCTCTGCCTACGGCGATGTTTCTTCAAAAAGAACTAGGGTGCAGTCCATTGGTGGGTATTCAAGGCAATCTTTTTGTACGAATCTGGAGAGATGCTAAAAGAAGTCTTAAGGACAAATGTTCCATTTCCTGTTTTTAACCTGTTTATCCGTCTTTCAGTAGAACAAATTGCGTCTCTGAGACTGTTGAAGGGGTTTCTTCACTGTTAAGACAGGGCAGAATCGGGCAGCTGTTCCTCCAGAAATCAGGATTGCTTTTTTCCGTCGTCATTTGTGTCTTTTTGCTTGTCTGCTGGTATAAATGAACTCCAGAAGGTGTATTTAAGCATTCTGTTAAGTAAATTTGGAAGACTGGGGGTTTCAATTAAAATAACCAGACAGTGTGACCTAGCTCCCATTTCTCCTTAATTCTTATCATTAAAGGCTTCATATCCCTAAAGACATCTGCCAGGCTTCCAAGTGATTCTTTTCAGGAATGTTCATTCATTATTAATCAGGTTGCATGGGCAAGAGAGTATGTGATTATTTTAAAGAATGTCCTAGAGATCCAATTATTAAAAAATGAGCATGTTCCAGACAGATGTGGAAGGACAGGAAAGGGTTTGTGAACAGTTTAATTCAATTTGCATGAATTCCACCAGGTGGGTGTTGGGTGAAATTAAAAGTCTTTCCTGGTTCTCAGTTCAGGTATCAGGTAAAACATTTGAACTTCAGCACTCCTTAGAATACAGATGAAATGACAAGCGATTAAAAATATCTCTTGTACTCATTAGTTATTTTAAAACTTGAGGCTAGTGCCTCCGTGCTTATATGCTTGTCCCTTTTTTTCCCCATCAGTCCCTCTGGTCTCCTACAACTTGGTTGGCAGAAATTTTTTACTCGTCTCTCATAATGAGGTGAATGAATTTGAGTGTGCTGATGGTCGGAGGTCAACAACAGTGATATTTCAGAGGCATTACCTATAGAATGTTACGGGATCACTTCTTTTTTCACCTGTTCCTATTCCATGTGTTATTTATACTGTTGCTTTAAGAGCCCTTTTGCATTTTGACTGTTCTCTGCCGTAATTTGGGGTGGGATATAGCCTATGTGGTGGTTTCAATTTCTAGTCTTTCAGAATGCCATTAAATTCAATTGAATCTCCCTTGCCCCTCTTGCCATCATCCCATGGCTCTGTTTTATTGTGCATTTACTGACTCACCTGCTTCTCAAATCAGCCAGGATACTAATCAGTAAAGTTAGCATTCTGGTAGTATTTTTATTGTGTGGTTTTTATAACTCAAAGTTAAATACTAAACCAGGGTTGAATGTGCAGACATTGAGTGCTTGTATTATGTTGTTTTTTTAAAAATAAGTTTATTTATTTATTTGTTTTTGTTTTGGGCTGTGTTGGTCTTCGTTGCTGCGCGTGGGCTTTCTATAGTTGCGGCGAGCGGGGAGCTACTGTTCGTTGTGGTGCGCGGACTTCTCGTTGTGGTGGCTTCTCTTGTTGCGGAGCACGGGTTCTAGGCGCGCGGGCTTCAGTAGTTGTGGCACGTGGGCTCAGTAGTTGTGGCTCGTGGGCTCTAGAGCGCAGGCTCAGTAGTTGTGGCGCACGGGCTTAGTTGCTCCGCGGCATGTGGGATCTTCCCCGGCCAGGGCTTGAACCCGTGTCCCCTGTATTGGCAGGTGGATTCTTAGCCACTGTGCCACCAGGGAAGCCCTATTCTGTTTTTTAAAATACTCGATTTCTGGTGAATTCATCTGGGGTGTAGCACCCAGTTTTTACTGAGTTTCTGTTAGGTCATGTTTGGGGTTTGGAGGTTATATTTTTCTGAGATGAGACCACGTCCTTTCTGAGTTTAGTCTCTGTTGCAAACCCTGCCTCACCAACTGAGGTTCAATTCCAGTGTTTCCCAGTTCCCAAGTATTTAGTCCTCTGACAGTCTGTATTTCTGCCGATCCAAGACAAAAACATCGTTCCACAGTCCTTAAAAAAAAAATACTCCACCTGTGGCTCTGTAATAGAGATAATCTCACAGCAAAAATCCAGACGGCAGTTAAGTCCACTCAACCTTAATTACTCATGTGAGGAGAGAGGGTAGGAAATTGACTTGATCCTGTTTCTGAAATTTAAAAGAATTCTTTTTAATTCTTAAAGAATTAAATGTGTGCATAGCATTTCTGACGCTGTCTCATTTTCACAACACTTTTAGGAATTGCTTTCACCAAACCATTTTTATGGGGCTTGGTGTAACGTGCAGTTTTGACGGTGTTTGCAATCTCAGTTATGTTTTGGTAAAACGTATGTTTTGGTTAACATCCAGCTTAGTTTCAATACTCCAGAGGATGTGGTGGGAGGGGGTGGGGGGGGAAAGGGAGGAAGTCCTTGGGAATCACCCGGGCAGCGGCTGAGAACCACCTGATATCGACAGTTGACCACAGGCCGCCCAGTGTCGGTATCCAAGTTTATTCCTTGGTCCAGTGACATTAATTTCCCTCATAGCGATGGTTTCCAGAGCTTACAAAGTGAGGGACTGAAAGTAAAATTATAGGTGGCTAGAATGCATGTTCTTTTTCATATACTCCCAATTAGAAAAATTATTATTGTTGATGGAGTATGCAGACATGACATAGAATACATTGTAGGGAAGCAGTGAGAGATGGATTTACCTTATGATTAAAACGTCAACGTCTCCATTAAGAGAAATTTGGAATAAAAAAACGCGGGGATGACCTGCTGACAATTGAATATCTCCTTATCCTAGTTGGGTGATTGAATTCATAGAATGCACTTGGTCTGGAGATTTGTAATCCTTGGTCACTTCTTGATTATATGGGTAAAAAATTTCCATACTACTGGGGTTTTGAACTGGAAAGTCTGCTCATTGACTCTGACCATGGATTAAACCTTGCAATGCATGCCATCCTCACAGGGGTCCTAGGTGTTTCTTCAAGATGCAGGTTATCTTCATTAAGTCATAGCAGAAGTCAGGAGAGACTCCAAGCAATAAAGTTGTGCAATTCTAAAATGAGCTACCGAGCAGGATGGTGGCAAGGGTTGTGACAGCATAGGCAGGGGGTTAAATGTTTTCTCTGCATTGACTTGTCAGGTGAATAGTTTTGCCTTTTACTTCAAAGGAGGGGGCAAAAAAGATGAATCCAAGAGATATGAACACAGATATGAACCCTCTTAACTTCCATCTCCCTGGCCTATCATAGTGATCCATAAGGGCACCCATCCTGAGTTCAGCCATCTCCCTTCTCTAGCCTAAACCCTACATCTGAACTCTTTAAGTCCCAGTGTCCTTGCTTTTCCACTGGGAACTTTCTCCTCCAATTTGTTTCCTTCCGTATCCTGTACCTTGGACAAAAGAAAGCCCTTCTCCCTCCGGGAAAGTCCTCCTCCTGGGATGAGTGCTAGCTCAGAATGATGGTACCTAGAGCCCAGAGGGAGCAAGGGGGCATCTGCCCAGGCAGCTGGATCAGCCAGATCACCTTCACCATCACCTGGGTGCCAAGGTGCTGTCACCCCTACAGCCCTCACCGCTAGCTCTCCCGCAGTCTTTCTGTTGTTCTCAAGTTTTGACTGTGAATGTTACCTCCATATGAGATTCGTGTTTGTGCTCACACATGCCTGCCTGTATCGGTCCCAGAGCTAATCTGATTCTATTGAATGAATGATGAAAGAAAATGACTCATATAACTTTAAACCTGAGTCTCATTACTGATCACTCTGTTGTGTACTAAGAAATACTATTTTCAAATAAATATTTTAGTTATTTTGTGAATAGGGTAGTTATTTTGTTTTGTGTTTTTCAGCTAAAAGCTTTACTTGGCTAATTGTAAACATGTCAGACATGTCACACTTTTTAGAGCCATCTTTTAAAACATTTCTTCTTTGTTTAGTATGAAATCCCCAAATACAATAGTGGCCAGGGCTCTTTGGGCTTCTAGGAGGTTCGGCTGTCATTTTAAAAAAACAAGAAAATGAACATGAAACCAAAAAAAAAAAAAAAAAACTCACAGGGGTGAAAATGATTTGTGCTAGGAAGAAAAGCAAGGGCAATTGCTAAGAGCAGAAAATGGTCCCGTTTACTGGGTCTCTGGTACAGGAGGTGAGTGATAGGGAGGGAGTAAGGTTAAAGAAGCAGTTTGGGAGAAAGTTGGGCAAGGCTTTGAAAAAGGAGATCAGATGTCAGGACTCATACTTTGGGCAGCAGGGAGCTGCTCAGTGTTTTGAGCCTTTAAGTGACCAGAAAAAGTTATGATGCCGGAAGCATGTTGCAAAGATGAAACTGAAAGACGAAAGATTGGAGGTAATAAATCAAATTAGGAGATATTTTTGTGTGGGTTTTTTTTTGGTTTTTGTTTGTTCGTTTGTTTTTGGCAGTAGTCTTGGAATGCAGTAAAGATCTAGATCAACACGGAGGCGGTGAGAACAGAGAAACCAGTCAAAGAACTACTAAGGTTTGACATTTACGTGTCTTGGCTAATGGTTTGGATTTGGGGGAAGGAGAGTGTACAGTTTCCAATTGATTCTGTAACAAATTACTACAAACTTGATGGCTTTAAACAGCACTGGGGGTCATCAGTCTGACACTGGTCTCACTGGGCTATCATCAAGGTATCTGCAGGGCTGTATTCCTTTTGGAGACTCCAGAGGATAATCTGTTTGTCTACCTTCTCTAGCTTCTGGAGGCTTCTCACATTCCTTGGCTTGTGGCCTCCTTCTATATTCAAAGCCAGCAGTAGCTTGTCAAGTCTTTTTCACATGGCATCATCTGACTCTACTCTTTTGCCTTCCATTTCCATATTTAAAGACCCTCGTGATTACCTTCAGTCCACCTGGATGATCCAGGCTAATCCCCTTGTCTCAAGGTCAGCTGCTTGACAACCTTAAATCCACCTGCAACCTGAACTCCCCTTTGCCTTGTAATGTAAAACATCCACAGGTGTCAGGTATTAGGATGTGGCCGGCCTTGCCGGGGCGGGGGGGGGGGGGCCGTTATTCTGCCTGCCCCAGAAAGGGAGGAGTAGAAAATGAGGCGGGTCTCTGACTTGTGCCGATCAGGAGAATGGAAGCACCATGAGGCCTGGAAGGCAGATGGGTTTGGGAGGGAAGCTGATGAGTCCCATGAGATGCACGCTCTGAGTTGAAGCGCTTACGGTAGGTAAACGAAGCAAAGTACTGTCAGTGCTGAACTGGGATTCTGAAAAGAGATGGCACTGCAAGACATGAGCCTAGGCATCAGAGAAGGCAGTCCGTGGATCAGCCTGGATGGCTATTTGATGGAAGGCTGGCTGGCCCTTTCGAAAACACCTAGGCTTTGCTTAGCTGGAGGAGAGAGAGGAAAATCAGAAAAGCCCGATCTCAGTGCTACACAGAATGAGGGGTGGGAGTGGAGGTAAAGGAGCAAGGGAGAGGTGTGGAAAATAAATATCCATTTACTCAGTTCCCATTTTAAAGAAGTGCTTTCCTTCGAAGTCTTGAATCTATAAGAAAGTTTCTTGAAAAGGTGTCTGGTGCCCAGTGCTTTCCAGCATCCAGAGCTTAACTGCATCCTGTGCCCAAAGACTTTGCTGCTGAGGGATGTGATTGGAGTGAGTTGGAGGGAACATCTGCGGACACTCACCCAGGGACACACAGCTAATAGCAGAGCTGCAGATCATCCTGCATTATCTGGCCACCCACGCAACTCTCTCCTTTCATTCACTGTTCTGTGCCCTGTTCTGAACCTCAAACGGTGGATGAGTAGAGGTGTGAGCTGCGAATTGTTTCCGTCCCCAGTCTGTTGCAAGGCTTCCCATGATGACCGACATCCTCCTCTGAATGAGAACCAATCAGCCCATTCAGAAAAATGTTGAGCTATAGCACTTCCTGACAATGATATGCACGTGTGATTTCCTTCCATTGTAGTGAAAGCTAAGAATCTCTCTCTCTCTGTCTCCCTCTCTCTCTCTCCCTCTCTCTCTCTCTCTCTCCCTCTCTCTCTCTCTCTCTCTCTCTCTCTCTCTCTCTCTCTCTTAATCGGAGGCCTGGAAATTAAATTACAGGAGTTCAGAAAAGAAAAAGATAACATTTGGCACACAATCTGCCCCTACTCTCACACCTCTATGTGCTTGGTGAAACCCCTGTTCATCTTTAAAACCCACTTGCATGTTGCCCTCCTTCAGGAAGCTTCCCCATTCTCTTCTCCCCCCAGTCTTTGGCGTGTGTCTTTTGTCATCTTGGAAAACCATTTGTTTGTATGTTCTCTCCCCTGATAGACCATAAGATCGCTGTGAGGAGGCGGGGCAGGTGTTACCATTGCTTGTCCCAGGACTCAGCACCTAGAGGGACTTCATTCAGTATTTGGTGAAAGAATGAATGTCATTTTCATTTCTCAAAAAAAGATTTTAAAGCTAGAAAATAAACCGTGCTATTTTTTTTTTTAAGGTGGGAGAATGGCATGCATGCTTGGTAGTAATTTATCGTTGAGTAGTTTAACAAGAATATCGCTACCATGGCAAAATCTGGATAAAAGTAGTAAAAATGAGATCCGCTGTAGATATCAAATCAAAATCCCTTCCTTTCTGGCAGCACAGAGGCCAAAGGTTCAGAAAATTGGCTGAACCTCACTTTGCATCTCGATATTTTGTCATCACTTAATATAATTAACCAACATTTACAGCATAGACACTTGCATAAAGCGCCACGCCAAGTGCTAGGGCAATAAAAGAAAAAAGGTCCAGTTCTGAGCAGCTGCTATTAAATCATTCTTACGTAAATTGCCCCTGAGCACTTGACTCACATCGTGTCCATTGATGTCAGGGTGAAATCCCATCGCATGGCATTTCCCGTTAGCACTCGAAACTTGTACATGCTTGTCGAAGTCTTACTCTCCCAGTGTGGCCATTGTTGCCTGCACAGCATTTTATTCATACTTCTTTGAGAGTGCTTTTCATTTCTCTTTTGGCTGGCTGGACATGTTCCTCTCTTCTGAAACATGGGTCAGCAGAATAAGATCCGCACGCCAAATCCAGCTTGCTACCTGCTTTTGTAAATACAATTCCATCGGACAGCCACCATCTTTCATTTCTGTAGTGTGTATGACTGCTTTTGCGTGCTGCAGTGGCAAAATTGAGTAGTTGCAACAGAGACTGTCTGGCCTGCAATGCCAAAAATATTTACTGTCTTGGCCTTGGTAGAAAAACTTTGCTGACCTCTGTTCTCATATTTTTGAGAGATTCTTGAAAGCAAGGGTTATGTTTTATTCTTTTTGGTTTCGTCCCCAACATCAGTACTTTGTATTAACTCAACCAACAGATGTCCGAGTCTTACTGTGTGCGAGGCGGTGTTCCCGGTGCTGGCTGTGCATCCCTCAAAGAGCAAAGCGAAGTCTCTGCTCTCGTAGAGCTGATATTCTAATGCTGGGGCCATGGGGAGAGACGGAGCAGCGAACAAACTAATAGACTATGTCGGTGATGAACATCATAGAAGAAAACAAACCGAGACAGGGGAAGAAGGGTTGCCGCGATGGGTGGCTGGGTGGTCGTGGTGGTCTTAGGGGAATTGCTTTCATGTGGGCTTACAGAGAAAGTGACATCGGAGCGGAGAGTCATTCCAACGACCTTGCCAAGGGGAGACAGGACGTGCGTGGCGTGCTTGAGGAATCACAAGGAGACCATGTGCCCAGAGCAGAACAAGGGGTAGCATGGGAGGAAATGAGGTCACTGTCTGAGTCTGTGTTTTCTGGGGCTGGTTTTATTCTGGTGAATTTCTCCCTGAGTGAGATGGGAAACCCCTGGAGGGTAGAGCAGAGGCGAGGCAGGCTCTGTCGTGTTTTAACAGGCTCTGGCTTCTGAATGGAGGATAGGCTATGGGGGGGGGGGGGCGGGGCGGGGCAAGAGTGAGCAGAAGCCAGGAGACCATTAGAAAAAATACTGCGATCATCCAGGTAGGAGAGGATGTTTGTTGGCTTGGTCCATGATCATAGAAAGGGGATGAGGAGGAGGCCAGAATCTGGCTTCTCGAGCCAGCTCAGTGCCTGGCATTCGGTAAATGTCTCTTGAATAAAATGTCAGCATCTCCATCGGGGTCGGCAGTGTAATCGCCTCTAGAAATTCTGATTGCACCGCTCCGGGATGGAATTCTGGCACCTGCCGAAAAATACAATCGTCAAAACTCTCCAGACATAGTTGAGGCTCAGCCCCCTGTTGAGATCCGTCGGTAGGTGTTTTTGTTTCACCTGAGAACGAAGCAGACCACAGGGGCTACCTTTTTCCTTTACATGCTTCTGATGGGAAGTGAGAAGAAATTTGATGTAGAGAGAATTCTGTTTTTCCATGATGAACCAAAATGATGATTAATGGGTAAAACCTTTCCATTTCTTCCAAGCTATCTGTAGGAAGGGTTGGCCGGGAACAAGCGGGGATGGTAAGTTTCTCACAACAGCAGCCCTGGGGTTTCCATTGTAGGTTGTGGAAAGATGAGAAAGCTTTAATATTTCAAATCTCAGCCGCCCATTTATCCTTTCTTATGTAGTTAACATTAGCGGATGGCTGGAGAGGTCTTTAAGATGCCAGGCTTCTATGAAGCCAGCAGCTCTTTAATTTTTAACAAGCTTAGCACATACTTTACACTTTAATGATCAGTTACCGTTCAGTTGATAGCAAGATGAGCATTAGTTTAACCAAAGCACCCCATGGTATTTCTGAGGGATGCTATTTCAGAGAGGGTCAGGGCATTCTAGAAATTGCGAATTTTGTAAATAAATGGAGGTGTGAATACAGAAAGGCTGATTGTCAGAATCACTAAGCATAGCTTTGGATGTGAAGCCCTCCTATGAATCAGGCTGAGAAAACCCCCCCGGAGTGTGATTTGAACCTTGCATCTACTGGGTGAACTGCACGATTCTCCCACAGCCCGCAGTGGGCTGCGTCTAATATGCCCGTCACCGTTGCGCAGACCTCTGCTAATGGCCTTGAAAGGGAGAAGGTTCAAAGGGGCTTGGTTCCCAGGCCTGCTAATGAGCATAAGGCCTCTTCCCTCTTAATGAGCAGGGGTTTATGTGGGATTCTTCACCCTCCCGTTTTGGAAGGGGAGGCAGGCGAGAGTTCACAAAAGCAGCAAGTCTTCCCGGCAAGGGGAGCGTGCAGCTGGGCCACCCGAAGGCCGCCTGGAGCAACAAAGCTGCCGGAGGTCGTGCCCGGGCCAACGTGGCTCTGAGTGTGAGGCTGGACCTCCTGCTAGCCTGGCCTGTCGCTGGCGACAGTGGCAAGCCCTTGATGGGAGATTTCAGGCCGGGAGGGCTGTGCAGGGTCCGTCGGCAGCCCTTGTAAATCTCCTCGGACGACTGCGACTACCTTCAACTGCTTTCTCAACTGTAATCGTCCCCACTGTTACAGCTTAGCAAATGAATATTGTAGCCACGAAAATCCTTGTTCTAATGAACTATGTCGTTATTAGTCATTGGTCCCCAAGCTCACCGCCGCCGCTGAAAAGGCCCCCAGATATTTTTCTTTGCTTCCCTCTGCCCACCCACGTCCCACCGCTGGATTAAACAATAGAATTATTCAGAAGAGTAACAAACGCCTGCCAGAAACGTTGCCTCTATCAGAGTCATCTTTGTGAAAGTCACTGTTTTTTCTCGGGAATGTATTTTGGAAACTGACATCCCCTGCTGAAGCATTATCATTGCCCCTGAAATCAATCACGTGTTTGATTTCATACACATTTCATGCCCATTTCTACAGTAAGTGCCTTTCTCCTTCTCTGAAGCCTGGTTCGGTATCGCAGAGTAGAGGCCCTTAAAACACGTATACTTAACCTGTAAGTTCATAAATTCAAAGTTATGAAAGACTCCATAGTTCATTAATTAATGTTTCTACATTTTCATTTTCAACGCAAGGAAAACCTGGCCGTGGCACAGTAGGATTATTGTGATTAGATATGGAAATTACAGTTTCAAGAACTTGCCAGTTTGGAGTGAGATCCTTTAAAGAACAAAATTGCAAAAAAAAAAAAAAAAAAAAAAATGCTGCTTTCAGTGACGGGAACCTTGAGGAAATGTTAGCTGGTCTGCTGGCTTAGGGTGTTTCCCCACACCCCGCATTTCCCCAGTGAATAGAGAGAGAATTATTTGGAATGTATACACATTTACCCTTCCGTGACCTGTGTTGGGAATTATTCTGAGATGTGTTCAAAGCTGACAGCCCCCCATGGCTGACCCCCTCGCGCCTGATCAAATCTTACGTTCTGTTTCCAGATAGCTGATCAGCTTCCTTGGATTTTGCTGATGACCCAGGAGAGCTTTGCCTGAAGATGGAAACACTGGAGTCGGAGCTGACCTGCCCTATTTGTCTGGAGCTCTTTGAGGACCCTCTCCTGCTCCCCTGCGCACACAGCCTCTGCTTCAGCTGCGCCCACCGCATCCTGGTGTCACACTGCGCCACCAACGAGTCCGTGGAGTCCGTCACTGCCTTCCAGTGCCCCACCTGCCGACATGTCATCACACTCAGCCAGCGAGGTCTAGACGGGCTCAAGCGCAACGTCACCCTGCAGAACATCATCGACAGGTTCCAGAAAGCTTCGGTGAGCGGGCCCAATTCCCCCAGCGAGACCCGCCGGGAGCGGCCGTTCGACGCCAACAGCATGACTTCGGCCGAGAAAGTCCTCTGCCAGTTCTGTGACCAGGATCCTGCCCAAGACGCCGTGAAGACCTGTGTCACTTGTGAAGTGTCCTACTGTGACGAGTGCCTGAAAGCCACTCATCCGAACAAGAAGCCCTTCACAGGCCACCGTCTGATTGAGCCCATCCCGGACTCGCACATCCGGGGGCTGATGTGCCTGGAGCACGAGGTTGAGAAGGTGAATATGTACTGCGTGACCGATGACCAGTTAATCTGTGCCTTGTGTAAACTGGTCGGGCGGCACCGAGACCATCAGGTGGCAGCTTTGAGTGAGCGCTATGACAAATTGAAGGTTAGTCCGATCCGCCTTAAGCCAAACCCCTTTCTGCCAGCAAATGTCATGGAAAGAAAAAGTATATTCACTGCTAGCTACGTGGCAGGTGAAGGTTTTCTCTTCGCCTTTGTTATCTGATTCGTTATAGCACGTCCTTTTGGCAGCCTAGCCACGTTACACAATAAGGGTATCTTGGAAAAGTTGACTGCTGCTTGTAATGTTAGCGTTGTCAAGGTGAGGGCGAATTCGGAAAAATCTGGATCATTTTCAATCCTTGCAGTTGAGAGAGAGAGAGAGAGAGCGGGGGGGGGCGGAGAGAGAGAGGGAGGGGGAGAGAGAGAGAGAGCGTGCACGCGTGAGAAGGAATGGCAGATGAAATCTGGGTTTGGGCATTTTGGGGGCGTTTATTTTCCTTACTCATCAGGGAAAACTCATTTCACTTGCATCGTACCTGTATCTGGTTACTGCCCAAACAGAAGAATAGAAGGAGGAATGCCTATAGCAAATGTGGGACTTTAGAGGACATGTGACCTTTTATTCCTTGCGTAAATGATATCCAGCGTATTGGTGAACTAGAGTGTCCCGATCGTCTCGGGTTTCACGAAAGAATTCCTTTTCGTGGAGGCTTTTTATGCCATAAGGTTACCGGCAAGAATGTTTGAACTTCACTTTTAACATGAATTAGGAACCAAACTCCACCTCAGGGAATGATAATTAATATGACTATACGTCAGATTTAAAAAATCACTCTCTAAATATGGAGAGAAGGCACCAGGGAAGAAATAAGCCAGGCCTCCAGGTGTCTGTTCATCTGCGGGCGATGGCGGGTCTAATTATTGCAAACTCAGCCGAGAGAGTTTGCTCTGATCATGAGACGCTCTGTCTACTCTGTTCACCAGCTAATTTTAGATAACAAGATGCCAATTAAAAGGAAAGGAAGTATAAATTAAGAGCTTTGCGTAAATATATATTGAAGTCCTTCCTCTCAGGACAAACACACACTGTGTTGTTGAGCAAACAAAATGAATCACATGATCAAAGGTATTACCGCTCAGAGCTCATCGTCACGTCTCACAAATGGTTCCTATCACTTCTGCTCGGCGCTGCTGGGGGCTTGTGTTTACCAGGACCACGTCGTTTATTTGGGGGATGCTGGGATGAACGGACCACATCTGTGATTTGGTTTGGCTATTTCTTGGTACGCTGAGGGAGTTGGGCATGCCGAAGTGAATCCTTGCTTCCAAACGTCACTTGGGGAACAAAAGCATCACCTGGGCAGCATGCCTCACTCAAAGTGAGGTGACTAGTATAAAACCATCTTTAGGGAGCTGAGCCAGAGGATGGAGGTGATACAGACAAGGGAAGAGAGACGCTGACTGTTTTTCTAGTGTCGTGCACGAAGGTAGCCAAAAACACACCTCCGGAGTTCTTAATAGCAAAGGCAGTGCGTGTGTGAATTGTGCTGCTAAAACAAATTCTTCAGAAATTGCTGTGGCTATCAAATTTTAGAAACCAAGGTGATCCCTCCATCCTTTTTTGGTGGGGGGACAGAATGTTTAGGATGATTGAACATAGGTGTTTTTTTTCCTTTTTTAAAAAATTGAAGTATAGTTGATTTACAATGTTGTGTTAGTTTCAGATGCACAGCAGAGTGATTCAGTGATATATATTCTTTTTCAGATTCTTTTCCTTTTTAGGTTAATACAGAGTATTGAGTAGAGTTCCTGGTGCTATACAGTACGCCCTTGTTGGTTACCTATTTTATATATTGTAGTGTGTATATGTTAATCCCAAACTCCTCATTTATCACCCCCCCATGACCACCTTTCCCCTTTGGTAACCATAAGTTGGTTTTCAAGGACCTAGGTGTTTTTGCTTGCCGAAACGTAAAGCTGCCAGATCGTTTTTTTTTTTTTTTTTCCAAAAAATGTTCCTTTAATTGGCTTGACACTGCGTGTAATGACCATTTGTCAAAGCACCACAATGAGGTTCCATATTCAGCAGCTCCCAGACTTGATATTTAAACCTGATCCTTGAGTTCTTCTCATGACTTGGGTACCGTCACAGAGGAGTTCTTAGTTATTTACATCTCCAAATTTAAGAGGTGACACTTACATGCCCTAGCCCTTTTTGTGATGAAAATGAAACTCTTCAATTATGAGCCCTGCACACTTGTCTAATCAAGCCAATGGGTTAGCGGTCATTTATACTGTCACCGGGAGGGCCTGAGAATTAATGATCTAGTGGATTTTGTCTTCTAATTCCAGAAATATGAGCATATAAACAGCACCCAGTGCACCAAAACACATTTATAGCCGCTCAACAAAATATGCTTATAAGCATTTATTTACAGCCATTTCACAAAATGTGCTTATGAACATTTAAACAAATAACATGCTAGCATAGCCTGTTTGTTCTAAAACATGCCACTTAGGTTAGAATTTTTTAAAAAATCATAGAATAGATGACATTTGGGTGTCTGGCACTTCAAAACCTAAGTACAATATAAACATTGAATTTTTGAAGAAAGTAATAGCATACTGAAAGGACCAAAACCAAGACAGGGTATTTTTGTTAATTACTTTGATCTGAAAAAAGTAAATGTGTTTTTTTTTTCTTTTGGTTTATTAACCATGTTTTTAATGTCTTTATTGGAGTATAATTGCTTTACAATGTTGTGTTAGTTTCTGCTGTATAACACAGTGAATCAGTTATATGTATACACATGTCCTCATATCTCCTCCCTCTTGCGTCTCCCTCCCACCCTCCCTATCCCACCCCTCTAGGTGGTCACAGAGCACCGAACTGATCTCCCTGTGCTATGCGGCTACTTCCCGCTAGCTATCTATTTCACATTTGGTAGTGTATATATGTCCATGCCACTCTCTCACTTCGTCCCAGCTTACCCTTCCTCCTCCCCGTGTCCTCAAGTCCATTCTCTAAGTCTGCCTCTTTATTCCTGTCCTGCCCCTAGGTTCATCAGGTAAATGTGTTCTTTTAGTGTATTTTCCTGAGGCTTTAGCATCTCGTACAGAAATGGACTTGTGATGATGTGGAAACACAAAGCATGTAGGAATTTGAGGATGCTTTCATTGATAAAATGATAGACTTGTTTCACTTATTTGAATATGTAAGGATTCAGGTGTCTGCTGTTTGAAAATGTTTTTTTTTTTTACTTCTGTTAGTAAAAGTCCATTATTTGAAGAGGGGGAATTCTGCAGTGATTATGAAGAATAATTATTTCTTGCAATAACACTCAACTTTGAGGGACATTTTTTACTCACATGAGCTCTCAGTATACGTGTGTTGATATAGAGGATTGGAATATACTTTTGTACATTACACCTTTTTTTCTAGACACAAAAGGAAAAAACATTAAAAAATTCCAGCATGTAGAATTCATGCAAGCAAAATCTTTCACATCATTTGAAATAGCATCAGGAATCTAATGCTTTCAGAGACTATGCATTGGGAAGTACTCTTAAAATATTGAAGCAAAGAGAAAATTAAACCAGCACTTCCTGAACTCTGTTTTAAGATAAAAAGAGAAAAGTCTTCCTGACAAATGCATAAGTCTCTAAATGGAGCATATCATAATGTGCACCTTTTCACATCGTTTTGATTGAATTTTAAGAAGCCTCTCAGTCCTCCAAACTTGGATCAAAAGTTTGATTTGTGAACCACATAACATGTAAGAGAATTTAATAGAACGCATTCCGGAGTTTTCAAGGAATTACGATGCAGTAATTTCTTTTCCTCTGTTCCAGCATACAGTGTTGCAGCTCTTGTTTCTTTCCCCTAGTTACACCTATAAAAATACACAAACCAAGAAAAATTGACCTTTCCTTGCCCTTCAATTTCAGCATAGTCCGACTTCAAGTCAGCTGAAGCTGAAGTTCCAAATCATTGTTTTGCTTCTCTGACTCTAATTGGCCTTCTGTTGGCCGAGGGATCATCCTGTTATAATTTTATAATAGTTTGATAAAGCTTCCAATTAAATCTCAGCCTTCCTCTGTAGCCCTTCTCATCTGGAGGTGAAGACATGGGGTTTCACTCTTCAGCTTCATTTATAGATCATAAGGGTCTATATTTTTTAAAGTCTTGTACTTTATTTGCCATTGGGGAAGTTGTAAGTAGAAACTGAGCTAGACTTTTTCCTTTCTCCTTAGAGCTTCTATAGCTTGTTTCTTCTCTGAAAATAGTAGCCGGTTTAGTGCAGGTTCCAGTGAAAGGGTGTGTGTGTGTGTGTGTGTGTGTGTGTGTGTGTGTGTGTGTGTGTGTGTGTGTGTGTGTGTGTGTGTGTGTGTGTGTGTGTGTGTGTGTGTGTGTGTTGCGTACATATGCGGATAGAGGCCAGTGTGTGTGTGTGTGTGTGTGTGTGTGTGTGTGTTGCGTACATATGCGGATAGAGGCCAGGGTTGCTACATCCTACAGGGTGCAGGATGGGCGCTCCCACGTAGAGTTGTCTGGTCCCAAATCTCAATAGTGCCCAGGTTGAGAAACCTTCATCTGTGAGAATTTAGTGTTTGTCACCGTATGAATTTGCCACGACTGCCACAACAAGGGACCACAAACTAGGTGGCCTAAAGGAAAGAAATGTATTGTCTTACAGTTCTGGGGTCCAGAGGTGCTAAATCAAGGTGTCAGCAGAGTTGATTCCTTTTGAGGGCTGTGAGGGAAGGAAGAATGGATTCCAGGCGTCTCTCCTTGGGTTGTAGGTGGCTATCTTCTCCCTGTGTCTCTTCACATGGCATTCTCCCGGTGTGCTTGTCTTTGTGTTCAGATTTCCCCTTCTTGGCGTAATTTTTTTTTTTTCTGGCCGTGCCACGAGGCATGCGGGATCTTAGTTCCCCGACCAGGGATGGAACCCAGGCCCCCTGAAGTGGAAGCACAGAACCTTAACCGCTGGACTGCCAGGGAAGTCCCAAATTTCCCCTTCTTAAAAGGACACCAGTCATATTGGATTAAGGGCCCACTTTACTACAGTATGACCTCATCACAGCCAATTAGAGCTGCAATGATGACCTTATTCCTAAATAAGGTCCCATTCTGAAGTATGCGGGATTAGGACTTCAACATATGAAATTTTAGGGGCCACAATCCAACCCATAACAATCACTCCAGTGTATACCTAGTTATCCAGTCAGGTGAACACTCGGTAGGTCCCCCTCAAGGATTTCATCACCCTAAGTTAGGCAGAGACCTTTGGCTCCCACTGCCCCATCACCCACCTAAGACTGACCACAGGGTCTTGCAGGTAATGAATTCCCAATAAGTACTTGTCAGCTGCTTCACTGATGATCAACTGTTAACACTACATGAAAACTTAAATTCCATTCCTAATAATATTGCAGATATTCATCCGTAAACCCGATAAAGAATTCTATAAGATAATCTCTAAATAAGAGCACAGCCAGATATTACATTATGTTTTATCCAGCTGGATGTGAATGATTATTTTGGTCTGTATTGCATTTCATTGGTTTAAATTTAATGGTGTGAATTTTGATAAACTAGATCTCAAATACTTGTAGAAAGCTCACCTTTGTTTTATGCTCCTATGTGATGGACACTTGATAGACCCATTATACCTACCATTTCCTTTATCCTCCCATTAACCGTATCTGACATATGGGTTCTATCTATCTATCTATCTATCTATCTATCTATCTATCTATCTATCTATTTATTTATGGCTGCGTTGGGTGTTCGTTGCTGCACGCGGGCTTTCTCTGGTTGCGGCGAGCGGGGTCCACTCTTCGTCGTGGTGTGCGGGCCTCTCATTGCGGTGGCTTCTCTTGTTGTAGAGCACGGGCTCTAGGCACGCGAGCTTCAGTAATTGTGGCACGCGGGCTTCAGTAGTTGTGGCACGCGGGCTCAGTAGCTGTGGCTTGTGGGCTCTAGAGCGCAGGCTCAGTAGTTGTGGCGCATGGGCTTAGTTGCTCCGCGGCATGTGGGATCTTCCCAGACCAGGGCTTGAACCCATGTCCCCTGCATTGGCAGGCGGATTCTTAACCACTGCGCCACCAGGGAAGCCCTGACATATGGGGTTTTTTGAGAGGTCACGCAAAAGTAGGTTAATGTATGCTGCATAAATGAAGGCAATATGAACAGAAACAGTCTCTCTCCTTCACAGAGCTTAAAGTTTAGCAGAGAGTGCCGGTGGGTAAACATTTTCTCTGGTGGTGGTGGAAGGAGGCACGCTGCCCAAAGCAGGGACGACACCAACCCCAGACCTGAGAGACGGAGAAAGGCTTCCTGGAATAAGGGCCATCACACCTACCATTGCCAAGCTATTTATTAGAAAACAATGTTGAATTTACTAGATGTCCGTAGATTGTTTGGTATCATTCTTTTTTTATTTTTCCCACTTACCATAGATTGTTTGGTATCAGTCATTCTTTTTTATTTTTCCCACTTACCACATCCCTTGTGCAACCCCTGTATCTTTTTTCAGACTAGTTCACAATAATTCTAGGCTAGATTTTAATCTAACATGTAGATATACCTTATGACATTTTGTCACACGATGCCACTGGGGATATGTGAATGTCAGACACATGTCTTCCAAAATGTTTTGGTCATATGAGGTCTCACCAGTTCCAACTGGCCCCTTCAAATTGTGATTCTGCTTGTATTTATTTCGTGGGAACATTTCTTGAGTCTGCAATATATTTTTTAAAACTTCCCATGTGACGAAATACAGTTTCCAAATATTTGTCAAATATGTTAAACCTGTATTTTAATTTTCTTAGTTGGGTACAAAAACTATTTATGATATACGGAGTAAAAGAAAACATCTCTAAGGATATGTTCTTAACAGTAAGTTAAAGGCTCCATCTTTCTCCTCTCTCCTTCTCATCTGCCTATTCCCCCTGAGGAGTCCCCTCTCCCTCCTTCAACTGCGGATAGGAATGTCTTATTGCCTGATGATTTATTGTTATCGGAATCATTTTTGAGAAGCTCAGAGAGTTCTGGGATATGCACAGACAAGTACGCAAGGTACCTTTTAGTCACATGGCTGTGGAAACAAATGCAGTTTTTGAACGTGTTGCTTAGCTTAACTTCCTCTGTAAAACAGGGCTAATAATGTACTTACTTGCGTAGAATCATGGAAAAACAAGATAAAATGTTTCACGTAAACCCTCAGCCTTGCGCCTGGCAATATATTATAACGTAAAAATACTGTAAGAAACCAGGGGGTTAGAATGGCATGATGGTTAAGGTGTGGAATTTGGAGGCAGACCACCTGCCAATTATTTTTTTTTCTTTTTCCTTTTTTAATTTTTATTTATTTATTTTTGGCTGTGTTGGGTCTTTGTTGCTGTGCGTGGGCTTTCTCTAGTGGTGGCGAGTGGGAGCTACTCTTTGTTGCGCTGAGCGGGCTTCTCATTGCGGTGGCTTCTCTTGTTGTGGAGCACGGGCTCTAGGTGTGCGGGCTTCAGTAGTTGTGGCATGCGGGCTCAGTAGTTGTGGCACGGGCTCAGTAGTTGTGGCGCACGGACTTAGTTGCTCCGCGGCGTGCGGGATCTTCCCGGACCAGAGCTCGAACCTGTGTCCCCTGCATTGGCAGGTGGATTCTTAACCACTGTGCCACCAGGGAAGCCCTGCCAATTATTTTATTTTATTTTATTTTATTTTATTTTATTTTATTTTATTTTATTTTATTTATTTATTTATTTATGGCTGTGTTGGGTCTTCATTGCTGCGCGCGGGCTTTCTCTGGTTGCGGCGAGCGGGGGCCACTCTTCATCGCGGTGCGCAGGCCGCTCACTGTTGCGGCCTCTCCCGTTGCGGAGCACAGGCTCCAGACGCGCAGGCTCAGTAGTTGTGGCTCACGGGCTTAGTTGCTCCGCGGCATGTGGGATCTTCCCGGGCCAGGGCTTGAACCCGTGTCCCCTGCGTTGGCAGGCGGATTCTTAACCACTGCGCCACCAGGGAAGCCCCTGCCAATTATTTTTTAACCAGTGCTTGTCTTATTTGCGTGTGAGGTAAGAGTCCACGTTGTTGCTTTCATGGGCTTTGTAGTTCTGTGTCTCAAGCACCTGGCGAAGGGCGGGGGCATGACAGTGAATAAATGCTTGTTGATGGACAGGTGCGGGATTGATGGGTTAGAGGCGTGTTTTGGGATTCGGAGGAGGAAAAGCCAACTCTGGGTTTGAGTAGACAAGAAACTGTGCTTCAGGGTGGTGGGCTTTAAGCCACCTTGACAGATGGGTGGATTATGCATCAAAGAAGAAGAGCAAGGCGTTCCTCAGGAGTGAGGCCAGCAGAGACCTGTTGGCAGGAATCCTCAAGACAGCTTAGGGATTCTAGACAATGCTGGCTAGAGCCCAGGGTGCCGATGGAGCGGCCAGGAGGGAGGATGTCAGTAGAGTCTTGTTGGGGGAAGAGTTTGAGTCTTTGAGTGCCAGGTTAAGGGTTTGGGGCATTTTTCCTCTTCTTTATAGCATAACACTGAAGGAGTTTTGTTTTTGTGAGAGAGGCTGATGTCATGTAGATTTTCTGAAGGCAAGGTCAAATGAGGATATCAGAAAGATTAGGGTCATTGTGTCCACAGAAGAAACAGAAGGGGGAAAAGATGTTCACATTACTTTAGATTTTGTGGTCTCTTTTTTAATATGCAAGGTGAAGTAGTGTCATAGGTCAAAACCTCCCACACTCAACAGAAACATGCAAATAGGTGAGTCAGTATCTTGTCCTTGAAGACCAAGGATAAATAGGAGTGGTCATTGATGAGTGGCTCTTGGGTCCAGACATAAATGTGATTCTTTTCCTGCTTCCCTAGTGCAGCGACATACTGGTGACCACGTGTGCTTATTTCTTCTGGCTTTTTGATCCACTTATAAGGAGTTTGCTGTTCAAGCCTCTGAATGCCTACCACAGACTTCAGGAATGTTTTAGAGCCAGATGCAACCTTGAAGGTCATATTCTTTCATCTCCATTGTGCAGATGAGGAAATTGGGGCTGACAGTGGTAAGAGGGGTGACCCCACATCACCTGGGGAGAGGACTTGGAACTAGGACTAGAACACAGTTCCCCTGCTGCCCAGTTGTTCTGTGTCTCTTCGGCTACTTCTTCTCCAGCTAACAGTGCATTGCCTTTCAAGTGGTTCCTTTGAGGTTTGGAGACTTAACTCAGTGATTTTACACACACAGCTGGCCGGGCTGTAGGCCACCATCATGGATGGTGGTTGATGCCTCTAGGGTCACCAAAAAAGCTGCCTTAAGATATCTCCATGCCAACATTTTCTCCAGTTGAGCCAGCGTAGACTGGGTTGTCTTGAAGGGCCAGATCTCATGCCAGGAGCTGAGTTCACACAGATGGCCCCCAGATGACCTTGGGGACACCTCAGAGGAAAGGAGATACTCGTGTGGAAACTAATGAATTGTCCTTGCAGGTTCCATGGGCTCACCGATTTCCCTCATAGGGTAATTTTTTCCTGAATGTCTTAATATATAGTTAACTGCTTAATTTTATTTAAATATATAAAGTGGGTAAATGTTAAGTGAGGAGTATCTATTTGTGCATGGTGTTTGAATTTAAGTTGAAAAGTTTTGAAAGAACACGATTCGTCTTGATCAGTTACAAAGTTAAAGCTAGCAGGATTTGCTGAAATTACATTAACTAAATATTTCATTTTTTAAGGCTGTGATATTCAGAATTCTCTTTCATTCTCTATCATTGACAAATCATACATTAGGTTCTTTTTAGAAAGGCTGGCAAATTTTTTGACACTGGATAGGTAAAATAATAAAGAGGACACAAGTGGCCTGAGGAAGTGAATGTAGCTAAAGATTGGATATATTCTCAGTATGTGACATTCTGGAAAAATCTGATACAACTATCAATACACTTACAAAATCCACTTAAAACTTAATTCACTTTATGTTTTAGACTTTTGGGCAGGATACTTAAGGACTTTGCCTACCCGTGAGGATAGCTTTTAAGCTGACAGAGGAGAATACATTTTGCATTTCTCATCAAAAAAGAAAATGCTTGTAAAGTGCCTAGCCTTGTGATTGGCACATAGTAAGCGTTCCATGAACATGAGGTATTATTATATCTGGGCATTTACTGTTACAATAAAGGCTTCATTGGTGTAATCCAATCGTGGATTTCCTGACAGTATCATAAATTACTCAGTGGTTATAGGGTCTATTTGTGTTTCTGGCTGACATGGGAAATTTTGAACAACCCTCTGGGGAATTATAATTGGGTGGAAACTTTGATTTGTCCTTCTTTTTAAACCAAGCTAAGTAGTAAAATGGACTTTTAAGAAGCAGTGAGCAGTGGACTGAAAGAAGTGGCTTTAAAAACAAGCACCATTTTGAAGTCCAGGGGGACGAGCTAGTCTTTCATGTTCCTGGTTTATCGGATGGAATCAGCACCCCAGGTGTCGACAGAGGACCTCCAGCTGCTTCCGAGGAAAGAGAAGCTGGCATTCGGGTTTACGCCATGACTGTCACATTTCGACACAGATAAGACAGATGAGACAAATATAGGTGACATGACAGGCGGGCAGCCTGGACCAATCACAAGCTCAGTTGGCCAGCTTTCCTTTTTGTTGTAGATTGCCTTGGGTGTGTGAACGAAGGATGGAGCAAGGCGGCCCTGGGCTCTGCATCAGCAGCTGTCTCCCTTAGAATAGGAAGAAGGAGGGGTTTCAGTATTGGATGGGGCTGGGGGAGGAGGAAAGCTCTGAAGCGACGGAGCTTGCAGACGGAGGGGGAGGCCTTCAGCCCCTCCACTGTAGCGGCCCTGGGTGTCCTGTGCCATTGCCGCAGAATGGATAGAGCAACGTGGCCATCATCTCCCTCCTCCCTTGTATCTCCTTTACTGCTTGTTGGGGAGAACAGTCAGGCAAATAACAGGTTTTATTCATGGGGGTAGATTGGCTTCTTATTACTGAAACGATATGGAAAGCCTGAAAATCTTCTACCCCCTTTGTGTCTTTATAAATGATCTTCTTCCCCATCTGCTTTGTCAAATCCTGCTTTGAAAGAAAGAAAGAGAGAGAGAGAGGAGAGGAGAGAAGAAAAGAAAAAAGAAAAGAAAAGAAAAGAAAAGAAAAGAAAAGAAAAGAAAAGAGGGGCTTCCCTGATGGCGCAGTGGTTAAGAATCCGCCTGCCAATGCAGGGGACACGGGTTCGAGCCCTGGTCCAGGAAGATCCCACATGCGGTGGAGCAACTAAGCCCGTGCGCCACAACTACTGAGCCTGCGCGCTAGAGCCCGTGAGCCACAGCTACTGAGCCCGCATGCCACAACTACTGAAGCCCACGTGCCTAGAGCCCGTGCTCCGCAACAAGAGAAGCCTCTGCAATGAGAAGCCCGCGCACGGCAATGAAGCGTGACCCCCGCTCGCCACAACTAGAGAAAACCCGCACGCAGCAACGAAGACCCAACGCAGCCAAAAATAAATATAAATAAATAAATAAATTTATAAAAAGAAAAGGACCCATATTTATTCACCTGAAGGATATTTGTGTTTAGGTAATGAGATAAGCCCTGGATAAACTCTGGGAATGCAGAAATGAGTCACAAAGACACGTCGTTGCTTTCATGGTCTAGACATAATTATAACATGTGATAAGAGTATAGAAAAGGGCTTTGAAAAGAGTCCATGAAACTCAATCCATGAGATAGTTTTTAATATGACTTACAGTCCAAAATTGCTGACTGAGGTGTTGCTCTCTGGAAATTGCCTAATTCCAAAAGCTGAAGGGAAAACACATGTCCTCTCTGAACACTGCTTTTCCTTGACAACAGTGACATTCGCACCACGCATCCCTTTGGAGTGGCAATCAGGGCAACATAGGAGGACTCCAGTCCGTGAAAAAATCTGGGCCAGACCCTTTCTTATTAAAGGTCCTCTGATCACGGGCTGAACTGCCAGCGGTTCTCACGTGCTTTCCTCAGAGGTCTCCGTTTCCTTCCTGACCGGGGCTCATAGGTCGGGTCCATATCCAGGCAAGGGAGCAGTTTATGTCATTTCCACTGTGGAAGGACCCATCTCTAGGAAGACGCCGTGAGAGGCCACTGGAGGAAAAGCTGCTGTGTGACCAAGCCAGCCGGGGAGCTGGCTTTATCTGTTAGGGAATTTTTACGAACTTAGGTGTTAGGATGAACATCCTGGCCTGGTAGAGAGGTTTATTTCTCGGTCCTCTGACCCTTTCTGTGGCTGTCCAGAGCTCAGCTGCTCTTCGTTGGTGGCGTCAGATTTAAGGCCGAGAGGAGTGAAACGGGCGGGCAGGCTTTCCGACTCATGCTCAGTGTGGCCTATCGCTTCTGGAAGATCGAGGAGACCCAAGGTCCCCATACAAACTCCACCCAGGAGGGGAGTGCTTTTCTTGCCCCTGGATTGCTGAATAAAGCACTGGAGAGTCCCGGCCGACCAGGATCTCACCCATTTATAGTGTTCAGCTCGTCAAATAAAGTGGTTCCAGTTTCTCTTTTATTCTAGAAATTCATCTCGAAACGTATTAGGCAAGGCCATCACGCTGCCTTTGTACCTCTAGAAAACAGTCCTGTAGGTCAGGGCTGTGGGGTGGTAAGGGAGGGAGATTCTCTTTCAAGATGCTGCTTGAAGTTGTTTTCAGATGTGGTTCAAGGGTATTTGCTTATTCGACACTGAGAACCAGCTATTACCGAGAGGAATAACTAGCATTTGTAAATCTCCAGATTGACAGTTTGCAAAGCACTTTCAAGTATTATTTGATCCTTGGAACAACCATGTATCCCCTGCAAAAATATAGGAATGATAATACCTGCTCATTAGGGATCTTGGGAGGATTAAATGAGATAATATAGGTCTAAGTGTCTAGCTCAGTGTCTAGTGGGTGGGGGAAGCTGGGTAAATAGAAACCTCCTTAATCACTTGGAACGTGAGGTCATGGAAATTAAATAGCATTAACTATGGTTAGAGAAATCCGAGTTTGGGGGTTCAGACCCAGGGACCCCATCCTGCCCCGAACTAATCATCACCTATGATTAAGGCAGAAAGAACTATGGCCCAAACATGCCACACTTCAAAGAAGTAATGAGAAGGAAAAAGAGCTTGGGTGATGGAGAGACAAAGTGCTTTTGCCTTAACTTCTGACACAAGGGCTCCCTGGACTAAGCAAAGAAATTTCCTTTAAAGTTTGAAGCTGATCTATTTTCCATTCTAATATAAATAATGGAGTAAAAATACAAAAATGAAATACGGAAATCCATGTGGAATAATTTTTATTTACTTACAGTAATGTTGAATTATTCAATATTCACTGGCTACTCTATACGTTAGTGTTAAATGAAGGAATGAATGAATATCTGATGATCCCTAAATTCATGCCATCACTTGAAATGTGATGATTTATTTGCCGTGGTTAAAAATGTAAATTTAGCACCTTGGTCTATGAGTTTGACATTTCAAATCTCTTAAGAGACCTAAATGAATTCTTATTCATATTTGGTTATTTTTGGCAAAGCATGTACACAAGTGAAAATGGTCACCACGTGTTAGTCAATAAAAAGGTTTGGGGTCTGTTATCCATTCCCCTCTCTAGGATTGCTTATCAGTCAGAATTGTAGGTTTACATTAGTTTCTTAGACCAGAACGTCTCAAATATAAATGTACACAGGAAGTACTTGGGGGTCTTATTAAAATGCAGGTTCTGATCCAGCCGGTCTGAGACAGGCTTGGAGTCTGATTTCAACTTGTGCCCTGGCCTTGCCATCTTAAATTTGTGTGAACTTAGGTTCAGGAAAAAAAACCACAACTAACTTCTCCAAGACTTAGGTGTTCATCGGTGCAACAGAGGTATAATTGAGGATTAAACCCGGTAATGCTTGACCCTTAGGAAGCCCAAGGTTCCTCTCTCCATTGCTATTCTCCCCTGAAGGCTTCCACCCCACCCCCCAACTTATTTGCAAATTTTAAGCCTTCTCTGTAGTTATAAAAACATTCTAGATTCTTTTGTAAAGTTGATATAAATCAAAGTGGGTAGTCTTCCTCCTCAAGCCTTCTACCTCTTCCTCTACTAACTCCAGTTGATTCTTAAAGGACTAACTCTAGGCTCACCGAGGACTACTCTAGGTTTGCTTTTCATAAAATTCTCTAATCTCAGACATGCCATGTTGTCTTTACTACCCCTTCAGAATTACACTGCATTCCGTGTTATTTTATAAACATTTCTGGGTTCAAGCCTTCCAGCCCCAACCATGTGTTCATTTCTCAAGCTCAGCGCCTGTATCTCATAGTTCTTTGGTATCTGATTATTCATTTTTCGGTGACTAGAGCATTTCTAAAAGCTACAAGGTGTTTTATCAGTAGTAAATACTTGTAGAAACAAATGGAACAGCCCGTAATAATTTAGTCAGATGATACAGTACAATTTGCCCATCAGGTAAAAAAGGAAAATCGTAGGCCACCAGCCATTCTTTTGAACTTTGAATACATAAGCAAGCAAAATATTGCCTTTCAGGTCTCTGCATTCATTTCTGAATCGACAAATTGCTCCCCAGTGATTTCTTCTGAGAAAGTATTATAGAGAGAGACCATTCGATTTTTAAAGACTTTAGTTCAGACAGAGGTGATGAAATATTTGTCATTCACAAGGGGCAGGATAAAATAATACTATATACACACACACACATATATATATGTGTGTGTGTGTATATAGTATGCATATTTTTTATGTATATTAGTTTGTTCCCTGCTGCCTCAGAACAGTTATCTTTAATTCCCCTTTGAGGCAGGATGATAAGAAATCATGAAGACCTTAGGGGGTAAACTTAGCAGCACACAATTGCCTTATTATGACAACCTGAAGGGCGAGGGGTATCTAGTGGATCAAGGCCGGAATGCTGCTCAACATCCTGAATGCACAAGACAGCCCCCATGGCAGAGAATCATGCGGCTCCAGATGTCAGTGGTGCCAAGGCTGGGATACCTGTAATTAACCAAAGCATCTTTGCCGGCAGCGCAAAGGGGGAAAGCTCAGTTTCACTCTCAGAGGCGTTGACTTGTTTGTGTGACCTCCAAAACCAAATCTGTTTTGAGACTAGAAAGCTCAGCCCTTGCAGAATCCCCTCCCACCATCTGTGGACGCCCTGAGCGGCAGGCTGGCGGCCGCCCCAAGGCTGTGCACGGCGGGCTTCCTGCACCCCAGGCCCCCGCCCTGTCTTGAGCAGTCTGGGCCCGCCCATGCCGTCCTCCAGGCTGTTTCAGCAATATCTCAACCTCCAAAGGCTTCTTAAATATTCTTTAATCCCTTCCCCAAATGTGATTTAGGCGCACTTGATATTATCTCCTATCCCCCCGATTTCCTAGCTGTGGCAGTTCACGTTCAGGACTACCTTCCAGGGGTAGCTGTCTTCCAAAGGAACTGTTTATATGTATATAGCTCTGCATGTGTATCTGTGCAGAGCTGTAGATTCTCAGCAACTCAAGTCGGAGACTTGGAATGGCATAAATCAGATGTGAGTCTTCAGTGCTGAGGCTGAAGTTATTTAGGCATCGTTTCCAAGTGTTTGTTCCTGCTGGCAGATACTATTTATTTCACAAGAAGTACACGTCTTGCAAGCCCCAAGCTGGAAGGGCCTTTGCTGTTGTCTAGTCCAGTGGTTCTCGCCCTGGCTGCACAGAGGTCACCTTGAACAGGGGCCCAGCCGGATGGAACAAGATCCTCTGGGGTGCAGCTCAGGCCCTGAGATTTTCCCCAAACTCCCCCAAGTGAATCATTCATTCATTCATTCATTTATATTGAAGTATAGTTGATGTACAATGTTATGTTAGTTTCAGGTGTACAGCAAAGTGATTCAGTTATTCTAAGGTGCAAACTTGGTTGAAAAACGTCAGTCTTGCCCAACCTCTCAATTACAGATGGGGAGACTGAGGCCCAGATGAGTTTCTAAAGGCAGGAGTCAGCAAACATTGGAGGAGCCAGCTACTAAATATTGTCATATGGTTTCAGTCGGGACCGCTCTGAAAGCAGCCCTAGACAGTAGTAGACAGGATGTAAAATGGGCGTGGCTGTGTGCCAATGAAACTGTATAAACACAGGTGGCTGGCCAATTTGACCCGAGGGCTATAGTTTGCCAACCCCTGGTTTAGGCCTCACAACTGGTTAGTGGAAACCCATATACCAGACCACAAATGTACCAACCTTCAGTAAATGTTGTTCCACTTGATGTCGTCTTTCTGTTTGAGGCAGTGTCTACAACATACCCAGTTTCTGTAGAAGTTGAATAAATACCTTTATGTAAGTTACAACAAGAATCTTAATGTAGATGCTTTTAGTCTAGAGCACAGAAATTTTCATTATCTGTGTTCTTATGAGAGGTCTTCATTTTGAAGATACCTATCAAAGTTAAGATGATAATAATAATAATCACAATGTCTCAGTTCTACTGAAGTAATAAGCCAGTCAGTAGTATTTCTGTCCAAGGGATTTTTTTCAACTGGAAAGGCAGAAAATAAGGCAATATGATCAGACCATCAATGCAAGAAGAAAAAAAAATTCTGCTAAGGAAAACGGGTTGTGATTTTTCTTTTCAACGAGTGAAGAAATCAGTTGTAAATCTCTAATTCTTTATCATTGTTCTGATGATCTGTGAGGGGGTATTTTATTCAGATTTCTTTTGAATAAATCTGAGCAAACTTGAATATTGTATCTGAGAGCTACAGATGCCTCCCAGGAGTCCTCAGGAGTGACCATGGAATAAGGCCACGGGGGTGCGAATGAAGCCATCACAATTAATCTGGAGAGTTACGTGTTTGGTTCTTAATGACAATTTTGGTCTTTTTCACTGTTTGTGTAGCCCTTCCTCCAAAATGCACTCATAAAACAGGTTTCTTGGAAGGTTCAAAAGCCATTGAATCTGGTCTTTTTCCTTGGAAATTGATTTACCTCTATTTGGTAGTTACCTACTACATACCTGTATTTTTCAGCGAAAGTGACTCGATCTCTTCCATTTTCTGTCTAAACAATATGCTCAGTAAAAGTGCTCCTGTCCTAAAAAAAAATCAACATCATATTTACAATGAGAAAGTGACTTTCTGGCAAAGATTTCTCTGAATGGATAAACACTAGAGATGGTGAAACAAAATCAAATTTGTTTCCCACAGGAAGTATCCCTCATCCATCTCTCTGATCCCCCTGTTTTGGATGCCCTCCCCCCCATGTCCCCCTCTTTGACGCCCCACAGATGTGAGGATGGCTCTAAGTTTGCTTTCTTCACTCTGCTCACTCCATCATAGTGAAGTTTCACTGCTGCCTTAATCTTTGATTCTGGAGGCTGAAGGAGAGTCATTTTCCCCCTGCAGTTGAGAGTTATATAGCCCTGGGTGATTTTATGAAATAAAGTGTTCCAAAGGAGTGTTCTAGAAGATCAGTGATAGGAGTTAATACCAAGCGTGTCTTCGGACAAGAAAGTGTTAGGTGCTAAGACACCAGGTGAAGGTTCCACTGATCCTTCCCAGGTAAGCTCTGCACTTGGGGTTGTCTTTGTAGGATGGAAAATGTTCGAAGAAATAAGTTCTATTTGTTTCACACTATCACTGCGAAAACAGCTCTAAAGGAGACAGAGCGTGGTCATTAAATGCCACTGAACCCTTGACAAATAATTTTCGTGAAGCAAAGCCAAAACATTTCAGAACTTTTTTTTTTCCCCCCAGATTGAGACAAAATTGTTCTTCCTTTCACTCTTTCTAAATATTGGTTTGTTTTGGGGGTTTTGCTGTTACTGCTTAAAGAATAATTATTACCTTAAAGTATTTAAAAATTTTTTTCCTAAGTCATAAATTCCATGCAATAAGACAATAAGCAGAGAGCGTCATGCCAGAACATTCCAGGCGTGCCTGAAACTCCACAGCAGGATGGATCCAGGAAGCAGCCTCATGGAGCCTGGCCATTTATCTTGTAAAAGTCTCAAACTACCATGGGAAGCCCCTAGAGGACATGCTGTTTTTTGGGAGTTCCATTTAAAATACATTAGCAATAGTCCATATTTTTCTAAAGTTCTGGAAATCTACACTATAAGCTTATTCAGACGTATTATTTGTTTCTTCCAGCAGCCAGCGCTGCCAAGCAGAACTAAAGAAGGAAAAAATAAAGATAATATAAATATGAGAATCATGACTACTATAAACTGATAAACAAAAGTTTTTAAAGAGCAACAGATAGAGCACAGTCTTGTTTGGGGGCTTTAAAGTAGCATTATCTAGGATGGGTTTCTTTCTCCCAATCCCCCCCCCCCCCCCCCCCCCCCCCGTCATTCAGAAATAATCATCTTATCACTACGGGGATACATCCCATTTTGAAGACATTTGCCTGGGGCCTTTTCCTCTCTTTTAATTTTGTGACCTGAATATTGGTGTGACTTTCATCCTTTTGGCAAGCAAAGGGATTACTAGATGTACTGAAGGAAGATAAGAGCCTTTCCATGATTGTAGACTGAGCAAAGGGTGGAGAACAATATTTTATTTCTTATTTCACAACAGACCCAGGCTCCCAAAATTACCTTCTGAGTTTGTCCAACGGTATCATGATAGCCTACTAGGTGCTGAAAACTTCATTCATCTGGGCTCAAGATTCCACATTTTTCAAGAAAGAAGGGCTGAAACTTTCCGTAACGTTCTCTACCTTAGGTTTCACAAACACGCTTACAGCCAGATATTTTTTCTTATGAAAATCCTGAAGTAAGTCGAGGTGTACATACGTAATGATCTAAAATTTATCTTTGAAAGGAGATAGCCTATATTTTCACAAATTAGAGTTTATAATTATGTTGCATTTTTACTCTATGGGACAGCACCATTTTTTACCTAGTCTGAATTCGTCTATTAGCCTTTCCTTACAAACTTGAACCCAAACTTTCATCAGGATGAATATTGATAGATCTCCCTATAATTGATACAGATCTAAATAAGAATGAAGTCCTAATAAAAGTTTGGGAGAGGGACTTCCCTGGTGGCACGGTAGTTAAGAATCCGCCTGCCAATGCAGGGGACACAGGTTCGATCCCTGGTCTGGGATGATCCCACGTGCCGTGGAGCAACTAAGCCCGTGCGCCGCCACTGCTGAGCCCACACGCCGCAACTACTGAAGCTCATGTTCCGCAACAAGAGAAGCCGCCACAATGAGAAGCCCGCGCACCGCAACGAAGAGTAGCCCCCGCTCGCCGCAACTAGAGAAAGCCCACGTGCAGCAGCGAAAACCCAACGCAGCCAAAAATAAATAAATAATAAATAAATAAATTTAAAAAAACAAGTTTGGGAGACACCTGTGGTGTTAAAGAAGGAATGATGACATGGAATACTATATATATTTCTACTCTTAAGTTGGATTCAGTCCTGTTATTGTTTATGAAATGCTAAATTGGGTCAATGACCCAGAGTTCGTTTTATTTAGAGTGAGTTGGATATGAAAATGAAACAATATTTCCCTTCTTCTGAAAAGTCTTCTGATAAAGATTTCAGTTCATGGTAGAAAAGCTTTTCCCAAACTAAGGTCTTTTCATTAAGTCCTAGTAAGCAGTTCTAAGCATGCCTTTTCCCAGAAGAGGTCTTTCCACATAGTGCAGCTAATGTTGATGAGATTTCAAATCCTCTTGGTTCTAACCAGTGTCACTTAGATGAGGAACCTTGCTTATTGGCTCTTCCCCCTTAAGTGTAACCTTGGAAATCCCTACCTTCCCTTTGAAGTACTGACTCTCCCTTTGGCATCTCAATTTGTAAAGCCAGTGCGACACGTGCTCATAACAGGCATTTTCCTGTTACAAGGAGGCCAATGTTACAAGATGTTACAGGGGAGCAAGGACAACAACAAAAAAGAATGAAAAAAGTTGACTTTTTAGAGAATGATGCCATAAGGATCAAGACTCCAGAAGTTGGATGGTGTAGGAGGAGAACAGGCTTTGGAATCAAATGGAACTGGGCTTGGAGGTCCAGCTCCAGCGTTCACTAGCTGTGTGAACTTGGGAAAGTAAGTCTATCTGAGTATGTTTCTCCATCAATAAAGATCAGGGTAATAATACATTCCTTATAGCATTATTAAGGGGACTAGGGATAAAATATGCAAAATACTTGGCACATAGTATATGTTCAATAAATGGTAGCTGCTATTATCATTGCTACTACTAGTACTACTACTACTACTACTCCTATTGCTGCTATTAGGGCTGCTGCTACTGCTAATCTACTACTACTATTATTGTTGCTATTATGACTCCTATTGCATGAGGAGAGCTGTGTGGAAAGAGGAATTACCTCCTCTAGTTCTAAACAAATCAGTCATTACCTCATCCTAGCCCACCTGTCTACTGCGATAGGAGAATGATCAAGTGCTTTGGAATCAGATAAACTCAAGAGTAACTTATGAAGAATGATAGGACCATAGAGGCTATGAGAACTTGAGTACGTTCCTAATGCTGTTTGCGTGGCTGTGAACATTGTTTTTCTGAAATCACATATTGTCAGAGGTGTTGAGATTTATCTCGTGGTCAATATTTGATCTTGCAAAGCTCATCAGTACGTAACATACTTCGAACTGGATTAGAAGTTTGTAGACTTTGTTGTGTGGGTTTTATCATGAGCATTTATAGACCAGTGAGCGTGTCATAGAGGGAGGATTATTATATGTTTGGTACATGTTAGTTGAACTAAGACTTCGACTTAATGAACTGGAATTGAGTTGCCCTAAAAAACTGTTTAAGAAAAGTAAACTCAACTGTAATTACGGTGGCTCCTACCAATGTGGCATGGTTGGAGTATCTTTGAAATCTGTTGCATTTGAAATAGAATGGAATGGAGTACTTCAGTTACTCCCAGCACCAAGGTCCATTTATGTTCCATTGCAATTTAGATATTTATTGATCCTACTCAGTGTTCAGAGGGGAGGACACTAAGATTAGCACAAAGGTACTTTTGTCATTAAGGATGTTACTGTCTAGTAAACCTGGCTGCTATGTTTAATCTACGATCATTTA
Organism: Eschrichtius robustus; assembly: GCF_028021215.1. Lineage (NCBI taxonomy): Eukaryota > Metazoa > Chordata > Mammalia > Artiodactyla > Eschrichtiidae > Eschrichtius > Eschrichtius robustus. The sequence goes on along the minus strand of NC_090845.1, from coordinate 8,623,264 downwards.
AAATTTTTTTCATTTTCATTATAAAGTCATATTCGTTGAAGGAAAGAATGTATTTAGAGCAGCAAGGGTTCAATTCAACCCTTTTATTCTTCAGCGTTTGGTTTAGACACTTTCTTTTTTTCAAAAAAATATTTTATTTATTTATTTATTTTTGGCTGGGTTGGGTCTTTGTTGTTGCGTGCGGGCTTTCTCTAGTTGCGGCGAACGGGGGCTACTCTTCGTTGCGGTGCACAGGCTTCTCATTGCGGTGGCTTCTCTTGTTGCAGATCACGGGCTCAGTAGTTGCAGCAGGCGGGCTCAGTAATTGTGGCTCGTGTGCTCTATAGAGCGCAGGCTCAGTAGTTGTGGCACATGGGCTCAGTTGCTCCACAGCATGTGGGATCTACCCGGACCAGGGCTCAAACCCGTGCCCCTTGCAATTGGCAGGCAGATTCTTAACCACTGTGCCACCAGGGAGGTCCTAGATACTATTTCTGATGTTAATCACCACATTAAGTCTTAAATTTCCCACCCCAGAAGCCCTCATTGTAGCCCTTTCATTTCTTAAAACTGGCAGACATTGGTAAATAATGGGCTACAACATTTTTTTTAAGGTCTTGAGCACTTATTCTAAGAGCACAAAGTACCCTATGGAGACGTTGTATACACTAGTAGCAAGGAGCAAATGTTTCTTTTATTTTTATAATTGTTTTGGAAAAACCATATGATTGCCAAAGACAGCGTGCACATGGTCAATTTGGATTCATCCCAACTTAAAAAAAAAAATCTGCAAAACGCATTAATGGTTGTAATGTATACAGTTGAGATTTTTTTGAACCTGCCTTCCAGCTGTACATTTGTAATGTTTAATTTAGGTGAAAATTCTATGAAGGCTTTAATTGATATGATCCAGAAGTGTGTTAACCATGTCAAATGGCCAATGATTTTGCCAAATTCCATCTTATGCCATAAGAACATAATCCACACTAGGTTCCATTAGTGGTGAAAAAACTCCCCAGATAGATTTGATTCTTAAGTCAAATGGTAAAATGGCTGCCTGGAAATAAACAAACCAGAGTCCTAGGGAGTCTGATTAGGCCTGAAAAATCCAGTGGAAATACCTAGCTCTGGAAGGTTCCAGAAGTCTTTGAAGTAAGGTTTTCTCCCTTACAGCCCCTACCCTCCCACATTCCTCTATCCATCCCTTGATTTGCCTACCTGTGCTCAGAAAATTCACCCTTAGGGTTTTTATTTTGTGATTTGAACTCGTTTCTGCAATTTCCTCTTACACTTCCTAGAAACTTCTTGTAACAGACACTAAACTACAATTTCAGGCTGATGTGTTGAGGAGATACTTGGCTATACTACAAAATGCAAATCATGTAGAATGACTTTCGTGTCCTCGCTTTTAAACCCTCGTTGTACTTTAGGACTAAAGGAAGGAAAATGCTTGTCAAGTGACAACTTCTTCCTGTTTTTCCATCTCGATGCATGTAATTGGTTATCAAAAGGGATGGCCTGCACGTAGCCCACTTCAGAGTACCTTGAAGAATGTTTTCTTCAGATTCAAGTTTTAAAGTTAGTGATTTTAGATATTGAGAAGTTGGAATAACCAGCTGTGAATGACTGGAGGGAAAACGTGTTACTAGCACCTGAACTCCATGTTTTCTGTTTGTCTGTAATCCCCAAACTAGTGTCTGCTGGTTTTCATCTGCTAAGTTGCAACAGCAACTTTCTAGGCAAAGAGGAGGAGATGGAGCCCTGGGAGCGAGGCCTTTCTTTTCAGCACAAGTACAGGAAAGAATTAAGGTTTTTGACAGAGAGGGAGACAGGCCTACTGCCTTTGGTATCTTCCATAGAGTGTCAGAATGGATCCTTCCAGAAAGCTCTCAATAGCATCAGAAGTGCCCATTTGAGGGAACTGGAAAAACTTCCAACTCCCAGGCAGCACCAGCGTAGCTCTGTGATCGGAGAACTTTCTGTACCCCCTAAATTCATTCTCAGGATTTGAGACTAACGTGTCGAATTATTTTCCCAAACTCTGTAGGAACCCTCCTCCACCTACCCTGCCATCTATCTGCCCACTCACCCACCCATCCACCCATTTTTTTAAGCAAATATTTGTTGAGAATCTACTTTGCAACAAACATGGCGTTAGGTACTTTGAATCCAGTGGGGAAAAAGACAGACGGGAGTCCTGTCCTAATGATGCTTTCCTTCAAGGGAGTTTACATCTTTTCCACCTGAAGTCCTCTAACTATGAGAAGAGGCAGGGAGAGTGTCAGTATGTGTTACTGGAGGACGTTGGCACTGGTAGATTTAATGTTCACCAAATCGACTATTTGGGTGGAATTCTCATTACCCGCACCATATATTCAACTTCACGGCCCATGACTCCAAGGGTGAGATACTCTGTCTCAGATGATCAAGGACAAACTGACTCTCATACCTTGAAGCAATGCATCAGATTCTATCATTGAGCTAGTTTCTTTCTGAACCTCTTTCTATGACCCACTGAGCATTCTGCAGACAACAGCTAGAACCATTGGCGTGGAATACTGACAGCGCAGGAGACAGACTAAGATCACAGGCAGAACTCTCTGGACTGATTTCATAAGTACTTGGTGCTCTGAAGGATCTGGGAACTTCCCAGATCTTGGAACCTTGCAAAGGCCCTCTAAAGGGGTCTACTTTCTAAAGTTCTGCAGGCAGCATGCAGGGGTCTGCCTCTATCCGAGCTTCCATTCCCATCTCATAAAGCACTTGTACAGTGGTGGTGAACATAGGCCCAATCACTCTGTTGTCCATATATCAGGAGTGTAATAGACCCACTTGTGGTGTTGCATGTCCAATAACCAACCACTGGCCCTGATTTCCTCTGTGAAGTCTCAGGAACTAAATGGTCATTAAGATTCATGCCAACAAATCTAGATTCCACAAGGAGCCAGGAACCCACTTACCTGCTATCTTTTAGCCTCCCTCTGATCGCAAGGGCTGGCTGTAGCCAGAATCAAATCTCTTTGGCATACCATCCTAGAGTGGGCTCCTAAGGGGCCCTGTTTTCTAGATCTAGGATTTTGGTGTAGAATACACTTGGGGAGCTAGAGACCAATAGCAGGACTATCAAATTCTCTAGCAATATCATTCCATCCTGACAACACAAAACATGCCTTTCTGATTGGTCCACCTCCAAGCTGTTCTGCATATATGCTGTGGCATAATCATATCAATCCCTCCCATGACGCTCCGGTTTACCTTTGTATCCTGAGCACCAAAGATGCCACGTTTCATTAAACCTACATGCAGTTCCCCTTAGACACATCATCAAAAAAATTTTTTTTCTAGTTTTGTACCAGCTTACTTTTATTTATTTTTTTAAATTTATTTTTATTGAAGTATAGTTGATCTACAGTGTTGTGTTAGTTTCAGGTGTACAGCAAAGTGATTCCATTATACATACATAAGTATCTATTTTTTTCACATTCTGTTCCCTTACAGATTATTACAAAATATTGAGTATAGTTCCCTGTGCTATACATACAGTAGGACCTTGTTGTTTATTTTATATATAATAGTCTGTATCTCTTAATCCCAAACTCCTAATTTATCCCTCCCCCGCCCTTCATTTTTAAAAAAATTTAAAATGTCTGATCGTTTGGTTGTTGGGGAAACGATAGCTGTAAATAGTATTAATTTTCAAGAAAACTGATGAAATGTTAAAATTCAGGAAACCACTGTAATCAACTTTAATCAGGAAGAGAAAGTTAAATATGCAGCTAAGTTTCTTTAGTTGTCATTATATAAAATAGAATAATACTGCAAAGAAAAATTGGATACAAGAGAAAAATCACAGTGCTAACATGTGGTTGAGGAAGTACTGGAGGTTACTGGTAGTGTAAATTCTCTGATTATTACCAGACAGAGACGAGCTTTATTTGACAGAGATGGGTCATCATTAAGTCATCCGTCTGATCTCCAGCCAGCAGCACGATCTAATGATTTCATTCCTGGATTATTTTTAATGCATAGAATTAGAGCTGTATGGGAAACGTTTGCTATTATTTTAATAGTACAGTTTCCTCCTAAATTGCTTTTGTTACGTAAAATCATGTTGTGTTGGAAGAGAGTGTGTATTTTCTTAGTAATGCTTCACAATTCCTTGTCTTACAATTCAGTAAATCATCTTACACCTGTCAGCACATAGAGTCTAAGATTTATTGCCTGATCCATTGCGTAGTAGATAGTTCCTTGGCCGGAGAGCAATTTCTGAAACTCATTTAATCAAAGTGTTTTTATGATTTAGTGAACTCTGGCTTGATGTCTCAAATATGTATTGATGTCTTCAGAAAGGTATGATTTAATCCGATCCAATTTTGAAATAGAATGAAGATTTGGCTTGATGTGATGTCTGTTACAGATAGAAAATCTTTAGTTGCATGGATATTACTCACGTCCTCCTTTATCGAATAAGCATTTATTGGTGCCTCTAGCCCTCTGCTAGATTCTGAGCTGCCATGGGGGGAATGAAAAAATTCTAGATTGGTGGAAAGATGCAGCCAGGGGCTCAGAAGGAGCAACGGATGTTGCAGTTCTTGACCAATAAGGAATCCATTGTAACTGAAGTTGAATGTTCATTGTGCAGGGCGGTGGTAGTTATAGCTGGCTTCCCCTGGGGAAATTCTAAACCTACTACAGTTTTTCTTTTAATTTTTTATTTTATATTGGAGTATAGTTGGTTTACAATGTTGTATTAGTTTTAGGTGTACAGCAAAATGATTGTTATACATATACATATATCCATTCTTTTTCAGATTCTTTTCCCATGTAGGTTATTACAGAATATTGAGTAGAGTTCCCTGCGCTATACAGTAGGTCCTTGTTGATTATCTATGCTATATATAGTAGTGTGTATCTGTTAATCCGAAACTTCTAATTTATCCCTCCCCACCACGTTTCCCCTTTAGTAACCATAAGTTTGTTTTCGAAGTCTGTGAGTCTGTTTCTGTTTTGTAGATAAGTTCATTTGTATCTTTGTGTTTTTTTTGTTTTTTTTTTTTTTTTTTAGATTCCACATGTAAGTGGTATCATATGGTATTTGTCTTTCTCTGTCTGACTTCTCTTTAGTATGATAATCTCTAGGTCCATTCATGTTGCTGCAAATGGCATTATTTCATTCTTTTTTATGGCTGAGTAATAGTCCACTGTATAAATATACCACATCTTCTTTATCCATTCATCTGTCCGTGGACATTTAGGTTTGCTTCCATGTCTTGGCTATTGTGAATAGTGCTGCAGTGAACACTGGGGTGCATGTATCGTTTAGAATTATTAAACCTGCTATAGTTCTGAGGACTTTGCATCCCAGCTCGGGAGTTTGAGCTTAATCCTTTAAGAATGGACAGCTTTTTGAACTTTTGAGAATGTGATGGTGCAGTAAAATACAAGCTTACTGGGATGATGACTTTGGTGGCCATGCATGGACCCGACTGGCTGGGCAAAAATTAGAGGAATGAAAACCAGCAATTCATGGAGGAAGACGGTTAGAGTAGTAACCTTGAAAGAAAAGGGAAGGCTGAAGCCAAAGGGTCTTTTAATGAGCAACCAAACAGCCTTAGAGAGTGATTAAGAGAAGGCACGAATGAGAGGTCCGAGTCTCAGGTGATGTTCCGGTGTTCACCTGGGGAATGGTAATATCCTTTATATCCTCTGTAAAGACTAGAAAGTAGAAAGTAGGAAGAAATTTCAAAGGGGCACATGATGCAGTTAAGAATGGTGAGTTTAAAATAACAAGGGATCATCATAGCTAAGAGTCGGTCAGATTTGAGATCTGAGATCAAAATTTGAATATTATCAGGACAGAGGAGAGAATCAAAGCTGTAAAAGAGAATGCATTTACTGAGGGAATGTGTATATTTGAAGTCACTGCTGTGTCATAATTGTTTGGAGATGGAAAGAACACGTTCTGCTGAAAAACTTGCTTGCAGTCAAAAATACACGGTGTGAAAGTCTGCCTTTATAGTAAATACCTTTGATTCGAAAATGTATTCATTAGCCATATTAAGTGGCACTTCATTCCAATAAAAGACGTTGGAGGAAGACAGTGGTTAGGGGAAGGCCACTACGTGTGATTTACTACCGCCACTTAATTATTGAGCAGTCTCTGATGTCGTATGTCCTATCACAGTGGTTGACCAAGTCACAGACATTTGAAAATCAAATGACAAAGGTCACACTAAAAAATCCTGAGGGCAAAGTTTAACATGTTGGCTTTCAGCTTTATACATTTTGTGTCAAACGAAATCTTCAGGAGGTGCACTTACTCCAGCCAGTGGGGGGGGACATTCTATTTTCGTCAAAAACAAATGAGTTTGGGTCCTCAGCTGGCTGAGTGCCCTCTCCCCCTTTCAACACCACTCAAAAAAAAAATTTTTTTAAACAGCATTTATAAGTAATCGAGAATACACTAGGGCAACTTCACCAAGACTGTTTTTTTTTTTTTTTTTTTCTGGCACATTCTGAACATCTGAGTTCTGTGTATGTTTTTATTAGAAAAAGCAATTTGGAATGGCCAACGGTGAAGGGGTAAAAAGCATGAATGAGTGAGGCGCACATCCATTCCCAAACCTTCCCCCTGCCATGACGTTGGGTGATCTTCCCCCACCTCCCAAATTCTCCAGCCCTCCTTTGTCCCTATGTCTTGGCTGGCACCCTCTTCCATTATGCTTCCTGTTCCCCAGTGGAGACCAAGGAACCAGGGGAAAGCCCAAGAATAGGGCCTGATGACAGAGACTGAGTAATAAGATCCAAAGGTGTCCATGAGAAAGGCAAGGTGGAAAGAGCAGTATGGGAATCACTTACCTGTAGCTTTTCCTGTCTTTAAAATGTTTAACCACCTCCCCACCCAGACGCACACACTGAAGGATGTTACGACATTTCGTGTAAGTGGTTCTCAAACATTAGCAATCACAGAATCCCCTGAAGGGTTTATTAAACCACAGGTTGCTGGACACCCCCCACCTCTAGAGTTTCTGATTCAGCAGGCCTAAGAATTTGTCTTTCCAGCCAGCTCCCTGGGGAAGCTGTTGCTGTCGACCCAGGAATTCCTGGTCTCTGTTCTAGACTCTACAGATAGGACAAGATGAGACTTTGTAATTCACGATGCTTATAACCGGCAAGTCTCCTCCAAGTTCTCTGAATATTGGACCGTTTTCTCCCACTGGGTTAAAAGCAACTGACTTTAAAAACATTTTTTAAGTGACATTCATTCTTTGTCTTTCCTTTTAGCAAAACACTGTAAATGTAAATTAAAATATATTCCAGGGAAATGAGAGCTAGTTCATTTTTTAAATACAGTGACCCTTAAATTGTCTTTAGTCATGTGTTAACAAACCAACTCTGGGAAAATGGCTTAATAATTTGTTGTAAAGCACTGCAAATTAAATAATTAACTCTCCAGATTGTTTTTGTTGTTGTTTTAACTAGCAGACAGGTGGCCATCCATCAAAGAAACAATACTAAAGCAAAGATGGAAGGAATTAAATGTTAGCCCTGTGGTTTCCATCGTTTCAGACATTTGCATTTTACCTTTTAAACCACAGAGGAGTTTCTAGTCCTCAGGGCAAGTTGTATTGCCTCTGTTGACCTTTAAAAGAATCTGGGTAGGGGAATGAATCTATTCTTCCGTCATCAGAGTCCTTAAATTTTTTTTCCCTAAATGTTTAATTTACCATATAAAAAAATCTTGTTTAATTATAAACATCTGCAGTCTGCTTCTCTTATATTTCTGGGGAAGTAATGACTGTTAAAATCAACAAACCAAATTTGTATGCTACTAATACTGTTCAAAGTATAAACTGAGGTAACCGCTCAGGAATTATTTTTAGACATTAGGAATACTTGAATGATTCAACAAAGCATTCCCCTATATTTTCAAGTCAAAAAAAGCCCTCTAAGTTTCTTTTTTAACTTTTATTTATTTATTGATTTATTTAATTTATCTTTGGCTGCGTTGGGTCTTCGTTGCTGTGTGCGGGCTTTCTCTAGTTGTGGTGAGCGGGGGCTACTCTTCGTTGCAGTGCGTGGGCTTCTCATTGCGGTGGCTTCTCTTGTGGCAGAGCACGGGCTCTAGGGTGCAGGTTTCAGTCGTTGTGGCACGTGGGCTCAGTAGTTGTGGCTCACGGGCTTAGTTGCTCCGCGGCATGTGGGATCTTCCTGGACCAGGGCTCGAACCCGTGTCCCCTGCATTGGCAGGCGGATTCTTAACCACTGCGCCACCAGGGAAGTCCCTCTCTAAATTTCTTAACGGTAATAGTTAGTGTTCCCTGCAGAGCACTGTTTCAGTAAAGTTCCTGGGATTTCCTATGATACATTCACATAAATTCACAGTTCTAGTGTAGCTATATATAATTTTATTCCTGCACTTTTATTATGTACATATGCTGCATTACAAAAATATTCCTTTTATTCTGAATAACTCTTAAAGTGTAAAACTAGTAAATTGAGTACATGATTAATTTTTGTACACTGTATCACAATCCAGCGACTTGGCAACCTGGTTTTGAGCAAGAGTTCTCACACTTGGTTGCACGTTAGAGTCTCCTGAGGAGTTTTAAAGATCCCGATCCCTGGACCTCACCCCAATCTAAGTAATTCATACTCTCTGGTTGGGAAGGGGGTGTAGACCAAGCATGGTATTTGTGTAGCCCCCCAAGTGAGGGCAGAGTGCAGGCCAGGGTGGGAGCCACTCACCCAGTGGATGGTTGTCATCTTGCTTCCTTCCTTCCTTCCATAACTTTCATGTTGCTTTAATTTGGACTCAGTCAACTCACTTTGATTGGACAAAGACAGCCTCAGTCCTACTAAAAGCAGAGGAAATGGCTAAGTAAAGGTGGTGAAGTCAGGGATGAAGGATGCAATGAATTCAAGGAATTTGAGATTCAAACGCCTGAAACCCAAGGAAGGTTCTGTCTTTGAAGGTTACTCAGGGCTGAGAAACAATGCCATGCTTTCTTATTCTTCTTTGATTCTCTAGGCTGTCCCAAATGGGGAATTGTCTTACACAACATTGATTCTGTCAATTCTTAACAGACCAGACCCACTTTGGATGGAATGGAATTTTAATCTATATTTTTTTTTAGTCGAAGATTGTAACCTCCCTTGACTTTAATACTTTTCCCACTACCCAGATGGGGATATGACTGTTGTGAACATCATGAACCCTTTTTGGGAATGCCACAAATTCAAGAGCAAAGCTGACCGTGTATTGAATTTTAATTCATTTTCAGCAGCTGGTCCAGAAAAGGCATATTCCTCTAAAACTTAAAATTATTTTTTATATCTTTATTGGAGTATAATTGCTTTACAATGTTGTGTTAGTTTCTGCTGCATAACAAAGTGAGTCAGCTATATGTATACATATATCCCCATGTCCCCTCCCTCTTGAGCCTCTGTCCCACCCTCCCTATCCCACCCCTCTAGGTCGTCACAAAGCATCGAGCTGATCTCCCTGTGCTGTGCTGCTGCTTCCCACTAGCCATCCATTTTACATTCGGTAGTGTATATATGTCAGTGCTACTCTCTCACTTCGTCCCAGCTCCCCCCCCCACCCCGCACCCCCCACCGGGTCTTCAAGTCTGTTCTCTACGTCTGCGTCTTTATTCCTGCCCTGCCACTAGGTTCATCAGTACCATTTTTTTAGATTCCATATATGTGCGTTAGCACACGGTATTTGTTTTTCTCTTTCTGACTTACTTCACTCTGTATGACAGACTGTAGGTCCATCCACCTCACTACAGATAATTCAGTTTCGTTCCTTTTTATGGCTGTGTAATGTTCCATTGTGTATATGTGCCACATCTTCTTTATCCATTCATCTGTCGATGGACTTTTAGGTTGCTTTCATGTCCTGGCTATTGTAAATAGTGCTGCAATGAACATTGCGGTACCTGTATCTTTTTGAATTATGGAAAAACCTAAAAATTTGAGGAAATAAAAATTGCTGTAGAAACAAAGCAAATCATAGTTACCTAGGCAAAATTATTAGATCAAAGACTCAACTGTTTTAGTTTGAAATACATTCGATATATTCACTTCAGTCAGCATGAAGTATAGGTACTGGCTTAGAAAAAGATTTGGTCTTCCCACAGTATCTTAAGAATAAAAATGTAAAAAAAAAATGTTTCCATTCATCGAAGGCTAAGCATCCACCGTGAGACATTCAGGTCTGGTAAAAATGTTTGATGGTATCAGTTAAAACCCTACTTAAGTAGAAAGGCCAGAACATGTTTGTTAATGAGTATCTAGCAATGTCATCATCTACTTAAGACAGAGCAAAGGGGATAAAATCAAAATTATTCAATCTCTGAGTGATGGAGGAAGTAAAGCTTGAAGTGACATATACAAACAACGTGTATGACATCCATCAACGTCAGGAGATTTTAAAGACATTAATTATCCAGTGCTCTAAGCTCTCCTTTGAGGTGTATTTAATGATTAAGAAAAAAGATACTGAGGAAAAGAAAACTGATGGAAACAGCAATCGATGAGTAATTCCGCATTGGAGGTGTACTCACAACCCAACACTTTACACTTATTTGCAGAATGGAAAGAACTGACTAATCCTTGTGCGGTTCCTTTTTTTTAAATTGAAGTATAGTCAGTTTACAATGCTGTGTTAGTTTCTGGTGTACAGCAGAGCGATTGTTATATGTATGTGTGTGTGTGTGTGTGTGTGTGTATTCTTTTTCGTATTCTTTTCCATTATAGTTTATTACAAGATATTGAATATAGTTCCCTGTGCTATAGAGTAGGTCCTTGTTGTTTATCTGTTTTATACACAGTAGCTTGCATCTGCCAATCCCAAACTCCTAATTAATCCCCCCAACCATGTTTCCCTTTGGTAATCATAAGTTTGTTTTCTGTGTCTGTGAATCTGTGTCTGTTTTGTAAATAAGTTCATTTGTATCATATTTTAGATTCCACATATAAGTGATATCATATGATATTTGTCTTTCTCTGTCTGGCTTACTTCACTTAGTATGCTAACCTCTAGGTCTATCCATGTTGCTGCAAATGGCATTATTCCATTCTTTTTTTATGACTGAGTAGTATTCCATTGTATATACGTACCGCATCTTCTTTATCCATTCATCTGTCGATGGACATCGAAGTTGTTTCCACTTCTTGGCTATTGTGAGTAGCACTGCCATGAACATTGGGGTGCATGTATCTTTTCAAATTAGAGTTTTCTCCAGATGTATGCCCATTGTCTTCTTTACTCACTTTTGACCATGTTCTTGCTATAGCAACCTTGAGCCAACTGAAGATCCTTTCTTACTCTCTCCTGGTCTGAATCTTCTGCTTCTCTGAACAAAGGTTGCAGAGGAATTTATTCAGACATTGCGTTTTACCGGTGATTTAATGCTATTTTTTTTCTTTTGTGAGTTAAAAATTATTTGGGTATCCAACAGAAAGATCTTCTCCTTTAGAATTTTGAGTACCTGAATGACTGAAATTTTAGCCATACTCCTACACTCTCATGTTAAGCAAATTGAGTTACATTGAAATTTTTAAGTGGTTTGGACCAATAGAGAAAATACTCTGTATTAATTAATAAGAGGGCCGTGGATTATTTTTTTAAGATTTTTTTTTTTCAAGGAGACAGCAATTTTCTGTAAAGGGCCAGTACTCAGTTTTTGTCACTGTAGCACAAAAGCAGAGAGAAACCATCAACAAATGGGAGTATCTGTGCTCCCACGAAACTTTATGGACAAAGAAATTTGAATTTCATGTACTTCTCATGTGTCACAAAATTTTATCCTTCTTCTGATTTAAAAAAATCATTCAAAAACGTAAAAACCATTTCTACCTGGCAAGCCATAGAAAAACAGACAGCGGGCAGGATTTGGCCTGTGGGCTGTAGTTTGCCGACCCCTGGTTTAGGAGATTAAATATCTCCCCAACTTGAAAGCTCTCACTTGATCAAAATAACTAACTACTATTAGTCTGTTTTCCAATAGTCCCATAATCTTTTCACCATCTAACTCTTGACTGACAAATTGGTCACCTCTCTTGAGACGACCCCATGGATCCGCTATGGCAGCCCAGAGTGCCAGAGAAGACAGCAGGACGGCTGCCATATTGGACCTTCATGGCTCTTACCCCTATGCTGTCATCTTACAAAATGCTTCCCGTATGTTCCAATGATAAAAGTCATAGTCATTTTCTCTAAAACATTTCTCTTAGGAGATCAATTTTTTTTTTTTTTTTTTTAATAATCGAGACTTTCCTTTTTTATTGAATGAAAGATTCTTTAAATTCTAGAGTGCTTTACAGTTTTCAAAAGTTTCACACACATGATTTCATATAATCCCGTAATAACCCTTTTCCCCCGCTACCCCTATATTGTTCTTCTCCCCTTCCCTCTCTCCTCTGGTAACCACTAGTTTGTAGGAGATCATTATTTTTAAGTTCAGAGACTTTCAAAGCTTCCTAGGAGTCCAGCTCCCTTCACTCAATATTGATTCTCAAAACTGACAGATGTGTTATCGGTCAGTTGCTCAGCTCTCTTACTACAGGCAGAAATAGGGCCGAGGGATGAGGAATGAACAAGAAAGGCCACTCACATCTCTAATACCTGGAAATAAGTAGTCATCGTTGGATCTGCTAAAATGACAACTAAATGAATATAATTATACTAAGAGATTTATTTATCTCCGTTAACATCTGAAAGTTCTTCTAGGCCGTAAACGGTATTTAAAAGTTGTTCTCTGTATATTATTGACTACCAGATTACAGTAATAAACACTGAACTCCTGACGATGGAATTTATAAATATATGGTGCAGATTCTGTGGTGTTAATATAGAAATATCAAATAAAACCTGACAAGGTAAATACAGTATTGCATGTCAAAATGGCTTAAATTGTCGTCCATGGAACACTAGACTTAAATTTGTATGCAGATTGGGTTTTATTATGTTTTTGAAGCTCCCTGGCGACCTGTCTTGCCAGGGCATTTGGAAATGTTAACTATCATAACCAATGAAAAAAAGGCATTAAAAAATCAAACCAGCATAACTCACACAGATTTGCGGTCTGTCATGAGTTGAACCTGAAGATAGCCTTAAATTCCTGCAACGTAATTAAAACATCTTAAGAGTTTAGTTACATGTTAAGAATTTATGCTTTTATGCAGGTGGCGTGTGTTAATACGGGTGTGTTTTTGTATGAAGGATTGTGATTAAAGTTTGTTAGGAAAAAATATACGGATGGTGGCACTCGACGTGTTCATATCCTGGTTGTGCTGGAGGGGCGGTGTTGGGTGTCAGGGCTATGAACACAGTTCCTGAGTGTCACTCTGAATATTATGGAATGGAACAAGCCAGATCTGTGTTTGCCTTGAAAGGTATCCAGACTTAATATTATACTTTAAAGACATTCTGAGGCGTTGACTTCAGAATAAGAGCAAACATTCTTTCTTTAGGCCTGGACAAACCCGAAAGGAATTACTGCAATCTCCTGTTTCAGGCATACATTTCCATAGTAGTGCTCAATGACAAGTCATTCATTCCCTGTAATCTGACTCTTAGGTGCAGGTCTCCAAAGGCTAAAATGAGGGGTATTTTTGTCTGCTTACCTTGCTATTTGATTGGGTCTCAGTGTATGTAGTACAAAGCTCATCTGTTAAGTTGGATTTACTACTCTCAGCTGGTGTCCATATCCATGCCTAAAGGCTTGTATTGAGATGGGTTGTAAAATCAGCTATCCTGCCATGATTGTTCAATGATCAACTCAGGAGGTTGAGTCTGGCTCCATGAAAATGCATTAGAATTGTATGTGTTAAAACAAACATTACAGGAAAAATTAGTCATCCTTTCCGGAGAAAGTATGCAGGGGAGCCTCATTCTCGAAGCAACACATGTTTTACAAGGTTGTCTTTCACAAGTTTGACTTGTACCCAATCTTTTGCTTAATATGAGGAAACGAAATCTGACTCGTTGCATCTTTACCTTTAGAAGGACCATTTTGAGTTATTTATATTCCTCTTCTTTGGTGGTGATGGCATGGCAGGAGGGGGCGTGTTGAATTACAACAAATAGTCGCACACTTAAAAAAGCCTCATCTTTCTCAACAAAGACTTCCTTTCCCTTCATAGAGTAAGAGGAGTGCTGTAAAAAAAAAAAAAAAAAAAAAAAAAATGCCCGGGAGAGAGATAATGAATTAAGGCTAGGAACAACTTGATTTTAGGTAGAATTTGAAATAGATGTGTCAGTGATAATTGCTAGACTGTCTAGTCACGTAAACGCTTGTTTATTCAACAGTGTAGTATTTGCCTTCCCTGAGATCTTGTGATCTAATGGAGTCGTATAGCATCCCTTCAGAATGCTTCTAAACTGTCAAGTCCCTCTTCTTGGGTTCAGACTCAACACTACCAATGAGAAAAGCCTTAAAGGGTAGAAGTCGTTGTTTTAACAATATATAGTAGTTGCTAAATGAACTTACTAGTTAGTTGATTTACTACATTCAATTTCAGAAGTGTTCTCCGATGAATATTCAGTTTTCCATGCTAATTGTTCCCACAGTGAATATTTGAGGATTTATAATGGGAAGGGACTAAGCCATGATGGGTATACAGCAGGTACTCAGTACATACTGTGGTTTTGTTACGCTCTCTCCTTGGTAGTAGAATTATTTCCTGCCATGCAGATGCATTCCAGAGGCAAGAGCATGTTCCCCGGGCCCAGGAAGGAGCTTGGCCTACGGGCCAAATCTCCCTCACCACCTGTTTTTGTAAATAAAGTTTTATTGGCACACAGCCCTGCCCACTTGCTGACATATTGTCTATGGCCACTTTCTTACTAAAACAGGAGAATCGCGTAGCTGCGACAGAGAGCATATGGCCAACAAAGCCTAAACTATTTACTACCTGGCCCTTTGCAGAAAAGCTTTGCTGACCCCTGTTCTAGACTCGGATGCTGTGCTGTCCAGTAATGTAGCCACAAGCCACATGTGGCAGCTGAGTGTTTGAAATGTGGCCGTTGTGAATCAAGATATGTTATATGTGTAAAACACACACCAGATGCCAAAGACTTAGGAAAAAGAAAGAAAAAGCATGTAAAAGAGCTCATCAGTTTTAAAATATTGATTACGTGTTGAAATAATACTATTTTGGAAATTGAGTTAAGTCAAATATATTGTTAAAGTTAATTTTACCTGTTTCTTTTTAATTGTTTTTTAAAAAAATATGACTATTAGAAAATTTTAAATGTGACTCCCATTTGTGGCTCACATTGTATTTCTAATGACACTGCTGGTCTAGAGCCTGGAATTTGGAGGCTATGTGATCTGTACAAAAGGTTAGAAAGAGGGAAGAGAAAACAAACCTTTGTATTAGCAAATATCTTTCAAAAGCAATACAATCTTCTGTTAATTTGGCTATTCCTCATAAGAAGGAATACTCAAAACTAACAGATTAGGATGTCTATGGGAAAAGTTTTAGTTGAAGTCTCCCAGAAGACCCTAACTCAGAATTCGAATTGGGAGGTGATCCCGGAAGCATCTGGAAGGGAGAGGGGAGGCGGAACCGAGGAGGAGAGGAAGCGGAAAGAGGGCATGGTCAGGAGCAGGTGATTGCTGTGGGCATCGGGCTCCTACAAGTGCGGGCGCTCGGGAGATTTTCTGAAACACGACTCAGAGTGGTCCCACCTGGAGGTGAGGAAGCTGGGCAGTTCATCCACCGACTGCCAATAGTTGCTGGCTGAGGGCTGCTCCTAGGGGCATCAACCTCCCTTCTCCTCCCCAGCACCCCCGCCTGCCCTGCCTGGGGCCAGAAAAAGCCCTGGAGCCTGAAGGAACAGGTGCTTGCAGCAAAAAGCCACCAGCAAGCTTGAGAATGGTGACTGCCTGAGGCATGGGGTTGGCCCCCGTAGTGTCTGGTACTGACACCAAACAATGTTTCACCCTAGAATTCATGATTTCTTCCACAAGCATTTGTATAGTTCCTGGTGCGTGTTCATTTTCTCCTCTGAACTGAACAATAGCATAAATGGGTACATTTGTTGTTGCTACACATCATGGATGGGAAAACTGAGCCCAAGCGTCATTTGTCCAGGAGAATTCAGCTGGGGTCGTGGCCCCGGGCTCCTCACTCTACATGTGTGGCCACTCATGCCTGACTCCTTGGACTTCTACAAAGTTCAGCTCCATAAGGAGATGGAAATGTATTGATGTTTTCGAGGTGAGAACAGGAAACTAGAACTTTTTGGGGGGGTACTCTGTAGAATTCCTTAGATATCCATAGGGAAGTAGATACTTATATCCACTTTAGTCCCAAGACTCTGATGCCAAAAAATGTTCTCTCTCATTTGCACAAGGCACAGTCAAAATCAAGGGGTTATAGGACATGCCGATCACCACACAGGATGTTAGTGATACAGTTAAATTCGAGAAAACTCCACAGAAGTCCCCGTAGTGGCAGCTTATGGGTGCGTGGTTCATTGAGGACTGGATTTGGTTACCTGCCCGTTACCCGGGCTCTCTTGAAAAGTGTTGTTAGTCCCTTTGGTACCTCTTGGAAACAAGTCCCTCTCTCTCAGCTTCATTTCCCTTTATTATACTTCTTAGTGACTTGGTAATTCTTTGCGGACTTCGGTAACACTTGTACTATTTAAATTTGAATAACCCCAAAGGATCTAGATAGGCCAATGTGTTTAAACCACAGGCTTTAGTCTGCATATTAGTTGATTAAAAACAGATTTTATACATGATGTATCCTTAATAAAAGGAGAGAAAAGCAAGCAGATGTTTGTAAAGTCTAAATGTGTTAGATTATATTTATTTGGATCTCTTGCTGACTAGCTTAAGTCATACCTATGACAATTGAACTTTAAACAGTTTTCATGATGTATTTCCCTGGTAATTTCCTGCTCTGAAGGGTCAGCCAAAAAGAAAAGTAAAAGGATTCCCTAAGACGAACATACAAAAAGAAGTTGACAAACATACCGTAAAGTGGTCATATCTAAGTCAAAGACACTGAATAATGGAAGGCGTCGAAATTATTCTCTAGTTTCGGACCATAAAGTGGTTGCACTTTGTTTAATTCAAACAGTAGAAAAACATTTGGCTTTTGTGCAGGTGGTAAAGAGCTTTGAAAGCAAGTTTTTCGTTGATGCAAACATGAGGTCATTAAGTTGCACCTAAATCACTCTGTCTGGTTCATTCTCTGACTTTTTGTGGTATCCCACCCTTCAAGGGAGAAACGATTCTTTTTCTCCCTTAAAATATTTATATTTGAGACCCTTTGAGTGTCTCGAAGTCGAAATGGAAGATTTCCTGTTGATCTTCCGGTTCAGATGAAATAACGCCCCAAACCTCCCTCTGAATTCTGAACACATGAGAATTACAGATAAAATATTTTAAAACGGATTTTAAAGAATAATAACCAAGCTTAAACATAAGTGGAAAGTCTCCGAGGATCAGAAATGAAAGGAAATGCAGACATGAGAGGGGGGAAGAGTGAGGGGGCAGTGGGGACCTGAGGGGAAACATGGTGGAATATATCCCGCATGTGGCAGCAGAAATTAACACAACATTGTAAATCAACTAGACTTCAATAAACGAAATTTCAAAAAATTTTGATGTTCTAAAGGAACAGGGAATAGTTCTAGATTCTTAAGGAGGACCGTGATATGAAAAATGTAGCATTCGAGGAAATTTGATCTGGCATTGATAGGTTGATAGGCAAAGAATAGAAGCAGGTACAGTGAAACGTACTATGAGTAAACGTGTATGATGAGGACTTCTTATCAATGCCTATAAATGACCATAGTGTCATCAATAGCTGGACAGTTCAGACCTTCTTCCAACGGATTGACCTCAGCCTGCCCATAAGATGGTAAATTCTAAAAATCCAACAGTAGTTGGTTTGATGTGGGAATATATTCCTTCTATTATTGCCATTTCTGATTCAGGTAAAGGAATGAGAAATCCAGTTACCTCTTTTCTCCCTCGTTCACAACCTGGAAATAACCTATGACTAATCATTCAGTGAAATATGCCTGAGTTCGTACAGGAAGCAGGAACAAAAAGTGAGATCTGAACATTTTGAAAATAATCTTTTACACTGTAACTTTTCAAAATCCAGTTTAAATCTATAAGTACTTGAAACTGCGTAGGTTTCATTGAGATTTCTTTAAAAATGTATCCATTTTCCTGAGTATGAGTAATTTTGTATATACTAAAGTATTAAAAGTATGCAGAATAATATTTTCCTCTCTTTTTTTTCAACAGCAAAACTTAGAGAGTAACCTCACCAACCTTATTAAGAGGAACACGGAACTGGAGACGCTCTTGGCTAAACTCATCCAAACATGTCAACATGTGGAGGTGAGTATCTCTGCGTGCTATTTTTCATATGAAAACTGCTTGATCACGGTTTTTATACCCTCACCCTTTATATTTCTCCAATGGGAATCTTCTTAAAGTCAGAGTTTTTGCAGAAGCCAGATATCTAACATGGATGAAATTAGAAGGAACTAGAACCTTCGAGAATCTCTCCCCATCCACTGCTTTGCTCTGCCCCTGCTCCTATCACAGCTCTCCCTAATCCGGCTTTCCTTAGCATTCCTAATCTTGTAGATTTGAATCACTCTTACAAAGAACAGCCCAAAAAAGCACTATTTAAAAGGTGTTGTATTAGTTTCTGAGGGCTGCTGTAACCAATCACCACAAACTTGGATGGCATAAAACACAGACATTGATTCTCTCGCCATTCTGAAGGCCGGAAGTCCAAAATCAAGGTGTTGGCAAGGCCTTGCTCGTTCTGAAGGCTCTTGGGGAGTGTCCTCTCATGCCTCTTCCCACCTCCTAGTGGATGCAGGCAATCCTTGGTGTTCCTTGGCTTGTGGCTGCATCACTCTAATCTCGGCCTCTGTCGTCACGTGGCCTCCTCCCTGTGTGTCTCTGTGTCTGTGTCCAAATCTCCTTCTTACAGGGACGCCTGTCATTGGATTACGCTCCACCCTACTCTAGTATGAACTCACTTTAACTTGATTCCATCTGCAAAGACCCCATTTCCAAATAAGGTCATATTTACAGATACCAGGGGTTAGGACTTGGACATGCCTTTTCTTGGGGGGGATACAATTCATCCCACTACAGGTGTGTATTAAATACATCTTGGCTGTCAGATATGTTTCCATGAAATTGACCACAACTGCAGCATGTTGGGATTAAGTCAAGAGCATGCAGGCAGCACTGACAGCAAGGGCGAGTTGCAGAACCCAGATCTTTCTAACCCTCCGCTTAGAACAGATTCGCTTTTGGCAATGATCTTTCGAGGGAGCATTTGGAGCCTTGCTGATTTAACAACATTGTAAATAATAGTGAACAAGCATAATGTTTTCATTATAGGGTGAAGTGAATATGTATTATAGAATTAAACGGATGAACAAAAAAATGATCCATGTGCTATATTTCATTTTTATGATGTGATAGCATTTGATGTTTAGGACCATAAGAAAGAATTACTTCTCTTCAGTTAAAAAAAAAAAAAAAAAAAGAAAGAAAAGAAAAAATTACCTGTGTTGTATGGCAAAATCTTACAAATGCAGTATGGATTAGGTGATTATTTCATTCAGTTTCAGCTAGTTACTTCTTAAAGCATTAGTGTCTGGTTTCTATTATGGCCTTTAGTGATTTCAGAACAACTGTCTTGCTCCTAATGCAATATTAGTATGGCTTGAGCTTACAAAAATGCTGTTCATCCTAACATGTAAAATTACATTCTGTAATGTTCAATAATTTCAAATGATAGATAGATGTGTCATTCACAAAATTTACAAGCAGATTCTGTTTTTATTTCAAAAGATTAGGTATTTAGTTGACATACAGGCTTTTAAAATAAAGCTATTACTGAATTGATTGCAGCAGACTTTCAAATAGACACGTACATGCCATTAGAAGTTATTCTAGACAAAGAGTAAAGAATATTCATTCCATTCACTGTTATTATTCCTGTATAAATCCTTTGGAATGGAAAGAAATGTGTGTGGGTGAATAAACTTGGTATTTAGGAAATTGATTCTAGGTAAGAGTCAAAGAAAATTATAAGTAGAAAAATAATGATACCAGCAGTACCTATTTTTACGTGTTCCCTTATTCATAGTTATTCATATTCTCAAAGTATAATTTTTTAAAATTGAGCATCTAAATCTCATATAATAATCGAATGAGTCTGCCTCGAAATTTGTTTAATCTTTGATGAAGGAATAAGCAAGATGATAAAGCTGGCTTAAAGGAGGATTCGTATCAGAAACTGATACGTACAAACATGGGGGTTGGGAGGTAGTAGGGAGAAAAGAATGCTAGAGTAAGATAGCTAAATTCAATGCAAAACTGGTCGGTGACCTAAGGGGCAATAAAATCATTACATTTGAGCAAAATAAGTTGCATACCATCAGTTTTCTCTAAGTTAACATTTAACTTTGCAGAGACTAAGCCCTCATCAATAGTAAATAGAAAGTCAAACTCCGTTACACCCCAGCCTGGAGAGTCAGATGACCCTTCCTTAGGCTGGCTTCATGGAGTCTGCCCTAGTATGACACCAGAAGGACTCAGTCTTCTTTTTGCCTTATTTCCAAGATGTGGATAATTTAGCTTAAGCTGACTTTCTGCTCTTCCTGTTCTGGACACTGTTGATCTCTGAGCTGTGTCCACTAAACACATATTTCTGGGTGAGGGTGTCAACTTTTGCCTGAGGTCAGTTACTTTGGTTTGGTAAGTGGTCGCACTAGTTCATTCCATTAATGCGTGGGGAGTGTCCTCCGTGTGTGTGTGTTGCCCTGTGCTAGGTGGAAAGGACCCTGCCCACACGGAGCTTACTATCTCAACTAAGATGAAAGAGCAAGACCAAATAGAAAAACGAATTGCCATGAGAGAGGTGGGGATTATATACTTTGGAATTTCAGAGAAGTGAGAAATTTCTTCCAGCTGGGGGAGGTAGTACACGATCTGAGGCTGCCTTCAAGGGTATGTAACATTCGGGCCTGTGGAGACACGGGAGAGGCTCTGCTTGCAGGGCAAACCAAGGCATGGGGATGGAAAAATGTATGTGCACAAAGCCAGGAGTTCATTCTATAGGAATAGAAAGTGTTTGAGGGTGGACAAGTAGGAACTGGCTTTGGAGAGATGAGGGTTCAGTGGACTTTAACATTGCATCTGAGTTTGAACTTTATTTGGTTTTGAAGGTTTTAGTGAGGGCTTGAGGAACGCTGTGTAAATTTCACAGTTACAATTAGCATCCCTAACTCTTTTCAGGAAATGATATTTTTGGTTATTGGGAAAATAGTATGGACATCTTGATGCAAAACGATCACACATCCAAGGGAAAATGTCCCAGCACTAGTAAACTCCAAAAAAGGTGGTGGGATTTGTTCGGCACCAGCATGACAGTCTTTTAAATCAGTGCGGTGGAAAAGAATTTCCTGGTTCACATCCTAGGTTCCTAGACCTTATTTCTTCCTTTTCCTCTTCCTGAAGGTGTCCTTGTGTTCGGGTATGAGCATTCCAGGGGAAAATAATCCCTGTGCCAGCTGGAGCTAAAAACACTCAAAGCCCAGAGGCAACTCTCAATTGTTGTAAATGAAATCAACGAATTCCCACCAAATCCTGAGGAAATGCCACATCCTTATAAGTCCACACCTCCTTCCTGGGATTCACTTCTGCTTTTCTTTAGAATGAAAAGAGTCTGAAGGTCTCCCACCCCCATCCCCATTGTTTTCATAGCTTGTTTTTTTTTGTTTTTTTTTTTTTTTTTACATAGCTTGTTTTTAAACAAGCAAGTGAAATAGCTTTTTGATAGTAAGTACCAAATTTTTTTAAAACTAGAGGACAGAGGGTATGAGGCCAAGGCAGTCTAGGACTCAGAGATAGAAGCATTGAAAAGGCAACAAAAGGCAACATCAGGTCAACTCCCACGAAATGTTTGTGTAATTTGGTGGGATTCTAAAAATTAGTGGGTTTTAGCCAGAGTTTTGTTTTCTGCAAGAGAAGAATGCAATAGAAAATTGCCTTGGGTTGAGTTTGGAGTTAGTTATGGGGTGTAGAACGAGTCCATGAAAAGTGGTCAAAATTTGGATCAGCTGCAGCACTTCACATTTTTAGATCATATATGGACTATTTCTCTTCGTCATCTCGTCTTCCTCCCCATTTTCTTTTAAAAATCAGAAGACCTAGTTTATTAGCTAAGCAGATACTTAGAATCAATGACGGATATCATATTCTCCACACATTCTGAGAATCAAATTCTTTCACAGGGAATACAATACCCAGATATGCAATAGATAACTCATTTTGGGAATTACAGGTAACCAGTGACTAAATCCACAGTGAGATGGCAGAGAAAAACTATGAAAGGATGTCTAATTGCCGTAGCATTTTGGAGAAGATAAAGGCTCAGCTGACTTCACCGTCCTTGCCCAAGCTCATCCTAGCAGGCCATTCTCTAAGCCAGCATCCTGTCAAAGTCCTGGCTTTTTAGCTCCTTTGGCTTATCTTGTCTTGTTTATAATCACTTTTTTGTGTCCTTTTGCCGTTGATTTTCACACCAAGTCTTTAAGTTATTTTTTTTTCTTTTCTTTTAATAAAATAGCTTAAGAAATGGTAAAAACTGATTTGGGAAAACAGATGAGGGTCTGTAAAAGAATTTTTCAGCCATTCACCAAGCTCTAAAAAGCATTCAAATGTAAACTTTGAAATCAGGAAAAAATTGCTGGGTTAAAAGAAAGATGAACCTTTATGTTTAAATTCATTTTGTTGTGTAGTTTTATGTCAAAGCATTCTCTGTCTATGGAAACCTTGGCAGTTGCTCCATCTGGAGCCACTGGATTAAGACCACCATCCGAACACCAAAGGTGCTGCTGTTTGTATCTTGTGGACAGATGTCTGATCTTGGATGACGTGTATCCTGCTAGGGGCCAACTTGAATGTCCAAAGTCGTGATCCAGTGTCACTTGCAGATAAGGGTTAGATTCCCACCCCACATGAGCCCTTGTGAGGAATGTTCTCAAGGTATATTTAGAGTCAGATTCTGGAACCACATCAGACAACCCACAGTCATTCATGGCTCTTCGTTAAACAGCTCTGGAATAAGGATAATGTGATACTGCAAATATGGTGGCATTCAGAAACTGGATTATGAGAAGCCACTGTGGTAAAGATTGGTCTCTTAAGTTTAAGTTTTAGGATTCTCAGGACAAAGGAGAAAAGGGACTCCTGGACTACACAGAATTTCATCTTCTCTGGAGAGGATTCTTTTTTTTTTTTTTTTAAATTCAAGTATTGTTGGTTTACAATGTTGTGTTAATTGCTGCTGTACAGCAAAGTGATTCGGTTATGCATACATATACATTCTTTTTTTTTAAACATATTCTTTGCCATTATGGTTTATCACAGGATACTGAATATAGTTCTCTGTGCTATACAGTAGGACCTTGTTGTTTATCCATCCTATATATACGAGCTCGCATCTGCTAACCCCAACCTCCCACTCCACCCCTCCCCCAACCCCCTCCCCCTTGGCAACCACCAGTCTGTTCTTTATGTCCGTGATTCTGTTTCATAGATAGGTTCATTTGTGTCATATTTTAGATTCCACATATAAGTGATATCGTATGGTATTTGTCTTTCTCTTTCTGACTTACTTCACTTAGTAGGATTATCTCTAGTTGCATCCATGTTGCTGCAAATGGCATTATTTCATTCTTTTTTATGGCTGAGTAGTATTCCCTTGTATATATCTACCACATCTTCTTTATCCATTCATCTTTTGATGGACATTTAGGTTGTTTCATGTCTTGCCTATTGTGAATAGTGCTGCTATGGACATAGGGGTGCACGTATCTTTTTGAATTACAGTTTTGTCCGGATATATGCCCAGGAGTGGGATTGCTGGATCATCTGGTAATTCTATTTTCAGTTTTCTGAGGAACCTCCATACTTGCAACAACTTACATTCCCAGTGTAGGAGGGTTCCCTTTTCTCCACATCCTCTCCAGCATTTGTTCTTTGTAGACTTTTTAATGATGGCCGTTCTGACTGGCATGAGGTGGTACCTCATTGCAGTTTTGATTTGCGTTTCTCTAATAATTAGCAATGTTGAACATCTTTTCATGTGCCTATTGGCCATCTGTATGTCTTCTTTGGAGAAATGTCTATTTAAGTCTTCTGCCAACTTTTGGATAGTGTTGTTTGTTTTTTTGTTGTTGAGTTATATGAACTGTTGTATATTTTGGAAATTAAGCCCTTGTTGGTCACATCATTTACAAATGTTTTCTCCCATTCTGTAGGTTGTCTTTTCATTTTGTTTGTGGTTTCCTTTGCTGTGCAAAAGGTTGTAAGTTTGATTAGGTCCCATTTGTTTGTTTTTGTTTTTATTTCTATTGCCTTGGGAAACTGACCTAAGAAAACATTGGTACAGTTTATGTCAGAGAATGTTTTGCCTATGTTTTCTAGGAGTTTTATGGTGTCGTGTCTTACGTTTAAGTCTTTAAGGCATTTTGAGTTCATTTTTGTGTATGGTAAGAGGGTGTGTTCTAACTTCATTGATTTACATGTGGCTGTCCAACTTTCCCAACACCACTTGCTGAAGAGACTGCCTTTTTCCCGTTGTATATTCTTGCCTCCTTTGTCGAAGATTAATTGACCGTAGGTGTGTGGGTTTATTTCTGGGTTCTCTATTCTGTTCCATTGATCCATATGTCTGTTTTTGTGCCAATACCATGCTGTTTTGATTACTGTAGCTTTGTAGTATTATTGTCTGAAGTCTGGGAGGGTTATGCCTCCTACTTTGTTCTTTTTCTTCAGCATTGCTTTGGAGATTCTGGGTCTTTTATAGTTCCATATGAAGTTTAGGATTATTTTTTCTAGTCCTGTGAAAAAATGTCGTGGGTAATTTGATAGGGATCATATTAAATCTGTAGATTGCTTTGGGTAGTATGGCCATTTTAACAATAGTCCTCCAATCCAAGAGCATGGGATATCTTTCCATTTCTTTGAATCATGAGAAGATTCATTTTTGACTACTGCATGTGTTTAATGGCTTTGTATCCAGTTTACTCAACCAAGGTTGCTAAAATTGACAACTCATGAAGCAAATTTAGCTTTTCTCAGTGGAGATTAAATTTAACTGTTTATTAAGGTAGTATGTAACACATACTTGAATGTCTCCCCTTGGATTCAGTGCTCTTGCCTTAAAAAAAAAATTGATTCATAAAGGGCATTGGATCCTGTTTCCTCCTTAGTTATATTCATGAAGAACAATGAGAAGACATCAGTAGAACGGCTTCCAATATTTTGGAATAAGAGATGAATCTTATGAATGAACGAATGTAAGGCTTAATTAGTTTGGTATTACTTTCAGAATAACGTTCCCAAATTTCAGCTTTGAAACTTTTTGAAACATGATCCAAACCTTTTATCATCTATAGTCTTTCCAATTTGGATGGAATGAACTATTGTGTCCGCTTCAGAATCCTACCAGGTGGTTTGTATCGGAGCGTGATCACGTGTACCTGCCTCTGAAGACAATCCCTCTTACATATTTGAATTTAGCAATGCAGATTTCCAAGGCTAATACTTAGATGTGAAATAATCTGCCTTAATTGGGGATGCCAAATGGTTGAGCAGTAGGAATGAAGAGCGAAGACATGGTTTTACTGACATATCTTAATGTAGTTTCTCCCCATAACACAGGAATTCTTTATCATGTCTCCTCTACCCTATTCCACACACAACCTTCTTGCCTTGAAATATTTAGATGCTTGATGAGAGCAGCAGAGTTGTTTCTGGTGTGATATAAAGAATAATAAGAACAGGCCATGAAAATTTTTTAAATTGCCATCATAGTTCTAACTCAGCTTTCACTTGAGATGGTGGTAGTTGGATGGATCCAGGTGAGAGAGTCAGAGGGGTGAAAGGAATGATCCCAGATGAGAAGGTGACTGTATGGTAGAAGACTGAGTCCCATTATTGCTCCGGTGCCTGCCATCCAGAGACAAGTGTGATCCCACCCATCAATCCATCATTTTGTTACTGAACCAGCCTCTTTTGTTTCTGGGTCTTAATATCTAGTTTATAAATCAGCTATACTCCAATAAATTTTTTTTAAAAAGAAGAAAAAAACCCAACAAGGTCCTACTGTATAGCACAGGGAACTATATTCAATATCTTGTAACAAACCATAATGGAAAAGAATATGAAAAAGAATATAGATAGATAGATAAAACTGAATTACTTTGCTGTACACCAGAAACTAACACAACATTGTAAATCAACTATACATCAATAAAAGTTTTAAAAAAATATCTAGTTGAAATTATTTTTCTCAATATAAAATTGCTTTTTGTGATAATCAAGCTGAAATTATCTCTGTATATAAGATCATGAGAAAAACAGGACACATCATCTTTTACCTTTATTCAATTGACTTCTGTTTTTAATTGCTAAATGTTGTAGGGAAAACTGAAAAGCTTTGTTCTAATTTTGAAACTCCCCAGCAAAAGAGATGAGTCATGCATATCAAATGTTTGTTAACAAGAGCGCAATTGTAGCACTGGCTATTTTTGTTTGAAACAGAAATATGGAAATTTAAATTCAGCTATTTAAAAAGCCTGAGGCTACCCCTGAATGTACAAGGCTTCCAGTGAGGACCAACACAAAGATTTTTACAACCAAGTGAGGTAACTTCCTGGCCTAGGAATTTATGACAGAGCTTTTACTATGCTTTTAAAAGTATTTTCACTAGATATAACAGCAGGTTCATATATATGAGGTGATGAAAACTATCACAGTAGCCTAATTCTCTGACTTGGCAAGCTTGGCATTAGGCTGTGCTAAGTTCAAGGATACCTTCCATCTATTTACCCAGGTTAGGAAGATGGTGCCTTGTCCGTTCTTGCAGGTGTTCGAGATGATTACTGTATCAAGTGGGTACAGTTCCACAGCCAGGTGTAGACTGTGGTGTAGGGAAAGCAGAAATGGTAGGACTTACGCAAATGTATATGAGAAACGATAACGACCACTTGACAAACTCCTACTATAACTTCCTGACTTCAATATCCTAATGGCCCTTTGAGGTAAATGGCACCACAGAAATGTGACTTGAAGCCAGACAGAACAAGAATCGGCCAGTAAAGAAATGGGTTGAATCCAATCAAGTAGTAAAGCAACTGGAGTGGTTACCCGGCCTCAGCTACCCAAACCAGGTGGTAGAGTTGAAAGACATGATTAAAAATTCCTAGGGGGAATTCTCATGACCAGAAACATTCCCATCTGCTGGGGAATTGGAAACCTTGTCCAACCCGTGATAGCGAGGGCCCAATGGGTATACATCAGTGGTACCAGTAGAACCAGTGAGCCTTCGGGTCTTGTGAATTATCCTCAAATCTTTGACTGTTAATCCTTGACCTGGTAACCTCAACTTCTTTGAGATGACCAGTTTACTTCCTTAAGTAAATAAAGTTCTTTTTTCCCTCCTCCCCTGGAAGTTTGAGAATGATGTTAAAACAAAAAACAAAAAAAATGAAAACCTAAATAATAGCCATAGAATCAATATTTTGGGTTACGGTTTAGGACTAAAACATACGTTTGTATTTTAAGGGTTTGTAGCATTAAAGAGAATATGCCATACTCCAGAAATTTGACAGGTTAGCTTTGAGATTCTAATCTGAAACATGTAATTTATTCTAGACTTCTGATTTTAAGGTGAAAGCGTAAAATCGTTTGTTTCAAGCCAATGTTAGAATGTTCACTAGAACTTGAGTTTCACTACGTTTGTAAGTTTTTATTAGATTTCTAAGAGCTACGTAAGGACTTGAGAAGGTTTACCTTGTTAGGGTTTTAATTTTGTCCCGTTAAGCATTTAAAGTGGTTATAAAGTAAATTGCATATGTTACATTTATAAACACAACTTAAAATGTTACAGGAATTTGGTGATAAAAATCTGAACAATGATTACCTGAGGGGGTGAAAATTGACTGGAAGAGGGGCTTGAGGATACTTTCTGGGTCGATGGAAACATATCTTGATTAAGCTGTTGGTTAGGTTGGTTATCAAAACCCGTTGAATTGTCCCTTAAGATTTATTTATGCATTTCCCTGTATGTAAGTTTGACCTCAATTCTTAAAACGTGTACTGGAACTTAATCAACTAATATATAGATGGAAGTGACTGTTTAATGGAGTTGAGTCTGTTCAACTTGAGTTAATCAGACATTGATTCAGGGACCCCTGAGAGTGATTATCCTTGGTTTCATAAAATTTCTTGAATTTATGAATAGAATAATGAGATCCATAATTTCAACTTAAAAGCTTAAGGAGAACTGCATAGTGATTTGTTGATATAGGTACAGTCCTTGGGCAAGAATCCTCATGATTTTTAAGTGCATGTCTCTTCCCTCTCCTAGTTGGTTGGACTCGTTGGGAAGCAGGACAGTATCTTTCTTTTCCTTAGAAAATGACCAGATAGCCACTTGGAATTAAGTGGAGGGAAACACTTTTAAACACCTCCACAGATGTAGTATGGATAATCAACCTAGGTCTGAAGATGGTGACATTTTCGATATCAGACTCTCATGACACACACACACACACACACACACACACTCTCTCTCACACACACACACACACACACACACACACACACACTGCAGCCTCAGAATCAGAAACTGACAGACATCTGAATTCTACGGTCTTTGCTCTTCTCTTTCAAACCAGATTAGATTCACTTTTCACTGTCCTTTTGGCAAAGCCCATCTTGAACAGCAACAGTGCTCTCCAGTTTCCCTCCCATCTCCCCTCCTCCTCACTTCATAACTTTGACTGCCACCACAGTTTCAGAAGAGAACCCTGGGAAAGTAAGTAAGCCTGGCTAGCTTCAAAGAGAGATGGTGCAGACCCACTAGGTGAAAGATGCAAAGGAAGTCAGTGAGAAGAACATGAGGTCTAGGAAAGACCACACCCCCAACCCCGCCAGAGTTAAGCCTCCCAATTCACTGTTCAGTCGAGATATAATGGGAGCCACATATGTAATTTTAAATTTCCAAGTAAACACAGTTTTTAATAAGTAAAACCAAATAGTTAAAATTAATTTTACTAGACAGTGTATTGGACCTGATATATTCAAAACATCATTTCAACATGTGATCAGTACAAGAGTGATTAATGTACGCGTTTCATCCTCACGACCCATCTCAGCTCACACTAGCCACATGTCAAGTGCTCAGAAACCGCAAGTGGCTAGTGGCTGTCATACTGGACCCCACGGTGCTAGAACTTCTGTAGCCCACGGTTTAGCCATGGTTAATTATGTGTGCACGTGGCATGTTTGCTAATTGTTTTCTAGTGCAGTCATTTTCTCGAAAAGGCAAAGTTCCCTTTCTAGCGTGGCAGGCGCTCAACAAGTCCATAGGATTGCTTCGTGTATTATCACTTGTACAACGGTGACATCCTTCTCATTCAGGGAGGGATAAGGGCACGCGCGTTTCCTCTTAACTTTGGTTCCTTAGCTACTAAGACTATTGCAAAGATCTCTGGAGACCAGTAGCTTTCGCCACGTGTACTCTAAAACTCAGAACTGAGAAGCAGGGACTGCATCAGAAGTTGAGTTTGCTGGCAGAATCAGAGTAATCACTGCATTAAGATTTGTGTGGTTCCCAGTTTTATAAATAGAGTTTGCAAGGGGAGAGTGTCGGCTTGTTTATTTTGGGTGCCAAATGTTCCTT
Organism: Eschrichtius robustus; assembly: GCF_028021215.1. NCBI lineage: Eukaryota > Metazoa > Chordata > Mammalia > Artiodactyla > Eschrichtiidae > Eschrichtius > Eschrichtius robustus. The sequence continues at coordinate 8,593,510 of NC_090845.1, read as the reverse complement.
CTTTTAGCGTGTTATCTGGAAATGATGACGGCAAAGAGATGATCTCCTAGAGGAAGGTGGTTTCTTTTGTATCTCTGACATAGCCTCTATCTAACCTTAACGAAAGCACGGCTGCCTCAGTGAACAATGGAAACAAATGCCCGTAGACAGTGAGTGCACACACGTGCTAACCTGGAGTCGGGCCCTGACTACTTCAACAAAGGGTTGCTTTAATTTTGGCAGAATAAAGTACTTTTTTCCTTCTGTTTTTCATGACATGGCCTTAAAGAATTCCTCATATTTGTGGTCTCAAAAAAATGACAACTATGCTCATGAGGCCTGCCTAAAAAGTGTTCTACTAAACAATAAGAGGGCTTTGTTCTTGGTAATAAAATTAAAGCAAGCAGTGTTTCCATTACCTGGCAGGATGCCACCTCCTTGCCACCCCCTGATCCTGACAAACATAAACAGAGCCTTCTGTTGCCCAGGTAGGAAGGTGAGAAGGCAACATCTGTCAGGTTTGTGTATAGAAATACAGCTGACCTTTCAGATAATGGGGTGGGGGGGGGGGGAAGAGGGAGAGAGAGAGAAGCACTTCTTCGTGTGATCCCTAACTCAAGTGTTTACAATTCAGTTTTACTGCAGAAGATTACATATTGAGCCTTAAAGCTGTAAAGCCAGTAATAATTTCACAGTGAGTTGAAATGATGGAAAAGTGACGGGTCTCTAGATAAAGAAATATATGTATTTTAGTCTGACTCATTAGATTTCATGCGTTTTCTTTTCCAGGCAACTTTGTTGCTGGAATTTAGACCCATTGCTCAGATTTAGACCCATTCACGGTCAGTTGCAAATGGAAGTTTGTAGGTGGATTGTGGCCCCAAGGTTAGGACTGATCAAGGTTAAGATAGAAAGTGCTGTCGGATACAAACTCTGTGTAGCTCTGCAATTAGTCCTAAGTCACTGGAGCTACATATAGGACAGACTGGACGACTGTGACACCAAGTGTCCTCTGACCTCCGTGACAGCTCTTCTTGAAGAAACATCCAGATGGCAGTCCCCCGTAACGCTCTAGCACCCCTTTCTAACTGTCAGTGCCAGGCCCGTAACGGCGCTCACCAGTCCCGTGTCCGCCGGCCTGAGAGCTTCCAGCTGCAAGAGGCTAAGACTCTGCCTGGGGGCTTTTCCCACCCCACCCCAGTTAATTCCGGAGAGGAGTTCATGCCCACCCACCCCCAACAGGCTTCCAACCAGCCACTGATGGGAGATAGTAGATAAATGCCCCCTCTTCTTCCCCATCAGCTGGAAACAGTGTTCTGCACCGTTTCCCAAAGTTACCCATTGGGATTCATCTCCATTTGACCACAGTGGCCTTGGTAAAAGCACACTTGACTGGCTTCATACGTTTCCTCCTATCTCACTTCCCCGCACCCCTACTGGTATTTCCTGGTGACAACTAGTACTTCAGCCCGGTCTCATGCTCCGCTCCAAGGGGAACAGAGCCACAGACCTCCCTTCAAACGGAATGATAGCACCAAATCCATTTTCCCCGTTGTGACCGTAGCTCAGTTGTTCGTTTTCTCTAAACTCGCCCTTTCACTGTATATTTGAGTAAATATGCGTATTAAACACTGGGCATCAAAAAAATATTTAGAAATCAACCTCCCAGCTTCTGCTGCTTATTCTAGAGTGACAACAGCCAGGCAAGATGGTTCGTAGATAGTGCTTGTGGATACATCAGAAAGCCAGAACAAAGCTTGACATTTTCCAGTTATACTTCCAAGTGCAAGTCTAATCAGTGACATAATCACGTCTATTTCACTCACGGTCAGGAAGACCAAAGAGCCGGCATCCAACCCTTGTTCTCCATAACTCTGCAGGAGGGCAGATAGCACCCACCCTTGAGTAACTCAAGCCTGAATACGAGTCCAACTTTGTATTTTTCCAGTCCATTGCTATTCAGGAATCATGGCACAACAACTAAAAAGAATGCCACTTAATGAGAAATGACATGTAAGATTGAAAATGAGTAATGGAAGGTCATGGGATAGAAGCTTCCTCTTTCCATCAGAAATGACTTCCCTTCCCTGAAACATATCACCTCCATCCTCCCCGGCATTCAACCGTCCTCTTCCAGAAGTTACTTTTTAGCTCTGACCACAACGTCTAAAAGCTGATTTTTGCCAAATACATTGGTTCAGAATCACTTCATAGAAAGTAGCACTTTCCAGAAATTTTATGAAAAGACTCGATAGAGACAAGTGCCCATGACAGATTAACAGTTTTTTTTTTTTTTCCATTCTGTGTGCCCAACCCAAACGGAAGGGTGTAGAGCACTTGTGTTATAAAGTGTGTAATTAATAAGAGAAAGGAAGGGAGGAGTTTATTGTTTTTGAATGAATTATGAGCAACACCTTCCATTCTGCTTCTTCATTTTGGAACAGCTTTGAACAGAGTTACCATGAAACACAAAAAGAGAAGTCAGTGGCATTCATGCCAAGAATGTAAGATTGAAGTTACTTGAGTGTAGTCCGAGAAACACCTCAGGGGCAGAGCGGCATTTGGTATAACTGGGACAGAAGTTGGCAGGACGTGGTGGGCAAAGTAAAAACCATACTGCAAGTTATGTTTTCATTTTCAAATTGAAATCCTATGAATTCAGTCTTTGGATCTGTTCATGCCCTGAAGGAAGAAAACTATTATTTATCAAGCACCTATTAAGTGCCAGAGAGTTTACAGATATTTTCACTGAAAGTATGCAAATGAGAAAACATTCTCACAGAAACTCAACACATTTTTCACACCTGCAACTCTTTCACTCCAAAGCCCAAAGGCTCCAAACGCCATAGACTCTTTTCCTCTGTGCTAGAGGTTGGCAAACTATGCCCCTAGGGCCAAATCTGATTTGTCACCTGTGTTTGTAAGTAAAGTTTTATTTGGGACGCGGCCACACCCATTTGGTTACGTATCATCAGCGGCTGCTTGCATATGACAACGAGGGCATCGAGGAGTTACAACAGAGACCTGGTCCACAGAGCTAAAATATTTACCGTCTAGCCCTTTACAGCAAAGTTTCCCAACTCCTGCGCCACATCATGGAAGACTCATCTCCAACCCTCACCTCCCGTTGCATCAAGAAGGATACGAAATACATTCGGGATTTGAAAGTAACTCGAAAATTCCGGAATTAGTCCTCCTGTTATAGCTTCCAAAGCTATTGTTTTGGTGAAAGATGATGAAGGATACAAGTTTTGATTCATGCTAGAAAGTCCCCAGGTAATTGGCACAGGCCAAATGGTCCTAGAACATCAAGTGTTGATTCTATATGGACATTCCAGATAAACAGAGCTTCTTAACCGTAGTGGTAGTTAACATTTATTGAGTAATTATAATGTGCCAAGCACTTCTCAGTGGCTTTTCATGTACTAATTCATTTAGCTCTCACCACAGTCCAACCCTGGGGTTTCTACCACAACACTGGTGACATTTGAGGCTTGGATGATTCTCGTTTCTAGTGGGGGCTGTCCTGAGCATCGTAGGATGTGTAATTAGCAGCAACTCTGACCTCTACCCTCTAGATGCCAGTAGCACTCACACACCCTCTCCCCTGCCCCCAGTTTTGACAACGGAAAATGTCTCCAGACATTGCCATTGTCCCCTGGGGGAACATCTGGTCAACCAGGTAGAAGTTGGTATTTTCTTCATTACGCAGATGAGGAACTTGAGAAATGGATAGTTGAAGCAAGTGGCCGAGAACATACAACTAGTAAGGAAGCAAGACCTGGTGTTCAATCCCGGGAAGACTTCCTCAGGACCCTGAGTTCTGAACTCCTGCCTCCTCTAGCCCTTGTTCACTCTAAATCATTTCACCTCAGGACTTCCCTGGTGGCGCAGTGGTTAAGCATCTGCTGCCAATGAGGGGGGGGGGGGGCACGGATTCGAGCCCTGGTCCGGGAAGATCGCACATGTGGCGGAGCAACTAAGCCCGTGCGCCACAACTACTGAAGCCCGTGTGCCTAGAGCCCATGCTCTGCAACAAGAGAAGCCACCGCAATGAGAAGTCCGCACACCGCGACGAAGAGGAGCCCTCACTCGCCACAACTAGAGAAAGCCCGTGCGCCACGAAGACCCAACGCAGCCAAAAATAGATAAATAAAATAAATAAATTTAAACAAACAAATAAATAAATAATTTCACCTCGTTTGACGGTTTTGCTTTACTGCAGAATGACCCACATCAACAACATCTTGGATGGTCATGTTGCGTGTGCTACTCTTGGGAGAAAAATTCTTTTGTGGTGACGTTTCCAAGTTTTAGGCATTAGCAGTGGCGTTCTTGCCGGACAGTTTTAATGTATCGTTACCATTATGTTTCATTTATAGGAAGGCTTTTATTGCTTAGCTCACCACAGTGTGTTGCTGTTTTTAATGGCATCTCGATTCGTTATCCAACATTCAAGCATCATCATTTTAGAAACCTCAAGAAAAGAGGATTTATCATGAGGTTCCTGGGAGCTTTTTTTTTGATCCCATAGTGGAAATAAAACAAAATCCCATCTGGATAGTTAATCAATATGTATAATTGGTCTCCTCTGGGCCAAATCGTTTTCCACCACGTCACTCTACAGTAAAGGTTGGATTACATGTGACCTTCTATCCATGCCATCACTACTTTTACTTCTCACCAAAAGCACTTGATGAAGGAATTCCATTTTTTTTTTTTTTTTGAAAAGCCTTTCTTGGACTTTTAAAAGTCTTAGTGAAAAGTGTTCAATATTAAGTTAACATGCTAAATATTATATTTAAAAAGGTTATCCTGTACTCTAGTTTCTCCTCCAAAAACAGGGACCCTGGGATCGTGGCCAGTTGTTCCTCTCTCTCATCTCCTTCAGCTCGGTCCACAAATACTTGACTTCAGTGTGAGAGAATTTCAGGATGGAGATTACATATAAACATATTATTGATAGATGAATTACAGTAATACAGTCTGCTCTTTTCTCAGCTCTCCTTGGCTCAGTTTTATATACAAACTCAAATATTAGAATCCCTTTCATTGTTCCTTCCGGCAGCTCTGTCTAACTTCTGCCCCAGGATCTGGAATGTTCATTACAGCTGCCTTGGACAATAAAACCCAAAGCACCCTCAGATCCTCACATTTTTCTTTGCACCTGGTCAGCAGTCTGCAGTGGGACGTAGAGCCTACTTGCACACAGATTTCCCGGTACCCTCGTCTTCCCGGCCACATCATTAGCTCCTCTGCTGCTCAGTGGCGCTTTAGTTGCTCCAGCCCTGGGCGTATTGGAATTCACTCCTCCGGTGTTTTTCTTTTTGAACGAGACAGGATTGTTCGGGACATTGTGACATATAACAGTGTGAAATAGTAGTGTTATTAAGATACAATAACACTAGTCCCTTTAAGTTTGGATGCAGACTCAAAATTCCATATTCTTCGTAATAGAGAAAAGTGCTGTTGAGTTTAAACAATAGCAACAATAGCAACATAGCAGCAAACCATAAAGGGTTTTTTTAAAATTTATTTTATTGAAGTATAGTTGACTTACAATGTTGTGTTAATTTCTGCTGCACAGCAAAGTAATTCAGTTATACATATATATACATTCTTGTTCATATTCTTTTCCATTATGGTTTATCACAGGATATTGAATATAGTCCCCTGTGCTCTACAGTAGGACCTTGTTGTTTATCCATTCTATGTATACTAGTTTGCATCTGCTGACCGCAAACTCCCAATCCATTCCTCCCCCTTGGTGACCACAAGCCTGTTCTCTAGGTCTGTGAGTCTGTTTCTGTTTTGTAGGTAAGTTCATTTGTGTCACATTTTAGATTCCACATATAAGTGACATCATATGGTATTTGTCTTTCTCTTTCTTATTTAACTTAATATGATAATCTCTAGGTCCATGTTGCTGCAAACGGCATTATTTCATTCTTTTTTATGGCTGAGTAATATTCCATTATATGTATATACCACATCTTCTTTTTTTAAAAGATTTATTTTATTTATTTTTGGCTGCCTCGGGTCTTAGTTGTGGCATGCAGGATCTTCATTGGGGCGTGTGGGTTTTCTCTTCTCTAGTTGTGGCGCGCAGGCTCCAGGGCACGTGGGCTCTGTAGTTGTGGCGTGCAGGTTCCAGAGCACGTGGGCTCTGTAGTTTGTGGCACGCAGGCTTAGTTGCCCTGCGGCATGTGGGATCTTAGTTCGCCGACCAGGGATCGAACCCACGTCCCCTGCATTGCAAGGTGGATTCTTTACCACTGGACCGCCAGGGAAGTCCCTATACCACATCTTCTTTATCCATTCATCTGTTGATGGACATTTAGGTTGTTTCCATGTATTGGCTATTATAAATACTGCTGCTGTGAACACAGGGGTGCATGTACCTTTTTGAATTATAGTTCTGTCTGGATATATGCCCAGGAGTGGGATTGCTGGATAATATGGCAAGTCTATTTTTAGTTTTTTAAGGAACCTGCATACTGTTCTCCACAGTGGCTGCACCAAGTTACATTCCCACCAACAGTGTAGGAGGGTTCCCTTTTCTCCACATCCTCTCCAGCATTTCTTATTTGTTGATTTTTTTAATGATGGCCATTCTGACTGGTGTGAGGTGATACCTCATTGTAGTTTTGATTTGCATTTCTCTAATAATTAGCAATATGTTGAGCATCCAAAAAAGAGTTTTGACCTTTCTCAAGGTCACCGTCATTTGAATCACGGTGCAGCTTTGCTTTTGCCAGGAGGACCAATTCTAGGCCAATTTGTAAAGTAGACATTTGTCTTCTAAACCCCCAATCTCGTTGGTAGTGATTTCAGGGGATCAAGGTTTAGAGTCTTAAACCAAAGGGGTACAATATCAAGAGTACACTAATGGTGGGCCAGCGTGGTAGGGGGCTCTCCTGGGCCGCACAGGTTGGCGGGGGCACCATTCTCGTGCTTTCAAAGTGAATGGTGGGGACTTCCCTGGAGGTTCAGTGGTTAAGACTTTGCCCTCCGATGCAGGGGCTGCGGGTTCGATACCTGGTCAAGGAGCTAAGATCCCACATGCCTCGTGGCCAAAAAACCAAAACATAAAACCGAAGCAATATTGTAACAAGTTCAATAAAGACTTTAAAAACGGTCCACATCAAAAAAAAAAAAAATCTTACAAAAAAAAAAAAGTGAATGGTGGCCTGTGGAATTGTGCGATGCCAGCACCCTTCTTTCCTCAACACCCTGGAATAAAGTTTCCTTTCCCTAGCACATCGGGGTCATCCTCTCCTAGGCTTACTTCATTGTTTGCAGTGGGTATGAATAGGAAGTGATCTATCAAGTCAGCATATCCTTTTCACAAGAGGGATTGAAAGGTTTTACTCTGAAAATCTAGAGGTTTTTAACATGCATATTAGTCCAATTCCACCTGTGCGAAGTGGCCAGATATTTTTCCACATTGATGTTTCCTTATAAGAGTTCCATAAAATATTTCTAAAGATGTGAAGGCCACACATACCTGAAATCTGATGATGTTTATACCCTGCACTGAACATCTCAGTGGAATACAAGTCAAATTAAAAGAGCAGGGACTTCCCTGGTGGCGCACTGGTTAAGAACCCGCCTGCCAATGCAGGCGACACGGGTTCAAGCCCTGGTCCGGGAAGATCCCACATGCCGCGGAGCAACTAAGCCCGTGCGCCACAACTACTGAGCCTGCGCTCTAGAGCCCGCGAGCCACAACTACTGAGCCCGTGTGGCACAACTACTGAAGCCTGCGTGCCTAGAGCCCGTGCTCCGCGACAAGAGAAGCCACCGCAATGAGAAGCCCGCGCACCGCAATGAGAGAAAGCCCACGCACAGCAGCAAAGACCCAACGCGGCCAAAAATAAATAAATATATATATATTTTTTCAATTAAAAGAGCAAGTTTTTAGAAATACTTAGAAACTTTACAGACTTCTAAGGAACATGTCACAGACACGTAGTGCAATTTTTAGTGTGTGGATGTAATTAAATCCCTTTAATGTTGATATACATATGACAAGAACAAAATAATAAATTGTCCATTTCACCCCACCCCTTCTGTGAAATACTGTAACACTATTACACCATAAAATTTAGCGGGGGGACTTTTTACTGGGCCTGGCTAACCAAGTGCTCTGGAGAAAATAGCCAACCCATTTATGTGATCATTAACTAATCTGGGGAATGTGTACATGTAACCCGCATTTCTAAAAAAAGGCAGATAAACTGTACACCCATTGGCAACTTACACGGGACTGTGGCTGATTCTTGGTAGCTGATCCAAGCATGAATGCGGCCGGTGGCCCTGTGCTGAATTAGCTCTCAGGGCTACTGCTAGGGTGAGACAGGAGCAATGGCCTCACTTCATTATTCAACTTGCCAGTTTCTCTTTCACTGGGCTCTAATGGATCAGAAAGTCAGAGTCTGTCAAAGAGAAGCTGCAAAATTACCCTAGGAATAGGAGACAGTGGGTTAGCAACTCCCTACAAGCAAGACTCCCTTCTTCTGTAGCTTACAAATTTCCCTTCCCATCTTACCCTTCCTGCCCCCAAAAAAGTTAGTTTAGGACAATTGTGAACACACTAGATCGAAGATAAATACAATGCATTCTCGTTATTCACAGTACTTAAATTCCATAAAGTCACCAGGAACACTGGCTAATAACGAACCATTGCTCTTCAGGGAAGTACATACACACACACACCCCACACATAGATTATAATCTTAAATCCTAAAAACAAGTCATCCTGGTTGATTGTATTTTCTTTATTTTATAAACAAGAAAAGGAGGTTTCGAAGTATTAAGTGACTTGGCTGAGGTGGCCCCACTAACGGATGCTAGAGCGGGGACTCAGACCCAGTCTAACTCGCTGCAGAGCCGGCGCTGCTTGCTCAATGCTCTGCCACTTCTGTTGTCCCCATCCTGTGGTTCTATGAGAGCTGCCACAAGAAGGCGGAACGTGTCTTGTTCAACCGCAGCTGGGTGCTGGCTCATTTTTTTCACGCTCCGAGCCTGTCTGCAAATGGATGTGAAAAGGCCCCAAGTATTGATGTGGAGGTCACAAACGAATTTTTAAATGTTTGCAAGGAGGTCTGTTAAATCCATCATACTCCAATAAAGATGTTTAAAAAAATAAATAAAAAGACATGGCTAAATACAAAAACAAACAAAAAAGCAGCATCAGGAGTGCCTGCAGACACCCTTTCCACATCTTTTGGCTGGTTCCTTTTCATCCCTCGAGAGACTTGTCGGAGAATTCTTGTCTGATCATGACCACTATTAAAAAAAGACCCTCCTCTCAGCCGTGTTCGATCACATTACCCTCTGTGATTTCCTTTACACACGTCACGATCTGAAAGTTTTATTTATTTCTTGGCTTGTTCAGCCTGTTGCCCTTCACTTAACGTGTAAACTCTGTGATAATGGGAACTTTGTCTCTCTTGGGTCCCAATGTATGCCCAGCACTTGGAATGCTGGCTGATACGCTGTGGGAACCCAGTTGCTGTTATTTGAATGAATAAGTGAATGGAAAGGTGAATGGATCAACAGTGGTATGTAGCTCTTTCAAAGTGAAGGCTGCAAGTGTATTCTGAGAGCAGTCATGGCTTGAGTTTGTGTGACATCGGCTATGGTACTTCCAGTCTCCGAAAAAGGTGTTCGTTAGGACCTTAAAAAAGATAGGGTGATAACTCGGGAAAGAAGAAATAAGTTCTGAAAGAACTGGGATTAGATCTCGCTTTAGAAGAATTTAACTTAGAGTATTTTGCAAAGAGACAAAGTTAGTACTAAAGACCAGGAGACAACGGTGGGGAGGATGGCGCATTTCACGGCAAGAAAGGAAGCTGTGGGGACTTCCCTGGTGGTCCAGTGGTTAGGACTCCATGCTGTCACTGCCGAGGGCCCGGGTTCGATCCCTGGTCGGGGAGCTAAGATCCCACAAGCCATATGGCACGGCCAAAAAAGAAAAGAAAGGAAGCTGTAACTCCAGATGTAGAGAAGATACATGGTAGCACATGGTTGAGGCCAACACAGAGATGAGGTGAGAGTGACCGAGTTTCTCCTCATGAGGGGCTGATGTGATATTTACTCATGAGTGCAATGAAGGTGAGAAAAAAAGTAGCAGTGAGGAGCCTGAAATGGGAAGAGGGCTCAGTTTTAAGCTATATTTTGTCCTGCGATGTGAAGGGCTCTATAGGATAAGCACCCCATTTCCATGTGGTCCAGAGGTGGTATACAGCAGTTAACTACCACTGGCCATCATTCCTAATTCTCTCCATCCCCCTTGTCTTTAGGTTAAGGACCAAGAAGGAGACTTATGACACAAAGGTGGAAGTGTAGGTCTGTAAAAGAAGGTTTGGGGGTTGTTTCTTGAATCCTTAGATTGGCCCTACTCAGAGCACTTCCATCAGCGTTCGTGGTTTCTGAATCAAAAGATGTGAATCAGAAATAAAAGCTAAAATCATAACCAGGAGCTGCCAGCTTCCAAACCAAAACTGGGAACTGGAAACACCTGAACACACTGCAAGTAACCAGTAAACCCTGCCATATTTTAATTAATAGCCCGTATAAGAAATGAAGTCCAATGAAATCATTAACTTTTTTTTTTTAAGTGACAAATGAAACAGCACAACTGTGGAAAACTTCTTTGTACTGGAAGGATCTTAGAAATATAGGATTAGCATTCAACTCATTTTATTGTACCTTTTGGAATATAAGAATGGTAGGGTTACAAATATTTGGAAGCTTCATCAAAGTGGAAAAAGAGATTCAACTTTCCCAGTTTCAGAGGAGTCACATCTGTATTCTTTGAAAGATCTCAGGATAATACTTGGCCTAAAATGATCAGATGATAGTCCCCAATTTCTGGGAATTTATATTTTGGGACGATGGTGGTTGCAGTATCAGCCTTCTCAAAACATATTTGGCTCAACAAAGTAGATTTCAGTCCACTTTGTTGGTAAAACAAACCTATTCATTGTAAATATCGATTAGTCAGAAGTTGGATTAAATTGAGCCCCACGTTATGATGGCGACTGAGACACTTTTCCTACCATAGAGTAACCCAAATTTGCAATGATTTTGCGAGTGAAATAGATCCCAAACTAAATCATAGTCTCTTAACAAACTACTTCCCAATGCAGACAGTACTACCTCAGATTTGTCTATGGCTTCATGATGTAAGTCATTTCCCCATATATTATTCCTCATATATTGCGGTATTGTATTTACCACAAAAATCCCACTTGACTGAGAGAGCAGACAATAGTCACCTCATTTTACAAAATAGGACAACTTAGAAATGGACATCCTCCTTGACTTTCTCAGTATCATCCTACGAGCAGAGCTCGTACTCCATACCACATTTCATGGCACCTACTTTAGAGTTACTAGCAGGGTCTCACTAGGTTCAGTCAAAACCAGAATATCTTTTTTTTTCGGGGGGGCGGGTATAGTTGTTTTACAATGTTGTGTTAGTTTCTACTGTACAGCGAAGTGGAGTTCCCTGTGCTATACAGCAGGTTTTGTTAGTTATCTATTTTATACATATCAGGTAGTATATATATGTCAATCCCAATCTCCCAATTTATCCCACCTCCCCTTTCCCCCCCTTGGTGTCCATACATTTGTTCTCTACGTCTCTGTCTCTATTTCTGCCTTGCAAACAGGTTCATCTGTACCATTTTTCTAGATTCCACATATATGCGTTAATATATATTTGTTTTTCTCTTTCTGACTTGCTGCAGTCTGTATGACAGTCTCTACATCCATCCACGTCCCAACAAATGACCCAATTTCGTTCCTTTTTATGGCTGAGTAATATTCCATCGTATATGTGTACCACTTCTTCTTTATCCATTCGTCTGTCGATGGGCATTTAGGTTGCTTCCATGACCTGGCTATTGTAAATAGTGCTGCGGTGAACATTGGGGCGCATGTGTCTTTTTGAGTTACGAAAACCAGAATATCTTTAAGCAGAGAATATGTTAGCAGCCACATCAAAGCCTAAGGACCTCACAATATGGTCGATTGAGTTTTGACCAAGTGCTAAGACACTTCAACGGAGGAAAGAATAGTCTTTTCAGTAAATAGTGCTTAGGCAACTGGATATCCATAAATATAAGGATGAGGTTGGACCCCTACTTCTCATAATAATACACAAAACTTAATTTAAAATGGTTTGTAGACATAAGTGTAAGAGATAAAACTTCTAGAGGAAAACTGAGGTATAAATCTTCATGACCTTGGATTAGGTTTCTTAGCTACAACACCAAAAGCACAAGTGACAGTAGAACAATAGGTAAATTAGACTCCATCAAAATTAAGAACTTTTGTGCTTCAAAAGTCACCATCAAGAAAATGAAAAGACAACCCACAGAATGGGAGAAAAGATTTGCAAATCACATAGCTAATAAGGGACCTGTATCCAGAATATATAAAGAAATCATACAGTTCAACTATATAAGACAAATGGCCCAATTACATAATGCGCAAAGGATCTGAATAGTCTTATCTCGAAATTAGGTACACATATGGCCAAGAAGCACATGAAAAGATGCTCAACGTCATTAGCCATCAGGGAAATGCAAATCAAAACCACAATGAGATGCCACTCCACACCCACTAGGATGAACAAAACAAAAAAGACAGACAGTATCAAGTGTTGACAAGGATGTGGAGAAATTGGAAGCCTCACATACTTCTTGTTGGAACATAAAATGATGCGGCCCCTTTGGAAAACAGTTTGGCAGTTCCTCAAAAAGTTAAACACAGAATTAACATGTGACCCGGCAATTCTACTCCTGTACTCAAGAAGAATGAATACATATGTGCACACAAAAATTTATACATGAATGTTCATAGCAATATTGTTTATAGTGACTAAAAAGTAGAAGCACTCCACATGTCCATCTACTAGAGAATGGATAAACAAAATGTGGTATATTGCTTAAATGGAATAATGGAATAATATTTGGCATAAAAAGGAATGAAGTACTGACACATGCTATGTGACTTGGAGAAATCTTGAAAACATTATGCTAAGTGAAATAAGCCAGACAAAAAGGATCGCATATTGTTCGATTCCATTTTTATGAAATGTCCAGAACAGGCAAATCCATAAAGAGACAGAACATAGCTTAGTGGTTACCTAAGCCTCGAAATGGGGTGGGTAGCAAGAATGTGGAGTTACTGCAAATGGGTATGGGAATTCTTTAGGGGATATTGAAAGTTTTCTAAAATTAGATTGTGATGATGATTATGGAACTCTGAATACACTCAAACCCACAAACCGTACACTTTAAATGGGTGAATTTTATGATATGTGAAGTATATTTCAATAAGGCTGTAAAAAAAAAAAAAAATCAACACCCTTCCCCCTAAAAAAACAACTTCTTAAGACATATTTTTGTGTCTATACAGTCCTAGAAAACCAATAAATCCAATACCTGCATATTGAGTGCTTGTAAATATATCATGATAGCTACTTGCTTCATTACATTTTACCTTGTCTCTTGTTGGAAGATCATTTTCACTATCTGTTCATTCAACAAATAGCTTTTGAATGCCTATTTTGTGCCAAATATGGTGCCAGATGCTTGGGATAGATGTCTCATTTCATACAACAGCCAGAGATCCCTCCCTTTATGGAGCTTGCATCCAACTGGATTTACCTTGATTGTATGTTCAAGTACAACTTAGCTCTGAGGGCTCATTCTAGGAGATACTTTTCAAGTGTAAGGTGCTATTTTCCAGAAATTTCACTTTCTCCATTATAGTGGGCCCATGGTTTCGATATGATCCCATCCTTTTCACGGCTCGGTGGTAGTCAGTTATTAAATTCAGTTTGAAGTCAAAAGAAATGACAAGAAATTTCTTGAGAGTAGTAGGGTTTCAAGTAAATATTTCCATAGATAGCTCAACTTATTTGAGAAGCCTCAAGGGAACTAGAAATGATGACAGAAAAGTAATGGTAAGAGAAATTGAGCCCAGTGATTAACTTCCTTGAAATATTAGCCTGAGTTCCACGTTCTGTGCTTGTCCGTTAATGCATTCTTAATTCTTTCTTTTGTTTATTAAACATTTAGCAAATATGTCTGTGTGCTAATCTGACATAGGACATGATCTCATAGTTCGCTGCAAATGGCCAGTGACCATCATCTTCTCAGTAAGACGGTATCTTGAGTTGTTTCTCTGCCCTGTCTCACAGTGATCAGGAATAAAAGTCAAGGAATCCTGGTCTCTGGAAACAGGACATGATTTCTCTGAACAGCCATCAGTGAATTTTTATTCTGAACTCCTGACCCCACTTCCGGTTTGTGTCATTCATAGGGATTGAAATTACTCCAGTTAAAGAAAGTATCCCTAATCAAAAGGGCTTAATGACTGGGCCATGTCTCCTCCCTGAGTTATACTGGAGTAATCAATGCTATTGTCATTCTTTGTAACACTGCAGCTTCTCCTGCGCTGTGTTAAAATCATAAAACTCATGCATGCTATCTCCATTTCCCACAGCTGTGATTTCTGGGTCTCTGTCTGTGAATAAGCATTTCAGAATTGTCATGAGATGGAGGAAATAGCACGTGCAGAGTATTTCCCAAGCCCAGTTGCCAAGAATGAGCTAATTTTAACCCTCCCTTGCATACAATGAGCCTTAAAAACTTCAAATACAAGCCCTTCTACAATGATCTACCTTTCCAGGAGAATGGCAGGCTTTCACTGTAGAACCCTGGTCTTCCTGAAATATACCAGAAGTAAGATTTAAAATTACGTCATAAGATTAATAAGATATTCAACCATCCTTTTCCTTTTTGATGTTTTTATAGTGATTAAATACAAAGTTCATGTCTGTGTATAAAAGAAAAGTTAAATAAATGTAATGTAACCTTGCTGTCTTGCTTTTGGAAAATTTGTCCAAAGATACTGATCATAATCTATCCTCCATAAAAGAATAATATTAGTTTTTTCTAACTTTTTATGTTTAACAGGCTAAAATTGCACTTTCCTTCAAAATATTATAAAAGCAGGAATTGCAAATATATTTCAAGTGTCAATTTTCAATCAATTGGTAATAGCTACGTACATGGTGTGTTAAGAAAGATCCTGAGGGACTTCCCTGGTGGTCCAGTGGTTAAGACTCCGTGCTCCCAGTGCAGGGGGCCTGGGTTCGACCCCTGGTCAGGGAGCTAGACCCTGCATGCCACAACTAAGGATCCCGCACACGGCAACAGAGACCCCGCATGCTGCAACTAAGACCCAGCGTGGCCAAATAAATAAATATTTTTTTAAAAAAAGAAAGATCCTGAGGTTCAGTATGGCTTAGCAAAAAAGACTGCTATCATTGGATAATAAATGTTTTCCAGAGGTGCAAGAAGATAGGGAGTGGACATGTAAGTCCTATATTTGCCATCCCTGCATAATTGGAAGAAGAGTTAACATTTAAAATATCTTTTCATAGGGAACACTCTTGCACTGTTGGTAGGAGTGAAAATTGATACAGCCACTATGGAGAACAGTATGGAGGTTCCTTAAAAAACTAAAAATAGAACTACTGTATGACCCAGCAATCCCACTACTGGGCATATACCCCGAGAAAACCATTATTCAAAAAGAGACATGTACCACAATGTTCATTGCAGCACTGTTTACAATAGCCAGGACATGGAAGCAACCTAAGTGTCCATCGACAGATGAATGGATAAAGAAGATGTGGCACATATATACAATGGGATATTGCTCAGCCATGAAAAGAAACGAAACTGAACTATGTGTAGTGAGGTGGATGGACCTAGAGTCTGTCATACAGAGTGAAGTAAGTCAGAAAGAGAAAAACAAATACGGTATGCTAGCACATATATATGGAATCTTTAAAAAAAAAAAAAAAAAAAAAAAAAAAAGGTTCTGAAGAACCTAGGGGCAGGAAAGGAATAAAGACGCAGACGTAGAGAATGGACTTGAGGACGGGGAGGGGGAAGGGTAAGCTGGGACAAAGTGAGAGAGCGGCATTGACATATATACACTACCAGATGTAAAATAGATAGCTGGTGGGAAGCAGCCGCATAGCACAGGGAGGTCAGCTCAGTGCTTTGTGACCACCTACAGGGGTGGGATAGGGAGGGTGGGAGGGAGACGCAAGAGGGAGGGGACATTGGGATATATGTATACGTACAGCTGATTCACTTTGTTGTACAGCAGAAACTAACAGAACATTGTAAAGCAATTATACTCCAATAAAGATGTTAAAAAAAAGAAAACAGTAGACAAATAAAAAAATAAAATATCTTTTCATGACAGAGATAGAGAACAAACTAGTGGTTACCAGTGGGGAGAGGGAAGAGGGGAGGGGCAAGATGGGGTAGGGGAATAAGAGGTACAAACTACTATGTATAAAATAGATAAGCTACAAGGATATATTGTACAACACAGGGAATATAGCCAATATTTAATAATAACTATAAATGGAATATAACCTTTAAAAATTGTGAATCACTATGTTGTACACCTGAAACTTATATAATATTGTATAGCAACTATACCTCAATAAATTCTTTAATAAAATATTTTTTCAGCAATTACCAGAAATATACTAGTCTACATTTTAAAAAGAGCATTTAACTGAAACAAACACCAAATTAATGCTCACCATTTTATCTATCCCCATAGGTCAATGCATCACGTCAAGAAGCCAAATTGATGGAGGAGTGTGATCTTCTTATTGAGATCATTCAGCAAAGACGACAAATTATTGGAACCAAGATCAAAGAAGGGAAGGTACGATTTCTAGGGCCGAAGGTCTTGTATTCTATACCTAGAGAAAATATACTCCCATGCACTTCAATAGCTTAGGAAATATCGAATGACCCCTTTTTCTATATTGTCTGTCATCTCGTCCTAAGTCTTTAAGACGTAGTTCAAAGCCTCTTGGTTGGCCATTTTTTCCTCCACCCTTTCTTTGTGTTATGGTCTCCTATGCACACCTGTAATACAAAGGCTGCTCCTTTACCCAACTCCAGGGCACAGCATGGAGCTCTGGTCTATTATAGCCACTGTTTTCCATCTCTCTTCTCTATGAGGAGGTGGGTTCCATAGAGGAAAAGTTCATTTCATATTTATTGCTATACCCTAGCAATCAAAACAGTATTAAATAAATGTTTAAATGAATCAGACTTTATATACAGAAATTATGAAGTGCTTTCTCATGCTCTTGAGGGAATTTAGACAGGTGTCATTTCATCGTGGCAAAACTCCTGTAGTTTCACTATATCTTATACCCCTTTGTGGATATACAGTATTAATAGTACTTCTTGGCTAATGTTTGTATGTTTAAAATTCCTATGGTTTTATAGTAAACTATATTCAAAAAGCAATTCACAAATTTAGGTTATATTCTTTACGGCCATCTTCTTATTTATTCAAAATTCATTCAGAAATGTTGATAACTTAAGAATCCATCACTTTATTCTATTTTTAAATTAGTCATATTTTTATTGAAATTCTTACGATCTACTTTATTTTCCCCATTTCTCTGCCACCCTCACAAGACAATTTTGTAAATACCTAAAAACAGAAACATTCCTTCCAGATCCAGTCAATTCATGAATTTCTATTATTACTGCTCATAACTATAATGACACGTATAATTAAATCCAGTTGGCAAGTATTAAGTAGTACACAGAGATTACAACAGCTAATGTACGTGCTCTTCTCTGTTTTCTTCAAACTTTTTTTAAAATTAATTATTTTTATTTTTTAATTAATTAATTAATTTATTTATTTTAAAAAAATTTTTGACTGTGTTGCGTCTTCGTTTCTGTGCGAGGGCTTTCTCTAGGTGCGGCAAGCGGGGGCCACTCTTCATCGCGGTGCACGGGCCTCTCACTATCGCGGCCTCTCTTGTTGCGGAGCACAGGCTCCAGACGCGCAGGCTCAGTAGTTGTGGCTCCCGGGCCCAGTTGCTCCGCGGCATGTGGGATCTTCCCAGACCAGGGCTCGAACCCGTGTCCCCTGCATTGGCAGGCAGAATCTCAACCACTGCGCCACCAGGGAAGCCCTGTTTTCTTCAGACTTTTAAACGTGCTTCTAATATTGTAGAATGTTTTAGACTGCTTTGTCTGTATAGATTGAAAAATATGTATACATGTACATTGTGATGGTGATCAGAAAAGTTGAAGTCAAATCAAATAGTTCTGGAAGCTGTTCCAGTAGATTATCAAATTAATACACAATTATTCCCTGGCCAGGGACGGACTCAGATGTGTTGAACAGCTACTTTCCCCCACATACAAATTATCCTGAATGTCAGCCTGGAATCTGTACAGGATCTACTTCCTCTTCTGTCATCATGCACCATGTGTATTTCTCTTAATACCTGACGTCTTTCAGGTTCTCAGGCACATGAGAGCCTGAAAACAGCTGTAATTAATTATTAACATGCATGTGGAAGGTAATTTGTTGCCTTTACGCGGTCGTGTGCAGGGATCAGCTCTCAGTATGCATATTACTTCTTTATTGCTGCTGGAACAGACTACCCCAAACTTGGTGGCTTCAAACAACACAGATTTATTGATACCTGACCTTTTGGAGGTCAGAAGTCTAAAATCAGTCACAACTGGGCTAAAGTTAAGATTTCAGCAGTGCTGTTTCTTTCTGGAGGCTCTAGGGCAGAATCCATTTCTTTTCTGGCTTTTAGAAGCCACCCACATTCCTCGGCTTGTGGTTTCTTCATCATATCACTTTGAGCATTGCACCCATCCTCAGATCTCTTTCTCTGGCACAGACTCTCCTGGTTCTCTCTCATAAGGACCCTTATAATTACATTGGGGTCAACCAGATAATCTAGGATATCCCCCATCTCCAGATCCTGCACTTAATCACATCTGCAAAGGCCCTTTTGTCATGTAAGGTAACATATTTTTAAAACTCCTGGGATTAGGATGTGGACATCTCTGGGGGCCCTTATTCAGCCTGCAGTGACTCTCGCCACAACTTCCTGGCCAGCAGGTCTTCCTTCCCCTTACGTAACTTCCCAGCAGGAGGGTTCCTCTCATGAGCTAGAGCAAAGTAGCGAAGGGGTGTGTGTCCCCAGTTCCAGCCATGGTGATGCATGGGCTTCATGGTCTGGTGCACCCACTCTAGCCTGGACACATGTCCGTGATAGAGAACATAGTACAATAGAAAAGCAAAGAGACACATAGCTGGGCCCAAAACCAGATAAACATCTCCATGGGCCAGAAATAGAGGAAAACTACAAAGCCATGATGGTGGCTTTTTAAGACACAGGCTCCTGGGACTTGGTCTGGAAGAGACTAAAGCAGCTACACCTTCAACTCCTATGGCTAAATAGTTTTGGAAATGTTGGGGTAAAAGGGCTAGAAATGCTCCAGATGGTATGGGAAAGTGAAATCAGGCTCATTGGTTAATGCCATGGGCTGTGTAAGGCTTCTCAGTTCATTCAAAGGGACCGAAAACAGATTATTGCCAGCCTTCACCTAGGGTCATAGCTGTTAGCAAACTTCAGGCCTGGGAGCCTAGAGCAAGTCAGCTGGGTTGGAGCCTGGCTCTGCGCTGTTTCTGATACCTCCACAAAATGGGAGCCTCAGAAATGCAGAGATAATACAAGATTCTGGAATGAGGACCCCCAAGGATGAGGTGAAGGAGACTGTAAAACAGACAGGATAGGCTAAGCAAGGTGGGGGAGGGAGAAAAACATTATGAATGACTTCAGCCCTTGAAAACAGAAACTCAAACCACAATTCCAAAGCAAATAAAGAGATCTTGAATTTCTAAAAATACAGCCAACAAAATCAAAGACATTTTCTCAACTCAGTTGAAATTAATTTTATGTGAAAATGTTAAGAAGATGTTCAAGGAGATACATGAAGGAATGACTTCTATCTTCAAAGAGCAAAAAATTGTGAAACCACAAAAGAAGGATGTGAAATAAGAAACAAAACAGATATAAAAATAACAAATTAGAAGTTTCGGAGGGAAAAACGTATGCACTGAAATGGCAAAGAAAACTCAGTGGGAAGGGAATTTTGGAAGCTGAGTTTTAGCCTCCACATAGGGGAGGCTGTCTGCACATAAGGATAGGAAACTTGATCCATACTGCACACCACATACAAAAGTTAAATGTCAATGGATCATATACCTGAATGTAAAAGGTAAAAACTCTGAAAATTCTAGAAGAAAGAAAACGTGGGAGGAAATCTTGGTGAGCTTTGGTTGGCCAAAGATTATATACACTGGCAGAAACATAAAAGAAATATTTACAAACTATAGAGATAATTATATATTGCATTTCACCAAAAGTAAAAACTTCTCCTCAAAAGGCACTCTTAAGAGAACGTAAAGACAAGCCACATATTAGGAGAAAATACTTATAAATTATTTATTTAATAAAGTAATCGTATCCAGAATGTATAACAAGTTCTCAAAACTCATTAATAAGGAAATAGATGACCCCTTCACCAAAATGGATAAAAGATTTGAATAGATACTTTACCAAAGAAGGTATAAGGCTGGCAAGTAAGCACATGAAAAGATGTTCAAAGTCATTAATAATTAAGGAAATGCAAATTAAAACCTCAGTGAGATACCACTACTTACCTACTAGGATAGTTAAATTAAAAAGATGGACCATGCCAAGTGTTGGTGAGAATGTGGAGGAACTATAGCTCACACACTGTTTCTAAGAATGGAGACGGTATATTTTAGAAAACTGTTTGGCAGGTTCTTAAGTAGTTAAACATACACTTACCATTCGATCCAGCCATTCTAGGTGTTTACCAAGAAAAATGAAAGCGGATGTTTATAAAAAACTTGCATGTGAATTTTCACGTTAATATTAAGGGTAATATTAAGGGTCATTTCCTGACTGGAAATGACCCGAAGTCTATCAACAGATGAATAGATGAACGGTTTGTGGCACTTCCATACAATGCAGTACTATCCAGCAAGGAGTGAACTCTTGACACATGCAACAACATGAATCTCAATATAATTATTGTGAGTGAAAGAAGCCAGACAGAAAATAGTATATACTGCATGAGTATATTCATACAAAGTTCTAGAAATAACACTTTCTAATCATCTACAGTGACAGAAAACAAATCAGTGGACGCTTAGCGATGAGTGACAGAGGGGTGGGCGGGATGAATTACAAAGGGACAGGAGGAGAATGGGGGGGTGATATATATGTTCATTATCTTGAATGTGAGGACTGTTTAATGGGTTTACACATATTTGAAAACTAATCAGATTTGTACTTGAAATATGTGCAGTTTCTTACATATTAATTATATCTCAGTAAAGCTGTTTGCAAGACAAGTAAATTGTACATTTATACAATGGAACAGTCTTCAGAAATTAAAAGTAACGAACTAGGGTGATACGTATTCATATGGACAAATCACAAAAATAGAAGCAAGTTTTATGATGCTTCTTAGGGAATGAGAAATATTATATAAAGTTTGGTGAACTACAAAAAAATCCCATATAATGTTTAGGCATATATACATCAACATGCTTGGGAGTCATCAAGAGGGTGTTCTCCTCTGCAGAGGGACATGAATTAAATTAGGGAGGGATGCACAAAGGCTTCAATGCCATCGATAATATTTTACTTCCTTTTGAAAAATCAGACGCTAGTATAATGAAAACACTGAGATTTGCTAAAGCCGGTACTGTGTATGGGGAAAGTTGATCATATGACTTTAAAAACGGTCCGTATGTTTGAGATGTGTCACTTTTTTAAAGTGCACGTTTGCTCAGGGATCTAATCTCAGAAGGCAGTGTTACTTGGGAAAGATGAAGAGACGAAGGCCCCGTTCAGCTTTCCATTGAGTTACTACTTTGGTACACGACCGAGGACTGGTTCATCCCAGACCCGGGAATTCACAGTGACTAAGTCCCTGGCCAGGGCATTGGGTGTCAGAGATACGTTTTAAAGAAAAGAACATGGGTGCCGACACCCTGGAAATCAGAGGGGCTGGGCAGAGAGGGCAAGTATGGACTTGGTGCCCAGTCTGGGTGCCCAGGCTGGTGGTTGGGAAGTCTGAAGACACTCAATCCAGAGAAGGGCTAGTGACTTTGCCCTCATCTGTCTCTGGCGCCAGTCGCAATGCCATTCAATCCGGAGGAAACAAACGCACCGCAAATCCTCCAACTGGGGAGGTTGCCAATCAGACGATGTTACACATGAGCACATGCTGGTAATTCCTGCTCTCAGACCATTGCACCTTCTTTGAAATAAATAGCTCAGCAGCCTTTATACTTAGACTGATTGAAGAGTCTGAAGCTCTGAGACTCCCCGGGAGAGAACTGGCTTATTTCTTCAGTAATAGGGGATAAATTTCACGCCAACACAGGAAAAGCTGACAGCAAACTCCAGATTAAGCCAATTATGTGTCTTTGTTCAGACACATACCTATGGTAGAAGGCTGCAGCTAAAGAGAAAAAGGGTCCCTTCTCGTCACTGCTTTTATGTACTCTGAATCTCCAAAATGTAACATAATTACCCTGGACTACATGTCAGGGCTTCTGTATAGCCTGATAGAAACACTGAGGACAGTCCTTGTTGATTCAGATACTTGTTTTAATTGAGGACCAATGGTTTGGACCTAACAACTTTGGCATGGGAACCCTACGTATATACAAAAGCATTTAAAATACATTTAAAGAAAAATAAAGGGCCACTTTTAAAAAGCATTTGTAAGGTAAAATAAACAGCAAATAGATTGATTTAAATAGGCCTATGTCCCCAAAAGGAGGCAGAGTATTTCCATGATGAGTGTGGAGTGAATTCCACAAATAACAACGTGCCGTCGCACTTCCCAAAGGAAAAAAAGAACAGTGCCAACGTGGAAAAACTTTTAAGTAATATATTAAAAAAGTGTTTTCTAATGAAGAAATCCGTATATTGCTAAACACTCAGCGTCTGATTCTGAAGTGTGGTACCACATAGGACAGTGTTTCACAGAGTGTGTTCAAATGCAGGGCCATCTGACCAGAATCGTTTAAGTCAGCAAACTTTTTCTGTAAGGGGCCAGATAATGAATATTTTAGGTTTTGCCCTTCGGTCTCTATCGTAACAGGTCGCTGCTGCCCGACGGTGTAGTGTGAAAGCAGCCACAGATGATTCAGAAACAGATGCACGTGGCAGTGTGCCATTAAAACTTTATTTGCACAAACAGGTTGTGTACTGGATATGGTCCACAGACCATAGTTTGTGAACTAACTTAGAAAAGTTTTTCTTTTCTTTTTTCTTTTTACTGAAACCCACAGTAAAAAATACATATAACATCAAACCCAGCACTGACACACACAAACACACACATAAACAACACACACACACAGAGAAATAAGTTTTACAAAACTTATCTTGCCCTTTCTACCAGGAATGCTTTCTGCTACCTTCTTTTCTCCTCTCCTCTTTCATTTAGTTTTTTCAATGCTAATCCTGTCCATACGGACGATTCATCACCTGCAGATCAAAAAACATTCATTGCTTGTTAAAATGCAGATTCCTGCCACCCTGCCAATGACAACTCCTCACCTAGGATATGTGAGGGCCGGCCCAAACATCTACAGGTTTTCTTTAACAAAGGTCCCTAGCTGATTCTTGTGCACACCAGGTTTGAAAAGCTCCAATCTGGTGTATCAGATGGAATTGTACACCGAACTAAAATTAAAATTACGCCAACAGTTTTCTGTAAAAAAAAATTCCTATATTTTCAAAGGAGGCTCTCATTTTGGCTTGCTTCAACTTATGCATGATTTAGGGCTTTTTTTTTTTTTTTTTTTTTTTTTGCTTCTTCCTTTTCCTCTTATGTCGCTTTTAATTTCCAGTATCATGATAGAAATTTTTTAAAAAAGAAGAAAATGGAGTTCAAGCATTTTTCCATTTGTCGTCTGTGTGGTCACTATTATTAGGTATACCGAAAGGACGTGAAGTTATTCAAAAGGAATATTTGGTCCTTATTTTGTTGTTGCTGTTAGAACTGTATTAAATATCTTCAATTCTGCTATGTAATTGAAAGCATTCTTTATGTTATGTGACTAAATATTTCTTCCTCTGACAATTTCTTATGGATGCGTTCTAATATCTTGAATTGGACTCTGTGCCTTTCTTAGCTTTACCTCTGGATATAATGATGTTAGCAGCTGAATTCTATTTGGTGTAAAATAAGTGTTATTTTATTCAACTAATGAACACAGTTAATCTGCGGTGATGGTCACTATAATTATATACAATGAGGTAAATCTTTTACCGGGCTTAAGATAACATACTCTTTGCCCCAGAGTTTTGACACTTCATTTCTCTAAGCCTTTACTCTCAAGAATCTTTCTCACCCTTGCCTGCAGTCTTGTGGCTGATGCCTCACGATTCAGCATTCATTTCCTTTGTTTGCTGTAGTAGGACAGAGCTGAAATTGGACAGTCCTCAGAGGCCTTAAGTCCTGACATCTCCTTCCTTCCTTTTCTTCGATTAGACTTGCGCGGGGACGATAATGATGACTTGGAGAAAGGAGGAATTTCTTGGAGTTAGCAGGAATTCTGGAGGGAGCCTGAGCCAGCCTTGTCTGTAAAACAGATGAACTGGCCTCCTCCCTACCCTTTCACCCAGGGCTGTTTTCCGTTCCGGAATGATCATAAAGCCGGCCAAGACCTGTCCCAGGCTGTGTGCACCAGGGCACCAGGCGCACGGCAATTCCAATTAGCCGTCTCATTTGAACTTGGCTTCTGGCCAGAGGGCTTCATCTCTGAGCACATTGCAACCACCGGAGCGAATGGTCAAGTGGGTTACCGTGGACTTATCTTGGCCTGCCCCAGAGGTTATGGTCAATTACGTTTGAGGGTCGTTTGCAAGCAAGACGGAATCAGGAGTTGGAATGGAGGTTGGAACCAAACGTGCGTTTTTATCCCGACTGGGAAATGCTTATCAAAATAGTTTTAGTTATCAAGTAAGCACAAAGTGCCTGGAAATGACGTTCCCGGTGAGGGGAAATGGCCCAGCTGTGCTTTTTTTGGCTTTCTCTCATCTGTTCAACAGGAAAAATATTAATCAATGGAAAAAAATGCTCCCTTTCTGTTAATTTAACACATGAGTTTGAGATAGTGTGGGAAATAGTGATACCTAGTGTTTTTACATCGCGATTTTATTACATGGATGGCAAAGAACTTTTTAGAAAATGGTTTTGACTTAAGGCACACATTTGTACCTATGGAGGTGTTTTATTTTCTCAATGGCCCAGCTGAAAAATTGAACTAGAGAAAGTTTCAGGGTTCCCTACGATCTTACGGTAATTGTGTGAGGGAAGGGGTCTGGTGACCCTCTGTAACGCACACTGGGCAACACCTTTTTCCCCCATCAACAGGGAAGCAATTGGCAATTCAGGGTTTCCTCTTAAAACAAATTAGCAACACTTCTCCAAGGGGATAAAGAATAGCTAAGACAAGAGCGCCATAGCTGGGATTTCCGTCTTTCTCTGCCTCCTTTTTGAACGTTTACTGAAGGATGGCTCGCATACAATAAAACGCACACACCGGGAGGGTCCAGCCCGACACATTTTCACTAAGCGAGCCCACCCGTGTAACCATCTCCGTGCCTCTTTTGTTCAAGGTGATGAGGCTTCGCAAACTGGCTCAGCAGATTGCAAAGTGCAAACAGTGCATTGAGCGGTCGGCATCTCTCATCTCCCAAGCGGAACACTCTCTGAAGGAGAACGATCACGCGCGTTTCCTCCAGACCGCGAAGAATATCACTGAGAGGTGAGTGCGGGGGCTGCTGGGAAATTCTCGGCGCCTGGGCTCCCGTGTCTGGGGTGTGATTGGTTGGCCTTGCCCTGCCTTGCCTTTGTTTGCATTTTCAAGGCTGAGTACCACAGAGAATAGAGGCTTTGAGGTGCTTTGTTCCAGCTAAAGATGCTTCCCTTTGACGTGTCAAAGCCTTTTCAGTATCAACCTAGAGTTCAAGGCCTTTGAAACAAGAGTCCGCCAGTTAGAAAGAATAAAATCAGCCTGCTTTTAGTGGGGGAAGAAAGCTTATGATGGCACAAAACAGCATTTACTGTGACTCTCAGACCTGATCTTATCGTATACTTGATAACAAAGCATCAAAATGAAGACCAAAACATAAAAGGGAGTCTTTTCTTCCATCTCAGGGCTTATCTAGTTTTAAAAATCGCCCAGGTGTTATTCTCTGTTAGGCCTGTTTTTATTTGGTTGAGAAGCTTTGCCTCTCCTGAAAGGTCAAGGCCGACTCATGTGGGAGAGAAAGAAAGGACAAAACTGTCAGCTTCATACCTCCTTCTTTTAAAATATTCTTTATTCTATGGTAGGGGGACATAAAAATGACATGATTTGAATGGGCAGGTCAGCAGTGAAACCGACAGGGGTCAGTGTGCCTTCAGTACTCGTACTTGATGGGCATAAAATTACTCACCTTTCACGGATGCAAGCACCTATAGCAATTCTTGTGGAGCCCAGGAAAAGCACCTAACGCCACCTAAGTGACATCTCCAACCAATGCCAGTGGCCTTGACTCTTCATTCGTTCAAAGTTTCAGAGTCAACTGATCCTTTTCCAAAGCCATAATAGAAGACTATCCCTAGAAGACCGCCGGACAGCTCCTTCATGCTGGTCTATTATCCTAGAGCAGGAGTCTGCAAACTTTGCCTGTAAGGGACCAGAGAGTAAATATTTTCAGCTTTGCAGGTTATCAGGTCCCCATCACAACTACTCAACTCTGGGTAGGTCTCCAGCAGCCTAGCGTAGATGGAAATGAATGGGCGAGGGTATGTTCCAATAAGACCATTGACAAAAAACAGGCGGCAGGCCAGATTTGGCCCTCGGGTGGTACTTTGCCAACCTTTGGCCTAGGGCAAAAAATACCATCTTCTGACTTGAATTTCTTCGAGGAAGGAGAGAGAAAACTAATGCTTATGGAGGGCTTGCTTGTGTTGCACACTTGCTAATTCTCAAAATACCGCATAGAGGTAGGCAGTGGTATTTCCGTTTTCACTGTTCCTTCAATGGGAGGAGGGTAGAGTATCTTTACAACTCTGGTCGAGAATCCAACCGGCTTCTTTGTGTTACTTCTTCTATTTGAGAGAATTTCCTCTGAGACTGGTTAGATACTTATCTCTTCCAAAGCACGTGGATAACAGCTGGTTATCATACCTTTTATATCCTTAAAATGATCTCCTCCCTTCTCCAAGAGCGGCCAGCTTCTTTCCTCATGACTCGTAGGTTCCAAGTATTTAATTGTCTTCGCTGCTCTCAACTGCCTCCAGTTGCCTGAAATACTCACGCTAAAGGTAAAAACTGCAAACAGCGCTAATACTCCAGTGTACCCAGGACACTCTACTAGACAGCGTTTACACTTACGTCATTGTTTCCAACTGGGATCCAATAGTACTTTTCTCCAGCTATAAATTGTGAGATGTCCAGATGAAATGGCTAGTGTGAGCTGCATGTCTCAGCAATCCCTAAAAATCCGATCCAGTCTAACACGAATAAATTCTCACCTAGACGGGGGGAGAATGTGGCCCCATAACAGTCAAGAGAGAACTTAACTGGAAGTTAAGACCTGCATTTGAAGTCTAACACAAGCGCATGGATGCCCACATGTGATCTCCCTCAGACCCAGCAGGTCATACCTGGATCCATTCAGCGCTACCTCTCACAAGCCCATCTCATCAAGAACAGAAACATGACTGATTGCTCTTTCTACAAATGAGTTGTATCATATACTGTAGTCTCAAGCCTCACTAATATACAGTTCTTCGTGTGATTGTATGTACACTTTTCTAAAATGATGTTAAATTAGCAAAACTCTTCACTAAATCCAGGCATAAGTAAGTTGGCCCACTGCTTATGAGAAGTCTAACCTTCCATCAAGTTTGAATACGTGGTGCCTGTAAAATTTTGCTAGGAGCCCTTGTCCCTGTGTTTCTGCATCCTATCTCTTTCTGTCTCTATTTGTCAATCCTCTTGGTCAATTCCTGAGCCCTTTTCCCTTTCCAGCAATTAGAATATAGTAAAAAGGCACTGGGCTTGGACTTGGAATTTGGAATCCTGGGTTCAAATCCTAGAACTGTCACTTTTTGACTGTGGTTCTTTGGGTTTCTCCAAGAGCTATTTTTTTTTTTTTTTAAAAAAAAAAAACGTTTGTTTTTTTTTTTATTTATTTTTTGGCTGCGTTGGGTCTTAGTTTGCAGCACGCGGGATCTTTTTTTTTTTTTATAAATTTATTTATTTATATATTATTTATCTTTGGCTGCGTTGGGTCTTTTGTTGCCGCGAGCGGGGGCTGGTCTTCGTTGCGGTGCGCGGGCTTCTCGTTGCGGTGGCTTCTCTTGTTGTGGAGCATGGGCTCTAGGCATGCGGGCTTCAGTAGTTGTGGCGCGCAGCCTCAGTAGTTGTGGCTCACGGGCTCAGTAGTTGTGGCACACGGGCTTAGTTGCTCCGCAGCATGTGCGATCTTCCCTGACCAGGGCTTGAACCCCTGTCCCCTGCATTGGCAGGCGCATTCTTAACCACCATGCCACCAGGGAAGTCCCACGCAGGATCTTTCGTTGTGACGCATGGGCTCTTCATTGCAGCATGCAGGCTTCTCTCTAGTTGTGGCGCATGGGCTCCAGAGTGCGGGCTCTGTAGTTGTGGCGCGCAGGCTCAGTTGCCCCGCGGCATGTGGGATCTTAGTTCCCCGACTAGGGATTGAACCGGCGTCCCCTGCATTGCAAGATGGATTCTTAACCACTGGACCACCAGGGAAGTCCCCAAGAGCTATTTTTGACTTAGAAAACTGGACTCATACTAGCTACCTCTATCAGTAGTTGCGATAACATTGCTGGCGACTCCTATAAACAGGCCTTAAGTGTTGTAGATAGTCCATAATGTTTGTTGGATTTATGTTTTCATATTACTTAACATTCTTCTCTAGAACGTGACTTC
This sequence comes from Eschrichtius robustus, assembly GCF_028021215.1. Lineage (NCBI taxonomy): Eukaryota > Metazoa > Chordata > Mammalia > Artiodactyla > Eschrichtiidae > Eschrichtius > Eschrichtius robustus. Next base: position 8,564,563 of record NC_090845.1, on the reverse strand, counting down.
ATAGTTGTGTTTCCTGTTGTGTCTGCCTTGGGCTTTGGCGCCTGTGTATTTCTAAACCATCTTTATTCTTCTATTCAAGGGTGGAATGCCCAGAACAAGCTTTTAATCCTGCAGGCCTTCCTAAAGTGAGAGTTGGATGTGATTTTTCTGCATCGTTAAACCACTTAAAGTGGATATGTTCGCCCACAAGCTGAATCAGACCACAACAAGTTTTTCAATTCAGAAACATCAGAAAACCCCAAGTAGAGAGAGAGCCTCAAGTTTTACGTTGTAGGAGATGCATATGCTTTGGAATCAAGCGCTTGGCTCTGTGCTAATTGCTCAGGAGTAATTACGGGTAGCACTAGGGCTGCTCCCTAATACTTGTGAGTCTCATTTTGCTCATGTGCTCCCAGCGGGCAGGACCCCTAGCCATCTTGTTTTCACCATTGTGGCCCCAGCACATAGCAAACTGCCTGATCTGAATGAATGTGTGAACAAATCTATAAAACAGGGCCGATTATTCCTACCTAATATGGTTGCTGTAGGGATAAAATGAAATAATGTAGTAAAGATATTAGCTGAGTTCCTGTCTCAAGGTGAACTTCCAACAAATGCTAATTTCCTTCCTTCGCACTCACTAAATAGATGCAAATGGGTTGTACAACGTACTATATGCTCAAGCCTCGCTAATATATATAGTTCTTGGTGTGATTCAATGTGCACTTTTCTAAGATGATGTTAAATAAGCAAAACTCTTCACTCAGTCCAAGCATAAGGAAGTTGGTCTACTACTTATGAGACATCTAAAATTGAAATCATTTTTAGCAGCAAATTATCTGTATCAAGAGGATGATAAAAAGAAAGTTCCCTCTGAACAGTACCGTTTTTCAGAGTTCCTAGGAGGGACTCAGACTCCACTGGATGACTCCTCTGTCCCTCACTGCCACAGGCAATTCAAGGATCCAGCAGACTTCCCCAGAATACAAAACCGAGAACTCCAGTTATCAACGGGAGTGCATCTGATGAGTGATTTTTGAAATGTGTTCTACAGGGTGTTAATTGGTGTTAAAACAACAAGGTTCCAGGGTCAAATGCGTTTGGGAATTCCTGAGCTGACTAAAGTAAACCACGTTTTGTTACTGTGAGAACTCACCGGGTTTTAACCATGGTGACGTGCGTCGTAGCCCACCTGCCCAAGAGAGACCCATTTAAGTGCCATTGTCAGGCGGTCGGGCATGGGGGAATAATAAGCGGGAAGGGTAGAGCATCTTCCCCTGGTGTTGACTGTTTGGCAGAAATCTTGGAAGCACTCTAGCTCTAGACATGTCTTCCTTCCAGAAAACTGGCCCCACGTGGCTGCTAGCAACTGAGTGTCATGGAGATTAGGGGCATCGAAGTCAAAATAGAAAGGGGAAGTAACGTGCAGCCCACCCTATTAAGTGTCAAGGTAGGACACAATGCCCTTATTTGCTCCAGTATGTTAACAGCTTGACACACACACACCCACAAGCATGTGCACACATATTCACACACACACACACACACACACACACACACACACGACTCTAAAGCACAGAATTGAGAAAGTGGCATGTGCTGATGGCCCTGGTGGATTTTGGCAATTTATCTGAAAGGCCAAGAGATGGGCAACAAGGATTTGGGGAAGAAAAACATAGCCTAAAATGTTGAATTTGGCAGATCTCCGCTCGCCTGTCAGTCCAATTAAGAATTTGAAATTGTAGCCAAAGATAAATGTCTTTCCTTCTATCAGAAAAAATGTGTAGGTGTTAAAAGCTGCAGTCGTCTCCAAAGAGTCTTGCTGTCAGTCTTTGCCTCCCAGGCTTAGGAACTTTCAGCCTTTCTGTTCCCACTCTACGGAGTTCCCACCATCAAGATGTCAGGCATTGTCAACAGTGTCCCTTGACTAAAGCATGGTTTAGTTAATTGTTTGTGGACCACAGAACCAGGAGAAAGTTGGGAATGAAATCTATTTTGGATGAACCTGAACAGAAGCTTGTGCCACTGGACAGGGGAAGTACCAGCTTGAGATTTTCTGTTCACAGCATTCGAGATCTCCTAACCTGGTGAGCACAAGATCTATGCCACGCGGAAACAGCAGAGAAACACAATAGAAAGTTCGGTGCTTGTTTCATGATAGCTTGGTGCAGTTCTCCCTGTTGGACATCATGAAACAGAAATAACTGGGGTTTCACTTTGAAATTTTTATTCGAGGAGTTCAAATGGCACTGTAGCATTTCTTTGAACCTTTCTGCATTGATGCAAATATTTGGGGCTTGTCAGTAAATGACATATTTGAAGGGCTTAGTCAGTATTCGTTGAATATTTGGTGACTAATCCTGAGATCTCTGAGTTTGAAGGAGTTTTTGTGATTATCGGTCATAAGGAAAGCGTTTTTTTAAGTCCAGTCTGACCGTCTGTGAAAATTGCCTAGCAACCATCCCTTTATCCATCAGTCTGAATTAGCAGTTGGTTGTCATAATAATTAGTCCAATTCTCTTGGGTGCAATAGTTAGCTAATAAAATCACACAACTCTGCTCGTCACTGTTTCTTGGTGAAAGGATCAGGTGGTGAATTTAGATTCTCTACCCTCATTCAAACACTTGAAACTTTTCTTTCCAGAGTTTATTCCTCTTCAAGCTTTCATGTATGGATCTCAGTATCGTTCCAATTATTACTTTGTTGATTATCTTCTCTACTTCCCTCCCTATATAGCACTGAATGTGCACCAGAAGTACAATTACAGAAACTTTATCTCTAAGGATTTCGAGCATTTCATAGGTGTAACTTTTTTATTGAGGTGAAATTTGCATAACATAAAATTAACCATTTTAAAGTGACCAATTCATTGGCATTCAGTACATTCACAGTGTTGTACAATTCCTGCCTCTATCAAGTTCCGAATTATTTTCATCACCCCAAGAGAAAACCCCACACCCATTATGTAATCACTCTCCATCGTTCCCTCCCCCAGCCCCTGGCAACCACTGATTTACCTTCTGTCTCTATGGATTTGCCTATTCTGGACATTTCATACAAGTGCCTCATACAATATGCGGCCTTTTGTGTCTGGCTTCTTTCACTTATCATAATACTTTCAGGGTTCATCCATGTCATAGCATATATCAGTATTTCATTCCTTTTTATGGCTGAAAAATATGCCATTGTATAGATGTGCCCACAGATGTAATTTTTATAGCCAAGATATATTTCTTTATAAAATCCAAAACTTTAAGAGCCATTGAGAGATGCAAGAGGAGATCTGTCTTTTAGTGTAACCAGGTTGAAATGTTTCTAGATTAAATGGAAGAGTACAGACCTAGAATTCTCTCCCTGGCTGCTGCTGCCAGCTAGCTGTATGGTCTTGTATAAATGAGCATCAGTGCCCTTCTCATTAGAAAATAAGTAACTAGGTTATGGCTAAATCATTTAAAGGTTGTTTCTTTGCTCAAAAATTCCCAGTACCCTACACAGTATCCTACACATAGTAGGTCCTTGGTGGTGTTTATTGAACTTCCTGAAATACCAAAGTCAAGATTATGAGTCTAGCATAGTTTGATGTGCTCGGAAGTGGTTTACATCATCCCATAATTATCTTGTTCTTAGAAGAATCACTTGCATTGTTAATTAGTCAAAATGTTCTGCTATTAATAATAACTTTCCCAATCAACGTGAGAGTCCATTGCAGGAGACTGATACATACCAATAGCTTGCTTTATAGATTATAAACGAGAAGTCTAACTAACAACCTTAATGAAGAGGAGAAACGGTGGACCCATCGGGGGAATTTGTGAGAAAGCTCATGTATATTTTCCATGGCATCTGCTGGGAATATGGTGCAAGAACATGAAGACAAGGAGAATGAAAACGAGCCTGACAAAAACTCCTTTTTTAATGTTTATTTTTAGGGAGAGGCTAGTCATTGATTAAACTAATCCAATATCTGGAAACATTCTTTATTAATCTTCACTTTGCCTTTTATGCAGCTTGAAATTTGGGAGACTCTTCTTTGAAGTGGAGCAGGGTTGAGTCTGAAAGGAACAAACAGTTTCCCAGACAGATGTGTGAAGAAATGCCTGGAGCTATGTGCTTCTCGCTGGGGTTAGATGTGCGGGGGCCAGAGAGTTAAATATACAGCAATGTGAAATATGAATATTCTTTCGCCTCCACGGGGAATTTTTTTCCCGATAGTAAAAAGGAAGGGAGGAAGCCATTCCGCTGTTTTCCCAGTTCCTCTGCCTTCTCTCGTAGCTTGTACCCATTTGCACCGTGTTGCCTGTTGTGCCATTCCGAGATTTTTCTTAAGGCTCACGTGTAAAAAGAGCACTGGTTTTATTTTTTGACATTTTTTAAATTTATTTCTTTTAATTGAACTGTAGTTGATTTACAATGTGTTAATTTTTGCTGTACAGCAAAGTGATTCAGTTATATATACATTATTTTTTTAATATTCTTTTCCATTATGGTTTATCACAGGATATTGAATATAGTTCCCTGTGCTATACGGTAGGACCTTGTTGTTTATCCATCCTATATATAATAGCTTACATCAAAAACAGCACTATCTTGGACTCCCCTGGTGGCGCAGTGGTTAAGAATCCGCCTGCCAAGGCAGGGGACGCGGGTTCGAGCCCTGGTCCGGGAAGATCCCACATGCCGCGGAGCAACTAAGCCCGTGCGCCACAACTACTGAGCCTGTGCTCTGCAGCAAGAGGAGCCATCACAATGAGAAGCCCGCGCACTGCAACAAAGAGTAGCCCCCGCTTGCCGCAACTAGAGAAAACCCGCACGCAGCAATGAAGACCCAACACAGCCAAAAATAAATTAATTAATTTTAAAAAAACAGCACGATTTTTTAATGATATTTCTTCTTGTTTTATTTTTTCACTCTGATGCAGTGATGGTAAAAGCCAGCTTGACATTTCTAAAAAGTTGTTTTGTTTCAATTATAGAGTCTCCATGGCAACGGCATCATCCCAGGTGCTAATTCCTGAAATCAACCTCAACGACACATTTGACACCTTTGCCTTAGATTTTTCGCGAGAGAAGAAATTGCTAGAATGTCTGGATTACCTTACAGGTATTGTCTTTTGTGTTTTCTTTAATACTGGGTATGTTCAGTGATACAAACGTTGACACTTGATCAGTGTCCTAAAACCAGAGGCGTGGGCTTCTGATTTAGGAATGAAGTCTAATATTCCCGTAAAACATTTTTGGTATTCCTTTGGTTTTTTTTTTTTTTTTTTTTCAAGCAAAATAGTACAGTCCAAAACTAAACTGGGGACAGAGGCAAAAAGAGAATCTCGGTCATTGACAGCATACTTACCACCATTTCCTGCACTCTCGGCGTGTGGGTACCACACATGATACGTCTGTTGGCCATCAGAGAGGTGCATGAGCCCGCGTGGCTGTTTTCCATTTCATGTCAGCAAGGCAGATGACTCTCACAGTGCCTTGGCAGAGAAAAACTTAGCGGCTAACTCTAATGGGGTATCTACCCTGCTCTGGCTCTTTGTGTTTGTTTAATCTTCCCAACATCGAACCGAGGTAAAGTATTATAATCCTCATTTTGCAGACGACAGAGGTCATCCATCTTGCTGGAGGTCAGATGGCTAGGGAGAGGCAGAATTAGGATTTAGCTCAGGTCTGTACAGACTCCAAAGACCTCCATACTTTCTAGTAAAAGACTGAATTTCATCTTGGCAAAGGTCACCATGGCAGATGTCCCAAAAATCACACTTGTATTCCTGGTGCCATGTTTCAGTTCTGTGCTTTCTGATAGGCATTTTTTTGTGTGGCGGGGGGTGAGGTCAAGCTGAAAAAACAAAAGCAGCCATAATAAAAGGAATCTCTGGCTACTCCTATTCCTAACCATGCTTCCAAATTTTTCTTAGCCGTCGACCGCTTAAGGCAAGAACTGACCACATTCGCTCATAGACTGTGGACTGTTTAGATGACTTTATTTGTGTTATCCAAAGCCGCGGGTGCCGCGGGGACTTCAGAGAAGCTCCGCGTATACAGTGAAGCCAGCTGTGCCCTGAATTTAGGATGTGCCACCTTCAAGAGACCACATCCCTAACTTAGCGCGGCACCAGTGTCTCCACTCTCATTGTGTATGTGTGTTTGTGGGAGAGCAGTTGGGAAAGGGGAAGCAGGAGAGACGGAGCATTGGGTGATGTTTATTTTTACAGTCTGTGGCTAGAAAGCAAAGGATTTCTATGTTCAAGGAGCACTGTACCCAGATCAGTTTTTTTTTCTTTGCCTGGACCCGAGGTGCCGGTTTTATTTAGCCTTTGTGCATTTGCAAGGGAAGCGAGTCACCCCAGAAACATCTTCTTATCTTAGGTAATTCTTTCACACCATACCATGCCTATGAAGGAAGAAAGAAGTTGACTCAAAAAGCACGTCCAGTAAGAAACCAAACTCGATTTCAACTATTTATGAATGTAGCTTTTCACTCTGAGATTTACCTCAACTAACACTATGCCACAGAACTTTCTAGGATGATAGAAACACACTGCACTGTCCAGCAGGGTACCTGCTAGCCACGTGGGGCTGTGTTGAAAATCTGAAATGTGGTTAGTGAGTTTTTACTTTTGTCTCACTTTAATTAAAGTGAAATGTAAAGAGCCACACGGAGCTCGTGGCTACTGTGTTGGACCCTGCAGGTGAGCCTTTCTCGGGCTGAGCTGCTTTTTATGATGGCATCCTATTAAAAAGCTCCTGTTTTCCTATATCATTTGGGAATGAGTGTGGTCACAGCAACAGAAAATCCAGTTAGCAGTGACTAAACCCATCAGACAGTGTTCCTATCACAGAAACGGGAGGACAGAGGCTTCTGTTGCCGTCCAGGGCTGGGCAGCGGTTCAGTGACGACTTCGGACCCCAGGCTCTTCCTCTTTTTGTGCTCTGCCGTCTTCACTGTCTTGCCACGTGACTGTCTAACTGTTCCACCTCCAAGCGTTATGCCCAAGTTACCGACAAAAAGAGAGAGGGACAGATGGGAAATGATGACCAAAAGCTCTGTCAGCCAAGTCTGTTTATGAGGAAAACCAAAAGCTTGCTCAGAAGATCCATCTAGCAGACTTCCACTTGTGTCTTGTGGGCTAGATCCATGTCATAAGGTCACGCCCAAGGGCAGAGAAGACTGAAAAATGTTTGGCCGGGCACGTGGCCATTCTGCACAAAATCAGTGTCTTATTGTCAAGAATGCCCTCCCCATTTCCCCAAAATTGTTGAATAGCATTTCAATAACGTATGCCCATTCTAATCTCTACGTGAATGCCACAGTACTGACTGCAGGGGAAATTGTGAAAGTAGTTTGCACTGACTTGTAGAGTGTACACCATATATCATCCCGATGGCTGTTTATGCCAAACTAAAGACCATATGGGGTACCTGCTATTATGCCTTCTTAGCTGTCACCCTCCAATACAAATTTGGACCGTTTCTAGACATAACATCGATCCTGGCCATAACATACAATGCTTGGCTGATATTGCCAAGTCCAAATAGTTTATCAGACATTCGTAAGCAGGAAATGAAGTGTTTGTGGAGTATTAGCCCACCATTTCTTGTGTCCTGTTTATGATAGAGGCAAGAAAATAACAGTTCTGGTATACCAATTGCATGAATATTGAAATTGGCAGCATGCTGCTGTTCTCGTTTACTGTAAATTGGATATTGACTTTTCAGGACAAACCCATTGGGTTTATAATCAAAACAGGGTTAGTCTGCCTGGCTGTGAAAACAAGATTTTTTTTTTTTTTTCGCCTCTGACATGCCTCTAAATGGTATGTCAAGTGAATAACCCAGAGAGGTGACATTCCCTCCCTGATTACAGCCCCTGCCATGTGTCTCCCAGCTACCTGCCTATTTCAAACACAGTGTTCTTTATATTTAATCATATATTGCAGTGCAGAAAGAACCAAATCTTTCTACGATGGTTGATGGAGAAATAATTCAATGAACTATTTAGATGATGGGAGAATAAATATTTCTCCACTGATCCATGCAGGGTGATCCCACACTAACAGGGACCACACAGACAGCAATGAGCATGTTTTACGATGCAGCTGGGCCTCCTCCGTGGAAGGCATCTCTCGATCGGTATCACTTATTCATCCAAGTCACAGCACATGGCACTAAATCTTTTTTTTTTCCACGAATAAATTCTACCATTTTTTTTATTTTTTAAAAAATTGCAGCTTTATTGAGGTATAATTGACAAATAAAATTGCAAGATATTTAAAGTATACATCTTAGTGATTTAAGTTTTGTATTTTTGGATCTTGTTTAAGAAACCTTTCCCCATCCTAAGTCACAAAGATATTTTGCTTCTTCCATTAGCCTCATTGTTTTACTTTTCCATTTATATCTTTGAGCTATCTGAAGTTTACCTTTGTATTTAGTGTAAGGTAGGGATTTAACTGAATTTTTCTTCATATTGTAAACCAGTTTTATCAACATAATTTCTAAGCAATCTATTCTTTCCTCATGAAGATGGCTTTGCCACCTTTGTGGTGCTGCCTTTTTTGTGCGTCAAGTTCTATGTATCATGGGTCTATTTCCAAGCTTTCTATCTGTTCTTTTTTTTTTTTTTTTTTAACATCTTTACTGGAGTATAATTGCTTTACAATGTTGTGTTAGCTTCTGCTGTATAACAAAGTGAATCAGTTATAGGTATACATATGTCCCCATATCCCCTCCCTCTTGCGGCTCCCTCCCACCCTCCCTGTCCCACCCCTCTAGGTGGTCACAAAGCACCGAGCTGATCTCCCTGTGCTATGCGGCTGCTGCCCACTCGATACCTATTTTACATCTGGTAGTGTATATATGTCCGTGCCACTCTCTCACTTTGTCCCAGCTTACCCTTCCCCCTCCCTGTGTCCTCAAGTCCATTTTCTATGTCTGCATCTTTATTCCTGTCCTGCCCCTAGGTTCTTCAGAACTTTTTTTTTTTTTAGATTCCGTATATATGTGTTAGCATACGGTATTTGTTTTTCTCCTTCTGACTTACTTCACTCTGAATGACAGACTCTAGGTCCATCCACCTCACGACAAATAACTCAATTTCATTTCTTTTCATGGCTGAGTAATATTCCATTGTATATATGTGCCACCTCTTCTTTATCCATTCATCCGATGATGGACACTTTAGGTTGCTTCCATGTCCTGGCTGTTGTAAATAGAGCTGCAATGAACATTGTGGTACATGACTCTTTTTGAATCATGGTTTTCTCAGGGTATATGCCCAGTAGTGGGATTGCTGGGTCGTGTGGTAATTCTATTTTTAGTTCTTTAAGGAACCTCCATACTGTTCTCCATAGTGGCTGTATCAATTTACATTCCCACCAACAGTGCAAGAGGGTTCCCTTTTCTCCACACCCTCTCCAGCATTTATCGTTTGTAGATTTTTTGATGATGGCCATTCTGACTGGTGTGAGGTGATACCTTCATTGTAGTTTTGATTTGCATTTCTCTAATGATTAGTGATGTTGAGCATCCTTTCATGTGTTTGTTGGCAATCTGTATATCTTCTTTGGAGAAATGTCTATTTAGGTCTTCTGCCTATTTTTGGATTGGGTGGTTCTTTTGATATAGAGCTGCATGAGCTGCTTGTATATTTTGGAGATTAATTCTTTGCTTCGTTTGCAAATATTTTCTCCCATTCTGAGGGTTGTCTTTTCGTCTTGTTTATGGTTTCCTTTGCTGTGCAAAAGCTTTTAAGTTTCATTCGGTCCCATTTGTTTATTTTTGTTTTTAATTTCCATTTCTCTAGGAGGTGGGTCGAAAAGGATCTTGCTGTGATTTATGTCATAGAGTGTTCTGCCAGGGTTTTTCTCTAAGAGTTTTATAGTGTCTGGCCTTACATTTAGGTCTTTTATCCAGTTTGAGTTTATTTTTGTGTATGGTGTTAGGGAGTGTTCTAATTTCATTCTTTTACGTGTAGCTGTCCAGTTTTCCCAGCACCACTTGTTGAAGAGGCTGTCTTTTCTCCATTATATATTCTTGCCTCCTTCGTCAAAGATATGGTGACCATATATGCGTGGGTTTATCTCTGGGCTTTCTATCCTGTTCCATTGATCTATATTTCTGTTTTTGATGACACTAAATCTTGCATGTGGATACTTCAGGAGACAGATGTATAAAGTCATATTCCAGAAAGAACGCTTTAAGGGCTCTGTAGAGCCCTTCTATCTTAATGCACATCTTTCTTTTTTCAAGTTATCTCCTTTTTTAAATTTACTCTGTTGAAGTATAGGTGATTTACAATGTTGTGTTAGTTTCAGGTGTACAGCAAAGTGATTCAGTTATACATATAGATATAGTATACACAAGCTTACGGCAAAACCCGAGCGAACTTTTTGGCCAGCCCAATATATTCTTTTTCATATTCTTTTCCATTATGGTTTATCACAGGATATTGAATATGTTCCCTGTGCTATACAGTAGCACCTTGCTGTTTATCCATTCTATATATAATAGTTTGCATCTGCTAATCTCAAACTCCCAATCCATCCCTCCCCCACCTCTCCTCCCCCTTGACAACCACAAGTCTGTTCTCGATGTCTTTGAGTCTCTTTCTGTTTCATAGATAAGTTCATTTGTGTCATACTTTAGATGCTGCATGTAAGTGATATCATATGGTATATGTCTTTCTCTGCCTGACTTCCTTCACTTGATATGATCACCTCTAAGTCCATGGCACGTGGCATTATTTCATTTTATGGCTGAGTAGTATCCCTTAATGCATACCGTAATGCAGCGCCTGCCGCAATAACGTTTGTGGAATTCAATAATCAACAGACTAAGCTGGGCTAACTGACTTTATGCCACAGATATAAAAGTTACTTGCTTCGTACGATATTTGTCCTGCATGTATCATCAAGTGGCAAAGTGCAGAGTACTAAAACAATTAAAGTTTTAAATTTTACCATTTTCATAAACTTTCCTCCTTCGTCGGGTTTCTTTAGGACTCATCCATCCTAATCAAAGTTTCAAGCAGGAAAGAATTCTCTAATAGTGTAAGCAAACATTGCTCCTCATCTGTCGGATGCAGATATATTTCTCCTTTTGAAGTTAGGTTCTGGTGTACAGAAGAATGGGAAAAAAGGCCTGGATCGACGCTTTAAACCAGGGCTCGGCCAACTCTGACTGTAAAGGGCCAGATGGTAAATATTTTAGTCTTTGCAGGACATACGGTTGCAACTACTCAATTCTGCTATTGCACAAAGGCAGCCAGAGACAGTACATCAATGAATGAGCCTGGCTGTGTTCCAATAAAACTTTATTTACAAAAACAGGCAGTGGGCCAGATTTGGCCCATAGCCATAGCTTGCCAGCTCCTGCTCTAAAATATTATTGCCAGTGCAAAGCACTCACTGCCTAGGCTTTTTCTTGCTCACAAACTCGTCTCATAAAACCAGTTATTGAAATCAATCCAGTAGAAGTCAACTTAAAATCATCATTTGGGTAGGATTTAGACTTCTCTGCTCCAGAATGTGTTCAAGACATAAAACAGCAGCCTTCCCCAACGATAAGTTAACCAAATGCCAAGGAATCCTGTTTTTCTTGAGGAAGGAAAATGTACGTCTTAGATATGATTGATTGGCAATCATGTTCTTAATTTGAAATCTCACCTATCAACTGAAAAAATGAGAAGAAAACAGAATCACACTAATACATTTTTATAAGGCATCAAAACATGTAATGAAAGAAAATTTTCAAACAATTACCTGACTGATATGTTATGGGATAACAAACATCAGTATTTTTTCAGTTGGGTGCCTGAATATAAAAATACGTGGCAAAAAAAAACAAGCAAAAACAAAACAAAACAAAATACGTGGCAAAACAAACAAACAAACAAACAAACAAACAAAATACGTGGCATCTTGTAGCTCAGAGGTTGACTAACTTTGGCTCACATGCCAAATCTGGTCCTCACTTGTTTTTGTAAATAAATAAAGTTCTACTGGAACCTGGCGAGGTCTATTTGAGTACAGTTTGTCTCTGGCCACTTCCATGGTACAAAGGCAGAGTTGAGTAGTTGCAACAGAGACCAGATGACCCACAAAGCCTAAAATATTTACCATCTAGCTCTTTACCGAAAACGTTTGCCATCCCCACAATGGGGATGAAATGACAAGAGTTCATCTTGTTTACTTTTTGTTTAACATGTTTTCTTTCATGAATAAGAGAGTCTTGTTTGCTTACCCTTCTAAACGTGCTTTCATGATAAACAGAGATAAGATACTGGCTGGCTGAAGTCACACTACCTGGGAAAAATCACAGTGATAACCAGCCAACCAAATGTTCTTTGGATTGGGATCACCATCTCTAGTTTAGTAGTTCTGATGGATATATTTTAAAAGGCCTGCTTTGACTGTCAAACATCTCCTTTGAAATGTATCCCAGAGGTGTCTGCTTCTCTGCTGATGACCGTCTTGCTCCCCACAGCTCCCAACCCTCCCACAATTAGAGAAGAGCTCTGCACGGCTTCCTATGACACCATCACCGTTCACTGGACCTCCGATGACGAGTTCAGTGTGGTTTCCTACGAGCTCCAGTACACCATATTCACCGGACAAGCCAATGTTGTGAGTGAGTATCGCACACCCTATTGACTTCTCTGTTTGGTGACTGTTTTCAGATCAGTTGCATTTCTGAATTTAAATATCAAGGGAAGACAAGGACGGAAAGAGTACACAATATTTATTGGCTTGTCTTTCCTAACCAAGAAGATGGTAGCACTCACTCGTACGGTGCTAGGAAAAATAACAGGCCAAATAGCGTTGAAAATTATTGATCTCTAGCAAACCACATGGATGAATCTTACAAACATATTGTTAAAGGAATCAGGAAACCAAAGGATGAATGCACTGTGAGTCTATTTGTACATACATAAGTTAAAGATAAAAAGCTCTTGTGTTTAGAGATGTATACATAGGTGTACAAACTATAAATAAAAGTCAGGATGATGGTTGCCTCTTGGATGGGAGGGGAGTAGCACCATTGGAAAAACGTGGGGAGATCATGGGCTTAACAGCACTTTCTGGGTGGGAGTTATATGGTTTAGTCATTATATCATACGTTTAGTTTTCTTTTCTTTTCTGAGGGTTATTTCAGAATTTTTTTTGTTATTGACTTTGGGTCTATGTCACTTTATTTTTTATTTTAATTTTTATTTTATATTACAGTTGATTTACAGTGTTGTGTTAGTGTCAGGTGTACAGCAAAGTGATTCAGTTATACAGATACATATATCCATTACTTTACAGATTCTTTTCTCATATAGGTTATTAGAGAATAGTGAGTAGAGTTCCCTGTGCTGTACAGTAGGTCCTTGTTGGTTATCTGTTGTATATATAGTAGTGTGTAGATGTTAATCCCACACTCCTAATCTATCCCTCCCCCGACCTCTCCCCTTTGGTAACCCTAAGTTTGTTTTTGAAGTCTGTGAGTCTGTTTCTGTTTTGTACACAAGTTCATTTGTATCATTTTTTTAGATTCCACATGGAAGTGATATCACATGGTACTTGTCTTTCTCTTTCTTACTTCACTTAGTATGATCATCTCTAGGTCCATCCATGTTGCTGCAAATGGCATTATTTCGTTCTTTTTTATGACTGATTATTACAGGATAGTGAATACAGTCCCCCGTGCTATACAATAGGACCTTGTTGTTTATCCATTCTGTATGGACTAGTTTGCATCTGCTAATCCCAAACTCCCACTCCATCCCTACCCTGCCCCCACCCCCACCCCCACTTGGCAACCACAAGTCTGTTCTCTATGTGAGTCTGTTTCTGATTCTTAGAGAAGTTCACTTGTGTCGTATTTTAGATTCCACATAGAAGTGATATCACATGGTATTTGTCTTTCTCTTTCTGACTTACTTTGCTTAGTGTGATCATCTCGAGGTCCATCCATGTTGCTGCAAATGGCATTATTTCATTCTTTTTTATGGCTGAGTACTATTCCATCGTGTATATGTACCAAGTCTTCATTATTCACTCCTCTGTCGATGGACATTTAGGTTGCTTCCACGTCTTGGCTATTGTAAATAGTGCTGCCGTGAACACTGGGGTGCATGTATCTTTTCAAATTATGGTTTTCTCTGGATGTATGCCCAGGAGTGGGATTGCTGGATCATATGCTATAGTTCTATTTTTAGTTCTTTTCAGGAACCTCCATACTGTTCTCCATAATGGTTGTACCAATTTACATTCCCACCAACAGCATAGGAGGGTTCCCTTCTCTCCACACCCTCTCCAGCATTTATGGTTTGTAGACTTTTTAATGATGGCCATTCTGAGCCGTGTGAGCTGATACCTCATGGTAGTTTTGATTTGCATTTCTCTAATAATTAGTGACGTTGAGCATCTTTCCATGTGCTTTTTGGCCATCTGTATGTCTTCTTTGGAGAAATGTCTCTTTAGATCTTCTGCCCATTTGTTCACTGGGTTGTTTTTCTGATATTGAGCTGCATGAGCTGCTTGTATACTTTGGAGATTAATCCTTTGTCAGTTGCTTTGTTTGCAAATATTTTCTCCCATTTTGTGGGTTGTCCTTTTGTTTTGCTTATGGTTTCCTTTGCTGTGCAAAAGCTTTTAAGTTTAATTAGGTCCCATTTGTTTATTTTTGTTTTTCTTTTCATTACTCCAGGAGGTGGCTCCAAGAAGATATTGCTGCAATTTATGCAAAGATTGTTCTGCCTATGTTTTCCTCTAAGAGTTTTATAGTATCTGGTCTTACATTTAGGTCTTTAATCCATTTTGAGTTTATTTTTGTGTATGGTGTTTGTTTAGAGAATGTTCTTGTTTCATTCTTTAACATGTAGCTGTCCAGTTTTCCCAGCAACACTTATTGAAGAGGCTGTCTTTTCTCCATTATACATTCCTGCCTCCTTTGACATAGATTAGTTGACCATAGGTGCGTGGGTTTATTTCTGGACTGTCTGTCCTGTCCCATTGATCTATTTTTCTGTTTCTCTGCCAATACCATACTGTTTTGATGACTGTAGCTTTGTAGTCAAGGAGCCTGATTCCTCCAGCTCTGTTTTCCTTTCTCAGGATTGCTTTGGCTATTCGGGGTTTTTTTGTGTTTCCATACAAATTTAAAAATTCTTTGTTCTAGTTCTGTGAAACATGCCATTGGTAATTTAATAGGGATTGCATTGAATCTGTAGATTGCCTTAGGTAGTATACTCATTTTGACAATACTGATTCTTCCAATTCAAGAACAATATTGATTTTTCCAATTCCTTTCCATCTGTGTGTGTCATCTTCAATTTCTTTCATCAGCATCTTACAGTTTTCGAGTACAGGTATTTTGGCTCCTTGGGTAGGTTTATTCTTAGGAATTTTATTCTTTTTGATGTGATGGTAAACGGGATCGTTTCCTTAATTTCTCTTTCTGATCTGTCATCGTTAACATATAGAAATGCAAGAGATTTCTGTGTATTAATCCTGTAAGCTGCAACTTTACCGAATTCATTGATGAGCTCGAGTAGTTTTCTGCTAGCATCTTTAGGATTTTCTATGTATAGTAGCATGTCATCTGTAAACAGTGGCAGTTTTACTTCTTTTCCAATTGGGATTCCTTTTATTTCTTTTTCTTCTCTGATTGCCGTGGCTAGGACTTCCAAAGCTATGTTGAATAAAAGTGGTGGGAGTGGGCATCCTTGTCTTGTTTCTGATATTAGAGGAAGTGCTTTCAGCTTTTCACTGTTGAGTATCATGTTAGCTGTGGGTTTCTCATATATGGTCTTTATTATGTTGAGGCTCTGTGCCCACTTTCTGGAGAGTTTTTATCATAAATGAATGTTGAATTTTGTCAGAAGCTTTTTCTGCATCTATTGAGATGATCATATGGTTTTTATTCTTCGATTTGTTAATGTGGTGTATCACATTGGTTGATTTGCGGATACTGAAGAATCCTTGCATCCCTGGGATGAGTCCCACTTGATCATGGTACATGATCCTTTTACTGTATTGTCGGGTTTGGTTTGCTAGTATTATGTTGAGGAATTTTACATCTATATTCATCAGTGATATTGGCCTGTAATTTTCTTTTTTTGTGCTATCTTTGTCTGGTTTTGGTATCAGGGTGATGGTGGCCTCGTAGAATGAGTTTGGGAGTGTTCCCTCCTCTGCAATGTTTTTGGAATAGTTTCAGAATGATAGGTGTTAACTCTTCTCTAAATGCTTGATAGAATTCGCCTGCGAAGCCATCTGCTCTTGGACTTTTGTTTGTTGGGAGTTTTTAAATCACATTTTCAATTTCAGTACTTGTGATCGGTCTGTTCACATTTTCTATTTCTGCTTGGTTCAGTCTTGGGAGATTGTACCTTTCTACGAATTTGTCCATTTCTTCCAGATTGTCCATTTTATTGGCATAGAGTTGCTTGTAGTAGTCTCTTATGATCCTTTGTATTTCTGTGGTGCCTGTTGTAACTTCAACTTTTTCATTTCTAATTTTATGGATTAGAGCCTTCTCCCTTTTTTTCTTGATGAGTCTGGCTAAAGGTTTATCAATTTTGTTTATGTGTTCTTTGTCTCTATTTCATTTATTTCTGCCCTGATCTTTATGGTTTCTTTCCTTCTACTAACTTTGGGTTTTGTCTCTTCTTCTTTCTCTAGTTGCTTTAGGCATAAGGTTAAGTTGTTTATTTGAGATTTTTCTTGTTTCCTGAGGTGAGATAATATTGCTATAAACGTCCCTCTTAAAATTGCTTTTGCTGCGTCCCGTAGGTCTTGGATCATCAGGCTTTTGTTTTCGTTTGTCTCTAGGTATTTTTTCATTTCTTCTTTGATTTCTTCAGTGATCCATTGGTTGGTTAGTAGCATATTGTTTCACCTCCACGTGTTTGTGTTGTTTACGGTTTTTGGGGGGTTTTTTTGTAGTTGATTTCTAATCTAATAGCTTTGTAGTCAGAGAAGATGCTTGATATGAGTTCAATTTTCTTAAATTTACTGAGGCTCACTTTGTGGCTCAGCATTGTGCTCTCTCCTGGAGAATGTTATATGTGCCTTTGAGAAGAATGTGTATTCTGCTGCTTTCAAATGGAATATTCTATAAATATCAATTAAGTTCATCTGGTCTAACGTGTCATTTAAGGCCTGTGTTTCCTTATTGATTTTCTGTCTGGATGATCTGTCCATTGATGTAAGTGGGGTGTTGTTATTAAAGTCCCCCACTATTATTGTGTTACTGTTGATTTCTTCTTTTATGGCTGTTAGCATTTGCCTTATATACTGAGGTGCTCCTTTGTTGGGTGCATATACATTTACAATTGTTTTATCCTCTTCATGGCTTGATCCTTTGATCATTGTATATATATAGTGTCTTTCTTTGTCTCTCGTAACAGTCTTGATTTTAAAGTCTATTTTTGTCTGGCATGAGTATTGCTACTCTAGCTTTCTTTTGATTTCCATTTGCGTAGAATACCTTTTTCCGTCTTCTCACTTTCAGTCTGTATGTGTCCCTAGATCTGAAGTGGGTCTCTTGTAGACAGCATATATACGGGATTTATTTTTGTATCCATTCAGCCAGTTTATGTCTTTTGGTTGGAGTATTTAATCCTTTTACATTTCAGGTAATTATCAATATGTATGTTCTTATTGCCATCTTGTTCATTGTTTTGGATTTGTTTTTGTAGGTCTTTTTTCTTCCCTTCCTCTTTTGTTCTCTTCTCTTGTGATTTGATGACTGTCTTTGGTGTTGTGTTTGCATTGCTTTTTCTTTTTTAATTCATTACTCTGAATTCTTTTTCAGGTAGATTACCTATCTATCTATCTCCACTTCACTTAGTTCTTCTGGGGTTTTATCTTGTTCCTTTGTCTGGAATATATTTCTCTGCTGTCTCATTTTGTGTAACTGTCTGTGTTTGTGGTCTCTGTTTCTCAGGCTGCACGTTTGTAGTTCCTCTTTCTTCTGGTGTCTGCACCCTGGTGGGGGAGATTGGTCCAGAGGCTTGTGCAGGCTTCCTGGTGGGAGGGACTGTTGCCTGCCCCCTGGTGGGTGGAGCTTGGTCTTGTCCCTCTGGTGGGCAGGGCCATGTCAAGAGGTGCATTTAGAGGAGACTTTGTGCTCAGGAAGACTTTAGGCAGACTGTCTGCTGATGGGTGGGGCTGTGTTCCCACCCTGTTCATTGTTTGGCCTGAGGTGTTCCAGCACTGGAACCAGGCAGTGGGGTGGGGCAAGGTCTTGGTGCCAAAATGGCGATCTCTGGGAGAGCTCACGCTGATAAATATTTCCTGGGGCCTCTGGCCCTTGCCCCTACGGTGAGCCCCAGCCAACCCCCAACTCCCTAGGAGACCCTCCAAGACCCACAGGTAGATCTGACCCAGGCTCCTATGGAGTTGCTGCTTTGCCCTGGGTCCCAGTTCACAGGAAACCTTATGTGTGCCCTCCAAGGGTGGAGTCTCTGTTTCCACCTGTCCTGTGGAGGAGCTCCTGCACTCAAGCCCTGCTGGCCTTCAAAGCCAAATGCTCTGGGGACTCCTCCTCCTAATGCTAGACCCCCAGGCTGGGGAGCCTAAAGTGGGGCTCAGAACTCTTACTTCTGTAAGAGAACCTCTGCAGTATAATTATTTTCCATGTTGCGGGTCACCCATCTGGCGGGCATGGGATTTGATTATATCGCAGAAGCACCCCTTCTACTGTCTTGTTGTGGCTTCTTCTGTCTTTGGATGTAGAATATCTTTTTTGGTAGGTCCTAGTCTTTTTTCTCAGTAGTTGTTCAGCAGTTTTGATTTGGGTGTTTTCATGAGAGGAGGTGAGCTCAAGTTCTACTCTGCCATCTTGTCTCCGGAATCTGTTTCACATTTTTTTTTTTAAAGGATTTAATAATATGAATAGCCAAAGAATACCAAATACCTGGTCTCATTCAGAGGCGAGCAGGGCCATCATCTGAAATATTAACAATTGGCCCCCACCTAGGAAGAATTTTAGACCTTATTCGAAACACAGAGAAACCCCTCTCTCACTGGGGCCCATGAGATATTCAGTATTGGAGACAATTTGATGATCTTGAATAGCAGCAAAGTAGCTGGTCAGAGAGATGATAATAGAGGAAGCACTCCCTCTCACCCCACAGTTATTTAAGTTGAATTAAGTAAATGGCAAAGGACGAGAAGAAATGTCTTTTTAGGGGAGCAAGTTTGAAAGCTTCTTTAGCAAATATAAATAGAATATGTCAAAGTAGAATAGGATAGAACAGCAGTCACTTTTCAACAAAGAAATGTTTTGAATAAATCCATATCAACCTTGCTTTTATTATATAAACCTTTTTTTAACTACACTGTTCTTTCCTAGCACAAGTAATTCTGAGGCACATGATGCTTAAAATAGAAATTTGATTTAGGAGTAATTAAAAGAGTGATGCAGAAAGACCCACACTTCTAAGGGGCTAAAGTAGAAGTGACTCATACCAACAAATGGCTCCCCCTCCCTATATCCCCTTCTCCCAGCTTCCCCTCCTGACCCCTCTGAGCTTTCACTCCTTAATCAGCCTGCCTTGGAAGCTTTTCTTAAAAATCTTACTTAGCTTTTATTAAAATCTTCTAAGAATGTATAATTTTGGAGTGAAAGGGAAAATCATGAAACGTTGAGAACGGCTTTGGCAAGCTGCCTGAGTAGGTAGAAAGCAGAGAGAGGGCAGAAGTGGTACAACCAAAAGGTCTTGGGGCAAGTGATCACTAAGTCTTGAAAGAGAGTGGGTACCTATCAGTACAGTAAAGGCATACCAGACAGCCATGTTAAGCAAACCTATAGAGACAGAAGGTGGCAGGGTGTAGTGGGAGATCTCGTCTAATTAAGCCTGGCTAGAGAGTTGAGTGAGGAAGGGGAGACGGTGAGACATGAAGATAGAGAAATAGCACCAGGACTCAAACCCTTACAGGTGTAGTTCTTCCTGTTTGTGCATCTGGAGTCAGCTGGGGGTCAGCTAACCTGCTGATCTTGGTCAGGCTGACAACTGGGGCAGCTGTCAGCTGCTGGACAGCGCTCTCCTGCAATCTAGCGCAAGCATGTTCTCCAGGGGATTGCAGAGGTGAAGGCAGAAGGGTGGGCCCAGTCGCCCACATGCTTTTCAAGCCTCTGTCTTTGTCATGTTAGCTGACGTGCCATTGGCCAGACCCATTCCCACGAGTGAGCCTGGAGTCAGAATGAGAGGCCTGCAAGGTTACACAGCAAACAAAATGCGTGGATACAGCAAGAAGGAAGGGAGTGGAGCCAGAGGACCATCTATTGTAGAACCTTAGCTCGATACCAGTGCTTCACTCCATCCCCGAAATGAAAAAGCAAGGTACCTGTCGCTTGAAACTTAGGGTTTCCTAGGTGACTAAACTGTGACTAACTTGACTTCCATGCTGTTGGCGTGGAAAAGAATACCAAAGTAAGACACTTGAACGGAATAGATGAGAAAAGGCCACACCTGTAGAAATCCAACAACAACAATACTACTGAAATTAGAGCTTTATGTTGGGTGATTCCAGAGAAGGGGATTTGTTCCCAGAAAGCAGTTGCCACAAGAAAATAAATGCACATGGCTTAACGAAGATTACAGACCTGCCTTTTGTTGTGGTTGTTCTTATAATTTTTTTTTTATTGAAGTGTAGTTGATTTACAATATTGTGTTAGTTGCAGGTGTACAGCAAAGTTTCAGTTATTTTTTCAGATTATTTTCCATTATAGGTTCTTACAAGATAATTAATATAGTTCCCTGTGCTATACAGTAGGTCCTTGTTTATCTAGTATTTTAAATTTTTTTTTTATATTGGAGTATAGTTGATCTACAATGTTGTGTTAGTTTCAGGTGTACAGCAAAGTGATTCAGTTATACATATATCCATTCTTTTTCAGATTCTTTTCCTATATAGGTTGTTACATAATACTGAGTAGCGTTCTCTGTGCTATAACAGTGCAAGATCTGCCTTATTTAAAACGTAGATGCTGAAAAGGCCTGTTCTCCCAGGACAGATGGAAACCAGTGAAACTGCAGTTGTTCATCTAACTGGGGTACTCTAGTCAGCTTGTTAGTATCAGCATTTGTTTGTCTCTTTAATGTCCATTAAAGCAGTATAGTGAAGTGAAGTCCCAATGCCTACAGGATCAAATTGCGACAATGCAAGAATAAATTTAGATTAAAGGTAACTGAGATGTAAACATTCTCAGATTATTTTTTCTTCTGTAATTTAATCTTTATTTTATCTTGGAGTATAGTTGATTTACAATGCAGTGTTAGTTTCAGGTGTACAGCAAAGTGATTCAGTTATACAGATACATATATCCATTACTTTACAGATTCTTTTCTCATAGGTTTCTAGAGACTAGTGACTAGAGTTCCCTGTGCTGTGCAGTAGTAGGTCCTTGTTGGTTATCTGTTGTATATATAGTAGTGTGTAGATGTTAATCCCAAACTCCTAATCTATCCCTCTCCTGACCTCTCCCCTTTGGTAACCACAAGTTTGTTTTTGAAGTCTGTGACTCTGTTTCTGTTTTGTACATAAGTTCATTTGTATCATTTTTTTTTTTTTTTTTAGATTCCACATAGAAGTGATATCACATGGTACTTGTCTTTCTCTTTGATTTACTTCACTTAGTGTGATCATCTCTAGGTCCATCCATGTTGCTGCAAATAGCATTATTTCATTCTTTTTTTATGGCTGAGTACTATTCCATTGTCTATATGTACCACATCTTCTTTATTCATTCCTCTGTTGATGGACATTTAGGTTGCTTCCATGTCCAGGCTATTGTAAGTAGTGCTGCAGTGAACATTGGGGTGCGTGGTTTTTTTCAAGTTATGGTTTTCTCCTGATCTATGCCCAGGAGTGGGATTGCTGGGTCGTATGATAGTTCTATTTGTAGTTTTTGAAGGAACCTCCATACTTTTCTCCATAGTGGCTGCACCAATTTACATTCCCACCAACAGTGTAGGAGGGTTCCCTTTTCTCCACACCCTCTCCAGCACTTGTTATTTGTAGATCTTTTGATGATGGCCATTCTGATCAGTGTGAGGTAGTACCTCTTTGTAGTTTTGATTTGCATTACTCTAATGATTAGTGAGGTTGAGCAGCTTTTCATGTGCTTTTTGGCCAGAGATGATTTTTTTCTTAACTATTATGCATAGTTGTAGTGATTGAGGGAGCTCTGGATTTGAATCCCAGCTTTGGACCTCACTAGCTCTATAATTTGGGGCAAATTATTGAACATCCTCTGTTTCTTCATCTGTAAGAAGAGGTAATGTTTTAACTTCACATGGCTGAGATACTAAAAGTAAAGGTCTTAGCCCTGTGTTTGTTAGCACTTAGCTATTCAAAGTCACTGTTCCTACAAAAATATAGCCTAGACTCACCCGTCATTATATTTTTTGTCATATGATAAAGGTCAATCGTGCAATTTGCCAGGATTAGCTACATGATGGCATTTTACACAGTCTTCGTGTGAAAGGTCTTCCTTGCATGTTGTTTGTTCTTCTAGCCTACCATTTGAAAGGACTATCCTGTGCAGATGTTCTATTGAATGATAGGATCTAAGAGTACAGACTCTACTGGAAAGAAGGAGAAAGAATACTCCAAAGCTGGCTGTAGCTCCTTGTGCCACTGGGCAGTCTTTTACTGTCCCTAGGTCACAGTTCCTTCACTTGTCATAATAAATGCTAGTTAATTGCCCTCGAGTGACTTCAGTGAAGGAGAACTAGATACTATCTATGGAGCTTTTTAATCTTATAAAAAAAACTATATCTCTCATCAAATTCATACACTCAAATGCAAAATTAATGACAGTTAATTTTTTATTTTTCATTTTTATGAACAGGCTTATGACTACAGATGTTAACGAATTGCCTATTGAGAAATAAATAGATATGTATTCAATTTTACAGTTTTTTCCAAAACTACTTTTAATGCATCATTGAAAATCTTCAATTGGAGCCTTCTCCCAGCAGCCTGTTATTTTTATTATTGGCAAAAGTCAAAAGATCTGTGTCTTCAAGCCTTCATGGCAAAGTAGTTAGTTATCTGTATTTAATTTATTTTAGTCATTTTGAAAACATTCATGAAAGTTATTAAACATATACTACTTGCATTGAGAAGAAGGAAAAGAATGTTCACCTATGTCCAATCTGGTCAAAGAAACAAAGGGTGTTTGTTAGAAGCTGGTGTGCAGCCTCTCTGAAGGGTGTCCGTGTTGCATAATGTTTTATACATAATGATGTTTTACTGTAAGATGACAGGCAGTTACGGTACAAGGCTCTGAAGTCCCAAACGTAATTAGGATCTTGTAAGGAGCAGCATTATGTAGGGAGGTGCTTCTGACCCATTGTGAATGAGAGGAAAAAAAGTACAAAAATCACAAAACTCAATTATTGTATTATGAACTAATCATCTTCCAAGTTCCATTGTTGCTTTAATACTTCAAGCTGAATTGGAGAAGGTGAATGTTGGCATCCCCTCAAAGATGATTGATTGGAAACGAATTTAGAGAAAAGTAGAAGATTCAGTCAGGACAGTTATATGGATGTTTGTTTTCATAAAGTGATGAATAAAACCTGGTCAACGGTCTCAACACAGTGGGG
The DNA here is from genome assembly GCF_028021215.1 of Eschrichtius robustus. NCBI lineage: Eukaryota > Metazoa > Chordata > Mammalia > Artiodactyla > Eschrichtiidae > Eschrichtius > Eschrichtius robustus. The sequence continues at coordinate 8,540,975 of NC_090845.1, read as the reverse complement.
TATCAAGGCAGAGAAGTCTGGCGCTTGGCACCATATGCAGGAAGTTAAGTGGTGCTGGCACTAGACCAACACTAGCAATGCAATCATGGTGTACTCCGAGGCATCCCACTAACTGCAGCCCCCAAAAGAGAACGGGCGATGTTGCTTTCTTGGCATTTGTAATCAACCTCTCAGTTATGACCTTGGCCGTAGTAATAATATAAAGGGAAGCCTAAATAGTTAGAGTTAGCATTCATCAAAGCAGATTGTCCCAGGGTAAAGTTATCCAATCAAATTTTACTACTCCATAAACATTTTGTTCTTTTAATATTCAAGTAAAATAATTAGTGACTTGTTCACAAACTAATCAGGATGGTCAGGGTCCCTTTTTTGGTTTGGAAAAGTTTTCTGCAACATTAAATCTTTTCTTGTTGGGTTAAGACTTTGGATTGTAAGCCAAGTTGCAGTTTGCAGCAATTTCAGACATCTGCTTTATGATGTTGCTGAAAGCATTCCGCCACCACATTAAACCCAGCTTTGGGGTTGTACAGTGATGTAAAGTTTATTGAAAGATTTTTACATTTGCTTTCTTTGACCACAATACTCATTTCGCTGTAACATATGCAATTAAATAGGAACAGTGTAAACACAGTGACACTGATAGGATTCTCATTTGATTCTGCTGACTGCTGTTATTGTTTGCATTTGTGCCGGACTGCTGTTGACAAAGGTCTAGGAATATGAGTGGATTGTCCTAGGCAATGGAAAAGCTCATCGTTTTGTTCTGTTTTTTAATTAATTTTTTATTGGAGTATAAGTTGATTTACAACGTTGTGTTAGTTTCAGGTGTACACAGCACAGTGATTCAGTTATACATATATATTTTTTTTCAGATCCTTTTCCCTTATAGGTTATCACAGACTACTGAGTAGAGTTCCCTGTGCTATACAGTAGGAGCTTGTTGATTATCTGTTTTATATAGAGTAGTGTACATATGTTAATCCCAAACTCCTAATTTGTCCCTTCCCTCCCTTCCCCTTTGGTAACTGTAAGTAAGTTTGTTTTCTGTGGCTGTTGTTTTATTACTATTGTGACGCTCTTATTAAATATCTAAAGTGAGTTACAAGCACTGCCAGGGCTTCTGCTTTGGGACTAGGAGGGGTAGCTTCCGTGCCACAAGAGTTCAGTCTCCATAGTACTCGCTGGGATTTGGGCTTCAGGAGAACCTGGGGCTGTGTCCATGCTGACAGGACCTGGGTTTGCCCAGGATCTGCCCAGGGAGGTGCCGCTGGGAGTAAAAGTTCCCTGACCAGGGATCGAACCTGCGCCCCCTGCAGTGGCACAGAGTCTTAACCACTGGACAGCCAGGCAATTAAGAAGAGGCTTCACTTGGGGGAGGTCAGTGACAAGGAGGGTAAGAAAAACCATGCTCAGACCAATTTTAATGAGGCTGTAGATGAGAGGATTCAGCACGGGAGTGAGCACACCATACTGCACAGAGAAAGTCAACGCCAGAGGGGATCCTAAAGTTGGCATGAGGTAGCAGAGAAACCCTGAGTCAAAGAAGAAGGGTCACTGCAGTGAGTGGAGAATCTACAGCTTAGAAGTGGGAGAAGATGTCCGAGAGACAGACGAGGCCACTTGTCTTGATTTCGAGTGCTTAGAGTGGGACAAAGAGCAGAAGAGTGGAAAACCGTCTGGCCCCCTGTAGCTCCCCAAAGCACAGGTCAAGCCTGTGCTGGGGAAAGGGGAACGGGTGCAATGTGCATTGGGTTTGAAAGTAACTGGGAAGTTGTGAAATAATTCTGAGGGATCGTTAAGGGATGGAAAATGAATATTGGCTAAAGCAAGGGGGAAAACAGAAATTGGAAAAAAATTAAGTCTGGGGTTAAGACTTGCTTGACAACATATATATCCCACCCACTCCATCCATACACACACACCAAGCTTGTTTTAAAAACATTTGGATTTGGTGAGAAGATGGCAGAGTAGAAGGACATGCTCTCACTCCCTCTTGCGAGAGCACCTGAATCACAACTAACTGCTGGACAGTCATCAACAGGAAGACACTGGAACTCACCAGAAAATATACCCCCACATCCAAAGACAAAGGAGAAGCCACAATGAGACGGTAGGAGGGGCGCAGTCACAATCAAATCAAATCCCATAACCACTGGGTGGGTGGCTCACAGACTGGAGAACACTTATACCACAGAACTCCAGCCCCTGGAGTGAAGGTTCTGAGCCCCACGTCAGGCTTCCCAACCTGGGGGTCTGGCAATGGGAGGAGGAATCCCCAGAGAATCAGACTTTGAAGGCTAGCTGGATTTGATTGCAGGACTGGGGGAAAGAGAGACTCCACTCTTGGAGGGCACACACAGGGTAGTGTGCACACATCCAGACCCAGGAGGAGGGAGCAGTGACCCCATAGGAGACTGAAGCAGACCTACCTGCTGGTGTTGGAGGGTCTCCTGCAGAGGCAGGGGGCGGCTGTGGCTCACTGCAGGGACAGGGACCCTGGCAGCAGAAGTTCTGGGAAGTGTTCCTTGGCATGAGCCCTCCCGGAGTCCACCATTAGCCCCACCAAAGAGCCTGTGGCCTCCAGTGCTGGGTCGCCTCAGGCCAAACAATGAACAGGGAGTGAACTCAGCCCCACGCATCAGCAGACAAGTGGATTAAAGTTTGACTGCTCTCTGCCCACCGCAGCAACACCCAGCTCTACCCACCACCAGTCCCTCCCATCAGGAAGCTTGCGCAAGCCTCTTAGATAGCCTCAGCCACCAGAGGGCAGACAGCAGAAGCAAGAAGAACTACAATCCTGCAGCCTGTGGAAGGAAAACCACATTCGCAGAAAGATAGACAAAATGAAAAGGCAGAGGACCATGTACCAGATGAAGGAACAAGCTAAAACCCCAGAAAAACAACTAAGTGAAGTGGAGATAGGCAACCTTCCAGAAAAAGAACAGAGGCAAAGATCGTGACGATGCAGGAAATATTTAACAAAGACCTAGAAGAATTAAAGAACAAACAAACAGAGATGAACAATAACTGAAATGAAAACTATAGTAGAAGGAATCAATAGCAGAATCACTGAGGCAGAAGAACGGATAAGTGACCTGGAAGACAGAATGGTGGAATTCGCTGCCGCGGAACAGAATAAAGAAAAAAGAATGAAAAGAAATGAAGACAGCCTAAGAGACCTCTGGGACAACATTAAACGCAACAACATTCGCATTATAGGGGTCCCAGAAGGAGAAGAGAGAGAGAAGGGACCAGAGAAAATACTTGAAGAGATTATAGTCAAAAAACTTCCCTAACATGGGAAAGGAAATAGCCACCCAAGTCCAGGAAGCACAGAGGGTCCCAGGCAGGATAAACCCAAGGAGAAACACGCCGAGACACACAGTAATCAGATTGGCAAAAATTAAAGACAAAGAAAAATGATTGAAAGCAACAAGGGAAAAACGACAAACAACATACAAGGGAACTCCCATAAGGTTAACAGCTGATTTCTCAGCAGAAACTAAACAAGCCAGAAGGGAGTGGCATGATATACTTCAAGTGATGAAAGGGAAGAACCTACAACCAAGATTACTCTACCCGGCAAGGATCTCATTCAGATTCGATGGAGAAATCAAAAGCTTTGCAGACAAGCAAAAGCTAAGAGAATTCAGCACCACCAAACCAGCTCTACAACAAATGCTAAAGGAACTTCTCGAAGTGGGAAACACAAGAGAAGAAAAGGACCTACAAAAACAAACACAAAAACAATTAAGAAAATGGTCATAGGAACATACATGTCGATAATTACCTTAAATGTGAATGGATTAAATGCCCCAGCCAAAAGACATAGACTGGCTGAATGGATACAAAAACAAGACCCATATTTATATATGCTGCCTACAAGAGACCCACTTCAGACCTAGGAACACATACAGACTGAAAGTGAGGGGATGGAAAAAGATATTCCATGCAAATGGAAATCAAAAGAAAGCTGGAGCAGCAATTCTCATATCAGATAAAATAGACTTTAAAATAAAGAATGTTACAAGAGACAAGGAAGGACACTACATAATGATCCAGGGGTCAATCCAAGAAGAAGACATACCAATTATAAATATATATGCACCCAACATAGGAGCACCTCAATACAGAAGGCAAACGCTAACAGCTGTAAAAGAGGAAATCAACAGTAACACAATAATAGTGGGGGGCTTTAACACCTCACTTACACCAATGGACAGATCATGGAGACAGAAAATTAACAAGGAAACACAAGCTCTAAATGACACAGTAGACCAGATAGATTTAATTGATATTTTTAGAACATTTCACCCAAAGTAGCAGAATACACTTTATTCTCAAGTGCACATGGAACATTCTCCAGGACAGATCACATCTTGGGTCACAAATCAAGCCTCAGTAAATTTAAGAAAATTGAAATCATATCAAGCATCTTTTCCGACCACAACGCTATGAGATTAGAAATAAATTACAGGCAAAAAAACACATAAAAACCACAAACACATGGAGGCTAAACACTACATTACTAAATAACCAAGAGACCACTGAAGAAATCAAAGAGAACAAGACAAGTCTGTCCACTCTCACCACTATTATTCAACATAGTTTTGGAAGTTTTAGCCATAGCAATCAGAGGGAAAAAAGAAAGAAAAGGAATCCAAATCAGAAAAGAAGAAGTAAAACTGTCACTGTTTGCAGGTGACATGTTACTATACATAGACAATCCTTAAGATGCCACCAGAAAACTACTAGAACTGATGAATGAATTTTGTATGGTTGCAGGATACAAAATTAATGCACAGAAATCTCTGGCATTCCTATACACCAACAACAAAAGATCAGAAAGAGAAATTAAGGAAACAATCCCATTCACCACTGCAACAAAAATAATTAAATACCTAGGAAGAAACCTACCAAAGGAGGTAAAAAGACCTGTACTCAGAAAACACTGATGAAAGAAGTAAGTCAAAGATGACACAAACAGATGGAGAGAGATACCATCTGCTCTTGGATTGGAAGAATCAATATTGTGAAAATGACTATACTTCCCAAAGCAATCTACAGATTCAGTGAAATCCCTATTACCAATGGCATTTGTTTTTAACAGAACTAGAACAAAAAAATCTTAAAATTTGTGTGGAGACACCAAAGACCCCAAATAGCCAAAGCAATTTTGAGGGGAAAAAACGGAGCTTGAACAATCAGGCTCCCTGACTTCAGACTATACTACAGAGCTATAGTAATCAAGACAGTATGATACTGGCACAAAAACAGAAATATAGATCAATGCAACAGGATAGAAAGCCCAGAGATAAACCCACACACATATGGTCACCTTATCTTTGATAAAGGAGGCAAGAATATACAATGGAGAAAAGACAGTCTCTTCAATAAGTGGTGCTGGGCAAACTAGACAGCTACATGTATAAGAATGAAATTAGAACACTCCCTAACACCATACACAAAGTAAACTCAAAAATGATTCAAGACCTAAATATAAGACCAGACACAATAAAACTCTTAGAGGAAAGCATAGGCAGAACACTCTGACATAAATCACAGCAAGATCTTTTTTGACCCACCTCCTAGAGTAATGGAAATAAAACCAAAAATAAACAAATGGGACCTACTGAAACTTAAAAGCTTTTTGCACAGCAAAGGAAACTATAAACAAGACAAAAAGACAACCCTCAGAATGGGAGACAATATTTGCAAACGAATCAACGGACAAAGGATTAGTCTCCAAAGTATATAAAGAGCTCATGCAGCTCAGTGTCACAAAAAACAAACAACCCAATCCAAAAATGGGCAGAAGACCTAAACGGACCTTATTCTCCAAAGAACATACAGATGGCCAGGAGGCACATGAAAAGCAGCTCAACATCACTAATTATTAAAGAAGTGCAAATCAAAACTACAGTGAGGTATCACACCTCACACCAGTTAGAATGGGCATCATCAGAAAATCTACAAACAACAAATGCTGGAGAGGGTGTGGAGAAAAGGGAACCCTCTTGCACTGTTGGTGGGAATGTAAATTGATACAGCCACTTTGAAGAACAGTATGGAGGTTCCTTAGAAAACTAAAAATAGAACTCCCATATGACCCAGCAATCCCACTACTGGGCATATACCCAGAGAAAACCATAATTCAAAAAGACACATGCACCCCAGTGTTCACTGCAGCACTATTTACAATAGCCAGGACACGGAAGCAACCTAAATGCCCATCGACAGACGAATGGATAAAGAAGATGTGGTACGTATATGCAATGGAATATTACTCAGCCATAAAAAGAAACGAAATTGAGTCATTTACAGAGACGTGGATGGACCTAGAGACTGTCATACAGAGTGAAGTAAGTCAGAAAGAGAAAAATATCATATATTAACGCTTACATGTGGCATCTAGGAAAATGGTACAGGTGAACCGGTTTGCAGGACAGAAATAGAGACACAGATGTAGAGAACAAACGTATGGACACCAAGGGGGGAAAGCGCAGGAGGTGGGGGTGGTGGTGGGATGAATCGGGAGATTGGGATTGACATGGATACACTAATACGTATGAAATAGATAACTAATAAGAACCTGCTGTATAAAAATAAATAAATAAAATTCAAAAAAAAATAATAAAGTGAGTTACAGGCTTCTTGGGGCCCAGAGCTGAGATCCAATTTTGGGTGGATCAAAATCTACTATTTGGTTGTGGCACTATCCGGAAGCATTGAGTTTGTCACTGCTGTGTTCAAGGAAAAGGGAAGGTGAGAAAGTATCAAAAGAGATATGTAATTGGGAGAGTCCCATGTTACTAAGCTATTTGTGGATGTTCACCTGGGTCTAATACAAGTGAGAACTGGTCGGAGAAATAGGGGGAAATTGGGGGTGGGGGGATGGTGCCTTAGTTGCTCTATTATGTCTCCAAAAACAAGCACCCCACACTCAACCCCTTCTGTGAGCCTCACATCATTCCCTTGCTTTATGGTGGCTCTGTCAAGTCTTGGCAGTCCTCCTGGTTTAAATGTTTACAGATGGAAGTGAAAAGAGGTGAGAGAAAATTCACAGGATTTTTCATGTATATGACTATATACATGTTTGCTTATTTTAAGACTCACTGAAGTGCACCTGCAAATACCGTGCACCCAAGATACAAGTCGTAGGAGGTGGATTTTCACAATTAACAAAATATTTTCACGTTCGTCTCAACTGTGAGACTACCATGAACAATGTTGAACGAAAAAGTCGGAGACGGTATTTAGTAGGATTCAGAGACAGCTGTCATGGGGCCGTGAACATCTTGAAATGCTATGCAGATATTTGTGGGTTAGTAGGGATATGGGTTTGTGAGTTTCCTTCTACAGAAATGTTTTATTAGAGTCTCAAAGAGGTAAGACCAAAGAATGATGAAGGGACTGCTTCTTGGGCGTATGGTTAAGGTGTAAGTTGCCTCAAGATCAAAAGAACTAACCTTTGACTTGCAAATCCCCTGAAAGGGAAGGAGGGGAGGCAAGTTGAGCGCCCCTCAGGAAGTGGAGGGGCCCAGCCCTCTACCGAGAATCGATGAAGGAAATTCACCAGAGTCAGGAAACGCCATGACAGCCCAGTCACCAGGGGGCTGGGAAAAGGTTCGATTAGCATGGAGATTGATGGGCGGAGAGGAGAGTCGGGCCCAGGACCAAAGAAATGTTTTCAGCATCAGCCAGCTGAAAAACAAGACGGCTTCCTCTTTCCTACATGTTCTTCCAAAGCCTCCTAAATCTGCAGGCTGCTTCTCAAACCACATCCTGCAGCATGCCGCCAGAGGAGCAGCCCTGCTCGTCTCTGGAACCAGCCATGCTAGGGGTGCAGCTGGTCCCAATCCCTGTTGATGCTTTTCTCAGAGCTGCCCTGGGCCCTGAGCTGCCCTCAGGTGCTGCCACTCCAGGGTTCTCTTAGGGACACATGTCCTGAATCACTGAAGTACGACCAGGATAGTACTGGGTCACACACAACCCCAGTGAGCATTCTCTTAGTTCCCCTGTCAGAAGTTGCGCTGGTGCTGGCCAGTCTCTGCTGGTCTCACTCCCGAATCGGCTGGGTAGTCGGTGAGAGGAGGAGACTATCGGGAACGTTCTCCCTATGGCCGTCCCTATGGCAGTGGCACGAGGGGGCAACAAACCCTCAAGGCCTTGTAATGCCTCCTCTTGCCACTGGCACGTTATCATTTCAGCCTCATTGTAGTGGCCAAAGCGGGTCACATGGCCAAATCCAAAGCTACGAGATAAGAGAATATACCCCATGTCTTTAGAAGGAGCAACTGCAAAGTCACCTAGACGCGGATCCAGGGCAGGGTGAAGAACGAGAGGCCAAAAATGCAACCTACTGCATCTACGTTAGTGAAGTCAATTTCTCATACGTGACCCGGGTCTCTCCTCACCTTCTGTGAGTCTCAAAATTGATGAGATCAAAAACTGAATGCTCATCATAATGAGAACTGGGGGAGGGATCCGTGGTTACTTGCTTGCTTTTCATCCCACGGCACCTAGTAACACATCGTGCCCGTAGACGGCGCTTAAGATCCTGGACAGAACCATCCTTGCTGCTCCTAGCCACACTGAACAGGGTTTGCAATATAATCATCTTAGTTGGTCTTTCCACTTCGAGCACACAGCCCGAATATATAATAATAAATACAGGTTGCCATCCTAGTTATAGGCAGGACACTGGGCACTCGAGTTGATTGGTGGTCTCCCTGAGAAGTGACAAAGCTCTCCACTTCCGGTTCAAATAACCGAAAATCCTGCGACCTTAACATTATGCAGATCTACCCCATGCTGGCACCAAAGAACCCATCACGTGTGCTTGGCTTTGCAGGTCTGTGTAACTCGGCCGATAGCTGGATGATCGTGCCCAACATCAAGCAGAACCACTACACCGTCCACGGTCTGCAGAGCGGCACCAAGTACATCTTCATCGTCAAGGCCATCAACCAGGCGGGCAGCCGCAGCAGTGAGCCTGGGAAGTTGAAGACGAACAGTACGTGCCGCCAGCTCAGCAGAGCTGTCGTCTCTCATCTGCTCTCCTTTCAGCTGCCTCTAGCGCCCCTTCTTTTCCTCTTCTCTGTCTCGGGTATCGCTGACAGCCTCAGAAAGCAAGCAAAGAGCCAGTGTGCAATCGTGGGTTTTGCATCAGATTCCTCTCGGTTCCAAGCCTGACAGACACAGAGTCGGGGCGCTGGAACTGGCAGATAGTATTCTTTTCCACAGCAGAATAGCAAATTACTAACTCTTTCTTCAGGAATTCTCTTCCTCCAGATAGCTGTCCAGGTCTGGGGTTCTCAGTCAGAGGTGATTCTGGTCCCCCGAGGAACACTGAGCCACGTCTGGGGTCATTTTTGGTTGTCACAGCTGGGATGGATGTCACTGGTGTCTAGTGGTTAGAGGCCAGGGATGACGGGAAACGCCCCCCAGTCCTCAGGATGGCCCCTACGACACAGGGCGAGCCAGGCGGTACGTGCGTCTTGTAACACTGTCATCTCCCCCTCTCTGCCCACCTGGGTTTTATTTTGTGCTCATCTTTCTTTACATCTTTTTGATCTAGAAATATTATGCTGTATAATATGGTATTCCTTTGCATAAGACCTCCCAAGAGACAGTCACTTGGAGTGTGTCAATATCACAGCACGTTCTAGGGTTGCCAGCCAGTCAACAGGAACTACTTTTTAAGAGGAACCCTCATTTAACCCAAATCCTTGATTTCAGTAGTCAAGTAACTTTATTCCAGGTATACGTGTTTAAGATACATACTCTTAAACATAAGCTAATTTCTCCTCTCCACGTGTCTGCTGGTAAAGAAGAAAAACGTCCTCAGAGAGTAACTAAGAAAACAAATGAATACATACATACACTGAAGTTAATTCTATAGAGTAGATCTAAGAGACATCTTGTTTGTGCTTCACCGGTTTTACCAAAGATAATGTATTCATTTCATATAGACAGGTAATGTCATCTTCTACGTCTAGACAGGCAATCATTGACCAGATGTTATTAAGTTACGTACAAGAGGTTGGTAAACTTTTTCTGTAATGTGCCAAATAGTAACTGTTTGGGGCTGTGCAGGTCAGATGGTCTTGGTCACAGGTATTCAACTCTGTCGTGCAAAAAGCACGGCATGGCCACGCTTCATCAAAACTTTATTGACAGACACGGGCAGTGGGCTGAATCTGGCCTGCGGGCTATAGTTTGCCAAACTCTTAGGTGTACAAGTCCTACAGTGCATTGAATTCTTTAGCCAAGTCAATGATTAATTTGTTCCCTGCGCTAATTTGTCCTCATCGAAGCAAAAGCCTTGAACCTAGACAGAGTAGGTCATAGTTTCCTTGAGAAACACATCCGAGGCGCAAGTGGAATTTGTTCCGAGAAGGCAGGGGGTTGGGCCTGACATCAGGTGGCACCTCCAGTCTTTTCAATGGCTGTAACGTTCTGATCTTCCTCCCTGGAAGAAGGGCAAGCAGAACACAGCCTTCATTTTCAGTGATGGGTGCGCGCCTTTAGGGAGTGCCTTCCTAATCCGCCCATTAGGGTCCAGTTATTTTTACGCACGTCCTATCTTCCACCTTTTTTTTTTTCTTTTTTTCCAATTGTACTGAAGTATAGTTGATTTACAATGTTGTGTTAATTTCTGCGGTACAGCAAAGTGATCCAGTTATATACACATTCTTTTTCATGTCCTTTTCCATTATGGTTTATCACACCTTTTAAGCAAGCCAAACTATCTTCAGATTCTTCTTGTCTTAGTTCATACTTTATCCCTAATAGTTGCTGGTGTGATCATTCCTGAGGACAATTTTTTTTTTTTTTTTTTTTTTTTTTTTAACAAGCCAAGCCAAAGTTTAAACTACACATGGAATCCAGCCCATCTTACAGCCTTTGAGAATACCCACTGCCTGCTGAGCACTTGAGGATCTTCTCAGCTCCCCTTTAAGCTTTTCTTTGATATGAACAGAAATCTAAAATGGGTCAGCAAACTACAGCCCGTGGGCCAGATTCAGCTGCCTGTTTTTGTAAATAAACTTTTACTGGCACAGAGCCACGCCCATCTGTTTACCTATGTCTCTGGCTGTCTCCACGCGAGGACAGTAGTGTTAAGTAGCCCCAGAAGAAACCACAGGGCCAACATAGCTGAAAATATTTCCTATCTGGCCTCTTGCAGAAAAAGTATGCTGGTCCCCGACCTAAAAGAAAGGATTTTAGAAGTGCTGGTGTTGTCATGTCTGTATCCGAGCAGCGACTAGAAATCCTTTGGCCTACCTGCATGTGATGTCACGCACACTGCTCCAGGCTCACTGCCTCAGTGTCTCAGCCATCGTGTATTGCCACAGTCAGATTTACCAGACTTTTTCCTGTGATTGTCTGCGACCCGTGCACTGTGGGAAGCAGCCTCCCAGCTGCACCAGTGGCTGTGGAGTTTGAACATCATGGGGTTTGCATCACGTTGTAACTCACTTCCTGCCTTTAAGTGCCTTGTACCGACGTCGTGTTGAGTGACAGGGTGGCCTCCACACCAATGGTGAATTCTCAAAGAAGTAACAGTTAACAACAAGATGTTCAGGTGTGATTCTCCCAAGATTTTATAATGGTTCAATTTTCAAAACACAAATGTGAAAGAGAGAGGACCTTCTTATATAGACAGATGAACTCACGAGGCAAAACCCAGGTGTCTGTCACCATCACATTGCTTGCCTGATCTTGTGGGCTGAAAAATAGACAACTTTATAGTCATTCGAAGCTCATGAGAGTAATGCTTAATTTGGAACAATCTCAAAATAATATAAGCCTTTAGAATATTCTATACATGAAAACCTGCCGTCTTGATTTGTTTGGTTTCTGGTCTGTAGTCTGTTGAGCATGAACCCATTTTAAGCTGATTGAACATGGGAATGGTTGAAAACGAAGCCTTCATTTTCTCCTCCCTTCCCGGATGCTGTTCAGCCAGTATGTACCTGTGCCGCTGGGGTACAGCTGGGATTCCCCCAGGATAGCTTATACCACATGTTCTGGTTGATCCTCGCCCATGCCGTTGTCGAATTGTGAGCGTAGCACCCCTGCGTCCGCATCTTAGAACTGACTGACTGCGAGCTCATGATGGCAGGGACATGCTTGTTCTTACTATTTTCCTGTACTTTTTAAAGCTGATTCTGAAAATACGTTCTCGCTCATGTTAAAATCAACAGTTCTTTTCATCTTCTGCTTTCTGTTTTGTAACCGTTTCCAGGCCAACCATTTAAACTGGACCCCAAATCTGCACATCGCAAGCTAAAGGTGTCCCACGATAACTTGACAGTAGAACGTGATGAGTCATCATCCAAAAAGAGCCACACGCCTGAGCGCTTCACCAGCCAGGGCAGCTATGGCGTAGCTGGAAACGTGTTCATTGACAGTGGCCGGCATTACTGGGAAGTGGTCATAAGCGGAAGCACATGGTAGGCAATTTTATCTAAATATATTCTTTCACATTCTCCTCCACCACAGATTATTACAAGGTATTGAACATAGCTCCCTGCGCCACACAGCAGGGCCTTGTCCCCCATCTCTTTTACACATAGTAGTTTGTGCCTGCTAATCCCAAACTCTTAATTTATCCCTCTCCCCTTTCCCCTTTGGTAACCGAAAGTTTGTTTTCTATGTCTGTGAGTCTGTTTCTGTTGTGTCAATAAATTCTTTTCTATCATATTTTAGATTCCGTACATAAGTGATATCATATGATATTTGTCTTTGTTTGACTTGCTTCACTTAGTATGATCATCTCTAGGTCCATCCATGTTTCTGCAAGTGGCATTATTTCATTCTTTTTTATGGCTGAGTAGTATTCCATTGTGTGTGTGTGTGTGTGTGTGTGTGTGTGTGTACATATATATATGTGTGTGTGTGTATGTATATGTATATATATATATATATATATATATATATATGTATACACACACACACCACATCTTCTTTATCCATTCATCTGTTGATGGATGTTGTCCTACAATTATAAAAAGGCACATCTTATTCTGGACTTTGTCAGACCATCAACACATAGCAGGGTCCATCTTGAATAATAATATGCAGAAAATCTTGATCAGTCAGCTGTTGCTACAGTAATGCTGCATAACAAACACCCCAAAATTCAGTGGCTTCAACCAACAATAATTTACTATTGCTCACTGACACCCACATCTGTGGGTTAGCTGCTCAAGGCTAATCTTAACTGGGCCTTGCTTTAAGCTGTAGGTTGGATCTAGGTCTGTTCTATGGGTTTCTTCATCCTCTTTGGACATACGGGCTACCCAGGCCATGTCCTTCTCAAGGAGCCCAAGAGCGCAAGCCCAACTATGCAAGCACATTTCAAAGCTCTGCTTGCATCATGTCTGCTAACTTCTTATTGGCCAAAGCCAGTCACATGGCCAAGCCCAAGGCTAGTGGTGCAGGGAAGTATATTTTCTTTGCATGGAGTTGAGAGGAGGGAGTGGAAATATACCAAGCAGTCATCTAATCTACCATTCGGCCAATAAGAAAAATTACTCATTTTAACTCCACCCATTTTTTATTTACAGCAAGAATTGAGTCCTGGTCCCAGGGAGAGCTAGCTAGTATGCTAACACTGCTCTTTCATGCCTTAAAAGCATGGGTCAGCAGACTGCAGCCCTTGGGCCAAACCCAGCCCACTGTCTGCTTTTGTAAATAAACTATTTATGGGAACACAGCCAGGCCCACCCCACTCTTCTCCAGTGTCTATGGCTGCCTTTGAGCCACACAGCAGAGTTGAGGAGGTAAAACAGAATCCTGTGGTCCCTGAAGCCAAAATTATTAGCTCTCTGGCCCTTTACAGAATAAGTTCTCCAATTCCTACTCGTCATCACTTAAACTAATTTCTGTCGCCTTGTACATTTTGTGATTCTAGACTGGGCCCATCAGTGCAAATAGCTGAGAGCTGAGGCTGGGGGTGAAGCAGTGATCCTTGGCCAGGGCTCATTTCAGAGGGTCCCTTGGATCCAGCCCCGTGTTTTGAGCCCACTGAGTTCTCTGAGCCTAAGGGGTGGAGGTCAGGGCAGTCTACATGGGAATTAGTTAACCCCACCAAGTTCACCGTACAAAGCTGACCTTGCCTATTCCACAGCCATAAACTGCACCTCTCACCCTGGCCATCTGTCTCACAAATGCCCACTTAACGAGCTCCCTTTGTGAGCAATTATAATTTTTATTTAGCCAGCCCTTATCTAGCACAGCTATGTCAGGCACTGATCTAAGCATTTTACGAATGGTAACTCATTTATTCATCCTAACAGCCCCACAAAGGTAGGTGCTAATATCCCATTTTACAGTTGAGATGACTGAGGCCCAAGGGCACAAAGCTCATAGTGACAGAGTTGGGGAGTCTGTAATCAGGGTACAAGCTGTTAACCAAGGGTCCACAAACATTGTCTGTAAAGGGCCAGAGAGCCAGTATTTCTAGGTTTGCAGGCCAGATGATGATTTTGTCTCAACTGCTCACCTCTACTGTGGTGGTGGGAAAGCAGCCATAGACCACACATCCATGCATGGGTGTGGCTGGGTGCCAATACAACTTCATTTATGAAAACAAGCAGAGGGCCAGATTTGGCCCATGGGTTGTAGTTTGCTAACCCCCGCTCTTAACCACCATGCTGTATTTTTGAAACATTATAATTACAATTTAGGCAGGAGGCATAATCCTCCCAGACTTCAGACAATAATACTACAAAGCTATAGTAATCAAACAGCACGGTATTGGCACAAAAACAAACATGGATCAATGGAACAGAATAGAGAACCCCAAAATTAACCCACACACCTACGGTCAATTAATCTTCGACAAAGGAGGCAAGAATATACAATGGGAAAAAGCCAGTCTCTTCAGCAAGTGGTGTTGGGAAAGTTGGACAGCCACATGTAAATCGATGAAGTTAGAACACACCCTCTCACCATACACAAAGATACACTCAAAATGGCTTAAGGACTTAAACATAAGGCATGACACCATAAAACTCCTGGAAGAGAACATAGGCAAAACGTTCTCTGACACAAATCGTACCAATGGTTTCTTAGGTCAGTCTACCGAAGCAATAGAAATCCAAAGCAATAGAAATAAAAGCAAAAATAGACAAATGGGACCTAATCAAACTTACAAGCTTTTGCACAGCAAAGGAAACCTGTACAAAACAAAAAGATAACCTATGGACGGGGAGAAAATATTCACAAATGATGCGACCGACAAGGGCTTAAGTTCCAAAATATACAAACAGCTCCTACAACTCAACAACAAAAAAAAACAAACAACCCAATCAAAAAATGGGCAAAAGACCTAAACAGACTTTTTCCAAAGAAGACATGCAGATGGCCAAACAGGCACATGAAAAGATGTTCAACATTGCTAATTATTAGAGAAATGCAAATCAAAACTACAATGAGGTACCACCTCTCACCGGTCAGACTGGCCATCATCAAAAAGTCTACAAATAACAAATCCTGGAGAGGGTGTGGAGAAAAGGCAACCCTCTTGCACTGTTGGTGGGAATGTAAACTGGTGCAGCCACTATGGAGAACAGTACAGAGGTTCCTCCAAAAACTAAAAATAGAGTTGCCATATGATCCTGCAATCCCACTCCTGGGCATATACCCAGACAAAACTCTAATTCGAAAAGATACATGCACCCCTATGTTCACAACAGCACTATTTACAATAGCCAGGACATGGAAGCAGCCTAAATGTACATGGACAGAGGAATGGATAAAGAAGATGTGGTACATATATACAATGGAATATTACTCAGCCATAAAAAAAAGAACGAAATAATGCCATTTGCAGCAACATGGCTGGACCTCGAGATGATCATACTAAGTGAAGTAAGTCAGAAAAAGAAATACCATATGATACCACTTATATGTGGAATCTAAAATATGACACAAATGAAATTCTCTAAGAAGCAGAAACAGACTCACGTAGAGAACAGACTTGTGGTTGCCAAGTAGGGGTGGGGGCGGGGTAGGGATGGATTGGGAGTTTGGGATTAGCAGATGCAAACTAATACATATAGAATGGATAAACAACAAGGTCCTACTGTATATAGCACAGGGAACTGTATTCACTATCCTGTAATAATTAGTCATAAAAAAGAACAAAATAATGCCATTTGCAGCAGCATGGATGGACCTAGAGATGATCATACTAAGTGAAGTAAGTCAGAAAGAGAAAGACAAATACCATATGATATCACTTCTATGTGGAATCTAATAAAAATGATACAAATGAACTTACAAAACAGAAATAGAGTCACAGATGTAGAAAACAAACTTATGGTTATGGGGTGGGGGGAGGAAAAGATTGAGATTGACAGATACACACTACTATATAAAACAGATAACTAGTAAGGACCTACTGTATAGCACAGGGAACTCTACTCAATACTCTGTCATGACCTATATGGGAAAAGAATCTAAAAAAGAGTGGATATATGTATATGTATAACTGATTCACTTTGCTGTACACCTGAACCTAACACAACATTGTAAATCAACTATCCTCCAGGAAAAATTTTAAAACTATGTATCCTGTAATGAACCATAAAGGAAATGAAAAAAAAAATACGCTTTAGGGCTAACTGTGGTGTACTTCATGAGTGATAGTTTAATCTTTGCCTAAAAAAAACCAACTGCCTAACTTGAAGATGATGAGTATTATTAACAGTGTTACTTTTGAGATCAGAATGCTAAAACACTTATTTATTTAAAAAAAAAACAAAAACAAAAACTTTCAATTCAAATCTAGGCAGACAATGCAGTGTGTCTAAGTCCTTTACAGTGTTGGTACAAGTCGTGCAAAATCCAAGAAGTCAAATCATAAACTTGGGTGTCTTATTTCTCCCAACAACGGTCCCTATATTAGCCAAGCAAGTAGGTTTCTTTTACTCTTGCCACCTACACGGTTCTCTTTGCTCAGAACATTCCTGTTCCAACATTCCACTGGAGGGTAGAGGACAAATCCTTCCCCCACTCTGGGCCAGACTGGCATTTATAGTTTGTAGCTGCACTGGGGCAAGATAAAAGCCCAAAGGAAAATACAGTGAATTTTTGCAGGTGCAGAAGAGCAAACATTTCTAGTTAATTAACGGACTCTGTTAATCTGGGATGGAATCCAGTGTCTAAATAATTACAACCCCATTAATAACTACTTATGATAAATGATACCTGACCATTATGACCTCATTCCCATTGATGAATGGTGTGGGGAATTCCACCAGACCACTTCAGTTATACAAACACAGATCAGCACTGCCTTGAAAACACCAGATGTCAAAACCAACTCACGAGGAGGGAAAAAGGTTCTCAAATTAATCACCACACTTTCGGATCTTTACAAACTTGTGTCCACTGCAGAAAATTCTCATGTAGAAAGTAGCTGAACATTTCCTGGGAGGAAAGGGTGACGCTTACGATAAAAAATGCCTGTAGTACCTTGATTTGCAACAGCTAATGACACAGATATTTTCTCGTGACATAGAGTCCTGACTTGAAATTAACACGTACGTTATGATCCGTGCCCTGGGGCATGTTAACACTGCTGAGAAACATGATTTTTATACTTTTTGAATTCTCCGAGTCTCACTGCGCACCTTAATGGAACACTGCCTTCTGCCTGCACCTTTCAAGCTCGGTGGAAAGATGTACATAGTTTTACAGATTAATGATAATATAATGGTGTTTTCCTTTGCTTAATGGACTATACACGGAGTTATTTTCTTACTCTAAGGCTGTTAATGTGCTCTTGGTGTTTTAGGAAATGGTGTTAACGTGGGTTCACGCAAAGATTACTGGGCCCCGAGTTAAGCGGCGGGGCGGGGTAGGGGAGGCGAGAGTCTGGATTTTGCTCCTCATTTTAACCTCTTGGTTTTCCCACTTGCTACATGAAGTCAGTCATACCTGCCACAGCTGCTTCGTAGGGGGTTCAGTTAAGGTTCATATGGAAAAGAAACGTCAAAGTTCTTTACCAAAAAATGAAAACAGTGTGTAGCAACAAGAAGGAAACAGTACAGACATGCAGCTATTTTGTGATGCAAAGGCAAGTTCCAAATTATCTGAAAAGAGAAATGGCACCTGCCAGGACAGAGAGAACATCTTGAGGGAGAATACTTAAAATTGCAAAACGAAAACCTTTCCCGAGTGTCTGTTAGGGTTCTGAGAAAAACAGAAGTCATTCTAGGTACGCCAGGGAGGAAGAGAGCCAGAGGCTTCCAGGGGCCCTGGAAGGGCTGGGAGCGCAGGTCAGGGAGCCCACGGCTCCCGTCCATGAAGCTGGAAAGCTACCCACAGCCCAGAGACAACTTATACCCAGGAGTTTGCCTGGAAGCTTCCACAGACCTCACCTCCGCTGTCTACTATCTTGAAAACAGTGTTTCCCCTCCTGTTAGAACTTCTGGATCTTGTGCAAGGGTGTCAGTGGCTGAATCTGACGCAGACTCTTATTGGGAGGAGGACTCTGGGAAAGGCAGCCCCAGGATTGTCCCTGAGGTGCAGAGCAGGATTGACAAGAGGGAAGAGAAAAGGCCGGTTTGACGGCACACAGGCTGGTACCCTGGGCTGAACAGATGACGAAGTCCGTCCTCTTTTAATTCAGTCATGGTGTGTTATCTTATTTTCTTTTTTAAACACACCACTCTTTAAGTGATTGTGTTTTAAATCCAGCACATGATTTTCGAAAGAATGTCTGTTTTATCAAAGACCAATGAAGTTTTTCTCTCTGCAATGGGTAAGGTACCATATGTCAATATCCAGCTAGACTAGTTTCTACTGTAAGAATGGAACTCTGAATCACTCACTATTTATTAAGAATGATGGGGTTTGCTTATCTCAATAACTATGAAATACTACAAATATTATGGAGGCAAACTTCAGCAGGGTGAAAACAGATTAAGCAGCTTAGAACACTGTAGAGAGAATTCTTAACTTTTTTTTTTTTTTGAGCAGTGAGAGGACATTTAGAATAAGTAGGATATCCATCTTCTCAGAGACAGTCAGATTTTTTAAAAATATAGTAGGAAATAAAACCAAAAGGGCTCTTCTGGTGAGGAAAGGCATTAGAGAGTGTTATTTAAGTTTGTGGCCTTTTGAGTCATTCTACATTCAAATTCTGATTCTGGTAGTTATTAGTCGTGTGTCACTGGGCAAAACTAATAACAATTAGTGGATATTATATGCCAGGCCTTGTGCCTGGGGTTGTACACGTATTCTTTCCTTAACTCCTCAAAATAACCCTGAGACACAATGACGGTCGTTGTCCCTGTGTTTCAGATGAGGAAACTGAGGCTGGGAGAGGACAAAGAACTTATCCCCATAAATGAAAGTCATTCTCCATGCTTGCCTTTTGAAATCATGGAAAATGACAGACAAGTTGTCAGTTGAAAAATTCAAAGAAGGTCAAAAGGAGAAGTCTAGAGTTGTGCTGTCCAATTTGGTAGCTCTTTAAATAGTTTAATTTTCATTAAAATTGAATAAATTTAAAATTCAGTTCCTCACTCACACCAGCCACAGTTCAAGTGCCCAATAGCCACATGCGGCTCGTGGCTACCATACTGAACAGAGCAGAACATGTCCATCATTGCAGAAAGTTCTACTGGACGGCACTGGTCTAGAGAATTCGTCGCGTGGGTCGTCATGAACGTAAAAAAAAAAAAAAAAAAAAAAAAGACAGCAGAACACAAAGTTTCAATTCTCTTGTAACGCCTGAACTGAAAACGGGAATGTGGGTCAATACAGTGGCCCCTTTCTGCCCACTCTATGTTCGGAAGGGAAAAAGATGAGGAACGTGGGTCCAGGGTTCTTGCCAGCTTTCACTGAAGAATGAACAGGGACGACAGAGGATCGCGTTTTCCTGACCCCTGAGGACCACAGAAAGGATTTCACGCGTGTGTGCAACATGGCTCATGGTTTTTGTCGTTGCTGTTTTGTGTCTGCAGGTATGCCATTGGCCTCGCTTACAAATCAGCCCCGAAGCATGAGTGGATTGGCAAGAACTCTGCTTCATGGGCGCTGTGCCGCTGCCACAATACCTGGGTGGTGAGACACAACAGCAAGGAGATCCCCATCGAGCCAGCCCCCCACCTCCGGCGCGTCGGCATCCTGCTGGACTACGATAACGGCTCCATCGCTTTCTACGATGCCTTGAACTCCATCCACCTCTACACTTTCGACATCACATTCTCGCAGCCTGTGTGCCCCACCTTCACTGTGTGGAACAAATGTCTGACCATCATAACCGGCCTCCCCATCCCAGACCATCTGGATTGCACAGAGCAGCTGCCGTGAGCACGTGGCCCCGCGGAGCTGTCTTCCGGGGAATAGAAAGGGTGGTGGCCACCATTTCGGGGACACAGAAAACACAGGCTTCCAGAATGTGATTAAATCTCACCAGAAAGTATCCAGAAATCCGCTAAGATAGGACTCCAAATGGGCGATTCCTCCCTTTCACTGTGTTTTGTATCAAGTACAGGCTTTAATAATTTCTTCACTTTTTTTTTTTTTTTTTTGTATTTACAGGAAAATTTATAGATTATTTATAAAAGGAACATAACCAGGATTACAACTCTTAGGAATTCTCTGGTTTTGCACATTAGGAGGCCCGTAAGTTTACCAGCTCTTGACCACCTTTATTTCAGCACAGTCTCTGGGCTCGAGAAAAACGTTCTGTGTGCTTATCTACCTTCTCACATCCTATTTCCTACGGATCCCGTGGGAGGTCCTGTCACCCCAACACTGCATAACAGTATGCAACTATTTTCAAAATAAAAAATAGTTCTGAATCTAGTAGGGAAGTAAACAGGCTTCCTTACTCTGGTTTATCTTGAAGTGTTCTAACTGTGATGTCAGAAAAATGTATTGGGTTCAAGTAGGATGGAGAGAGCAAGAGAGAGAATGGAAAGACTTGACTTGGGAGCTTGGAATCTGCCATAGTGAAATCTGTAATTACCCTCCGATGGCTGGTGGGATGATGCTGGAAAGAAAGGTTCTGAAACCTTTGGCCACATATTGCCCTGTTTTTCCCAGGATTAAGGATGCTGGGAGAACATGAAGAATGAGATTGCAGTTGAAAAAAGTCGCCTTGAATCCTACTGATTATTCAAAAATTCAGGCTGATTTGCGTTTTCTCGGAAGTGGGATTCTGTGACATGATAGAAATCTATTTCCTTTTAATAGTTTCTTTAGGCCTGTGAAATTTCTTCACTATGTTTAATAGCTGTCCTGTGTCCCCCCTCCCCCGAATAATTTTTGTCTCTGGGGCTGAGGAAATAAACATTTTCTGTCACAAATGGCAACACCCCACTTTGGATCGATTTTGCTCTCCAGGACATCAACACGTGGTCCCAACTGCCACTACCACATCCAACTGTAAGTCACCCGAAAAACACTTAATATATATGAGTTGGTAATGACAAGGGACATTGCATAAAGTACTGTTCTCCAGTATACGTGCCTCAAAAGTTATTATAAACAGACTTTTATTGAACACATCTTGAAAGATGTAGAAGTCCCTCTATATTCTAGTGTAGTTTACCATAGAGTTGTAAGAAAAAACAAAAAAAAATCAAACTGACTATTCCCACTCCGGAACCTGCTAGTAGAACCTGCTAACGCCTTGTCAGATGGGATGCTTGGCATGCTGACCTGACACGTTGGAGCGGTCCGTGAATTAAGGCTTTTTTAAGCCGTCCTTGGACTTGGGCCAGGAATCTGGCATTGGTTCTACCTTGACGAAGGGCGTGACATCTATCAACCATTTCATTTGCTAAAATATTTATCTGGGCTACTGGGTTGGCCGTTTTGACTGAACAGACTGGGGGATTTAGACATTGTTTTTACTGATTTTGTTTTTGAGCAAATCAACCAAGTGTTTCTTTGAAATTCGTCCACAGACCCACTGTTTCAGCATCGTGTTACGTGATGACGAATCTGGACTTCATGGGTGGCTTCCCCGGTGCTCCTGCCTCTTCATTGGCAGATGCGCTCCTTTTTCTTAACAGATTCTATATATTTACTATATTATTTATACCCAGATGAATATTTTGACAGCGACTTAGGACAATTTCACATCTAAAAGGTGGACGCCTCAATAGACAAAAAAAACATTAATCATTGTCTGGAAACTTGATGGGATTTTTTTCTTCTTACACTATAAAAACAATGTGCATTGGCCTTCCCTGAATAAACCAAAAGGGTTGGCTTAGTAATTTTTACATACTTTTTTGGTAGCTGAATAATGGATATTTTCGTGCACTTTGTACACTAACAGGTTTTAAATAAAAGGGTCTAAAACTCAGCTTCTGAGGTTCTTAAAATCATGGTCTCCAGGTACAATAAACGCTCCAGTTTGCCTTATGATGTTAATCTAAAGCATTTACGAGGACAATATTTCCATGAATTATAATGCTTTTCAATATAAAGAAGTTACTACTCCAACTTTCACTGAAAGCCATTTAGGTTATGTTTTGGCTATTTTTATAAGGACAAGAGGGATTATGTATCATTTTGTTGTGGAAGTCTCACTCTTTGCTAACTTAAAAACATTGTGGATAATAGCAATTACTATTTCCATGTTGTCATATTTACAGGAAAATATGTATATGATGAAAGGCCACAGTGTTTACTTTCATTACTGTAATGATGTAGAAAGATTTCCATGTGGATTTTCTTTGAAAGCCAGAAAAATATATGCTATAAACATTTGCTGCAGTACAATTCTTTAAACGGACTGGGGGCACGGCATTTTGTTTTTGAGGTTCTTACTTCACAGGAGGCACCGCAACATGGGGGAGAAAGAGCTGGCAATGCCAATTACATTAATACACAAAAGTGATACAGCGTCAACCAAGGCTACCAGGTCCGACGTCATGGGTGTGTGAACAGTGCTGGAACCACCTTGAAATGCTTAATAATGTTTGGACAAGGGGGCCTGCATTTTCATTTTGCTCTGGGCCTTGCAAATTGTGTAGCCAGTCCTCATAACAGAACTCAGAAACATGGTACCTCTCTTTCTGGTGGATACAAATGAAGAACCCTGGATCCCATGTCACAAGTGGCTGGCCATATAATTCAAGTAGGAATCTAGGTGGATTAAGATGAGAGGGGGCTTGGGTGAAGATTTTCTTTCCAGCTTTAAAAGAAAATGACTTCAAAAACTGACTGCACATATGGATGAGAGTTTCTGCTGGAGAAGAGGAAAAGGCCTGAGGACAAAGAGGCATTTTATCATGGTACTGAGATCTAGAGACTTCCTGAGGAACCGAACCAGCGCCCCCCAGTGGACACGGCATTCCATTTCGGCTCCAGGCACAAATGCAGTGCCTGCAGAGAGACCCACATGTCTGGGAGCATACCTGTGCTTTCGGTGTTGGGAACCTGATGGTCTGGTTTAAAAAGGATACAGAGACGGTAATGGGGGCGGGAGAATGTTTCTAAAATAGCGCGTCTGAACCAAGGGGCGATATGGTGAAGTCTGGAGTCGTCTTTGGTTGGCCCAACTTGGGGGAAGTGCTACTGGCATCTAGTGGGTAGAGACCAGGGCTGCTGCTCAGAGGCTGTGCTACGCCTTGTAGGATGCTACGACAAGGAATTATCCGGCCCCAAATATCAATCGTGCCGCAGATGAGAAACTCTTATTTTGGTTTGGTTTGGTTTTTTAAATCAGAACCCTCACAAAATTTTTTTTTTTAACTTTTCCTGTAATTGATTCAATGCCTGGTATATCAGAAAGAAAAGAAAGGGGGCACCAGAACCTTCACTGCAGTGGCTCCTTCCCTTTAAAAAAAATATTTACAAAATTGCTTGAAAAATCTGAAAAGCAAGCCCAAGCCTGTGTAGATAGAAATCCACTGACAAGTGTCACAAAGATTTGGATGTGATTTGCTTAGTTTGGAAATGAAAGGTCTCTGTATGCTGCTCCTTGCACCCGAACAAATTCAATCCCTGGTACTTGGGTCACGCTGCCAGGCCCTCAGCCCAGACTCTCCATTGCTGTTGCTTTCTGGTTGAAAATAAAATCATTTTTGTGGTTCCCACGCCCTCTGTCTCTGCCTGTCTCTGTTGCCTTTTTTGCCAGTGTGTGTGTTCACATCCACGATTCCCACAAATACTGATTCAACTTCTGCTAATCTTTATACTACTTCGCAACATACCCATTTTCTTTTATGCTTGAAACTTTCCCGCCTCCACCATCCGGCCTCTCTCTAATCAAAATACAGTTACTGTACAAGACACAAAATAGTCCCCGGAGAAGGTAAAGACGCAGTAAGAGAAAACCTATACAGGAGCGGAGATTGGAAGAAGAATGGCTTGGTTTCCAGGCTTCCGGCTGGGGTGGAGGAGGGGAGGGCAAGGAGGATGTGAGCAGGTGGGTGGCGGTCTTCACAGCGTGGTCCGGAACCATCCCAGCAGTTGGTCCATGAATCTATCGCCAGCCCCCTCCCCTGGCTAACGGGACTTGACTTTCATTAGCGATGCAAGCCTTTTTGACCTAAGTCGGCGCTCTGCAGACTGTGGTCATGGGTCTGCGGCATGAGTGGCACCTGCATGCTTGTTACACGTGCCAGCTCTCTGGCACGTGTAACCCCAGACCTACTGGGCAGAATCTGCTGGGCTGGGACCCAGCGATCAGAGTTCCAACCAGCCCTCCGGGGGATTCTGATACTAGCGGACGTGCGTGAAGCGCCGCTCTAGAGGGCATTCTCCAGGCTCATATCCCATATAAACACGCAC
This sequence comes from Eschrichtius robustus, assembly GCF_028021215.1. NCBI lineage: Eukaryota > Metazoa > Chordata > Mammalia > Artiodactyla > Eschrichtiidae > Eschrichtius > Eschrichtius robustus. The sequence continues at coordinate 8,516,192 of NC_090845.1, read as the reverse complement.
TTATAGCCTGAAATGTCTTTTCAAGGTCATGTGCTTTAGAGGCAGCATGATGTAATGCAGTGACTCTTAACCTGGCTGAGCATGAAAATCTTTTTTTTTTTTTTTTTTTTTAAACAAATGCCAATTTCTGGATCCCATCCTGAAAGATGGGATGAGAAGGTCCAGAGTGCGGCCCAGCACCCTGTGCTTTTCTTTGAAGTGATTCTCGAGTGCAGCCAGGATTGGCAGCCAATGCTATCTAGCAGCACAGGTCTCGGCCCCTTTTCTGTCAGCGTCAGAGAGGGACTCTTCTAGGGTTTGCAGGCCATACTGTCTAACAACTACTCAGCTCTGCAGCTGGAGAGTGAAAGCAGCCAGAGAGGATGTGTAAACGAATGGGTGTGGCTCTGTTCCAATAAAACTTTATTTACAACAACAAGCACGGGGCACATTTGTCCCACGCTGTGATTGGCCACAGCAGATACAGTGCTGGACCAGCGGCCTGAAACCTCCAGTGCATTGTCTTATCTATCCCTCACTCGCTGGGGACTCAGCCATGTCCCCTCATGGCTCTGGGCCTCTGAGCTCACAAGTCCTTTCCAACACTGAATTACATCAATTCTGCAATCACAGAACTCATGGAGAATTCGTTACCGAGTGCTTAAGACAGGGCCACTCAAGGGCTATTAAAAGATTCTTTCGTTCAACAGAGTAGGGTGTGCCCGTTCTAGTGATTAGCTTTACCTCCTTCATAATTTTGACTTAAATCAGCCCTTCTCACAAGTGACAGGTGTAAAATATATTCCCTTTAGCAAGAGTTTTGAAGTACATTTAATTTGAACTTTTGAAACAGACGCTGCTGTAATTAATCACCTTTCAAAGTCAACCTGAAGGGCATGTCACACATGCTCCAGAGAGCAGCCCCCATTCCCCTCTTTTACAAATGATTATTTTGTAAATTAGAGAAGCAAAATAGGTTGAAGAAGAGAGCTGCTTGTGATTATAATAGGAGCATAAAAAGAGACACGTGGAACTTGCAAGATCCCTTTCCCTGGAGTACCATTCTCACTGTGGGATGTACTTTCAAGAGTGTAAAATTAAAATGGGGTCAAGGGCTTATGGAAAAACCTCTCTTGTAGTTGTCCTGTCTTAATATGGGTGATTTATGGAAAGGAATTCAGGTCTCCCTCTGAATCTTTTTCAGCCATGTTCTCTAAGAGAATTATAAAGGCATGATTAAATAGGAAGTATGGCAATTAACAAGCAAATCTGTCATGGCCAAAAACCAATTACCAATTAAGGAGAGACATAGAAAAATGATTTAATGAACATTGGTTCTTTAGCATGGTCTATTTATCCTCAAAGCTCAATTTTTGATGATGGTCATTAAAAGTTGTTTAGTAAAATATTTCAGGTAATAAAGCTTATCTCACCCCTTCCCCAGTCTTATTCTCCCTTCAGCTTCTGCCCTCTCTCTCACCTCCTCTTTTCCGTCAAGCTTCTCAAAGGGCAGTTCAGATGTTCTGCTTCTGTTTCCTCGCTTCTCATCATACCTCCCCCCTCACTCGCATCAGGCATTCAGTGTCTTCACTCCACCAAACAGTGTTCAGTGATGTCAGCAATGTCATCTGCATCAATACATATTCCCATGAATGTCTGGCCTCGTCTCGGCACACAGCAGCTTTTGAGATGTTAACCCGCTTCGGTTCTTTCTTAATCCCTCCCTAGACAACGCGCCATCCACACCATCTCCTCCTTCACCACTTTGGGCAGATGCCTCCCAAATCTCTATCTCCAGCTCTCATTTCCCTGCTGAGCTCAGCCCCATATATTGACCCGCTTACTTGGTCATCGCTTCTGGATGCCTAAAGGGCACCTCAAATGCAATGTGTCCAAAAAGGCACTCGGGGTCTCTTCCCCCCAACCTTGCCGTCTCCAGCCAGTTTCATGAACCAAAAATGAAAGGTTCATGTTTGATGTCTTCCTCACCCTCCGTGTCCAGTCTGTCACCAAGTCCTGTTGATTTTCTCTCTTAAAGAGCTCTAACTGACCTCCTCTCTACGGCTGCACGAAAACTCCAAGCTTTCACATCTCACTCTACAGCTGACATAACCTGCTAACCAGTCTACCTGTAATCCACACTGCATCTTCTCTTTCAACTCATCCCCCAGAGCAGCCAAGGTCATCTCTAAGTGGGATCACGTCACACATACCCCAACATGCTTCTCCCACCATTCTTATCCCCGCTTCTGACCCACACACACTGACTTAAACTTTTTCAAAGTGTTCCGTCTCTTGATACTTTCCATGAAACTCCTCCACAGTTCCTATGAGATCCTCCATGGCCTTCTCCCTGAATATTTCCCAAGCATCATCTTGGATCATTCTCGCCTTATCCCCTGCGCTCCGGCTACACTGGCTGCTGTAGCGATGCTCTGCTCTGCCACAGACCTCTCCTGGGACCACCCTTCCCTCACCTCCTTACCTACTGCTAATATTTTTGATTACTTCTCGACCACCATTTCCTGTAAAGTGTTCTCCTCATCTGCCTGAGCCAAGTTCCCCTAGAACTGATTCACAAAGCACTCTGCCTCTGTTCACAATTGCAGCTTAGCATTTCTTTCTGTAAATTTTGTTTACTACTTGTTTCTTTGCCACCACTAGACTGTAATATTACTGAAGGCTGAGACCAGGATTGACTTGGCTCAACGTGTGCCACATAGTATGTGCTCAAGAAATATTTAGAGTAGAATTCCAACGTCTCATGAATGTGTTCTACTTGCAACTTTCTCTTAAACCACCTCCCCCCCCCCCCGGTGACTTCAACTCTTCTCTTTAAAAGACTTGTGTTAAAAATAAATAAATGAATAAGTGCTTCATATATTGGCAGAAACCACATATACCTGCACGATGACAAATAATATCAAAATAAAAGCTAGAAAATCTACCTGCTAGCAAATTCCATCCTGTCTTCATAGTGGCTTCAGGTCATCCAACAGAAAAGGAACCCTCAAAATTGGGCAAGTAAATCTGCCCATCAGTGTCCTTTATCATCTCCCGCCTGGCTCCCATCCCTGAATTCGAAGTCTGAAGTTGTGCTTATATAATTCTTAATGGCTCAGCTCATCCCACACTCTAAGACAATCCAGGTGCAAATAAAATGAGCTCTAGGGTATCACAGTCAACCTTGGTCTGGGTGAAGGTCCCCTCTGACCTTGGTGTCCCACCTTCGCGGAAGGTCTACTCATTTTCTTAGAAACCAGACTCCCTATTCTTCACGACAGTATCACAGAGTCCCAGCCTCCTTTCTAGTTTTATGTTTTTGTTTTTGTTTTTTTTTGGCCACACCGCTTAGCTTGCAAGATCTTAGTTCCCCAACCAGGGATCAAACCCGGGCCCCCCCCAACCCCGTCCAATGCAAGCTCCAAGTCCTAATCACTGGCCCACCAGGGAATTCCCAGCCTCCTTTCTCATTTCTGAGCAGGAGCACCCAAGTTGGTGACCTAAGATCAAGGTGAGCAAGCAGGCAACACAGCCATTGGGTGGCATTCCAAGTGGAGAACTTCCACTGCCTGGGAAGTTCAGAGTCCATGTTGAAGGTCAGGTCGGAAGGAGTTCAAGGACAGAGAACCCAGCTACTGTTGAGCTGTGTTGAAGTTCCTCCAGTACAGATGGTAAAAGATACAGCACACAAGCACTCACCCAAAGAAAGCTGGGGTACCTGTATTAACAGCAGACCAAGGAGACTTCCAAACAAGGAACATTTCCTAGGAGCCAATTCACTTAACAAGGAAAGCATGATTCCCTCTTCTTTCCCTTTTCTTTCACCCCCCGCCCCCGCCCAGAAGAATGAAAGTGGGAGTGAAGACAGGGTTAGTTGAGGAATACAGGGTCTGGAATTGGAAAATTTGGGGCAAACCTATCCAAAGGGAGTTGGCTATGTATTTTGCTCGGGCCTACTGCATTTTGGAGGCTGTTACTCCAATAGATAAGTTACTGTAGACGATGACAGAGATGACTATTCCTGGTTTAAATCCCTATGTCAGGCCCTTGGGGCAAATCCCTCTTGACGAGGCCAGGTTCAGAAGCAGCAAGAGACACAAACAAGAATAAATGTCTAGCCCTCATCGTGGACCAATGAGCGCAATCAAGGCCTCTGCCCTTCAGCCCCTGGGGACTTGGTACACACAGAGAAAGGAGGGGAGGGCGTCCAAATCGCAGCATCTGTTATCGGTTGCCTCTTGCTCTCTCCCCGCATTCCGGACCTGGCACTCAGGACATCCTGAAATGGAGAAGGTTGCTGGTAGGAGGATGTTTGCAACTTTCAAATGATTGACTGGAAGCAGAAGTGCCAGGGCGTGAACCCTCAACCCCAGAGTTCACGGGGCCAACCAGCCTGCAGAGCCCGAGCCCTTGATCCTGCTAGACAGGCAGTTCTCATTAAGCAATGCCGCTGGACTCAGTGCCAAAAACATAAGGCCAACTGCTCCCTCCTGGGCTTCATTTCTAGGCTCTGAAATACATGTATTTCTCTAAAATTTCCAAGTCAATCCATCTTTTCTTGGTGGAGGTGCTTGAACAATGCGAACATTTATCGAGCAAGAGATGAGAGTCCAATCGTTCTCACAGATGGCCACGGGGAGACGTCCCGGGCATGGAGGACAGCCCAGAGAAATGCCACAGGCCTCCCACTCCCTGCAGGGAGCCAGGCCAAAGAGATACTCCTGGATCAGCACAGAAGCAGTGCTCTGGGCTGCCGTCTGCACGATTTCAGAGAGTGACCGCACATGCTGGGGCAGCTGACCTTTAAAGGCAGCTCACTCTTTCCTGAGGTTTTTGCGCTTAAAACCAGGAAGTCCTCGGGGACAGGTCTGACGGGAGGAAAATCAACACAGCTCAAGACAGCATCCGAGACGCAAATGTGAACAATTTCCCTTCATGCTGTCAGACCCAGCCGTCCAAAACATCCCCAAAGTGCAATGACCAGGCTCCGTGTTGCAGAAAAATTCCACTGCAGGGAGACTGAAATCATGACACCTTTACAGCTCTGGAAGGAAATGAGATGACTGAGTGTTACAATGCCCTGGCGAATTGGGGAAAAATGAGGAAGTTGTTCATTCTCGCTAATTACAGTCTGGGTGTCAAGTTTTCATTTTCAATTTAGGCAGGATATTACGAACTTTGTGTGCTTATGTACTGAGGGTCTAATGAGATTGCCGAGTACAATCTTCTACCCTCATGGACACACAGGATGGGAAAGCCGGTATCTTTTGAGTATATTTCCGGATATACTCTTTCTTCCTCATCTCACTTGTTCCGTGGATGAAGTCGTCGTCTTCTTTTTTCGGGGGGCCGAGCAGCATGTGGGATCTTAGTTCCCCAACTAGGGATTGAACCCACGTGCCCTGCAGTGGAAGCTTGAAGTCTTAACCCCTGGACCGCCAGGGAAGTCCCTGTGGACAAAGTCTTCTGATCAGCCCAGTTTCGACTCTGTTCAGTCCTTTCTCTAGCTGTCCCATCTCTAAAGCAGGAGTTCTCTGCCTTGGCACCATGGACATCTGGGGCTGAAAAGTTCCTTGTTATGGGGCTCTCCCGTGCACTGTAGGATGTATAGCAACATCCCTGGCCTCTGACCGCGAGATGCCAAAAGCACCCCCGACCCAGTTGTGACAACCAACTATGTCTCCAGACAACTGCCAAATGTCCCCTGCGGGGTGGGGGATGGGGGCACAGTCACTCCTCTTTGAGGACCAGTGACCTAGTGAACACTTCAGTGGTGACATCCATCCTATATCATGATGACATCCCTTCTGTCCACAGAATCTTCCCACATCACCTTCCTACCAATTTTCTATGCCCTCCTCTGCTCCCAGGCCACTAGGTCACTTGTGAGGACTCCGTTGATAACGCAGGCATTGTCCAGCTCACTGGCTCAACACCCCAGGCCCGCCCAGTGTGCTGTCGGTTACGTCAGCAGAGAGGGAGGCAGGAATGTCAGAAGCCCTCTTCCTCCTGGAACTGGAGCCCGCAAAAAATGCAAATACAGAAATTGGCCAAGATGGCGGACTAGAAAGATCCAGAGCTCACCTCCTCTCATGAGCACACCAAAATCAGAACGATTTGCAGAACAACCATCGACCAAAAAAACTGGAAACTACCAGAAAAGAACTTCTACAAAAAGAAGGAACCACAACAAGATGGCTAGGAGGAGCAGACTCACGGTATAATCAAGTCCCATACACCCAGGTGGGTGACCCACAAACTGGAGAATAATTATAGTGCAGAGGTTCTCCCACAGGAGAGTTGGTTGGTTTGTTTGTTTATTGGCTGTGTTGGGTCTTCTTTGCTGCGCACGGGCTTTCTCTAGTTGCGGCAACTGGGGGCTACTCTTCGTTGTGGTGCGTGGGCTTCATATTGCGATGGCTTCTCTTGTTGTGGAGCACGGGCTCTAAGCGTGGGCTTCAGTAGTTGTGGCGCACGGGCTTAGCTGCTCCACAGCATGTGGGATCTTTCTGGACCAGGGCTCGAACCTGTGTCCCGTGCATTGGCAGGCGGATTCTTAACCACTGCGCTACCAGGGAAGTCCCCAGGAGTGAGAGTTCTGAGCCCCATGTCAGGCTCCCCAGCCTGGGGGTCCTGCACCAGGAAGATGAGCCCCCAGAGCATTTGGCTCTGAAGGCCAGCAGGGCTTAATTTCAGGAGTCTCAAACGACTGGAGGAAATAGAGACTTCACTCTTAAAGGGGGAACACAAAATCGCAAATGCACCAGGACCCAGGGCAAAAGCACTATTTTGATAGGAGCCTGGGCCAGACCCACCTGCTGGTCTTAGAGAGTCTCCTGGAGAGGCAGAGCGGGGGCGGGGGGGGTGCCTGCAGATAACCCTGGGGACAGAGACCCTGATGGCAGCCGTTCTGGGGAGCTTCTACCACGTGGACACTGGTGCAGGAGGGCACCATGGTGGGATCCTCCCTCTAGTTCATTAGCACCAAGACCTGGTACCACCCAACAGCTGGTAGGCACCAGCGCTACGACACCTCAGGCCAAGCAACTAACTGAGTAGGGACACAGCCCCACTCATCAGCAGACATGCTGCCTAAAGACTTTCTGAGCCCACAGCCGCCTCTAGACATAGCCCTTAAACACAGCCCTGCCCACCAGAGGGCCAGGACCCAGCTCCACCCACCAACGGGCAGGCACAAGCTCTGCCCTCTAGGAAGCTTGCATTAGCCTCCAGACCAGCCTCACCCGCCAGGGTGCACATACCAGATGCAGCAAGACTACAATGCTGCAGCCTACAGACCCAGCCTGCCCACCATAGGCCAGACCCTGCCCAGGGACCAGATAAGACCTGTCCCTGCCTAGCAGCAGGCCAACATAAGCTTCAGGACACCCTGGACCCTGTACACAACTGTCTCAGGAATCGCCCCCTCACCACCAGTGATCTGACACCAGCTCTGGGATCACCTGGGCCCTGCAGCCAAACTCCAGGACTCAGCTCTGCCTGCAAGTAGTCCAGCAATAACTCCAGGATCTGGCTTCACCCACCAGTGAGCCAGCACTAGCCCTGGAGTCCCCTGGTTTTCTACGGTCAGCTCCCTCATGACCCGGCAGCCTCCACACAAGGCAGGGTCTGGCAACCAACTGGATTAGGAGCTAACCAAGCCTACCAGGTCACCCACATAGCCCACCACAACAGAAGGACTCATCAGCCCTCATAGGGGGAACCCCTAAAGCATACAGCTTGGGTGATGAGAGGGGAGTGCACTACTGGGATGCATAGGACGTCTCCTAAAGAAGGCCACTTCTCCATTCATCCAAAAGTAGCAGAACACACATTTTTTCAAGCGCACAAGGAACATGCTCCAGGATAGATCACATGCAAGGCCACAAAACAAGCTGTGGTAAATTAAAGAAAACTGAAATCATATCAACCATCTTTTCTGACCAACAATGCTATGAGACTAGAAATCAACTATAAGAAAAAAATGCAAAAACCACAAACACATCGAAGCTAAACAATATGCTACTAAACAACCAACGTATCACTGAAGAAATCAAAGAAGACATTTAAAAATACCTAGAGACAAATGAAAATGAAAGCATGATGATCCAAAACCTATGGAACGCAGCAATAGCACTTCTAAGAAGGAAGTTTATAGTGACACAAGCCTACCTTAGGAAACAAGAAAAATCTCAAATAATCTAACCTTACATCTAAAGGAACTAGAGAAAGAAGAACAAACAAAACCCAAAGTTACTAGAAGGAAAGAAATCATACAGATCAGAGCAGAAATAAATGGAATAGAGACTAAAAAAACAATAGAAAAGATCAATAAAACTAAGAGCTGGTTCTTTGAAAAGATAAACAAAATTGATAAACTTTTAGCCAGAGTCGTCAAGAAAAAAAGGGAGATGGACCACATCTGTAACATCGGAAATGAAAAAGGAGAAGTCACAACTGACCCCACTGAAATATAAAGGACCTTAAAAGACTACTACGAACAACTATACGCCAATAAAATGGACAACCTGGAAGAAATGGACAAATTCTTAGAAAGGTACAACCTCCCAAGACTGAACCAAGAAGAAAATATGAACAGACCAACTAACGTGAATGAAACTGAATCAGTAATTTTAAAACTCCCAACAAAAAAGTGCAGGACCCGATGGCTTCACAGGTGAGTTCCACCAAACATTTAGAGAAGAGTTAACACCTAGCCTTCTCAGATTATTCCAAAAAAGTAAAGAGAAAGGAACACTTCTGAACTCATTCTATGAGGCCAGCATCACCCTGATACCAAAACCAGACAAAGGTATCACAAAAAAGGTAATTACAGGCCAATATCACTGATAAACATAGATGTAAAAATCCTCAACAAAATATTAGCAAACCAAATACAAGACATTAAAGGGATCATACACCATGATCAAATGGGATTTATCCCAGGGAGGCAAGAATTTTCAATATCCATAAATCAATGTGATACACCACATTAACAAATTGAAGAATAAAAACCATATGATCAGCAGAGAAATCAAGATGGCAGAGTAGTAGGAAGTGGGACTCACCTCTTTCCACAAATACATCAAGAATATAGCTACAAATGGGACAATTCTCACAGAACACCTACTGAACAAAAGCAGAAGACTTCAAACACCTGAAAGGACAAGAAAGATCTCCACATAACCGAGTGTGAGAAAGGAAAAAAAAAAAAAAAAAAAAAAAGAGGAAGTGGGATGGAATCTGCACCCCTGGGAGGGAGCTAAAGGAGAGGAGAGGTTCCCGCACCCTGGGAAGCCCCCTCACCAGTGGGGAGATCAGCTGGGACAGAAAAGGAGCTTCTGAGGCTTAGAGGAGAGCACAACGACTGGTTTGCGGCAGGCAGGACAGAGAGAGACCTACACAGAAGGTCTGTGCCACCATCCTGCACGCCCCAGCCTGAGACGCATGTCCTCTGGTATGGGTGGGGGCTGAGTGCTGGAACTTGGGGTTTAGAGGACAGACCTGGGAAGAGGACTGCTGTTGGCTGCATGGAGACAGCCTGAAGGGGCTGGAGTGTGGGGCACCACAGTGGGGAGTGTTCTCAGAAGCAGCCCAGGCCGCCATAGAAACGGAGCGCCACTGTTAAGTGGCATGCAAAGGGAGGGGCGGGGCGACCATAGCAGCCTCTTTCCCCACGTGCCAATCCCTGCCTCTGCAGGCTCCAGGAGAGGCTCCCACCTGGGCAGGCTCTCATGCCCCGGCCACCTCCTTGGCAGCCCCAGGAGCAGACACTGGTGGGTTGCCCACATGCAGTGGTGGGGCTGAAATTACAGCTGAGCCCCAGGGGCTGTGCAACTTAGGAAGCAGAGCTGAAATCTCTCTCCAGGGCTGTGTGAACCACTGATTTATACCTCCACTGATGGCTTTGCAAATTCAGCACCTGTGGAACATCCGAATGGACAACAGGTGCTCCTGTGACTGGGACAGGTCTGACCTTAGCAGCTGTGGGCTTTGTGGGTGTGTACACATGGGGGCTGGGCTGGGCCAGAGTCTGAGCTGCCTCCATAGCTCCCACAGCAGGTCCAGGTGCATGATTACTGCAGTCCTTGGACCTGACTTCAGTGGATCTGTCCTGGTGGCCTGGTGAAAACAGTGCCTGAGAGACACCAGGGCCAACTGCCAGCACACCCACGAATGAGGTGGGGCCGAGGGCAATGCCAACAACAGTGTACTTTGTGGGCCCGCACAATGGGTGAAAAGTGACACAACAGAGCACGCTCACAGGTGAACAGCTCCAGCAGACGAATACTCAGTGGCTCCTCTCCCAGTGGGAGCCCTCCAATCCCGCCTGCCTCACACTGCAGATCAGAAATGAAGCTCAGAAACAGACCTGGGGGCTTCCACTCCAACAACTAGGGAGCAGACCCTGCCCCTGACAGGGCAGTGACAACCACAGAGCAAAGAGGAGGCCCCACTCAATATCCATAACACCAGTCACACCTCCTATCAAGGGGTTAGTGGCCAGCATACACTGAGGAAAGAGGTGGCAGGCATCCATACTAAAAACAGCCCTTGCACCAAAAAATATTAAATCCACACAGGCTACACAGGGACATTCCCACATAAAAATAGCCCTCCAAGACCACAGTATATAATTACTTCTTCTAAACTCATAGAGCAAGAGAAATATAAGTAAAATGAAGAAGCAGAGGAACCACATCCAAATAAAAGATCAAGAGAATTCCCCTCAAAGAACAAACAATGAAACGGACCTCTTCAGTCTAATAGACACTGAGTTCAAAAAGGAGATAATGAAAATACTGAAGGAATTAAGAAGGGCTATTGACATAAATGCAGACTACTGTAAAAAGAACTAGAAACTATAAGGAAGAGCCAAGAAAAATTAGCAAATTCATTTGAAGAGAAGAAAGCTGAATTAAAGGCTATGAATAGGGACCTCCCTGGTGGTCCAGCGGTCAAGACTCCACGCTCCCAATGCAGGGGGCCCGGGTTCAATCCCTGGTCAGGGAACTAGGTCCCACATGCTGCAACTAAAGATTCCACATGCTGCAACTAAAGATTCTACATGCCACAACTAAAGATCCAGCACGTGGTAATGAAGATCCCACACGCAGCAATGAAGATCCCATGTGCCACAACTAAGACCCAGCACAGCCAAATAAATAAATATTTTTAAAATAAAAAATAAAGGCTATGAATAGCAGAATGAATAAGTGATCTGGAAGATAACATCATGGAAATCACCCAATTAGAACAACAGCAGAAACCCAAATGAAAAAAAAAAAATGAAAGCAATATAAGAGACCTATGGGATAATATAAAGTGTGCCAATGTATGCATAATAGGGGTCCCAAGAGGAAAAGAAAGAGAAAGGAGGATTGAAAATGTATTAGAAGAAATTATGGCTGAAAACTTCCCAAACCTAAAGAAGGAAACACATATCCAGATACAGGAAGCACAGAGGGTTCTGAACAAGATAAACCCAAACAGACCTACACCAAGACATATTATAATAAAAATGGCAAAAGTTAAAGAGAGGATTCTAAAGGCAGCAAGAGAAAAACAAAGAGTTAATTACAAGGGAACCCCCATAAGTCTATCAGCTGATTTCTCTACAGAAACGTTGCAGGCCAGAAGGGAGTGGCAAGAGATATTCAAAGTCCTGAAAGGGAAAAAATCTGCAACCTAGGATGCTCTACCCAGAAAGATTATCATTTAGAATGAAAGGAGAGACAAAGAATTTCGCAGACAAGCAAAAACTAAAAGAATACAGCAGAGTACTAAACCTATCCTAAAGGAAATATTAAAAGGTCTTCTCTAAATAGAAAAGAAGTAAGAATACAGAGGAAAGGGAAGATCACAATTGGAAAGTAAGTCACTTAAATAAGCCAGTACACAGATTTTTTTTAAAAAATCAAAAAATTTCTGTGAAAGCAATGATAACCACAATGAATAGCAAAAGGACGAACATGAAGATGCAAAAGAGGACGTTAAAATCATAAAATGTCAGGGAGGAGAGTAAGAAAAGGTAGATATTTTTTTCTAGAATGTGTTTGAGCCTATATGACTACCAGTCTAAAGCAAGTAGATATAGAGGGGTTAACATACTTAAAAAATAGGGCAACCATAAATCAAAAACGTACAGTAGATTCACAAAAAACAAAAAGAAGAGAACAAAAGCATAATACAAAAAAAAATCATCAAGCCACAAAAGGAAAAACAAAAAGAAAGGGACAAAGAGAAATAAGATCAATGGGAAAATAAGGTTTAAAATGGCAATAAATAGATATCTATCAATAATTACCTTAAATGTCAATGGACTAAAGGCTCCAATCAAAAGACACAGAGTGGCAGATTGAATTAAAAAAACAAGAGCCTACAATATGCTGCCTACAAGAGACCCACTTTAGGGCAAAGGACCCACATAAGAGATGGAAAAAAGATATTTCATGCAAAGGGAAATGACAAGAAAGCAGGGGTCACAATACTCATATCAGACAAAATAGATTTCAAAACAAAGGTTATAAAGAAAGATAAAGAAGGACAATATATAATGATAAAAGGATCAATACAAGGTGAGGATATTATACTCATTAACATATATGCACCCAATATAGGAGCACCCACATACATAAAACAAATACTAACAGACATAAAAGGAGAAATTGACAGGAATACAATAATTGTAGGAGACTTTAACACCCCACTCACATCAATGGACATATCTTTGAGACAGAAAATCAATAAGGCAACAGAGATCCTAAATAATACAATAGAACAGTTACACTTGTTATCTTCAGGACATTACATCCAAAAAAAGCAGAATACACATTTCAAGTGCACATGGAATATTCTCTAGGATTGACGACATACTAGGGTCCAAAACAAGCCTCACCGAATTTAAGAGTATAGAAATTACTTCAGGCATCTTTTCTGACCACAATGGCATGAAACTAGAAATCAACCACAGAAAAAGAAATGAGAAAAAAAACCAGTTACATCTGAACAACATGCTACTAAAAAACCAATGGGTCAATGATGAAACCAAAGAAGAAATTTAAAAATACGTAGAGGCAAATGACAATAAAAACACAACCATACAAAATCTATGAGATGCAGCAAGAGCAATTCTTAGAGGGAAGTTCATAGTGATACAGGCCTTCTTCTGGAAATAAAAAAAAAACCTCAAACAAACCTAAAGTCAGCAGAAGGAAGGAGATAATAAAGATCAGAGGAAATAAATAAAACAGAGATTAAAACAACAATAGAAAAAAATCAGTAAAACCAAGAGCTCGTTCTTTGAAAGGGTAAACAAAACTGACAAACCTCTGACCGGCTCACCAAGAAGAAAAGAGAGAAGACCCAAATAAACAAAATAAGAAATGAAAGAGGAGAAATCACAACTGATACCACAGAAATATGTACTCAGATTGATGGGAAGAGGTAAGATTGTCATTATCCACAGATGGCATAATATTATATGAGGAAAACCCTAAAGACTCCACACAAAAACTACTAGAACTGATCAACGAATTCAGCAAGGTAGCAGGATACAAGATTAATGTACAGAAATCAGTTGCATTTCTTTACACTAATAATGAAATATCAGAAAGGGAATGTAAACAAACAATTCCTTTTAAAATCACATCAAGGGAGTTCCCTGGTGGTCTAGTGCTTAGGACTCAGCACTTTCAGTGCTGTGGCCTGGGTTCAACACCTGGTGAGGGAACTGAGATCCCGCAAGCTGCACAGTGCAGCCAAATAAATACATACATACATACATACATACATAAATAAAAATAAAACCATATCAAAAAATAAAATACTTAGGAATAAACCTCACCAAGGAGGTAAAAGACTTATATGCTGAGAACTACAAAACATTAATAAAGGAAATTAAAGATGATTCAAAGAAATGGAAAGATATCCCATGCTCTTGGATTGCAAGAATTAATATTGTTAAAATGGCCATACTACCCAAAGCAATCTATGGATTTAATGCAATCCCTATCAAATTACCCATGACCTTTTTTTTTTTTTTTTTTTTTTTTTTTTTTTTTTTTACAGAACTAGAACAAATAATCCTAAAATTTATATGAAGCCATAAAAGACCCAGAATGGCCAAAGCAATCCTAAGGAAAAAGAACAAAGCAAGAGGCATAACCCTCCCAGACTTCAGACAATACTACAAAGCTACAGTAATCAAAACGGTGTGGTATTGGCACAGAAACAGACATACGGATCAATGGAACAGAATACAGTGCAGAAATAAACCCACACACCGGATGTCTGGGCAAGATGGCGGAAGAGTAAGACGTGGAGATCACCTTCCTTCCCACAGATACATTAGAAATACATCTACACGTGGAACTGCTCCTACAGAACACCCACTGAACGCTGGCAGAAGACGTCAGACCTCCCAAAAGGCAAGAAACTCCCCACGTACTTGGGTAGGGCAAAAGAAAAAAGAAATAACAGAGACAAAAGAATAGGGACGGCACCTGCACCAGTGGGAGGGAGCTGTGAAGGAGGAAAGGTTTCCACAAACTAGGAAGCCCCTTCGCGGGCGGAGACTGCAGGGGGCAGGGGGGGAGCTTCGGAGCCACGGAGGAGAGCACAGCCACAGGGGTGCGGAGGGCAAAGCGGAGAGATTCCCGCACAGAGGATCGGTGCCGAGCAGCACTCACCAGCCCAAGAGGCTTGTCTGCTCACCCGCTGGGGCGGGTGGGGCTGGGAGCTGAGGCTCGGGCTTCGGTCGGATCCCTGGGAGAGGACTGGGGTTGGCGGCGTGAACACGGCCTGAAGGGGCTAGTGCGCCACAGCTAGCCGGGAGGGAGTCTGGGAAAAGGTCTGGAGCTGCCGAACAGGCAAGAGACTTTTTCTTGCCTCTTTGTTTCGCGGTGCGCGAGGAGAGGGGATTCAGAACGCCGCTTAAAGGAGCTCCAGAGACGGGCGCGAGCCGCGGCTATCAGCGCGGACCCCAGAGACGGGCATGAGACGCTAAGGCTGCTCCTGCCGCCACCAAGAAGCCTGTGTGCGAGCACAGGTCACTCTCCACACCTCCCCTCCCGGGAGCCTGTGCAGCCCGCCACTGCCAGGGTCCTGTGATCCAGGGACAACTCCCCCGGGAGAACGCACGGCGCGCCTCGGGCTGCTGCAACGTCACGCCGGCCTCCGCCGCCGCAGACTCGCCCCGCATCCGTACCCCTCCCTCCCCCCGGCCTGAGTGAGCCAGAGCCCCCAAAGCAGCTGCTCCTTTAACCCCGTCCTGTCTGGGCAAAGAACAGACGCCCTCAGGCGACCTACACACAGAGGCGGGGCCAAATCCAAAGCTGAATCCCGGGAGCTGTGCGAACAAAGAAGAGAAAGGGAAATCTCTCCCAGCAGCCTCAGAAGCAGCGGATTAAAGCTCCACAAACAACTTGATGTACCTGCATCTGTTGAATACCTGAATAGACAACGAATCATCCCAAATTCAGGAGGTGGACTTTGGGAGCAGGGTATATTAATTTTTCCCCTTTTCCTTTTTTTGTGAGTGTATATGTGTATGCTTCTGGGTGAGATTTTGTCTGAATAGCTTTGCTTTCACCATTTGTCCTAGGGTTCGGTCCATCCGTTTTTGTTTTTTTTTTTTTTTTTTACTTAAAAAACTTTCTTTCTTAATAAATTTTTTCTTGATAATTTTTTCCTTTTTATTTTAAAAAATTTAAAAAGTTTTTCCCCTTAATTTTTATTTTAAAAAATTAAAAAAATTTTTTTCTTAATTTTTTCTTATTTTTTATTATAAAAAATTAATAAATTTACTTTTTAAAATTAAAAAAAATTTCTTAATAAATTTTTTAATAATTTTTTTCTTATTTTTTATTATAATAGCTTTATTTTATTTTATTTTATTTTATCCCCTTTCTCTCTATTTTTTCTCCCTTTTATTCTGAGCCATGTGGATGAAAGGCTCTTGGTGCTCCAGCCAGGCATCAGGGCTGTGCCTCTGAGGTGGGAGAGCCAACTTCAGGACACTGGTCCACAAGAGACCTCCCAGCTCCACGTAATACCAAATGGCGAAAATCTCTCAGAGATCTCCATCTCAACATCAAGACCCAGCTTCACTCAACAACCAGCAAGCTACAGTGCTGGACACCCTATGCCAAACAACTAGCAAGACAGGAACACAGCCCCATCCATTAGCAGAGAGGCTGCCTAAAATGATAATAAGGCCACAAACACCCCAAAATACACCACCAGATGTGGACGTGCCCACCAGAAAGACAAGATCCAGCCTCATCCACCAGAGCTCAGGCACTAGTTCCCTCCACCAGGAAGACTACATAACCCATTGAACCAACCTTAGCCACTGGGGACAGATACCAAAAACAACGGGAACTACGAACCTGCAGCCTGTGAAAAGGAGACCCCAAACACAGTAAGATAAGCAAAATGAGAAGACAGAAAAACACACAGCAGATGAAGGAGCAGGGTCAAAACACACCAGACCTAACAAATGAAGAGGAAATAGGCAGTCTACCTGAAAAAGAATTCAGAATAATGATAGTAAAGATGATCCAAAATCTTGGAAATAGAATAGACAAAATGCAAGAAACATTTAACAAGGACGTAGAAGAACTAAAGAGGAACCAAGCAACGATGAAAAACACAATAAATGAAATTAAAAATACTCTAGAAGGGATCAATAGCAGAATAACGGAGGCAGAAGAATGGGTAAGTGACCTGGAAGATAAAATAGTGGAAATAACTACTGCAGAGCAGAATAAAGAAAAAAGAATGAAAAGAACTGAGGACAGTCTCAGAGACCTATGGGACAACATTAAACGCACCAACATTCGAATTATAGGGGTCCCAGAAGAAGAAGAGAAAAAGAAAGGGACTGAGAAAATATTTGAAGAGATCATAGTTGAAAACTTCCCTAATACGGGAAAGGAAATAGTTAATCAAGTCCTGGAAGCACAGAGAGTCCCATACAGGATAAATCCAAGGAGAAACACGCCAAGACACATATTAATCAAACTGTCAAAAATTAAATATAAAGAAAACATATTAAAAGCAGCAAGGGAAAAACAACAAATAACACACAAGGGAATCCCCATAAGGTTAACAGCTGATCTGTCAGCAGAAACTCTGCAAGCCAGAAGGGAGTGGCAGGATATACTTAAAGTCATGAAGGAGAAAAACCTACAACCAAGATTACTCTACCCAGCAAGGATCTCATTCAGATTTGATGGAGAAATTAAAACCTTTACAGACAAGCAAAAGCTGAGAGAGTTCAGCACCACCAAACCAGCTTTACAACAAATGCTAAAGGAACTTCTCTAGGCAAGAAACACAAGAGGAGGAAAACACCTACAATAACAAACCCAAAACATATAAGAAAATGGAAATAGGAACATACATATCGAGAATTACCTTAAATGTAAATGGATTAAATGCTCCCACCAAAAGATACAGACTGGCTGAATGGATACGAAAACAAGACCCGTATATATGCTGTCTACAAGAGACCCACTTCAGACCTAGGGACACATACAGACTGAAAGTGAGGGGATGGAAAAAGATATTCCATGCAAATGGAAATCAAAAGAAAGCTGGAGTAGCAATTCTCATATCAGACAAAATAGACTTTAAAATAAAGACTATTACAAGAGACAAAGAAGGACACTATATAATGATCAAGGGATCGATCCAAGAGGAAGATATAACAACTGTAAATATTTATGCACCCAACATAGGAGCACCTCAATACATAAGGCAAATGCTAACAGCCATAAAAGGGGAAATTGACAGCAACACAATCATAGTAGGGGACTTTAACACCCCACTTTCACCAATGGACAGATCATCCAAAATGAAAAAAATAAGGAAACACAAGCTTTAAATGATACATTAAACAAGATGGACTTAATTGATATTTCTAGGACATTCCACCCAAAAACAACAGAATACACATTTTTCTCAAGTGCTCATGGAACATTCTCCAGGATAGATCATATCTTGGGTCACAAATCAAGCCTTGGTAAATTTAAGAAAATTGAAATCGTTATCAAGTTATCTTTTCCGACCACAACGCTATGAGACTAGATATCAATTACAGGAAAAGATCTGTAAAAAATACAAACACATGGAGGCTACACAATACACTACTTAATAACGAAGTGATCACTGAAGAAATCAAAGGGGAAATCAAAAAATACCTAGAAACAAATGACAACGGAGATACGACAACCCAAAACCTATGGGGCGCAGCAAAAGCAGTTCTAAGAGGGAAGTTTATAGCAATACAAGCCTACCTCAAGAAACAGGAAACATCTCGAATAAACAACCTAACCTTGCACCTAAAGCAATTAGAGAAAGAAGAACAAAAAAACCCCAAAGCTAGCAGAAGGAAAGAAATCATAAAGATCAGATCAGAAATAAATGAAAAAAAATGAAGGAGACAATAGCAAAGATCAATAAAACTAAAAGCTGGTTCTTTGAGAAGATAAACAAAATTGATAAACCAGTAGCCAGACTCATCAAGAGAAAAAGGGAGAAGACTCAGATCAATAGAATTAGAAATGAAAAAGGAGAAGTAACCACTGACACTGCAGAAATACAAACGATCATGAGAGATTACTACAAGCAACTCTATGCCAATAAAATGGACAACCTGGAAGAAACGGACAAATTCTTAGAAATGCACAACCTGCCGAGACTGAACCAGGAAGAAATAGAAAATATGAACAGACCAATCACAAGCACTGAAATTGAAACTGTGATTAAAAACCTTCCAACAAACAAAAGCCCAGGACCAGGTGGCTTCACAGGCGAACTCTATCAAACATTTAGAGAAGAGCTAACACCTATCCTTCTCAAACTCTTCCAAAATACTGCAGAGGGAGGAACACTCCCCAACTCATTCTACGAGGCCACTATCACCCTGATACCAAAACCAGACAAAGATGTCACAAAGAAAGAAAACTACAGGCCAATATCACTGATGAACATAGATGCAAAAATCCTCAACCAAATACTAGCAAACAGAATCCAACAGCACATTAAAAGGATCATACACCATGATCAAGTGGGGTTTATCCCAGGAATGCAAGGATTCTTCAGTATACGCAAATCAATCAACGTGATACACCATATTAACAAATTGAAGGAGAAAAACCATATGATCATCTCAATAGATGCAGAGAAAGCTTTCGACAAAATTCAACACCCATTTATGATAAAAGCCCTGCAGAAAGTAGGCATAGAGGGAACTTTCCTCAACATAATAAAGGCCATATATGACAAACCCACAGCCAACATTGTCCTCAATGGTGAAAAACTGAAACCATTTCCACTAAGATCAGGAACAAGACTAGGTTGCCCACTCTCACCACTATTATTCAACATAGTTTTGGAAGTGTTAGCCACAGCAATCAGAGAAGAAAAAGAAACAAAAGGAATCCAAGTCGGAAAAGAAGAAGTAAAGCTGTCACTGTTTGCAGATGACATACTATACATAGAGGATCCTAAAGATGCTACCAGAAAACTCCTAGAGCTAATCAATGAGTTTGGTAAAGTAGCAGGATACAAAATTAATGCACAGAAATCTCTTGCATTCCTATACACTAATGATGAAAAATCTGAAAGTGAAATTAAGAAAACACTCCCGTTTACCATTGCAACAAAAAGAATAAAATACCTAGGAATAAACCTACCTAAGGAGACAAAAGACCTGTATGCAGAAAACTATAAGACACTGATGAAAGAAATTAAAGATGATACAAATAGATGGAGAGATATACCATGTTCTTGGATTGGAAGAATCAACATTGTGAAAATGACTCTAGTACCCAAAGCAATCTACAGATTCAATGCAATCCCTATCAAACTACCACTGGCATTTTTCACAGAACTAGAACAAAAAATTTCACAATTTGTATGGAAACACAAAAGACCCCGAGTAGCCAAAGCAATCTTGAGAACGAAAAATGGAGCTGGGGGAATCAGACTCCCTGACTTCAGACTATACTACAAAGCTACAGTAATCAAGACAGTTTGGCACCGGCACAAAGACAGAAACATAGATCAATGGAACAGGATAGAAAGCCCAGAGATAAACCCACGCACATATGGTCACCTTATCTTTGATAAAGGAGGCAAGCATATACAGTGGAGAAAAGACAACCTCTTCAATAAGTGGTGCTGGGAAAACTGGACAGGTACATGTAAAAGTATGAAATTAGAACACTCCCTAACACCATACACAAAAATAAACTCAAAATGGGTTAAAGACCTAAATGTAAGGCCAGACACTATCAAACTCTTAGAGGAAAACATAGGCAGAACACTCTATGACATAAATCACAGCAAGATCCTTTTTGACCCAGCCCCTAGAGAAATGGAAATAAAAACACAAATAAACAAATGGGACCTAATGAAACTTAAAAGCTTTTGCACAGCAAAGGAAACCATAAACAAGACCAAAAGACAACCCTCAGAATGGGAGAAAATATTTGCAAATGAAGCAACTGACAAAGGATTAATCTCCAAGATTTACAAGCAGCTCATGCAGCTCAATAACAAAAAAACAAACAACCCAATCCAAAAATGGGCAGAAGACCTAAATAGACATTTCTCCAAAGAAGATATACAGATGGCCTACAGACACATGAAAGAATGCTCAACATCGTTAATCATTAGAGAAATGCAAATCAAAACTACAATGAGATATCATCCCACACCGGTCAGAATGGCCATCATTAAAAAGTCTACAAACAGTGCTGGAGAGGGTGTGGAGAAAAGGAAACCCTTTTACACTGTTGGCAGGAATGTAAATTGGTCCAGCCACTGTGGAAAACAGTATGTAGGCTTCTCAAAAAACTAAAAATACAATTGCCATATGATCCAGCAATCCCACTCCTGGGCATATATTTGGACAAAACTATAATTCAAAAGGTACATGCACCCCTATGTTCACAGCAGCACTATTCACAATAGCCAAGACATGGAAACAACCTAAATGTCCATCGAAAGAAGAATGGATAAAGATAGATGTGGTATATATATACACACACACTCACACACACACACAATGGAATATGACTCAGCTATCAAAAAGAATGAAATTTTGCCATTTGCAGCAACACGAATGGACCTAGAGATTATCATACTAAAGAGAAGTCAGAAAGAGAAAGACAAATACCATATGGTATCACCTATTTGTAGAATCTAAAATACAATACAAATCAACATATCTATGAAACAAAAACAGACTCAGATATAGAGAACAGACTTGTGGTTGCCAAGGGGGCTGGGGGGGGGAGGGGAGGGTAGGAATGGGAGCTTGGGATTAGCAGAGGCATACTATTATACATAGGATGGATAAACAACAAGGTCCTACTGTATAGCACAGGGAACTACATTCAATATCCTGTGGCAAACCATAATGGAAAAGTATATGAAAAAGAATATATATATAACACTGAATTTCTGTGCTGTACAGAAGAAATTAACACAACACTGTAAATTAACTATACTTCAATAAAATCTAAAAAAAAATATGATCATCTCAATAGATGCAGAAAAAGCTTTTGACAAAATTCAACATTCATTTATGATAAAACCTCTCCAGAAAGTGGGCATAGAGGGAACATACCACAACATAAGAAAGGCCATAAATGACAAGCCCACAGCTAACATCATACTGAACAGTGAAAAGCTGAAAGCATTTCCTCTAAGATCAGGAACAAGACTATGATGACCACTCTCACCACTATTATTCAACATAGTACTGGAAGTCCTAGCCATAGCAATCAGACAAGAAAAAGAAATAAAAAGAATATAAATTGAAAAGGAAGAAGTAAAACTGTCACTGTTTGCAGATGACATGATACTATACTTAGAAAACCCTAAAGTTGCCGCCGGAAAACCACTAGAGCTCATCAACGAATTTGGTAAAGTTGCAGGATAGAGAATTAACATACAGAAATCTGTTGCATTTCTATACACTAACAATGAACTATCAAGAAAGAGATATTAAGGAAATGATCCAACTTACCATCACATCAAAAAGAATAAAATACCTAAGAATAAACCTACCTAATGAGGCAAAAGACCTATACTCCAAAAAGTATGAGACACTGATGAAAGAAATTGAAGACGGCACACACAGATGGAAAGATATACCGTGTTCTTGGATTGAAAGAATATTGTTAAAACGACCATACTACCCAAGGCAATCTACAGATTCAATGCCATCCCTATCAAAATACCAATGGCATTTTTCACAGAACTAGAACAAGCATTTTTTTAAATTTGTATGGAAACATAAAAGACCCTAAATAGTCAAAGCAAACTTGAGAAAGAAGAATAGAGCTGGAGGAATCACACGCCCTGTCTTCAGACTATACTACAAAGCTACAGTCATCAAAACAGCATGGTACTGGCACAAAAACAGACTCATAGATCAATGGAACAGAATAGAGAGCCCAGAAATAAACTCGCACACAGTCAATTAATCTATGACAAAGGAGGCAAAGATATACAATGGAGAAAAGACAGTCTCTTCAATAAGTGGTGCTGGGAAAACTGGACAGCTACATGTAAAAGAATGAAACTAGAACATTCTCTAACACCATATACAAAAATAAACTCAGGGCTTCCCTGGCAGCGCAGTGGTTAAGAATCCGCCTGCCAATGCAGAGGACACAGGTTCAAGCCCTGGTCTGGGAAGATCCCACATGCCACAGAGCAACTAAGCCCTTGAGCCACAACTACTGAGCCCGTGCTCTAGAGCCCGCGAGCCACAACTACTGAGCCTGTGGTCCACAACTACTGCGCCTGTGTGCCACAACTACTGAAGCCTGTGCACCTAGAGCCTGTGGTCTGCAACAAGAGAAGCCACCGCAATGAGAAGCCCGTGCACCTCAACAAAGAGTAGCCCCGCTCGCTGCAACTAGAGAAAGCCCACGTGCAGCAACAAAGACCCATGCAGCCAAAAATAAATAAATAAAATAAATTCATAAACATAACAAAATAAATAAACTCAAAATGGATCAAAGACCCAAACGTAAGACCAGAAACAATAAAACTCCCAAAGTTTTATCGTTTCTGGTCTTACGTTTGGGTCTTTGATCCATTTTGAGTATGCCCAGAGGAAAACATAAGCAGAACACTCTTTGACATAAACCATAGCAATATTTTTTTGGATCCATCTCCTAAAGCAAAGGAAATAAAAGCAAAAATAAACAAATGGGACATAAACCTGGAGACATATTCTGCATAGAATAATGTGGGGAGGCTGCTTTTGGAAAGGATACGGTTGCTCCAAAGTATAGCTATTATATACTTTGGAAAAGAGGGGGGAGGGATAAATTCGGAGTTTGGGATTAACATAGACACACTACTATATATAAAATAGATAAACAACAAGGACCTACTGTATAGCACAGGGAGCTATACTCAATATTTTGTAATAACCTATAAAGGAAAATAATCTGAAAAAGAATAAATATAGACATATAACAATTGCTTTGCTGTATACCTGAAACTAACACAACATTGTAAATCAACTGTACTTCAATTAAAAAAAAAGTATAGCTATCATATCTTTTCTTTCTGTCCTTCCTTCCTTCCACAGCTCAGAAGAATTCACAAATTTCTGCTTTCCCAAGGGATTTTTTTTCTCACCCCTCCCCCTCCCTTTTTTTCCCCCTCCTCCGAAGGATTTTTTCCTCTGTTGGAGTGTAAGCTCCCTGAAGGGAGGGGTTGTGCTTAATCATTACTTTTTAATATCTCTGGTACCTAACACAGTTTAGGATATTTACTTAAAAAAAAAAAAAAGGGAAGGAGGGAAGGAGGAAGGAAAGGACAGATTGAGGGAGGGAGAGAAGGAGCAGGAAGAAGGGAAGGGAGAGAAGAAGGGAGAGAGAAGGAGATCAGGGGAGAAAAGGGGAGAGAGAGAGGGAGAAAGGGAAATAAGTGAAGGAAAAAAGAAAAGGAGGACATCAATGCTAGATTCATGCAGTACACAATTCAAATTTGTTACGAGTGCTAAAGAATTTATTCAAGTGATGGTTGGCCTAACTCACTCTCATTTGTTGCCATATAACACAGAGATTGGTGGTGCTTCCAGGATCCAGCATCTCACGCAGAACAAAAGGAAGTGATGTGCTGGTTTAGGTGATACAATGGATATAGCGGAATAAAAACTGACAGCAAGAGAAAATAACCAATGACGATGAGTCAGTAGATGCTCAGTTAATTCCTATTAACTTAACATTAGAAAAGGGAACAAATGTTTCTGCTTTGGAGCCATAAAGGAGAAACAGAATTAGAATAAAACAACAAGCATAAAGGTCCCCCAATCCATCACCCCACCTTCAAGCAAAGCCAAAAAAAAATTTTTTTTCCCTTTCTACAGATGTTTGAAGGAAACTCCACTTCTTGAAAGGTCCTCTTCATATCACATCAAGTTGTCGACTCTCAAGTTTAGTCTGTTTTCTCCAGTCTAGTAATATATATTTATTAACGAAATTTTTGAAAAATATCAAAGGACACAAAAAAAGCAAAGCAAAATAAACATCCATATGCTTCTGGGAATCATGTAATCAATGAAAATTTTCATTTCTGAAAAACCTCATTTCTGCTACATATTATTATATATATGAATCATTCTGCCTTTACATCCTGCTTCAAGACCTAATTCTTTATCGGCCATTAATGAGAAGTGTTGTATGTTTCTGAAGTGTGTTTAAAAAGTCTTATTTTAGGACATGGGCCAACAGGCAAGGTTCTCCAACTCATTAACCTGCTCCATAAACTTTAAACCACTGTTTCCTACGGGAGAAAAACATACCTGGGAATAGTTACTATTTTAATTCTTTCCTTCTATTTCAAGACCAGTTTACTCCCATTTCATCTGAATGAAAATTACTTGAGAACGTTTCCTCCCTTGTGCAATAAGGGACTTAACGACTTAATTCTGGTTAAGAAATCCAATTGCTTCCATCAGTCAAAGAACCAGAAGCTAAACAAAAATTCAGAACCAAAGGAAATCTGTCATGATGGTGTAGGGAGCCCCATGGAGGGTGCTGCCAGTCAGAGGGACCGGCAGACAGAACCTTCTGACCTTGTTAACTCTGAGCTGAGTTTCCTCAAGCTTCTGCCAGAAGAAGGAAGGAAGGAGTGTGGCCCTGTGTACTGTTTGTCCACAACCGTCTCCCAACTATTTCCTTTCCAACGGAGAAAGGGAATTGTTGGGTTCAGTTTGTATGAATGCCATTTGTTTTTCAACTTCAGGAGTATGTTCTTTGGCCGGGAACTGGGGAATTCTGCTTCTGCAGGCCCCAGCCTGAAAGCCATCACTTCTCCAACTTCTACAGGCCGGAGCTGGCGTCTGGGCCACTCAGGAAGCTTCTCAGCTTCCAGGGGGCCCGCGGCCAGGGCTTCCTGCTCTGTCAGGGGCAGCCTGCTCCTGAGCCTGGAAGGGGGCTGCTTTCTGGGACCCGGGGCTGGGTCCGTGGCCACATTTTAATGACAGGCTGGAGCCAAGTGCCTTTGTGATTGGGAAAGCTGTATGCTTGCTTGGGGCTTTTTAGTCATAAAAAGCTTTTGCAGGCATTGTTCCCAGGCTGTTTCCACCGTGGCCTTGGGATTCTGAGCTAAATAGTCCGCACGCTGTTATCAATGGTCAACATACCCTGCCAACATATTAGGGCTCTCCAGCGTGGTCTGGCCTTGTACAGAATCAATAAAAGACATAACCTCTGTCTCGAAGACCTTGTGCCCCTAAAGCCTGGTAAGCATATGTAGATACGAATGCTGACAATCAATCATTGACAAACATCTGAAACATAGTAAAACCTTGTTAACCCACTGTTGCTGATCCCAAATAGCATGTAATTCAAAGCAACTGCTGTTCCTGTCCTCCATTGTTCTTTAATGAAAATATTCAATAACTCGAAACTGGCAGTGGGATGTTTATTTTTCCAGGTCCCTGGCACTTCTAATTTTCAGGACATTGCTCTAATTTTATTTTCATGATTAACTAATAGATATTATTTTCCTAGATCTGCCAGTCAATCTCTCCGTAAGAAGTTTCACCGGTGCAGCTACAATGGCATTAGTGTTCTGATCAGAAAGCTAAGTCTCACGTTGTCCAAAGAAATTGTTGACCTCAGCTAGAAATCTAAGCATGGATTAGTGACTTCATTTTTTAAAGGAATTTTTATCTGACTTTTGAAAAATGATATATGTTTATTGCAGAACGTTACGAAAATAAAGAATAGCACAAAGGAAAACGAAAAATACGCTCATGACCCCAACAAGCAGAGAAAACACTGGTTTATTTACCTCAGGCTCAAGGTTATGAAGATGTCGATCCAGAAGAGATGGGGGGAGGGGGAGGGAAGAGAGAGTCACTCCCTTATATTCTGCTCTCTTCACTTGAAAAAACTGATACCTTCTTCATACTAATTTGGATCCAGAGATCCTGAGTAGAGAGTTCAACCACTGTTGCCAACATGGTAATAAACTCTATTTTCCATGAAACAGAATTCATGATAAATTAGACACAGCTCCCATTTCAATTCCTCAAGTAAAGAGAAACTCATTACAAAATGGTCTCATGCAGGAAGTGAAAATACAGGCTGAACCCCAAGGACAATTTTATATGCTTGATGCTACATCAGGGAGATTGAGTTAAACCAGTGGTTCTCATTTTGGAGTGATTTTATCCCCCAGAGGATATTCGCAGTGTCTGGAGACGTTTTTGGGTGTCGCATCTTGGGGAGGGGCTGATACTGGCATCTAGTGGGTAGAGATCAGAGATGCTGCTAGACATCCTACAATGCACAGAACAACAAAGAATGTCCCCATGGCAACAAAGAATGTCCCCACGGCAACAAAGAATGATCCAGCCCCAGGTGTCAATGGTACTGAGGCTGAGCAACTCCGAATTAAACTCATCCCATCCTTATCCACAGAGAATCACAATCTAAGAGGCCACATGGATGCAGAGAGAAGAAACCAGATGGGATGCCTTTCTGATGACTTGGTGGGTGGACGGATATTCTGACAGCATAGCATAATGTTTAAAAGCACTGGTGTGAGGGACTTCCCTGGCGGTCCAGTGGTTAAGACTCTGTGCTTCCACTGCAGGGGGCACAGGTTCATCCTCCGGTGGGGGAACTAAGATCCCACATGCCATGCAGTGCAGCCAATAAAAAAGCACTGGTGTGAAATATCACTAATTATTAGATCAAAACTACAATGCAGGGGGCCTCAGTTCAATCCCTGGTCAGGGAACTAGATACCACATGCCTCAACTTAAAGATCCCACATGCCGCAACAAAGATCCCGCGCGTGGCAAATGAAGAGCCCACATGCCATAACTAAGACCCGGCACAGCCAAATAAATAAATATCTTAAAAAATAAAATAAAAAATTAAAATTTAAGATAAAATAGTAACACACACACACACACCCCCCCCCCCAAAAAAAACAACAACAAAAAACAATAAATGCTGGAGAGTATGTGGAGAAAAGGGAATCCTCCTGCACTGTTGGTGGGAATGTAAATTGGTACAGCCACTATGAAGAACAGTATGGAGGTTCCTTAAAAAACTTAAAATAGAGCTACCATATGATCCAGCAATCCCATTCCTCGACATATATCCAGAGAAAACGATAATTCGAAAAGATACATACACCCTGATGTTCATTGCAGCACAATTTACAATAGCCAAGACATGGAAGCAACCTAAATGTCCACTGACAGATGAATGGGTAAAGAATATGTGGTGCATATCTACAATGGAATACTACTCAGCCATAAAAAAGAATGAAATAATGCCATTTGCAGCAACATGGATGCAAATAGTGATTATCATACTAAGTGAAGTAAGTCAGAGAAAGACAAATATCATGATATCACTTATATGTGGAATCTAAAAAAAATGATACAAATGAACTTATGTACAAAACAGAAACAGACTTATAGACTTCAAAAACAAACTTATGGTGGGACTTCCCTGGTGGTGCAGTGGTTAAGAATCTGCCTGCCAATGCAGGGAACACGGGTTCGAGCTCTGGTTCGGGAAGATCCCACGTGCCGCGGAGCAACTAAGCCCGTGAGCCACAACTACTGAGCCTGTGTGCCACAACTACTGAGCCCACGTGCCACAACTACTGAAGCCCACATGCCTACAGCCCATGCTCCACAACAAGAGAAGCCACTGCAATGAGAAGCCCGTGGACCACAACGAGGAGTAGCCCCCACTCGCCGCAACTAGAGAAAGCCCGCACGCAGCAATGAAGACCCAATGCAGCCAAAAATAAATTAAAAAAAAAAAAAAAAGAAAAAACTTATGGTTACCAAAGGGGAAAGGTGGGGGGGGGGGGGATAAATTAGGAGTTTGGGATTAACATCTACACACTACTATATATAAAACAGATAATCAACAAGGACCTACTGTATAGCACAGGGAACTCTAGTCAATATTCTGTGACAACCTATATGAGAAAAGAATCTGAAAAAGAATGAATACACGTATATATATATATATATATATATATATATATATATATAACTAAATCACTTTGCTGTATACCTGAAACTAACACAACATTGCAAATCAAATCCAATATGAAATTAAAATTTTTTTAAGAAAGCACTGGTGTGAAGACAAAATGAGTGTAAAATAGTTTAATGCCTTGCATGTTGTAAGTGGCTCTATAAATGGTCACCATTATCATCGTGGGCTAAATCCAGTAACTTTTGATATTTGGCTTCCAAACTGAGACGCACGGTGGAGATGTCCTCTATGAACAAGTCAATAAAGGGCTCTCAGAAAAACCGGAATCATTTCTTTAAGAGTTCACTTGAGTTCTAAACAAGAGCCATGCATCACGTGCATGGAAGCCTTTTTGGGTTACCCTTGTTCTGTAGTCATGGTATAATCAAATGGTCTCAGAAATCCTTCTGGCTATAGATTGCTTCCCCGACACTAAGAACCTTCTAATGACAAATGCTAAATGAATTTGTGGCAAATGTTGTAACGATATTCTATTGAACAGTTTTCTAGCCAAGTAAATCTTTGGCTTTAGAATTCTAGACAGCTATCATCTGGCCGTCCTTCCCAGCATTAACTAATCACCAGTAAAAAACACAAATGTCATTCACAAATCATATCAAAGACGGGAACAGCTGGAATCAAATTCAAGAGACTGCATCATTTTATCATCTTGACATTAATCATTCTACATGGATAGCACATGCAATCTGGAGCAAAGAATAATTTATGTTGCAATATAAATGTTAACCATTTAGGCCTGGGAGGCTCTCTTCCTTCTCCCTCCCCTCAACCCAGAGTGCCCCTAGAGACTCAAGTGCAAAGATTCCATGAAAATGTTTTATGAAACATCATTTATAAAGTAGCCTTGAGAGCTGGAAAAAAAATCCCAGTATATACAAGGCTGAATTGTCCGACCATCTAGGTTAGGGGTCAGCAAACTACAGCCCGCAAGCCAAATCCAGCCCAGTGCCTGTATTTCTATGACCTGCGCACTCAGAATGATTTTTACATTTTTATTTTATTTTATTTATTTATTTATTTTTAAAATGTTTTGACTGTGCCACATGGCTTGTGGGATCTTAGTTCCCCAACCAGGGATTGAACCTGAGCCCTCGGCAGTGAAAGCAGGGAGTCCTAACCACCGGACCTCCAGGGAATTCCCGACTTTTACGTTTACATGGTTGGGAAGAATCTAAAGAATAATATTTGGTGACATATGAAAATTAGACGAAATTCAGATTTCAGTGTCTATAAAGAAAGCTTTATTGCAACACAGCCACGCCCACCTGCTTACATATCATCTGTGACTGCTCTCGTGCTACAAGGGCAGAGATGAGCAGTTTCAGCAGAGACCATATGGGTCACAAGTCCTAAAGTATAACCTAGCCTTTTATAGAAAAATGTTTGCCCATTCTGATCAAGGGATCTAGGGACTCAACACTGTATTTTTTCCTATGCAATAATTACAAACATCACTAAATATCTGTTGGGTTTACCTGCTTTACTGCAAACCCCCAATAGGATAGCACTCCAGTATCGTGATGGGCAATTACCTCTCCCCCATTGTGAGTGGTCTTGGTGGGAAAGCAATTCCCAGCTCACCCAGTCAGTATGTCTGCTGTCCTACTGGAGTTTTCCTAGATTTACATCTATACTTCAAGGGGACCTCCTTACAATGAATTCTTCATGTATTCATTTGCCAAATATCTATGGAGCGCTGTGTTGGCTATTTCCCAAGCACTGTGCTAGGGTCTGCACAAGGTGAACCAAGTCTTAGCACCTGTGGAGCGTACATACCTAGGATAGATGATAAACAGCCAAACAAGTAAATGGACGAGTAACTTCAGATAGTGACGTGTTACAAAGACGATAAAAGTGGATATTTGACAAGGAGTGAGAGAGGTTGGCTAATGTCAATTAGTAGTCAGGAATGGCATCAATGAGTCATGTGAAATGTGGACTGCCCGTTGACATTGACTTGGAAATGTCTAGTGGACAGTTTGTAGCTCAGAGACATTAAAGCTGGAGGTAGAAAATGGGAAGTCATAAGTCTATAAGGAGAAATTTAAATCCCTGCTCATCTAAGGAAAGAGCATAGAGAATGAGGGAAATGTGATACCCAAGGAGACCAAAGGAAGCAATGGTTTAAGAACAAGGAAGTGATTCTGTTGAGGGAAATTTCAGAGGCAGGTCTATAAGGTGCCAGCACTAGCTTGATTCAGATTTCAGAGTATGACAGTTCCCATTGCAGGTGGTCCAGAGGGACAGTGGAGAAAAGATATCCCCTCAATATACAGTCAAGCAGGACATCTCATTTCCCTCTTTGCCCAGGATGGGAAGACAGAAGACCTCAATTAATTTCAATACTGAATCATGGGCCGTAGCTAAAGATCTGGTTGGCTGGTTCATGGGTGGAAGAAGCAAGAATGAAGGGACTGGTGATAAGGGTGGGAAGCAACAGGCCTTGTTGAAGGGGTCTAGAACATTAAACCTTTCATGTCATATCCGAACGCTAATCTGCCTACCCCATTGCAAAGCGTTCAATTTCCCAGAAGCAGTAGAGCAGAAAACGCTGCTATCCACCAACATTTCTCATGCTCTCTCCTTAGTATAGAGTTGCCAGTAGGAAATGGCCGCTCAGCTAAAGGCAGCTGTTCCCAGGTTCCTTTGCAGTGTGGTGTGATCAGGTGACTGAGATCTGGCCCATGAAACGTGAGCAGAAACATGCCCCAACCCTAGGCCTGGCTTATACACCTTCTACGTGGAATTCCTCCATATGCTCTTGCCCTTCTAGGGGCTAGAATCACGATGACCCCCATACCCAGAGCAACCTTGGAAGTTCTGTGTTAAAAGTGGTGGAGTTTCCACCACCCTGGGCCCCAGATGACTGTGGAGGAGGGAGGGACAGTCTGCCAAACTCTTCATTTACCCAGTACTGTTTCATGATCAAGAAATGGACTTCTAAGTCAAAGACAAATATCATACAATATCACTTATATGTGGAACCTAAACAAATGATACAAATGAACTTATTTACAAAACAGAAACAGACTCACAGACATAGAAAACAAACTTATGGTTACCAAAGGGGAAAGGTAGAGGGTGGGATAAATTAGGAGTTTGGGATTAGCATATACACACTACTGTATATAAAATAGATAATCAACAAGGACCTACTGTATAGCACAGGGAACTCTACTCAACACTCTGTAATAACCTATATGAGAAAGAATCTAAAACAGAGTGGATATATGTATGTGTATAACTGATTCACTTTGCTGTACACCTGAAACTAACACAACATTGTAAATCAACTGTACTCCAATATAAAATAAAAATTAAATTAATAAAAAAGAAATGGACTCTGTTGCATGAAAGCCAATACACATTTTGTCACCTTTTGTTAACAGCAGTTCATCTACCTTAATAAAAACCTGAACCCCTTATGAGATAACGTACTCTAGGGTAACCTGGTGGGTCACACCAACATTTATTGGCCACCCCTAGCTGGCTGGCAAGTTGCAGGTGACAGTATCAGAGACATGACTTCCCATCACCTTTGCCGTATTTTATGGGTTAGAAGTAAGTCACTAGGGCAGCCCACACTCGAGAGAAAGGGATTGCACAGGGCATGAGTATAACAAAGTGAGGGTCATTGGGGGGTGTATTAGAGACAGCTTGCCACACTAAGTAACACAAAGTAGTTGCAATAATGAAATATAAATCCCTCTCTCCCCCTTTATGATATACTGATTGCCTTGAGGTAGAGGAATCAGCAGAGAGCAACCTTGAACAAGACATTGGGCGGCCGGGAGTACTACCAAAGGACAGGGTCCCAGCAAAAGGCTGGGACTGCCACAGTGCACAAATTTCTTGTTCAGATCAACAAGATCCTCTTCGGTTGAAACTTGAGATTCAACGTGACCTTCCCGATGTTTCTCCCCTTTCCCTTCCCCAAATGGCCTTGTAAAACAAGCAAAATAGTGAGGCTCCAGATGGAACCATGTCACGGTCAACACGGGTCATTAAGTTGGGATGTCTATGTGTTTTTCACAATTAAACAATTAAATAATTTTCAGTAACTTAATAAAATGAATGTCCAAATCCTGAGAATCGTCTCCTTTGGAGCCAAAGGCAGGAGATCTGGAGGATCTGGCACCATTAATTTATTCATGATTCCAACAATTGACCTCTTTTGGTTGTTTATTTTAGTTCTTGGTGTTCAAAAGGTCTATCTAGGTTAAACCATGAGTAGGAGATGGAAAACTGAAGTGAGCTTTCTGCAAATTATTCAGAGATGCCCAGAAGCTATTCTGTAACACCAGTGTTTTTGAGGACCAAGTGACGCGAATATCAACAGTGAAGTGCTATGCTGACTTACAAAAGGTCCCCAGATGAAAGCTTGCAAGGAAGGCTGATCTACTGATATAAAACAGATAAACCCGGACACATCTGATTAAAATTTAGGTGGGGCACAGAGAACTCCATCTGCCACAGTCCCCTTTACTTCCCTCCAGTGGGCACTAACGATGTCCCACAGAGCGGATTTGAAAACCATGGGGCTACCCAGCTGGACGGCACTGTTCCTTTATCTTTGGGGGCATTTACTCTCCAAGGTAAATTTGGTCTGCTTCTTCACCCTGGAAATCCTGGCAGGCAGGTGCTTGTCAAGTAACACCTAGAAACTGCATTTGGATATTTTAGAAGAGGCTGGATGTTTTGGAGCTAAGAGGTTGCGCCCTTCTGAGACCCAAACAAATTTGGAGCAGGGACTTCCTTAGCCTTGAAGAGGGCTGAGCTGGGAGAAGGATGAGGTGGAGAAAGAAACATTTGAAGGGAGATTCTGGGAAACACCATTCAAAATCACTTCTGACCCAGTTTTGGAAGTACTTGTCTCTGGTTTCTTGAGAGCCACTCTCAGAATCTAAAAAACCAAGTTAAATTTCAAAATTTGAGGAACTATAGGAGGCTACTCTGGATTTTTATGATCGTGTGTCAGCACGGCCTCCGTCAATCCAAAGTTTTCCTTTTCTTTGAATTCACTGTTAATTTAAATTTATATACATTAAAAAATTCGTGAAGACTTCATATAATCATTGTAGCTTATTCATGTGCCCCAACCTTAGAGTAAACCATTTGGACAACAAATTCATGGAATCTTTATATACAGTCTTTGCTTATTTGTCATACATTCTTTTGCCGCATTAATGGTCACGACTATAAATTCTTGACAATGTCAAATTAAGCATTATTCAATACAAGAACTTTTCCAAAGAAAAGAACTTTCACAGCAGAGGTGAACTCAAACATTCATCTGCCTTTTTTTCCAGTTAATGATATTGACATTTTACTATATTAGTTCATT
Source organism: Eschrichtius robustus (assembly GCF_028021215.1). Taxonomy (NCBI): domain Eukaryota; kingdom Metazoa; phylum Chordata; class Mammalia; order Artiodactyla; family Eschrichtiidae; genus Eschrichtius; species Eschrichtius robustus. Next base: position 8,482,283 of record NC_090845.1, on the reverse strand, counting down.
AGAGCATGAAACTTCCTGTCTTATTTTTGAAAAGCTACTTTAGTACTTCATATAAAAGTAACTCTATACCACTGGGACACAGCAAATGCAATGAAACCATCAGCCACTCAGTGGGAAAGAAACCATTATTTTAAACGGAGCACATTCTAGACCTCTCACCTCACAGAGGCAGCCTGTACTTTTCTATCACAATAGGTTCCTCACAATGTCTCTAAAGACTAGGGTGGTGAAAAGCAGATCTTTTGTAAACTCTTGCCTATGCCCTGCAAATTCACTATTTTACCTAGAACCCATTCTTGAACTAGCTGGTACCCACACAGTGGTTAAGGCATCTGGGGAGCCCGATAGATATTTGAGGACTGATAGAATGACACCATCATGTCACTAAATTGACAACCAAGTGGAAAGTCTGTGTCCCCGTTACTACTGCTGCACCACAAACCATCCCAAACCTACTGCCCAAAAATAACCATTTCATTATGTTCACAACTCTGTGGGCCAGGAATCTGGAAAGGGCAGGGGAATGGCTTATCCCTGCTCTACAATGTCTAGGGCCTCAGATGGGGGCAACCCAACAGCAGGGGCTGGAATCATTTGGAGGCTCATTCACTCGCACACCTGGCAGTTGATTCTGGGTAGCCGGGAATACTACGTATGGTCTCTCTGTGGCTGCCTTGGGCTTCCTCACAGCATGGTGTCTGGGTTCCGAGAGTAAAAAATCCCCAAAATAACCAGGCTTGGAAGTCACCACAGTCACAAGCTCAATGAGGGCCACACCATGAAGGGCCTCGGACACATGACAGTAGACACCCCAGGGTAACACATGCAAGGGCCACCTGGACATTCTGCAAACAGCAGCCCCTTGGCCAGCTTTCAGGCCTGGGCATGTGCCCAGCAACACTGTCTGCCCTCAGGCACAGGAGGGACATTGGGAAGAATCCATGCAGTCTTAGAAGCAGCCTTGGGCATTTGGGCAGGGAATTCCTAGGTCTTGGGTACAAGGCATGTGGTCCAGAAGGGGTCACCACATCCACTTAGCCCAGTGGAATCCTGGGCTTGAGGAGAAGTGTAGACAGAGGAGGACTCTTATGACATGAGGTCCAGGACTGGTGTCCAGGGGAGACACACTGAGGAGTACAACGTGGAAGTGTTATTCTAACTCAGCCACTTAGAAAAGGCATCAGCGACTAGAGGACATCTGTACTGCCTTTTCAAAGATGCATTTGTGTCTGCAAGTATGACTGTTGGCATTGATACAGACTTTGCTGTTGGTATTATTCAGGTTAAATGGTAGACAGAAAACCAGTTAGTGGACTAAATATTTTCCTTTTACATTGGTTTCGGTGCAATGTAGGAATCACAAATTCAAACACAAATGGTCATCACATGGGGCCTGGCTTTGAATTGTAAACCTGAGCTCTCTTCTGGGCCCCTACTACCATCCGCATGTGCAACTTTATGAAGGCAAATTAACCTCTCTGAGTCTGGAAAAAGAGCTTATGAGCCTTGTACCAGATGTGTAAATCTATAAGCAAACAGACTTAAAATTCTTGAGGAGACGGTATCATATAAATGGACTGAAAAACCGCCAATTGCTCATTGCTCAAAAGGAAATGAGCACCATAAAATAAAGTGAAATGAAATGAAATACAGAATAAAAGCTTAGACTTTATTAACTGTCCTTAACGTTAAGGTGTGGCATCAGCAGACATTTTCTGTAGAGTGACAAAGAGAAATATTTTTTGTTTTGCCAGCCATATAGTCTCTGTCACAACTACTCAGTGCTGCCATTGTAGTGCATACATAGCCCTAGACAACACGTAAACAGATGAGCATGGTAGTGTTCCAATAAAACTTTAATGACAAATACAAGCAGAGGGCCAGATCTGGCCTAAAGGCTGTAGTTTGCCAACTCCTGCTCTATGTTAAGACATAATATCTGGGGTCATTCCATTCTGTTAAGCAGTGTGAACACCTCAGTCATTATATTAAAAATAAAACTAAGCAGTATGACTCTAATCTTGACTACGACCTCCAGAATGTGCTGGAAGTAATCAGCAATGTTAATGGACACCTTTGCCTTTTTTTGTGAGCTGGTTTGCTTTGAACTGAAACACAGCTACCATCAGCAGCAGACACAGCCCAGGCTACCGGGATTCTGTGCTCATTGAGTTCGTCATACAGGATCAATGTAAAACAGCAACATAAAAAGGAACTTTTTTCTAAAAATAAAAAGCTCTTTTTACTTATGAGATTACTTACTTTTCTTTGGAATGTTGTTTTTCCTAGATCCATTTCCAAAGTAAAAACTATTGAAACTGTTTTAGATTTTTTTAAAAATTAAAACTATGTATGTGCAAGATACATTAAGTCATTGATCTCAACCAATAAGAGAGATCAAATAAGAATGAAAAGTACCATGATACAAGACCAAGCAAAGCAAGCAAACGTAGAGCCATGGCTTTTCAAGGCAGGAAGAGCTCTTACAATCCATCTGGTGCAGCCCCTGCCCTATTGGATTGCATGATTGCATCCCTGAAAAGGGGAGTTCTCAGTTCTTTGCAGGAGTACTATGTCCCAGGGACCCTAGTCAGTCAGGAAGACGCGGTTCTTGGCAGGGAAACCAGGCACTTCCCAGGCACACGTGCTGTGCTACCAGAGCTGGGACACAGGAGTCACGATGTGTGAATGGCCCAGCCCTGGCAATGCAGAACCCAGGTCAAGGAAAGCAAAACCAGTTCCAGATCACACCACCAGTGGACTTGAGATTGAGAAGACAGACACTCTCAGTCCTGCTTAGGACTGGCCCAGAAACTGCTCGGGAAAGAACATACGGTGGCAGGCCCAACAGCAGGCTGGGGAGGGCAGGCAGGGCTGACAATGAGTGACAGTGACCTGCCGGTATTGGATCAGCCAGTTTAGTCAATTCTTAAGACCCCTTGAGTGGCTGCTTGGTATGGATTAGCAGTTTGCCTTGAGAAGGTTCCTGTTCTGTGGCACCTAAAATATCTAAAATCTCAAATTCCCTGAGTATTACCAACTATGCAGAGACTAGGAAGCAATCATATTTCACACAACTTAAGGTTAAAATGTGCTCTGCCAATAGCATCTTCTGCCCTATCTAGTCTCATTTGCATCGTGCTCTTCTGACTCGCTGTGTGCTTTTGAGCAGGTTATTTAATGTCTCTGTTCTTTAGTCTTCTCACTTTACAGAAATAGGGGGAAAGCAATTTCTACCCACTTCACAGGACTGTTGAGACAATGAACTCATGCCTATAAGGTGCTGCTGTGGGAAGCTACTGTTCTGCTGCCCAAACTTCACCTACTTGTATGAATTATGTGTTTATTTTCTGTATTTCATGACGCTTTGACATTTGGGGGTGGTTCATCCTAGAAAGACCTTCCATCCCAAAGCTAATTCCTAGAGACAGAAAACCAATCAATCTACAGCCCATACCTGCCAGCTGCCTCCTTGATAGAGCTCTCTCAGATTTAGCCGCTATCCCTGTCATGATCTGCATGTCTGTGCACTCCCTCCAAATTCATATGTTGAAATGAAATCCTAACCCCCAACATGATAGGAGGTGTGGCCCTTGGGAGGTGATTAGGTCATGAGAGTGGGGCCCTCATGGATGGGATTAGTGCCCTTATAAAAGAGACCCCAAAGAGATCTCTAGTTCCTTCCACCATGGGAGTATGCAACGCAGAAGGGGGCCCTAACCAGAATCTGACTGTATTGGCAACTCTGATCTCAGACTTCCAGCTTCCAGAACTGTGAGAAATAAATTTTTGTTGTTGACAAGCCACCCAGTCTACTGGATCCTGTTATAGCAGCCAAAATCAACTCAGACAACCCCCCTGCCCTAGTATCACCCCAGGGCCAGCTACTGGGCAACTAGGGGCAGTCCCTACGTCCTGAAATTATTCAAACTAGCCAATCCCACGTATGTCTATCCTTCCTTGCCCCGTCCTACCTGTGAAAACCACAGTAAAGGCTTTTGCCCATGATTTTCCTCAGCCCTCCACTTCCTAACCAGCTCTAGGTCCCTTCCTGGTGTGGCCCTGTGTGGTGTGTCATGACTCCTGTTTCTAGAGATCTATATGAACTTTTTCCCTAGTGATAATCATTTCTGTGTCTGTGTATCTTACCACACCTGATTAAAACAAATCCCAGGTACATTTTAACACACTGCCCTTCTCCAGCATCCGTATCCCCAGTCCCTCTGGTACAATGTATTGGTTATCTATTGCTGCATTACAAGTTACCACGAACTTGGCAGCATAAAACAAACATTGACTATTATAGTTTCTTTGAGTCAGGAGTTTGAGCACAGCTTAGCTGGGTCCTCTGCTTCATGGTCGTCACAAGTTGGCAATTGAGTGGCTGGCCAAGGCTGGGGTATCATCTGAACACTTGACTGGGGAAGGATCTGCTTCCAAGTTCACATGGTTGAGGGCAGGATTCAGTTCCTAGAGGGTGGGTAGACTAACGGCCTCTATTCTTCAATGGCTATTGGCTGGAGGTTGCCCTCAGTTCTTTGCCATATGGGCTCCTCCAACATGGCAGCTCGCTTTCATCAAAGTATGCAAGCTCAGAAGCCAATAGAGTCTGAGAGCAAGGAAGAAGTCACTATCTTATGTAATATAATCACAGAAATGACATACCATCACCTTTGCTGTATTCCACTGGTTAGAAGCAAGTGACTAGACCTAGCCTTAAGTCAAGGGGACAGGAATGCACAAAAGCATAAATATCAGGAGGCAGGGATAGCTGGGAGCCATATTAGAAACTGCCTGCTACAGGGATCATCCATCCTTATTTTTGGCCCGTAAGTTTCGGGTAGGACTCCCCTGATTCAGGAGTGGGGCATGTGATTAGGCCTTAGCCAGTCAGAATGCCACATTTCCCTAGGCTTTGTGATTACCGATTAGTTTCAGGATAGGCACATCACCCTTCAGCATCAGTAAGATTCTGAAAAGGAACCTCTCACCTCCACGGGTTTGAACCTAAGAGGATGCAAAAGTCTAGATCTACTGCCACCATCTTGCTATCACATGAAGTTTGAGGTTGAACCAATATAAAGTAGATGGAGCCAAGAGATAGAAGGTTAGAAAAAGAGGTGGCAAAAGAGACTGTTGGAAAGCTAAATAATTTAATGTGTCTAGAAACATTAATCTCACACTGCTGAGGTCAAAGGATGTATCTACAAACATGTACCTTGCCATCCTCAGCCCTTTTTAAAAGCTGAGCTGACACAAGAGGCCTCTGATTTTTGATGAAAAAAGCACCAAATCTCCTGTTTAACAAATAAAAAAAGCAATGTGCATTCCTTGGCCAAAGTAGACACAGAGTTTAAGACATTTTAATTTCTAAAAATAAAGTCACATACAATCCTCTGAGGTGTTCTCCAGTTAATATTTATGACTGAGGATTTAAAACTAATCAGCCTCCATGAAAAGCCATCTCTCCCCTTTTTTCTTAATGCTTTTTTGACGGAAAGTGTTTCATAGACTGAACTCTCTAATGAGGGAATATTTATATGACATACCAAAGCAGATGTGAGTCTCATTTTATGAAATCCAAACCCAGATGGTCTTTTCTTTCCATTGTCTTAGGTAATTTATATGAAAGCGGAACATGAAAAAAATTCAAATGTAATTTCTTTTCCACCATTTATACCTAATGGCCCTGTAATCACTTTCATGGCCTCAGTTTCTCTGCCGAGTCTCCAGAGGGTCTGTGGATTAGTTCATGTCACAGAGGCGCTCTCCAGCAATTGGAAATGCCCAGCAAGAGTGGAAATGTCTGTTATCATGAAACATGCATTTTCAATTTAGGTTATTCCACCATGTGTCCTCCGTAGAGAGTCCAAAATACTCTCCTAATTTGAATCAGCCCAGAGGGTATAAACTAAAAGAAAGACCCGTGGACGGAAAAAAATAAAATAAAATAAAAGACTGACCCTGAACTCAACTTCTTTAAATGAGTTTTCTTCGGGAACTTTCTGTTTCATTTGGTCATCTATGGGGAAATGGAAAAGACGGTTGAAGGATGAAAGGGAAGAGAATACAAAAGGGCTCCGAGAGGTGTCCAGGAATTTCTTTTTGCTTGAGAATTCCTGGAATATGACGGAGTCAGGGTTGAATTTTTCCACTTGGCTTAGTGACAGTTTCTGCTACCTTCCCAGACATTACCTTGACAACCCATTCAGGCTACGTTCTCGAGAATTCGTTAGCAGGCTCCAAACAGAATAATCACACCCATTTAGTTACCCTCTATTTAAAATTGTATTTGTACATGTTGGCTTCAGACGCTCTAAAGGGCGTTTGGAGCTCCACGGATTGCATGAAATCGGACTGTGTAATGTAGTATATTTTCCAGCACCTCATAAATTGTACCGTATTCATATATTCACAGCGGAGAGATATCTCGGATTCTCTTTGAAATTAAAAATTATTTTCTTCTCATTTCTCCTTGAATCCAATTCTCCACATTCCCAAGCATGTGAGTAATGGAGTGAACAGAAGACAGGGTTCCCCCATCCAATGGTGACCAGATACCTGCAGAGCTTTGGGAGCCTGAACGGATAGAGGCAGGTGCAGAGAGGGAGGTCTGAGCAGCCAAAAGAAAAGTAGTATCAGGGACCTGGACACCTGGGGTCTAGAAATTTCCACAAGCCAAGGAGAGCTGGCATTTGGATGTTTTTTTTCTGAGCACAAAATTCTCTGTGCATTTAACTCGGGGCATTTAGTACTCTTTATTTTCCTCTTTGTGCTTCTAAAATTAAATTTTGAAAAAAAAGAAAAAAGCTTTACCACATTTGCGGGCAGCAGCTAAGAAGCAACAAAAGAGTTTTTAAAAAATTGACACACCATCACATTTCGGGTCCCTCCTAACACGGGGAGCTTTTAGGACAGATGCTGAAAAGATCTGCCTCCTCAACCGTGTGTGGAGGCTCGGGTCAGGCCCTCCGTCATTTCACTTTCTTTTAAGTTGATTTTTTTTCAGGAGATGGGCCTTAAAACGTCTTGTATTTCCCACTCACCAGGTCTGTCCTTCCGACAGCACCTTGATTCCCCAGAGAGCATCCTGTCAGCAAATATCAGTCAGTGGAAGCCAGTCTACCCTGCAGGTCCTGCGACTGCCTCCAACTCCAAGCTTTCCCCGCCTCAGACACTCCTATGAACTCGGAGTCCCAAGGAAAACTGATGTGGATGAAGATCACCAAATCCAAACTGCTGCGCGTACCCAGCGTGTGGCTGCCTTTCCCGCGCGCTCGCGGGGCAACGGCCCGGGTCGCGGGGGCCTCGAGTCCCCGGAAAGCGCACGAGGCAGCCAAGGTCACCGAGTGGACTCTTGCGCTCTGTCACCTCAATGAATTCGAAGCAAAATCTTCAGGTCTTTGGTGCAATGTCCATCCAAGGGGTCAGAAGTCCCTGCGCAACTGCGATTTAACCATGCACAACGAAGAGCCCGCTTTTTCTATGTACTGAGTTGCCACTGCGCGCTACTGTTTCCATCTGGATGTCCCGATGTCACCACGGCGCCACAGCCCACTCACCAGCCCACTGTTAGACAGAAACCTACCTCTCCTAATCAAAGAAGAAACGAGGACGTTTGGTGGTCGAATGATTTATATCTCAGAGGCAGCTTCACATATTTTTAGAGTTATATCAGCGACTAAAACCACACAGTAAATACCTCCAGATTCAGAGAACTCTTAATTTTTTTTTTTTTTTTTTAAAAACACAAACCTTCAAATCTAAGAAACATTTTGGTCACTTCCATAAAACACAATTGATTTTAAGAACTAAATTACCACAAAGAGAGCCTTAATTGGTACCACCCCTCCCCCTAAACGGAAATGGGTCTGACTTTTCAGATGTTATGAACAGAAAGGTATATTATTTGATGATTTTCTATGCAAATAATGTCTCGTCTATTTCAGCAGCCTACCATTCCCTTAGCAAAGGCATTTGGGGAGTGAAACCATATTTTCCCCATTAGAAATTTTGTTTTAAATGAAGCCTCGCCCATAAAACAGAAGATAAGCATCTAATTTGAGAACCCTGGGAGTTTCAAGTTAGAATTTTGATCATACAAGCTTACTGCCATCTCTGGCTGAAACTGTCTGCCTATCCGCACACAAAAGCACACTGCTCTCTGCTTGTCATGTTTTTAACTTGAATCTCTGCTATTAAAAAAATGGCATTGTTGGGCCCTTGAAAAGCTTCAACTGTCAGTAGGAAATATAATAACCTTTCCTGCATAGAGGCCAGGTGTCCTGTAGTAACAAGCCTGGTGAAAGAGGGGAGAGTTGTCTCTAGCAGCTATGCATTGGTGGTCTTGCTGGGCTGCAGTCAGATGCTGAAAACTCTGGGCTGAGGGACGGCTAGGCAAACCACACTGTCGCACACAATGGAGCCGTGCTTTGGGCGGGGGGGGGGGGGGGGGGGGGGGGAGGGTTACTGCTGGGAGCCTTGGGAAATACAATAAGCTTGATCTCTCATGTAGGAAAATCCATGGTGTTTCATAGCTTCATAAAATGGCGTGCCTTTGTCTCTGTATATAAAGTCCCCAGTAAATTCTTACATTACCACCATTATAAAGCACAGCAACGGAAACGCTAAGCTGTGCTATGTGAACCCCAATGGCAAAGGTTAGGAGGAACCAAAATTCATAATGACTTCCAAGAAAATACCACTAGGGTGTAATTTAAGCAGGCTTTGTGGCCATAACTTTCAGCGCAACGCAGAACGTGCTTTCGTGACATACACCCCCCCACCATAATGGTAACGCTTCCCAAAGAAAATCGACAAGAATAAAAAAGATGAAAGGTCAGGAGGGAAATGAGGAGTGGAATCATGGCGACAACTGGCTCTGAGCGCGAGTCCAGAGGTGACCACATGTTGCTCGATACGATTCTGTGATAGTGTGGAAGGGGCTGCTCTGCCTTCTGCAAAGACCCCGCTTTCTGCAGAACTGTAATTTCAGTGGATACCTCGAGCCTGTGATTTGAGGCTGAGACGGGCATTTCCACTGAATCCTCATGGCTTTCGCTCACACAGTGGACATTTATCTTCATAGGGAGCCCTGCTTGTCACTCAGACTTAGGTGAAAGTGGTCATCTGGATTTTCCCCAGAAACTGTCTTCAATTCCTGAGCGTGTATTAACTTCACTGTGTGGTGGGGATCTTTAGGGAGGAAGGGAGCACAAACTCTAAGGATACCGGCATGAGAAACTCATGGAGAAAATCCTCTGCTACCCACTAATTTGGGTCGTGCGGTGTTATGATTATTTAACTACCCAACCTAATATAGGATTAGCCTAAATGCATCAATTTTCTGTGAAGTGAAAGACTATAATGTATACTTAATATGCAATTAACAATTCAATAAATTCCACAAACTTAGAAAACGCATTTTATTTGACAGTCTATAAACTTTGTCTATAAAAGGGCAAATCATAAATATTTTAGGCTTTGAAGGCCATATGATCTGTCTCACCCACTTAACTCTGCTGTTGTACAATAGGGAAGCAAATGGCATGGCTGTGTTCCAATAAAACTTTACTTACACCAACAGGCAGTGAGCTGAATTTCGTCAGTGGGCCATGGTTTGCAGACACTAGGTCTAGAACAGCCCTGCCCAACAGAAATATAACACTACATAGGTACTGTTAAATTTTTAGTAGCTACCTTTAGAAACATTAAAAAGAAATGGGTAGGGCTTCCCTGGTGGCGCAGTGGTTAAGAATCCACCTGCCAATGCAGGGGACATGGGTTCGAGCCCTGGTCCGGGAAGATCCCACATGCCACAGAGCCACTAAGCCCGTGCACCACAACTACTGAGCCTGCGCTCTAGAGCCCGCGAACCACAACGACTGAAGCCTGCATGCCTAGAGCCCGTGCTCCGTAACAAGAGAAGCCACCACAATGAGAAGCCCGCGCACCACAACAAAGAGTAGCCCCCGCTCGCCACAAGTAGAGGAAGCCCGTGCACAGCAACAAAGACCCAAGGCAGCCAAAAATAAACAAATAAATTAATTAATTAAAAAAAACAACAACAGCTGTCACTTGAAAACCTTGTAAAAAAAAAAAAAAGAAATGGGTAAAATTAATTTCAATAATATATTTTATTTACCCCATTATATCAAAAATATTATAACAATACTTGTCAGAGTGGCTATCATCAAAAAGGACACAAACAACAAGTGGTGGCGAGGATGCGGAGAAAAGGGAACCCTCGTAAACTGTTGGTGGGAACATAAATTGGCGCAGCCACTGTGGAAAACAGTATGGAGGTTCCTCAAAAAACTAAAAAAACAGAGCTACCATAACACCCAGCAATTCCACTCCTGGGTATATATCTGAAAAAAACAAACACTAATTTGGAAAGATACATGCACCCCAATGTTCATAGAATTATTTACAATAGCCAAGATATGGAAGCAACCTAAGTGCAACAGATTAATAGAGAAAGAAGATGTGATATATATATGTATATACATATATATATATATACATATATATATATATACACACAATGGAGTACTACTCAACCATAAAAAAGAATGAAATTTTGCCATTTGCAGCAACATGGATGGACTTGAAGGGTATTATGCTAAGTGAAATAAGTCAGAGAAAGACAAATACTGTATGATATCACTTATATGTACAATCTAAAAAATACAAACTAGTGAATGAGAAGCAGACTCACAGATATAGAGAACAGACTAGTGGTTACCAGTGGGGAGAGGGAAGGGGGGAGGGGCAATATAGAAAAAGGTACAAACTATTATGTAAAAAATAAGCTACAAGGATATATTGTACAACATGAGGAAGATAGCCAATATTTAAAAATAACTATAAATGGAATATAACCTTTAAAAATTGTCAATCACTATACCGTACATCTGCAATTTACATAGTACTGTACATCAACTATACTTCAATAAAAAAATTATCAAAAAATATTATCACAAATGTAGTCAATACAGAAATTATTAATGAGATGTTTTACATTCTGGATTTTATTGTCTTCGGAATCCAGTGTGTATTTTACCAACACAGCACATTTCAATGCAGACTAGTCACATGTCAAGGGCTCAAGAGCCATAAGCACCAGGGGCTCCTGTTTTGGACAGGACAAATTGAGAAGCTCTGTCACAACTGTAACCAGGTTCTCTAATATTAAGATTTTGCCCTCCACAACTGCTGACTGATGAAATTAGAATGACTGGTGTGAAGTACTGCAAGGGATCCTTCTCCGGAACTAGCAGTTAGAACTCACGGCAGAGAAAAGGCACTGGGTTTCCATATCCTAAGCTCAGGGGACCAGCAATTGCTGGCAGCCACCTCTCCCCCCACCCCCCCCCCGCCAGAGGATGCACTGAGACGGGCCCTGTCAGCACAACAAGCCCCACCTCAGATGTCAAAGAGGCCATGATGAGGGATGCAGGTTTAAAGATAAGATGCACTCCCCTCCAGGAAGCAGCAGAGCTCCTAGACCCAATTCCTTCCCAAACAAGAGGAGAGAGCTCCCTGAAAACCCTCTCTCAATCACCTGCAGAAGAGCATCCCATTTCATGGCAGAACACTTCCTGAGCTACTGCACCTGCAGCCCTGCCCCACTGCTCAGACGTGGAAAGAGGAGCCCTGGGGAGAGGTGGAATATTCAAGTGAACAGAGGGGAAGGGGCAGCTCCTGATGGGTTTGGAAGACACATCCCACCTGTGCCTGGCAGCCCAGAGCTGGTGCTGCTGGAAATTGGTTGGCATTGGATTTCAGGTGTACCCAGAGGAAAGGGCAAAGAAGTGTGCCTGTCAGAGGGCCAGATGCCTGTGGAGCTGCAGGATGGAGTCAGAAAGTGCTGGGTCTTAATTCCACTGCTCTGGGCATATAGCCAGAAGAAAACATAATTCGAAAGGATGCATGCACCCCGATGTTCATTGCAGCACTATTTATTCAATACAATCGCCAGGACATGGAAGCAACCTAAATGTCCATCAACAGTGGAACGGATAAAGAAGATTTCATATATACGATGGAATATTACTCAGCCGTAAAAAGGAATGAAATAGTGCAATTGCAGAGATGTGGATGGGCCTAGAGATTGTCATACAGAGCGAAGTAAGGTCAGAAAGAGAAAAACAAATATCATATAATATCGCTTAAATGTGGAATCTAGAAAAAATGGTACAGATGAACTTATTGGCAAAGCAGAAATAGAGTCACAGATGTAGAGAACTTACAGTGGGCTTCCCTGGTGGCGCAGCAGTTAAGACTCTGCCTGCCAACGCAGGGCACACGGGTTTGAACCCTGGTCCGGGAAGATCGTACATGCCGCGATCAACTAAGCCCGTGCACCACAACTACTGAGCCTGTGCTCTAGAGCCCCGCAAGCCACAACTACTGAGGCCCGTGCACCTAGAGCCCGTGCTCCGCAACAACAGAAGACACCATGATGAGACGCCCACACACTGCAACGAAGAGTAGACCCCACTCGCCGCAACTAGAGAAAGCCTGCGCGCAGCAACGAACACCCAACGCAGCCAAAAAATAAATAAAATAAATAATAAAAATTATTTAAAAAACATTTTTAATGGGGAGAAGACCTAAATAGACATTAAAAAAAAAAAAAAGGACTTACAGTTACCAAGGGGGTAAGTGGGGGTGGGACGAATTGGAAGATTGGGATTGACATATATACACGTATAAATAGATAACTAATGAGAACCAACTGTATAGCACAGAGAACTCTACTCAATGATCTGTGGTGACCTAAATGGGAAGGAATTAGAGTGGCTATATGACACGTATAGGTGATTCACTTTGCTGTACACCTGAAACACAACATTGTAAAGCAACTATGCTCCAATAATAATTTAAAAAAAAAATAGTGCTGGGTCTTGCAAAGTAGCTGCCTGCAGAGATGGCTAGAGCCACAGCCGTAGCCTTGGGCTTCAGGAAAAGGGAGCTGTGAATGGCCTTGGGCAGTGCTGCCTTAAAATGCACAGGACTGTATCCCCAACACAAGACTGTTGAAGTAAGTGCCAGTGACCAAAGTCATGAAATTGGATGTAGCTGCACGTTAGGAGAGCCCCCTTCCAGGGGGAAGCAGTACGCTGGTGAGCACTTATTACAAGGTGCAAGGTCATTTGATCTGCAGCCTATGGGTCGAGACTCTTCAGGGACGTGGTCAGTAGGATTTTCACTCAATGGACGCAGGATATTAGAGACCTGTTATAATTATCGAGGCCTAAACCATTATGGAGAAATTTTTCCATATAAACGAAAGCCGTGGCCTCACAGACGAGACAATTTCAGATTGAATTACTGTTGAGAAGAAGAGAAGGAGCCCCTGTCACCAAGGAGCTGGCAGCCACTCCCAGCAGGCTTGGTGTTCTCCTGCTGAACGTGAACACTTCCACAGAACAGCTGCATCAGTCAAGGTCACCCTGTGACCGGGATGGATTAAGACAAAAACAAGAGTCCTCTGCAGTCATGTCTGAACACAGACAAAACACCAACACCGCCCAAGCCACAGATGACAAAATTTCCCCCTCTCCTGGCTCATATAAATGACTGCTGCTTCTTCATCAATTACAGCTTTGGCCTTGTCCTCCTCTTCCCTCCTCCTAAATGAGGTTTATCGCGTTACCCAGTCCCAGAAGGACCCCTGCTTCCCGAGATTGTGCCATCCAGAGCGAAGTCCCGCGTCCTTACACCCTCCCCAGAGTCACCTCCCTTGAGTTCAAATCCCGTAGTAAGCGTGTCAGGGATCCCCAAGATCACTCCCAAGTTCGGTGATACACTAGGAAGACTCACAGGACCCAGCATATAGTGCTACTCATGGCCGAGATGGAGTACAGTGAAAAGATACAAAGCGAAAATCAGCCAAGGGAAAAGGTGCATGAGCCAAGTACCAGAGGAAACCAGGCTCCAGCTTCCAGAGTCCTCTCCCGGTGGCTCGCACAGGACATGCTTAATTCCTCCAGGATCGATCAAGCTGTGACTATGCCTGTGAAATGCCATCACCGGGGAACCTCATCAGAGATTCAGTTGCCCATGTTTTTACTGGGGGCTGATTACACAGGCACTTCCCGCCTAGCGTGTACCAACATTCCAGACTCCCAGGAGAAAAACAGGGCTCAGCATCACCTCACTGCCTGCACAGACAACTGAAGCACAGCGAGCCACTCCTGTCAGTTTGGAAATGGTGGGAACATTCCCGAAGTCCAGATTCCCAGATGAAGGCCAAGGGCCAGGCTTGCAAACAGGCCTTTGAAAGAATAGCCGCCTCATGCCTGCTTCGTTACCTGTTTCCTGCACGAGTCTTTTCTCTGACTCAGATGTCCCGCTTGGCCCCCAGGTGTGCATTCTTGCTCTCTGTGAGCAAGGAACCTAATTTGTTCACCTCCAACTCTCTTCCTAGGGGTCTGTGGCTGGAGGCCATTGACACTGCCCAGTGACGGTTTGCAAGGATTTTCAAGGGGAACCCTGAAATCAGCCCTCGTCTGTCCAGTGTTACCCCTAGAAGCCCCTCCAGGAGGTAGGCTGCAAGTCTGACCAGTCAGCAAGACCATGGAGGGCAGGCAGCACGACGCTAAGGAAGTAAAGCAAGACGAGCCCACCCCGCGGCTGCAAATATGCCTCCCAAGCACTCACTCACCCTGCGTGTATATGATGAGTACCTACTGCACACAGCCCACCCCCCAGGGACTGGGGGAGGTCAGGCCTTCTCCCTGCAGCGAGGGAAACGAGGCATCGCTACCTAAGAGGCTAAAGGATTTAAATGACAGTATCCAAAATAGACGTGGCAATGACTCAATTATTGCACCTAGAGTAGGGGGCACAGGGGAGGTGGGTAACCAGTACTGAGCTGTATGCCTAGTATATATTCTCTGTCTTGATGCTCATAGCAATTTCCCAAGGTAGACCTTGTGTCCGATTCATTCTGGGTAACTGGGTGTCAGGAAGGAGAAATCACTTGCCCAAGATCCAACAGTATGTGGCAGAGCTAAAATTCGAACCCAGGGTTAACTGGCTGGCAATCCCTTGCTCTGGGAGTTTTCATCGGCTCTTAGATTATGTGGCTCCCATCATCACCCCACATCACACAAGAAGTATGGTGATGGGGGCAAAGGCGTGAAGGGGGACAAAAAGCCAGATACCTGTGGAACAAAGTCCCAGGCAGGGTGCTTGGCTTTAAAACTGTGGGTAATCATTATTAGTCAAATCCATTTCACCCGCCTTCACTAATCAAGGTCGTTTTAAGACTTGCACGTCCTCCAAGCTGCAAGTAGCCTAAACAAAAGATGTTTGCCTGAATTATTTTCCAGGAACTTGGAGTCACCTGTGTCTACTTTGACCCAAGCTGCTTAAGACTGGATAGGACCACCGACCCTCCAACTGGGCACGTGCGAGTGTCCATACCTTGATATCAGAGGGCTGAAAACTCCACCCTTAAATCATGCTAAGCACCTCCATTTTTTAACGTGCAGAGGCCTGTGGCTTAGACACGCCTGCGCAGAATGACAATTACTCCACCTATTTCCTAATCACCCTTCCCCACACTCCCCCGCCCCCTCAGACCGCCCTGCTTCTTTATTCATTATCCCATAAATATCCCTCGCCCCTCGAGTTCAGGGTAAACCCTCTCTTTGCTGCAAACCTCAGCGTCTCGGCGTTTTGGCTTGCTGCGCGGCAAGCAAAATGAATGTGGTTTGGTAGCAGTTTCAAGCAAGGGAAACTCAACTCTGCGGATCTTAAAGTGAAGAGGAATTTATTTAGAAGTTGAAAGCGCAGCTGATAGGCTCAGTGGGACAGCCGTAGAAATGGGCCCAGAAAACCTAGGGCCAGGGGGTTAGGGAACAAGAGAGGCCTGGTAACAGAGCCAAGCCTGGTACTTACACCCTGTTCTTTCCCATAACCCTCGTTGTATGCTCATTCTTTTGTCAGTGAAGGCCCCTCAGCTCAGGAAGCAGGGCTCTAGGGACTCTGCAGGCAACAGACTGCAGTCCCTACCCTTGAGGGCATTACAAACTAACAGGGGAGCAATAATCAGGTAAAAATGCTAATGAAAGTAGCAAAAAGGGAGCAATTAGCCCCAGGAGGCGGGGCACAGGAAAGCTTTATAGGAGTGTCTCTATTGCCTGAGAAATGGTTCTATTTCCTCACCTTTTTGTGTCTCAGTTCCCAAACCAGATTGGAAGCTATTCAAACATAGGGAGTGTAACTTCTTACCACTTCACAGCAAAGAACCCTTAGCAGGGTGTGGGAATGTGAGCTGGCATCTAGGGCAGACATACTAAATTTGGTTATAGCCCTCTCTCCCTGGGCAAGGGTGCATCTCAGCAACCTTCCCAACGCAGTTACAGCCATCAACTGCATTTGATCCAAAAGTGTATTCTTCATGGCTACTTTAGGCACAGTGCAGAAAAAATAATTTTGCTTTGAATCACTGGCGTTTCATCCACTGTTTTTTTAATTGCCCAATTAATAAAACACAAAATACCTCTCTTCAAGTTAACTCTTTTCATTGACAGTACTAATCTCTTTCAGTAGTTCATCTCAATATGGTGGAATTGTTTTATCTACACCCAGAAACTAGGGACTTTGAGTGTAGCTCGTAAGATGATTTAATTTTCCACTTCCATCACGTAAATCACAATGTCTCATTTTAGATTCTTTAAGTTTGCATGAAAAATTCCAAAGTTCTGGTTCTGGAAACCAGATACTTTGTGCCGTTTCATGGAGTATTATTTCCACTGTTGCGAAAGTTGATACCCTTGCAATTAAGTTGGTGAGAAGTGTGATTCTTGACAGGGATAGTTATGTCAGCTCCTCCCAAGTAGGAGGGGGACAGAATCACTGGGTGGGGCTTTCAGCTGGTACATATGTCCCCAGAAAGTTCCAATTTCCCTGCTTCCAATGGGGTCCCTTGCCCGAGTAAATTCTTTATAAATTCTTTATGGTATATGGCTATTCCCCCAAAGAAAGGTGGGAGCCCTTGGTTTAGGGAGAGAGGCCAGCTTACAGCTTAGACCGAATACCCAGGTGTGCAAACCTTGATGGCGTGCCTGCAACAAGGTCCAGTTCATGACCTTACCTGCAGCAGGATCTCTGATGGATGGTGAAAAGAAAACATGACCTCCCTCTAGCTGCACTGACGTACAGGCAAAATCCTTACATTTTAAAATAGTCTCCACGTAGCCCATCCTTCTGTTCTGGCAACATCAACCTGGCTTGGCCACCATAAAATCTTTTTTTTTTTTTTTTTTTTGATTTGAAAAATAAGGGATTTTTTTTTTTTAACATCTTTATTGGAGTATAATTGCTTTACAATGGTGTGTTAGTTTCTGCTGTATAACAAAGTGAATCAGCTATACCGTAAAATCTTTTAATTTCAGTTTTCTTGATGAGGGTAGGGGGATCCCCAAGCATTTCGGTAGCTTATTTACCAACACCCTTGAAAGTCAATACTCCCTTTAGGGAATAAAATATAGAACAGAATATTTGCCATGCTTGTCATCTTTCATTTTTATTTTGATTTCCTTTTGGGTACTTTATATGAATTGTTCTCCTTTTCAGTATTCATCATGGACTCAGCCTTCCACAGACTCACATTTTTGGTAAAGTATTTCATACCCACCTTGTTTTACCCTCCAGCAAAATATAAAATCCAATACTCACAAAAAGCTCTTTTATTGGAAAGCAGAATTAAGAGCCCAAATCTGGGCAGTCAGGGTGCATAGTAAGGACTTCTACATATGTACTAGCAGTTTGTTTCCAGGTCACTGTAGTAATAGAGCTAGAATGATTTTTCTATTTAAGGTCATGACTTCACATGGTTATTTCTATTATAATGGTAATACTAACAAATCCCTTTTAAAGCTTTTGCTTGCATCTAAGTGTTTAATCCTTATATTCTGTACAACGTAACTTACACTTTTAACTCCTTTCCCAAGTTGTAATCATATCCCTTCTCTCTCGAATTCTCCACATGTCTTTTTGACCATTATTTTGTAATCACTTTTGGCCTGTATATGTCTATTGGGAATTATAATATCTACCTCACTGGGTTGTTTTGAACACTCAATGAGATAAATGAAACTTTTTTTGTAAATTGTCTTTTTCTGATTAGCATACTAATGTACACCAATAAAATAGCTTTCACAAAAGTAAAACTGGGAAAAAGACATATTTCTAATTGAAGTGGAATAGTTTTGAATCTACTCACAGCTAGTCCCAGATATGTAATCACTTTTCTGTTTTTATGTATGTACCAAGCCTTAAACACATAATGAAATAAGAAACCTGAACTGTTGAAATATACTTCAATAACATGTTTTAAAAGCAAGCTCTGTGTCCTTGTGACAAAATAAACTCTGAAGTCATTTTAAGTTTTAACCATCTATGCTTCTAGGGTTGTATTTTTCTTAAGAAGTATTTCTATACTTGAGGATATTTTCATAAGGAGACCACAGGAAAGCGAGGAGCAAAGGATCAAAGCCTAGGAAATCAAGGGGACTTCTCAGAAGGAAAAGTGGAGAGGCCTTGTCTATGTGCACAGATAGCAATGAGACAACACATCAATGTTTCCTTTAGCCTGGACTTTATTTGAAAATATTTTTAACGCTACATTTTAAAAAGATATGGAGAAAACTACTAGAGCTAATCAATGAATTTGGTAAAGTAGCAGGATACAAAATTAATGCACAGAAATCTCTTGCATTCCTATACACTAATGATGAAAAATCTGAAAGAGAAATTATGGAAACACTCCCATTTACCATTGCAACAAAAAGAATAAAATACCTAGGAATAAACCTACCTAAGGAGACAAAAGACCTGTATGCAGAAAACTATAAGACACTGATGAAAGAAATTAAAGATGATACAAACAGATGGAGAGATATACCATGTTCTTGGATTGGAAGAATCAACATTGCGAAAATGACTCTACTACCCCAAAGCAATCTACAGATTCACTGCAATCCCTATCAAACTACCAATGGCATTTTTCACAGAACTAGAACAAAAAATTTCACCATTTGTATGGAAACACAAAAGACCCCGAATAGCCAAAGCAATCTTGAGAAAGAAAAATGGAGCTGGAGGAATCAGACTCCCTGACTTCAGACTATACTACAAAGCTAC
This sequence comes from Eschrichtius robustus, assembly GCF_028021215.1. Lineage (NCBI taxonomy): Eukaryota > Metazoa > Chordata > Mammalia > Artiodactyla > Eschrichtiidae > Eschrichtius > Eschrichtius robustus. The sequence continues at coordinate 8,463,119 of NC_090845.1, read as the reverse complement.
AGTAATCAAGACAGTATGGTACTGGCACAAAAACAGAAACAGATCAATGGAACAGGATAGAAAGCCCAGAGATAAACCCACACACGTATGGTCACCTTATTTTTGATAAAGGAGGCAAGAATATACAATGGAGAAAAGACAGCCTCTTCAATAAGTGGTGCTGGGGAAACTGGACAGCTACATGTAAAAGAATGAAATTAGAACACTCCCTAACACCATACACAAAAATAAACTCAAAATGGATTAAAGACCTAAATGTAAGGCCAGACACTATAAAACTCTTAGAGGAAAACATAGGCAGAACACTCTATGACATAAATCACAGCAAGATCCTTTTTGACCCACCTCCTAGAGAAATGGAAATATAAATAAAAATAAACAAATGGGACCGAATGAAACTTAAAAGCTTTTGCACAGCAAAGGAAACCATAAACAAGACGAAAAGACAACCCTCAGAACGGGAGAAAATATTTGCAAACGAAGCAACTGACAAAGGATTAATCTCCAAAATATACAAGCAGCTCATGCAGCTCAATATCAGAAAAACAAGCAACCCAATCCAAAACTGGGCAGAAGATCAAAATAGACATTTCTCCAAAGAAGACATACACATGGTTAAAAAGCACATGAAAAGATGCTCAACATCACTAATTATTAGAGAAATGCAAATCAAAACTATAATGAGGTATCACCTCACACCAGTCAGAGTGGCCATCATCAAAAAATCTAAACAATAAATGCTGGAGAGGGTGTGGAGAAAAGGGAACCCTCTTGCACTGTTGGTGGGAATGTAAATTGATACAGCCACTATGGAGAACAGTATGGAGGTTCCTTAAAAAACTAAAAACAGGGGCTTCCCTGGTGGCGCAGTGGTTGAGAGTCCGCCTGCCAATGCAGGGGACACGGGTTCAAGCCCTGGTCTGGGAAGATCCCACATGCCACGGAGCAGCTAGGCCCGTGAGCCACAATTACTGAGCCTGCGCGTCTGGAGCCTGTGCTCCGCAACAAGAGAGGCCGCAATAGTGAGAGGCTCGCGCACCGCGATGAAGAGTGGCCCCCGCTCGCCGCAACTAGAGAAAGCCCTCGCACAGAAATGAAGACCCAACGCAGTCAAAAATAAATAAATAAATATTAAAAAAAACAAACTAAAAACAGAACTACCATATGACCCAGCAATCCCACTACTGGGCATATACCCTGAGAAAACCATAATTCAAAAAGAGTTATGTACCACAATGTGCATTGCAGCTCTATTTACAATAGCCAGGGCGTGGAAGCAACCTAAGTGTCCATCGACAGATGAATGGATAAAGAAGATGTGGCACATATATACAATGGAATATTACTCAGCCATAAAAAGAAACGAAATGGAGTTATTTGTAGTGAGGTGGATGGACCTAGAGTCTGTCATACAGAGTGAAGTAAGTCAGAAAGAGAAAAACAAATACCATATGCTAACACATATATATGGAACCTAAAAAAAAAAAATTGGTTCTGAAGAACCTAGGGGCAGGACTGGAATAAAGATGCAGACGTAGAGAATGGACTTGAGGACACGGGGAGTGGGAAGGGTAAGCTGGGACAAAGTGAGAGAGTGGCATGGACTTATATATATTACCAAATGTAAAATAGATAGCTAGTGGGAAGCAGCCACATAGCACAGGGAGATCAGCTCGGTGCTTTGTGACCACCTAGAGGGGTGGGATAGGGAGGGTGGGAGGGAGGCTCAAGAGGGAGGAGATATGGGGTATATGTATATGTGTAGCTGATTCACTTTGTTATACAGCAGAAACTAACACACCATTGTAAAGCAATTATACTCCAATAAAGATGTTAAAAAAAAAAAAAAGATCTGGAATCAATGTAATACACCATGTTACAGAATGAAAAAAAATCACATTATCATCTCAATTGATGCAGAATGAGCATTTGAAAAAATTCACACTTTTATGATCAAAATACTAAAAAAGAAAAAAACTAGGAATGGAAGGAAAAATTTCAACATAATAAAGGCCGTATATTAAAAACTCACAGCCAACGTTATAGACAATGGCGAAAGGTGGGAAAGATTTCCTCTAAGGTCAGAAACAAGGTAAGGATGCCCACTTTTTCCACTTCAATTCTATTCATAGTACTGAAACTTCTAGCCAAAGCAATTAGGCAAGAAAAAGAAACACAGGACACCCAAGTTGAAAAGGAAGAACATCACCTCTGTCCACATATGACATGATCTTATATATGGAAAACCCTAAACATTCCCCCCAAAATCGTTTAGACTACTAAACAAATTCAGCAAAGTTGTCCAACATGAGATCAGCATGCAAAAATGAGTTTTTTCTATACACAATGAACAATCCAAAGAGGAAATTGAAAAAATAATTCCGTTTATAATACCAAAAAGAATTAAATACTTAGGATTAAACTTAAGCAAGAAGGTTAAAGACTTATACTGAAAACTATAGAACAATGAAGAAATTAAATAACACACAAATAAAGGTATCCTGTGTTCATGGATTGGAAGACTTAATATTGTTAAGAGGTCCATACTACCCCCATAGATATATACAGATTCAATGCAATCCCTATCAAAATCCCACCAATTTTTTTGTAGCAATTACAAAATTTCCTTTGTAGAAAGGAAAATCTATTCTAAAATTAATATAAAATCTCAAGGGACCTCAACGGACAAAACAATCTTCAAAAAGAACAAATTTGCAAGTCCCACACCTCCTGATTTCAAAATTTATTAAAATTACAGTCATCAAAAGTGTGGCACTGGCATAAAGACAAACATATATACTAATGGATAGAACAGACAGCCCAGAAATAAACCCTTCAATATACTGCCAAATGAATTTCAAAGAGTGCCAAGGCCATTCAATGTGGAAAGGACAGGTTTTTCAACAAATGGTGTTAGAAAAACTGGATATCCATATGCAAGAGAATGAAGTTGAACCCTTATCTTACATCATATACAAAAGTTATTTCAGAATGGATCAGAGACTTAAATATAAGAGCTAAAACCATAAAGCTCTTGGAAGAAAACATGGGAGGAAAGCTTCATGACTTTAGATTTGGAAATCATTTCTTGGATATGACACCAAAAAAGGAAAATAAATTTGACTACATCAAAATTCAAAACTGTGCAAAGGACACTATCACAGTGAAAAGGCAACCCAGGGGAGAGAATATTTGAAAATCATTTATCTGATAAAGTGTTAATATCCAGAATATATGAAGAACTCCTACAACTCAACAACGAAAAACCCAATTTAAAAAATGAGCAAAGGAATTGAGCAGACATTTCTGCAAAGATATATAAATGGCCAATAACCACATGCAATGACGCTCAACATCACTAAGCATTAAGGGAAAGCAAATGAAAACCACGATGAGATACCACGTCACGCCCATTAGGATGGCTATTATCAAAAAACAGAAAGTAACTGTTGGCAGGCACATGGAGAAACCCTCATGCACTGCTGGTGGGAAAGTGAAATGGTGCAGCTGCTGTGGAAAGCAGTGTGGCAGTTCCTCAAAAAATTTAAAAATAGAATTACCACATGTTCCATCAAGTCCACTTCCAGATATATATTGAAAAGAATCGAAAGCAAGTGCTTGGATATTTGCACACCCATGTTCACAGCAGCATTATTCACAACAGCTAGAAGGTGGAAGCAACTGAAGTGTCCAACAACGGAGGTACGGATAAACAAAATGTGGTCTATATACTCAATGGAATATTATTCAGCCTTAAAAAGGAAGTTCTGACACAGGCTACAACATGGATGAACCTTGAAGGCATTATGTTAAGTGAAATAAGCCAGTCACAAAAGGACAAATACCGTATGATTCCACATGATTCCGTATGTTTTCTATTTTCTACCTACATAAAAAAAAAAGATGGAATTAAAGAACTCTACCATTTGAGATGCTCTTGAAATATTAACCAATATGAAAAACAATTAAATATAGTGTCCCTATTTCACACACATCTCAACCCAATAAAGAAATACACACATCTTCAAGAGGCCAAATTCATTCTGGATATATCTGGAGAACTATTTGACCAGGATTTCTTAAGCTGAGGTTCAGGTAGGCCTTAAAACTCCTGCAATTTGATGCACATATGAAGTGTATAGATGTGATTTTTTTCCTGGAGTCCATGGTTTAATTCAGATTTTCAAAGGACTAGGACACCCTAACATTTGAGGATGCTTGAAAACATTGTGACCTTTAGCTTGGACTCAAAGATCATGCTGATGGAGATGAGGAATCAGGTGAGCTGGAGAAGATGAAAGCAGACCCAGGGCAGGACAAGCTACCGTAGTATCTCCCAGTTCCCGTACTACTATTCAGTCCTGTTCTCAAACTTCTGCTGCATATGGAAATGCAAGCACACAACCCTGCCTTCATATTGAACCCGTAGGTATGTGATGACGGTGACATTCACTGGGAAAAGACCTCTGTTGCTTTAGTCTTTATTTCATTTGCCTGATTATAATTCGTTTTAGCTTATTCTTTAGTGGTTATGGGTGGACTTTTTCCCACTGCTGCTGGATAAAAAGAAAGCCTAAAACTCTTGTCGTGAAAACTTCTCGATATTACTTTGGGAGCCTTTAGTAATGGTTTTCAAACTGTCTTCTGATAAGATTGTGAGAAGGTGCTTCAGGAGTACACAGGGAGGGAAGTGGGGGGGCCAAGCTGGGTCTCCAGACTCCCAACCCAGGTTCAAACAAAGCAGTTTTGTTTGTATCTGTCTAACACACACACAGACACATTTCACTGGAAGATATTATGAACACTTCTGAATTATACAAACTCCATCAAGTGTCAAGTTTCTATCGAACTCCAAGTATCAAGTTTGTATCAGTCAGTAGAGACTAGATTATACTACAGTAACAAACAGCTCCCAAGTCTTAGTGCTTCACTCAACAAAAACCTCATTCTTTCTTGTATTATATGTATTACAGCAGTTTGCACAGGTTTATGCTCAGTGCAATCACTTGGGGAGCAAGGTTAATGGAAACTCCATCTGGATATTCTCCCATAATAAACAAGCTAGGCAGAGGGTAAATGCTAAGTTACATACCGACTCTTAAAGCATCTCCTCCCATTTTTTTTTTTTTTAAACCAATCCAAGTCATCTGGTCATGCTTACCTTCAGAACAATCAGAGGGCTGACATCCTATGGCATGCCAGGAAAGACAAGACAATTAGAGTATTTGTGACAGCACTAAAAATCTCTATATTGTTTGTATTACTTAAGCTACAATCAAGTAAGAAGTGTTTTATAAAATGATTAATAGTTTCAAGTTCTGTTTGGGATTATCTAATCTTAGAGGAGGAAAGTGTGTGCCAGGAATTTTCCCACAAAATGTTATTCTGTTTTTTTTTTATTTTTGGAAGAATAAAGGTTAAGAAGTCAAACTAATCATATTTATGATTCAGGCAGTGACTATGTATTGGGATCAAGTGTATTCCATACCAATGGTAACTTTGGTACCAGTTGGTATTGCTCTAATTTAGGGAGACAAATTCAGCAAGTCATAGCAGTCTTCTGACTAGGTACCAGTTGGTATAACCTAGTCAGAAGACTGCTGTGACTTGCTGAATTTGTCTCCCTAAATTAGATAAAGCAGCTGAGCCACAGTAAATAGACTCACCCTTCCGCCCCGACTCCTCTGACTGGGCCTGAGGAGAAAGTAAACCAGTGAGAGGACAGAATCTGGAGCTCTGGAAGGGAAGGGCCAGTGAAGAACCACCCCACCTTTCCTATCATTGACAAGAGTGGGGGTAGGGCACGGAGAGCAGGCTAAGGCCTAAAGCTGAGGCCACTGGAATCGAGGTGTTCCAGCCACCATGTTCACATTTCCCGGAGACTCAATTCTCCTTCTCTCCTTTTCTCACACAGGAAAGATGAGGACAGACTCTCAGGACCCAAACATGGCACATGAGGGGATTAATACCACACCAGTGCATCCTCAAGGAAAGAGCAAATCGTCCATCAAGGAACACTGTCATGAAGCCAAAGTAGGCGCCAAGTATATAGTAGGCTTCTTCCCCACGTCCACCTCCCTTTTAAGTGCTTTGTGTACCACAGCATAATTTGGCGGAAACATGCTATTTTGGTTGGTCTTTGAGTACTGAAATAGGCCAACTTTAAATTACTCAAACTACTACAAAAATATGATGCAAAATATCCAGTATTCATTCAACATATATCCACTGAGCAGGCACTTGTGCTTAAACATGGTGGATTAAGCACAAGTGCCTGCTCAGTGGATATATGTTGAATGAATACTGGATATTTTGCAGTTCTGATAAGACAGCTCCCTACCTGTGCCCCCTCCTAAAAAATTATAGATAACATTTCTACAACTTGAAAATGGTTGATTCAGCTTCCCATTAATACACACTTGTACCTCTTCCCCTTCCTCAAATCCTTTCCTTAACTCTCATGACTGTTAATAAACACATTCACGAAAGGCAGAAACCCAGGACAACGAAGAAAAAGAGATAATAGGAACAAAATTTCAGCAGCTGGTGATGTTAATTGATTTACTAGGCCCATGAAAATGGGACCCTAAATCAGCAGTGGGGAAAGCCAAGGGAAAACCAGTACTAAGGAACCTCCAAAGGCTCAGGAATTGATTGGCCCAGACACTCCAGCAAAAAAGTACAAATGTAGAGCTAATGATAGAAGGGTTAGTAGAATGTTTATTTAAGAAACAGTTAAACGCTGAGATCCTCTCAACAACTAAGGATCTAATGTCCACTAAACCCAGAACAAAAATGAGTGTTTATTCTTAGAAAAGAGACAAACAGGGAGTCTCTGCCTGGGAAAGTGCTTCTCAACTTGGGGCGATTTGGCAACGTGTGGAGACATCTTTGTCCCAACTGGGGGGATGGATGCTACTGGCATGTAATGGGTAGAGACCAGGATGCTGTTCAAGATCCCACACCACACAGAGCGGCCCCCACCACGAAGAATCATCCCGCCCAAAATGGCAATACTGCCAAGGCTGAAAAAGTCTAGGTTAGGGCGAGGATTCCGCACTGGAGAGCACGGAATTAATCAACATATATATTCTAAATACGGAGACACCAACACTACAACTTCTCCCAGCTTCCCATACTCAGCTCCCACAATGGTGATAGCTCTGCAGGCTCCAGTGTGCAGGTAGGCGTGTAGGAGTCCCCTCAGAGCGATCTTATCAGCTTGAGAAAAACGTGTCTGAAGAAACTGACATCAGAAGGTTCCTGATCCAACAGGCCAGTTGCCTTAGAACTAAGCCTGTAGTAAACAGCTTCCCCCACGTGCTCAGAGCTTCCTGTCAGTCTTAGCGCCCCACTCTTACACATCAATGGTCAAGGATTGCCAAACAGTTGGGGGAAGTGGCGTATAATACAAAAGGAAGAAATTTGGAGTGAGGAGGAGGAAAGGAGGAGGAACGGAGGAGGAACGGAGGAGGAACGGAGGAGGAACGGAGGAGGAACGGAGGAGGAACGGAGGAGGAGGAGGAAAATTCAAGAAGGAAAACCCAAGGAGAAGGAAAATCCAAGGAAATTAATATCCTTGGAGAAGGACAGAAAATATCACATGCATGAAACAAGGACAAATGTCATGAAAAAAGGAACACTCAGAATAAAAATGACAGCAATTAGAATTTTAGAGTATAATCGCAGAAGTCAAATACTTTAAGGATTGGAAGGAAAGTTGAGAAAATCTGCCACAAAATCACCTTAAAAGACAAAGAAAAATGGGAGAAGAAAAAATAAGGAGGGGGAGGTGACATAAAATGTCCAGAAACACAAAATTCAAAAAAAATTGGGGTTACAAAGTAGAGAACAATGAAAACAGGGAGTTGGAAATTATCACGTAATCCAAGAAAATTTCCCAGAAACAAGAGGCTTGATTTTGCAATTTGCAAAGTTTACCCACAGTGCATCCAGGGCAATGCTTAACAACAGACTCACACCAGGTTGTCTCATCATGAAATCTAAGACCACTAAGCGCCAAGAGAAGATGGTCAAAGTGTCTACAGAGAGGGAGGAAAAAGCAACAGTTTTGACGCAAAGGATCAGGAATCAGAGTGGCACTGAAATTCTCGACAGCAACACCGGATCGAAGCTGAAAGAAGCTAAAGCAATGCCTTCCAACTGCTGAGGGAAAATGACATTTGGCATGGAATTCCATAGCCAGATAAAGCTATCAATAAAGGGTCAAGACATTTTCAGCCATGCAATGTCTCAAATGTATGTCCCATGCACCCATCCTCAGGAATCAACCAAGGGGTACACTCCACCACAGAAAGCAGTGTGTGAATGCACAGAGGAGAGATACAAAACCAAGGTAAGGCTTGAGAATGCATCCGATACATGCCTAGAAAACTAAGCCAACCAGAAAAACTAAAAGCCTATTTCTACTTCCAGAGGGAGCCCACAAGAGCAGCTGGGACGGCTCCGTTGTCAACAGCATTACGTTGTCATGATCATGCCAACTCTGAATCTTGATCTAAACAAAGTTATAGAATGACTATTTCCAGGATGGGCGGATAGGAGCTGTGCATGTGGTGGTGGGGGGCAAAGAGGTGGTGACAACAAAAAAAAAGAGACTCAATCCTCAACCTCCAAAATGGGAAGCCAGTGGATGATGCGAAATTGAAAAATTAAGAAGCGGTGATATAAGCTTGTAACCTACAGGCATCACGACCAGCTTCCAGACAGTCAGTTGAGGTTGTAGGAAGTATGGAGTAAGAAGTTACTAGAGGGGGCAAGCCTATGGAACTATGTCACTTTTGGAACTGCGTGCATGCATAACTTGCAGAATAATAATGACTAGACTGCAAGAGAAAGGCTACCCAGTGTGTATTTTGTGCCAGCCCCTGTGCTAAGCTGTTTGGGGGATCCAATGATAAATAACACATAGTCTTAAAACTCAAGGAGTTTACATCCCAGGGGAGGGAAGACACGCAAGTAAACAGCCCCAAGTCCAGGTGTCGAGAACCATAAAGGAAGAAAGAACTTCTTCCTCTACTTCCTATTTGGGATGGAAGGTTGAAAGGAGGGCTATCAGCGGCGACTTTGTGGAGGAGTTGGAAGGATTAAAGTGGATTTTCTCCAGCTGCGATGAAGATACAGTGAAAGGTACGTGGGAGTGGGGAGAACATATGAGAAGAGCACTCGAATTTGGTCATGAGATGCACGTCCTCACCCCTCAATATTACACGGACCCACCCATCTCAAGGTTATGATGACCAACTTGGCTTGTCATCTAAATGCTTTCAGTATGGCAACAGGAACCGAGTTTGTGGTTTGGGGACTGAGTTCATGATTGTCAAATTGGACACCAGGAAACCAAGAAATAAATCAACAAACTTCCCAGTTGAAACCTTGACCTCTGCCAATCAAAGGTGAAGGCAGATCAGGCTCCTGGCGGCTGCATTATATACACACAGAAGATTCCAATCCCGAGGCCCTGCCAATCACAGAACCAACACCAACACTATGTTCACCCAAACGCACTCAGGGCTTTTTCTCCCGAAACAATTTTGTTTAGATAAATCATTTTCCCCAAGAGTTATATTTTATCGAACTCACTGTTGTCTTTTTCACATGCTAGAGGTGATGGATCCCAGGTAAGAAAACTTGCCCGGATTCCAAGGGCTGGTTACTGCTCTCGTTTTCCCGGCTGAGCTGAAATCAGAATGGAAAGATCATAGTAACCAAAACTAAAACCAAACATCCCTACTTTCTGTATTTGGTCAAAAGTTGCCTGATTCCTTTTTATGAAAGTAAACTTTCAGACTTCCCTGGTGGTGCTCTGGTTAAGAATCCACCTGTCAATGCAGGGGACACGGGTTCGAGCCCTGGCCCGGGAAGATCCCACATGCCGCGGAGCAACTAAGCCCGTGCGCCACAACTACTGAGCCCGCGCGCCTAGAGCCTGTGCTCGGCAACAAGAGAAGCCACCGCAATGAGAAGCCCGCGCACCGCAACGAAGAGTAGCCCCTGCTCGCTGCAACTAGAGAAAGCCCGTGCGCAGCAATGAAGACCCAACGCAGCCAAAAATAATAAATTTATTTTTCAAAAAAGATGAGGGGAGAAGTCAGAGGCTGAGGCTGGCACAACCTCCACGTCCAAAGCTGGGAGGGGCTGCGTCTTCCTAAGGCCCAGAGAGTGATGCCGAAGGTAGCTGGGCCAGAGCGACCTGCCCCAGGACACGACTGTCATAACACGGTGGGGAAACTAGGAAGAGTCTGAGGACCCACAGGAGTAGGTACCCCCCCACCCGACGGCAGTACCGCATGCGAGAAAGAGCACGCTAGGGGATGGCTGCCCAAACAGGACCCCAGTACCCGATGGTGAGAGCGTCACCAGCGTTAGGCTTCACTCCCTCATCTCCCGCCCTCCTCCCGGACACCGTGGGGGAAGGAGGGCAAGGCTCAAGATGGGCATGAGGAAGAGACCCTGTGCCTTTTCTTCACTAAGGTTTCCCAGCTGGCCAGGCTGCCTAAGGGGAAAGCCGGGAACCTTTGAATTGCTTTTGCTAAGAAAGTATCCATTTAGATTGGCCCAGACTTCTTAAAAGCTATACATGAGACTGTTCTAATGCCCAGAAGATGCCAAAACACCTAGCCTGAGATATGATCTAGTGGGACAGGGGTGGGGAAGATGGATGTGCCCCAGTAGATTTTAGGAGCAACGAGGAGAGGAAAATCAAATCGTTCTCTTAAGGACCCTACACCATTCGGCTCATTGCTGCTCACCTGGGTCTTGTTAAAAGGCAGATTCTGACTCAGGAGGTCTGGGACCAGGATTCTGAACTGCTAACAAACTCCCAGGCGAGGCTGGTAATGCTGCCCGCAGAACACACTTTAAATAGCAGGACTCTAATCCAAAGGCCTGCAAACTCCGGCCCACGGGCCAAATTCGGCCTGCTACCTATTTTTGTAAATAAAACTTTATTGGAACATAGCCTCGCTCATTCTTTTACACATCGTCAATGGCTGCTCTCACACTACAATGCAGAGTTGAATAGTCACGACGGGGATTATAGCCCACACAGCTGAAAACATTTACCATCTGGCCCTTTATAGAAAAGGTTGACAGACTCAGTTATATGATCATGCTAGTCTGTGGGGCATCTGTTGTGGTGATGGTGTGGAAGCGTTTTGAAATCCATAAAGAGCCTCGCACACATTGCATGGTTAGGTTCTGCCATCCCACACATGTTCTTAAAAGGATTTGACAAAAGGAAAGGATTTGATAAGGCCAGAGGAGGAATATAAGAAAAAAAATGGTTAAATACAGATCAATCATCTGCTAAAACAGCCCCTTCGCCTCTACTAGAGAACAAGGGATTTTTTTTTTTTTTGCCATAAATGATATATTTCTTCTACAAGAACTCTGAGTTCTTAGTGGCCCAACCAAGATGGTGACCCAACAGGGAAGTCCTCTGCCTGTCTTCTTATAAATACCCTCTCTTCCTAATTTCCACTGTAACCTGACCGTTTGGGGGGAAAAAAGGCTCCTTTACTGCCGTGGGGAGATTTGGATGTGTTGGGCTGCACTCTGCAGGCTTGCAGACCCTGCACTTGCCCAGACTCAAGATGGAATAAAGAGCCCGGAATCAGTGACAGGGACATTGATGGCTTAATAGGTGGGGGAATCTTACACACCTGAAGAAAGGTCCTGGAGCAACACGCCACCGTGTCCGACAGACGCGAGACAAGACACAACAGCACTCTTCACTAGCGAACGGATGAAGGAGACGACCATTTATAGCAGGAGCTGACGTCAGATAGGCTCATTAGTTACCAGGGAAACCAGCAGCTGAGGCACGTCCCTCACAGCCCCTCCCCTCAGGTTAACGAGCATCAGGAGGGCAGGTGTTTCCCTTTAATAAACCACCAGGTGAAGCTGTTCTGTCCTGAGGGGCAGGGGGCAAGCACGATCGGGTGGGGAGGTGCAGATGAAGCAGGGGATGTACCAAGAGCAAGCGAACAGCCACCTTGAGTGGCCTGACCATACAGATGGGTCTCGTCTTTTCCACTGAGCTCAGTGTAACACACATCAGGCGCCCGTGCCATCGGCTCCTGCACCCAAGGTCACTCTGAGAGCTGCTCATTTGTTCTTGAGGAAACGATGCCCTTTATTTCTTGATTTCAGGATGCAAGTCTCCTCACAAACATCAGACCCCTAACCTGGAAGTCCCCCAGGAGTCTGCCCACATCATTTCTCTGCCTTAGAGTCTCCCTTCCTCCACCCAAGGACCAGAGCAGAGACCCTGCGAAAGCTCCTGGCTTGTCTTCTTGGGTCCTTCTTAACTGATTCCGAAACAAGATCCTCTGAAGGTCACACATCTTTCACATCACTACCTGCCACCCAATAGCTACATCTCTGGCCCAACACTGCCTTCAAGTCACCATCCTTTCAACAAATATTTTTGGAGCACTGCTGTATTCTGGGCCCTGTCCTAGGCGCTGGGATTTCTGCTGTGAACAGGACAAAATGCCCGGCCCTGCCTTCACTGACCTTCCATCTCTAGCTCTATTTAATACTCTCTGGGTCCCCTGGGGCTCCAACAGCCGTCTCCATAAGCTCTTGAGATGGAAGCATCTTTTATATTTACTCTCCAGCTCCACATCAGTTGATCCCTAAACTCACATATGATTTGGGGAGACATATGACTTTGAGAGTCTACAACAGAATGTGCCCAATTTGGGATGAATTATGATGCTAACAAAGGTGATTTAGGCCTAACCAAGAGCTAGGAGATAGGAATTCCAATATGAATCCTAGAGAAGCCAAGTATTTGTCAACCATTGCTTTGGAACGGCAACTCTCCCAAAATGGAAGGGGTCCCTCTCAGTGAAATGTGACCAGTGCCCTCCACAGGTGACACCCCCCCATCATTATATCCAATAGACAGGTCCTTCCTGGTCATTGGAAAATCCTCCAGTGGCTTAACTTTTTATAGGGTGAATGTCAAAGACCTCTTGCAGGTGTCAACCACAGGCTCCACTGATTTTCAAGGCTTGAGTTTGATCAAAGCCAGGTGGGTATGATTTCAACAGGAGTTTTCCCAAAGACACCCCAGTGTCCATATACATGGATATGGGATATGGACTACACGGCATATGTATGCATATATATACCACACACCCACACACCATATGTACCACTTGACTCTACAGATAAGAAGGTGGTTCTTTCTAGTCTCGGAACATTCCGGCATCAATAAGTAACAGGCTGGAAGGTGTCCATGCCTCTAGGACCTCATCCTGCTCCTTCCCCAAGTCTGCCGCTGCTGAAACCCAGAGGGACTCCTGACTGTCCTGATGCTAATGGTATTACCATGCACACCTTCTGGCCTGGTTTATAGTAGTCGGAAATAAGAGACAGAGCTCCAGTGACTTGCTCTCAGACAGACATCAAAGCAGATCCTCAATCAGAATGCAGGTCTACAGGGTGTTTTGTTAAACTCTTCCCTTTATTAAATGTTACACGTAATAAATTTCCAAGGCAGCGCCATTCCCGGAGTGTACAGTATACATTACCCAGGGCCCAGCGAAGTTAACTTTGCCACAGATGCCTCAAGACTCATTTCTGTGTTTGTTTCTCTGTTGGTGGGTTTTTAGAAGAAACAGTAAGCTTTTCGCCCACATAAGACAGAGAACATCATTTCCCAAAAACGACCTTTGAATGGGACTGCTACTTTTCCCGGTTCACCATCTTAGACATGATTCTTTTCCAGAGAGTTGGGCAGCCCACTGGAAGCAGCAGAATAAATTATCCAAATATAGAGACCATTTTTCTAAATAAGAGGTTACTTTTCCCCCAAAGCCTATGGGTTTCTATGGGCCATTTTAGTAAATAATGAAAACAGATGAAATTTATTTAGTGTGTACTCTTTGACAAGCTGCATGCTAGGTACGTTACACGAATTTATTTGCACTTCAAAACCACCATTCAAAACTACTATCATCATCATCATCCACATTTTACAAGTAAGAAGCTGAGGTTTTGAGGGGGTAAGTAATTACCCAAGGTGATGGGGTCAGAATTTGAACCCATGAGTCAACCCCAGGCAGCCAGGCACCAAAACTGAGGCTCTCAGCCATCTCTGTATCTTATTTCTCTGGTTACCACCAAATCTGCAAGTTGAAGTCGCTTTCAGGGTCTGCTCTAATTATTTATTACTGCACACAACAAACCACCCAACACTTACTGGCTTTTAAAACATGTATTATTATCTCTGTGATTCTGTGGGTGAATTAGGCTCAGCTGACGGTTCTTGCTAGAAGTCTCTTGCCAGGTGGTAGCTGTCAGATGGAGGTTGGAGCTGAGATCATCTGAAGGGTTTGCACTCACACGAATGGTGCCTGGGATGGCTGGGATGGCTGGGATGGCTGGGATGGCTGGAGCTGGTCAGTCATCTCTCTCTCCGTGCGGCTTCTCCACACGGCTAGCTTGGACTTCCTCATAGTATGGTGGCAGGCTTCCCCCAGAGCAAGCATCCCAAGAGAACTTGGCAAGGCTTCTTATGCCCTAGCCTTGGAACTTTCAGAATGTCAATTGTACCCTCTTAATTAGAAATGTTCTTTTGACTATTGTTTCCTTCTATTTTGAGAAAAAAATGTTTTTCTAATAATTTCTTTTCTTTTTAATGGAAATAAAATCGAATCCAATTCTGAAAAGAGATTAGTTAAGTTTTAAAAGATGATTGGTTTCACTTTTATTACTCTTTGTAGATTTTCATTCTCTCTTCCTAATCTTCCTAGTCTACTCTTCAGCAAGTTGAAGACATTTATCTAAACAGAGCTCTACATTTCGTTTCATCCCCAGAAACACCACCGCCAACTCCACCGCCAACAGTGAAACAAACAGAGGTCTAAATTGAGCCCAGCGCAAAAAGAACGTGACACCAGCTTGGACTTTATTGTGTATAGAGTCATTTGTCACTGATTCCTCAGCTCCACCCCAGCCTCCAGCTCAGCACATGGGTCTTGGTCATCTAAAGGCTGCTCTATCACCTATCCAAGACAATGATCCTTCACAACTGAACATTTCAAACAGCAATGGAAGTGTAAGAACCAGGGAACTTCACTTCCCTCAGCTTTTCCCAAAAAAGTAGATGAGGGACTCTCAGCCAAAATTCAAATCCTTTGGTGACAATTAGGGGAACTTCACATTTTTCTTACTCTAGACACTTTGTGGTAGTTGAGATCTGCCTCTACCTTTGTTTTATCTTTGTTTCATGAAGCGGGTTTTCTCTAGAGGAACCCAGAGGGTAAATCTGAGCACAAAGATGCTTTTAAACCAAAAAGCTTGTCTCTGTGGAAACACCTGTGACAAGAGACTTCAGGCTGTAATCCGTGGCCATGTCGTTGTATAAGCAGTGTTCTTTTGTCTCTAGCTGAGAATGGTGGGGGGGGGGGGAAATCCATCTGGTCTTGAAAAAGCACCTATTGAATAAAATGCATCTGAATGATAAAATATCCTTTCTATAAATAAAACAAAGCTTTCAGAGAGGTGAACTTGACTGAAAGAGGGACTTTGTTTGCTTGTTTTAATGAGACTTCAAAATGTTGTTGACTGAGTTGGGAACTAAGACTTGGCCCAACAATGAACATTATTAACCTCAATGGATGCGTCAGCCATGCTCACCTTCTTCCAGTTGCTTGGGATAAAGTCCTTAGTGACTTACTTTCTCAAGAGTGCAAGAGCGGACATTCTCTTCCTGGTTTGTTGTCTTAATGTTGACTAAACAAAAGTGGCACTGGCTTATACCAAAACCAAGCTCTCCTGGCTTGCTGGAAGAGTAGAAGCTACTAAGAAGCTGAAATGTAAGACTTGATTTCATTAAAGTAAATTGAATCATTGTGCTGAACTTAACTCTAATTGTTGAAACAGCTGCCATTAACGAGCCAATTCTGCCTCATCTAGGTTTCCCTAAAGCCCATATCATCTTCTCTCTCATCTTATCTGGGACTGATTTGAAAAAGTCATTTATTTTTAAGAAATTGTTTTTTCAGTGAGTGTCAAACATTCCAACCCAGCCATCGAAATCTGTGTTTACGTGACAGGAGCATAACAACGCCTAGGGGATGGAGCCCTGAGTCTTAGCCTTGGAATCTATTCACAATCTGCCTTTGTATTTTACCCCTGAATGTTCTCTTGCCTAAAGCTTCCATCACATTTTGCCTGGATCACAGTCGCATCTTTGTCCCTTTGCACATGTGAATTTCTCCACCCAAATAATCCTTCCTTCTTCCTAGCCATCCTTCCAGGCTCAACTCTAGTTCAGAATCTTCCATGACGTCACGCTTGACAATTCCAGGCCCCACTCATCTCTTTTTAGTCTCAACTGCTATGACTCATCGGCCATAAAAGACACATCCGTACCCTATATACATTTAATTTATTGTCCAGATGAGGGTGTTTTTGAGAGTTAGAGTGGTATTAATAATTCCACTGGGACAACAGGTATAAATTGGGACACTATGGGACATATGGTCCTTCCTCCTAAGTGGCAAATGATATTGATCTGATGTTCTCCGATGGTACTTAAAATACAAAGAGATTGTGGAGAATAACTGAGAAATGCTAACTGCATTGATAAATGCTTAGATTAAACATATATATGATTAATTACAGCATTCCTGCAATTAGCTTTGCCCATTGCCAGTCACTCTTTTGTTCGACAACTATTTACTGAGCTGCTAGGATGTGCCTGGCCCTCTTCTAGGCCCTGAAAATGTAGACAGAGACAAGTAAATAACCCTGTAAATATATATTCAATAAAAAAGTAAGCACAAAAATATTGAATAGTATCAATGAATATAGTGAATAAACGGATAAAATAAATGGAATAGAAACACTGATGAATGCTATAAAAAATTAAGCATGGTGACTGACAAGGGAGTAATCTCCAAAATATACAAACAGCTCATGCAGCTCAATATCAAAAAAACACAAACAACCCAATCAAAAAATGGGCAGAAGATCTAAAAAGACATTTCTCCAAAGAAGACATCCAGATGGCCAAAAGACACATGAAAAGATGCTCAACATCACTAATTATTAGAGAAATGCAAATCAAAACTACAATGAGGTATCACTTCACACTAGTCAGAATAGCCAACATCAAAAAGTTTACAAATAATAAATGCTGGAGAGGGTGTGGAGAAAAGGAGACCCTCCTACACTGTTGGTGGGAATGTAACTTGGTGCAGCCACTATGGAGAAAAGTATGGAGGTTCCTTAAAAAATTAATAACAGAGCTATCATATGATCCAGCAATCCCACTCCTGGGCACAGATATGGAGAAAACAATAATTTGAAGAGATACATGCACCCCTATGTCCATAGCAGCACTATTTACAATAGCCAAGACATGGAAGCAACCTAAATGTCCATCAACAGATGAATGGATAAAGAAGATGTGGTACATCTATACAATGGAATACTACTCAGCCATAAAAAGAATGAAATAATGCCATTTGCAGCAACATGGATGGACCTAGAGATTATCATACTAAGTGAAGTAAGTCAGACAGAGAACAACAAATACCATATGATATCACTTATATGTGAAATCTAAAAAAATGATACAAATGAACTTATTTACAAAACAGGAATAGACTCACAGACATAGAAAACAAACTTATGGTTACCACAGAGGAGGGAGAAAGGATAAATTAGGAGTTTGGGATTAAAATACACACATTACTATATATAAAATAGATAAACAACAAGGACCTACTGTATAGCACAGGGAACTCTACTCAATATTCTGTAATAAGCTACAACAGAAGAGAATCTAAAAAAAGAATATATATATATGAATCACTTCGCTGTACACCTGAAACTAACACAACATTGTAAATCAACTGTATTTCAATAAAAATTTTAAAAAATTTAAGCACAGTAAGGGGCAAATGTGTAAGTTGTGCAAGGGACTGCTAATTGGTCAGGTAAAACTGGTGGAAAATTCAAGGAGGTCATATTTAAGCAGAGACCTTGTGGAGAGTATCCTCGGCAGGCGGGAACAGCATGGACCAAGGCCCAGGGGTGGGACCAGCAAGCGGATCAGTGTGGCTAGAGAGTAGTGATCAAGGTGGCCATCTGGGCAGCATGAAGGTGGGGAAGGAGAGAGGGGCCAGAACAGGTAGGTGCTGGCAAGTCATGGGAAGGAGGTGGGGTTTAGCCTGAGTGTCAGGGGAAGCCGCCACCGAGTCTTATGAAGGGTGTCATGAGGTCCAATTTCTGTTTCTTCAAAGACCAACCTGAGGGTTATGTGGAGAGGAGACTGCAGGGGGCGTGAGCGGAAGCAGAAAGATCAGTTAGAGGCTGCAGCGGTTTATTTCTCCCAATAATAATAGTCCTCTCTTAAAGCTTCCCCCTGTGCCATTGGAGATGCTCTGGGTTAGGCTTCCATTTCTCAGAGGCTCTGCAGGCCGTGAGGGTGGGCGGCAGGCGGGTGGGTGGGGGGGGTGGTTCCTGAGCAAATAAGCCAGTGCTGAACTTTTGCTATGATTATGACACTTTGCACCCCCTGCTGCAGATCCTTGCCTGCCCCGTTTGTTTCTCAGGCACATTTTCCCATTCAGTTCCTGCTCTCCGTTCCCTGGCTTCTCTCTCCATAGGACAGAGACCCAATCTGAGGTGACGTTGCCCACCAGGGGACATTTGGCAATGGCCGGAGACATTTCTGGCTGTCGAACAAGAGGAGGGGAGCGCTCCTGGCATCCAGTGAGTACAGACAGCAGGAACGCTGCTAAACATCCTACAGCGCACAGGACAGCCGCCCTCCCATGACAATTATCCGGTCAGACACGTTAATGGTGCCGAGGTTGCAAAAATCTGCCCTAGGGTACCCATCCGGTGCCCCCATCCTCCCCCAGGCATCTCCCAGGGGAGGCCACTTCCTGCCACTTCCTGACTCTGGGCTCTGACCGTGGGGACCCATTCTCAACTCACCCCATCCCTTCCGCGTGTTCCAGCCCCTTCAGCCTGGACGAGGGTCGGGGCTCTTCACCCCCCACTGGAAAATCATCCATTGGGTTGTAAAGAACTGGCCTCCAGACAGGGCCACCAACAAGACTGTCCCTTCTGGGAAACTAAACAATCATTTCTTTCCATGGTGCTTCTCGATTCTTTATTTAACATCCTCCTTAGCCCAGGAGCCGAGGACAGGATCACATCTGAGTTATACTTAACCCTCTGTTCTAGCTCACAACGTCTAAGATAAATGGGCCTTTGGATGCCCTATTTCTAGACAGAAAGCCAATCATGAACACACTCAAAGGATTTCAAAAACGTTTCTTCACGTTTTCAGAGTGGCTTTTTAGTTAGTCACCAGATAAAATAGACTCCCACGTAAATTTGAATTTCAGATAAACAGCGAAGTTTTTTCATATAAGTATGTCCCAGGCAATGGATCTCAGCAATGTCGTAAGGCCATATTCGAGACATATTTATACTAAGAAATTATTTGTTGTTTATTGAAATTCAAATTTAACTGGGTATCCTGTTTTTTGTTATTGTTGGGTTTTTTTTAATTTTTGGTCTTTTCTGATTGTTTCTTGCCCAAATCTGGCAACTCTATTTTCTGTATATTCAGGGCAGTGTCAAGTATGAGTCTCTGAGTTCTTTCTCCTTCTGGTAGCTTCTTCCCACTTTTCTCTTCCCTTCCTTTGACTTCCCAACTCCTCCTCCTAAGATGGGTGCCAACGCTCTCCCTGAAGCACTCTAAACCACGCTCCTGAGTAACTGTGACACATTTTTAATCCCCCTTTCCACCAAAAGTGGATCAAGTTGAGGAGTGGCTGAGGGGTAGGCATGAAAAACCTTATTCTGAAAAGCCCTACATTAGGAAAATGAAATGAACTGAAACTGAATGTAAACATGCTACTATTTTCATCAAACCTGGTTTTTTTAAAGTTCTCCTTTACAAAAAAAAATATGAATAATTAAATGATTGCCTTCCTCATACAATTCCTTTATGTAGAAAATTTCCCTTGGACATTCAACATCTGATTTAATTTACTAATTCAATGATAGAATTTTTTAAAAATATGGACTCAGAGAATGTTGGGTAAATAAGTATGGAAGAAAAGATGGGAAAAACAAATCTGGGATAAGTAAAATCTTTTGCAGCATAAAAGAAGACTTGAGCATTAAATGCTTCAAAGAAAGCTCAGTACTTGAAAGGGATTATTTGTAAGTAGTAGAAAATGAATTTTGAGGAATCTGTAGTCTTTTTTTCCCCCAAAGTAATTAAATAGATCATTGTGTCAATAAATGTTTGTTGAACTGAATTAAAGACTTAGTCTCCATCCTCAAGGAGCTCTCAAATATTGAAAAGAAGAAAAAAATGCAAGTGGAGAAATTAAAGTATAAGTCATGTGTGACCTCTGTAGTCAGATAATAAAGTCCTTACAAATGAACAGTAGAAGCTAGGATATGAGCAATTATATGGATACCCTGTTTATAGTGTCTAGAATTCCAGTGGCTTCTACTGCTTGCCCGGTCTCTGTGTTTTGCGCAAAGGGGATACACTATGCTTCATCAATTCATCAACATCCCTGGGATTCATGCAAAGGAAAGGTGAGTCTCAGAAATATCATAATGCTAATGGTTCAGAAAATAGACTTAATAGACTTGTGAAGGCAGGAACCAGATCTGTCATATTTACCTCTTTTCCCCTAGTACCTAGAACAGCACTTAGGCAAAGACAGATGCTTGAAAGAATGATTCCGTAAGCACGATCATTATATCAATATTTTGTAAACTTGCCTTTATTTACACGAGGAAGTGAATGATGATAAAGCATTTCTCGTGTAATAAACAGAGTAGGTGATGGCGTTGAAGGATACGTGGTTGATTCCCCCCACCCCTTCAATCACCACCAACCCCATTCCATCCTCAAAGGCTACCGTGGGTGAAATTCTCCCATTCGTGATGCCATCTTTTCAGGGAGGGGCAATGTCTACCAGGATTTATTGAGCACCTTTCTGCTCTGGGCCAGGCGTTGCAGTAGGCACTAGAATACAAAGTTGCTCTCTTTTGGGCTTCCCTGGTGGCGCAGTGGTTGAGAATCTGCCTGCTAATGCAGGGGACACGGGTTCACGCCCTGGTCTGGAAAGATCCCACATGCCGCAGAGCAACTGGGCCCGTGAGCCACAACTACTGAGCCTGCGCGTCTGGAGCCTGTGCTCCGCAACAAGAGAGGCCGCGATAGTGAGAGGCCCGCGCACTGCGATGAAGAGTGGCCCCCGCTTGCCGCAACTAGAGAAAGCCCTCGCACAGAAACGAAGACCCAACATAGCAATCAATCAATCAATAAATCTTTAAAAAAAAAAAAAGTTGCTCTCTTTAGTAAAGAGGAGCCAGAGGTAAAGTATTAGTTTCAACTCATAATTGAAGAAACTGTGTACCCTTATAGCAAATTAAGGTGCCCTAGAAGTCCATAGAAGGAAGATTCCATAGAGGGGATGATGATTGAGCTGAATCTTGAAGGTCCTAAACGAGATCACTGCAAGAGTCAACACAGGCACACTGCTGTGACAAACAACCCAAAATCTCAATGGCTTAACACAAGAGAAGTGTTTGTGCGGACACAAAGCCCAAGGCGGATGTCTCCCATCACACGGCTGTCCTGGGCAGCTCTCTTTCAACTAGTCCTGATAAAATGAAAATAGGGTGAAACCGAGAGGGAAGTTTAAAGTAACAGGCAAATTAAGAGAGACCGAGGGCTCTGATGGAAGTTGACAAGGAATTCTGTGCGGTATAATATCAGGAGGGAAAGTAACCCTTAAAAATAAAGGCAGAGGGGAAGAAGTGTGTAATGACCAGAGAGACAGGAATGACCCATGGATATTTTCGAGAAAGAGCGATAGAGAAGTCTACTCTTGCCCAACTGCCTTCTAGAGTTCAGCTATGCAGTTATTTATTAAATCTTCATAAGATTATAAGAACACAGCCCTGATTCATACAAATCTAAGACTTCTTTATAGTTCTGACTTTCTCCTTTCTGCAAGATATAACAACAAGAAGCTTTCGAAAGTGGCCAATAAATATACAGGAATGCAGTCCTTCTGGAAAAGCCACAGGGAAGGGACCGAGTGTACCTAATATTTATGTAAATGTTAACCACATAATGGGCAACTCGGGAAATAATGATGTGACCTCTGGGACCGATCTCTTGAACTGCAAAAGCGGCTGATTCACGGGAACGGTGGTGATTATTCTCCCTTGCAGCCTTGCCGCTCTGTCAATAGTGTAGATTTCGCATTTAGATCAGTTTTGGTGGGAACTGAAAATAGGAAACCTAAATATGAATGAACTTAGTGATGTCTGGAAGAAACGTGCAATTTAAAAATGGATGTATAGCGTGAAGAATTGTTAGTCACACTGAGTTCTACAATGCCAGTATACTAAGAATATGTTACTGAAACATGAAAGAAGTTGACCTCTGCGATGCCAGATTCAATGTTTCCTTTTGCTATTGTGCCCTTATTGTTGCATCAAAGAGTTGAAGAAATGTATATGAAAATATAAAATTCCTCTCCTGACTGGATAGTTCTTTGAAAAATGAAAAATTCTGTGAGACAGTGAAATGAATGCTTTAATATGTTACACGAGCCTGGAAGGGAAGCAAGCAGAGGGTTCATTTCTTTCCCTCCATTTATTTTCCCATCATTTTCCTCCTCTCTCTCACACTTGTATTTACTTATACCGTTTATATAGTGGTTTTGCATCTGTTCTAACTATGCTTCTAGATTTCAATATTTAAATAGTGCCCCTATGTTTTCCCCCATTCTGTCCAGAACTAAGAGTTTATTTGCATCATTATCTCATACTTTTCAAATTTATTACCATCTTCGACTCTCTGCAAATGGCTTATAGACTATAAGTTCCATTTAAAATTTAAATTTTCATAAGAATCACTTGCATATTCCAAACCACTCCTAGTTCGTAATTTTCTGTCTCCTCAAAGAAGGCACATGTATTATTTTAAGAGTAGAGACTGGTAGATACAAGAGTTCTCAGGAGCCCTGGCTCCCAGTTTTGCTTTGTGCCTCTCCCTAGTCAGCTTGATTCCTGCAACGGGAGACTAACCGGAAATAGCAAGTAGCAAAGTACTCCTTGGTGTATTAGCCTGACAATTAGTCAGTCAGTCCCACTTGGTTTGCAAATAGCAATGTGTGTTTCTGCAAATGAATGTGATCTAAGAGAAAAACCTAAAGTATTTTTTTAATGGTACGTTTACGACCACTCCACTGCTCTCGTGACAAATATAAAAGGTCATTAAAATGTAGAAGACTTTTGTCAGATTATTTAGCTCTCAGGACGACAATAGGCATTTCACAGCCGGTGGAAATTAACAACTTGATCCCTGACCAGGAAACACGTCAGTTCCTCTCTATAAATCCTCTTAAACATTACAACTAGTCAAAATCGATTTACACTTGAGAAGGTCACATGTATCCCCCCGGGAAACACTCTCCCGCTCAACTACATTCTGAGGCAGACATTACGAAGAACAGTGCCTAGCTGACAGCACATCCGACTTCCCTTTCTCAACCTGGGAACTCGAAGGCACGAGCAACAATGGGAGCTGTCTTTTTTAGTCATTGAAAGCAAAGACAGTTGAATTTGGTTTCATTTAGAGTTAATTGTACATTTTGAGTGATTTGGTTTTGGCAAAATCCGAAGCATATTTTGCAAATCGCTTTTCCCATTAAATGCTAAAACCCTTTATTTTTAAAAGGAAATGTAATCCATATGCTTGGAGTTTGTTTACACTATAATTATAAAATATATATATATATACATTTTTTATTCATGTTCCAGAAGCTTTCTGCACCATTTTGTACCACTTTCAAAAATCAAGAAATCGTGTACTGCCAAAAACTAATGAGAGCAAATCCATAAACGTTAGAAATATTGATTTTATGATCCCTTATGGTCTGACCTTAGAAAAACATGTCTTTGGTTTTCAATCACACGTTGTAGAGAAAAACTTCCTTTCTTTGGAGAAACCTGTATACCAAACAGACCTTTTAGGGGTTAGGGGGCTGAGTTTTCATTGCATAGGAAGGTTTATTTTGCTTACACTTTTCAAGCTGCTTGACCAAATTAAATTTTGAAAATGATTTAATTCAGTTTTTAAAAAAACCCCAAATCAGAAATTGAGAATTTATGAAATGTTTGCTTATTAAAAATCCTATCCAAAATTGTCAAGTTCAACTCTTGGGGTTCATTAAACATGAGGAGGTTTCACACAGTCAGAAATCTCCCACCGGAAAATAAGGAAGGCCGAGAGGAGATAAAGAGCCTAGATGTTCCTTCATAATAAGGCTGAACATGAAGATGAACTTATATTTGCCTAGCTGCATGAAATTGTCATTGGCTTAGAGCAGGGATCAGCCAACTGGTCCTGAAAAGGACCTGAGAGTTAATATTTTAGGCTTTGCAAATCAGGTCCTGAAAAGGACCTGACAGTTAATATTTTAGGCTTTGCAAATCAGGTGGTTTCTGGCACAACTACTCAGATTCTGCCACGGAAGTACAGTCACAGTCACAGGCAATACATAAATGAATGGATATGATTGTGTACCAGTAAAACTTTATTAACAAAAACAGATGGCGGGAGGAATTTGGCCCAAGGGCCATAGTTTGCTAAGGGCCCTGACTTACAGCTTCTTAACAAAATATACAACTCTATTTGGTATATATCTAAGATCACATTTGAAAAAATTGACTTTGGACGCTGAAAGACAAGAGTCAACTTTCCATCTCTTCTCCTACTTGCATTCTTGAGGCTCTCATCTTGAGACCCAAAGAATTAACTGGTGAAGAGACCAAAACCTTGTCCCCTGTACTCATAAACACTAATCAGATGCCTAAAGTTACCCATGCCAATGTAACCCTCCTAGAGTTGGTGTATTTGTAGCCTACTGTGCACGTCTGGACCTTGTATCGTGGGCAGCGAATTCTTAACATGAACAACACTGAAATGTTTGAGAAGAGCTAGTTTTTCACTAGCGTGATCCTGGTCTGGTTACCCTATTTCCAATGTGCTTTTAATAGTCTATTTGCTTAATTAATACATTATGTTGACCTGTGGTCAAAGGTTGCAAACCCAAACCTTGGGCCATGCCTTCCGCATAGCTACTGAGAGCACAGGCTGTGGAGCCAGGCCATGCCAAATCAAATACCTGATCTGCCACTTCCTAGCTATGTGACCTTGGAAAGATGTCAATGTCAATGTTGATGCTTCTCTTCTCTCCTATGGTAATAAACTCTCAGTGTTTGTCAGGGCATATAGCTCTGAAGAAACAATGGAATAAAAACCACATTTTTCAGCTTCTCCTGCAGAGAGTTGTAGCTACATGACCAAGATCTGGACGCTGAGAACAAAAGTGATATGATTTATTAATTCTGTTTTCAGAACTTAGATGTGTTTATGCATGGATTTTTAAAATCCAGCTTGGGATTCAGTGGGCTTCTGTGCATTGACGTCTTTCATCATTTCTCAAAGTTTCTGATCCTGCATCGTTTCAAAATTCTCTCCCAATTTCTCTCTCTCCTCTCTGTTTCTGAGATGCCGATTAAACATATATTAAGCTTTACCACTATCTTCTGTCTCTCTTCTCTTCTGAGTTTCATCCTTTGGCTTTCTGTGCTTCATTTTGGACTGTTTCTTTGAGCTTACTCTCAATCTGCTGTTAATCTTATTTTCTATTGTTGTCTTTCTCAGATCTAGAATTTCTATTTGGCTCTTTTACAAAATTGCTATATCACTTTTTATATCTTCCAGTTCCCTGCCAATTAAAAAAAATTTTTTTAATATTCTCCAACAAATTGAAGATTTAGGTGACATTTTCTTAGTTCTATTGACCTCTGTTAGGGACCTGGGGTTAGTGCTTGCAGTTTAGTGTCACCTTGATCTAAGTTTTAGATTTGAGATTTTTCTGAGGGAAAATCATATTTTCACAAAACTGTTTCAGATGAGGCAAGGGTTAGTTTACTTCCAGCTTACCTTTACTTCTAGGAGACGATCCCTTGGGGCTTTTTTGGGGCCCAGCCTAAAGAGGATTCAGATTTGTCCTAGTCCCTTGGGGTCACCAAAAGGACAACTAAGCATCCCTTAAGACAAAGGCTTTGCTCATTTTTTTCTGAGTTCTCGGCCTCTCTGCGATGTCAGACCAATAATTGCTCAGTATCGTATTAGCTCTTGAATGCTTCCTAGGTTTTAAGAATAATCCATACAGCTTTTTTAGTTGTGATAAGATTGATCTCTATTACCTAGTTCATATTACCAGGAGTGGAAATCCTGAGATTTCTACTGATATTCTTAAGGGAGAGGGGAGGCATACTTTTCTCCCCTCCCTGAGAACCATCTTTACTTTGGTTGAAGTGATGGCCAGTCTTAGACTGTACACGAGTCCACCACTTGAGGGAAAGGCAGAGAAACCAGATAAAAAGATCCCAGGTGCCTGGAGACCTTGTTGAACACACCAAACACACAAGCCTGGGCTGCCTATCTTTGCACTAGTAATGATCCACCATTGTTTGGGACCTCTACTACACACAGACTTACCCACGTCCTAACTAAAAGAAAAGTTACTTAACCTCTGTGGTAGATGTTTCCAATGATGGTCCCAGTTCTTCCCCTGACCTCAAGACAGCAGAATGCAAGCAGGCTTCAAAAGTGCTCATGCATTTCTTCTTGCCCCACTGCTCGCTCATGCACGCCTGCCTCTACCACGGGAAAAAGCCTGAGCTAGCCTGCGGGAGGGGCCTGAGAGACGTGGAGGAGGCTCGCCATGTGGTAAAGTCAACCCAGCTGAGGCCATCCTAGATCTACTGCCAGGGGACCTGCAGCCGCCTGTGGATGAATGAGTGAGCCCAGCCAAGCCCAGCAGAACCACCAGCTGCCCCACACCCTCAAAAGCCATAATAAATGGTGGTTGTTACAAACCACCGAGTTTGGGGGAGCTTTGTCACACAGCATTACGTATGACAAGAGCTAACAATTACGTGGAGATGACTATAATACTTAACATCATAGGTTTATTTTTAGACTTAAATGAGTTATTTCAAGTATGCCCCCTTAGAAGAGTCACTGGTACCTAGTAAGCACTCAAAAAGTATTATCCACTCATATCATAGCTACCGTTATTACTACTATAGCTAATATTGAGATCCACAATTCCTCCCAAGCCGGGAAATTCAGTGATCAGTGGCTATAACTAACTCTAGTGTCTAAATTATCAACATTTTCTAATGCATCATTATTTCCTTTGTCCTTCTCCCTTTCTCCCTTCTTATAAAATCTCACCTCTCATATTTAGTACCTCAAAGATCATTTGGCTGGCTTCTTTTGAACATCACATAGATGAAACACACGAGTACTGGGGTGAGTTCTTTGCTGCTCATCTCTGATTTGGTGTAGGAAATTGTCTGGGTGGCAGATTGCTGAACCAGGAGTCATGAGGCAGGGGTGTTAGCCCTGTTTTCTCCACTGACTAGTTGTAGGACTCAGATCAGTCCCCTCAGATCTCCAGGTGAAGTTTCTTCACACAGGACTGAGATATTTTTTTAAATTTTATTTTATTTATTTTTTATACAGCAGGTTCTTATCAGTTACCTATTTTATGCATATTAGTGTATACATGTCAATCCCAATCTCCCGATTCATCCCACCACCAACCCCCCCGCCACTTTCCCCCGTTGGTGTCCATAGGTTTGTTCTCTACATCTGTGTCTCTATTTCTGCCTTGCAAACCAGTTCATCTGTACCATTTTTCTAGGTTCCACATATATGCGTTAATATACGATATTTGTTTTTCTCTTTCTGACTTACTTCACTCTGTATGACAGCCTCTAGGTCCATCCACGTCTCTACAAATGACCCAATTTCGTTCAGGACTGAGATACTTGATGGCAGCCTGGATCTTACTTATTGCATCTCCGTGGCTGATACATTCCAGACACTCGGTGAATGTTTGTTGATTTAAATGAATAGAATTGAACCAAACTGAGTGAATGGAGCTAAGGAAATTGGCTAAACCTCAGAAAGTTCCTTTTCAGCTTAGACTTTCTATCATTTTACCACATTTTTTTCTTTTAATTCTCCTCTTTTAAACTATACCTCTCTATTACAAAGGAATGAAATAAAATCAAGCTGGCTTCCAGTAGAAATCACTTTCATCCTTCCTGCCCAATGGATGTTTTTAGGAAAAGATGCTAATATTAGCTGCTTTCTATGTATCCATAGACTTTGTCTTCCTGAAGTGACGGGCTAATTCTCTTCCCTTATCTCCTCAACCTTGCACCAGTGACCATGCTGTGGGAACAAGATGGGCAGGACCCCAGTATCAAGAAAAAGGTTTTACTTTTTCTATTACAGTTGCAATGCAATAATAAACTGTAATAGTTATGGAGAAATCATGAAATGTGAAAGCATGAGGGCCATCAGTTTCCCACCTTGAAACTTCACACCACAGGAAGCAAGCCTGCAATCTGAATCTTAAACTGGCCTTCTTCAAAATATTTCTCTTCAATATGTTGACTTAAGCTTTTCGGTATGTGTTTCCTATTCATTGTTTTGTCTGAATTAAAAATAAAAAACAGGGGCTTCCCTGGTGGCGCAGTGGTTAAGAATCCGCCTGCCAATGCAGGGGACATGGGCTCAAGCCCTGGTCCGGGAAGATCCCACATGCCGCGGAGCAACCAATCCCGTGCACCACAACTACTGAGCCTGCACTCTAGAGCCCGCGAGCCACAACTACTGAGCCCACGAGCCACAACTACTGAAGCCTGCGTGCCTAGAGCCTGTGCTCCGCAACAAGAGAAGCCACTACAATGAGAAGCCCGTGCACTGCAACGAAGAGTAGCCCCCGCTCGCCGCAACTAGAGAAAACCCGCGCGCAGCAACGAAGACCCAACGCAGCCAAAAATAAATAAATAAAATAAATAAATTTATTTAAAAAAAACAGTTTATTGGAAATATGTCTGTATGTATGTTACTTTGGCAAATAAAATGGAATTTTCTCTTACTACAAAAACTAAGATATACTATCTTAAGGTTGTCAGGAAAGAGGGCACGAAGTTAATGGGGTGACTTAACGGTATAATCACTATTAAGATGGCAGCTTTGGTTTTGAGTGGGGAGGAATTCGGTACAGCTCTGTTTCTGTTTGTATTTCCTGCTACCAACATTGCGAAGTGCCAGGTCTGAATTGTCTGAATTGTCAAAATGTCAGATCTGATTGTTTTGGAGAGTTTTCAAGACTAACCTGATGAGGCTTTGAAGTTAATATAAGCAAGATGCATCAGGCAAGAAATGAGATGGTGATTCCTCAGTGCTATAGCACCGTGCCACTTACAGGAGGAGAACCAAGATTGTGTTCCATCCACCAGAGGGAAAACGGGAGGGAAAACTATAGACAGCTAGGGTGGACAATGTGCTGTATCTTATTCCTGGGCATATAGGAAGATGACATTTCCCATCTTCCCTTCCAGTTAAATCAGGCCGTATGACTAAGTTCCAGCCAACAGAATGTGATAGGAAGTGATGTAAGCCATTTTCTTCCCTAGTCCTTGAAAACATCTCACAAAACACTTTAGCCTTCAGACGAGGGTCAGATGTTCTTTAGAGACAAAAAAAAAAAGTTCAGGCTCAGTGTTAAATGATGCACAAAGACCACAAAGGTAGGATTAGCAGGGCTGATACTGAAGTCTGGATCCTCTACCCTTTATTTCAGCAGACTCATTACCCTTGCATAGGAAAATCTTGGGTCATTCGCTGTGCTTGACATAGGTCAGGCATCAACAGAGAAAGATATTACCCTAGGAACTAACATCCCTTGGAGAGGAAACAGTAGCTTAACTAGGGCTCCTCTGGGAAAAGACAAATAAGAAGTCTGGTTGTGACAGCACTGACCCCAAGGGAAATGGGATATATCGAGTGTCTGTCTGTCTGTCTGCCCTCAAGGCTGATAGATTCAAAACCTAAAAGCTGGCTGGGGTGTCACCAAAGAGAAAGGCCAAGTCTAACACTAGCTAGGGAAGGTGCTTCAGGCATGAAGAGCCCGTGAAGAGAAAGGAAGCTTCTGCAAGGTCAGTTCCAAAGCCTACAAAGCACAACAGAAGACATCTTAGAATAGATGTGGTGCCTCCTTCCAAGCTTGGAGAGCCAGAGCCAGACCAGGACCCAAGACAGTACATGGAGCTGTAGAGGTGAAATGAGGGGGACTGTCCAGAGTTGGACCACGTAGCTATGACGTCTGCTCACAGAGAAGACTTGGAAACAGTTTCCAGGCAGAGTTAGAGTCTATCATCTATCAAAGTGGGGTCTAAATGGGGTAGAGCAGGTCCTAGCAAAATATGGCCCTGGGGCCAAATCCAGCAGCTGCCTGGTTTGGGGCGGGGGGTTTATTTTTAACTTTTTTTATTGAGTTATAATTCCAAATCCACATAACATAAAATGAACCATTTTAAAGCAAACAATTCCATGGCATTTAGCATATTCACACTGTTGTACAGACACCACCTCCACTGCGTTCCAAAACATTTTTATCACTTCAAAATAAAATCCTGTCCACATGAAGCTGTTACACCCCATTCCCCCTTCCCCCAGCCCCTGGCAACCATCTATCTGCTTCCTGTTTCTATACATTTACCTATTCTGGATATTTCAATATGAATGGGATCATACAGGACATGACCTTTTGTGTCTGTTCCTGTCACTTAAGCATAACGATTTTGAGGTTCATTCACACTGAAGCATGGATCAGTACTTCATTCCTTTTTATGGCTAAATACTATTTCATTGTATGGATAGACCACAGTTTGTTTATGCATTCATTCACTGATGAGCCTTTAGGTTGCTTCCACTTTTTCATTATTGTGAATAGTGCTGCCATGAGCATTCACGTACAAGGATTTGAGTACCTGTTTCCAATTCTTTTTGGTATATATCCCCAAGTGGAAGAGCTGCCTGTTTTTGAAAATAAATTCTATTGGCGCATAGCCACGCCCATTCATTTATACATTGTCTATGGCTTCTTTCACGCTACAATGGCAGAGTTGAATAGTTACAACAGAGAAAATATGGCCACAAAACCACAAATATTTACTATCTATCCCCTGATAGAAAAAGTTTGCCGACCCCTGGGATAGACGAAGCGTCACCCCCATCCTTCAGACCTTGATATGGCGCATACCTTAAGCTACTTTTCTCCTGGTCATCGGTGAAAGGAACTGGATATTTCCTTGAATTTGTGACAGCCAAGCCTCGATGGGCCAGTTTTGAGGTGAAATAAGAAATATGTGTTGGTGACCGTCCCTCTCATTCTCTCTGCCTCTCCCTCTTCCCTCTTCCCCTCCCTTTGAGAAATGCCAATATTTGCTCAGTAAACAAAGAGAGAAGAGACGTTCTGCACCTGTCAGGACAGGTGAGGGAATCAGTGCTCTGCTCATTGCCAAGTGCAGAGGGGGCAGCAAGATCCACTTTGCTTGGAAGTCAGGAAATGGTCCGCACAGCTGGGGCCGATGGAAGATGGAAACCTGGTGTTGTCCCGTGTGACTTTTATCCACACTTTAATGTGCAAGCAAATCACCTGGGACCTTGTTAAAAAGTAGATTCTGATTCAGTAGGTCTGGGGCTCTGCTTGAGACTCTGCATTTCTAAAGAACTCCCAGGAAATGGCAATACTGAATAGCGAGGTGAGCACTGGTTCCCACACAAAGCTGCTTTTTTTTTTTTTCTTCTTCTCTTACTGTCCAGGGTGACATTTCTTTATCAGTTGAGACATTTTTTTTTAAGGCTTTTTTATTTTTTATTTTTTTTATTTTTGGCTGTGTTGGGTCTTCGTTTCTGTGCAAGGGCTTTCTCTAGTTGTGGCAAGCGGGGGCCACTCTTCATCGTGGTGCGCGGGCCTCTCACTATCGCGGCCTCTCTTGTTGCGGAGCACAGGCTCCAGACGCGCAGGCTCAGTAGTTGTGGCTCGCGGGCTCTAGAGCACAGGCTCAGTAGTTGTGGTGCACGGGCCCAGTTGCTCCGCGGCACATGGGATCTTCCCAGACCAGGGCTCGAACCCATGTCCCCTGCATTGGCAGGCAGATTCTCAACCACTGCGCCACCAGGGAAGCCCCAGAGCTGCTCTTTGCAATCCCCTGGGGAATTGCCCAAAAAAAACTCCTAACACCTGACTGAGTCTTGCTCCCAGAGACTCTGATGAACTTGGTCTGGTGTGTGGCCCGGGCATCTGGATATACAAAGTTCCCCAGTAGCTTCTAATACGTGGTGAAGTTTGAGAGACAGTGTTCTTGAGTTCAGGAGGTGAGGATTGGGGTTGGATCAGCAAGAGCTGTTTTCAAAAGAGATTATCAGTAAATATGAATAAAGATAAATTAATTCAAAACTCAAATTGACCATCTACCCATCGCTTATCAAGTGATTCCTATAAACTCTCTTCCATTATATAAGTAATTTGGGCTATCAGGGGGATCCATGTAATTCAAAGCTGGATACGTTTTACAAATAAGTGATCTGATTTCATTACTCTTTTTCCTGGGAATTGTGCCTGGCCAAGCTGGGATCAGCTTCCTGCCTCTCATTGTATCAATAAATACGTCAGCATCAGGCCACTGGGACCTCATCTACACCAAGAGCAGAATGTGCAAGACGATCCAACAGTTAATGTTTTAGACTTGTCTCTTCCCATTTCCAAATTACACACTTATTGTATTCAGGCAAAATCTACATGGGGCCTGCAGATGTTTGAAAACTTCCAGATGATTCCTAAAGTTGTTCGTTTTTCATCCTGATGTAAAGATGCCTACATTCATGGTCTTTATTGGATATTTTAAAAAGTGTTTCAAGAAACCCAAGTGTTCTAGTCTTATCTTCCATGTCTCCAGACTGGGAGCAAAAACACATAAATGTTTATTAACAAGATGAAA
Organism: Eschrichtius robustus; assembly: GCF_028021215.1. Classification (NCBI taxonomy): domain Eukaryota; kingdom Metazoa; phylum Chordata; class Mammalia; order Artiodactyla; family Eschrichtiidae; genus Eschrichtius; species Eschrichtius robustus. The sequence goes on along the minus strand of NC_090845.1, from coordinate 8,430,128 downwards.
ATGCGAGTTGCTGTATCACCACCCCCAATCTGGCCTCTTAGTGCCTAGGTCTATCTGGGCTACTCCCCAGAGATTACTGTCTTCGGCGCCTTGTATGTCAGTCCTTCGGGGATCAAAATCCATTTTTAAGATGAGCGCCCCTGGCAACACCAACACTACTCGTATCCTCTTCCTTGCAGTCTATTTTCTCTGGGTCATGATCCTGTTCCCAGCTTCTATCACATCCCCCCAAAATGGCTACATCTGAAGAACTGAACCATTTCTATCTGTGCAGCACAACCTGCCAAATACAGTTAATCCAGTTCACATTCATGGCTTTACATCAGTGGTTCTCAAAGTGGGTCCTGGACCAGGCAGCAGCAGCACCAAGAAGCTTGATACAAATGCAGATCCTTGGGCCCCAACCCAGACCAAGTGCCTCAGGCTCTCTGGGGGTGGCCCTAGGAATCTGTGTTTCTCAAGCCCTCCAGGTGACTCTGGTGTGAGCTCGAGTCTGAGATGTGCCGATGTAGAGGAACTGCAGTTATGCTGTAGCTTTTGTGCTCTGCTATCACCAGGTGTGTTAGATTAGCTATGAAATACAACCCCACCAAATCTCCCGGGCACCCGACTCCAATCAGTTCTTTCTCGCTCGTCGCTTGCTCCCTGCTCCTGCAGGCTGGCTGTGGAGCTCTGCTTCAGATGGCGGGTTGGGTCCAGATGTGCTCCATGTGTCTTGTTCTGGGGCTCTGGTGGAGGGGTGGCCACTACTTGGCATCTAGTTCTCCTGGCAGAAGTCAGAAACTCCCAGAGAGTCCATCTTCTTAAGGCCTCATCTCAGAACTGAGACATCACCTCTCCTGCCCTCGTTTCATTGACCCAAACTGGTCACATAGCACAGCTCAGTGGGGGAGAGAAATATACTCCCATGCAGGTGATCGCGTGGCTAGGTGAGCCAAGTGAATATCTGCTGAACAAAAATCTAATAGACAACACTGGGACAATGGGTAAATAAACCCATTGGTAGACCGTGCCAGCTATCAAATGCCATTAAATTTTATGAGGTTAACAATGGTAATCCAATGAGAACAACGGATATTTCAAGAGAGTGGCAGTCAGCCTATAGACAGTTTTTTGTCATTCTTTCATGTTCATGTGATAAACCCTGGACAAAGAATTTCCATCCAGATTTCCTTTCTGGTTCTACTTCTAAAGAACCATTGCAGGATGAACTTACAAAAAAAAAAAAAAAAAAAAACAAGGGAAATACCTGCTGCAGCATTTCCCCCCGTGGTTATTTCCACTTTGAAAAGCTGACGGAATATTTGCCTCTTCTACTGTGTTTTTTAAAAGAAAACTCTCTTAAATTCCCATCATTGACTCTACCACATTTAACCGGCAGGAGCCAAAAAGAAAAATATCTTCCCTGAAGATACAGTGAAGTCTGCCCCCACTAACAGAATTAATCATGTGCGAGACGTGGAATTATTACAGGATTGGGGGCAACACCATTGTACCCTGGGAAGATGAGAAGGCAACTTAAAAATCCCTTGATGACCAGACTGAGAGAGCCTTCATTTCCTGAGTTCAGTCACTGGGACATTGGGCTCAATAAATATTTGTTGAAGTGAAAAATGCATGGATTCTGCTCAAGGTGCCAAGTAACTGGTGATGTCCTGCTGAAAGGGGAGCAAGGGACTCCCCTGGTGGTCCAGTGGTAAGACTCCGTGCTCCCAGTGCAGGGGGCCCGGGTTCCATCCCTGGTCAGGCAACTAGACCTCACATGCGTGCCACAACTAAGATGCCGCATGTCGTAACTAAAGATCCCGCGTGCCGTGACTGAGACCCAGCACAGCCAAATAAATAAATAAATATTAAAAATAATAATAACAAAGTAAAATAAATAAATAAAAACAAAGGGGAGCAAAAAGAAGCCAGTTCCAGAAAGATCACTCTCCACCCAGCTGCCATGAGCCAGACACTCAAAGGTGAGTGCGTCACCATGTAATGGGCACGTAGAAGGGAGCAGGGAGACTCCATCCAAGGGGACAGTGCAGGTTCCCAAACATTTGTGCGTGTGTGGATTAGGGTTAGTTGAAGAATTTCTAATGGTGTGAGAGATTTTAACACCTATAGATGGAACTCCCAGGGCAGGCTGCATGCGTGATCCTGATTTATCTGGAGAAGAGCTCTGGGAAGGGCAGATTTAAAAAAAAAAAAAAAGAAAGAGAAAAACAGCTCTAAAAAAAATAAAATAAGACTTTTGGGGAAAAGTGGGACATTGTGTTCAAATTCCTGGTCTTGGGTTGCAGCCCTGGCCCTGTTTCTTACACTGTTAGACACTAGGCAAGTTATGTAAACCTTTTCAGCCTCGGTTTCCTCATCTGTAGAATCAGAATAATATGCCTGGGTGGCTCTGAAGCTCAGTTGCATTTGAACGTGAAGTGGTCCACTGATATGTAGAACATTCTTACCAGGAATAATACTGACACTGGGGAGAATTGGGTGATGGACCCTTTTCCCTCAGAGGGACTGGCTGGAATAGACATTGTGGTCTATGTAAATGGCACCCCTAGGGTTGTACAGTGCACAACCTCTACAACTGTATGCTGAGCTGCATCTCTTCCCAGACCTTGGCCGTGGTGGCATCTAAAGGCCACAATGATGAGATTTTCAAAGATGGTACAAATATACCAAGAGTCACCCCCATACTCTCTGAGTGAGTTCTTGATTGAGGTCAGTAGAAAAGGTGTCGTGTGTCCCCTTTAATAATAATAATTTTTAAAAATTCTTCAGACAATAATAGAATGATTCCCCTAATCACTGAGGTGATGAAAGCTGTGGAGTTGGCATCTTTCTTGTGACTTTGAAGTTTTCTTATAATTTTATAGATATTGTCATTCTCCAGGGTTTTATTTAGGGGGCAGCATGGAAAATATCTTCCCTTTAACTCCCTTGGTGTTTGCCTCCAGCATACTTCTCAGAGAGGGGAGCAAAAGGGGGCCCATTCCAGAAGGATCACTGCCCCTCAGTTCATTCCACACCTGCTATGAGACAGGCACTCGATGGTAAATGAGGTACCATGTGGAATGAAGCAGAAGTACTCAAACAAAAACAGTAACTCAGTGCCCCAGATTTTGCCCCATTTCTCACTATTTGTGGTAGACACACCCTAAAGTGACCCCAAAGGAGTCATTCTGTTGTATTATTCCCTCCTTTTGCATGTGAGTGGAAGCTGTGATTTGTTTCTAACCAATAGAATATGGCAAAGGTGACAGGATGTCACTCTTATGGTTGCATTATAGAAGACTCCGTCTTAGCTGACTGGAGAGAGAGACACTTTCCCATTGGCCTTGCAGAAACACACACTCATGTTGTGAACTACCTGTGAAAAGAGTCACACGGCAGAACACTGCTGGCAGCCTCTAGGACCTTACAGCAGCCTCCAGCCAACAGCCAGGAAGATGCAGGCACCTCAGTCCTACAACTACAAGGAAGCAAAGTCTACCAACGACCTGAGAGAGCATGGAAGCAGAACCTTCCCCAGTCAAGCCTCTGATGAGAAGGCAACCTGGTTGGCACCTTGACTGCAGCTTTGTGAAGCCTCTAAATCTGTGGTAAGTTGTTACACAGCAATAGGAAACTAATACATAGAATAATACATACATAAAATATTACATTGGATTCTATTATTACTATAATTAATCATCAGTTTAATTTTCTCTAATAGATCAGAATCTGGGGTATGCCCTATTCAGAGAGAGAAACCCACTGTGGGCTTTTAACATTGAGTGGAAAAGAGAAACTGGACTTTTCCACCCTACAGCTCTTTTCCTATAAATAACATGTACATTGCTCAGAGGTCACCTCAGCAGAGTGGGAAATCCCAGAAGCCCACTGATTTTCTGGATAACGTAAATCCACACAGACTCCTTTATGATGATGCTATTTAATTATTATTGCACTGAAGTTACCCTCAAGCACACATTCACCTCTCAACTCTCATGGCATTCAAGGAGTTTATACTTAGAAAATACTCTCCTTTTCCCAGGTAAGAGAGAGACTCTACAGGTATGAATTTTAAAGAATTGTAGCCTTCAGCATGTTTGGTGGCATTTGACTTGTTTTTCAACATAGATTCCAGCTTCCTTGGTTTGGTTTTTAATAGCTTACTGAAAATAGAAATGTTGCATATGGTTTTATAAATTGGTCCTTTAGAATAAATTGCACATAGGCACAAAAGATTTATAGTAGCTCTGATATAAAATGATTCTTTTATTCCTAAACTCAAATCACATTTTTATATCATGGGTAGCAACTTCTATTGCAAATCTCATGAGCTGATCTTAGTCAAACTTTTAATCTGGCCTGGAAATTCTAAAACGGTAGTAAGATCAATTCTTTTGACCACACTGAGAACTGATCTGATCTATAAATATCTTCAAATACCCTGTTCTCCCTCTCTGCTCTACTGTCACAGGGTCATGGATTCCTTAAATAAATGGCTGCTGAGTATTATCAAACTACAAGAAAGTCTTCTATGAAATGTCAAGTTGGGTCCTAATACAAAATAATTCATTCTATTCCAAGTTTTATCCTTAATGTGGTGTGTGACTATGGGGGATATTTTCAACTCTGACGTTCAACAAACCCATAAAAGCTTCCAGCATCTCCCAAGTCCCACGGTAAACTCTCCATCAATTCTAGTTTTCTTCCTCTCCAGGATCTTAAAGTCTGAACTTAACACATTATTGACAGGGGGATTTTTGCAGAAACTGACGCCTGTGGCCATAACACGTCTCCAGTCAAAAATGTGTTAAATGGTCATAATTGGTCGTCTAACTCTACTGTGTTTTTTGTAATATTTAACTATTTTCAGAGACTGTCCATATATGCAGAGAAATACACAAGCCTGTGATACAAATCCACATTACAAGAAAGACGGGGACACTTTGATTTCCACTCGATTCTGGCCTTGGGTTTAGCAGCAACCGTGGCATGACCAATGAAACACAGTCTCCACGGCCATGCTGGTGACCTATGCACCAGCAGCTTGAGCGTCCATGGGAGCCTGATAGAAATGCAGAACCTCAGTCCCCACCCAAGACCTGCTGAGCCAGAATCTACATCTGAACAAGAGCCTCTTGTGAGTGATAACGCTGGAGAAGCTGCATTTCGTGGCAGACTGTAACTCCAGGCCGATTGGACATCTAGCCTCTACTGCCAGCTCTCCTCGTTTCCCCAGTCTCTGTAAACGAGACGCTGAAATGCTGAGCTTACATTGGTAATGGGCCTACCTCCAACAAACTGTATCCTTGGGTGGCTCCTCGGGTCGTAGCTATGATCTTCACACACCACCCAAGGACACTGGTTTAATGAGAAACAGCAAGGCCAGAATGAGGTCTACACGGAGCAAAGTCCACTGGCAGCAGAGGCTTCCACATCCAAATATATAGCAAGATTGGACGCAAAGGATAAAGGAAGCCACTGTTGTTAAAAATCCAAATGCCCTCTGTTTATTTATGAGAAGCTGCTCTCAGGGTACTGATAGTATGTGATATTTCAAGGTCCGACATTTCTTTATAATTTAGGTGTCACGGAAAAGAAACAGCAATGCCGTGATTATGTAAGATATTAACATTAGGGGCAGCCGGGTGAAGGGTATGCGGGAACTCTGTGTACTATCTTTGCAACTTTTCTATAAATAGGAAATTATTCCAAAATTAAAAGCTTATTTTTAAAAGTATAAAATTTGGCTTGCAATTTAGGAAAATGAGTCCCCCCCAGAAACTTTTCAAATGACATTATTTAAAGAGCTAAATACATTAGAAGTGAGAAAAAAAAATAGAGCAATGGGGATAAACACCCTTCTTACATATTCACCATATTTTTTCACCCTATGTTATAATAGCATATACCTATTGCTTAGCAAACCCAATGGGGCTCAAGGGTATGAAAAAGCCAAAAAAACGAGCAAAGGAGAATGAGTGATTATAACTATAGTGCCAGAGATTTGACAAATATACGTTAAGAAGATGAAATTATGGGGGCTTCCCTGGTGGCGCAGTGGTTGAGAATCTGCCTGCCAATGCAGGGGACACGGGTTCGAGCCCTGGTCTGGGAAGATCCCACATGCCGCGGAGCAACTGGGCCCGTGAGCCACAACTACTGAGCCTGCGCGTCTGGAGCCTGTGCTCCGCAACGAGAGGCCGCGATAGTGAGAGGCCCGCGCACCGCGATGAAGAGTGGCCCCCGCTCGCCACAACTAGAGAAAGCCCTCGCACAGAAACGAAGACCCAACACAGCCATAAATAAATAAATAAATACATACATACATACATACATAAATAAATAAATATTTCTCAGAATTTAAGCAATAGTAAAATAGTATATATTAAAAAAAAAAAAGAATATGAAATTATGGCAGAATCTCCCTTAAGCAATTTGTTTCACCTCTCCCTTCAAATATCTACCAAAAACAATTTTTAGTGGAAAAAATGCAGTGAAAAAATATATACTTAAAAAAGAGCTATATCCATCGTCACATATATGAAGTACTCAAATTTTATTTTATTGGTCAGGATTCTGACTAGTAAACAATGGAATCTATTCTCTGGTGAGTTTAAGCAGGAAAAGGGCTTATTGAAAGATATTCAGTAGCTCCGGAATCATTGGGAGGGCTGAAGAAACAAATCCAAGGCGTAGCTTCCAGGAAAAATGCCAAAACCATGCTGCGAATTAGCCTGATTTGGGGGGAGACGCCACTGCCGCTTTACTGTTGCCACCACCAAGCCCCTAGTGCCAGGACTTCAGCTTGATTGCAAATGATAGAGCTTCAAGCCTCTGGCTCTTGCGCATCAGGACCTCAATCTTGCAGCCACTGCCCCCGCCCCTGAAAGTCAGCCAGCAGGGAACATCATCCCTGCCAGCAAGATGGAAGCTCGCTGCAAGTTCGTTTCCTTCCTAGCTCAGGTCTGAATCCAGGTCTTCGGTGTTTTTCAGTTCTAAATGGCAGAGCCTTGGTTATATGCCACATCCTAGCCCCAACAGAGCCTAGGAATTTGAGCTCTGATTCTACATCTGGGAGATAAGACCCAGGGTGACCAACTTGGGCAGGAATTTTCTGGTTTTGCAATTAAAGGAATTGCATCCCAGGAAACCCCTCAGTCTCAGGCAAACCAGCACAATTGGTTACTAGACTGAGAACCCATAACCTGTGCATTTCCCCAAGTATAGAAAGGCTTTGAAAAAGATGATGGGGGACCACAATGATGCATATCCCCGACAATAATCAATACACACTAAAGAAAATGTAGATTGTGGCAATTCATATGATCCAGCAATCCCACTCCTGGGCATATATCCGGACAAAACTATAATTCGAAAAGATACATGCAACCCTATGTTCATAGCAGCACTGTTCACAATAGCCAAGACATGGAAACAACCTAAATGTCCATCGACAGATGAGTGGATAAAGAAGATGTGGTACGTATACACAATGGAATATTACTCAGCCATAAAAAGAATGAAATAATGCCATTTGCCGCAATATGGATGGACCTAGAGATTATCATACTAAGTGAAGTAAGAAAGACAAATACTGTATGATATCACTTATATGTGGAATCTAAAAAATGATGCAAATGAACTTATTTATAAAACAGAAACAGGAGGATTAAGCAAGATGGCGGAGTAGAAGGACGTGCTCTCACTCCCTCTTGCGAGAGCACCAGAATCGCAACTGGCTGCTGGACAATCATTGACAGGAAGACCCTGGACTTCACCAAGGAGGATACCCCACGTCCAAGGACAGACGAGAAGCCACAGTGAGACGGTAGGAGGGGCGCAATCAGAGTAAAATCAAATCCCATAACTGCTGGGTGGGTGGCTCACAGACTGGCAAGCACTTATACCACAGAAGTCCACCCACTGGAGTGAAGGTTCTGAGCCCCACGTCAGGCTTCCCAACCTGGGGGTCCGGCTACGGGAGGAGGAATTCCTAGAGAATCAGACTTTGAAGCCTAGTGGGAATTGAGTGCAGGACTTTGACAGGACTGGGGGAAACAGAGACCCCACTCTTGGAGGGCACACACAAAGTAATGTGTGCATCGGGACCCAGGGGAAGGAGCAGTGACCCTGGGGGAGACTGAACCAGACCTACCTGCTGGTGTTGGGGGGTCTCCTGCAGAGGCGAGTGGTGGCTCTGTTTCACCGTGGGGATAAGGACACTGGCAGCAGAGGTTCTGGGAAGTTCTCCTTGGCGTGAGCCCTCCCAGAGTCTGCCATTAACCCCACCAAAGAGCACGGGTAGGCTCCAGTTTTGGGTTGCCTCAGGCAAAACAACCAACAGGGAGGGAACCCAGCCCCACCCATCAACAGTCAAGTGGATTAAGGTTTTACTGAGCTCTGACCGCCACAGCAACAGTCAGCTCTACCCACCACCAGAGCCTCCCATCAAGCCTCTTAGATAGCCTCAACCACCAGAGGGCAGACAACAGAAGCAAGAAAAACTACAATCCTGCAGCCTGTGGACCAAAAACCACAGTTACAGAAAGATAGAGAAGATGAAAAGGCAGAGGGCTATGTACCAGATGAAGGAACAAGAAAAAACCCCAGAAAAACAACTAAATGAAGTGGAGATAGGCAACCTTCCAGAAAAAGAATTCAGAATAATGATAGTGAAGATGATCCAGGACCTCGGAATAAGAATGGAGGCAAAGATTGAGAAGATGCAAGAAATGATTAACAAAGACCTAGAAGAATTAAAGAACAAACAAACAGAGATGACCAATACAATAACTGAAATGAAAACTACACTAGAAGGAATCAATAGCAGAATAACTGAGGCAGAAGAACGGATAAGTGACCTGGAAGACAGAATGGTGGAATTCACTGCTGCGGAACAGACTAAAGAAAAAAGAATGAAAAGAAATGCAGACAGCCTAAGAGACCTCTGGGACAACATTAAACGCAACAACATTCGCATTATAGGGGTCCCAGAAGGAGAAGAGAGAGAGAAAGGACCAGAGAAAACATTTGAAGAGATTATAGTCGAAAACTTCCCTAACATGGGAAAGGAAATAGCCACCCAAGTCCAGGAAGCGCAGAGAGTCCCATACAGGATAAACCCAAGGAGAAACACGCCAAGACACATAGTAATCAAATTGGCAAAAATTAAAGACAAAGAAAAATTATTGAAAGCAGCAAGGGAAAAACGACAAATAACATACAAGGGAACTCCCATAAGGTTAACAGCTGATTTCTCAGCAGAAACTCTGCAAGCCAGAAGGGAGTGGCATGATATACTTAAAGTGATGAAAGGGAAGAACCTACAACCAAGATTACTCTACCCGGCAAGGATCTCATTTAGATTTGATGGAGAAATCAAAAGCTTTACAGACAAGCAAAAGCTAAGAGAATTCAGCACCACCAAACCAGCTCTACAACAAATGCTAAAGGAACTTCTCTAAGTGGGAAACACAAGAGAAGAAAAGGACCTACAAAAACAAACCCAAAACAATTAAGAAAATGGTCATAGGAACATACATATCGATAATTACCTTAAACGTGAATGGTTTAAATGCCCCAACCAAAAGACATAGACTGGCTGAATGGATACAAAAACAAGACCCATATATATGCTGTCTACAAGAGACCCACTTTAGACCTAGGGACACATACAGACTGAAAGTGAGGGGATGGAAAAAGATATTCCATGCAAATGGAAATCAAAAGAAAGCTGGAGTAGCTATACTCATATCAGATAAAATAGACTTTAAAATAAAGAATGTTACAAGAGACAAGGAAGGACACTACATAATGATCCAGGGATCAATCCAAGAAGAAGATATAACAATTATAAATATATATGCACCCAACATAGGAGCACCTCAATACATAAGGCAACTGCTAACAGCTATAAAAGAGGAAATCGACAGTAACACAATAATAGTGGGGGACTTTAACACTTCACTTACACCAATGGACAGATCATCCAAAATGAAAATAAATAAGGAAACAGAAGCTTTAAATGACACAATAGACCAGATAGATTTAATTGATATTTATAGGACATTCCATCCAAAAACAGCAGATTACACGTTCTTCTCAAGTGCGCACGGAACATTCTCCAGGATAGATCACATCTTGGGTCACAAATCAAGCCTCAGTAAATTTAAGAAAATTGAAATCATATCAAGCATCTTTTCTGACCACAACGCGATGAGATTAGAAATGAATTACAGGGAAAAAAACGTAAAAAAGACAAACACATGGAGGCTAAACAATACGTTACTAAATAACCAAGAGATCACTGAAGAAATCAAAGAGGAAATCAAAAAATACCTAGAGACAAATGACAATGAAAACACGACGACCCAAAACCTATGGGATGCAGCGAAAGCGGTTCTAAGAGGGAAGTTTATAGCTATACAAGCCTACCTAAAGAAACAAGAAAAATCTCAAGTAAACAATCTAACCTTACACCTAAAGAAACTAGAGAAAGAAGAACAAACAAAACCCAAAGTTAGCAGAAGGAAAGAAATCATAAAGATCAGAGCAGAAATAAATGAAATAGAAACAAAGAAAACAATAGCAAAGATCAATAAAACTAAAAGTTGGTTCTTTGAGAAGATAAACAAAATTGATAAGCCATTAGCCAGACTCATCAAGAAAAAGAGGGAGAGGACTCAAATCAATAAAATCAGAAATGAAAAAGGAGAAGTTACAACAGACACCGCAGAAATACAAAGCATCCTAAGAGACTACTACAAGCAACTCTATGCCAATAAAACGGACAACCTGGAAGAAATGGACAAATTCTTAGAAAGGTATAACCTTCCAAGACTGAACCAGGAAGAAACAGAAAATATGAACAGACCAATCACAAGTAATGAAATTGAAACTGTGATGAAAAATCTTCCAACAAACAAAAGTCCAGGACCAGATGGCTTCACAGGTGAATTCTATCAAACATTTAGAGAAGAGCTAACACCCATCCTTCTCAAACTCTTCCAAAAAATTGCAGAGGAAGGAACACTCCCAAACTCATTCTATGAGGCCACCATCACCCTGATACCAAAACCAGACAAAGACACTACAAAAAAAGAAAATTACAGACCAATATCACTGATGAATATAGATGCAAAAATCCTCAACAAAATACTAGCAAACAGAATCCAACAACACATTAAAAGGATCATACACCACGATCAAGTGGGATTTATCCCAGGGATGCAAGGATTCTTCAATATACGCAAATCAATCAATGTGATACACCATATTAACAAATTGAAGAATAAAAACCATATGATCATCTCAATAGATGCAGAAAAAGCTTTTGACAAAATTCAACACCCATTTCTGATAAAAACTCTCCAGAAAGTGGGCATAGAGGGAACCTACCTCAACATAATAAAGGCCATATATGACAAACCCACAGCAAACATCATTCTCAATGGTGAAAAACTGAAAGCATTTCCTCTAAGATCAGGAACGAGACAAGGATGTCCACTCTCACCACTATTATTCAACATAGTTCTGGAAGTCCTAGCCACGGCAGTCAGAGAAGAAAAAGAAATAAAAGGAATACAAATTGGAAAAGAAGAAGTAAAACTGTCACTGTTTGCGGATGACATGATACTATACATAGAGAATCCTAAAACTGCCACCAGAAAACTGCTAGAGCTAATTAATGAATATAGTAAAGTTGCAGGATACAAAATTCATGCACAGAAATCTCTTGCATTCCTATACACTAATGATGAAAAATCTGAAAGAGAAATTATGGAAACACTCCCATTTACCATTGCAACAAAAAGAATAAAATACCTAGGAATAAACCTACCTAGGGAGACAAAAGACCTGTATGCAGAAAACTATAAGACACTGATGAAAGAAATTAAAGATGATACCAACAGATGGAGAGATATACCATGTTCTTGGCTTGGAAGAATCAACATTGTGAAAATGAGTATACTACCCAAAGCAATCTACAGATTCAATGCAATCCCTATCAAATTACCAATGGCATTTTTTACGGAGCTAGAACAAATCATCTTAAAATTTGTATGGAGACACAAAAGACCCCGAATAGCCAAAGCAGTCTTGAGGCAAAAAAATGGAGCTGGAGGAATCAGACTCCCTGACTTCAGACTATACTACAAAGCTAAAGTAATCAAGACAATATGGTACTGGCACAAAAACAGAAACATAGATCAATGGAACAAGATAGAAAGCCCAGAGATTAACCCACGCACCTATGGTCAACTAATCTATGACAAAGGAGGCAAAGATATACAATGGAGAAAAGACAGTCTCTTCAATAAGTGGTGCTGGGAAAACTGGACAGCTACATGTAAAAGAATGAAATTAGAATACTCCCTAACACCATACACAAAAATAAACTCAAAATGGATTAGAGACCTAAATATAAGACTGGACACTATAAAACTCTTAGAGGAAAACATAGGAAGAACACTCTTTGACATAAATCACAGCAAGATCTTTTTTGATCCACCTCCTAGAGTAATGGAAATAAAAACAAAAATAAACAGGTGGGACCTAATGAAACTTCAAAGCTTTTGCACAGCAAAGGAAACCATAAACAAGACGAAAAGACAACCCTCAGAATGGGAGAAAATATTTGCAAATGAATCAACGGACAAAGGATTAATCTCCAAAGTATATAAACAGCTCATTCAGCTCAATATCAAAGAAACAAACACCCCAATCCAAAAATGGGCAGAAGACCTAAATAGACATTTCTCCAAAGAAGACATACAGACGGCCACGAAGCACATGAAAAGATGCTCAACATCACTAATTATTAGAGAAATGCAAATCAAAACTACAATGAGGTATCACCTCACTCCTGTTAGAATGGGCATCATCAGAAAATCTACAAACAACAAATGCTGGAGAGGGTGTGGAGAAAAGGGAACCCTCTTGCACTGTTGGTGGGAATGTAAATTGATACAGCTACTATGGAGAACAATATGGAGGTTCCTTAAAAAACTAAAAATAGAATTACCATATGACCCAGCAATCCCACTACTGGGCATATACCCAGAGAAAACCGTAATTCAAAAAGACACATGCACCCGAATGTTCATTGCAGCACTATTTACAATAGCCAGGTCATGGAAGCAACCTAAATGCCCATCAGCAGACAAATGGATAAAGAAGTTGTGGTACATATATACAATGGAATATTACTCAGCCATAAAAAGGAACGAAATTGAGTCATTTGTTGAGACGTGGATGGATCTAGAGACTGTCATACAGAGTGAAGTAAGTCAGAAAGAGAAAAACAAATATCGTATATTAATGCATGTATGTGGAACCTAGAAAAATGGTACAGATGAGCCGGTTTGCAGGGCAGAAGTTGAGACACAGATGTAGACAATGGACATATGGACACCAAGGGGGGAAAACTGCGGTGAGGTGGGGATGGTGGTGTGCTGAATTGGGCGATTGGGATTGACATGTATACACTGATGTGTATAAAATTGATGCCTAATAAGAACCTGCAGTATAAAAAAACAAACAAAACAACTAATAATAAACTTTCATTGGGTTATTTGTATGGAAATATGTTAATATAAATGTTTCAGACATTACATGAAATTTCTAAAAATCTTATATTTGTATTTGTATGGAAATATGTATGGAAATATGTTAATATAAATGTTTCAGACATTACATGAAATTTCTAAAAATCTTATATTTGTATTTGTATGGAAATATGTATGGAAATATGTTAATATAAATGTTTCAGACATTATATGAAATTTCTAAAAATCTTATATGTTCTGGTATAATGATATAAGTAATAATCCTAGTTATTACTTTAAAATGTATATCTCAGAAATAACTAATTTTCTTGTCAACTGCATTATTATGAACTTTCATCAAATCTTTAACCGTGGTCATTTTTAAGTCTTTTGTCATTTACAGACAGTTCTGGGTGTACTCTGATGATTTTGCAAATATGTTCCTATAAAAGGGTTTCATCTTCAAGAAATTCATGGAAAAGACTCTGACAAGTACAGGTTTCTGGTAACTGACTGTACTGCTGAACTGAATGAATAAGCATTTTCAGAACTCTAATGAAAAACTGATGAACTCATAAAAGTGCTAACAAAAAGATCAAGATGAAAAAAAAAATTAATTACATGGGACTGAGTGAACTGATGAGGATGAGTATAATTTTTGTGACTTTCTGTCTGAATTAAAAAAAAAAAAATCCCACAAGGACACAGAGGCAAAGAATATAGAAATCAATTTTCACTGCAAAGTAAAGGAGCTGTTACAGTGGAGGATTACTGGACTGAATGTCAATATTATGACATAGTATGAGTGTGTTTCATGTTTGGTAATTGCAATCATTGTTGCTTTTGTTGTGGTCATCCATGTACAATGCTTGGTGTCAGTCTATTTATCTCTTGTAAAAATAAAATACAGTGTGTGTGTGTGTGTGAAAAAAAAAAAAAAAAACAGAAACAGACTCACAGACATAGAAAACAAACTTATGGTTACCAAAGGGGAAAGGTGGGGGAAGGGCGATAATTTAGGAGGTTGGAATTAACATGTACACACTACTATATATAAAATAGATAATCGACAAGGACCTACTGTATAGCACAGGAACTCTACTCAATACTTTGTAATAACCAAATGAGAAAAGAATCTGAAAAAGAAGAGATATAACCAAATCACTTTGCTGTACACCTGAAACTAACACAACATTGTAAATCAACTATACTCCAATATAAAATAAAAATTAAAAAACCAAATGTTTATAGCACCATTACTCATAATGGCCAAACAACAGGAAAAAACTCAAATGTCCATCACTGGATGAAAGGATTAATGAAATGTGGTACACCTGTATAGTGGAATATTATCAGCCATTAAAAAAAAGGAATGAAGTACTAATATATTCTACAACATGGATGAACCTGGAGGATATTACATTAATTGAAAGAAGCCAGACACTAAAATCCAGATATCAGATGATTACGTATGTATGAAATATGCAGAATAGGCAACTCCATAGAGACAGAAACTAGATTAGTGGTTCCCAGGGGATGAGGGAGAAGGGAACAAGGAGCGACTGCTAAGAGGTACAGATTTTGTTTTGGAATGATGGAAATGTTCTGGAATTATGTAATGGTGATAGTTGCCCAACATTACAAATATACTTTAAAAACCCACACACTTTAAAATTGTATACTTTAAAATAATGAATTTTATCTCAATACAAAAACATGTTTTGAAAAAGAAAGATGTGATATATAATGTATGTGTATACACACACACACACACACACACACACACACACAGTGGAATACTACTCAGCCATAAAAAGAATGAAATAATGTCATTTGCAGCAACATGATGGGCCTAGAGATGATCATACTAAGTGAAGTAAGACAGACAAAGACAAGTATCATATGGTAACACTTACATGTGGAATCTAAAGTATGACACAAATGAACTAAACAAGAAACAGACTCACAGATATAGAGAACAGACTTGTGGTTGCCAAGGGGGAGGTGTGGTTCGGGGAGGGGGGGTTCGGGGAGGGATGGATTTGGAGTTTGGGGTTAACAGATGAAAACTAGTATGTATAGAATGGATAAACAACAAGGTCCTACTGCAGAGCACAGGGAACTATACTCAACATCCTGTGATAAACCATAATGGAAAAGAATATAAAAAAGAATATATATGTATAACTGACTCACTTTGCTGTGCAGCAGAAATAAACACAACATTGTAAATCAAGTATACTTCATTAATTAATTAATTAATTTGCAGCATTTGCATCTGTAGCCCAATTGGTCGCTAGGCCAACTGACCCATCTCCCGTTCTCCTCACTCCTCCCCAGCTCACACGTCATAGTTTGTTCCTGCTCACACATAGTTAATTGGTATAAAGTGCAAATAGTTTTCCTGGTCACCGTGCATTTCTTACGTAGGCTGTTTGTACCTGACGATTACTGAATTGGATTTAAAGTAGCTTTTCCATTTTAAGCAACCCCCTTCCCCTCCCCCGCCCCCACACACTGAACTAGTTTTCAGGGCAGGTACCGAAAACTGTCTCTCCAACACTCACTCCATTTGACTTCCAGCATGGCTTTCTGTAACGTTGAGGCTAGAAAGCTGAAAACTTTTCCAGACTCCTTTGCAGCTCAGATTTTGCATGAGACCCAGGGTCCTTCGAATGGCTAACAGTCCCTGAACACCGCAGCCCCTGTTATCGCTGTGCATCCTCTCGACCCCTCTCGCCCTTGTTTGTTCTGCTTCAGCCACATCGCCGCCTTGTTTTTCCTTGAACGCCCCAGAAACGCTAGGGCTTCAGACCTTTGCACTGGCTGTTCCCTCTGCCTGGAATGCTCTTTGCAAATATTACATGGCTTGCTCCCTCAATCCTTCAGGTCTCTCTCCAACACATCTTCACACTGAAGCCATCTCTGGCCACTTTTCCTAAAACGACAACCCATTTCCCCATACCCCCAATAACTCATCTCAGGTTTATATTTCCTCCTTAGCACCTATAACTATCTAACATACAATATATTTTACTTCATTTTTCTTGTTTTTTGCCTCTCTCCCCGCCTAAAATGTAATGTCCTCTAGGGCATTTTTTTTTCTGTTTTGTTCACTGTTCTATCCCTGTACCCAGAACACTGCAGGCACATAGTAGGTGCACAATAAATAATTGTTGAACAGATGACTAAAGATGTCAAGTTGCCCTTGATTTAAACCAAAATATAAAACTACCTCAATAGAAATGCCAATATTTTTAGCAGAAGAGCTAAAGTTGATATTGAAAACTAAATAAGAAAAATAGCCAGAAAAACCCTTGAAAAAAAACCCAGAATAATAAAGGGGGACGAGCCCTATAACATATTAAAACACATTATAAGGACTTCCCTGGTGGCGCAGTGGTTGAGAATCCGCCTGTCAACGCAGGGGACACGGGTTCGAGCCCTGGTCCGGGAAGATCCCACATGCCACGGAGCAACTAAGCCCGTGTGCCACAACTACTGAGTCTGCACTCTAGAGCCCACAAGCCACAACTACTGAGCCCGCGTGCCACAGCTACTGAAGCCCACGCGCCTAGAGCCCATGCTCTGCAACAGAGAAGCCACCGCAATGAGAAGCCCGCGCACCGCAACAAAGAGTAGCCCCAGCTTGCCACAACTAGAGAAAGCCCCCGCGCAGCAACAAAGACCCATTGCAGCCAAAAATAAATCATAAAATTAAAAAAAATAAAAATAAAACCCATTATAAAACCATAACACCTTAAATAGGGCTTAGCGTGGAAATACAAAAAGATCATTGAGTCAGAATAGAAAGCCTAGAAATAAACCCAAATACATCCAAGAATTTCAGTATCTGTTAAAATTGACATCTCAAGTCAATGAAAAAAAGATAGATTTGTCGATAAATTGGGCATGGTATCAGATTAAAAATTGGGGGAGGGCTTCCCTGGTGGCGCAGTGGTTGAGAGTCTGCCTGCTAATGCAGGGGACACGGGTTCGAGCCCTGGTCTGGGAAGATCCCACATGCCGCGGAGCAACTAGGCCCGTGAGCCACAATTACTGAGCCTGCGCGTCTGGAGCCTGTGCCCCGCAGCGGGAGGGGCCGCGATAGTGAGAGGCCCGCGCACCGCGATGAAGAGCGGTCCCCGCACCGCGATGAAGAGTGGCCCCCACTTGCCGTAACTAGAGAAAGCCCTCGCACGAACCGAAGACCCAACACAGCCAAAAATAAAATAAATAAATAAAGTAGCTATAAATAGCTTTAAAAAAATAAAAAATAAAAAAAAAAATTGGGGGAAAAAATACAAAAAGTTCTATAATTCACCCATCATATAAGGATAAATATCAGATAAATAAATGAAATATGTATACTTTTATGTTTATGTATAATATATACAAACATATGTATACACATAAATACATAAATATATACATACATGTGTGCAGGTTTATATATATATATATATATAAACACACAAACTAGAAGAAACCACATGGCAAATGGTGAGGTCTCAGAGTGTCAAAGACTTTTCAAAGCATCTATCAATATGATCATGTAATTGTTCTTCTTTAGCCTGTTGATGTGATGGATTACATTAGTTGATTTTCAAATGTTGAACCAGCCTTGCATACCTGGGATAAATCCCACTTGGTTGTGGTGTTGTATATAATTCAATTTATATATTGTTAAATTTATATTTATAAATTAAAATTTGTATAAATTTTTATATAAATTTATAAAATTTTTATAAATTTTAAATTTATAACAATATATATTTATATATTGTTAGATTTACTAATATTTACTAATGTTACTAATATTTACTAATAATTTACTAATATTTTGTTTGCATCTACGTTCGTGAGAGTACTGGTCTGTAGTTTTCTTCTAATGTCTTTGTCTGGGTTTGGTGTTAGGGTAGCCTCGTATGTTTGATTTTTTAAAATTTCCTTTTCTACTGGCTTAGAAGTTAAAGCCTTGAAAATTTATCACCTACACTTAACACAGTATAAAACTGATCAATATTTTAACTCTTTCCCAACAAATTGAAAGACCTTAGCACACTTAACTATAATAATTCCTTCCCACCTGACCCACTACTTTTCTGAAGAATTTTAGATAATATTTTCATACTGTTATTTATAAAGATAACGTTCATTTACATTTCCATATGCTTTTATAAATGTACATGATCACCATTTGTTCTGCATATCAAATGTTTATTCTGAATTTATTTTCCTTCATCCTAAAATAAATCCCTTAGAAACTCCTATAATTTACCCTTGTTCCTGAAGTATAGTTTTGCTAAGAATACAATGCTTGGTTGAGGGCTATTTTCTGCCCACATTTAAAAGATATTCCCCATTATTTGGCTCATCCCTTTGAAGATGAAAACATTTTTTCTCCATGGCTGCAGTTTTATAACTACATGTTTAGGAGATTTCTTTTTATTTACCATTCTTGGTATACATGGTGTTTCTTCCATCTGTGAATTCATAATTTTCATCAGTTCTGGCAAATCTCAGTCATTATTTCTTTAAATATCTCCTCACCCTCACTGTAGCTGTTCTCTCTTTATGGAACTCCAATTAGATCTATATTAGCCCTTCTCTCTTCCATGTCTCTTCACTCTTATATTTTCCAGTCCTTTATTACTCACTGCTTCATTCTGGGTAATTTCTTCAGATTTTTATTCAATTTCACTAAATCTTTCTTCATCTATGTCTAATCTGTTTAAACATACATAGTTTAATCACTTTTATTGTGAAATACCACACATGTACAGAAAAGTGTGTGTCTTAGTCCATTTGGGTTGCTACAACAAAAATACCGCAGACCAGGTGCCTCATACACAACAGAAATGTATTTCTCACAGTTCTGGAGGCTGGGAAGTCCAAGATCAAGGGGCTGGCAGATTCAGTGCCTGGTGAGAGCCCACTTCCTAGTTCATAGATGGCTGTCTTTTTGCTGTGTCCTCACGTGGCAGAAGGGGCAAGGGGGCTCTCTGGAGTCTTTTTTTTTTTTATAAGGGCACTAATCCCATTCATGAGGGCTCTGCCCTCATGACCAAATCACCTCCCCAAAGGTCATACCTCTTAATACCTTCACATTGTGCATTAGATTTCAATACACGAATTTTGAGGGAACACTAACATTCAGTCTATAGTGGTGTGTAAAACACAAAATTCAGCAAATTATATAACCATAAGTCAAACGTCTGTGTAACTCCCACCCAGGTCAAGAATTAAGACATTGTGAGCCCTCCAGAAATCTCCACATATGACTACTCAATCACACTGCTGCTCCTTCCGCACTACAGGATATACTTTCCTGCCATATCCTGCAATCTCTTCCCCACTTTTCTTTATAGTTTTACTACCTAGGCAGGCATATAACCAGAGTTTCTAATTATAATGATTTTTTTTTCATTTCCAAAAGTTCAATTTGGCTCTTTTGAAAATCTGCCTGGATATTTGTTATTGTTTCCTGCTCCTTTCTCATTGTTACTCTGTCTGTAAACATTTCATAGACTTATAGTCATTGCATAGTCTTTATCTGATAATCCTAATGTCTTAAGTTCCGATAGTCAACATCTTCTAGTTGTTTTTGCTGATTCACTTGTACTGGCTTGTTTCCTCATTTTTTTAGTAAGTTTTTTATGGTGAGCTCATATTTATTGTTGTTTCCTCTAGCAAAGATTTGTATTGACTTCTGATGGACTCCAGGAGCTACCTATCTGGAACTACTTTAATGTATCCACATTCAGGACTAGTATAAATCTGAACATCAGAACGTAAGTGATATCAGGTCTGTGGCTGCAGGTTAACAAAGGAAGATCTTGTTATAGCCATCATCATCATTATTCTTCTTAATATCTTCATGACATTATTCTTCACCCAGAGCCCCCTCCCAGGGTCCTGGCTCAGTGCAGGAGTTTCAGGGCCAGCAGCCCCATTTTCCAGAAGCCCTAGATTAAGTACCCAATTTTCTCCCCCCATTCAACCCTGCCTGCTGTAATAGTGGCATTTGTGCCCAGGGCAACTCTAAAATTTCTGTTTGCTTCCTGCCCACTTGCCTGGTCTGATCATGCTTGTTGTTTTTATTATTATTATCACCATTTTTCCTTTATAATTTTCCTTCCCTTTATTGGATACTCAGAAAAAAATATGTTGTTAATTTATCCAGAATCTGGATGTGTTATACCATCAGAGCTTTTTAGAGCTTCTAGTACCCTAGAAAGCAAATTTCCCATGTTGAAAATGACTTTTCACAAGTGAAAAGGTAATAAAAGAAACGCAAATTAAATGCGCATTGAGATACCATTTCTCATGTATTAATTCAGCAAATGTAAGTTTAACAGACTGTTGGTGAGAATTGGGGGAAATGAGTACTCCTGTACATTGCTGATGGGAGTAGAAAACTGGTACCACTTTTAGGGAGAGAAATCTAGCCACTTTTGTCATAATTACAAATACATATACCTTTTGACCCAGAAATTCTACTTTCAGGAATTTATTCTACATGTAATAATGCATGTGAAGCTTATTGATTGCACCATTACTTGTAATAACCTAACATTTGAAAGAACTTATATGCCTATTAAGAGGGAACTATTTCGATAAATTATGTACATCCATACAACAGAATATTATGTGTTATTTTTACAAATGAAAATATTTTAATATACTTATATGAGGCAATATCCAAGATATATGTTCAGTGGAAAGTGTAAGGTGTAGAACTGTGTACATCTTATGCTTTTTTTAAAAAAAAGTACATATTCACATGTTTGTTTGTAGAGCCATAAAATATTATTGGAAGGGTACATAAAACATGCTGTCAGTGTTGGCTGCCTCCAGGTTGGGGACCCAGGTACCTGGAGAAGGAAGGTAAGAGGGAGACTTATCATTGTAAACCCTTTTGTACTTTTTGCATTTTAAACCGTGTGAACATATTATCAATTTTTAAAAGGGTTTGTCTTCTTGTGGTTGTCCTTACACGGAAGTGCCGAAGAGAGAGTGCCCAAGACGAACTTGGTTTGTTTTTTTTTTTCTCGGTTTTGCCTAAGGCTGTTCTCAGCCCAGGCAGAGAGGGAGGGTGGAAAAATCTGGAAGCCAGGTTGTCCAAGAAAGACCGGGTGAGCCAGTGCTGATTCATCGTCCTTGCAATCTGCCTCCTGACCTCATCAGGTAACTAGTAACAAACCCACCAGCTCTTTCTTTTATTGCTTTTCACCCAGAAATTTGGAATGTCACAGATGGTTGTGTTTTGACAGGAATTTAATGCACACTCAAATGTACAAAATTCCAGAATCTAAGTTTTTAAAAGCAGCAAGTCCTTCTCTTTCTCTTGCTTAGGGCCTGTGTTTTATGTTCGGTGCTCCTGACGGACAGCTTGGACTTGAGATGTACTACCAGATCATCTTTTCGGACATCTCACTGCAGGAGCTCCATTTCTTGGTCCCAAAACTTGGAAAGGGAAAGGAAATAACTAGGTTTCTTAAGTGAGTACCATCACACAGTAGGCCCGGCTTTGGAAATCAAAATTAGAACTAGAAAAATCAAAATTGAAACTATAAAGTTCAAACTGCAAACCAGAAGGTTCAAAATACAAACTGAAATTCCACCGTAGGAAAAAATCCAAATTCCACCACTCTATTGTGCAATTTTGTTTCCCCCAAAATGGCAAAAATACAAATTCCGTAAGAAAAACTTCATCTTTTGTTTGTTTGTTTTGACTTTGTTTTCTGTCACAGTCTGAAATGTTTCAGGTATACAAAAAAATAGAGAGGATATTCTAAAGAACATCCATATACCTACTAGAAAACTTTGTTAAATCTTAAACGTTCGCCATATTTGCTTCAGATAATTCTTAAAAAACAAATAATTTTGGATGTGATTCAAGGCTCCCGTGTCCCTCTTCCCTTATCCCCCCTGCTTCTCCCCCTCTCAAGAAGTAACTGCCAATGAATTTGGTGTTTCTCATTCCCATGCATGCCTTATGCTTTTCCAGCATGGGTAGGTATTCATAAACAATATAAAAAGCTGTTTTTCAAGCTTGAAACAGTACATACATGATATTCTGGATCTGCCACTCAAAAATTTCCTTTTTGCATTCAACTTTTCTGTTGAAGGACATACGGGTTATTTCTGGTTTTTTCCCTTTACCAAAATTGCTGCAATAGAAATTTTGTACCTTTCTCTCTTTTCACATGCGAGGCTCTTTCTCTGAACTAGGAGACAATTGATGGGAAATAGGATACGCCTCTCCTCATCATTTCTAGATAACAAACTACTCTCAAATGTGGTCATACCACTTCACCCTCTTTGAAATAGCCCTAAAGTTTTCTAGGTACGCTTCCTAGCTTCATAGAACCGCAGGAGGAAAGACATTTTGGATCCAAGTACTAATTTGGCAAATGAATCTGTAGCAGATGCCATCGGCACCCTACCCGTATCCCCTCACTCTTAGCACTTCGATGAATACCAGCCAACTCCCAACTGCCAGGACCTGCATTATTTTTTGCCTGAGAATGTTCTCTGGCTGCCAGACATAATATTGCTGTTGGGACAGCAGTAGCAATTAGGACAAACTGGGGAACTTACCTCCCTCGGAGCTGCCTCAACCAATGACTGATGGGCGTTGGTGTATCAATACCTCAAGTGGGACAAATCTGAGGCACGTGTTTTATCCAGATTTTTGGAGTGCCCAGCAGGATTAAGCCACAGTTGCCCACAGTGATGATCTGCTTGATATCAAACCCGATATTCAACAATTCTCTGTCTTACTTCCCTTCTCTCCCTCTCCCACCACAGTGTCTTGAGACCACCTCCCCAATAAACTACCGATGCTCAAACCCTGGGCTCAGAGTCTGTTTCTGGGGGAACCCAACTGGATTCCAACTAGCTCTCACACGAATGCTTTCAGATGCTAGTAATGTTCATAGGTTTGGGGGAAAATGTCACTGGTTGTAGAACTTGCCCATAAGCCCACCACAAAAAAAAGACGAAGAAAGAGTTTACTTGTTATTCAGAGAGAAGATACAATAAAGACTTTGCAGCTTGGTTCTTGGAGAAGATTAGACAATTCCACAGATGAAGTGTTCAGAGCTGCTACACCCGGAGACTTTCCTTTAAAAGCCACACCTTTCATTTCCATTCTAAGTCTCTTCCAGGGCAAAAGGGTAGGGATTTGTGTACAAAAATCATCTTATTTGCCTGAGTTTGAAGAAGAGGACTTTTCAGAGCCCAGGTTTTGCGTAGCTTTTTATGGCATTTTCCTCTTTGTTGTTCTATTCTCCAAAATTGCACAAACAGCAGCTCTATGCACGAACATTTGGCAGCAGTTTTATAATGTCTTCAAACACTGCACCTTGATCTTCATTTTGGGGAATATCAAAACTGATGATTTTTCTAAACCTTTATCTTTGGCAAATTTTAAATAAAAGAGCATTTGTTGCAATGGGCTGTGCAGAGATGATGCATAGTGTTGGGTTTTTGGTTTTTAGGTTTTTTAGCTACAAATTGTGAAGTGAGGTAAATCATGTAGTCGTGTGAAGGCCAAGGCTATTGCTGTACACTGAATGTTTGTGTCCCCCCAAAATTCATATGCTGAAATCCTAATTCCCACTGTGATGGTATTTGGAGTCTTTGGGAGGTGATTAGATAATGAGGGTAGAGCCCTCATGAATGGGATTAGTGCTTAAAAGAGACCCCCAGGGAGCTCTCTCACTCCTTCCAGCCACGTGAGGTGACAGCAAAAAGACAGCCATCTATGAACTAGGAAGTGGGCTCTCACCAGTCATGGAATCTGCCACCACCTTGATCCTGCACTTCTCAGTCTCCAGAACTTTGAGAGATATTTCTGTTGTCTAAGCCACCCAGTCTTTGATATTTTTATTATAGGAGCCCAAGCTATGATAGCTAAATTTTGCCAGCCTGGGAAGGTCAATAGGACCAAAACATAAGACCTTTGATCCATCACTACTACAAACTGAACTGTATCCCTGCTCCTGCCCAAAATTCATATGTTGAAGCTCTCACCCCTGATGTGACTTTATTTGGACATGGAGCCTGTGAGGAGGTAATTAAAGTTAAATGAGGTCGTAAGGGTGGGGCCCTAATCCACTAGGATTAGTGGCCTTAAAAGAAGAGGAAGAGATCTCTCTCTCCCCTGCCCCCCCCGCCCACATGCACAAAGAAGAGGTCATGTGAGCACACAGCAAGAAGATGGCTACCTACAAGCCAAGAGAAGGTCTCAGAATGAAACCTACCTGGCTGGCACCTTGATATCAGACTTCCAGCCTCCAGAACTGTGAGAAATAAATGTCTGCTGTTGAAGCCCCCTGGTCTACAGTATTTTGTTATGGTAGTCCCTGCAAACTAAGATAATCCTGGAGTATGAACCACCCTATACTGAGTAGGAGACAACCAAAAGTTCATGTCCCACTTTTCATATTGATGGAAACAGCTTTAGGCTGCAGGCGGAACTGCGTGTCTCACTGCAGTTCTGGATTAACTGACTTGTGAAGACCTGTCTTCAAATTCAAGGGCTTGTTTCCACGGTTAGTGTTCTTTCACTGCATTTATTAAGACACATCCACGTTGACAGGTATTAGAAAGTTCATACTTAAATGCTCACTTTCTAAAGTGAGTGTGAATTGAGTATTGTATACCTGGCTTTGTAGACCCGGCTCGGAGTTCCAACTTGGCCACTTTTTTTTGGTATGTGTGATAGGAAAGTTACTTAACTTCTCTAAGTTTAGCATCCTCATGTGTAAAATAAGGATAATCATAGTACCTATGTCCTTGAGTTGTTGGGACAGTAAATGATGTTCCCATAGGATTCTGTACCTTACCCCTCTAGAAAGGGCAAGAGACTGCTGTAATTTGTGAATCTTATAACCAAAAGCAAAGAGGCAAAGTTGAGTCTTGAAAGAATTGTTTTCTAACTCCTTTAACTCACATTAATGTAAAAAAAAAAAAACTAAATAAACTGTGGAATATACAAGTATAAAAAATAAAAATGAATCATTCTCCTATCACCTAGAGGGAAGCACCAGTCATCACTTATCTATGCATATGCTGTGCTCCCCGAGTTTTACATAAAAATTGTCTTGGAAACGTGTTTGTTTATGTGACTAACTGCCAATACTTCTAAGGAAGGTACATGATTTATTTAACCAATTTAGCCAATTTCCTAGGCCTTTGGATTTGTCTTTTCCCAATGTTCAATGCTTCAGTGGCATTCTTTGATGATATGCCTTTATGAATGTACATCTCTGTTTCCTTGGTCTGAATTCCTAGAGGAGTAATCACTCATTTAAACAAAACAATAAGGACACTTTTAAAACTCCTAATACCAGTGCCAAATGGTCCTCCTGAAAGGTTGTTCCAGTTTGCACAGTGATTCATGGTGCAACGGGGTGTTTGAAGACATGAAATATTTTGTCACATGACAAGAGTTACCACAGATGCCCTGAGAGAATGGAGGCCTGCAGGCCTGATCACACATCCCAGCCTTATTTTCAGTTTGGTTTAAATTTGCATTTCAGCAGTGTTATTTACAACAGGCAAGACATGGAAGCAACCTAAATGCCCATCAACAGATGAATGGATAAAGAAGATGTGATGTGTGTGTGTGTATATAATGGAATACTACTCAGCCATAAAAAAGAATGAAATAATGCCATTTACAGCAACATGGATGAACCTAGAGATTACCACACTAAGTGAAGTAAGTCAGACAAAGAAAGACAAATATCATATGATATAGCTCATATATGGAATCGAAAAGAAAAAGATACAAATAAACTTATTCCCAAAACAGAAAGAGACTCACAGACATAGAAAACAAACTTACGGTTACCAAAGGGGAAAGTGGGGTAGGGGGAGGGACAAACTAGGAGACTGGGATTAACAGATACACACTACTGTATATAAAATAGATAGGGAATCCTCTGGCGGTCCAGTGGTTACAGCTCTGCACTCTCACTGCCGAGGGCCTGGGTTCAGTCCCCGGTCAGGGAATTAAAAATCCCACAAGCCACATGGTGCAGTCAAAACATAAAATAAATTTTAAAAAATAAAATAAACTTTCAATTTAAAATAAAACAGATAAACAAGGACCTACTGTATAGACAGGGAAGTATACTCGATATTTTGTAATAACCTATAAGGGAAAAGTTATATATATATATAACTGAATTGCTGTGCTGTATACCTGAAACTAACACGATATTGTAAATCAACTATACTTCAATTTTTAAAATATTTTTAAAAGTAAATGTTCACTTCAACACACTTAGAAATTCCAATATGTCTTAGTTCTCTGGAGGCTAATAGACAAAACGAGAAGGCCAAGTCACGAATACCAAGCTTTGCCCTGCAATTATTTTTAAAATCAGTGATGACTGCTAGGTTCTAGAGGGCACAAGCCACCCTGATTTGTCTCTTCCTCTTGAGGACCTGCCCCCCAGCCAGCTGGTGTGTCTTCTGTCCTGGCTTCGATGAATGAACCCCCCATAGCACTCCTGGGTCGCGCTGGTTATGAGACAGGGTCCAAGGTGCTGAATTAATCCTCAAGAAGATGTTCACGGATAACAAGGCACTTTCTTTCATTCGACACTTCATAGGCACCTATTCTGTGCCAAAGAACTCTGCAAGGAACAAAGGTGCAAAGTGCAGAGACCTTCGCAGTGAAGGTAACTGTTACATTGCTTGAAAATGAGGACTCGCAATGTTTAACTCAAAAACTGTCGTATCACAAAGGAAGAAATACGAATGGCAAAAAAAAAGGGCAAAAGGCTGAATGTTTCTGACACTAAAGCTTTGGCTGCTCGAGTGCGAACGTTTCACAGTATCTGACGAGATGGCCTGCCTGCACTTGCCTGGGCAGCAGAAGCCCTTCAGTTTCCTGCAAGATGATGGATGTGTCGTCTGCTTTCCTGCCGCCACCTCCACCGCCCCTCCCCAGCACCCCAGTCTCCTGCAGCTCGCTTGCCCTCGGGGTCTCGGCCAGGACACTTCTGACAATCCTGCACTTCTGTCCTTTGCAGAGTCTGGCTATCATACCCGTGTTTATTCCCACCCCTTCGCCATTCTCTGCCACCAGTCTCTCATACTACTTCTGCTTGCCTGTGCTGAGCCACAGTTTTCTCTTCTTCTAACCCATAAAAGTACCTACAGAAAAATCCAGAGACAAGATATGAGTTGCTGTGTTTCAGGAAGACCTCAAATAGAGATTATAGTTGTTGCATATGTTAATCTTAAAGGGGCTTCAAAAAAAATAAATCCCAGACATGTTATCCTACGTAATGACCTTATTTTTCAGCTCAGGTGCATGTGATGTGAAGATTCTTGCCACTGATTTTGAGGCCATACTTGCTTGTGGCCATTCTCAGCTCCACAGAGGCTAAAGGTCATGAGCCTGAGGCTTTGGCCGTGTTCTCTCCCTGTCCCTCCAGAAGCCGCTTCTTGGAGCAACTGACTGCTTTCATTTCCATGGAGGAGGGGGAATTGTCAGGTCCCTAATTCGATGATTTTTCTTTGTCTTCTACAAATTATAAAATGCCTCTCCACTCTGCTCCTTTCCATATTTCTCTTCTCGCTCCCTACCAGCACATATACTTGTATTCTCTACCAAATAAGTTGACTGAAATGAAAGAGTCCACTTATTCACGTTGTTAACATCAGGAAAAGAAAATAACTGCTTCTACGTTATGCTAGAGCCTCCCAGCAAAATCGTGTGATCTACGCTGGGGTTTACCGGTCCCATCACCGCTGACATTTTGAGCTGGACGATTCTTTGTTGGGGGAGATTGACCTGTACATTGAAAGATGTTTACTAGCAGCATCCTTGGCCTCTATCCACTAGATGACACTAGTACCTCCCCAACAGTCAGGACAATTAAAAATTCCTCTAGACTCCAAATATCCCCTGGGGGACAAAATCATCCTAAGTTGGGAACTATTGGTCTACTCTACATGGAACCTGAATGTTCCCAAAGTGACACAAGCTTGGATAAAGCCACACTTTGTTTACTCTCCAGGAGCTGAGTGCCAATTACCTTGACTCTAAAAATCCATAAGGCTCATCAAGCTCAGATACCTATGTATGGTTTCTTAAAAATATAAGGCTATGTATAACCTGATGAATAACTTGGGACTTTGAGGCAAATTCATTGATTATTTGAGAATGACTGACCTCACAATTAAATGGAATGACAGGACAAATTAGAAATAGTACACAGGGGTGGATATCATCGCCTATCTGGGTGTTTGAACTCATAGGACCTATGTAGGCCCAGAGAAAAAAAGGACGATTGATCAGTGAATTGGGCCAGGATAGGCTACATAGGTTGGCCATAGCGGTCAGCATGCTGGCACCAGGTAAAGACATTCAAGGGAATTAGATTAATGTTGACATATCAGGCTCCTGTCCAAAAATGGACTGGGGACATTTTGGTACACACGGAGACAGCAGGTAGGAGGCCACTGGAGCAGTTTGGATAAGGGACGATGGTGCCCTGGGCCAGAGTGCTCTCAGTATACAGTATCTCCTAACGGGAGCAGCTAAAAAATCGGAACACACAGGTGAGCAGGAGCTCTAGAATTACTTAGCTCTATAGTCACTTGGGGTAAGACACTTCATCTCTCTAAGGCGTGGGTCTAGGGCTTTATCAGATTAAGGGGCTAGCATCATATTGTCTGAGGGCCTTTCTAATCCTCCTCCCTACCCTCCTCCCTCTCCAAAAAAGCTGTGGGTTCAAAAATAGGCCAGTGCAGGTGACTGAAGGACTACTCACTGCTCCTCATCCACAGCGTCTCATAGCAGAATGAGAAGAAGTGTGAATGCGAGCCAACCTCAACATACACTGGCAAGTCACCCCAGGTCCGAGCAGCTAGCGGGAGAAAAGCCAACAGAGCACCTTTCTGCCTGCTTTGGAACCACAAGCAGGAGGCCAGCGTTCCTGAGGCTGATGAAGCTGTGAAAGAAGGTTCTGATCCTCTCTAACAGCCAAGTCCAGAGCACGTGCGCAAACATACTCCCGGACACACTGAGAGGTCACTGACACCAGACAAATTCTCTCCCTGGATTATCAGCAAAACTCTTCAGCTTCATTCTGATGGGACCATGTCTGAATCCATCTCTGTGGTCAGGAACTGCCCTGATCTGATTGGCTGAGAAATGAGTTCCCTAAACCCATGACAGAGGCCAGGGGGTTGAGATTGGTTTCATCTAATTGGAGCTCCACACTGAAGGAAGCTTGGAGTGGAGTCATCGCTGCACACTGACAGCTCCTACCCGATGCAGTAAGGTGGAATGGATATTGGGGGGCCCACCGCAATGCTCCCTATACAGTGTACAGAAATGTCTAAAATACAGAGTAAAAGAGAGGACTGTCATAAGAGATGGCATAGTAAAGTATTTAGGGCTGACCCAGAAGATATATTTTATTTCTTTTTCAATCCAATTTTTTAAATTGAAGTATAGTTGATTTACAGTGTTGTGTTAATTTCTGCTGTACAGCAAAGTGATTCAGCTATACATATATATACTTCTTTAAAATATTCTTTTCCATTATGGTTTGCTATAGAAGGTACATTTTAAATTTGAATCCAGTGTTCTTTCCACTGTACTAACTAGTGTGGCTCAAGTTGTGTACATGCAGTGAGTGTCCAAATGGAGTCAATGTATGTACTATTAGCTCACAATACCCACCACTCTGATATCAACAAACACATGATTTATTTCACCTCCACAGATGGTGCAAACACCACTATAATGTTAGCACCAAACCCAAACAAATGCCTCCGAGTTTGTTTGAGGCCACGCCTCTCAGGCAGAACCTCACTGGATTACAATTTTTTTTACTTACATGCTGACCTCATCCATTACCTATGAATGTCTCATACTTCTATAACCAGGGGGTGTTCTTATCGTTGAATAAATCACAGTGTTCCATGAAGCCAACAGCAATTTTGAGACTATTTTATACTTCTATATTGTCTGTCCTATCAAAAAAGGATGTTTGAAACTTTAAAAAAGCAATCTCCTAAAACCCCCAAGTCTCCTAATTATTTAACTATTTGACTATGTAAGAATAAAATATGCACTAAATCTGTTTTTTCAGATAACTGCAGAACTGACAACGCTCACTGCAACGGCCTGACACAGACTTTTCTCATGTAAGTCTGTGTTTTCCAACCTTGCTTACTCATCATACTTGCTAGAGAACTTTAGAAAATACAGTTCCTCAGGTCCCATCCTGAAATTCTTTCTTAATAGGTCTGAAGTCGATCAAGGAATGTGCAGCACTTAAACGTCCCTGTGAGAGATGGCATTATTATTCACAAAGATTCGCTGTGGCTCGCTGGGGAGAACCATACTTCCCGAAGCCCACCTTTAACCTGGGCCACGTGGCTCGCCCTGGCCAATGAAACTGAGCACTGGTGGCAAGAGCCAGCTGACACTTTGCCAGGCTCTCTTTTCTCTCCGCCATGACAACCGGTAGTATTCCAGCTAGAGGCTACTGTGTCACCTTGATGTCACAGTGAACACAAGAGTGAGCAGGGCCATGGGTGACCCACAATGAATACATGTTGCGAGTGAGAACTAAGTCTCCACTGTAGTAAGCCATGCGATTTGGGGACCATTTGTTACAGCAGTATAGCCAGTTCTATTAGGACTCAATCGTTCCCAGAAGTGATTCTGATACACAACCATGATTGAGAATCACAGGTGTAAATGTACTCAAACACCACATACACATACATGTTTGTATGGGCAGCGTTCGTAAGACAAAATATGTGAGTCCTGGGATGGTGATTTTCCTCCAGGCTTGGAGATTCCTGGGCGATACATGAAATTCTCATGAATGAACTTTCTATGAAAAACTACTCATCATGGCTAGTTACCTCTCCCTACCCCACCACTCCAAAAAATCTGTGAAAACACAATGGCTTTCTCTGAGGCTTTGTTCAGTTCTCTCTGAATATGAATTAATTCCTCATGGTTTTAAAAGGAATTTAAAAATGAATGGAACCAATTATTCCCTGCATTTTCTCCATCATATCCCTGCAGAAATGGGCCTTTCTAGACTCCAAATTGCCCTGGAAGATGGAGATAGGAGAATCCAGCCTCATTTTGACCAATATGTTGGCTGTCGAACCAGGCTGAAAGGTATTTTTAAAGGCTAACCTCTTTCAGTTATTTAATAACTGTATTTCAATAAATGAATGACTCATTAAAGTCATTGAAAAACTGAACTGGCCTGCGCAAAATCAAAACTAGACTTGTATCTCTTTGGCAGAACAAAAGCACTTTACCTTCACCATAGTTTTGGACAGTGACAAATGTATTGATTAAAAATCATCAGCTTCCCTGGTGGCGCAGTGGTTGACAGTCTGCCTGCCAATGCAGGGGACACGGGTTCGAGCCCTGGTCTGGGAAGATCCCACATGCCGCGGAGCAACTGGGCCCGTGAGCCACAACTACTGAGCCTGCGCGTCTGGAGTCTGTGCTCCACAACAAGAGAGGCCGCGATAGTGAGAGCCCCGCGCACCGCGATGAAGAGTGGCCCCCGCTTGCCGCAACTAGAGAAAGCCCTCGCACAGAAACGAAGACCTAACACAGCCATAAATAAATAAAAATTTTTAAAAAAAATCATCAGCACGCTTGGAAACGCATGAACTTAGGTCCTCTCTCTCTGTGCCAGCACACTGGGCAGGGCGTCAGGTTGATGCAGTACCAGAGGGCAAAGGAATAACGATGCTGCCGGCAAAAACACAACCTGGGTCAGCACGAGTCATACTATCCCACCAGCTTCCTTCCTCCATCCTCCCTCCCCACCAGTGACCCTGACTCTGTTACTTCCCTATTTTGCTCTGTGAGAGCTCCCGGACACACTCAGCCTACAACCAATAGCTTTGGCCGTTGATGTTTACAGGTGTCCCTGAAATGATTCTGCTTCTTGACAGCTAAACGGAAGGGCAGGCTGAGGCTGCAGTGCGGTGAGAAGCTGGGGGGACCAGTGGAGCCCAAGAGCTGATTAATTCTGGGCTGCAGAGAAGGGTCCCCAGTGGAATACTTGATCCTGGCTAATCCTAAAAAAGGTACCAAATGACCGATCAGACATAGGTTTTATATAGCAAATAATGCAGCAGAGGATTTCTACAGCAAATGAAACAACTTTTACCTTTTCTCATAGAATTAGTACTCCCCTTAGATGTATAGATTTTCACCCTAAAAGATGGAGCCAGATGCACCTATTCTTAGAACACAAACTTGGAAGTGGCCATTTTGGGGCACGATATACATACAACCAGCCACACGCATCCGTCTCATCAATTCCAGAACCTTCTGTGCTGTGCGGTCCAAACTATATTTCAAGGCAAACTACTAGGCCAAATTCTGAATCTCATTCATTTTACTGAAAACATCTGAGAATTCTTTATGGATTTTGTGTATCATTCAGCCTGAAAACAACTCTTATTTGTTCCAATTTCAGCAATTCCCTGCCTCACTCTCACCCTAATCTGGGTTGGACGAATCGACCCTGACATGCTTGAGATAAAATCAAACATAAATTGGCTGACTGGGCCTCTGGCTTGCACTTCATCTAACACAGCAAAAAATGATTCCACCCTTACAAAGGTCAGAGAATCTCTGACCACTTGAGCAGAGAGGATCATCATAAATTCATTATTTGGAGCTTTTATTGACAAATGCATGTTCCTAGGTTCATTTAAGCACAATTTAAATATTAAAGGGGGAAAAGGAAGTGGGAAAAGATAAAGGGGTAATGTGTCACTTGTGTGAAAAAAAACCAAGCAACTCTTAGAAATTCCAAAAGAAATTCTCAAAATAGCCAGAAAAGACAGCATTACTTTTATTCACATTTCTACCTATTATCTCTAAAATGGTATTTGATGCTGTATCTCTTTGCTGTTCTCTCTTAGATCAAACTCTGATGGTTTTAAATAAATGTCTGCTTTTATTCTTAAGATTCCACCCAAAGGCTTTGTGAATTACTTGGACTTAAATATTCATGGCAAAGGAAGGGGGCCTTTGTTCTTTCTTCTTCTCTGGAGCAAGTCGCAAAGCAGAGAGAATCCTACGGTTGTTCCTGGACATGTCTTATTTCCAGGCATGACGGATGCATGAAGAAGAAAGAAAAACATCAGTGTCTTTAAGTTTCAAGGAATTTCCATGAAATGAAATTTAAGCCAATATAAAAATGCAGGTTAGCAGGACTGGTATTTGTCTTTACCTTCCTTGGACTTGCATTAGATGCTAATTAGGTCAACTTTATCAGAGCTGGGGTGCGCTTCCATCATTAAATAATAAGAGGTCGGTTTCTACCCGCAAGGTTTCACTGGACGTGCAGGACACATAAAGGGAGGAAATATGTGCTGTAAATATTAGAGTTTCTAAACCTAAAACAAATTTGAGTTAGGGATTTCCAGCTCTGGGGCAGGAACGTGAGAGATGGGGCGTCTGAGTGATTTTCCTGCACGGCGCACCCGGCATTGTTTTGCGTCATTGTAACCCAGCGCCAGGAGTAGTAAGCAGAGGGAAAACTGAGGCGTCGGGTTTCTGCAAAGAAATTTAATCGTAAGAGACATTGTATGCTAAGCACATCATCCTTCAAGCTCTCCTAATATAATACATCAGACAGAATACATCAATTAAAATAATGTAACAAAACACGGAGGAAAGCAGGACAGAGAAAATTGTTTGTGGTACTTCAAAGGTACCACATGGACCCCGAGTTCCCCGGAGGATTTCCTGTATGGTAAAGATGCAGCGTGAGCAAACATGTTTTCCAGCTGCAAAGGCCAAATGCGGAGACTGATTAAGAGGGCTGGGTTCTAGCTCTTCAAATAAAACACCAGGTGTTTACCTCAAACATTGCCTGGAAGAGACAAGTATAATTGGATGCCTAGAAATGAGACTAAAGGAGCTTAAACGTGAAGTAGAAAGCATCCATCCAGAACTGAGTACCCAGCACAGGGGATGCGAGTTTGACGTGGTGTCCGGCTCAGATTCTCCAGCACCCGCTGGGCATGAGGAAGGCCCCTGCAGGATGCCGGACACCAAAAAACTTTGGAGGCCCGTGTAATCCTCTCAATAACATCACTAGACAAAGGGCAGGCAGGCAACATGAAGAGAGGGCCGTGTTTGCCTTTGGTGGCCATCTGGCCCAGGTGGCTCTACATCCTGGTCTCGGCACCCTTGCTCTTCTTTGTGTCCCACTCCCCTTGGGGGCACAGATCTGGGTTTCCTCTCCTTTGTGTTTCACATATTTCCCTTCCTCTTTTCACAAATCTTCTGTAGTCACCTGCGAGAAAAATGGTTGGCCAAGGAACTTCATTTACATATTTTAAAATCATTCCCTCTAAGAGCCTCTTTTGTCTCCACCCAGGATATGGGGGTTGCTGAATTTTTCACTTTTCAAATATGCTGCTGTGGATTACAAACAGCTAATACCACCTCATTTTCTTTTACTAAAATATGGAGAATGTTTCTTTTTATAGATGATATTTTTGACATGCTTTAGAATTTTTTACTAAGAGAAACTAAACTGTGAAAAGATCAGTTTCCAAAGTGTTTCACTTAATTATATGTTGGTGCATCCTGTATTCATTCCTGCAAAAGTTCTTTGATAATTTTTATTAGAAAAATTATTGGAATATATGTGGAATCTAGAAAAATGGTACAGATGAACCTATTTGCAAAGCAGAAATAGAGACACAGACGTAGAGAACAAACATATGGACACCAAGGGGGGAAAGGGGGTGGAATGAATTGGGAGATTGGGATTGACACATACACACTCCTATGTATAAAATAGATAACTAATGAGAATCTGCTGTATAGCACGAGGAACTCAGCTCGGTGCTCTGTGGTGACCTAGATGGGTGGGATGGAGGGTGGGAGGGAGGTCCATACGGGAGGGGATATATGGATACGTATAGCTGAATTACTTTGCTGTACAGCAGAAACTAACACAATATTGTAAAGCAACTACACTCCAATTTTTTTAAAAAAGCATTTTCCTTTTGTTTCTCTTTAACCCTTTTTGAACCAGTTCCGGGCACCAGTTGAGACAGACAAGGTGCACCCCAGGAGTTTCTGGTTTCATAGTGGAGACAGAGAGCTTGCAATGCTGCCTCCTCACCCCTTGGGCTAGGTTTTCAGTCTAAAGCGGTGGTCCTCAACCAGGGGCAGTTTTGCCCCCAGAGGACATCTGGCAATGTCTGGAGACATCTGTGTTTGTCACAACTGAGAGAGAGCTCCTGGAATCGAGTGCGAAGAGGCCAGGGACGCCGCTAAACATTTTACAAAGCTCTTTGGGGTTCCTGGACCCATTTCCAGCGTGTGTGTGTGGAGGCTTCCCCATATCAACAAGAAATTCTCAGACACCAACAGGGTGCCCGAGAATTCACCTCAACTCTGACACTGTCTACCTGGAGAGAGTATCAGTTTCCACAGGTAAAGGGCTCAGTCCGACAAGACCACCCTCCACTTCAAACACCCATCACAAGCCCAGGTTGTTACCGGTGCTTCTGAACAACCAGCTCCAATTGGAGGTTCCAATGACCCCCTCAACTCAGGACGCTAATCTCAAGTCCAGGTTGTCACGTGTACTTCTGACCGTCTGGCTATAAATCAGAGGTTCCCACGACCTCTCCACGGGTTTGATTAACTTGCTAGAATGACTCACAGAACTCAGGAATCCTGTTTACTCACTAGGTTATCAACTTATTATGAAGAATATTAAAGGATACAAATCAACAACCAGATGCAGAGACACACAGGGCGAGCTCCTGAACAAAGGAGCTTCTGTCCTTGTGGAGTTTGGGGCCTGGCACGGTGGCAACATGGAAGTGTACTGGTTCCCTAACCTGGAAACTCTCTGAACCCCCTCCTTTTGGGTTTTTATGGAAGCGTCATTACCTAGGCATTGTAAAAAAAATAATAATAATAAACAGAAACCTCAATTGAATAGAGTTGAGAGACCAGAAGAGGGAGCTCTCACGCCCTGAGAACTTTTGAAATCCCCAAACTTCATTTCCTTAAAACCGAATTAGGGGGCTTTCTTGGTGGCGCAGTGGTTAAGAATCCGCCTGCCAGTGCAGGGGACACGGGTTCGAGCCCTGGTCCGGGAAGATCCCACATGCCGCGGAGAAACTAAGCCCGTGCGCCACAACTACTGAGCCTGCGCTCTAGAGCCCGCGAGCCACAGCTACTGAGCCCACGTGCCACAACTACTGAAGCCCGTGTGCCTAGAGCCCGTGCTCGGCAACAAGAGAAACCACCCCAGTGAGAAACCTGCGCACCGCAACGAAGAGTAGCCCCCGCTCGCTGCAACTACAGAAAGCCCACGCGCAGCAACGAAGATCCAACGCAGCCAAAAATAAATTAATTAATTTTTTTAAAAAAACCAAATTAGACTAAATAGCTCAAATTTCCAGAACTGAGAGGAATTCTTGTTTCAGTTGGTTTTTTTGAGGCTTCCCAATGTTATGAGGAATCTAAAATTGCCTCTCAGCATATATCCAGAAAAGACAAAAACTCTAATTCGAAAAGATACATGAAACCGAATGTTCATAGTAGCACTATTTACAACAGCCAAGACAGGGAAGCCAACCTAAATGCCCATCGACGGATGAATGGATGGGGAGATATACCAAGAAGATGTGAGATATATAGATACACACACACACACACACACACACACACACACACATATATATATGAAATAATACTCAGCCATAAAAAAGAATGAAATAATGCCAGTTGCAGCAACATGGATGGACCTAGAGATTATCATACTAAGTGAAGTCAGTCAGAAAGAGAAAGACAAATACCATATGATATCACTTACATGTGGAATCTTAAAAAATGATAGAAATGAACTTATTTACAAACCAGAAATAGACTCAAAGACATAGAAAACAAGCTTATGGATCCCAAAGGGAAAAGGGTGGGGAGGGATAAATTAGGAGTTTGGGATTAACAGATACACACTACTATATATAAAATAGATAAACAACAAGGTCCTACTGTGGAGCACAGGGAACTATATTCAATATCTTGTAATAACCTATCACGGAAAGGAATACGAAAAAGAATAAATGTATATATATACTGAATCACTTTGCCATACACCTGAAACTAACACAGCATTGTAAATCTACTATACTTCAATTAAAAAGAATAACAAAATTGTCTCTCTGCAAAATAAGATTTTAAGGTTAACTGAGGCAAACAAACGACTAGAGAAATGTAAAACGGCGCCCAAAGGCTCACGCTCTCCTTCCTGGGCTTCTCCGTGGCAGGCTCTGCCTCTGGCACCCTCTTCCTCCTTCCCTTCTGTGCTGCCCATGCCTCCACTATACCCTCAAGTCACCCATACTCTCTTGCCAAACTTCCCTTTTCCTCTGAAACTCTCCTCACTCTCCCTTCCTCTGAGCTTGTCAGAACCTGTCCTTTAAAATTAAGCCTTCTGAGGATCTGGAAGCGAAACCCTTAATTTCTTGTATTCCCTGGACTCAAACTTAATTGTGAGCCACAAAGATTTTCCCAAAGTAACTGAAGATCCTCACAGCTGTGCTGAGGAATTTAATATAGTCACTCAAACTTATCAACCTGGCTTCTCTGACTTATGTCGGCTGTTCATATACTTGTCAGTGAAGGCCAGGCCCAGCATTGGATGAAAACCTCTAAGTGGGAAAGTTCAGAAAGGTGTCTAGAATCACACCTGGGAGACAAGCCCGCTAACTTAGTATACGATCAGGGCAATCACTAGGCATCTTCATGGAGAAATTCCTACGGCTTTTCCAAAGCCTGTGGATTGGAACAAAATTCAGGCTTGCACACAAAAATCTGGTGAATCTGCTCATGGCTATTACAATCAACTCCAGATTGTCTTTAAAGGAAATTCTGGTTTTCCTTCACATGTTGATTCCACCTGAGGGGCTTTTAACTCTATGTTTACTAATGGGCTGAACCGAGACTTTCCCCTTCTAGTAATCAGGACCAGGATGGAAAGGCAAACTATGTCCACTCCGGATCTGGTTAATCTGACAAACCAGCTCTCTCACACTGCAGATGAGTCACCTCCAAGGAAGACCACTAAAATTCTTAATTTTCAACTCCAGCAAATGAAGGCTCCTGAACAAGACCAAAACCCTCCTAGTTTCTGCTATTATTGCAAAGAGCCAGGGCTTTGGAAAAGAGACTGTTACAAAGTTAAGTGCTCTAGACGCTTTCAGCTCTCTAACCAGCCTTTCCAACATTCTCCCAATTCTCAGTGATGGGGGTCTTCCCAATCCTCCCTCTTAATTGCCTTGGCGAAGCATTTCTCCAGATTGGGGATGAATCGCCCAGTCCTAATCGACACCGGAGCTACACTCTTGGTGCTCGACCCCACTACTACAAAGCCCCTGCCTCGGAGTACTAAAACAGTTCAAACAGTGGGATCTCTAATGAACCTCAAGAGGGTCCTGTCTCTGAACTTATTCCCTTATGTTTAGGCCCTCTGAGAGATACATACCGTTTTCTCCTTAGTTCCTCTGCCCCAATGCATTTACTAGGCTGAGACTTCTTAGAGAAGTATCATGCTGGGATTTCTTTCTCCCAAAAGGGGGAAATAATCATAGAACTTGACAGTAGTCATCAAAATAACCCACCAGGTGAACTGAATGACCCTTTGACGTCTTTTATTTGTTCCACCTCTGATGGAACTAGAGCAGATTCTGGAAACACTGACCTTTTGTCTCTATTCAATCAGCTACCACTTTTCTGTGGGCAAAATCTCCAACTGATGCTGGGAAAACCCATGGCACAACTCCAATCAGAATTAAAATCGACCCCTCAAAACTTCTTCCCAGAATTAATCAATACCCTATAAGTAAAGAAATCCTCCAAGACATAAAGCCCATAATATAAAATTACAAGGCTCAAGGCCTCATTATCCCTTTTACTAGCCCCTGTAAGCTCCTTCTTACCGGCGAGAAAACACAAGGTACCAAGGGTGGAGGTTTGCTCAGGACCTCCAAGCAATAAACACTGTTAACCCTTGACACCCTGTTATTCGTAACCCTCATACATTATGTTACTAACATCCGTTCCCACCAGAAGTCAGTTCTTTACTGTAATTGATTCATGCAGTGTGTTCTTTTGTGTTCCAGTTGATGAAGCTATAGCCAATACCTTTTTGCGTTCACTTGGGAAGAAAAACAATTCACCTGGACAGTACTGCCTCAGGGTCCTACTGAGAGTTCTTATTTCTCGCAAATCCTGAAGGCTGATCTGGATGACATCAAGTTCCCTAGAGGCTCTACTTCGTCGCAATATGTGGATGATTTGCTTCTTTGTTCTCCTTCTCAAGCCTCCTCACAGGAAGACACCATCCACTTGCTAAAACTTTTCGCCTTAAAGGGACACAAGTTTGCCAAAGAAAAACTGCAGTTTGCCCAAACCCAGGTTCAGTATTTAGGGCATCTGATGTCAGAACAAGGGCTACACCTAGATCCAGATACGCTTCATGGTATCCTAAGCTTCCCCAAACCCAAAACCGAGCACCAACTGCAAGGTTTTCTCTGGCTAGCTGGTTATTACGAAAACTGAATTCCAAATTCCTTTCTTATGATCAAACGTCTGTATGTTTCACTCAACAATAACAACCTGGACCCAATTTAATGGGATGAAATGGATGGCACAGCCTTCAAGGCCTTAAAGGAGCGTTTGACGAACCCACCTGCCCTTGGGTATCCCGATCGGCAGATTCCCGCGTTTCCTTTTTGTGTATGAGAAGGAAGGGAATGCCCTCGAAGTACTCACCGAAGAACATGGGGACCACCATGGACCCATAGGATATTGTGGCCCACAACTGGACCCTGTGGCACGGGGATACCCCTCTGACCCTAGAGCTATTATGGCCACTGCGCTTTGGGTTAAAGCCAGAAAATCATCGTTGGATCCCCTTTAACCATTTTTGTACCGCGTGCAGAAGATCTCCCGAATTCTCATCACACTCAACACTTCTCAGTCATTTCTCGCCTCACCTCCTGTGAAGTCCTTTTGTTAACTGTTCCTCACGTAACTCTCTTACACTGTAATAACCTTAACCCAATTACTTTTCTCCCCTCCTGTCACCGATGAAGTCCCTCATGACTACTTAACCCTGATGGAGCACCTCCTGACTCACGATGGATCTACAGGAAATTCCATTGGGTAACACTGACTTCTCATGGTTCACTGATGGTTCTTATTTAAAAGGTGACCATGGCAAATATTGTGCCGGGTATATTATTACAAATCCTTTTGATGTTGGGGCAACATCTTTACCTATGGCTACTTTGGCCCAACAAGCTGAATTACACACGGGCTTGGACTTTAGCCCAGGACAAAACTGCCAATATTTATACTAACAGTAGATACGCTTTCGGAGTAGCTCATGATTTTGGAATATTATGGGAGCAATGTGGTTTCCTTACTTCTAAAGGAAGTAAAATTTAAAATGGTCTCCACGCTCAGGAATTAATGGATGCAGCACTTTTATCTGCTGTTTAGCTATTATTAAGATTCCAGGGCATTCTAAACCTGACTCTCTGGAAGCTAAGGGAAATCACCTTGCTGATACTTCTGCAAGGAATGCTGCTCATAACGGGATCCACGGCAGCCAAACCTCTGGCATGGTCCAAAGGGATTTATCCCCAAATGATAATTTAGAAAAACTGGCTAGAAAGGCCCAACAACTGGCTTCAGAAAAGGAAAAACAAGATTGGAAGTTTAGCAATCATTGGTTTGATAAAAAGAGAAAGCTCTGGTTTGAACCAAATAACAACCCAGTCCTACCAGAGACTCTAAAATTCCCACTTCTCACCACCATACATGCATTAAACCACTGGTCTGCTAACAAAATGATAGCCTTCATGACTCACCATTGGTGGGGAAACATTAACAAGGCCACAAAAATTGCCTACTGCACTTGTCTTACTTGTTCGACGTACAACCCAGGGAAGTCTGTTCGTACTACTCCCAGACATTTTAAACTTCCTAATGGACCATTCGAAGCCTGGCAAACGGATTTCATACAACTTCCTCCATCTAATGGATATAAATATGTTTTAGTCATGGTCTGTGTGTTTTCACACTAGACTGAAGTCTCCCTTGCAGAAAAGCTACTGCCTCTTCTGTGGCTAAAGTCCTTTTGGAAAAGATTATCCCTACCTGGGGACCTCCTCTCGAATTTCATAGTGATCAAGGAACCTGTTTTTACTGGCCAGGTACTTCAACAACTGTGCTGTTTGGCTGGTTTTACAACACTTTCACTGTGCTTACCATCCTCAGCCCTCTGGTTTAGCTGACCACACTAATGGCATCATTAAGACTCAAACTGGCAAAATTTGTAGAGGCCCTCCAAACACCTTGGCTGAAAGCACTGCCATTGGTCCTTCTAAATCTCAGATCCACCCCTTTTGGAACTCATAAGCTCTCACCCTTTGAGACAGTTGCAGGATGCCCAATGCACTTGGCTCCTGCTTCTTTTGACCCACAACCGTTAAAAGAAGAGATACTCCAGTATTGAAAAGGCCTAATTGCGTCTATTAAAAAAAACAATGCTTTAACCTAAATGTCCATCGACAGATGAATGGATAAAGATGTGGTATATATATACAATGGAATATTACTCAGCCATAAAAAAGAAGGAAATAATGCCATTTGCAGCATCATGGTTGGACCTAGAGATGATCATACTAAGTGAAGTCAGTCAGACACAGACAAATATCATATGATATCGCTTACATGTGGAATCTAAAAAAATGATACAAATGAACTTGTTTATAAAACAGGAATAGACCCAGAGACATAGAAAACAAACTTATGGTTATCAAAGGGGAAAGGGGGGAGGGATAAATTAGGAGTTTGGGATTAACATATACACACTACTATATATAAAATAAACAACAAAGACCTACTGTATAACACAGAGAACTATACTCAATATTTTGTAATAGCCTATAAGGGAAAAGAATCCAAAAAATATAGATATAAAACTGAATCACTTTGCTGCACACCTGAAACTAACACAACATTGTAAATCAACTATACCTCAATGAAAAAATAAATAACGATACTTTGGTAAAGCAATCTTTCCACAGTGTGCCCTTGGGAGAAGACCTTAAGCATCATACATAGTTTGCAACCTGAAGATTTTGTCTATTGGAAAAGACACCATCAGAAGAAAACTCTCTTCAACCTCACTGGAAAGGCCCTTATCAAGTACTGCTAACAAACTCTTGTGCCATCAAACTCCAGGCAATAGACTCTTGAATTCACGTGACACACCAAAAGAAATTGCCAAACCCTGACTGGATCTGCACATTATCTGGTGACCTGAAAGTAAAGATTTCCCAGAAATGAAGCAGACGACATCTGATGATACAGCTTTCCCAAGATATCTGGACCAGGCCTTTTAGAATTCTGTCACCAAATCTTTGACGATGACATAACGCTTCAGATGATCTCCAGTGTCCACGATCTTGATAACAGAGACTTTAGATTAAAAAATACCTGAGAGTTCTCCCTCCTACCCCTCCATGTAACTCAAATGTGAACTTAATAGGTTTCCACTCTTACACTTTTTCTCCAATAGGAGACTTTACATCCAAGAAAGGTCCTTCCTGACATTAAGGAAAAAAGGCCTCTGAATCTAGAAAACCTGACTTTTGATCAGCAGTGCTTTCAGAGATGGCTCTTGATCAAAAGGGGGAAATCTAAAAAATCAATAAACAGAAACGTCACATAAATAGAATTGGGAGACCAGAAGTGGGAGCTGTCATGCCCTGTGACTACAGCAGAACCCAACACAAAGAAGAAGGACTCCTCTTCTTTCCTGGCAAGGACTCAGCCAGTGAAAAGCCATGGATTCTTTGTTTACTATAGCCGTCCCAACTTCCTTTTCCTCCCTATAAAAATGTTCTCCTTCCCTTGCCTTGCACGCAGCTTGCTATGGTTGCAGACTCTGAATTGCAATTCTCTGCTGATCCCGAATAAACCCATCTTTGCTAGAGAAATTTCTGGAAGTCTATTTGTTTCAGGTCAACAACACGACTGATTAACTCATTGGCCATTGGTGATTGATTCAACCCCCAGCCCCTCTCCCCTCCCCAGAAATCAGAGGGTGGGACTGAAATTTCCAACCCTTTAATCAAGGTTGATCCCCCTGGCAACAAGCCCCCATCCTTAGGTGCTTTCCAAAAGTCACCTCATTAATATAAACCCTATTGTGGTGGAAAGGGGCTTGTTATGAATTACAAGACAACCATTTTTCCTCTATGGCTCTGAAATTCCAGTTTTCTGGAACTGAGGAGAAGTAGCCAAATATTGTAACAAAAGATACTCCCATTGTTCTTTTCACTCAAGAAATTCCAAGGATTTGGGGAGCTGTGAGTCAAGAATTGTGGATGAAGACCAAATATAGGAGAAATATATTTTAGTCATCTGAATGACCAAATATGCATATATTTCTTATAAATCACAATATCACAAATACACAGAACAGCTTCCACAACAAAGAATTAACCGGCCCCAAATGTCGATAGTGCTAAAGTTGCGAAAACTTGGTCTAAAGAGTAAGTAAGAACTCATGCATGGGGGAAACTTAAATATGGTTTTAGAAAGATATGCTAAGTCGGGCAATCAATTTCTAGGCAGGTAATTGTCAGGGTTCAGGCGGAAGACAGAAGGCCAACTGAAATGCTGAAATTCAAGGAGGTTTTAATCAGGGTGATGTTATCACACACCCCCC
Organism: Eschrichtius robustus; assembly: GCF_028021215.1. Classification (NCBI taxonomy): domain Eukaryota; kingdom Metazoa; phylum Chordata; class Mammalia; order Artiodactyla; family Eschrichtiidae; genus Eschrichtius; species Eschrichtius robustus. The sequence goes on along the minus strand of NC_090845.1, from coordinate 8,385,766 downwards.
TGGGATTTCCACACCATGTTTCGTACATACCAGCTCCCCCAGTCTTTTTACTCACAAGCAGCTCCTACCTCTCTCGGTCGAAAAACTGCCCTGAGACTACTGGAACCTGCTTGGCCCACAGAAAGGAGCACGGAGAGCATGGAAGAATTCACATCACCTTGGAGCTGCTCTACACCAATGACTCATGGGTACAGGAATAGAAGGCCGCCAGGTCACCTTCCTGGTATCTAACTCCTCTGAGGTGTAGAGGCTCCAGAGCTGGCTCCACAATTTCCTTCCATGGGGCTTGGCTGAATACCACACCCTCACGGGCCCCCCTCAGCCTGGGCCCCCATCCCCTCTGCCCTTTAATGGGTTTTTCCTCAAAACCACCTTTACGTGGATCCTCATCTCTGGCTCCACCTCTTGGAAACCTAACCCAAGACAGAGATGACTTATAAGGATGGACTGGGACTTGTGAAGTCTCAAAGGCCAGTGCCACGTCCCCAACTCCCCACCCTGATCACCACCCCAGCAGAGGTTCTGGAAAAGATGATGAGAAAGCAGCTGGATGGATGGGTACAACCACTAAGGGGAAGAGTATGGCAGTTCCTTCAAAAACTAAAAATACAACTACCATATGATCCAGCAATCCCACTCCTGGGCATACATCCAGAGAAAACCATACTTTGAAAAGATACGTGCACTCCAATGTTCACTGCAGCACTCTTTACAATAGCCAAGACATGGAAGCAACCTATCCAGGACAGAGGAAAGGACAAGGAAGATGTGGTACATATATACAATGGAATATTACTCAGCCATAAAAAGAGGGAAATAATGCCATTTGCAGCAACATGGATGGACCTAGAGATGATCATGCTAAGTGAAGTAAGTCAGACACAGACAAATATCCTATGATATCACTCATGTGTGGAATCTAATTTTTAAAAATTATACAAATGAACTTATTTATAAAACAGAAACAGACTCAGATTTTTTTAATACTTTATTTTTTTTATTTTTTTAAAAATATTTTATTTATTTATGGCTGTGTTGGGTCTTCGTTTCTGTGCGAGGGCTTTCTCTAGTTGCAGCAAGTGGGGGCCACTCTTCATCACGGTGCGTGGGCCTCTCACTATCGCAGCCTCTCTTGTTGCGGAGCACAGGCTCCAGACGCGCAGGCTCAGTAGTTGTGGCTCACGGGCCCAGCTGCTCCGCGGCACGTGGGATCTTCCCAGACCAGGGCTCGAACCCGTGTCCCCTGCATTGGCAGGCAGATTCTCAACCACTGCGCCACCAGGGAAACCCCAATACTTTATTTTTAATAAATTTATTTTATTTATTTTTGGCTGCATTGGGTCTTTGTTGCTGCGCGCGGGCTTTCTCTAGTTGCAGCGAGCGGGGGCTACTCTTCTTTGCAGTGCGGGGGCTTCTCATTGCGGAGGCTTCTCTTGTTGCTGAGCACAGGCTCTAGGCGCGTGGGCTTCAGTAGCTGTTGCACGCGGGCTCACTAGTTGTGGCGCGTGGGCTTAGTTGCTCCGCGGCACGTGGGATCTTCCCGGACCAGGGCTTGAACCCGTGTCCCCTGTACTGGCAGGAGGATTCTTAACCCCTGTGCCACCAGGGAAGCCCCAGACTCACAGATTTTGAAAACAAACTACAGCTACCAAAGAGGAAACATGGGGGGAGGGATAAATTAGGAGCTTGGGATTGACATACACACACTACTATATATAAAATAGATAATCAACGAGGACCTACTGTATAGCACAGGGAACTCTACTCAATATTCTGTAATAACCTATATGGATAACGAATCTGAAAAAGAATGAATATATGTATATGTATAACTGAATCACTTTGCTATACCTGAAACTAACACAACACTGTAAATCAACTATACTCCAACAAAATATATATAAAAAAAAAAGAAAAAGAAAGCAGCTGGATGGACTCTGGGGAGGGCTCTCTGGTTAGGGGAAAGTGAGTCAGTGATGAACAGGAGCCGTTCCGCCACAGGCGGCCAACAGGAGGCGCTGCAAGTTTTGGAGGTCGTCAGGAGATTGCACTCTAAAGGCCAACGGCCTCCCAGCCAGCCCAGCAGCCTTGAGTGGAGGCGAGTGCTGAACACTGGCTCAGCCCCAGGTGCCATGTGCTGGGAAGAATAGCCACGCCCAGGACAGCAGAACTGAACTGTGGGAAGAGGCCGGTGGCACCCCCCCCTCCCCGCCCCCACTGACTCATCGGCTGCTCCCAGGGGCAGAGACCATAGCGTCTTTTCTTTGTATGCTCTAGCACCCAGCACAGGGTCAAGCTATGATAAACGCCCAGTGGATGTGTGTCGGGTGAACTCATTAATTAACTCTCAGGGAGCAACCTGGGAGTAGCTGATGTGGGGGCCCCCGTGATCCCCACCTCCTGGTGTTCACGCTTTGTGTAATCCCCTCTGGTTGAGTGTGGGCAGGACCTGTGACTTGCATCTAACTAATAGAAAGGTGAGACTCAATGTGGTAAAGGTGACAGGAGGTACGTGATTACGTGTACACGATTACATCATCGGAGCCCCATCTTACTGGAGTCTCCCTCTCTCTTCTTTCTGGCTTGGAAGAGGCAAGCTGCCACGTTGAGAGCTGCTGGTGGAAAGGGCTGATTGGCTGGGTGTCCAACCCAGGGAGAAACTGGGGCCTCGGTCTGACACCCTGCCAGGAACTGAATGCTGTCAACAATTTGAGTGAGCTGGGAAGGGAACCCTGAACCTCAGATAAGACTGCCACCCTGGTCCAATGCCCTGATCTCAGCCTTGCAGAGGACCCAACTAAGCCGCGCCAGGAGATAATACATGTGCATGGTTTTAGGTTGATAAGTTTGTGGTAATACTGTTGCACGGCAATAGATAGCTAATATAATTGAGCAATGATAAGTTCAGCTGTGCCTACTTGACATGAACCATAAACACCCACGGAGGGGTTGTGCTGTCTTGAGCCCAGCACGAAGTACATGCTCGGTCTTGTTTTTCCCAGAGAAGCAGAAAATGGGAAAGATGATCTTATTCATCCACCATTTTCCATGTACACTGACTGGTCCTTAAATACGAAAGAGGGACGAACTAACTCTCCCCTTGTTTCTTCCATCTTCATCACTGCTTCTCATCTTTGTGCCAATGACCACGCCAAAATGTGCCAAAACTCATTTCAGCCATTTCACCCAGACTGGGCTAACTCAGCCCAATTTATAGGGGGTAAGATTTACAGATACAATTTTTACAATTTCATATGGACTTTAAAATGTAAAAGAAGTGGGAGAAAGAATATTCTGGCAGGTGAAACTTCATTCGCTGTTAGAATCACAGAGTGCTAGAAATGAATTGGATTCCAGAGATGATGGGTCTAAAACCCTCACCTCACAAAATAGAAAACTAGATCAAGAGAGGAGAAGGATTCAGTATCACACAGGTAGATAGATACCTGGTAGGACACCGGTTTTTCACTCCACCAGTCTGTCATTCCATCACATTCCTATCCTTCAAAATTCAGGGTAGAGACCTCTTCAATCTCTGCCATTTTATGACCTAAGAATTTTCCCAAGTATTATGCCTAAGCTGAAAGTGAAACCATGTGTAATCACATTTCACCTGCCTTCAGTAATCAAGGTTGCTTTAATTGTTGCTACAAAAGACTTGCATGTCCTCCAAGCAGCAGGTAGCCTAAACAATAAGATGTTTGCCCAAATTGTTTTCCAGGAACTTGGAGTCAGCTGTGTCTAGTTTTGAGCTGAGCTGGTTAAGACTGGATAGGACCACCGACCCTCCAACTGGGCATGCGCGAGTGTCTGCTCAGTGATGTCTTGACGTCAGAGGGCCAAAAACTCCACCCTCAGACCGTGCTAAGCACCTCCATTTTTGCAAGTGCATTAGTCTGTAGTTTAGTTATGCCTGCGCAGAAAAACAATCACTGTACCTTTTTCCAATCACCTTTCCCGGCGCTCCCCATACCTCAGACCGCCCTGCTTTTTTATTCATTATCCCATAAATACTCTGAGCCCCTCCCTTTCGGAAAGGTGGATACGAGACTTGTTTCCTTGTCTCCTCTCTTGTCTGCCTTGCGAATAAACCCTCTCTTTGTTGCAAACCTAGCATCTCACCATTTTGGCTTGCTGTAAGTTACGCAAAATGAACCTGGTTCGATAACAAAAGGAATCCTTCCCTCTTTTTATAATCTCTTAAACATTTAGCAGTCCAAAACTCTGCTGAAATCCTGGAGAAGAATAATATGAGATGGCTATGGCTCTGCCTTTACCAGGAAAATTTACTCAGGTCAGGGTCCCGCTTTAAAATATGCTTAAAATAGCAGAAGTTAAAAACGGGCTTAATGCTGGGTAAGCTCCATCTTTTGTTGGGCTGGTTTTGCCTTGACCTTTGGACTCACAACATGTCATCCTTCTTTGTCCAAAGCTGTCATTGGGCAGTTTTTTTTCCCACAAAATGGGGGTTCTCTAAGATTGGATAGCATTTCAAATTTCCGTAATGGGGGTCATTACACACTTTTAAGACTCAAATAGCCCCACTGCCTCCCGGTTGGCTGCTTAAAAACACAAAGGGTTGGCAGAGTTTAGGCGAATTGCTCACATTTGGGGTTTTTATGTATAATTTTTAGACATATGAAAGACAAAATAAGGTGCAAAACCCCTTTCATAACGGGCCCCATCTGCTGCAAGGAAAAATATTGTTATCATGTGTGAAAATTCAACTACATGGTAAGGGGGAAATCAGAGCATAATCTAAAAGTAAGAAAGATCACATGTTACCTTAAACTCCATCTCTTACTCTGTCTCCTCCATTTCATTCCGGTATAAGATACACATAGCAGGCCTTCAGCTCTCTGCAACTGTGGCACCAAACATAGCATTTGTTTTTAATCACGGAAGACTTGATTTTCATCCATTTAAAGCCGAGGGTAACCACGAACTTATGTGAGAGTTCAGAGCGAGGCTAGAGATGCCCTAGACCCGCCCCCAAGAGAATGTGGTTGGTCTGGGCTTTGGGCTCAGGGTGAATTGCTTTCACCTGCCCAGTGTCCGCTGCTTGACGCTGACTCAGGCTGCCAGCAAGTTCTGCCAGGGTGCTGAAGCCAGCTAACCCAGCGTCTGAGCTGTGAGATCTCGGAGGCCTCTGCTTACTTGATGTTTCCGGTGCTACAAGGTCTCTGCTTCACTGCTGAATTTATTCTCTTGACCCTCCCTGAGAGGAGGTGGAACAATGACTTAAGGCCAGCAGGATTTGAAAGGGTAAACTGTGACTTACAAATCGCCAAGTCGAGAGATTTACCAGAGTTCGCCAATGCAGTCTGCGTCTAAGGTCATCTTCAAAATATTGATGTTGAAGAGCTGCTTTCCATCTCAGTAAAATGCTAAGTGTCTAGAGCGATGTTCTGGGCAGGCTTTTATCTTAGGGGAAAAAAATGTAGCATTAAATGGTACCACCATTCATCTAAGGGCTCAAAACAGGAAGCTCCCAAGCCTTCCAAGCCCAATGAGTCCAAAGTTCTGTTGTTTCAACAATTTTTCTTTTTTATTGTGCTTATTACTGAGTGAACACGAGACAATGTTTATGCTACATGTTTTTAAAATCATTATAAAATATATCCCTGTGTTTGCATCGCTGCATTAATTCAAGAAAAATGAACATTACTATTATTTTTTCCCCTACGTGCCCGACGTCAGACCCACTCCCTTTTCCAAGGTATCTCAAGCTCAGCACTTGCTGCAGAAGGCTGTCCTGTGCACTGAAGAATGTTCATCAACATCCCTGGCTTCTACCCATTAGAATGCCAATAGCACCTCCCCAGACAAGAAAACCAAAAATGTTTCCGGATATTGCCAAATGTCCCCTGGAAGCCAAAATCACCCCTGTTTGAGAACCACTGCTCTAGAGGTAAAGCTCATCCTGAATTTTGGGTTTATTGTTTGTTGCTGACAGTTTTTATCACTTACATTTGTATAAATGTTACTTAGGTTTGCATTTTTTTTAAGTCTTATAAATCTAAGTGTTTAGGAAAATATATCCAAAACTTACAAATAAGGAAAAAGGATGCATTGAATCTACTGATGAACTGGTAGACAACTGGTATCTTTATACTATTGAGGTTTCTGGCAGTTCAAAATATGTCCAAAAACTCTTTGACATTCCCTTCAAAAGATAGAAACTATTTCTCCCTCCCTTGAGTACGGGCTTGACTTAGTGACTTGTTTCAAGTAAATAGAAAAAAGCAGAAGTGACTTCAGAGACTCTCTCTTTTTTGGATCTCTCTCTCCCGGGGAAGCCAGCTGTCAGGTTGCCACTTGGAAAGACCCGTGTGGTGAGCAACTGATGCCTCCAGCCAACAGCCAGTTAGGGACTGATGCCTCCTGCAAACAGCCATGTAAGTGAGCTTAGAAGTGGATCCTCTACCCCCAGTCAAGCTCCCAGATCACACCACATTCCCCCAACTGACATCTTGATTGCAACCTCACAAAAGACCCGAGCCAGAACCACACAGCTAATCTGCTCCTGAGTACCTGAACTACAGGAACTGTGAGATAATAAATGTTTGTTTTTATACCTCTTATTTTTATACCACTTATACTAAGTGTGGGATAATTTGTTATGCACCAAGAGATAACTAATACATGTGTTCATTTCTCTGAATATGACTCTCCATTTTTTAATCCTTTTTAATGACATTCAACAACTCTTTATTATTTCCATAAAGCTCTGTGAAAATTATCCCTAAATACTTTAAAATTTTGAAATAATTTTTTTCCTTTTCTGTTACTGGTGAAATGAAACAGCATTAATTTTGTGCGTTTATCTTGTATTCAGCATTTCCAAACACTTATCTGAAAATGACCTGGAGTTTTCTATGTAGATAATCATATTATCTGTGAATAATGAGAGTTCCTTTTTCAATTCCTATAGTAATTTTCCTGGCCAGTATCTCTAATACAATGATGAATAGAACTATTGACAGCAAGAAATTTTCTTACACATGATTTTAAAAGGAATACATTTAACAAGTCATCATTATGTGTGAAATTTGCTATAATCTCTTTGTAATTATTCTTTACAAAATGTAAAGGAAGTTTTGTTCTATTCCTTGTTTACCAAGATTTTTATCATGAATATTGCATTTTATTAAAAGCCTTATATACATCTATTGATGTGATTATATATTTCTCCATCTCCTTAATTAATAACATTAGTTGATTTTTTCTCTTATTAAAAAAATCTTACATTCCTGAACTAGACATTAATTTCTAAACCAACTGTGTCTTACTTTTGGAAGCAGAAATGAGGGTTTAAGACTTAACCACCACCCCACCCCGACCCGGGAGGGATGGATTGGGAGTTTGGGATTAACAGATGCAAACTGTTATGTATAGAGTAAACAACAAGGTCCTACTGTGTAGGGAACTACATTCAATATCCTGTGATAAACCATAATGGGAAAGAATATGAAAAAGAATGTATATATATGTGTAACTGAATCACTTTGCTGTACAGCAGACATTAACACAACATTGTAAATCAACTATATTTCAATCAAATAAATTTTTAAAAAGACTTAACCCCCCCACCCCCGCCGCTCAAAGTGGTTAACCTATCCAATATGACTGTAACCTTCAGCAAGCAGAGAAATATAAGTGATTTTTGGTTTTACATATACCCATCAAACAATTGTATTCATTATTGTGATCCTGAGCAATACTTTAAAAGGGAATTAGCTATAAGGCATTCTGGAGAAGGCAAAACTATGAAGACAGTAAAAAGATCAGTGGTTTCCAGGGCCTAGTGGGGAAGGGAGCGATGAACAGGCAGGACACAGAGGACTTTTAGGGCAGGGAAAACAGTCTGTATGATATTATAAAGGTAGATACGTGTCATTATATATTTGTCAAAACCATAGACTATACCACACCGAGAGTGAACCCTAATGTAAACTATGGAGTTTGGGTGCTGATGATGTGTCAATATAGGTTCATCAGTTGTAACAAATATACCACTCTGGTGGGAATGTCAAGGAGGCTGTCCACGTATGGAAGCAGGGGGTATGTGGGAACTTTCTATAATTTCCAGTCAGTTTTGCTGTGAACCTAAAACTGCTATTAAAAATAGTTGTGTGTGTGTGTGTGCTTTTTTTAAGGGAGGGGTGGGTTTGGTTGTTTCATGTTGGAACTGCATATTGGAGTGATTCATGGGCCCCGGGTTTATCTCTAGAATTGACAAATACTGAAACATGCTTAAAACATGCTTTTACACTTTTTTTTTTACTTCGCAAAGGATGGAAGGGGTAGAGGGGAAGGGGAGGAAAAGAGAGATGTAAACAATTTTGAATATTACATTTCCATGGTTTGAAACTTTCATACTACATTATTACTGGAAAATATTCATGTTTGCAAAAGCCTTGTTCGACTTAAATTTGTACTGCTTTGTTTTTTCAAGAAAACAAAACCAGCTGTAAACAAACCACTCAATGCCACAGATGGGTTAATGTTGCCAGATTTTGTGATACCGTGTACTTGAAATTATTTCTTGAGATTACAGTCAAAGTCTTTTTTTTTAAGTAGTAGGTATTTTTTTTAATATATATGTATTTATTTTATTTTTTAAAATTTATTTATTTTTTGGCTGTGCCAGGTCTTAGTTGCGGCACGCAGTCCAGTGGGTAAGACTCCTTGCTCCCAATGCAGGGGGCCCAGGTTCGATCCCTGGTCAGGGAACTAGATCCCGCATGCATGCCACAACTAAGAGTCCATGTGCCGCAAATAAAGTAAGTCTTTCTGATGATCTCTTTGTTTACTCACTTTTTCTCTATCCTGCTTCCTGCTCTTAGTGAAAGTGAGATATCCCAACCCACAATTTATTGGATTCTGGTTGTTCATTTATTGAATCCGTAATACATGTAAGGAACCACACTAAATGCTGTGTTCAGCCCTTCAAGAATGAACTAGAGGGGGCTTCCCTGGTGGCGCAGTGGTTGAGAATCTGCCTGCCAATGCAGGGGACACGGGTTCGAGCACTGGTCTGGGAGGATCCCACATGCCGCAGAGCAACTAGGCCCGTGAGCCACAATTACTGAGCCTGCGCGTCTGGAGAGGCCGCGATAATGAGAGGCCCCGCGCACTGCGATGAAGAGTGGCCCCCACTTGCCACAACTAGAGAAAGCCCTCGCACAGAAACGAAGACCCAACACAACCATAAATAAAATAGTGTTTAAATAAATAAAAATAAAAATAAAAAGCCAGCTTGTATATCACCTGCTCTTTAAAAAAAAAAAAAAAAGAATGAACTAGAAGACTTCCTCAGAAGTTTAACAACCTGCACTGCCATTTGAACAACATTTTACTCACAGTCTCAAGCCAAAGAAACTATCTGGCAATGCTAACAACAATGCCAGATTCTGCTCTCTGTCTAGATGTCACTTACGAAAACAAGAAGAATATTTCTTGTAAAGTAACAAATACGAATATTTTTCTTCTAGAGGAAAACTATGAAAAGACTTTTAAAAAACATTTTGGCTCAAAGGAGAATGAATTAGATACCCATCTTTTTAGAAACCCAGCTAGATTAAAAATAAGTAACTTCTTTCTGATTTAAGATTGGGAACATCATTTGGTATCCAATTGTGAAATTTATCGTGCCTTGAGGATTCAAGGGATTTCATGAGAGTCTCAAAATGGTTGTCTCCTTTCCAGAGAAGTCAAAAGTTTTTTTGGTTTAAAAAGAAAAACCCATGAAACAGAAACTTTGTCTGGTTTGAGAGTCAGTAAGAGTGCTTTCGTGAGACAGCTGGGAAACACTGTTCCTGTGTTGTGGAAACGTCTACATTTTGGGCTGCTTTCACATCAAGGCAATCAAGCAGTAAAAGCCTAGAGCCATCCCAGAGTGTTTCCAGGGAGTGTTTCATATCTTGATCCATTGAGGCTTCCCTTCCTGCTATTAGGTAAATATTATATTGTTTTTAAAGAAAGGACAGAAACTAAGTATGATAGATTTAAGATTGTTTCATTCTTTTCCAGCATATTTGCTTGAGTGTGAAGAAACTAATCAAGAAACAACGTAAAATGCTTGGTAAATTTTCACCACAATTTTCTTAAAGCAGAGGGAAAAAACTATGTAAAGAATTCCTTGTCAAAGGATATTTAGAGAGCTGTGGAAGAAAGACTGTGTGATTTGAAGGAGACAGTCCAAGATTCATTAAAACTTTGGACCTCAGTTGTCTTATCTGTGTATTAGGTATAATAAGGACTTCTTTGAGAGGCAGGATTAAATAAAAATGCCTATATGAAAACGTCTAGCATAGTGTCTGCCTTACAACAGAAGTTTTAAAAATGTTAATTTTTTTGAAAGGACAAAACACCCATAAGAAATACCAACTGCTATTCCCATTGCCATGAGAAGGAGGGCCTGGGGAAAATCTGGACATTCTTGGATTTCTATCTTTAATACTATTTTACTCAGTTAGTCTATGTCTATCTTCCTAAGAGGAATAAGAAGTTGTATTTATTAGGGCATTTTCCACGGCAAGTGAGAGAAACCCAGCGCCATCTAGGTTAAGTAAAAGGGTGATAACTGGCTCATATAACTGGCAAGTCCATGCGTGCATCTGGCTTCAGGCACAGGGTCTCAAATGTGGTCGGTTCTTTGCTTCCCCATCTCTCAGCTCCAATGAGTTCTGTTAGTCCCTTTTAAAGAAAAAAATTATTCTGACACTTGTTAACATTATAAGGAAGACTTTATTCAATACTATTGCAGTAGAGGAGAGAGATTGGGCTGAACTCCTAATACAACAAGGACGAGTGAGGATTTATAGCTAGAAAGCAGGGTGAGGGAGTCAGTGGGTGGAAAATTACTCATTAGAGACACACAGGGTAGAGGGATGAGAAACTTGATCATATATCAAAGGTGATCAGAAATCAAGTGGGGGGCGGGGGGTGGTGAGATTCTCAATAAACAGACTTAGCAGGATTTTTGCTAAGACTGGGCTATGCAGGCCAGCAAGGAAAGGATGAAGACAGAAGGCCAAGGTTGAGGCCCAGTTGAGAAGAGGGCTCAGAGGAGACTAACTAAAGTTTGCTCAAGGAGAGAATCTCTGTCACGCTCGCTCTACGTGCCAGTCAAGATTTACATCCTTCTATTCTAGCAAAGTGAAGAACAAACATTGATCTTTCCTAAGATCTCTGGTTAAAAATTATTCTGATTAGTCTGGTATGGTCCCCATGCCCATCTTTTAACCAATCACCACGTCTACTGTAATGTCCCATGATGGGTCAAGCTTGGTTTATGTTCCCTCTCCTGTAAGTGACAAAGAGCCCCATTGAGACCATATAGAAGAGAGGAGAAGAGTCTCACAGGAACCAGCAAAAGGAAGAGGGACAAACATGCCAGGCACTCAGAATGTGTGGTTGCCACAGAATATCACATTTATAGTATACATTTTCTACAAGACTTTGAATTCATAATAACAAATAGAAATAGTGATAAGAGGGAGTATTTTAGATGTGGTTCACATATCCACAACACAGGATGCTCTGAACTATTGTATTTCTTTTCCTTACCTCCCAGAAAAATAAAACCCCAGCTGCTCTGCTTGCTCTCCCCACTCAGGCAACTCTTCCATCTGCATGCAATGGACTACTCTTAGCTCTTAATTCTATTCGAGAAAGCCCTGCCCATCCTCCAGGGCCTCATCCAATGTCTTCCCCAACGTGGTGCTTTTCTAATCGATATGGTGCATGTCTCATCCCTCCTCATCACTCACAACCCCACCACCCCCTTAGATTGTGAGTTCTTCAAGAGCTACGTCTCCTGTAATGTGGCGTACATCTTGGACAGCTTCAACATGGTTCCACGATTAAAGCAAAAATTCAAATAAAATTTGCTTAATGAACTAATATGTTAATTCCCATTCCTTAGGAATGCATTCTGAGTCTATAAACCCTTAGCTCTTGTCTTTTTCCAAAGCTTTACCTGACACTGAATCACTATTTATTTAGGTGTTCACATATACGACCATTTGTAGGTATATTAAGAGGATCGTTTAAGGCACTCTGTGTTCGTCCTTTGGAATTCTGTCTTATCACAGAGCAAGAATTCAAGTGGGAATCAGAAGACCTGGCTTCCAGAACCAGCGTTGTCACCTACGAAGTGCAGGTAAAATTTAGTGCTGCAATGTTATCTGTAACTTGTGGGATACTCCAAGAATTTTTATGGCTCTAAAACAATTCTCTGGTTTCTGATTGTTCTCTGTGAAACTGTGGCCCTTTGTCATTCTAGGGACTCTCTCCACAGTAATTACTTTTAATGTTATGGGTCCTCCAAACTGCCTACTGCTTCCTGATGTAACAGATATTTACATCTGTATTTCACTAAATACTTCATCTCGAGCTTTCACAACAACTGCATTTAATTTTCATGACAATGCTTCCTGGTAGGTATTATTTTCCCCATTTTAATGATAAAAACACTGAGGTTCAGGGAGGTCCCATGACTAGTAAGTAGAATATCAAGTCTTGGACCCAAATCTTTCGACTCCAAGTCCGGTGCTCCTTTCACTACAATGTCAGGAAAGGACCTAGGAGGACATTTTTGGGTGATTGTGTATAAGATGAACAATAATATAAATTAGAATATCCATGACAAGACTTTGGACTGATCGCCAGAGGAAGGCAGGTAGGACTCAGATCACACGGCCCTGGTTCTCATGATGACTTGGAGTAAGAACTGGTCTCTGGGAGTGAAAAGGAGATGATGTGTGGACTCTCTTAGCCCACATTTGGTTATATTTTAAATGAAATTAGAGATGATTTGCAAAGATGCAGAAGATCAAACAAAAGTGCACCTGAAGGACTCTCCAGGCAGGAGGACACTGGTGCACAAACACACGACTCTGTTTATGAAAACCTTGAAATGCTGATTTGGAACCTAAGAGCATCTTGCTTTGAATGAGCACCCCTACTTCACCTCCCCTCCCCCCATCGCGAGCCTCTTCTCTTCCTCCCAAGCAGCCAGTCTAAACAGAGGCCTGACATTTCTTTCAGAATTGCTCTCCATGGAGGCACTCCCCTAGGGATTATCAATTTTCCTGGAACTTTGAAAGAAACTCACTAAACAGGCCTCTACTCCTTTTTCATCTGTATTTCTTGAGGCTATTTTATCCTCATCATTGTTATTGATGATCCCTGGGATTTGAGCTGAATAAGATCTAAGACCACAAACCCAGCCCCTGACGTGAACCAGCAAAGCCCCACTCCCCACTGTTTACTGTCACCCAACTGGTGGGACCTTCAAGCTATTTCTTTGAAATCAATATGTTTAACATGGGCCAGTGGCATGTTCAGAGAGAGATTTTCGTAGTAGGTGGAAAAAGGAAAGGCAATGAGGGGAGGTTTCCCACCATCTGTGAGGAACAACGGAGGAAATAAATTTAGTAGCAAATTTATACAACAGTAATGACCATTAAGCCATTTCAGCTACAAGAACTGAGCCAAAATGAAATGAAAATAAAGAAGGAAGTAATGAAGATGAACTACGTTTCAAGTATCTCATGTTCAGATGTTTTGTATCTTCAAAATTTGACTGGTTAACTCTCATTCTGATCTGATCTTGCACATGCCTCTAAAAAGATGGGGGGGGGATAGATTGGGAGTTTGAGGTTAGCAGATGCAAACTATTATATATAGAATGGATAAACAACAAGGTCCTACTGTAGAGCACGGGGAACTATACTCAATATCCTGGGATAAACCATAATGGTAATTTCTGTACAGCAGAAATTAACACAACATTGTAAATCAACTATACTTGAATAAAATAAATTTTTTAAATTAAAAAAAATACATAAAAAATAAATTTAAAAATGAGGGAACTCGAATTTCCCAAACATCTACAATATGTCAGCCAAATGAAAGAACACAAGCATTTGTGTTTGTGTTTGTGTGTTGGGAATGGGGCGTTCCTCACATACACTCTTCAGAAAGAACAGTAGGTGCCTCCCTCAAGATTGCAACTAACATGTTTTTGGCCTTGAGCAAGTTACTTATTCTCTCGGACCCTCAGTTGCCCCATGTGTAAAATCAATGTAGTTATACCAGCTTCAGAAAGTTCTGGTAAGTAATAAATGAGATATGTGTGGAAAACACCCAGTCCAGTTCCAAGTGAATGGGTGATCAATTACAGATAGATGTTATATTTGTATTGCTGTTATTGAAAGTTCTATATGTCAATATCTAGATGCATATCAATATTTAGAACCAAGTCTAGTTCTGTATGTCGATATTTGAATATCCGTATGCCAATACTTAGATATCTGTAGGTCAATATCCACAACCGAGGACCCTGCCACCATTCTTCCATCCAGGCATGTGGACTAAGGATTTCTTAGCTAATAAATTGCAGGTCAAGAAGCTAGGAAAACATAATATAGAACACCTCTGTTATCTGGACTACATTTCACTTGCCTTTCAGTTGGAGAACCGAGGCCCAAATGACATTAAACCAGTTATAATAAGTGCTAAAGAAGATATATATTTTTGCATCAAATATATGGGACCTTAATACATATATATGGCTTTAATTGATACATATGTTCATATACCTTATATTTTAACAAGCTGCTCTTACGTAAAGACCACACGTGATAGGCTGAATAATGACCCCGAAGATGTCCACATCCTAATCCCCTGAACCTCTGACTATCTTACCTAACGTGGCAAAAGGGACTTTGCAGATGTGATGAAGTTAAGGATCTTGACAGGGGGAGATTATCCTGGGTTATTCAAGTGGGCTCAATATAATCATAGGGGCCCATGGAGGTGGGGTGGGGGGGAGAGAGAGAGAGAAAGATATAAGGATGGAAGCAGAGTTCAGAGAGGAGAGAAGATGCCTCACTGTTGCTTTTGAAGATGGACAAAGGAAACCACGAGGCAAGGAAAGTGAGCAGCCTCCAGAAGCTGGAAAAGGTAAAGAAAGAGATTGTCCCATAGAGCCTCCAGGAGGTATGCAGCCCCGTGGACCTATTTGAGACTTGTGACCTCCAGAACTGTAAGATACTAAATCTGTGGTGCATTAAGCCACTAGATTTGTGGTATTTTGTTACAGAAGCCAGTGGAAACTAACACACTGCAGAAATCTGATGTGACTCATGCTTCTCAGTGAGAACCGTGGAAATGTAAATAGCCATGCCTTGCATTTCTCTTTTTGGCCAACGGTAGGTGTTTGTCACCCATCCGTACCTCGATGATTTGGAGATTGTGATGATATACTGGCAAACTGTCTAGCAAACATCACCACAGCACGACTCTGTCATTATTTCTACCACACTGTATGCAAATAAAGGGATCTTGAAACAAAGATTCCATGTAAACATGACCTGGACTTTTCAATGCCTATCATCATCTGCAAAATCTCTTGTCTGCAATTCAGATGAGCAGTTTAATAGAGCAGATTGGGTCACAATTTATAAGGAACAGAGATAATTGGGGGCAGCCATAACCTCCTACTCCTGGTCCCCAAGGCATAACAGAAATGCAAAAAATTAACAAACACAGCTACTTTCTTTCTCATGAGAGTATTTCAGTTCCCTGTAACTCCCAATCACTCGGTGTTTTCCTCTGCTTGGGCTATTTTTCAAGAATGTCCACCCACTCCCCTTTCCCCATGGTGATCTCTCTCTTGCCCATTTTCTCTTCATACTGGGTGTTATTTGACAGAAGAATAATCTTCTGGCAGAGGAGGGGTCTAGAAGAAATCTTGCCTGGTGCTATAGAAAACATTTGGCTGACTCCTTTGGGGTAAATGTGATCCTAAAAGAAAATTTCCCAGGCCTTTTTGCAGGCTTTTCTGAAACATTTTCTGGCACTAAAAGTAAACTTATGGATTCCAGGCCCTTTTGTGGGATCTTTGATCTAGGACTGCTCCAGAAATTGCATTCTCTATGCATTATGCATTTCCTAATTTGCTGTCCCCTGGTCCATTTCCTCGAATCCTCAGTCAGTGCAGACTTTCCCTGGCTCTGTTGATTTACTCTCCTGTCAGATCCCTCCCTCCCTCCCTCCTTTCTGTCTTGCCTTTCCTCCTCTCTCCCTTTCTTTCTGTTTCACGTTCTCACTTTTTCTGTCTTCTTCTTTTTCACTTTATCTCTCTCTTTCTCCCTCTCTGCTTTGACCCAGGCCATATAAAGCAGGTTTTCCTAACCTTCAAAGGCAGAGGGCTTATCATGAGACTTCATGGGAACAAGTCGATTTTCCAAGGCGCATGGTCGGTCATGAGTGTTGGTAGCTTCGCGAGGACCCTGGAGAGTTTTTAACAGACTCTCTCGTTGGAATTAGCCCTTAGAAGCTTAGTGTCACCTGCTAACAGGGAGGCCCACAGATGGTGATTCTGAGGGATTTACACCCCTATTAACTTCACAGACCAGATTCTAGGTAAGGAAATGCCCACGTGCACAAGAGGAAATAAATTACTAAATAAGGTGGCATCGAATGGCTAGGCTGGTTCTCTTGCAATCTTAAGTTTAATACGGGAAAATCAGACACTTTGTCCAGAGCAACAGGAAAGTGTAGAGGTTTCTGACTTAGGTCTGCCTTCTCAGGGCAGTTGAATTCCTGTTTTGCCACTGACAAGCCTTGCAACTTTGGGACTTCCCTGGTGGCGCAGTGGTTAAGAATCTGCCCGCCAATGCAGGGGACACAGGTTCGAGCCCTGGTCCGGGAAGATCCCACATGCCGCGGAGCAACTAAGCCTGTGCGCCACAACTACTGAGCCTGTACTCTACAGCCCGTGAGCCACAACTACTGAGCCCACGTGCCACAGCTACTGAAGCCCATGCGCCTAGAGCCCGTGCTCTGCAACAAGAGAAGCCACCACAATGAGAAGCCCGCGCACCTCAACAAAGAGTAGACCCTGCTCGCCGCAACTACAAAAAGCCCGCGTGCAGCAACGGATACCCAATGCAGCCACAAAAAAAAAAAAAAAGCCCTGCAACTTTGAACAAGCTCATTCAATTCTCTGAGCCTAGTGTCCTCCTCTAAAGGAGCCCAGGTAGTGGTTTACTTGCCTCATAGTATTGTTCTGAGAATTAGATTAGAAAGGGCATAGAAAATGCATAACACGGTGTCTGCCCCATAATAAGACCTAATATTTGTTAGCAACTATTAATCTATCCTTAGGGAATGTCTCAATCCATTTGAGCTGCTGTAACAAAATACCACAGACTAGGAGGCTTATAAACAACAGAAATTGACTTCTCACTGGAGCCTGGAAGTCCAAGATCAGGGTGCCAGGATGATCAGGTTGGGGAGGGCCTCTTCCAGGTTGCAGACTGCTGACTTCAGCTGTATTCTCACCTGGTGGAAGGGGCGAGGGAGCTCTCTGGGGCCTCTTTTACAGGAACCTTAATCCCATTCATGAGGGCTCCACCCCCATGACCAAATCACCTCCCAAAGGCCCCACCTGCTAATGCCATCCCATTGGGGATTAGGATTTCAACATATGAATTTGGGGGGGACACAAACATTCAGATCATAGCAGGGAAGTTAAAAGAAACCATTTTTTAGCTCTTCCATGCTTATATATCTAATTTAATACCCATAATGACTCTACCCGGTACATAATGTGAAGTCAGCAACTCTGAAAAGTCTGAGACCTTATTCTATTTGATCTGATGGGAGGCACGAGGCTTTCAGAACTGGAGAACAATTTATTACTCAAGGCAAAACCAGCCAGAGCAGCGTCCTAGCACCAGTTTCCCAAACCCTCATCCCCATGGGGTGATGGAATGAAAGCCAAATGTTACCTGCGCATGCAACAGGGCTGCAGCCTCTAAGAAGAGCCCCCAAATTAGGAGACCCGAAGCTTCTATAGCCTGCCGGCACATATGCCCATCGTGCCCTCCGAAAAACAGAAAGATGACTCAGGAAGCAAATCTCATCCGTCTGGGGGTTGGGCGGGTGTCTCTAGCTTCCTTACCCTGATCACAAAGCAAATGGCTCTGAGGTCAGGCTCTAAATCTCTCCGACATTAGGGAGATGCTATCTCTGCTTCCGAGACCTTTCCTCAGAAAACCTGGACCCTGTGGAAACATGGGAATAGTCATGGAGAACCGTCTCCCAACTGGTATCATCCACGTTATACAGACATAATGCTGGGTGTTCCTCTTGGGGTCAGGAGTAGGAGACACTAAGGCTGAGTCATTATGCCAACTCTGCTTCTTTCATTTGTCCCCAAAAGCAGGAAATAGTATTATTTATTGTATTTGTAAGAGCCAAGTCTTAAAGTGCTTAATTCATCTGAACCATTTGGGCGCGCTGGGGAAAGGAAACTAGGCTATACAGTAATCAAGTCAGCCCATGGAGATTCTCTTGCAACATACCCCTAACTTTTGGACTTACTACTTCCTTCTCCAACCCTAAATTGACCTTTTATCTGTTCCGTTTCTTCAGGGCATTTTAAAATAATATTAAAAATAAATTTTTGTAACCTCTTTTCCTACTAAGTTACAGAGTTGAGGTGAGTCTGAAACCATTGCGTTTTAGAGCTGGCAGACACTTTAGAGAAGCGTCTCATATTCTTTACAATTTTTTTAATTGAAGTAAAGTTGCTGTACAATATATGTTACAGGTGTACAATATAGCAATTCACAATTTTTAAAGGTTAGCCTCCATTTAGAGTTATAAAATATTGACTATATTCCCCATGCTATACAATATATCCTTGTAGCTTATTTTATACCTGATAGTTTGTACCTCTTAATCCCCTCCCCCTTTCTTGCCCCTCCCCCTTCCCTCTCCCCACCGGGAACCGCTAGTTTGTTCTCTATAACTGTGAGTCTGCTTCTTTTTCATTATATTCACTAGTTTGTTGTATTTCTTAGATTCCACACATAAATGATAGCACACAGTATTTGTCTTTGTCTGAATTATTTCACTTAGCATAATGCCTTCCACGTCCACCCATGTTGCTGCAAATGGCAAAATTTCATTCTTTTTTACTGCTTAGTATTCCATTATATATATTCTAATTATATATATATACTAATACTAATAAATATATTCCATTATATATATATGTATATATATACCACCTTTTGTTTATCTATTCATCTGCTGATGGACATTTAGGTTGCTTCCATATCTTGGCAACTGTAAATAGTGCTGCTATGAAAACTGGGGTGCATGTATCTTTTTGAATGAGTGTTTTTGTTTTTTTTAGATATATACCCAGGAGTAGAATTGCTGGATCATATAGTGGTTCAGAGAGCAAAATCCCTGAGAACTACTAATCCAATTTTATAGTTAATCAACATAATTTCAAGTGGTTAATAGAAATAATTGCAGGTAGTTATGAGAGATATGGTGCTAAAATTAAGACAGAAATTTTTAGTGCGTTCTGTTGTAGAACCAGCTCAGTGGCTTATGCAGCAGGCACACAAATATTCATATTCCTATCTTTGCATAAATGGTTCTCATTCTTCGTTTCCTTTCATTTAACCAGGTGTATAGTTTCACTTCTGTTTTATCTTTTTACAATGACAGCTAAAGGTTACATCTCAGAATGTAGAGGTCTGACTTAAGTGTGGTACTTAAATTCTAATAATAATGAAAAATAACTCATCAGTGAGAACCCTTTTGGAAAAGATCACTGAAGGAGAAAATTGTTCTTGACTGTGTGTAGAGCACCGCTCGGCTCCACCGACGGGCAATCCTGACGCATGGGAGAAAAATCACCATTAGCTATCAGATAACATCCTTCCAGATGCCATCAAAATTCTCTCTCATCTTCCACAAGTACAGTACTCTGTTCCTCACCACCTGTTTCATTTGAATTAGCTGCCAGAGAGAGGAAAGGAAAGGTGTTCATTCCACTGCTCTGAAATTGCCCAGAAGTCAGGCTTTATAATGCAAAATATTCGAATTTTGTATATTTCTTGAAGTGGGAACATCAAAGGGAATGCAAGACAGACAACAGCCCTAGGTTTTATCCCCCTTCTGCCTAATCTGATGCACAGGCAGTGCTCCTTTGCATGGCAGCACAGGACCATAAATGACCGTGCAAGCTGGAACTGTGCCAAGTGAACCTAACCATCAATCGGACAACGATGATTGTACTGTCAATTACAAAGTGTGCCAAACTATTAAAAACTCTTATTGTCCGTTATAAATGCATAGGGAAATAAAACACAGCAAAACTATTATTTACTTGGTACACTGTAATTCTAATAAAACGTTAGAAACATTAAGAATCAAAGTGTTTTACTTGTTTGTAAACCATTTCACTCACGATGGAGTATCTTTTCTATACCTTGGAAAACTGTCATACTGTTTTCTTTTTCTTTTCTTTTCTACACCTGCAAAACTGTCCATTTTAAACGTGGACCTGCTTCTAACATTCTATCCTTTGTCCCTTCAATATCATGAACTACCTCTGAGAGTTCCTTCAGGGAACTTTTTTGCCAGCATCACTTCCTCTGGGACATCTTCATCCTTTTCATCACAACCACTTTGCTCATTTACGTTGCTCTGTTCCCCTTCACTAGGTTTCTCTGGCTGCTTATCTCAAGTCTCTTAAATGGTGGCAGCATCAGTATTTCCGCAGTCAGCTTTCTCTTCTGAAATTCCATTTACGTGTGATTTGCATTTCATATCACTTTTCATTTCTTTGCTGCACTTGCTTTCTTGTTGGGCAATTCCCTCTTTCAGTTGTCCATTGTGTATGATATCATGTGGATTTATCACTTGGGGACAAGGAGACAACACAACTACATGCGTTGCTGTCTGTGTGTGAATGACAGATGATCAATTTGTTTAAATGCAATTAAGTGAAGGATCAATTTGCAAAATGATTGATTTGCCAAATGACCAACTGATTGAATTCGCCAAAATTACTCATTGTCTGAAACCTTCCTTTAAGGGATAGTCTTCTTGAATATATTTAATGAAATACTTGATTTTTAGGATCATATTCTTCTTAACTATGGTAAATAAAAACACTGAATAACTGTTTTGGAGTATATTCAATATATTCATAATATAAAATATTCATAATTATTAATATATTCAATAAAGAACTTCACTAGCATGGTTTTCCACAAATATTAATGGAAAATATATTCATGAAGTCAAAACCACCCTATAACCCAGGACTTTCGACAAGTTACTGTGTCTAGGGAAAATACAGCAATTGACTAGACTCAAGAAGAATATTCTTCAAGTGTTTTGTAAGTAGACTTTTAAACTTTGATGAATCAGCCACTAGGCATTAGGTGACTTGCCCATTGGGCAATTAGCTCTCAGCAAGTTGGTCCTTGGCCAACTGGTTTTCAGCACACTGTCTCCGAGGCTACCTCTCTGTCCCCTCCACCCTCCCTCCTCAAGGCTGGTTTTGCTGTCCCAGCTGTTTGCCCCCTGGTGTCCTGTGCTCCTCTCTCAGGGTATTCTCTTGTGCTGCCTTTAACCTTGCTTAAATGTCTGCTTTCCCCTTTCCACTACAAGCTCCATCAGGTCAGAGCCCAAGTCTGTTGTATTTATTTTTGTGTCCTAGCACCTAGCACAGAATCAATCCCATTTCCATGGGTAACATTACTGACCTCTTCCTCCGTGCCAGGCGCCTCACTGGTGCTTTATGTGCATCATTTCATGTATCCTTCATGCATTCCCATGAGGTGGGTGAAATTATCATTACCACTTTACAAATAAGGAAACTGAGGCTGAAGGCACATAGCAACTACCTGATAAAAGAGAATCCAGAACCTGCTTAGCAACTTCTCAGCATTAGGAATTCCATAAACATGTGTTGACTTAATGAAGCACTTACTAATGTTCATTCATAGAGCCGTGGCTTGGAAAACTATTGTGTGCCAGGAACTTCTGTCTACATTGTCTCCATAGAGAACAAGCAGGGTCCTTGTACTGCAAGAAGGGCTTTGGGCTGGGCCCCTAGGAATAATCTCTGGAACCCACTGCAGAACTAGTGCTGCATGAGTGTTGCTAGTTCTTTCTTAATCAGGAAAGTGGAGATCAGGAAGTGACACTACAGATAACTCACTTGTTTTCATTTCTTTTGGTACTTCTAAGCTGTGCTTTTCCATAGCAATGAGTAATATTTCAAGTGTATTTCTGAAACCTGTTAGCTTTTCTTCTCCTGCTGGGAAATGGTTTCCCAGGAAGATTCCAAGCGTTTCAAAGGCATAATTTACACAGAGAGCTTAAGAGTTCACATCAGCTGATGGCTCATGGTTGCTTTTGCTTTGCTTTGCTTTTCAAACAGTAGAGGGGGGCCAAGTAGGCATTTCAAAATAGCTAAAGTCCAGGGAAATGGAAATTGCTTCGAATTAAGACAAATATTTACTAGGGTGATTTTTAAATCTTCCAAATGTTGAAATAGCAGAGAAGGAAAATGAATTGTGGTGACAATGTATTCGCTAGTAGTTCTTGGTTGCATGTGGCAAAAATCCAGGTGGTTTAGGCAGGAGAAGGATTTATTTTAAGGATACGGGTGTCTTATAGAACCAAAGGAAGGGATGAAGTTGGGCATCAGGGAGGGAATATAAACAAGAACCAGAAAGGAGGCCAGAAAAAAAGGCTGAGGGGTGTGTATGTGTATGTGTGTGTATGCACACGTGTACATGCATGCATATCCGTGTTGATTGGCTTTTCCTGCTTCTCCAACCATGTGGCAGAATATGGCTAACCTGACAAGACCCTCAACTTAAATACTACCATTCTGGGCTTCCCTGGTGGCACAGTGGTTAAGAATCCGCCTGCCAGTGCAGGGGACATGGGTTCAAGCCCTGGTCCGGGAAGACCCCACATGCCGCAGAGCAACTAAGCCCCTGCGCCACAACTACTGAGCCTGCGCTCTAGAGCCCGCGAGCCACAACTACTGAAGTCCGTGCGCCACAACTACTGAAGCCCGCGTGCCTAGAGCCCGTGCTCCGCAACAGGAGAAGCCACCGCAATGAGAAGCCCGCGCACCGCACCGCAACGAAGAGTCATCCCCGCTCGCCACAACTAGAGAAAGCTGGCACGCAGCAACGAAGACCCAACACAGCCAACACATACATACATACATACATACTACTATTCCAAGAACACTCAGAGCTCATCTGTCCTTTAGTACCAAATTAAGTTCCCAGGAGAAAATCTCATTGGCCCATTGGGTCAAGTGTACAAACCTGATCCAGTCAATTTTAGCCAGAGTGGGCATGGTCACATGTCATAATCGAGGCTGCTAGAGGGTCATCCATATATCCAATATTCCAACGAATATGTATTAAGTGCCTATTCGACCAGATGCTGGAGTAAAGCAGTGATCACCAGGACAAACGTTTGCACTCTTGAGGACAGTTCTCAAAGGGAGAGGATAGCTTGTGACCAGAAACTCCCCAAAAGATTTCTACCACACAGTTTCTAAGTTTTTAAAATTTGTTTTCAATGGTGAAAACTCACTACCTCATAGAGTTTCCCTAAGATCCTAATTCCTAATCTTAATCTTTAGCCTTTATGCATTCATTCACTCCTTTCCTTCAATAACATTTATTGTGTATTAGATGCTGAGGAGAGTAGGATGCCCTAGTCTTGAAGGGCTTAAGTCCCTTAGGAGGGATTCAGACTTGTGAACAAAATTCGGCATTAGTTAAAGACATTCATTAACATACAAGGACAGACATATATATGAGAAATATTGGGGAACCAAGAGTCAATGAGGTCTATTCAATCCTGTGGCCAGGAAGGGCTGAAAAGGTGATTTTGTGTTGTTCTGCTTTTATTTCAAAGGTACCTGAAAGAATATCATGAAAGCCTAAATACCTGGTATACATTAGCAGAGCTGGAATCTCTGGAGTCTTGAGTTTCATTTTAATGACATACCACATTCTAACCTTACTCAGAAATGCCCTCTAACCTCTATCATCCCTCTCACCCTCTGGTGGGTCAAGGCTGAGAGTACGGCTGGTGTTCTTTAATCCTTCCCAGCTGTGATGAAGACATCAACCGTTCAGTGCTTCAGACTGGGATCTTGGGTTGGGCCCCACTGAAGAGCTAAACCATTTGCAACTCTCCTCTAGAAGGGTAGCATGCATCTGCCTGCACTCAAGCAATAGTCTCTAATACCACCCCTCAAAACGCCTTAGCAGTTCCTAAAATGTCTTTTTTAATTAACCAATCATAATACAGTAAGTCCCCTACATACGAATGAGTTCAGTTCCACTTGTAGAGGATGTACACACGTGACAATATACGCCAGACACGTGAACTAACTTACGTGATTGGACATGCAAACGCATGTTTGCATCTTTGAAAGTTCGCAACTTGCAGGTTTATACGTAGGGGACTTACTGTATTTAATTATCCATAAACACCACTTTCTTTTTCAATAGAAACATCTAAGTTTTAGTCTAGACCTCCTTCACATTGTGAATTAAAGACTCTTCTACGTCACTCTGGGCTCAGAGTCGTGAGGTTTTATGATGTCATTTTATCATGTTCTGTTTTGATGCATCATTTCAAAGATTGATGTTCTTTCGTTATTTGGGGTATTTTCTTTCTACTAAGCTCTCATTCTGCAAGCTTGGTGCAGATATTACAATAAGGCATAAGAAGAAACAAACTCAGATCACTATAAGTTTCATACTCTTTCCTTAGAGAACTGGTTCTCAAACTTCAGTGTGCATCAAAAACGCTTGGAGGGCTTGTTAAAACACAGATTTCTGGGCTCCATCCCCAGCATTTCTGATTTAGAAAGTCTGGGATGAACTTCAAGAACTTTATTTCTAACAAGTTTCCAGGTGGTACCAATGCTGTGGCCAGGGCCACACTTTGAGAACCACTTGCCTTTGATCTTCTCTAAATAGTTTCTTGAAACATCAAGGGCTTGAAGGTGACCAGCTGTACCTTCAGGAGTAACAATTATGGCATAGCACATTCTGCTAAACGTATTTTCAGCTGATTAGATGAATTAACTGTCCATGGAACCCATTAAAAAGTTATGGCTAATTGTGTTAACTAGAGATGTCTTGTATGAATATTCAAGAAAGTTTTACCAGCCTTGTATCAACACAAAAATCTACGTTCACCTTTCATGCAAGTATAATTATATCTTTGGGAAAGAAAATATATACACCATGTTGTAACTTGTGTTTTGAAATGATACAAGGTCCAGCAAGTTATTTTGTGGATACTGACAAACTGATCCTAAAGTTTATATGGAAAAAAAAATAAAGTTTATATGAGGAGGCAAAATGCCCAGAATAGCTAACACAATATTCAAGGAAGAGAACAGAGTTGGAGGACAGACACTACCTGACTTCAAGACTTAGTATAAAATGACAGTCATCAAGACAGTGTGGTGTCGGCAAGAGAATAGACAAATAGATCAGTGGAACAGAATAGAGAGCCCAGAAATAGACTCACAAATATAGTCAACTGATCTTTGACAAAGGAGCAGAGGCTACACAATGCAGCAAATGTCGTCCTTTCAACAAATGGTACTAGAATGACCGGACATCCACATGCGAAGAAAAAATGAATCTAGACACAAAACTTACACCATTTATAAAAATTAACTCAAAATGGATCATAGACCTAAATGTAAAATGAAAAACTATAAAACTCCTAGAAGATAACAGAGGAGAAAACCTGGATGACCTTGGGTATAGTGATGACTTTTTAGGTTCAACACCAAAGGCACATTCCATGAAAGAAATAAGTGACACACTGGACTTCATTAACATTAAAAATGTCTGCTCTGCACGAGGCAATGTCAAGAGAATGCCATGACAAGACATGGACTAGGAGAAAATATTTGCGAAAGATCCATCTGATTGCTGTCCAAAATATAGAGAGAACTCTTAAAACTGAACAATAATAAACAACCTGAGTAACCTGATTTTAAAATGGGCCAAAGACCTTCACAGACACCTCACCAAAGAAGACATAAAGATGGCACATAAACATATGAAAAGAAGCTCTACATCATGTGTCATCGGGGAAATGGAAATTAAAACAATAATGAGATATCACCCCATACCTATTAGAAGGGCCAAAATGCAGAACACTGACAACACCAAATGCTGGTGAGGAAGTGGAGCAACAGGGACTCTCATTCATCACTGGTGGAAATGCAAAATGGTGCAGCCACTTTGGAAGACAGTTTAGTGGTTTCTTACAAAAGTATACATACTCTTTACATACCATTCAGCAATACCATCCAGCATTTACCCAAAGGAGTCAAAAATTTATGTCCCCACAAAAACCTGCGCATGGATGTTTATAGCAGCTTTATTCATACTTGCCAAAACCTGGAAGCCACCAAGATGTCCTTCAGTAGGTGAATGGATAAATAAACTGTGGTACATCCAGACAACACAGTATTATTCAGCACTAAAAAGAAATGATCCATCGATCCAGGAAAAGACATGGGGGAACCTTAAATGCACATTACTAAGTGAAAGAAGTCAATCAGAAAAGACTACGTACTGTATGATTCCAACTATATGACATTCTGGAAAAGGCAAAACTATGAAGACAGTGAAAAGATTAGTGGCTGCCATGGGCTCGAGGGAGGGAAGGGAGGGATGAATAGGTGGAACACAGAGGATTTTTAGGGCAGTGAAACTACTCTGGATGATATTATAATCATGGATACACATCACTATACATTTGTCCAAACCTATAGAATGTACAACACCAAGAGAGAACCTTACTGTGAATTCTGGACTTGCACAATAATGATGTTTCAATAGGTCCATCGGTTGTAACAAATGTAACACTCTGGTGGGAATGTTGATAATGGGGGAGGTTGTACATGTTGGGGGATCAGTTTTGCTGTGAATCTAAAACTGCTCTAAAAAACAAAGTCTTTAAAAAAATTAAATACATTATACACACACATACATACACATATATATATGATACAAGGTGACAGGAGCAGTAATAAACAGCATCAAAATGATGTATTTCATTTCAAAACTGGTGCTTTGAACTTACTATCTTTAACAGCTTTAGGATTGGCAGCATAATTTTTTAATTATTTTAAATAGGGATAAAATACACATCACATAAAATTTATCATCTTAATCATTTTAAGCATACAGTTCAGTGACATTAAGTACGTTCACACTGCTGTGCAACCATCACCACCATCATCCATTTCCAGAACTCTTCATCTTGCAAGACTGAAACTCTGTGACCATTAAACAACCCATTTTCCCTCCCCTCACCCCTGGAAACCACCATTCTACTTTCTGTCTCTATGAATTTGCTAAAATTCCTGAAGTGCAGAAGTGGATAAGTACCAAGCGAGACTTTAAAATAGCATAAAAATATGTACTGATAAACCATTTGCAGGGGAAGAGAAAAGACGAAAAGAGTATGGGTATCATACTAGTATCAACGCTAGTAACGCGCGCTGGTGCCAATTTCCCAGTAAGTGATGTTGTTGCTAAGTAACCTGCCCTAACACCCTCTCACCTTCTTTCCACACCACACATCTCATTTCTCACCAGATCCTAAGTGGCCTTTGTGCCCTTTATCTCCTTAGACTTAAGAATTCTAATGATTGGGTAAAAGCAGTGGACGACCAAAATACCATGAAGCCCAATTTGTTTTTCCTTTTTTTTTTTGCTCCTCGTCTTTGAAACCCTGATGTTACTGAAGAGTCTGAGCAGAATCATGTCATCATCAGCCTCAGGTGTACAAAAAACCCGGCCACAGGCCCAAGCTGGGTGACGACGCGGGCCAGGTTTGCAAGGTCGTGGCACAGGAGCAAGCCAGCACTCCTCTGGATGCCTGGATGCAGAGTTCAAAGGAAACAGCTAGCAAATTCTAACTGTAGTCAATCCCCAGGCCAAAGGTAGACTTTTCAGTAAATTAATAATCCCTGAGTGACATCTGATGGCTTCTTTCTAAGACATTTCCCTTCGCCCTGCCCAACCCCGACCTACACTTCATCCCTTGTGAAGTGAATGGAGCTCCTTGGAATGACTTCTCCATTTAGACTTGTCCTCGCCCTCTCGCTAAGCAGAAACCTTGAGAACACCAGATCATCAATTTACACTCAGGCCTTTCTGCAGAAGCTAGATGTTTTGGTGCCTTTCAATTTTACATTATTGATTTTTGAGAAGTTTGCTTTAACAACAACAACAACAACAACAAAAAGTAAAGGTTCTGGCAAAAGCAAAATAATGTTTCATGAACACACTGTGTGTTTACCCAAAAAAGCAGCTCCCAGATCATGTTTTTAATGCTGTACTTTTCTTTCCCCAATAATATATGATTAACTTTGTAAAACTCAAAAGTGAAAAATTACAGGTAAATGCAGACCTGAAAACTTAGTTCAGGGATTAAGTTGTATGTTGCATCGTAATCAAAGGGGAAATACTAAGCTGGCATTATGGGAAAGAGAACTGACATTTACTGAGTCCCTATCATGTGCTAGGGACTCTGCTAGATCTTGTGCTTGACCTCATTTATGACTACTGTAACAGCTACCACCTCCAATTTTGCAGATGAGTAACTTGTTCAAGGTCATAGAGTCGATAAGTGACCGAATCAGAATTCAAATCATGTTTTTATTCATTTCTTTAAAATTAGTTATTGGACACCTATGAAGGGCCAGGTGTGAAGGGTCCCATCATTACTCTTCATGGAAGTCCTAATATGTCCAAAGCACTCCTTTATATGAATTATCAAGAGTCCTCATACCAACCCTGACAGTCAGATGATATTACTATCTTTGTATTGACTCTGGACACTAAAGAGGAAGAATAATTTGTCCAAAGTCACATGGCTAGTGAGTGATGAAGCTAAGTTTTGAATCTAGGTCTGTCTGGTTCAAAAAGCAATACTTTTCATTATTATGTTTTAACTAATCCCCCTGGGCCTCAGTTTCTTTGCCTGTAAAATGGGGTTCACAATAGCTCTATTCATAATGGCCAAAAGGTGGAAATGACCCCAGTGTCCATCAAGTGATGAACGCATAAAAAAATATGATCTATCCATCCAGTGGCATATCATTCAGCCATAAAAAGGCATGAAGTACTGACATAAGCTATGACACGGATGAAACTTGAAACATTATGCTAAGTGAAAGAAGCCAGACACAAAAGGCCACATATTATGTGATTTCATTTTTTGAAATGTCTAGAATCATGGTGAAAGATTAGTGATAGCCAGGTGATGGGGGTAGTGGGCAATGGGGAGTGAATGCTAATGGGGACCAAGTTTCTTTGAGGGGTGATGGAAATATTCTGAAATTAGTGGTGATGGTTGGACAACCATTGTGAATCTCCTAAAAAACATTGAATTGTACACTTTAAAATGGTGAATTTTATAGACTGAATTATCATCTCATAAATAAACAAATAGGGCTAATAAGGGTATTAACTCCTTAGATTGTTGTGAAGATTAAATGAAAAAATTCCAGGGAAGTGGTTGGCACAGAATCTACATAGGGCTTTTTAGGCACATAAAAGCCCTCCACCAAATGTTGGCCTTTGAAACGTTCTAGGGGAAGGGCTGGCTGGTGGGGGTGGCCACAGCCCTGCTGTGAGTAGCCTATTCTCTGCCCTCGTTCCTTCCTCCGTGACAGCCCTTTGTCTGTCCATCTGTCTGTCCATGAGACCTCTGAACCTCTACCCCAACTGCCATTTCTCCTCCCTACTGCTTCCCCTCCAGCCAGTGAGACAAAGGAGGAGTCCCTCTGTGTTCCTTGTTCAGGGATGTGGGTCCCTCGTTGTGGCCTCCTCTGATGTTGCCAACTGGATGGAAGAGCCCACAACCTTGAGTAAGAACTCACAGGAAGGGGGAGGTAAGAAATGCCAGGACATGCACAGTTCTTAACAGGGGAGGCGAGGAGAGGAGAAAGGAAAGGGGTTGTCTCTGAGAGGGAATGGGAGCATCCGTGTGAATGTACAAGTGACGTTTGAGGAACTGCCAAGAAGTCAAACTCAGCTAACTCTGCAGATCCCCGCAGAGTGAAGAGAAAGAAGACAAGCACGGATGGGAGGATGAGGGGGTCTCATAGGCCCTGCTACGATGTTTGAACTTCATCCAAAATATCATGGGGCTCTCCTGATGGGCTTGATGGAGGGAACGCCATAATCAGATTTCTATTTTAGAAAAAATACTCTCGCAGCGTGGAACAAGTAACAAGGCCATCAGTAAAGAAAGGAATTCAAGGGGAGGGGAAGGTGGGGAGAGAGGGTGGGCAGTGCTAAGTCCAGTTTGGGTCCTTTTGAGTTGAATATACCTATGGGAACTGGAGATGGAACTTTCTGGAAGGGTCGGGTGACTGAGTTTGGAGCATCAGAGGGAGCCTTAGGAGAGAGAAGGTGAACAGCGCCAGGTAGAAGAGGAAGCATGAGTATAGTTGAGGTCTCCAAAAGGAGAGGGACAGAGCCAGACATGAAAGAGGCTGTGGAGGGAACTGACGTTTACAGGTGGTGAGAGGAGAGCAGGGCTCTCAGTCCAGAGCACATGAAGTTGAGCCATTGTTTAGCCAAGACATGGAAACAACCTAAGTGTCCATGGAGAGATGAATGCATAAAGAAGATGTGGTACATGTATACAATGGAGTACTACTCAGCCATAAAAAAAAAAGAATGAAATAATGTCATTTACAGCAACATGGATGGACCTGGAGATGATCATACTAAGTGAAGTAAGTCAGAAAGAGAAAGACAAATACCATATGATATCACTTATATGTGGAATCTAAAATATGACACAAATGAACTTATTTACAAAACAGAAACAGACCCACAGACATAGAAAACAAACTTATGGTTACCAAAGGGAAGGGGGGGGGAATAAATTAGGAGTTTGAGATGAGCAGATACACACTATTATATATAAAATAGATAAGCAACAAGGACCTACCGTATAGCACAGGGAACGATATTCAGTATCCTGTAATAAACCATAATGGAAAAGAATCTGAAAAAAAAAAAAAAAGAGGAGCCACTGTTGCCACAGTCTGGCATTCGAATCCTAGCTCTTCCACTTCCCCACCATTTTCTGGAAAAGGCATTTTCCTTCTACATCTGTAGTTCACCCCCAGAGTCCTGAGAACATCACCAATTTTTAAGAGACCACTACACACACTTCTCCATGAACAAATGTTGTGATGTGCAGGTGGGCGTAGAGCCACATGCAGAAATAGCCTGGCGATAGCCTGGTCATCAGTATAATCCAACAAAGTGGTCACAGATTTTGTTTCTTTTTTTCATGCTGAGAGGTTCATCGTTTTTGTACTGTTGCAGAGCAAATAAGACAGCAACATATATTGTGCAATTTGCATGGCCAGCTGCATGTACTGTGATCGTCCCAGCCCACTTCTAAGGGCAAAATGCTTTCACTTTGTGGGGCTTGGGGCGAACAAGAACCCTTCAACCATGTGAAGGAAAGTATCAAGTCACCTCCCTCCCTACTTCCTTCCCGCCAGTTTAGCCCAGTTTTTCTTATTGAGCAAATGATTCTCTAGCAGTCTCAACAATAAGGGAGCAAGAGTTGAAAACTGGCCATATTTTGAACTGTCTTTCCAAGAAATTATTTGCTTTTTCTGAAACGTGTAGATTTTTTTTTATTGGAGTAAAATTGCTTTACAATGTTGTGTTATTTTCTGCTGTAGCATGAAGTGAATCAGCTACATGTATACGTATATCCCCTCCCTCTTGAACCTCCCTCCCCCATCTAGGTCATCACAGAGCACGGAGCTGAGCTCCCTGTACTACACAGCAGATCCCCACTAGCTATCTATTTTACACATGGTAGTGTATTTATGTCAAACCTAATCTCCCTATTCGTCCCACCCTCCCCTTGCCCCACTGTGTTCACATGTCCATTCTCTACGTCTACGTCTCTATTCCTGCCCTACAAATAGGTTCATCTGTACCATTTTTCTAGATTCCACATATATGCATTAATATATGATATTTGTTTTTCTCTTTCTGACTTACTTCACTCTGTATGACAGACTCTAGGTCCATCCATATCTCTACAAATGACCCAATTTCGTTCCTTGTTATGGCTGAGTAATATTCCACTGTACATGGGTACCACATCTTCTTTATCCATTCATCTATCGTTGGACATTTAAGTTGTTTCCACGTCCCGGCTATTGTAAATAGTGCTGCAATGAACATTGGGGTACATGTCTCTTTTTGAATTATGGTTTTCTCAGGGTACATGCCCAGTAGTGGGATTGCTGGGTCATATGGTGGTTCTATTTTTAGTTTTTTAAGAGATCTCCATACTGTTCTCCATAGTGGCTGTATCAATTTACATTCCCACCAACAGTGCAAAAGGGTTCCCTTTTCTCCACACCCTCTCCAGCATTTATTGTTTGTAGATTTTTTTTAAATAAATTTATTTATTTTTGGCTGCATTGGGTCTTTGATGCTTTGCGTGGGCTTTCTCTAGTTGTGGCGAGCGGGGGCTACTCTTTGTTGCAGTGCGTGGGCTTCTCATTGCAGTGGCTTCTCGTGTTGTGGAGCATGGGCTCTGGGCCCACGGGGTTCAGTAGTTGTGGCACACGGGCTCAGTAGTTGTGGCTCGTGGGCTCTAGAGCGCAGACTCAGTAGTTTTGGTGCACGGGCTTAGTTGCTCCGCGGCATGTGGGATCTTCCCGGACCAGGGCTCGAACCTGTGTCCCCTGCATTGGCAGGTGGATTCTTAACTACTGCGCCACCAGGGAAGTCCCTGTAGATTTTTTTGATGATGGCCATTCTGACCGGTGTGAGGTGATACCTCATTGTAGTTTTGATTTGCATTTCTCTAATAATTAGGGATGTTGAGCATCTTTTCATGTGCCTCTTGGCCATCTGTATGTCTTCTTTGGTGAAATATTTATTTAGGTCTTCTGCCCATTTTTTGATTGGGTTGTTTGTTTTTTTTGATACTGAGCTCCATGAGCTGTTTGTATATTTTGGTGATTAATCCTTTGTCAACTGCTTCATTTGCAAATATTTTCTCCCATTCTGAGGGTTGTCTTTTCGTCTTGTTTATGGTTTCCTTTGCTGTGCAAAAGCTTTGAAGTTTAATTATGTCCCATTTGTTTATTTTTGTTTTTATTTCCATTTCTCTAGGAGGTGGGTCAAAAAAGATCTTGCTGTCGTTTATGTCAGTGTTTTTCCTATGTTTTCCTCTAAGAGTTTTATAGTGTCCAGTCTTACATTTAGGTCTCTAATCCATTTGGAGCTTATTTTTGTGTATGGTGTTAGGGAGTGTTCTAATTTCATTCTTTTACATGTAGCTGTCCAGTTTTCCCGGCACCACTTATTGAAGAGGCTGTCTTTTCTCCATTGTATATCCTTGCCTCCTTTGTCATAGATTAGTTGACCATAGGTGCATGGGTTTATCTCTGGGCTTTCTATCCTGTACCATTGATCTATATTTCTGTTTTTGTGCCAGTACCATACTGTCTTGATTACTGTAGCTTTGTAGTATATTGAAGAATCCTTGCATCCCTGGGATAATCCCACTTGATCACGGTGTATGATCCTTTTAATGCGTTGTTGGATTCTGTTTGCTAGAATTTTGCTCAGGATTTTTGCATCTATGTTCATCAGTGATATTGGTCTGTAATTTTCTTTTTTTGTGATATGTGTC
Organism: Eschrichtius robustus; assembly: GCF_028021215.1. Taxonomy (NCBI): domain Eukaryota; kingdom Metazoa; phylum Chordata; class Mammalia; order Artiodactyla; family Eschrichtiidae; genus Eschrichtius; species Eschrichtius robustus. The sequence continues at coordinate 8,352,148 of NC_090845.1, read as the reverse complement.
TGGTTTTGGTATCAGGGTGATGGTGGCTTTGTAGAACGAATTTGAGAGTGTTCCTCCCTCTACAATTTTTTGGAAGACTTTGAGAAGGATCGGTGTTAGCTATTCTCTAAATTTTTGATAGAATTCTCCTGTGAAGCCATCTGGTCCTGGACTTTTGTTTGTTGGAAGATTTTTACTTACAGTTTCAATTTCATTACTTGTGATTGGTCTGTTTATTTTCTAATTCTTCCTGGTTCAGTCTTGGAAAATTGTACCTTTCCAAGAATCTGTCCATTTCTTCAAGGGTGTCCATTTTATTGGCATATAGTTGTTTGTAGTAGTCTCTTATAATCCTTCGTATTTCTGCGGTGTCAGCTGTGATTTCTCCTTTTTCATTTCTAATTTTATTGATTTCGTCCTCTCCCTTTTTTTCTTGATGAGTCTGGCTAAAGGTTTATCAATTTTGCTTATCTTCTCAAAGAACCAACTTTTAGTTTTATTGATCTTTGTTACTGTTTTCTTCGTTTCTATTTCATTTATTTCTGCTCTGATCTTTATGATTTCTTTCCTTCTACTGATTTTGGGTTTTCTTTGTTCTTTCTCTAGTTGCTTTAGGTTTAAGGTTAGATTGTTTATTTGAGATTTTTCTTGTTTCTTGAGGTGAGATTGAATTGCTATAAACTTCCCTCTTAGAACTGCTTTTGCTGTGTCCCATAGGTTTTGGGTTGTCATGTTTTCATTGTCATTTGTTTCTGTGTATTTTTTTATCTCTTCTTTGACTTCTTCAGTGATCTCTTGGTTATTTAGTAGTGCACTGTTTAGCCTCCATGTATTTGTGGTTTTTACAGTTTTTTTTCCTGTCATTGATTTCCAATCTCATAGCATTGCGGTCAGAAAAGATGCTTGATACAATTTCAATTTTCTTAAATTTTCCAAGGCTTGATTTGTGGCCCAAGATGTGATCTATCCTGGAGAACGTTCCGTGCGCACTTGAGAAGAAAGTGTATTCTGCCACTTTTGGGTGGAATGTCCTATAAATATCAATTAAATCTATCTGGTCTATTGTGTCATTTAAAGCTTCTGCTTCCTTGTTTATTTTCATTTTGGATGATCTGTCCATTGGTGTAAGTGGGGTGTTAAAGTCCCCCACTATTATTGTGTTACTGTTGATTTCCCCTTTTATGGTTGTTAGCATTTGCCTTATGTATTGAGGTGCTCCTATGTTGGGTGCATAAATATTTATAATTGTTATATCTTTTTCTTGGATTGATCTCTTGATCATTATGTAGTGTTCTTCCTTATCTCTTGTAACAGTCTTTATTTTAAAGTCTATTTTATCTGATACAAGTATTGCTACTCCAGCTTTCTTTTGATTTCCATTTGCGTGTAATATCTTTTTCCATCCCTTCACTTTCAGTCTGTATGTGTCCCTAGGTCTGAAGTGGGTCTCTTGTAGACAGCATATATATGGGTCTTGTTTTTGTACCCATTCAGCCAGTCTGTGTCTTTTGGTTGGAGCATCTAATTCATTTACATTCAAGGTTAGTATTGATATGTATGTTCCTATTACCATTTTCTTAATTGTTTTGGGTTTGTTTTGTGGCTCTTTTCCTTCCCTGTGTTTCCCACCTAGAGAAGTTCCTTTAGCATTTGTTGTAAAGCTGGTTTGGTGGTGCTGAATTCTCTTAGCTTTGAAATGTGTAGATTTCAAAAAGAAAGACTAGTTTAAAATATTGCTTGTCTCAACATATTCAAATTGAGCAGATGTAAAGGAATACATTAAATCCGTTGTTAAAGGATATGCCCATTACAGACACATTCAGACGTGATTGAGCACTTACACTCTTTATCGACAATGTGAGCCTTCCTTAAATACCAGTGATTATCACCTCCCAATGGCCAGCCCCAGATTCCTTCTGCCTTTTTGCCAGAGAATCCTGAACTGGGCAACATGCAGCCATCTGTTTCCCCTTTGGAATTGCCGTGTGTTATAATATACAATCACATGTGATAAAAGAAAATGTAAGAAACATATGGTACAAGGGCCGAAGGCATTTGCATGATTGCACCAAGGGCCACTTTTAGCTCACTTTATACATGGCCAGAATAATAAAAAAATTTTTTTTGCCAAGTCATTTGCAACAGTATATTTGTTTGTCCAGCGTGATTGCCTTCTTCATTGGTTCTTTTGATGTTAAATCACCAAGTGACAGTGGAGTGAACCGACCATAAATCAACAGGTTACAACTGGGTCTCTCTGGCATTCTTCTCCACTCAGGCTGTCATGTCAACCAGCATATCTGGAGATAATTCTATAAATTAGGTTATCTCGAGAAGGGGAGAAGTGAGCAAGAAGAAAAAGGATGAAAAAAAGAGCATAGCAAGCTCAAAGAAGCTCTAAATTCCTGATAAGGATCGAGATGGCTCAGCTCCGTGATTTACCGCAGTCACAGTTCCGGCTACTCCGCAGACAACTTGGCTCCAGATTTTTTCAGGCTACATGTTTTTAGTTCAGTGGCATCCAATAACAGCCTGGTAGGACTGACTGACCTTGATTACAGGGGGAAAATAATGTATTTTTCCCAACAAGATACCTTGCTTTCCAAAATAGAATCATTTGTTCGTTCAACACAACACCCCTAAACATTGTCTTTTTTTTTTTTTTAATTTAACAATTATTTATACAGGGCTTATTACAGGCCAGGCACTGTTCCAAGGGCTTACAAATCTATTAACCCTCCTAACATAAATATTATAATACTGAAAACAACCATAGGACATCAGCGTAATTATTATTCTCATTTGCAGATAAGAAAACTGAAGCACAGAAGTAACTTGCCCAAGGAAGTTACAGTAGGTGGCAGGGCTGGGATTCAAATCCACCTCTTGAATCATTTTGTTAGAAATCAAGAAAAGAGACACACTTGGTTATCTCAGGTAAAAAGGAGTATCTCAGAATGCACGTGGACTCACTGGAATTAACCCTGGAAATGAAAGCCTCCCGTCAGAGAGAGCACTAACTCTCTCTGCGTCTCTCAGTCATGGTCTGTGGCTCCAAGAATCTCCCTTTCTCTCTGCATGTCTCCATGCTCTGCAGCTGGTGGCCTCTCATGGTTCCTTCTACTTCTTTCTCTCTCTCTCTCCCCCCATCTATCTCTATCTCTCTCTCTCTCCCTGCCTCTCCCTTCCTCCCTCCCTCTCTTTCTCTCTCCTGCTCTCTCTCTCTCCTTTTGACTCCAGTTTCTCTAGAAAATGGCTAGCTACTGGCTTTATCAAGCCAGGCCACACTGTACAGCTTAGCATTGCCTTCCCTTGAGTCAAGCCCACTGCTGCCACTGGACTAATTAGATGCATGTGGTAAGTGACCTCCAGAGAGGGCTCCCAAGAGTTCTCCCACCTCCGTATGAGCATGCTGCAAGAGATGAGTCCACTTCCCCTCCCCTTGAATCTGGGCTGTCCTGTGATTTGCTTTGGCCAATAATTTGTGGTGGCAGAGACATCCTGGCACTTCTGAGCCCAGGTCTGAGTAATAATGACAGCTTCTGTCTCCTTCCTCTTGGACATCAGCCACCATGTTCGAAGACTGACTACCCTGTTGGAAAGAAGCCCAAGCCCTTACACCATGTTGCAAGGAAGACCAAACTAGGTACATGAAGATACGGCGACTGAAAGAGAGAGAGACCAAATGGCATCGTGGAGTAGCACTGAGGTCCTAGATCCATAAGCAAAGCTTTCTTGGATGTTCTGGCCCAGTCCAGCTGCCAGGTGATACAGCCAAATGAATAACCCTAGCTGACATACTTGAAGCAGAAGAACCAGCCCTCTGATCCCTGCCCAAATCCCAGACGCGCCACACTGTACCAAATAATAAATCATTGTTTCAAGGGTCTAAGTTTGGGGCTAGTTTGTTACGCAGCAAGAGGTCAGTGCAACAGTGGGCTAGTGTGATTTTTAATAACATTTTTCATAAGGTAAAACAGGGGAAGGGTAATAGCCAGATAGGCAGACGGGTGTCTAGGTGATGCCTACCAATGGTGTCATCAGTGAAGCCAGAGAGAAGCAGGACCGCTGGCTCCAGCAGGACCCAGCCTTCCCTCCTCGCATCATTCTGGCCTCACCCCAACCCTATGAGCCAGCTAATCTTTTGGGGAAAAGCGTGTTGATCCAACTTCCATCAAGTCCTTATCTGGGATTTAATCCTGACTTTGATACCCCTGCTCATCTCTCTGTATCATGCATCCTCCCTTTCACGGACAGGAACTTTAGTCCCCAAAGCCATATGACCCAACTCCCCAGCCACGAGCACTGAGCTTGGCCGGACACCTGCGCACAGGTGACTGTCATTCGCTGTGTCTCACGCTGCAGGCAGCAGCCTCGCCAGGAATTGCTTCACTGGGACCAAAACCAAGACCCACTCTTATGTCCCCTGAAGACCCAAGTGGGAACCTTCCTTTTGTAGTTTACCTGCCACCTGCATCCCCAACATCAGCTGCAAACATTCCTGGACCCCAACTACATGCGGGGCCCTGTGCTAGCAGCCCAGGATACAAAGAGATTAAAACTCCAACGTTGACATCAAGGAAGTTAATGGAGGAGACAGATAAACACATCAGCCACAGGCAGCACCGCGTGGCCATATGCGCAAGAAGCCGAAAGAACACTTTAGAAAAACAACACTCGGATAAGACATCATGGTGAGTACGGGGGCCCCTCTGGGAGGGCAGAAGAATAAACTAGACTCTCAGGAGCACAACCTGGATTTCTCTAGTGAGAAGGGGACTTTCACACCTCTAAGGACTGATCTTATAGCGAAAAAAATGTATTTCTGAAAAGTTTTCAATTTTCTGAATTTTGACATCAGAATTCCTAGCCAGATTTTTCAAATCCTCTATCAAATTCTTCTACCCTCCATAAAACAACTCAGATCTTTTTTTTTTTAAATTTAGTTTATTTATTTATTTTTGGCTGCGTTGGGTCTTCGTTGCTGCGCGCAGGCTTTCTCTAGTTGTGGCGAGTGGGGGCTACTCTTTGCTGCGTTGCGTGGGCTTCTCATTGCGGTGGTTTCTCTTGTTGCGGAGCAGGGGGTCTAGGCACGCGGGCTTCAGTAGTTGTGGCACACAGGCTTAGTGGTTGTGGTGCACGGGCTTAGTTGCTCCGCGGCATGTGGGATCTTCCTGGACCAGGGCTCGAACCCGTGTCCCCTGCATTGGCAGGCGGATTCTTAACCACTGCGCCACCAGGGAAACCCCCAACAACTCAGTTCTTACATGAGTTTCTCAGCCAATTTTCTCTGTTGAGTATTTAAAATTTTTCTCGCAATGTTCCATATTCTCAAAGTAGCCCTTGTCCTTTCTATGATATTTGGAAATAATTTTTATCTCTTACTGGAAACCTTCACAGACTTTTAAAACTCAGTTTCATATCCTAATCATCTGCTTCTGTGCATCCAAGTTTTGTTTTTGTTTTTGTTTTTGGCCACGCCGTGTGGCTTGCAGGATCTTAGTTCCCCGACCAGGGATTGAACCCGGGCGCTTGGCAGTGAAAGCCTGGGGTCCTAACCACTGGACCGCCAGGGAATTCCCTCAAGTATTTTCATTAACTAACAGCTGTATACATACACATTGGTTTTTTCATCACTAAATGGTTGATACATGGGGAAAAATTATTATTTAAATTATTTGAAGCTAGTCAGGGTGTAAAACAGATTTAGGTTTAGTTTCATTTAATTACATGGATAGAAGCCCTCCAAAGAATGATACGCTCTCAAAGTGAGATGCACGAACAGCTGGAGAAAGCAGGAGAATCAGTAGCTGTGCAAACCACAAGGCAGCCAGCCTCCTGACCGGTCCTGAGCTGGTCCCCAGAGAACATGGAGGTCAGGGTGTGACACGCGGCCAGGGAGCTGGCCATCAGATGGCAAGAGCTCACACCAGGCCAGGCTGCCTTGGACTCATCTCCTTGTCCCCACCCCATCTGACCCTGCGCCGTGGGGGCGGCCAGCTCCCAAGCACACTGCTGGTTCCCACCTCAGTGCCAGGCTGGGTCTCTCCACTGTGTTTTCTTGGGGTTTTCTCTGCAGAGCCCAGAGCTCACTCAATCCCCCTGTGCGGGGACCGTCCCAAAGTGCAGGGCATTAATGTACTTGGAATAACGTTCCACTAAGGAGAGCTGGAATTAGAGGGTAAATGCCTCCCGCCCCATGCTTCAGAGTGGCAATTCTAAGGCACATTCTACAAAGTTCCGTAGGAGTCCCTGGTAGGACTGAGCCCCAGCTGTCCGCAGCTGTAACCCACTCATGAACGTACTGTTTATTGGTTTTTTCCACCCTCCTTTCCTCCCTCTCCTTAGTCCCTCACTCCTGTCTCCTGCCATCACCTCTTCAGTAAAAAAACTGCACCTAAATCCTTATCACAGACGCTCATCTCAGGGGCTAAGCCCAAGAGACAGCTGGAAACGAGGGAAAGACAAGACGAGGTGCTGAAGGAAGATTCCACACTTTCGGTGAAAGGCAAGAGGTTGATCGAAGCCAGAAGCGTCTTTACAAAGACAAACCTCCTAGATTCCAGGTTGCCCCATGGCTGACCTTTTAAAGGGGACCCTGCCCAGTACAGGCTGAAGAAATGAGCAACAGTTGGCTGAAATCTGAACACTCCACTTAGGGCACTGTTTAAGGAAGTCTCATTTTAATAAAGGGCACAAAAAATAACAAACTTTTGATATATCCAACTTGGATGGAGCTTAAGGGTATGCTGGGTGAAAAAGCCAATCTCAAAGGGTTACGTGCAGTATGATTCCATTTATATAACCACATTGAAGGGACAAAATTACAGTGAGAGAGAACAGATCGGCAGTTGCCAGGAGTTACGGTTGGGGGAATGAGGTGACCATTAAGGGGTAACATGAGGGAGTTTCTTTGTGGTGATGCAACAATTCTGTATCCTGATTGTGACGGTTATTTGAATCTACACAACACACACACACACACACACACACACACACACGCTTTAATAGTATTGTACCAATATTAATTCCCTGGTCTTGACAATGTACTACTTTTATGTAAGATATCATCACTGGAGGAAGCCATAGTCCAGGAACTCTCTGTACTATTTTTCCAACTTCTTGTAAGTTTTAAACTATTTCAAAATAAAAAGTCATAAAACCGAAAAATGTTTTTTAAAATTGGATGCTGAGAGAGAGAGAGAGAGAGAGAGAAATACAGCCAGCTTTCCCTTTCTTCTCCCTCAAATGGCTGTTTTGGCCATATGACTGGTATCCAAGGATGAACTAATGAGATAATCCATGTCACGGGCCCACCCCAGTATGTTCAGAATAAACATTATCAGTTCTTATGATGACTGTGATTACTGACAAATACAATACAAATTATTACTCCAGCCACCTAATCAGCCAATAGTCGAAGAATTGAATGAAGGCATTTATTCTACTGCTTAAGATAAGGAATTGAAAAATTGTCTGAACATTTTCTTATGCTCATTCCCCCCTTGGCCACGACTGCTAAAGAGAATTTCAACTTGGTGAACGTGATTCAAATTGAAGTTGGGAAATGTAAGGGCTAATACCAGTGACCAGGAAGCCAGCCTTTGATCGGGGCATCATGCAGGGAACTTGATGCAACAACTGCATTGAACCTGATCCTGATGAAAAGAAGATCTGCCTGCCGTATGCATGGCTTCCAACAGAAGGCTCTGGTCTGCTGTGTAGGTGCACACGTGCGTGTCTGAGAGTGCCAGGGCATAAGCAACTATTTGACTCAAAGCCATATGATAGGACGGAGCATTGGGGCCAGGTGGTGAGGAAAAGTCTAGCGGCTACATGATGGGAGAATTAGTCACTGGGAGCCGATGTTAGAAGCCAAAAGTAGATCGTTGGAAGGAAGGCAGAAGTGGCAGAGAGCCCGCGGAGTTTAAATCTTTTCACACAAGCAATTAAGCAGATAATCCACGGAAAATGTTTAGCAATATTTAAAAAATTATTTTCTGTGTCCTAAATGTTAAAGAAACCTTAAATGTTAAAGTTTTAAGAATTTAACTTTAAGATATACATTTCACGGCCACCTCCCTTGAGCCATTTCTCTTTCAATAGATTAAGGGCTGAAAATTCACTGGAAGTCATGAGAACTGGGCAGAGAGAGAATCCACAAAGGAAACATGAACAGAGGGTAGACAGTGTTTTGCCCGGCTTCAAAATGGAAATCTTGCAACCCAGGAGACAAGAGCAACTCACTATGAAACCAAACAGAGCGCCTGGAAAGACAGAAAATCAAGGCCATGTCAAGAGATGCCTAGCCAACCCCCCACCAAAAAATCAGAATTTAGAGCAGTGTTTCCCCTACCTAGATTAAGCTCTAAACCTGCCTCAGTACTTTCAACTCTCTATGCTGAGTCCACCACGATTGCTAAGGAAAGGATCAAGAAAAGAAAACAGGTAGGTCTGAAGTAGCAAAAAAATGCCTGGCTGGTCCGGGAACCAGGGGTTAGGACAAACTGATTGTGAGGGTAAATAGCGACTTGTGAAGAGACTATTTTGTGAGAAGGGGATCCCATTTTCAGAGCTTGGGCTACAGGAGAGCTGAGAACCGTGTTACAAGTAGAAGGACCTAAGCCCAACTTCTGACACATCATAGGCAGTCAATGAATATTCCTAGAAAGGATAAATGGATGGATGGATGGATGGATGGATGGATGGATGGATGGATGGAAGGAAGGAGGAACATAGGTATGAAAGGTAGGGACACTGTATTTCTAACTCTGGTAGTACTGAAAAATGACAGTAGAGATATTCTTTAGTTTTGTTAAACATACATTATTTTTTGTTTTATTAGAATAAGGAAAAGTGAAATCTCTTCTTCCAGAAATACACGAGGAAGGGCAAGGAAGCCCGTGTTCTCACAATAGAGCTGCATGTCACATGCCACCAAAGGGTCTTCTCCAGTGGTCATTCCTAAGCCAAGTTCAATACTTGAGCCTTATTGCTGGTTAATAATGCTAAAAGTTTAAGAAAGTTATGAAGTGGAGCCATTCTGCATTACAGGATACAGAAAAACTAATTCCAACAAATGACCTAACCTGGCTTTAAGGCAAAGCCCACAGAAGTCATTTTCCAAATAATAAAATCTCATTTCAGCCTCCAAATAAGATTCCACAAGTGCCTTCAGTATTTGATCACTGTCACAATTTCTCTCCACCATACCTGAACCTCCAACCTATCTCCTGGAGCGCAAGTCTCACCATCCTCTTCTGAATAACAACCATTCATATAAATCGAGATTACAAGTATGTTTTCTCTTCTCCAAGACCTACAAATCCTAGTCTTTGGCCCATGCACACAGATCTTATAGTTCCTTTTTAAGTTATCATCGGCCATCTTATCACCCTTTATAAGTTCTCTTTATCTGTCATAAGGTAGTACAAGGGATTTTAATAAAAGTTCATCGATGCATTCATCCTTGTGACAGAGTAGATGTGGCTTATATAAATTTAATTTCAGTTCTGCTGTCAAGAAAAAATAAAAACATAAATTTGTCAAACTTAGTAACAATCAAGAATCTTTGCATCTTAAGTGACACAAACTCAATTGAGACTTGTTCAAGGAAAAGAAGAGAGGTTTATTGATTCACATAAGTTCTAACTTAAGGCATGCTGATCCGGAATTCAAATACCATTGCCACCTCACTCTCCCTGGCTCTCCCTCCATCTCCAGGTCAGTGTCTCCCCATTTGTGTTGTCACACTCTCTCCCACAGGGGGCTTCCTCCATGCCACTACTGGATTCCAACATCACAGCCAGTGACCCAAGTAAAAAGACACTGATTCCCTCTCCAGCTGAGGCTCAGGGCACAGATATCAGTAGCCCCTTCCAGTTTTACTATCTAGAGATGTAGAGATCCTGGGAATCCTTCTTCTGGTTGAATTACAGAGCTTCTCCTAAGGTTACAGCCACCAGCCCAGCCTCTCCTAAAACAGTCTCAGCAGTACATTGGATTCAATCCCCTCACATATACTCAAAGCCAAATTCTGACTCTTTGCTCACTGGAACAGAAATACCCTTGTTTTTCCTATACATAGCTCAAACATTACTTTTTAGAATATAAAAATCACTCGCCACACACCTATGGTCTATCAGTATGTGAGTATCATCAAAATGTGCATTTGAGGCAGGTGACTCTGGTGTCAGTGCGGGGTATGGATTGATGTGGGACAGTCAGTAGATGTCACCAGGAGAGCACTGAGAGGCCGTTCAGACAAGACATGATGAGACTCTGAAGTGACAGCAGACATGAAGAGGAGGCCACATGTTTGGGAGAGATTTAGACGATAGAATCTGTGGGTCTTGGCGGCCAACCGGCAGAGGAAGAAAAATCGGTGCGGGCTCCTGAGTCTTTACCCGGGGTCATGGAGTTTCTGTGACCAGGAAAGACAGAAGGGAGCAGGTTTGGAGGAGAAGGGGGTGAGCCCGATGAGGAACGTGCACAGCCTGAGGTCCCTGGGAGTGGAGATAGCGAGGAGAGAGGATTCCAGGACAAAGAGCCCAGCCCTCAGGAGAAAGATCTGGGTGTGAAGCCAAGTTTTAGAGGAGCGTTTTTCGCTGACACCACAGGAGCGACTGGCTGACACTTAGTGGAATAGGTGAAGCAAGAAGAAAACCAAAGGCAGAGCCGTGGGGAACACCGATGTTTCCAGGGTGTTGAGGAAGACAGGGCTGACGAGGGATCGAGAAGGATTTACTAGAGAAAAGGAAGCAAAATGCCAGAGAGTAGAGAAACACATCTCAAGATGGAGAGAATAATGCTGAGTCTAGAACATTCTGGAGTTTTCTGTGGGCTGAAGAGACAGTGTCACGTGGAAAACAGGAAGATCAAGAAGAAAAATATTCCATTTACCAAAAGGAATGATTAAAATCCTTATAAAATTCCTTTGTTACAGCATCATGTTCTATATATGGTTGAAAGGTTTGACATAACTTTCTAGGTGGGTGTAAAATTTACATGTAGACCTTTTTCTGCAGACGGGAAAGACTTTTAGAAGCAGGGTCACTAAACTTTTTCTCCAAAGGACCAGATAGTGAATATTTTCACATTTGCAGGCCAGACAGTCTGTGTCACAACTACTCAACTCTGCCGCAGTAGCAGGACAACAGCCATAAAGCACATGGACGTGAACGAGCACGGCTGTGCTCCAATAAAACTTTATTTACAAAACCAAGCAGTGAGCTAGATTTGGCCTGAGGACCCTAATCTGAGGACTCCTCTTCCATAGTAATATCTTTACAGACCTTCCCCCTCTTCACAACCAGGTGTCAAAAGGAGGGGAGTGAACAAACCATGTCCAGAAGAGCACAACTTTTCACAGAAACTGCAGACTGATGCCGAGAACATTCCAGAACATTCCGTCAGCCCTGTAACCATGACAGACTCTAGTCAACGTTCCTGGGAATTGAGAGGTGTTTGCTTCTGGCAGAGACAAAGTTCTGCCTATCAGCATACTTATTACATGCTGTGCCTACAAATTAAAACACTTAGAATTTTTCCTCCAAGCTCCAACTATATGCAAATGCCATTGTTTTGTTTCTTTCCACTACTTCCGCTTTAAGTCACTTTCAATAGTCTGTGTAAAACTAAAAGAATTCTAATTAGATATAGACATGTATGTTCTAGTTCTTTTCCCAAACAGTGATTTGTATACATAATGCTGAGAAACAAGGCGTTTGAAGTCTTAAGAGGGAAACTCCTCAGCAAATTCTTAAGTAAACACAATGCAAGACTGTAACCCAGCTAAATTATTAGAAATATTGTTAGATATTTTAGAAACATTAGAAGGATTTCAGTATTTTCTAAGTGTGTGTGTCCGCTTATGGCGGTGATTCATTTAAGTTTTGACTAGTCATCCAACGGGAGCAGATGTGATTTGTGTCACTTTCAGGCAGAAGCTTTCAGAACCATAGATGGCTCTTTTCCTCGGCCATAGTAACCAGCAAATTCCAGATGGTCAACATTCTTTCAGCCTGGGTATTAAACTCTCATCTGGGGGGGCACTCTTTTTTCTGACTACACCCTGACTAATAAAGACACTGACCTAGTTTAATACCCTCGTCTGAACAGCAGTTCCTCTAAACCGGGGGTTAGACAATTTTTTCTGGAAAGCCCCGGAAAGTACCTATTTTCAGCTTTGTAGTCTGTCACAACCCTTCCACCCTACCACTGCAGCAGGGAAGCAGCCTCAGGCAATAAAAACGTAAATGAATGGGCGTGACTGTACCAATAAAACCCTATTTACAAAAACAAGTAGCAGCTGGATTTGACCTGCAGGGCAGTAGTTTGCCAACGATCTAAACTAACGATCTATGTAACTCAGTCTCAGAGTCTCCATGTATTTCTTCCTGGTGGGGGAAGGGCTGACAGACATTCCAAAGAAGGAGGTAATCATAGCTGAGAGGAAAAACCTATTCACTCTCGTGTTTCCCAACTGCTGCAGGAAAAGCCTGCCAGAAATAAAGGACCAGAGAATCCACTGGACTCAAAGTTGAGCACAAGTGGAAGGGCAGAAATTGCTATGGAATTAAATATTTTTAGTATAAGGAATTTGCTACACAATGATGTACACTTTTGTGTTAATTCAAAATTCCCCGTAATAAAAAGCGAAGGAGGAGGGACTTCCCTGGTGGCGCAGTGGTTAAGAATCCGCCTGCCAGTGCAGGGCACACGGGTTCGAGCCCTGGTCCGGGAAGATCCCACATGCCGCGGAGCAACTAAGCCCGTGCGCCACAACTACTGAGCCTGCGTGCCACAACTACTGAAGCCCGCACGCCTAGAGCCCGTGCTCCCGCAACAAGAGAAGCCACCGCAACGAGAAGCCCGGGCACCGCAACAAAGAGTAGCCCCAGCTCGCCACAACTAGAGAAAGCCCGCGCAGAGCAACGAACACCCAACGCAGCCAAAAGTAAATAAATTAAATAAATAAATAAATAAAAAGTGAAGGAGGAGGAGGAAGAAATCTCTAGTATCTCATCTAAGTGTTTTGGAAGATGATTTCTGGGTATTAGTATAATTCAGGGCTTTGTATTTGGCAAAATTCACATAAAAAGAACATTATGGCTGGAATCACGGCCAGCATTTTATCTCGGAAATAGCATATGCATTTTTTTTTTTTAATGATTTCTCTAGTCCCTGAGAAACTATAAGGGCTCAGCTGGCCCCTTAATCCATATGACATTTTTATGACAATTAAAATATCACCCCAAGGAGAGTCTTTCATTCCATTGTCAGATTTTATCGGGCTAACATAAGCTAACAAAGCAGAATAAAATTATACAGCTAATATTATATTTAAACCATCAATTTATTACATTTAAGGCTATACCAAGAAAAAACACTGGCCTTTGGTGTCAACCAAATAAAATTCATCACACAGATGTTTAATATCTGATTATAATTTTTCCCTAAGAGTACGTTTCTTTGTTTGGACCACATTTAACAAGATTCATCCTCTCAAACATAATGAGAATTTTAACAGCAACTGAAAATCATTTTATGTCCTTTTGTCGGGTCCTTGTAGTAGTTGTATGTAAATTCACCAAACTCCTTCCAAAGGAAAATTGTATGTCTTTTTGTTAGGGGAGATGCAGCTTTCTCCCTCTCTCCCTCCCCGTCCCCCGCCCTTGGGCTTTGAACTGCAGAGTCATACAGACTTGACGTCAAACCACCACCCCAGCACTTGTAACTGTATGACTTGGGCCAAATTGCCTAAGCTTTTTAAGTGTCACTTTCCTCATTGGCTAAAAATAAGTAAATAAATGCCCAGGATTAATCTCTATAAAGCTTTTAGCATGGTGGCTGACCCATAATAAGTATTCAAGAATTGCTAGCTGTTTTCCTTTCCCTGGAACCACTATTTTCCCAAAAAGTCACTGCCCCCTTGATCTAGTTCTATTACCCATCAATCCTATTTGGCCGAAGATCCTGGACTTAGCCCTAAGGGATCCCGTGTTCCGTGCAGCCTAGCGTGTGTTCAATCTGGCTAAGCTGTAGAACCAACAGGAGAGCTTTCAAAATACAATTTCCCCGACCCACTGAGCTGTCAGCCTCAAGGACAGCACCCTGGAATCTACATTTTTAAACAAGACCCCAGGCAGTTCTTTGGCAAGTGGCCTGGGGTCATCCATACAGCTTACTTGGTTGTCACCCATAAGGCAGGGCTTAGAGTCAATGTGATGGTCCATTTCCTCACCCACAATCCCTAGGTGTTCCATCGCACTTCTTTTCAGTATCCAAACTTCACCTTTTTAGAACACAAACCCAAGAAATGCAAGAGAAATACAAGAACCGCACCAAGAAATGTTTTTGTGAAGAATTGCTTTCAATGTTTTCTTCAGGCTAATGTCATGCTTTCTTGCCAGTGGTATTTTCAGATGTAGGGCAGACTTTAAGGTCAATATAGGGACTTCCGTGGTGGTGCAGTGGTTAAGAATCCGCCTGCCAATGCAGGGGACACGGGTTCGAGCCCTGGTCCGGGAAGATCCCACATGCCGCGGAGCAACTAAGCCCGTGTGCCATAACTACTGAGCCTGTGCTCTAGAGCCCGTGAGCCACAACCACTGAGCCCGCGAGCCACAACTACTGAAGCCCACGCGCCTAGAGCCCGAGCTCTGCAACAAGAAGCCATCGCAATGAGAAGCCCGCGCACCGCAACGGAGTAGCCCCTGCTCGCCACAACTAGAGAAAGCCCGCGTGCGGCAAAGACCCAACGGAGCCAAAAATAAATAAATTCATAAATAAATAAAAAATAAAGTCAATACAAACTGGAAAGAAAACACCAATCCAACAGCACAGCCTCCCCAAATGTCATTGATATTGAGCATGGTGGCCACCGACATTACAGGGTTCGGGGTTCTATTCACATGTGATTATTTCTCTTCGCTACCAACCTTTCTCTAGCCGTTCCTCCTGAATGAATGCCATCTCCAGGTAGTGATTTTTCAAGCAATGTGAGTTTTAATTTTGCTTTCATAGAGCCGCACTGTCCCAAGCAGACACACCAGCAAGAGAATTCCTATTCCCAGTGTAGACCAGACAGGGTGCGTCGCTGAAGGCCTGTGTGCACAACTTGACTTTGCCTTCCTTTTCACTGACCCGGCTTCAAGAACTAAACATGCTAAAACATTTGTACTGAATTGGGGTGGGGAGATCCTCAGAGACCGAAGAGTTTTAAGGTCACCCACTGAATGTTTATGAGAGAAAGGAAGGGAGGGAGGGAGGAAAGAGGGAAAAAGGAAAAAAGAAGAAAAAGGGAAGGAAAGAAAATCATCTGTTGCTGGTGGTAACAGACCAACCAGAGATAACCCCCGGCCGTAGAGCCCCCCGACGTGTCCGTCTGAGCACTCCCGGCCTGTAACAGCTATCTCCAACTGGAAGAAATTAGGTCTGATTCCTTCAACGAGGCTTATGTGCCGTGTTCAGAGCCCCTATCTCACTCCTAGCCCACTAACGGTCATCAGGGTTTCTTCTCATTAAAATAGTGTTTCGTAAAGAAAAAAAATGATATATAAAACCTGAATCGACATAGACTATGGTGCCTTAAGCCAATAAACCACGTATGCCCACTTTGCTCATAAGGAACTAAAACAATGAATTCCCACTATCGTAATTTTTCTTTTCACTTTGCTAAATCTTGGTAATTTTTGCCTCATCAGTCAAGGCCCTATTTTCACTGATGAACATGGTGAGCACGGTTGAATCCTTTGCTCACCTGAGAGAGGCCTGTGACGAAGGACGGTCACTGGACTGGGAAGAAGGCGACTTGATCCAGTTCCAACTCAGCCACAAACCTCTGGAAACTTACCCGCGCGCCCGGGGCCTCCATTGTCTCTTCTGTGAAATGAGTTGGGAGATCCTCACGCCTTCAAGTCTGGTCCTTGGATTAACAGAATCAGCACCACCTGGAAGCGGCTGGAAATGCACACAGAACCTCGGGCCCCTCCCCCAGACCTGCCGAGCCAGCATCTGATTTTAACAAGACTCCCGGGGATCCGAATGCACGCGGAGGGCAGTGAGGCTCTGACGGGGACGGCTGCTGTGGGTGCGAGGCTGCCTCGCCCGGGGTCCTCCCTCCGCGCGGCCTGCTTCCCACGCCTCACTCGCCGGTTCTCAGCGCTCGCTCAACATTGGCACCATCTGGGGACCTTTTACAATTCGGATGCCCAGACCAGTTAGATGCGAACCTCGGGCCGCGCAGGCCGAGCAAGGGCACTGTGGAAATCTCCCCAGGTGATTCCTGTATGCAACCCTGGTTGAGAGCCTCGGCCTAAACATTCCTCCCGGGCTTAGGCACCCTGTAGCTCATTCTCTCGTGCGTGCTTTTTCCCAGTTCCCAGAGGAACAGCAGAACTTGATCCCTTCTGTTCTGAACGCTCTCTTTTGCACAGCTGGCTGCAGGGAGAGGACAACGGTAGCTGCTGTCAGCCCCCGAGCCCCAGGGTTTTGGCATTCACTTTGGGCATCTGGGATTTTGGTTAAGGGGCAGCCAACCGATGTTTGCCACAAAAGTGCTAAGAATGGAACCACCACCAGTAATAGTACCTATTTATTAAGCACCTCTAGGTTTGGAGCACTATAGAATGCAAAGATGTGAAATGATCACGCATCCTTGCTTGTTTCTATGCACCCACCCCCTTTCCTGAGCTCAGAAGAGAAGATTCAGCAGAAGCTGGAGAGAGAGAGAAGTCCCAACCAGACCAAAATGGAGGCCATCCTTGCAGCTGCCTGGTGAAGATCACTGACGACTGGGACCTGGGGATGGGCGACAGGACCTCGCGGGGTAGTTTTTAGAGTTACTTCTGGCTCTGTGTCACATCCTTCTTTCATGCTCCCGAGCTCCTGGGTTAATGAACTCCATCATGGATTGTTATATGCAGACCACGGCGTGGTAGGCAGACTAATAGCCCCCAAAGATGTCTACATCCTAATCCCTGAAACCCAAGAAGGTGTTGTTGCCTTAGATGGCAAGGGGGATTTTGCAGATGTGATACAGTTAAGGGTCTTGAGGTGGGGCGATTCTCCAGGGTTATCCGGATGGGCCCAACGGAATCACAAGCGTCCTTACAACAGGAAAGCGGGAGAGTCAGAGTCAGAGAAGGGGACGTGCTGATGGGAGCAGATTTTTGGAGTCCTGCCATGGCTGGCGGGAAGGGAGCCAATGAGCCAAGGAAGCCGAAAAGGCAATGAAGGGATTCTCCTTCCGAGCTTCCAGAAGGAACCAGCCCTGCCAACACCTTGATTTTTAGCCCCTTTTAGACCCACAGAACAATAAGATAAGGAATCTGTGGTGCTTCACATCGCTCAGTTGTAGCGATTTGTTACAGCAGCCATAGGGGACTAATACCAACCAGGAATAAGCGCGGCCTTCCTATGGCAGTCCAGATTCCCCAGCCCACAGCGGGCAAAACTAGGTTCCTGGCCACCATGACAGAGCCCCGTGTTAGGAACTCTGTCCCTTGTTGGGATGTGCTGCCGGTGACACGCAGACCAGGGCCCCCAGGCCTGCAGGGGCTCTCCCTGAGGGAACACCCTCCCTCACCCTTTCTCCCCACCCCGCCCCCAACCAGTTCCCCGATTTCTATAACTAATAACTGCCACTGGCAAAAGAGGTCAGGTTTCCCAATGTGAACATTTTAATTATTTTAAGAAAAACAGAGTATTACTTTGCTGTGGAACCCTTTGTGGTAGAACAAGGGAAATACTCATCAAAGACATAAGGAGAGGGGCTTCCCTGGTGGCGCAGTGGTTGAGAATCTGCCTGCTAATGCAGCGAACACGGGTTCGAGCCCTGGTCTGGGAGGATCCCACATGCCGCGGAGCGGCTGGGCCCGTGAGCCACAATTACTGAGCCTGCGTGTCTGGAGCCTGTGCTCCGCAACAAGAGAGGCCGCGATAGTGAGAGGCCCGCGCACAGCGATGAAGAGTGGCCCCCACTTGCCACAACTAGAGAAAGCCCTCGCACAGAAACGAAGACCCAACATAGCCATAAATTAAAAATAAATAAATAAATAAAAATTAAAAAAAAAAAAGTTAAAAAAAGAAAAAAAAGACATAAGGAGAACACACCACCAAGGAAAGTAGATGCTGGGATTTTTTTTCCCTTTGGTGGTCAGCGTTCAAACCCCTCCAGGACATTGAGCCAACAGTAACATCTAGAGAAGCGGAATGTTTCTGTTGCCCATTAGTCAGAGTTGGGACTTAACGGAGATCAGAAGTTAAACAGAATTTGAGCTGAGCTGACCTAGTGGTCAGCCCAGTGGAACCTCAGGCCCACCTGTGTTCAGTTCTTCCAAATCCTGAGCGTATGCTCAGCCATGAGCTAAGTACCAGCTGTGCTCCCAGCCCGTGGTAGGAGGCGTGTGGAAGGCTCCAGAGTCCTCCCTCCAGAGCAAGAAAGGCCATTACGAGCAACACCATGAACCCAAGGGATTTGTTACCGATCGGAAGCACCATTGAAGACATGAAAGGTGCAGGATGGGAATTCCCATCCATCTCCACTAACCTCTGCACTGTAAAGCGGAAAAAGAGAGATGGGTCGTGGAAAGTCAGAGGGTGACTCCAGTTGAGGCTGCTCTTCTAGATGCAGTCTCTTCACTGGGGAAAATTGAAATCCTACAGCAACACCTTCATGTCGCTCTTATGCCACCATGGTACCCCAGACATGGCTCCTTGTGCCACGTCCCAGCCCTACATCTGTCTAAGGGACACAGTTGCCCATCACCCAGCACACCAGGAAGTGCTCTTCATTCTTTCTCGAAGGTCCAAGTTGTGCTCTAGTGTCACCTCCTTCCCGCCTGAAGAGCTGCTGTTAGCATTTCTCATAGTGCAGGTCTGTTAGCAAAGAATTCCCTCGGTTCTTCTGAAAACATCTCCAGTTCTCCTTAATTTGTTAACCTGACCCCTGGGTAGTGTTTTTTGTCACTGTAGTTATTTCTGCTACAATCGGTACCAACCTGTGTTGCCTTAAATAAATTTAAGCTGTAAAAAGCGAGTCAACACAGACATAAAGAACAGACTTGTGGTTGCCAGGGGGAAGGGGGGGTGGCGGAGGGAGGAATTGGGAATCTGGGGTTAGCAGATGCAAACTATTATATATAGGATGGATAAACAACAGGGTCCTACTGTATAGCACAGGGAACTCTATTGAATACCCTAAGATAAACCATAACAGAAAAGAATATGAAAAAGAATGTATAGATATATATATAACTGAATCACTTTGCTGTATAGCAGAAATTAACACAACATAGTACATCAACTATACTTCAATAAAATTAAAAAAAAAATACAACTGCTATTACAAAGAAAAAAAAATGGTCAAGTGTTCCAAATTTAGGAGGCGTGCTATCCAGGGGCAGGAACCATGAGCTATGGCTGAAAAGTTCCAGACTAGTTGACCCTCTAGTCTGGGTGACCCCACATAGGTGCAGGTCTAGAAACCAGAATTGTAGAAGTGATGGGCTCTTAGAAGACACAGCCAATCCTTTTGCCTTCTGGAGGAAAAATTGTTTTAAGTGACTTGTCCAAAGTCACAAAGTTAGCAATTACTGGCATTAAAACTGGGACCTCCTGCCGGTTCACCCCTGCTATGTCCTCTCTACAACCCACCCTTTAAGCTCCCGTCCAGCCTTCTAGACAAAGACTTGCCACATCTACATTTGTCTGAGAGACATAGCTAGCATACCAACTCCCATACCACATTAGCTATGGAGTCAGCCTGTCCGGTGTCTGTACGGGGCTGTAACATACAGGAAGCGAGAAGTGAAAAGAAACGTACGTGGTCTGTGAGCTGAAAACATTCAGCAGCCCCGAAACAATGACTAGTTTTGAAAGAATGAGCTTGTAGGTCACATTAGCCCAAAGAAAATTACTTTTAACAAGGATTAGCTCAGAATCATGTACACAGATTTCTTTCTTTTTTTTTAAGGTGCCTGAATTTTATGATGTCACATTTGTCTGTTTGACGATTCGTTTCTTATGGCAAATACAGGCCAAAAGAAAGAGAGGAAATTGGTTCATAGGACAGATTTTCATGTACTCTAAGGGTCAAAATAAACTCCTTGGATGAGAGACCAGTGGACTCAACATCATTAAATATTTTCATCTCTGAAACTGAGGCCTCAAACAAACAGTGACCTGGGACACATCCTACAGAGAGAATGCAGAGAGAGAAGGACCTTTCCAGTGGTGAACGGCTATGCCCAGCTCAGCTCTGGGAGAGCCAGGCTGTGATGACCTTTTCTGTTTTGAGAAGGTCAGGCAGTAGCCGTGAATAAATTGTGCCAAACAGATAATGTATTCCAAGCTCGTGCCTGCCCTGAAGAAGACATCAGCCTCCGCAGCTGCTGGTAGAAGGTGTTAATATTTCTTCCATTTTAGAGGCGGCATCGCAATGAGGAGAACACACTCGTTAGACGTGGGCAGAGACCAACAGATGCCAGCACATGTCATCTGGCAGCTGTCTGTACCAGGAACTAGAAGGTGCTATTTCCCATAAGTAAAATAATGGGGCATTAGCCCCTGGCAAGTGAAAACCTAATACACGGAGTTTATGAATTGATAATTCTGTTTACCACAAGGATATGATGACTCATTATTTTCCCACCCAGGAAGAAAGCTAGCTCTTCCTTCCTGCTGGTTTCCACTGAGCATGGTTCTGATTGGCAGGTCAGCGGAGGAGACTGGTTCCCCTTTTATCATCTACAGGTGTGTCTCACTTTATGCCACAGGTAGAGTCCAGAAAAATTGTGAATGTGTTACACTGCTGAATAAGGAGGCATGTTTTTTTAATTGGAGCAGAGTTGATGTACAATGTTGTGTTAGTTTCAGGTGTACAGCAAAGTGAGTCAGTTACATATATATATATATATACATATATATATGTATATATATATATATTCTTTTTCAGATTCTTTTCCTTTACATGTTATTACAAAATACTGAGTATAATTCTCTGTGCTATACAGTAGGTCCTTGTTGTTTATCTATTTTATATATAGTAGTGTGTGTATCTGTTAATCCCAAACTCCTCTTTTATCCCTCCCCGCCCTTCCCCTTTGGTAACCATAAGTTTGTTTTCTATGTCTGTGAGTCACTTTTGTTTTGTAAATAACTTCATTTGTATCATTTTTTTTTTAGATTTCACATATAAGTGATATCATATGATATTTGTCTTTCCCTGACTTAGTATGATAATCTCTAGGTCCATCCATGTTGCTGCAAATGGCATTATTTCATTCTTTTGTATGGCTGAGTAATATTCCATTACATATATATATATATATATATATATATATATATATATATATATATATATATATATATATATATATATATATATACATACACACACACACACACACACCATACATACCATACATATATATATGTGTGTGTGTTTGTGTGTCTGTATATATATACCACATCTTCTTTATCCATTCATCTGTCCATGGACATTTAGGTTGCTTCCATGTCTTGGCTATTGTAAATAGTGCTGTAATGAACATTAGGGTACATGTATCTTTTCAAATTAGAGTTTTCTCTGGATGTATGGAGGCATATTTTAAATCCCCAGTGAGAATGAAACTTGTGCTGAGTGACTGTCTACTTCATTGCCAAGTCCTTCTTCTTTCACGTGGCTCACAGTCACGTTTCAGAGACCGCTCCCATTTCTCACCAGCGGCCCCAAACTTTTTGTAAGGCAGAAGAATGAAAAACTGAATAAGAGTATTCATTCATTCATTTTTGATCTCGTACAGAAATGAAGACTCTAGCACAAAAACATGACAAGTCACAACCAATTTTTTTAGTTCTGCAATTTAAAAATTTTTTCTTTTCTACAGTAAACACTGTGCTATCTGGGCAGGTAGAAGGGCAGAAGTTCGTAAAACATTCCAATTAACTGGGCATTAAAATTCCCTGGGTGTGTTTGCAAAGAACTAGGATGATCTCCAGAGGGCTTTGGAGCCTGGGGCAAGTCACAGGAGATAACTGAGTCTTCTGTTACTGAAATACATTTCCTCAGGCGAAATCGGGTTAAAATGAACTTCAAAGCTTCCTCAGATCAAGAGAAACCAGAGCTTAAATGTCAGGATCAGAAGGAGATAAAATTGTGATTAAAATAAAAGAAGTCATCACAAGACAGGAAAAGTCACAAAGGGCAGAATTCAGTTATTTGTTTGCAAATGATTACTATGCTTCTCCTCACTGTGCCAGAGGTCGGGGATTCAACAAGTAAACAGACACTTCTGCACATTTCAACAATCTCACAAAACAGCCATGACGCACATGTACTAGGCGAGAGGCGAACAGTCTGTAATTAAGCACTGAAAAGCCTAGGGGCTCACGGAGGGCTTCACAGGCATGAGCGTCCAAATCTTATTTTTTAAATATTCGTATCGTTTAAAAAATGTGCATATGCATCTATGTAGATGGATATATACACTCCTGATGCTGTGAGTTACAAAATCCTTCGAAGTCACACTTGGTTCTCCTCGTATTCCTTGGGTCATATACGAGCAGCTCCTCTAAAAAATATCGTGTATCCACACTTTCCTGTCCAGTGTTTACAACCACTGCAGGTTCTAAGTTCTAGGAGAGAAAGCCAAGCTAAAGGGAACTGTGAAGTTCACGGCCACGTCGTTATAAGATAACAAGTTACCCACCTCTGTAACTGGCGTTAGGCGGGTGGCTTCTTCCAGCCGCATCAGGAGACAGTTTCTTTTTTCCTGAAGTAGAATCCTGTAGGTACAAAAACAGTCCACTGGTGGATTTCAAAGATGCCAAGTATATTTTCCTAATAAGAAATTCAACTGTAAATTCCCCCAAACTGATTGAGGTGTCAATGACTAAATTCTAAAAAAGCACATCCAGGTCATAAACACCAAGATAACAGAGATGGTTTTTGTTTTGCTTGAAAATGTACCACCGGCCCCCTGAACAGTGCCTGATACAACGCCGAAGTGCAACACATGGGTGGGTAGGTGGGTGGGTGGAGAGATGGATGGATGAATCAGTGGGTGGGTGGGTGGATACATGGATAAACGGATGGGTAGGTGGGTGGAAGGAAGGAAGGAAATCCTGAGTAGGAAGTCTATCTCCGTTCCCAGGTACACCCTGAGTCCTTTTAGAAGTTCTGATCAGCTCCCTAAAACACAGTAGCTGGAAGTTATAACACAACCCTACAGTATATTCTTTGGAGTTGGTGGTAAATATCTATTTAACAATATTAAAATGGATATAGTTCTCTTTCCATAGCCTGGTTCATCTCCTCTCAGCTAATCCTCTTATTATCTTCATAAAGTCCCAGGTCAAGGAACCCCTGTTGCTTTGTTATAAATTGATGTATAAATTGAACAAGCTCTACCTGGCTATTGAAGTAAAGATAACTATACCCAAAATGTGGGGCAAAACCAGTTAAGCGACAGCCCTTGCATATTTTGTCTCCAGCAGGCTTGTTTCTGTCAGATGTGCTGCATCTCACATCTGCTTTTCCTAGTCCAGGGCCATCTCTGCTGTTATTTGTACCTGGAGTCACTGCCCTGTCTACAGTGAGTGCTAAATCATGACCCAAGAAAAGGACCCCAAGGGCAATAAAAGAGTGTTTCAAATGCAGCTTGATTGACCTTTATCCTCGGATAGTGCTTTCTGGCCTAATGATAAGGAACTTCTTTCTTTTCCTATTGAGTGGCAACTGAATTCTTTTTTTGCAACACACAGAGGTGTATTTATTGATGTACTGCAACTGTCTAGATGCACTGAAGGTTTCTTCATTTAGCTGCTTCCTTTTGACCTTTGGGTGAGACATTAGGGGTAAGGCAAGGGCTCCTCCTCATCACACCCCCATCCTCTGAAAGGATGAGGCCCGCCCCCAAGCCCAGCATTAACTCACTCAATAAACCTTTAAAGCCTGCAACCTTGCGGCGGCACTGTTCTATGTCCAGACAATGATCTCCCCCAAAAGAGCTCACGGCCTAAGACACGGAACAGAGAGGTACGTGATCATTACTTTCATTCAAAAAACTTCTGTTGAAGAAATATTTGCCAAGGCTCAAGTATGAGCATGGGAAAGTGGCTACTGTATGCCCCTGGCCATAAAAGCCTTTCTCAGACCGCTTTCAAAGCCACGTTTCCACCTTCATGACTTAAAACACAACGATGAACAATCCCATGGGAGATTTCACAAGTCTTTCCTTAACCAGTCAGAACCTCACACCTAGAGCCCCTTCTGTCTCGGTTATCTACTGCTGTGTAACAAGCCACTCCAAACTTGGCTTAAACCAGCAACGATTTATTTTTTCCACACGAATCTGTGAGTTGACTGGGCTCAGCTGGTGGTTCTTCTGGCCTTGGCTAGAGTCACTCACTCGGCTGTATTCAGTGGGCATCTGGGCTGACTGGAAGGGTCACAAAGCCTTCACTCACATCTGGTGCCCAAGTGGGCTCCCCACGTGGTCGCCTTGGGCTTCCTCACAGCATGGGGGTCTCAGGATAGTCAGACCTCTCAAATGGCAGCTGGCTTCCCAGAGGGAGGACCTTAAAGCTGCCATTCCTTTTAAGGCCTGGGCTCAGAAGTCCTAGAATGTCATATCCTTGACATTCCATTGGGCAAAGCAAGTCACAAGGCCACAGTTCAGATACCAGGGGAGGGGAAACAGGTGCCGCCCTTGCTGGGTGGAGCATGTGTGTACAGGGAGGAGAGGAACTGATGGTGCCCATCTTTGGAGACTGTTTACCCCACTTCCTCATAGGAAAGAAATTCCCCCTTTTGCCTAAGGTTGTCAAGTTACATCATTAACAGTGAACTTCAGTACTGTGTGACAGGTGACATCAGACAGGTAAAAATTTGTTGTTATGTTGTCAGGAAAGAGGAAATAACACTGATTTTGGAAGGATGCATCTGGAAATTCTTCACAAAGGTGAGAACGCTTTGTGGTAATCCTCAAACCCTTGAGCTTTAGCAGAGGTGTTTAGGGTCCTAAAGGGCTTCATACAGTGCACATTTCTTAGGGAAGAATAAACTGTGACTGGCTAAGAGGTTTGTATTAGTCAGGTAGGTTCACTACTGCAGCAAACAACTCCCAGATGTCAGGGGTCTCACATTAATTTAAAGGTTCATTTCTCATGCATATCACAGTTCAATGCGGTCCATCAGGCAGGCTCTGCTCCACACGGTAATTCTAGGACCCAGGTTCCTTCCACCTAATGGCTCTAACATCCCTGGGGGTCTTGAGGGCCTCCACTACATGCTCTGCATTAGGTCATCCCTCAGGGAAAGAGAAAGTATGGGAAATGACAAGGAAACTCTTGATGGGCCAGGCCTGGAGATGGCTTAACAAACACTTCATCGAACTACAAGGAATCTGGGAAATGTTGTCAAGTTTGTGCCCTAGAAAGAAAGGAAAACAGTTTGGAGATCAACTAGTCAGGCTCTGCCACAAACTCTTACTAACGCATCCCTACGTTTGTGAAATGTAAATACCCTCTGTTATTGAAAAAGTGCTTAATTTGCATTTAATGCCTGTTAGCAGCCATTTGAGAAGAATTGGATACACGATATAATTCTGAAGAAATATCTAAGTAGGGTCCTGTGAAGAGCTTTAGAGGCCCTAAACTCTGAAAGATATGACAGAAACTCCATCCATAGCCAACCCCCTTTCCCGATGTCAACCTAAATAAAAACAATACTGAGGTGCTTCCCTGGTGGCGCAGTGGTTGAGAATCTGCCTGCCAATGCAGGGGACACGGGTTCGAGCCCTGGTCTGGGAAGATCCCACATGCCACGGAGCAACTAGGCCCGTGAGCCACAACTACTGAGCCTGTGCGTCTGGAGCCTGTGCTCCGCAACAAGAGAGGCCGCAACAGTGAGTGGCCCCCGCTTGCCGCAACTAGAGAAAGCCCTCGCACAGAAAGGAAGACCCAACACAGTCAAAAATAAATAAATTAATTAATTTTAAAAAAAACCAAAACAAAACAATACTGAGCCCAAAAGAATAAATGCAAGGAAGTCCAACAAGTTTCTGATTTTCCCATGATTACAAGTTTGCTATTTTTTCAAAACATCTAATCTCCCCCCGCACCGAATGGTGTGTGTGTGTGTGTGTGTGTGTGTGTGTGTGTGTGTGTGTGCATGTGTATGTGTGTGTGTTACGAGTACCCTAAGCCCATGCATTGTATGCCTATCAGATAGTCAAATTTAAACCAGTAACTAAAGAATGAATGCCAGAAGATAAGGGACAGGAATACAGAAAACACTGGCAAATGCACAAATTCCCATAGTCCCCTCCAATCCCTGCCCCACCAGGGACACTCCTCAATACTACTTTCAAGCCAACTGTACCCATCTTGTAAATAACTTAATATTCCTGAAGAGGCAGCGTTCTGCAGTTCTGCATTGACAAACCACAGAACTTCTAGGGTCCTGGGTAGTTTAGAAGAAGAGATTATTTGAGCAGAAAACTTGGGTTTGTATTTGCCTGTTCATTTTTGTTTACTTTTTTAGTTTGAGTCCTAAAGGAGCTTAACCAGAAGGTTTCTCCACCTAGCCTATTCTGATACTTCAGATATTTGAGGCCGAGATCGCCATACTTTTAATATATTTGTAACCAGTTCACAGAGAAGACAGTGTATATTTTTCCAAGAAGGTGGAAATTCAGTTTAGTCAGTATAGGATTGGCTATGCTGCAGTAATAAATATCTCAAAGGCTGAGCACAACATAAATTTACTTCTTACTTAGGTGAAGTCCAATGCAAGTTGGCCAGGGCTCACTTCCATCTGGTGACTCAGGGATCAAGTTTCCTCCATCTGGTGATGCTGCCATCATAATATGTGACTTCCTGGGTTGCCATGCTTGGGAAAGAGAGGGATGTGTCACTTACGGGCCAATCCTTCACTTCCCTGGCCCAGAAGTAACACATGCCATTTCCACACACAGTTCCTTCACTAGAAGTTGTCAGATGGCCCCCAGTTCCCAAAAGGCTGGGAAATATAGGGGAGCACACTGTAAATTTGATGACTAACCATCTTCGCCATATAAGAGAAATAAAATTATTTTTAGAAAATTAAACAGGCAACATTCACATATCATGAATGCAATTAGGAATCAGGAGCATGTGTGTAAATGGGTGACTGAAGAGTCGGGGAGATATCCAGAGCTCCATGAAGACCCTGAGGCTCTGGAAAATCATTGGTTAATCTGAAGATTAACAGGCACTGGGGCTTCCGGTCACTGGCAGTGTGTCAATTTTTCCTTCGCCTGGGAAAGAAGGGATGCCTAAACTGACACTTTTGTCAATAAGGCAAGGTG
This sequence comes from Eschrichtius robustus, assembly GCF_028021215.1. Classification (NCBI taxonomy): domain Eukaryota; kingdom Metazoa; phylum Chordata; class Mammalia; order Artiodactyla; family Eschrichtiidae; genus Eschrichtius; species Eschrichtius robustus. Next base: position 8,324,813 of record NC_090845.1, on the reverse strand, counting down.
CTGCCAGACTCTTGCTTCAACCCCAAATATAATTTAGACACGCTGCAGAAAGGGAAGAGAATTGCAGATACAAGTATAAAATTCCTGAGATAGAGCTTCCTCTTCCAAAATTGTGACTTGCTATCTTAATGATACTATGAGAGGAAACCTTCCAATGAGAAGAGTAAATCATAAGCAGAAAACACCAGCTCTCATCATTTCTGCCCCAGATGAAATAAAGTCACTTTGTCATACCAGCCAAGCTTGGCTACAGGCATGCCTCCGTTTGCCCTGTCCACCATCTTGGGATGAGCACGCCAAGTTCCAACATTTGAAAGATAAAGAAAATCTCACCGATATGGGGCTAAAAATCCCAGTGTGGTTAATGTGTGATTATTATTTGATACTGTCATGGAAAAAAGAAATGAAAGAAAAACTCTTCTTGTGTTTGTTTGCCTACCTCTTTGTGTTTTGAAATGTCCATCCCAACACTTTCAAAAACCAATGAGATAATGAGGACTGGTAAGAAGTTGCCCCTATCCTGGTAAGATCAGAATTACACCAGCCTCAACTTAGACAGGCAGGTCTAGAAGGCGATTGTAAACTATTCCATTGTGTTATATTCTTTCTAAAGAAAGGCTCTTTTTTTTTAAGGTGAGATGATACTGGTCTACCTGTAGACTAGAAACATGTGTATAATAGAAGCAAAATATGGTAGGGTTTATCCAGGAGAGAGAAGCCAGCACTGAATCTGACAAATACAAACTCTCTCATTCTTAGAGATAAATACTAGGGAGAGAGAGAGTTGAGTGGTTTAACAGAGTCACCGTGACCTGGATGGAGTAGTCTTGACCATCCACCAGCCTTGATCCTAAGTCCTTGTCATCTACCCAGTCTTCTCATTTCTAAGCCAACTCCCCAGATGTCTGGACACCAGGACAGAAGGCATCAGGATGGCTGGCACAAATATTCCAGCCCGGCACCCGGTTAGAGCTTGCATCTGTGTTCTGTGTTATCCCTCAGTCTCTTAGGTGATTGGCTAGCTTGAGCCGATTCCCAAGAGCCCAACATCTCTGACGACATTGATAAAATAGACTTTCTGTCTTTGAAAACCCAGAACATGGTGAGCCCCTGCATTGCCTAAAGTGTCAGCCCATCACCTCACCTCATCTCTCTGCTGTCTTCAGCTGCACCTGTGAAGACTTCTCCCTGGATGCACCCACAGGGACTCAGTACAACGAAGTCACTTACCTTTGTTGTAGTTCATGATTTAACAGGAATGGACAAAAAAGAGCTCAATTCTTTAAATTGCAAAGTAGTAATTATATAGCCCTTTGCTTGTTAAATTTATCCAGCTACAGACATGCTTGTAATAGCATTTGCCTTAAATTTGCCCCTTGGGGCCATGGGAAAAGTTTTAGGACACTGCCAGTGACGCATACTGGATTTCCAAGACAAAGGTTCCACAGAAGACCATCATTATTTGTATTCATATCCAATCTCAGTGATTAGAAGTCAGATGGGTGAACCAGACCTTCTATTTTGTTCTCTTGAATGCAGGTCATGAGAAGTCACTACGGGAATGTATTATGATTCTCATACACTCAGAAAAATAAGGATTTTGTTCATTTTTATTTGCCTGCCAGCGAAAATAACAGCGATCGCAGATCAGTTTCTTCAGACCATGTGACCTGGAATTCATGCCTTTTACTTGGCTGGCTTCTGATGGCCATTTATAGACCCATAATTCTATGTGCCACCTTCCCATAAAATTCACTCCCAGTTTGTAAGCCCAAGGCCAATGACATGCAAACCAGGTTTCTGGAGACGCACTAGACAGAGTGGTCTCAGAGAAATGATGACACTCAAGTCTAGGGTAATAACCTGTCTCCTTACTCTCCCTTGGACCTTGGATTTCCAGTTTAGCAAGGCCAAAGCCAACCCCCAAACAAAAGAACTCATCCCCTTCCATCATATGCCTGCGGGCAGACGGCAACTCAAATGGCAGGTAGTCTTTGAAATTCGTGTGGTCCTACATCAGCTTCTGACCAAGGTCAATGCCTCCGTGAGAAGTGGCCTTGGCTGCATGGGCTGCCCTGAAGAGTGTGGGAGAGCAGGCTGTCTCCCTGCTCTGTGTTCATTGCCCCGGCTTGAAGGAACCCATGGCCTCACGAAAGTGCAGGCCCCGCAGTTGGTGGGCTGCCCAAAGCTAAAGCATAGTTTTCAAATCCAGATCTGCCTTGTATTTCTAGGGCCAGTTTCAGAGAGGTAGTTTGGAAGTGGTTTTGAAAAGAAGCACCAACAAGGCGGTGACTGGGAGTCCTTTGTTGTACCCACTCAAAGCTTGGGGTTCTCACCTCCCTCCTCCGTCCTTTCATCCTTCAAGGTCTCTCACCCCCGGGTGAACGTCGGTTATTTCTTCCTCTACCCGTGTGCCAGCTGAGTTCTCCAGGAAGCAGGCACCGAGATGTAGTTAGGAATGCGAAAGATGTATTGGAGAGAAACGCCTGAGGGAAAAAAGGGAGGAAGAGGAATCAGGCAGAAGAAGATGCCAGACTATGATGCTGACCCGACAATTTCTCCATCAACACAACTGGGAGGTCCAGAGCAAAAGCCACCCTTAGAGGAGCCTGCATTGGGAGGAAATGGCTTGGGACTCTGTAGCCTTGCCTTGTTCGGGCCTCGGCCAGGGGCTGCCCTTGGAAGAGCTTGACCCTGGCTCCAAAGCGAAGGCAGTTGGCCAAACACATACTCAGCGGCCAGCCAGCTCAGCAACCAGCTTTTGCTTGAAGCTGGAAGAAAGGCCTGCACAGCACATCTGTGCGTCTGCCAGAGCCAGCCACCTCTCCACTGGGAAACAGCCCCACGCCAGCACCACGCAACTCCAGCAGGGCAAGGAGTTGAGACCCTTTGCTTTCTTGGTCACGGGGATGAGCACACACCCCACGGAGGGATGATCAGAATCAGTTTTTGGACCTCAGGCAGAAAGCGGAGAGGGTCTCTCTCTTTCTCTGCAGTGATGAACTCTAAGGACCATGACAGCTTGTCGCTTCTCGGGGGGGGGGGCGCATCTTATCACCATGTGGATAAGCCTGTCTGAGGATCAGGCAGATGCACACAGTCAAGAGATGGCCCAAGAGACACGGAGATGGAGACACACTGATGGTGAGGGAGACCCCTGTCTGAGCCACTTCCAATCCTCTTGGCCTCTGCCCTTACTCCACTGCTGCCGGGATCAATCTCGCGCAGGCTTCGACCAGGCTCGTGCAGGCACGACCTGACGCTATGTGCCACCCTAGGACTTCCCCGTGGCCGCAGCGAGTTCACCTTCTCCCCGGAGACTTCTCTCTGGTGGGACACCTGTGGAAGCTGCTCAGCGCTCGCACGTGCCAGCCATCAATGTGGGAGGAGCCCACACCCATGGGCCACGCTTGATGCCTGCAGGACAGAGCCGACGAATCCATGCTTCCCCCTTCTGTCTCCGGGAAGGACAGTCCTGAGATGCCCTGGAAGGATCTCCTGAAGATCCCACAGCTTGAGCTCCAGTTTCCCATAATGCCAGGCAACTTGTTCAGGCATCTTTTGCTTAGGTCTCCCACCTTCCCTTTCCAATGCTGCTCCCAAACAGACTACCAGGACACAAACCTTTGTCTTAGGTTCCTTTGTGGAGGAACCCAGCCTATGACAGATAACGCTATTTGAGCACCTGGATCCAGCTGTTCCTGAAACCACTCCCTTGGCCGTCTCAATTCCTTGAGTCAATCAAATTATCAAGTTTCTTTTTTTTTCCTTTCTTTGTTGTACGTGTGCGCGTGTTCAAGCTAGTTTGAGTTGAGTCTTTGTAATTTGCAACCGAAAAAGAACTCACCCACCACAACCTTATTCTCCTCTTCTAAGTCGCTCATCACCCCCATTAACCACCACCATGCCCACCTTCCCAATACCTCTCCACGCTCCCAGTCAGCTCCAGGAAGACAAAGTGTCATCACTGACTCCTTCTCATCCCTCTCCTCCCACATACGAGCAGATGCCAAACCTTGCAAGCTTTCGGTGTTCTGCATCTAAAGTGTGTCTCTTATAGACAGCACGTTGAGTTTGAAGTGCCTGGGGGACCTCCGGGTGCACCGGATCAGCAAGGTACAGAAGCCAATCTGGAGTCCTGGAGATAGGGCAAGGCCAGGTATTGGGGAGAGATGGTCAAAACCGAGAGCCTGGATGAGGTCGCTGAAACAGCTTGACAGATGGGAAGGTCAAGGCTGGAGCCCGCAAGCCCATATTTACGGGCTGGAGAAGGCCAGCGCTCACTGTTAGTTTCCCCAACATTACAGGCATGTTACATGGGCCCAGAGGAAACCTCAACAGCAAAATTTCAGGTGCTGCAGAAGATAAAGAAGGACCCAGGAGGTAGCAGAACCCTCACTGAGTGTCCCTTTCCTCACAGACGGACTCCCTCCGTCCGGGCATCACAGGGGTGGGGATGAGGGGGCGACAGCTCCCCGTCGGCACCAATCAGGTCACTAACGACGATTGACTGGGGCAGGAGTGCGACTTGGAGGGCTGAAAACCAATTTCTGCCCTCTTTTCTGGGCTCAAATCTCTCATTTGTTATCTTTGATTTCTCGTTTTTCCATTAAAAACCTCTCCGTTTCTGGTGGCTGCCGATCACTTCCGTGGGCGAGTGGCAGGCCTGAAATTTACTTAGTTCTGAATTTGTGCACAATTAAGGACTTGGGAAAGGTCCCCGGGCTTTGCCATCATGCTCGAACTGCATCAAAGAGGAATTTAAGAGGGGACGGGGAAAGAGCTGGCATTCCACAAACCTGGTTGAACTTGGCTTAGAGAGGCTTGGGAAGTGCGCATCGGAAGGACGATACAGTATGAGGTTAGCTGAATAAAACGGGAGGTGACAGCTGATTGTTGAGAAGGCATCTTAATGAAGTTTCTAAGCCAGGAAAGAATACTTGCTGACAGCGGTCGCTACTATGAGAGCAGACAATTTTCTGGGGCTTTGACTAGGAAGGCATTTTGTCTTCACCAACGCGTCCACACTGCAAATGCCAGACGGCTGGTGTACACCGCACGCACTTCGGATGACGGAATTCTCTGCTCTTTTATTCTTTCCAAACATATTGCTTCTGATATTTGCCTTCGACGACTATCCAGTAAAAGACAAGAGAAATTCGTCGGTCACCATTCCTAAAATATTAGCTGCCCAAACTATACAACAAATCACAAGATGAAATAGAATCTGACCCCTAGCGCCTGCATTTTTCCAGGAATATTTACTCCAGTAAGATGGCTGAGGGTTTAGAAGGAGAAGAGAAGCTAAACTTCAAAAGGCAAAAGGCAAAAAACATTCTGTTCACCGCCCTGATCCTGGGGGTCCCCCGGGTCGCACACTCATTTGCTAAGGGAAGCTCTGCATCTCCCATTTTCCTGAGCCTCCGTGCGTTACCTACAAAAACCCCGAGGACTGGCTTAGCACAGGGCTGTCAGGTGGTCCTCACTGCTTTCAACCCCATGATTTTGCAAATGAGGTACGCAGTTGGTCAAGCCAGAAAAGGACTGAGTATCTGCCAGAAGGTCGAACCAGGGACTGGCAAAGCGTGGCCCGTGGGCCAAATCCAGCCCCCGTCCTCACGCCCCTCCACCCCGCTGTGCTGTGTGGCCCGCAGATGTGGCTGGAGCAGGCTGGCACCTGGGAACCTGGAGGGCAGCCAGGGCGTCACGTTCCACCCCTACGCCCCGCTCTGCACCCAGAATCTGCATCCGGGCCCAGTGGCCACTGCTCAGGGCCCGTGCTGGTCCCCACCTCCACACCGGGGCCTCTGCTGTGGGCGCCTGCTGGGCGCTGAGCGGCCCGGGCCCTCCAGCCAGGCGCCCAGGTTCAGATGACTTGGCGCTTCAGGAGGAGAGACGAGTGTGCTGGGGCCTGGCGTCCCTGAGGCAGAGAGGGAAACTGAGCAGGGCGGCGTGGCCCCCTTCTCACAGCCCCCCGATGCTTCCGCCAGCGCCAGGCCCCAGCCCCAGGGCGGGCCACTGGGCCACTGGGCCTCTGGAAGGCTCCAGCGGACGGCACTGGACACCAACTTGCCCACCAGCCAAGACCAGCCACGTGGGCACATGGGGCAGCGTGTGGCAGCACTCTCTCTCTCGTTCTATCAGAACCTGCAGAAGAGGCTCCGCTTTGCCTCTTGACCTGCAAAATCAGGAATACTTACTATCCCTCTACAGAGAAAGCCTGAGACCACTGGTACAAATTTCCATAACACGTTTTCCCCAAGAGATTCATCATGACGGTGAGGAGGGGGCTGGAGAAGGGGGCAGCCTTGGGCGTCTACGCTGTTAAATCAGAGGTTCTTAATGCGCATTCACAAGACAGGTGCAAACCTGATTATGCACACGCTGGAGTACACACACTTCTGAATGTTGCATTCATTTCTCACCTTTCCTGTCATTGGCACACCAGCCTTGGTTATAGTGGGTATTTGAAGGCCACCTGCTGGGAACAAATGGCCTCCACTCACTGGAAATGAACTGGGCGGTGACAGCTGGCATCTGACCGCATTGCCTGGCTGGGCCACGCCGCACGTGACAGCCGGCGAAGGACGTGCAGCGTGCTGAAAGGTATTCTCTGCCACAATCAAACTCCTCACTCACGGCAGAGCGGGGTTTCTCAGCCTCTGTGGTGGAGGTCGTCCTGTGCATTGCAGCGTGGTTCTCAGCTTTCCCAGCCTCTACTCATGGAGTGGGCTGAACTGTGTCCCCCTCAAAATATATGTCCAAGTCCTAACCCCCAGGGCTTGTAACTGGGACCTTATTTGGAAATAGTGCCTTTGCAGATGTAATTAAGTTAAGGGTCTGGAGATGAGATCATCCTGGCTTCAGGGTGGGCCTTAAATCCAATAACAGGTGTCCTTACAAGAGAAAGGAAAGGGAGATTTGAGGCACGGGGGAAGAGGGGAAGGCCCCGTGAAGCTGGACGCAGAGATTGGAGTGATGCGGCCGCAAGGATTGCCGGCAGCCCCCGGAAGCGAGGACAGAGGCCTGAATTGAATTCTCCCTCAGAGTCTCCAGACGGGACCAACTCTGCAGACATCTTTTGGACTCCTGGCCTCCAGAAATGCGAGAGAAGAAATTTCCCTTATTTTAAGCCACCTGGTTTGTGGGAGTTTGATACAGCAGCATAAGGAAACTAATACACCCCATTAGATGCCAGTAGCACCGTCCTCCAGTTGTGACAATCAAAAACACCTCCCCAAAGCAGCCACATAGCACAGGGAGATCAGCTCGGTGCTCTGTGACCACCTAGAGGGCTGAGATAGGGAGGGTGGGAGGGAGACGCAAGAGGGAGGGGATATGGGGACATCCGTATGCATATGGCTGATTCGCTTTGTTGTGCAACAGAAACTAACACAGTATTGTGAAGCAATTATACTCCAATAAAGATCTATTAAAAAAAAAATACCTCAGATGTCCCATGAGGAGCAAAGCTGCCCCTGGTCGAGACCCACTGTGTTAGCATTACAGTTTCTAAAATTGGAAGGGAAGGAATCTTCCAGTCCAAAAGGAAGGAATTCCTGAGTCCAGAAAGGCTGCCCAGCCATCATACAAACTGAACCCAGGTTGAGACCACTGACATGCCGGGCCAACGCGGACGGCAGCTGGATCAAGGGAGTGGTAATGCGGGATAACCAGCACCTTGCTTTCTGTTGCTTAGACATTCTCTCTGCACCACCACTGGACACGAGCAGGAACACTTTCTAACCCATTTTGCTCACGAAACATTGAGACCTTGCAACGTCGGTGGTGAAGTCCAGCATCCATCACACCCAGGGAGGCCCTCCCCTCACAAAAACGTGTCTCCAGGAGAAAGGGCAACAGCTCACGGAGGGCTGCTTTGCCTCCTGACTCGTTCGTGGCCTCTTCCACTACCAGCTAAAGCGAGATGCCAAGTTCAGGTCTATTTCCGAGAACAAACTCGAGCCATTTCCAAAAAGAGGGTGACAGCATCAGTGCTGGTTGGAAGTGTGGGCTCGAGAATCTGGCCGCCTGGTTTCGGAGGTGGGCTCTGCCATGAGCTAGTTAAGTGACCTACCCAGAGCCCCCGATCCTCGTCTGTACAGTGGGGGCGGCCCTGGGGGACTCAGCTCTGAGCAACTCTTCAAAAACGTAATGATCTTAAAAAGTGCTCGGCCGGGAGCTTGACTGGTCAAGTGTTCAGGAAATATTTGCTATTATTACCTAGAATGAAGCACATTCCTGAATTAGCCCACCAGTTTCGTGAGAAGATAAAAGTTATTGGTGCTTGGGAGGCCCTACCAGAGACTTAGAGCTGCAAAACCTTAGGATTCCAAGTGGCCAAAAAAAGAGTGTGTTCGGGCAGAGAATTCTCAATTATCTGGATGAGGGATTATCCACAAACAGTTCGGGTAATCAAAAGCAGCAGTTAATCCAGAAATACCTGGACCGCAATCGGCAGCCACCATCACCAGCAGATTTCCCTCCCGGCAACGGCTAACCTACCTGTGTGCAAGGTCAGGGGCTCTGCGCTGAGAAGCCAGCCGATGAGTGATAGCAGACCTCAGAGACACACCAACCCTGACTTTGATTTGATCACAGTTAGCCCACAGAGCTGATTCCCAAAACTAACTGAAAAGACTCCCAAACATCACAATTACGTCGGATTCCCCCAAAGGCAATTTAAAAATACATAATTTGGGGGGACTTCCCTGGTGGTCCAGTGGTTAAGACTCTGCGCTCCCAAAGCAGGGGGCCCAGGTTCGATCCCTGCTCGGGGAACTAGATCCCGCATGCATGCTGCAACTAAGAGTCTGCATGCCACAACTTAAAAAAAAAAAAAAAAAGATCCCGCATGCCGCAACTGAAGATCCCGCATGCCGCAACGAAAGATCCCACGTGCCACAGCTAAGACCCGGTGCAGCCAAATAAATACATAATTTTTACAAAATACATAATTTTTAAAACTTGACTACGTGGGTGTATCTCTCCTCTTGCTGCTGTAACAAATTACTACAAACTCAGAGCAGCACAACTGTACTACAGTTCTCGAGGGGAGAATCCACACGGGTCTCATGGGCATTCCTTGTCTTTTCCAGCCTCTAAGGGCTGCCCACATTCCTTGGCTCCTGGCCCTGCATAACTCCAAGCTGTTTCCATCATCCCATCACCCTCTCTGACTTCGACATTCCCGCCTCCCTCTCATATGAACCTTGACAAGCCCACTCAGACAATCCAGGATCATCTCTGCATCTCAGGATCCTTAACTGAATCACACCTGCAAAGTCCCTGTTGCCACATAGGGTAAAATATTAATCGGTCCTAGGGATTAGGATGTGGACATCTTTGGGGGGCAATTTTTGTGTCTACCACAAGGCAGAAATTCTGATGAAATATACATCTAATCCAAGATGACTATAATCATGCTAGATTGTAAGAGAACTCTCCAGTTCTGTCATTTTTAAGAGTGTGATTCAAATCATTCTTCAAATCATTCTTCTTATACGTGATGGCACTGAAGGGACTGAATGCAACAGAGGTCAGGGTGTATATGTTACATCAAAGTCACGGTCAAGGGCCGCCAGGACAATACACGTGAAGTCCACACGGAGAGCTCAGAATAGGGGAGTCAGCTCACCTCTGACAAAGCAAAGAGTAAAGAGATTCTCAGGGGCCAGTTAGGGAAAGAACAGAGACAAGCTGGCAGTCTGGACAGGCTATGGGCATCCTAGACATGCCGCTGACCGAAGAGAGCTGACAGATAAGACACCCCAGCCATTGTCTCTTTGGGGTGAGAGCTCTGAGATGCGTGTTCCGCACTGTGTCCCATGTCTCCAGTCACCCGCAGAGGCCACTTGCTGGATAACACACCTTGTGTCGGCTGCCTCTCCCCCTCTGCCTCACTCCTTCCTGCTCCCGTATGCTGTTTCCCGGCATCGCCTTCCAAATAAATGACTTGCCCTTGAATCCTCATCTCAGGGTCTGCTGTTGGGAGAATCCAGACTGAGCCCCCTCTGTCCTGGCGTCAGCCTCCCTCACGGGAGTGCAGAGACAATAAGACACCTTCCCCGGTGCCTGTCGTTACCGAGTGCTTGGGAGTGAGGGCAGGATCCCCAGGCTGCAGAAGACACCCACCGGCCAGGTGGGCCAGTGACAACCGGATAAAGCAGGGGGGCAAAAGAAGACCTGAAATTTCTCAAGAGACCCAAGACATAAAAATGTAGCCCTCGTCTCAAATATCCCTTTTTTTTAAAAAAATAAATTTATTTTACTTATTTGTTTTCTTTTTTTGTTTGTTTTTTGGCTGCGTTGGGTCTTCGTTGCTGTGCGCGGGCCTTCCCTAGTTGCGGCGAGAGGGGGCTACTCTTCGTTGTGGTGTGCGGGCTTCTCATTGTTGTGGCTTCTCCTGTTGCAGAGCACGGGCTCTAGGCACATGGGCTTCAGTAGCTGTGGCACGCGGGCTCAGCAGTTGTGACTCACGGGCTCTAGAGCACAGGCTCAGTAGTTGTGGCGCACGGGCTTACCTGCTCCGTGGCATGTGGGATCTTCCCGGGCCAGGGATCGAACCCTTGTCCCCTGCATTGCAGGCAGATTCTTAACCACTGTGCCACCAGGGAAGCCCCACAAATATCCCTATTTTCAAAGGGCAAAGATTAGACTGTTCTCCCCCTTCACCGAATGCCCCACCTAACCTCGGGTGTCAGCTTCCATCCTTTCAGAATGTCTCCTCTGTTGAAGTTATTCAAACCTGATCTTGATTCACAGACACACACACTTTCTGAGTTATACACATACACAGTGCACTAGGTTATGAGGCTCTGGGATGAGACAAAGGGGAAAAAGATACATTCCCAGTCAGTCGTGTTCTGGTAAATGTTCTCCAAAGGAGCCAAAAAAAAAAAAAAAGCTGGCTGTAGTACCCGCTGATCTCCATGGTGTAATATTCCCACCATGGCTGATTTCAAGCTAGGAATGTGACATCAACCTGCTGGCAGAACTCCTACAAATTTAAGCATCGGTCTTGTGAGCTATACAAGCTGGCTCACACCCCACTGGCTAGAACTAGTACATGGCCACACCTAACTACAAAGGATGCTGGGAAATGTAGTCTAGCTGTGTGCACAGGAAGAAGAGAGAGCACGGATTTGGTGAGCATCCGCTGTCTCTGCCACAGTCACATTTTTGAGCTTTCACGTGTCAGGTACTGTCCTCAACCAGTTTATATGGACAGATGATGAATGAACATCTTTTACAGATGAGAACTGAAACTTTCAGACACTGACTTTTGTCTTACTGGTGAGCCTTAAGTAGGAATGGATTCCTCCAGGTACAGGAGGAAAGAGCAGACATCCACCAACACAGCTCTGCATCAGCGGCTGTGAAGTAGGGTACAAGCAGTTTGTTAATAATATGACGTACTCACGTATGCACAGTATCTCTTCTTCTTAAAAAATATAACTTAGTATACTTATTCCTGCAGGATCATTCCCCAGCATTTTGCCTCAGCCTCTTTGAATCCCCAAGAAAGGAGTCAGGGCGCAAACAGTGTCCTCGGGTTTGCCCACAAACTCAGAGCCTCCCTGTGGGAGCGTCTGTGCTGGTGAATTTCAGCCATGTGGAATGTCACAGCTGAAAACCACTTTTGGAACCACTTCTCTAAAGATTACGATGCTCTTTCTATCTACAGCTATATTTTTATTCCCCTTCAGACATGGCTATGAGACGCGCCTTTTGGAGAATTTTTCTACAAAATCACTTCAAGTTCTTACATTTAAAAGAGAGAGAGAATCTATTAACCAAATCCAGAAATACTGAAATTTAATCTCATTTCTATTCTCTCTCAACACTGAACACCAAAAGAACTTTCCAGTCAGTAGGGCATTTTTCCCTTTGATGTGACATGTTCAGTAAAGCCATGGGCATGGATTTCCTGAGCCGGCGGTCTCTGCAGCATTTAGAACTTGCCACGCTTCTTTGTAGGTTCAGCTGGATCAAAGATACACCAGGGCACAGAGTCTTCAGACTCCATTTTCAGATTCATTCTTTGCAAGTTCAGGATCTCTCAACCCAGCAGCCCTTCTCAGGCTGTGAAACACCAAGCCAATTACCATTTTCTTTTGACACGGAGTGTTTTATGTGACATTTTACACAATGACAGATGGGTCTCTTCTGAGGAGACGCTCTGTGTCTTCAGAAAACTCTGCCAGGATTATTTTCTTGATTTATTCTAAAAGGTCACAACTAAAGAATGGGTTTTCAGCACTTATCTATTCTTCAAAAATACGTAATGGTTACTTACCATCTATACACAAGATACTAGAACTGACACTGAAGAAAGATCTTGGAGACATCACTCCTTAACCTTGAGAAACTCACAGATTTGACCAAGAAGGCCAGTCTCAGTTTTTCACCTTCAGAATTTCCACTTTCAGAATCAATACTCTATGGATCTTAGTTCTGGGCTGAAAAGTCAAACAAAACCGCAAGTGATCACATCTGCTTCTAGAGACTGTGCTTTGGAACTTAAAATTAAGCTACTACAGAAAGCGAGGCCTGCACTTGTTAACGCTTAAGAGTCCAACTTGAATGTCAATGTGCAGACTTGAAACCGTCATGAGCTCACATGGTCCCACTCATCTTGGAAACAGCATGTGCTTTTCAGTTCCACTCTCTAGATCCAGTAATTGCAAAAACAAAACCCAAATCAGATGATGTGATTTCACCCAACAACAGCCCTTTCTCGGAGTCTGTAATCACTGTTTATACTTTCCCATGTCAGTCTGTGCGAGTCTCCCTCTCTGCTTTTCTTCTCCCGTTGGCAGCTGGTGCTGTGAACGTTTGGTTGAAACAAACATTCTTTGCCGGGGCATGAACGTCTGTCCCCTCGCTCTGGGCGACCAGCGCACGGCCCTGAATTATGTATGTCTTGGTGCAATTTTCAGATTGGGAATGGCGATGCTTTGGAGGGGGAAGCTCTGAAAGGGACCGAGGGTGAGGCTGGATTCTTTCACCCCTCTGCGCCACACTGAGGTGTCCCTTCCCCTTGACAAGTCTTGACTAACGATGCCTATTTTGGAGCTTGCGTTACAATATGACTTCTGGGGCCTTTGAAGTCCCAGCTGCAGGAGCAAAAGCTCTGTAGTGATTAGGGGGCCGGCCCTCTCTGGGAAGGAGATGGCTGCACAGCTGAATACGAAATGCAATTAAGAAGGAGCACCTGGGCTGAAATGGAAGCAAAGACTGTGACTTTGGCTCCAAGTAGAAGGGGGCTCGTGTAATCACGCAACAATGTTCATCTCTACCAAGTGCTTGATTCAGAAAAACCCCAAAACTTTAAAAAACGAAAAGGAAACAAAACAAAACACCCTCCGACTGGCCAGCACAACAAAGGAATGCAGGAATTCTTGCTAACACCTTCAGGGCCGCCCAGGTAACATTAAGTTAGCAGAGGCTGATCCCGGGACAATGATGAGATCTTTTTTTCTTTTCACTGCCCTGGTGTTTTCATACTTCCCCAAACGCCCATGGATTCTGAATTTTTCCATCTCTTCTCACGCTCATTCTGCCCAGCTACACCCAGGCTAATTTCCCAGAGGCAGTGTGTGTGTGTGTGTGTGTGTGTGTGTGTGTGTGTGTACACGTGTGTGTGTGTGTGTGTACGTGTGTGTGTGTGTGTTCTGGTTTTAGCATCTTACCTCCATCACAACTCTCCCATCACTTTAGACCAGTGGTTCTCAAACTTGACCTGCATCTGAATCAGCTATTAAAACTCAGATGGCTGGGCTCTGTCCCCGGACTTTCCAATTCTCTAGGTCCAGCCTCGGGCAGAAAATGTGCATTTCTAACAAACTGCTGGAGGATCTTGATGCTGGTCCAGGGACCACACTTTGAGAACAACTGGGTTAGACCAACCAGTTCAACTCAGAGACTGATATAAGCGATGGTGAGTTGTCATGCTGAAGAAAAAGTTCCTGGACTTAAAGTCACCAAGATGAGCCAAGTTTGAGCTCTGGTCAGACCACCAATGAGCTATGCCAACTTGGGTAGGGCTTTTCAGTCTCGACCGCACTCCAGAATCCCCCAGCAGCCTTTTACCAAGTTAATGCCAGGCCCCACCCAAGATGGACTGAATCAGAATCTTGGGGTAATTCCCCTGTGTTTTAACCTCTCTGAGCCTCAGCTTCATCTTCTAAACAATGGGTGTAATAATTTTTACCCCACAGAACCACTGAGGGGAATAAACACAAATATTAAAGCCCCTTCATAGACATACAGATGGCCAATAGGCACATGAAAGATGATCAACATTGCCAATTGTTAGAAAAATGCGTATCAAAACTACAATGAGGTGGGACTTCCCTGGCAGTCCAGCGGTTAAGACTTCACCTTCCAATGCAGGGGGTTTGATCCCTGGTTGGGGAACTAAGATCTCACGTGCCTCGGGGCCAAAAAACCAAAAACATAAAACAGAAGCAATATTCTAACAAATTCAATAAAGACTTTAAAAAATGGTCCACATCAAAAAAAAACTTTAAAAAAAAACAGGAACATTTATCTTTAAAAAAAAAAACAAACTACAATGAGGTACCACCTCACACAGGTCAGAATGGCCACCATCAAAAAGTCTACAAACAGGGATTTCCCTGGTGGCACAGTGGTTAAGAATCCACCTGCCAACGCAGGGGACACGGGTTCGAGCCCTGGTCCGGAAAGATCCCACATGCCGTGGAGCAACTAAGCCCGTGCGCCACAACCACTGAGCCTACGCTCTAGAGCCCACGAGCCACAACTACCGAAGCCCGTGCGCCTAGAGCCCGTGCTCTGCAACAAGAGAAGCCACCGCAATGAGAAGCCAACGCGCCGCAACTAGAGAAAGCCCACGCACAGCAATGAAGACCCAATGCAGCCAAAAAAAAAAAAAAAAGTCTACAAACAATAAGTGCTGGAGAGGGTGCAGAGAAAAGGGAACCCTCCTACACTGTTGGTGAGAATGTAAATTGGTGCAGCCACTATGGAACACAGTATGGAGGTTCCTAAAAATATGAAAAATAGACTTGCCATATGATCCAGCAATCCCACTCCTGGGTATATATCCAGACAAAGCTCTAATTTGAAAAGATACATGCACTCCTATGTTCATAGCAGCACTATTTACAATAGCCAGGACATGGAAACAACCTAAATGTCAATCGACAGATGAATGGATAAGGAAGATGTGGTATATATATACAATAGAATACTATCCAGCCATAAAAAAGAATGAAATAATGCCATTTGCAGCAACATGGATGCAACTAGAGATTATCATACTAAGTCAGGGAAAGACAAATACCATATGATATCACTTATATGTGGAATCTAAAATAAAAAACACACAAACATACCCCAAAAACCCCCAAAAACCACACAAATGAACTTATCTATGAAACAGAAACAGACTCACAGGCATAGAGAATAGACTTGTGGTTGCCAAGGGCGGGGGGTGGGGGAGGGATGGATTGGGAGTTTGGGGTTAGCAGATGCAAACTATTATATATAGGATGGATCAACAACAACGTCCTACTGTATAGCACGGGGAACTACATTCAATATCCTGTGATAAACCATAATGGAAAAGAATATGAAAAACAATGTATACATACGTATAACTGAGTCACTGTGCTATAGAGCAGAAATTAACGCAACATTGTAAAGCAACTCTGCTTCAATAAAATGAATTAAAAATAATTAAAAATTAAAAAACAATGTTTTCAACCTTCATAAATGACAAAGCGCCAGTCAAATGTTAGTTTCCCTGGCAGAAAACATTTAAAGTTTACCTGAGGTCACCAATACCTCTGCTAATACCTAAGTCAGGACAGATATCTCGGGCACAAGTTAAACTCCTGGAGAAACTTGGAGGAGAGAAAAGCATTTTAACACGTTCATCTTACTCCACCAATACACACGCCTCTCTTTGCTTCTGTTTTGAAAGCAACTCTTCAAGTTTTCCACCCAGTGCAAGAAAGAAAGTTAAATTACTCTTGGTGGCTCTCCAGTGGTTCGGTGACCCTAATTAACTCTAAGCCAGGAGTCAGCCAACTTTTTCTGTAACAGGCCAAAGAGTAAATCTTTGAAGCTTTTCAGGCTATGCAGTCTCTGTTGCGACCACTGGACTCTGTCTTTGTGGTTTGAAAGCAGCCACAGACAATGCGGAAACGAACAGGCATGGCTGCGGGCCAATAAAACTTTATTTACGGAGACAGGTGGCAGGCTGGATCTGGCCCATGGGCTGTAGTTTGCCAACCACTGCTCTAAACTTGCAATCAAGACGCAAAAATGTTCAAAGTCGACTCAAGAAAGCAGCTGGTATCTCTGTAATGAAATGTCAGAAGCAAAGAGCCATTTTCTACCCGTGGTCGCATGTGTGGACCAGAAGTGGGAGACATCTGGGGAAGGAGGACAGGGCAGATGACACAGCCGGCTGAACGTCAAGTCACTTGCTTCAAAATCGCCACTTGGTGTGAGCTGTGTGCCACGGTAAGGTGACTACAGCCTTGCCCGGTGGGCCACGTTAGGTTCTCAGGAACCAACAAGGACCTACTGTGTAGCACAGGGAACTCAATATTCTGCGATAACCTGTAGAGAAAAGAATCCGAAAAAGAATGAAGATACGCATATGTATGACCAAATCACTTTGCTGTATTCCTGAAACTAACCCAACCTTGTAAATCAACTATACTCCAATAAAATTTTAAAAAATTTTTAAAAAGGCAAATGTCCCCCCTCCCCTTAAACTGGTGCTTTCTGCTTAAAGGTGGGGGGACACTCTTCCCCAGCCACCCAACACAGCAATGCCTGTCCCCAGGCCTTGGATTCCTCACCCTGTCCTTGCCTAACACGAGGCATTCCCCCCCACCCCCACCTCAATGAAAAACTCACCAAAAAAGTATGGTCCCTTTGTCCATGCTTTGTAAATCTCAGGGCTCGCTGCTGTACAATTCGAGCGCAGGAAAGGGGGGATTTGCCCCTCACACATACACAACCTGGCAACATCCGGAGACATCTGGGGTTGTCACAACCAGGGGGATGGCTGCCACTGACATCTAGTGGGTAGAGGCCAGGGATGCAGCCAAGCATTGTCCCGTGCACGGGCCAGCCCCACACAAAGAAGGATGGAGCCCTCAACGCCACTAGCGCTGACGCTGAGAAACCCTCAGTGCGGTGGTGACTGGGGAAGTCTGGGGGCTGGAAAATGGGATTGAGAGACCTCATGCCAAGCTTCTCTCCACCTCGTTTCTCTGGACAGGCCCCTTCAGTGACTCAATCACTGCAGCCACCACTGTCTCTTTCTCTGGAAGTGAGAGAATGTTGGAGAACTCTGGATCTTAGAGCTGGAAGTAAACTCAGGAGATCCCCTCGCTCAGACCCGTCACCTAGGGTAGTGCTTCTCAAACTTGACTCTGCACACAAATCCCCAGGGATCTTGGTCAAATGCAGATTCTGACTCAGCAGACCTGGGCGGGGCTTGGAACTCATTCCTAACCAGCTCTGGGGATGCAGGCATGGCTAATCCCTAGACATCATTCTGGTTATCAAGCATAAGGAAAGGTCACTGCCTCACAGATGATGTGCTTGAAGTTCATTAAAGGTGCCTCACTTCTTCCAGGTCGCTCAGATAGAAATTCTGAAAAGAAACTAAAAAAGAGACACTCCTGACGCCATAGCAGTGCCTCCCCAAGACTGGTCTTTGGAACCCCAGTCCCATGAGATGGAACTTTCCAATTTAGGGAAGCTCAGAATCCACTCTTCTCCTCGGGCACCTACCAGCATCCTGCGGAAACACTGTATCTTGGAAACACTTTGGGAAGCGCATGCCCACTGCATGCAGACCTGCTCTTTGAGACTCCTACCCCACGGAGCAAAAACTCGATGCTGGGCAACTCCCTGGAGAGAGTTCCTCGGTGATCATGTCAACCACCCACAGCCAGTCCTGGAAACGCTCTGGTCTTTCTGGGGAGTGACTGAAGTTCGAGAAATGTCAGTAAAGGAAAAGCGTTCATCACAAGGGAGCTAGCTCCAGTTTCCGCTGGGGTCAGCACCCTCAGTGGGAGGCAGGTGGGAGCCCCGAGAGGGAAGGGGAGGGCGTGAAATGCACACGGAGCCTCGCGGCAGCATCCTCGGGCCTCAACCTGTCAGGCAGCCTGCGGAATGAGAGTTTACGTGTGTTCTCAATGTCTCTGACACAACCTGTCTGGATTGAGGACGGCTGTTTAATCTTTGAAATATGTGTTCCATCATAAACGCTGGAATCACATAGAAATTGCTCCCTTCATTCTGGGAGCCAAACCCTGACCAAAGGGGTTTGGAAACCCCCGCAAGGTGCTCTTTGGTTATTGCTCATTCGGAAAGAAAAAGCCATTTCTCTAATGAAATGCAGCGTTGAGGAACTGCCAGAAATAGATGCTCTCTATCTGCCTTCCCATATGGTAGCTTCTTTCTAGCCAATTAACTACCAACGAACTGGGGAAGCGCTGTAACAACAGGCACGCCGGGCTCCGCCATGCCCCGCCAGAGTGCGTAGTCCCGGGAGGACGTGGACGTTTCTGGCCCCGTCTCAACTCATGGAAGCCCAGGAAGAAGGCTGCCTAACCCGGACATTTATTTGCAAGGCCATTCTGGTAAGCTCTGGCTAAGCCCCCAGAGTTAAAACATGACGGTTTTTCGCCTTTCGGACAAATCCTGTTAGTTCATTCCCCCACTTTGGCTTTTAACTATTGTACATCATGTTGAAGGGAAATATCCAAGGCCTATGAAAGGCTGGTCTTCATGAGTTTGACTAATGAGACTTATTTCTACATTAACACCATGCCGGAGAGAGTTTTCTCTGTCTGCAAGTGTAGTGGGTACTGGGTTTTACATTGCCTGAAAACAAGCAAGTTACACACAGTCTTGTTTCAGGAACTCTTGCTCCAAATATGAAGCTAGTCAATAGTTCAGCATCATGTGTATTTATGCTTTTCTGCTCAAAAGTCAATATAAAAAAGAATATATATGTATACATGTGTGTATATATATGTATAACTGAATCACTTTGCTGTACACCTGAAACCACTAAATCAACTGTACAATTTTTTTAAAAGACAATATAAAGCCACAGAGAAATGGAATTTCCTACCACGTGGTTTCTTTCCTAAGAATTTCCCATTAATTTGGAGTCAGTGAGGTTTGTTTGTTTTTTGTTTTTTGACATCCCTTAAGAGATCTGAGATGTTGTTTATTTTGTTTGCTTGGTTTCATTTTGTTTGGGGGGGGGATGACTGCAGGAAGAGTTGGAGAGAAAGGCAGTTGGTTAGCTCAACCTCTGTTTACTTTTAGCAGTCTTATAATTAAAGTGCAATATGTCTTTTAACAACACAAAATTAATTAAAGTAACTTCCAGTTAAAGCTACTGGGAGGACGGGCTTCCCTGGTGGCGCAGTGGTTGAGAGTCTGCCTGCCAACGCAGGGAACACGGGTTCGAGCCCTGGTCTGGGAGGATCCCACATGCCGCGGAGCAACTAGGCCCGTGCGCCACAACTACTGAGCCTGTGCGTCTGGAGCCTGTGCTCCGCAACAAGAGAGGCCACGATAGTGAGAGGCCCGCACACCGCGATGAAGAGTGGCCCCCGCTTGCCGCAACTAGGGAAAGCCCTAGCACAGAAACGAAGACCCAACATAGCAATCAATCAATCAATCAATCAATCAATCTTTAGAAAAAAAAAAAAAAGCTACTGGGAGGGCATCATAATGTGAGAAGATGATAATATCTACCATTTGCATGGTCTATTCCATGCCAAGTGCTTTACAGTGAGTAACTCTCACAGCCATGCCTCTGGTCAAGGGCACTGGCATGCTATACAGCAATGGGGAAACCCAGGCTCTGAAAGGTGAGATTCTTTGACAATGTCACACAGCCAAGAGGCAATGGAGCTGGAATTCAAGGGCAGTCCTACAGGCATCTAAGTCAGTGTAACTCCCTAAAAACTCAATGTTGAAATTCTGTTAGAATGTTGGCTCTTTTTGCTCTTCGGACACCACTAGACCACAGAAATTTCCAGGTATGGCTTTAATACCACGGATATGCCTATGGCTTGATTTCCATCGCCAACCCTAACGATTCCCCTGAACTCTGGACTTGAATGCCCAACAGATATCTCCAATGTGGTACTTCCATCTCAGTAAATGGCGACCTAGCTGTACCATTTCATATCCATCCCACGACAAATCTGTTGGTTCCACCTTGGAAATACATCCAGAACTCAAGAACTTCTCTGGGGCAAGCCTCCATCAGGGCTCACCTAACAGCCTCCCAGCCAGACTCCTGGCTTCTGGTCTTGCTATAAAACAGCCAGAATGGTTCGTGTACCATGCAAATCAAATCATGTCCTTCCTCTGAATTCTGTATCTGTACCTGGCCCTCCATGACCCGGAAGCACCTCCTTGTGTCTCCCCTTCCCGTACAGGAAAAAGGAAACCAACTTCAAAACCCTCACTCCTTCCCCAGGCACCACACACCCTGCAGCCACTCACCCCTGGTGGCCCCCAGCTTGACCCCAAGGCTGCTTCCCCACAGGACAGTTGCTCTCGCGGGCCCCTCTGCTGAGGATGATCTTCCCCTGGCTGTCCCCGGGGCTGGCTCCCTCCCCTGTCAGGGGGGACTCCCCTCACTGCCTCTTCCAGGTCGTGCTGGTTTTTTTTGTTGTTTTTCCAAATTTTCTAAAAAGTTGACAATTTCAAAATACAACACTGGTGAGGAAGGACATAATTCAAACCCATCAGGCTAAGAACAAGGGATTTAAAAGCTGAGCCAGGGCTTCCCTGGTGGCGCAGTGGTTAAGAATCCGCCTGCCAATGCAGGCGACACGGGTTCGAGCCCTGGTTTGGGAAGATCCCACATGTCACAGAGCTACTAGGCCCGTGAGCCACAACTACTGAGCCTGTGCTCCAGAGCCCACGAGCCACAACTGCTGAAGCCTGGGCTCCTAGAGCCCGTGCTCTGCAACAGGAGAGGCCGCTGCAGTGAGAAGCCCGTGCACCGCAACGAAGAGTAGCCCCTGCTCGCCGCAACTAGAGAAAGCCCGCGTGCAGCAACGAAGACCCAACACGGCCAATAAATAAATAAATAAAATTAAAAAAAAAAAAAAAAAAGCTGAGCCAAACAGAAGCTCCAATCTCACATGACAAGTACCTCCCAGTCACCAGAATCAGGTTTCAAAGGTTCCACGGGGTAGCAACAGGCTGGGAAATCGGTCTCTCTTACAATTTACAACATGCTTCTTGAGGACTCTGTGCTTGTTTCATTTTTTAAAATAGAGTTCTGGGGCTTCCCTGGTGGTGCAGTGTTTAAGAATCCACCTGCCAATGCAGGGGACATGGGTTCGAGCCCTGGCCCAGAGAGATCCCACATGCTGCGGAGAAACTAAGCCCGTGCGCCACAACTACTGAGCCTGCGCTCTAGAGCCCGTGAGCCACAACTACTAAAGCCTGCGCACGTAGAGCCCGTGCTCCGCAACAAGAGAAGCCACCGCAATGGGAAGCCCGCGCACCGCAACGAAGAGTAGCCCCCGCTCGCCGCAACTAGAGAAAAGCCCGCATGCAGCAACGAAGACCCAATGCAGCCAAAGATAAAAAATAAATAAATTTATAAAAAAAAAAAAAAAAGAGTTCAAACCCTCCTACATTGTTAGTGGGAATGTAAATTGGTACAACCACTATGGAGAACAGTATGGAGGTTCCTTAAAAAATGAAAAGTAGAGCTACCATGTGATCCAGCAATCCCACTCCTGGGCATATAACCCTGAGAACACCATACTTTGAAAATATACATGCACCCCAATGTTCACTGAAGCACTATTTACAATAGCCAGGACGTGGAAGCAACCTAAATGTCCATCGACAGAGGAATGGATAAAGAAGATGTGGCACATGTATACAATGGAATATTAGCCATAAAAAAGAACAAAATAATGCCATTTGCAGCAACATGGATGGACCTGGAAACGATCATACTAAGTGAAGTAAGTCAGACAAAGACAAATATATGATATCACGTGTAGGTGGAATCTAATTTTAAAACATGATACAAACGAACATATTTACAAAACAGAAACAGACTCACAGATTTCGAAAACAAACTTACAGTTACCAAAGGGGAAAGGTGGGGGGAGGGATACACTAGGAGGTTGGGATTAACATACACACACTACTATATATAAAAGAGATAATCAACAAGCACCTACTGTATAGCACTGGGAACTCTTCTACTCAGTATTCTGTAATAACCTATATGGGTAAAGAATCTGAAAAAGAGTGAATATATGTATAACTGAATCACTTTGCTGTGTACCTGAAACTAACACAACACTGTAAATCAGTTATGCTCCAATAAAATAAATAGTTCCTTTAAAAAAACAGAGTTCAAACATGTAATGTTTAGTAAGGTGCCAACGTTTACACAGAGTGTTACAATAAATTTTTTAAAAACCCGCATTGCTATGTCATCATTCCAACACCAAATGCGAATATATCTTTTTCCCAGCACAACTAGGATGGCAAATAAATAGTTAGGACTGCGCCGGTGAAAATGGAGTCTGGTTCATGTTTCCCAACTTAGATAGACAGGCTCCTCGCTCAGGTCAACCATTTCAAAGGTTAGAAGCTGAGTCTGATAAAACACTGCCCACGCGAAATGAAAATGAAGACATAATATTATAATTACTTGAAATTCAATAGTTCTCCTCCTTGGGTTTCTCACCTGTTCCAGTTCAGCATCTGAATAATAAATACAATGAATACTGAACAGATTTCGCATGTGTTGATAATTTAAAGGAACCAGTTCTCACCTAAGTGAAACAAACTGCTGGAAATTTTTCAGTTTCTGTGACTTATTAGGGCCAAAAAAATATCTATTGACATGTCTTCTCCTTTATCAAGTCGTCAGAAAATATCAAATAGAGAACTTTAAGATTGCCTGGTTCTAAGGAACAGCAAACACTGAATACAGATTTGTCTCTAGCACACTTGCTTTTCCGTAAAAGCCACATGCACATCTGCATTCCCAGGGGATGCGCTGAAAAACACAAGAAATCCACATGTCACATTCGGGATGCTTTTTATTTGCCATCTGTCCTTCTACAACACATTCCCTTAGTGATAGAAAAAGAGCAAGAAGTAGGTTGATGTGCCTCATTACAGAACTCCTTTTCCATTATGTACTTATATTTATTTACATTAAAAAAACAATTCAGAAAGAATCCAGAAAGTTCAACGAATGTCTACAGCCTTTGGTTGTGGAAAATGAAACAAAAACAGTATTCTAAGAAATGTTGGTTTCACGTCCACATTCCAGATCTACTCATCTCGTTCATCAGATCACCAGGTAAAGTGGATGAAGTTCTACATTGGAATACAGCCAACACCTTCAGAATTCCCATCCACGTACTTCTACGAGAAAGTGCCACAAAGGGCCCAGCAGTGCGTTCCCCGTGAGTGTGTCTGAGGCCCGGGCCGGTGGCTACAGGTCAGGGCTCCAGGGAAGGCAGGCAATTGGCTCTGGCAGTGACGCTGCAAGCCCCCCATCCCGGCCTCGACCTGCCTGTCTGATGCTGGCCCTCTGAACCCCATGGACGTCTCCACGCTAAGCACTGGGGAGAGGACACAAGCCCCGTCGGTGACCTCGGCCCAGAGTCAACTCTCCCCTCCCCTTCCCAGGCCTCAGCTGGAGGAGGGGGAACTCTGTGGTTTTACTGACCTTTGGCTGTCTGTTCACTGTTTCGTGTTCCCTTCTGAAGCTCCTTGTTTCGGCTAACAGGGTGCCCTGGATTATAAAAATCCAGGCTACGACTAAGACTCTTTCGAGAGCCTACATGGGAGTTAAGAAGGGAACTACATTAAGACTTTTTAGGATTGACGGTCCAGGAGAATCCAGCTTCACTCGCACTGTTCCATGGAAACCTCAATAGCAACAAAATGTTAGGATCCGTTACTCAGTACTTAGGTGCTGTGAGTGAGACAACAAATTTCATTCTCTTATAGGACCAAAGGTTACATTCTCTAGTATAGACTGACCTTTCCACACTGAAGTGGCTATCTGATATTATTTGGGAGGAGGCCAATTAATTACAGAAACATATTTTCCATAATTTGTCAGCGTGATCTGACTTAAACTCCTTTAAGTTTTCAGTCAGGTTAAACATATCCGTATATTTTCTTGTATCCACTAGAAGTTGCACGAAACCCTCTTATAGCTAGGTTTTTATCTAGAATGAACATTTTAATTAGGGCTAAGAAACGATGGCATCCGACTGGGAGTTCTACGTCAAAGCCAAGAGGAGGGGTGGGGGACGATAAGGTCACAGGAGAGTGTTTGGAGGGGGTCAGTGAGAAAGACAATGACTGACAGGGACACGATGACAGCATCCCACAGAGCAGACAATATCCCCCTCCCGAGGAGCAATCCCCCTTCCTTACTCAGAGAATCTCAATCTCATTCAGCGTAATATGCCTACGTAGCTAAATATTTTCCTTTCCAGACTCACACGCAGCTGGGGGCGCCGCGCGACAGAAGTCTAGCCAGTGGAGGAAAAGCCGAGCATCTCGGGGAAAGCACTGCCTTCCCGACACAGACACTGCGGCTTGTCATTTGCCTCTTCCTCCCTCTTTCTGCTTAGAAAGCAGATATCGGACCTGGCGGTTCAGTGAGCATCTTGCGACAACAAGGCAGTCACCCAAAGGAGAAAGGGTAAGGACGGTAGGAAAAAACTACCAAAGACTGTGAGTCGTCGATGATACTACGGAGACAGTCCTGAGTGCCCACCTCCAGGTTCCTTATGCAGCTCTTCGTTGTGTGTTCAGTTTTCTATCATTTGCAGCCAAATGCAAGCCTGATACATCAATATCCCATGATGAGGATGACTCAGTGAAAAGGGAAGAACAAAGACGAAAGTGAAAGGGCAAGGGGGATCGGTCTTACACAGATCATCCAGTGGACCTAAGAAACACAACTTCCTTCTCACGGGCAAGACAGAAGTCCTGACTAAAAGAATAAATGTATCATAACGTTCAGTTCAAAGACACCCAATGCTCAAATTGCCTGTCTCGAATTTTACTCTGTCCTTCCGCGCTTTGATTGCTAATATGAAAGCGCATATGCTTACACATTAAAGCTGGATGTTCTGCATCCTACAGAGAAGAGAATGGAACAGATTTAGCATCAATTTAGCATTTCTCTTGCAGCCCATTTGGAGGAGTTCCCACTGAGAACTCCTCTGCCTCACCCTCTCAGCAGCCGTGTTTAATAGGATCTGAGAGGAAAAATAAGTAGTAACGCTGGGTAGCCTGTTTTGACTCTCGTATATGCTATTTGGAAATTCAGCCACTACGGCAAGCTGGCAGAATATAGGACATGACCCTTGGAAAGCGCTAGACTGATCAATATTTAAGAATGCACAGGCAACAGCAACAAATAAATGAAGCAAATGCAATGGGGATGCAAAGCAATGATGGGTATGTATACCCTCAAAATAAGCACGAATCCCTTTTCGTGGCAGGAAACGGTGCAGCACTAAATGCTCCGACAGTTCATCGCGCAGTCCCAAGACGCTGGTCTCGCATAGAGAAATGATTTCTTCATACTCAACATGGCAGGTGACCCAACGTTGGTTCAGAAAGCGATAGATAAGCAAAATAACAGGCTGAGAACAGGAGCCAGCAACGGCTGGTCACGAGTGAACCCACTAGCATACTTGCAGCTTTCACTATGTTCACATTTAATTTTTCTTTTCCAACAAAGTAAGTGCAAATATCTTTAGTGTGATTCAGTAACATAGCAGCCAAACCTCAGGAACCGATAAATAAGGACGCTGACACGCCAATACCCCTTGGCCTTTCAGACTCAAAGCTTCACCCAACACCAGCCTTCAACAGAAGGGGCAAATGTTTCTTGACTCAGCAATTGTCTTCCATGTCCTTGTACAAACCATATCGTTTACACCCACCCACGTGCCCCCAGAGCAGTTACTAAACTCATAACACAGCTTGAAACTCATAAGGGGTTAAAGCTATAAAATGCCTACTCGCCAATGTATTTTCTTCTACGTTTCATTCTTCTTCCCTTCCTTTTAAACATAGCTTTTGTTTCCGCTGCCCCCAGTGTACAACCGTTCATTAGGATGACATATCATTTGTTTATTTCTTTTCAAATGACACAGTTGTGTTTTTCTCAAAGAAACTGCCACCTTGTTTCTAATTAAACATGATGGATTCAGGGTCCTGGTTTGCCATCTGGGCCATATGTCTCAGAACATCCTTTTTCGTGATGATACCAAGAAGTCTCCTGGAGAAGAAACAAAATAGAGAAAAGGGGTCAGCCTCGCAATCCTGACTCGTGCCTGTCCCTAATCCCCAGCGCCCCTTCCACCCGGGCACACGGAGAGACAACATTTCCCAGCCTCCCCTGCGGATGGGTGGGTCCAACTGAGTGAGCTCTGGCCAATGGCGTGTGGGTGGAGGTGAGAGATACCCCTCCCGAGTCACCTGCACATCTCCTCTCTCTCCTCATCTGCCAGCCCAAGACAGAGGAGCCAGTGAAGGACGCTGAGGTCACAGAGGACTGAATCCGGAGCCACCAGATTCAAAGACCTGGGTCCTGGAATGGCTGTGTGGTGCAAAGCCCACACCTGCTGCAACTCACACTGGATGTGAGTGACATGGGAGAAAAATTAACCTTTATTGTGTTCGGCCACTGAGATTGCAGGCTTGTTTATTACAGCAGTAAGCCTGTGATGACTCATATGCTCCCCTAAATTTCAAGACTATAATCAATTAAAAAGGGCTTACAAAAGCCATTGTCCAAACTTGACCACACCGCAGAAATTCCAAGTGTGAGGCATTTTAAGCATAAGAAATTTTAAGTATAAGATAACAATCGGTTCTACTTTAAATCTATCTTACTGGAAGGGTAAAGTTTGACATGTAAATTACCTGCTCTTCCAAAATTCCATGGCTTTCAACTTACAAAAACGATGCCACTTCCCAGGGTCCCTGGTATAGGGCCACCTATACTGTATACTGCCCAACTCCAGGGAGCACCATTCACAAACACGACAACGTAAACAGTGCCCCTGGATCATGCCTCACTCTCGATTTATTAAATACTTAAATAACCACCTGCTGGGGTCAAATCATGCCCCCTGGGGAAAGTGAAAGGTTTGAAAGAAGGGGATGTACGCAAGTTCTTCAGAGAAAAGAAGTTCCATTGCCAAATTAGTTTGCAAAACGCTGCTCACCATGTCTCCATCATCCCCAAGAGGAGGAGAATAGAGAAGTAAAGGATGGCAGTCTCGCCCTGGAATACTGTACGGCTATTGAAATGACAGGTTTCTACTCTGTATCTGGGTAAAATGATGATATACCAAAAAAATCCGAAAACACAACTGTAATACACTGCCATTTATTTAATTAAAGCTAAACTATGAAACTCATCTCTTACTAATAGGAAGTGAACATGAAGAGGGGCCGGCAAGTACCTGGAGCAGTACTCACTCCAGTCAGTGACAGCTGGTGAAAGGGACACTGGTTAGTGAAACTGTCGGCCAGAATTCTCACTTCCTTGTCCCTGACCACACTGGACCTTAACCTTGAAAAAGCAGTTGATTTCTTGTGTTAGTTTCCCCATCTATCACACCGGGGGAGACAGCAGATACTACCTCTGCCCCTCCATCTTATAGGAACATCTTCAGGTGAGAGGAAAATAGCAAAAAGGGCCTTTAAAAGCATACTAAACAAAAAGAATAATGACAATACAGATGACAAAACACTGAAAGAAAGCACCATGACTAACATGATAATCAAAAAAAAAAAAAAAGATGGGGAAAAAATGTAGCAAGCACAAAAGAATTAGAAAATCAACATTTTGCAACCCCCAATGTAATAATTAGTTTAGCCAATAATTATTGATGGATTCCAAAACCATCAGGTAAATGGTTGCTGGAAAACAGAAAATTCACATGGTCTCAAAGTATCCCTCCACAGATTACGTACAAAGAGAAAAATGTCCCTTTACTACAGAGGGCTCTGGCCATCCCCACCTCATCCCAGTGATGGAGCTTATCACCAACAGAGTCAGAAAAGCTGACATTATGACATCATCTACATTGCAACACTGCCCGAAACTCGAAACTACTTAAACCGAATCAAAAAAAAAAAAAAAAAAATCTATGTCATAAATAACAAACAAAAAAGGCAGGGAACCGTTCTAGATAAAAAACGAAAGAGGCAAAACAACCAAATGCAATGTCTGAACCTTAAAGGAACTCTGGACTGAAATTTGATATGAACTAGGTACTGAGTGATATATTGAGTTACCATTAATTTTGTGTACTTATGGCTCAGTGGTTATGTAAAAGAATGTCCTTAGTCTTAGAAGATGTACGCGTCATACCTAATTGCCAAAACTTGAAAGCAACCAAGATGTCCTTCAATAGGTGAGTGAATATACAAACTGGTCCATCCAGACAATGGAATATTACTCGGCTCTAAAAAGAAATGAGCCAGCAGGCCAGGAAAAGGCGTGGAGGAACCTGAAATGCACTTCACTAAGTGAAAAGTGTAGCCATCTGAGAAGGCTATACGCTGTGTGATTCCAACTCTAAGACATTCTGGAAAAGGCAAAATGATGGAGACAGTAAGAGGACCGGTGGTTGCCAGGGGGTGAGGGGAGGGAGGGACGAATAGGCAGAGCACAGAGGACTCTTAGGGCTGTGAAACTATTCCTGATGATACTACAACGGTGGATACATGTCATTATACATTTGTCCAAACCCACAGGATGTATACCACCAAGAGCGAGTCCTAATGTAAACAATGGAGCGTAGTTAATAATAACATCTCAATACTGGCTCATCAACAGCAACAAATATAACACACAAATGCAAGACATGACAGTAAGGGCAACAGAGAGAGGACCAGAGAGGGAACTCTGTACTTTCTGCTCAATTATGCTGTAAACCTTAAACTGCTTGAAAAATAAAGTCTATTAATTCAAGAACACAAAATTCTTAGGGGGAAGAAAGTGGTTGCCTGAAAGGGGGGTGGGTGGTGAAGGAGGACAGAGCCAGGAACTGTTCCTTCCAGCTGTTTAGAGCTACTTGACTTTAACAGTGCTCATAGATCACTTTAAACACATTTCTAAAATTTATAAAAATACAGTAAAATCGAATATGCCCCATAAAACAAGATGCTATTATACTAAACCTGCCAAGCTGAGTCTGCGTCCTGACGGAGTCAGCTTGGTCTGCTGTAACAAAGCGCCACAGACTAGGTAGGTGGCTTAACAACAGAAATGTATGTTCTCCCAGTTCTGGAGGCTGGAAGGCCAAGATCAAGGTGCTGGCAGGTTTGGTTTCTCCAGAGGTCTCTCTCCTGGGCTTGCAGACACCACCTTTTTGCTGTGTCCTCACACGGCCTTTTTCTCTGTGCAAGCAGCCCTGGTGTCTCCTCTTCTTTTAAGGACACCAGCCCTATCAGATTAGGGCCCCACTTTTATGACCTCATTTAACCTTAACTACCTCCTTAAAGACCCCATCTCCAAAGACAGTCATATTGGAGGCTGGAGCTTCAACATATGAATTCGGGGATGGGGCGGGGGGGACACAGTTCAGTCCATAACGGTCCTTCAACTCCCTTTAAAATCAAAAAAGGACTGGTTAGAAGGCAAGCAGCTTACGCCTGTAATACACCACTAAGAAAGCTGCGATCATCAGAGAAGTGGCAGCCCGTGAAAAGGTGAAGCACCTTTTCATCCGCGGTGGGAGGAGTTCCGTGGCTGGCGGCCACCAGCTGGCAGACAGTCCCTCAGCTTAAAGGCTCCTTTGTTCTTTCGGACATTTCTTTTCTACTTGAAAGCCTGGCTGAGGACACTGCCCTCCAGAACACCTGGGGAACACCACTCAAATTGGGTGACGGTCATGTTCCTCGGTGGATGACAAGCGCCTTGATTTTGTTTTTTGTTTAAACGCTTTTTGAGCCTCCTCCAGTTCTCCCTCGCAGAGATGCTCAGTAAGATGGTGATGAAACCCATGCCGCTTTGAGAAAAGACGACTTGTTAACACACACAGACACCCCTCCCGTATCTATAAAGCCTGGGTTTTGTTTCCTTACAGTCATCCTGGAGATAATATCAAAAGGTCAGGCACATGCAGTCCTGACAGCCCCGTCTTAAAGCTTGGTAACTATGTCTGAAAGTCAAGCTGGTTATCATGGCTCTGGGGAAATACGAATTCAGGAGTTGCCTTGGGTTCTGGCATAAATTGTGCCCTGGCCTGCGACAATAACTATCAAAAAAGAAGCAAGCTGAACGTCCTCCCAAAAGGAGGCAGCATTAAATCCAGCGGGGTTTGTTAGTGGTATGAAATGTCCTACTTGATATAAATCAAGTGTTTAAGCTTCCAGCCCCTTTGGGTAGCAGTTCAAGTGAATCTGGGGAATGATAAACAGTCCATCTATGACCATGAACATAATTCAGATTAGAGCAGCTGGGCTCTTGTGAGAAGGCCACCCCGCCCAGGCCCGCAAGGCCCACCTAGCAGGGCTTGGTGGAAGCTGACACCATCTTCCCTGCCCACTCTTTCTTTCTAGATCCTCTGTGGAGAAAATCCCAGATTCACTCTTGGCCACTGGAGGCTTCCTAGGCTCTGGCCTTAGGGAGACAAAGACTTCCCTGGCTCCTGGTCTGCTTTCACGATCACCTGGGAGCCCAGGCCCTGAGAAGTCCTGCAGACAACGCGAGTCAAGGGTACGAGCTCGAGTGCTCGGCCTAGAGCAGGGAAGGCACATGGCGACGGAATACATCAAAAACGCGAGCTGGCTTGAGCCGTGCCTGCCCTGGCTCAAAGCCCGAGAAGATGAAAGGCCCCGCAGACAAGGATCTCTTGCCAGCACTAATGTATCAGCATCTGTGTTTGTTTCAAATATGTAGAGCGAGAGAGAGGGTGCGATTGTTTTCTCGCAGAACATTCGGAGCCAATTTCGACACCCAGATCTTCACAGGAAAACCTCACGGGGCTCCGTGAGGTGTGAGCGGGCGTCGAGGGCAGCATTTCCTGCCAGAACTGGAGATTCCAATGATAACTGACATTAGATTATTATTGTAAAGGAAAAGAGAAACTGCTACACACTTGAGACGACACGGGTGATCACGGTGGTATTTCTGCCGAGCGCTGGAAATTCAGGTTCATCGGTGGGCTTCAGAAGTTTGCAAAGTGGGGACCCCAACCAGCAGCAAGCCCTGGGAGCTGGTTAGAAATACACATTCTCGGGCCCCCTCCCAGGCCGGAGGGATCAGTAACTGCAGGGGGGCCCGGCACTCTGGGTTTAACCTAGAGGTTTACTCCTCTGGGGGATTCTGACGCCTGCTCAAGTTTGAGAACCACTGAGTTCCTTTAAAAACCACCAGCAGAAATGACCTCTAGCCTCAAACATTTATTTGTTCCTTATTGACTGCCCCTCCCCATGTGCAAGACATACCCCAGCTGCAGTCAGAGCTAAGAAGGACACTCGTCCCATCCGCCGAGAGTTCTCTGGGTCAAGTGCAAATTCAGCTCCTTGCAGAGCCATGAGCAGGGCGGCAGGAAGAAAGCCGCCCTGGTACCGATGCCTCCACCAAGCCAATCTCTCGCTCCCCCCAAGCTTCTGAGGCCCTGGAATTTAGGGAGAGCCCCTGAGCCCAAAGCACGGCCCACGGAGCACTGCACCTCTCACATCATCACGAACCTTTGATCTTTGCAGTGCTGGTTTCCTGGTTCGTGATAACACAGAGCGAAAGCAATATTGCTGCGGCGGAGACAATGCCATGGGCCACCAAACCTCTCGGCTCTGCGATAACGTTTGAACACGTGAAGTTGTTTCGAACCGAATGATGTATTAGGGAGCAATTTGAGCATACTGTGAACCTCACGTTTGCTTATGGGTGATTTCATCCACAAGAAACTCCAGGAGGACAGAGAAAAATGCCCACGGCCGGGAGCACCCAGGGGCATGGGAATACTCAGCCGCAGCCCTCGCGATGCCCGCTTCCACAAGCCAGCTGCGGGGCTTTCTCAAGGTGAAGGGACAATAAACTGTCTTTTTGATATATACCTCTCAACCATTTAATGTGTGTAAATGTCTGACCGTTTTTATGAGATTCCCATCTCTCTTTTTTTAATCTGTCACTCTTTTTTAATCTGTCACTGACGAAGTGTTGGAGCGTTGTGCGCCTAACCCTATTTTTCTCATCAGCCCTGAGATCCTCGTCGCTCGTGTCTGCGGAGCGCCATGATGTGCAGGAACGTGTTGTCACATCACAACGTCACAGCAGGACAGGCTGAACCTCCTCCCAGAGCCAGGACCGCTGCGGGGGGGGGGGGGGGGGCGGGGGAGCCCCAGCCCCTCCCCGTTGGCTCCTCCCCTCGGGACTCAACCTTCAACCTCAGGGCAGAGACAGCAGCCCCACCTGGAAGCCTGCGTCCCACGCTCGCTGGCAACTCCTCCTCCTGGGCTCCCCTGCTGACATCTCTTCCGAGCACTGCCACCCACCCCCCTGCCCCGGTCCCCGCCAGTCCCGCAAGGGCTGAGCCCGCGTGCCCTTCATCTTGTTCCCCCCAGGGTCCCGCCGCTCACCCGCTCCGCGTCACCAGGCACTGGCGGAGCCCCAGCTTCCGGAAAATGTCCACCACCGTCTCCATGGGGGTGTGGTCCGTGACGGTGAAAGGGCTGAGGTTCAGGACGCGCCGCAGCTTCAGGGGCTGCGGGCTGTTGGCTGGCAGCTCAGGGGGCTCCTCGGTGAAGTACATGACCGAGTCGCTCACGATGCCCTCCTGCCTCTGTCTGGCGTTCTCTGGAATGGGCGAGCAGGACGGTGAGCCCCACGAGACTCCCTTGCGGGGTCCCTTCCCCCACCCCATCCCACCCCATCCCACAGCGACACACGACTTCCCTCCCCCAGCAGCCTAGAATCCCACAGAGGAGGGGCGCAGCAGGCAGACTCTACATTCTTAACTTGGAGCTTCAGCCAAACATCTGTGAAATTGGCATCCCTCTCTCTCAAGCTAATGCTGTGCGAGACCCCCCTGCTGTGACCTGATCATTCACTGCCAAAGCCTTGCAACGCGGGCCTGACCAGGCTACTTCCTTTAGGGAAATGCACTGCTTCTGCCTGGACGCCAGGGCACCCAGCTGGCCCAGGGCCTGCCACCCTTGCTTTCCTGACACACCTTCACCTCATCAGGGGCCGAGGTTTGACGTGAAAAGGAACCTCACTTAGCTGCCCAATGACCTTAATACATGGTTTTTGTTTGTTTTTTCTTTTTACAAACTAACATATAACTGGCCCAGATGGCATTATAAATCCTGAAAGGAACAAGAAACCAAGAGGACCATCCTAGGCTCACAGCCCAGAAACGCAGCTCAGTCTAACTACGACCCTTGGGACCAAAGAAATAACCCTAGAAGAGCTGCATTCCCCCCCAACCCCTTGGATCGCCTCTCTTAAATATGGGCCATTTTGTGGATTTCTCAAAGAAAGATAGTAAAACTGTTATGGTAACAATTAGCCTATTTCTATCTGTAGGCAGGCCCACGTGAAAGAAAGCTGAAGAAAACTAGGGTAACAGGAACTCATTAGAAATACAGCTTTATGCGGTACTAGAAACCTAGGCTATTTTAAGTCACACATGAAATAAATCCATCGGTCTCAAGATATTTCTCCAAGGCGATTTTCCTTCTGTTGGAATTTTAATCTTCCTTTTGGTTCATGGGAAAAGGTTAGGGGAAATGTACAGCAAGGCTTGCCTTAAAATGGATCCTGGTTTCTATAATACATTTTTTTTTTGCCTTCTCAAAGACTACTATTCACCTATATTGTTCTTTGAAAAATAAAATTCTAACTGCTGGCTCTAAAGCCATTTACTGCAACAGAGTACTCTAATGGAAAACTGGCAGCATTCGGGGTCAGACTGAGTTTGAAAAAGGGTCGCTGTTTAAAAGGGGAACAGAGGGCCTGCTGGGCAAATGCCTGCACAGTATGTGGGTCAGGTTCAATCGAGTTACATCCAATGGAGTACAATTCAACCACAAATACCAGATGACACTGATGCACAACATGTTTTCAGACGCAGATGCCACACAATACACACTGTGCATTTCTCTCCTAAATCGAGATGGTTCTGTCCTGAAATGCTAAGGTGGGCAGCAACAGTCAACACACACTTATCGCTCATTTTCATAGACCGACCGATTCTCTAAAAGTCCCATGTAACAGGAATCCCATCTATTTCAACAATCCAGTTGAACATCAGGATTGGATCAAGCCACAAAACCCAATCAAGGACTGATCACATGGATTTGCTGAGCCCCCTCATAAAACCAAATACAACTTAGCCAACTGTCAATTCACTTGTTGAAATGAATAACAAGCTTCTATTGCCTCTGAAGCTACTGATTGGGTTAGAGCCCTGCTTCTAACAGCACCTAGCTCCGTGAATTCTTGCTCAGTACTGCATTCCCAGTGCCTGAACAATGACGAGAACACAGCAGACACAGAACAGGTATCTGCCAAGTGCGCACATGCGTCAATCCACCAACAAGTGGATGAACGAGTGGGTAGGTCTACTGAACGTCGGTGTCCTTGGCTCTGCCTGTCATGTAGAACAGAACCTATCTCACAAAGGAGGCATTCGGAAGGAAAGCCCTGAGCTATCCACTGCCAAACAAGAATCGAAGGCAACAGCTGGGGTCAGAGCCGGAGACCTGAGCAGCGCTCCTTGGTACTCCAAGAGGAGCAGCTGTGGCTCTCTCCAAAGGGCTCTCTGTGAGGCCACTTTGGAGCTCTATTATAAAGACCTATCTTAAAGCCTTGATTGAACTTCGCGGGTGGAGGTACGACGCACAGCCAAAAGCTGGTGAATGGAAGAATCAGCAAGAAAGCTCTCCTCATCTCTCTACTGGGGGAACCATCTACTCCCACTTTGGACAAGAAATCACCTGTCACCAAAATGCCTGCAACCAACTCCAGCATGTACGTTCACAGAGGGCAGAGCCTGGCTGCTGCCAGCCCTGTGCTCCCAGCTCCCAGGACGGCACCAGCACATGGTGGGTGCTACGTGAAATATCTCCTGCACGGAAGCGTAAACCAAGCCCTCACCCAGGGCATGATCCAGTGCTGTGAGAGTATAGGCTCCCAGACCCCAGGGACTCATGGGAACCCGTGTTAGAAAAGCAGCCAAAAAAAAAAAAAGATAGCCCAACATTACATGTGTAAAAGGCCTAAAAGACAAGAAAAGCACTAAATATTAACCAGAGCCTTCTACGGTGTTGAAAATGTGGGCACCTTTTTAATTCTCTTTTGCTTCTGATTTCCCCAACATTCTCAGTATTACTTTTACTTTAAAAAATGTAATAAACTTCATTTTTGTTGTAAAGATCAAGTAGTTAAACTCTTTTTTTCTTTTTTTTCTTTATTTTTGGCTGCGTTGGGTCTTTGTTGCTGCACGCGGCATTCTCTAGTTGTGGTGAGCGGGGGCTGCTCTCTGTTGCATTGCATGGGCTTCTCATTGCAGTGGCTTCTCTTGTGGAGCGTGGGCTCTAG
The DNA here is from genome assembly GCF_028021215.1 of Eschrichtius robustus. Lineage (NCBI taxonomy): Eukaryota > Metazoa > Chordata > Mammalia > Artiodactyla > Eschrichtiidae > Eschrichtius > Eschrichtius robustus. Next base: position 8,289,172 of record NC_090845.1, on the reverse strand, counting down.
GCACGCGGGCTCAGTAGTTGTGGCGCACGGGCTGTACAGCGCAGGCTCAGTAGTTGTGGCACACGGGCTTAGCTGCTCCGCGGCATGTGGGATCTTCCCGGACCAGGGCTCGAACCCGTGTCCCCTGCACTGGCAGGCAGATTCTTAACCACTGCGCCACCAGGGAAGCCCCTAAACTTTTTAAAATTGTTGTTAGTATTGGGGGTCTGCTGTTCTATTCTACCACAACTACTCTCAGTGGCTGCAGCTCCTGAAAAATGATGTACCTTTTACGAGCGCCTGTTAAGGTCATTCAACCTGACATTCCACTTGTTAGCAGCAGTACGATCATAATGCCAGGTGCAAGGAGGGTAATGAGGAAAGTGTTGATAAAGTGAATTCCACAAGCTATGATAGGCCAAGAAATTTTAAAAGACTGGAAATAATCACATATCCAGTAAGTGATTACAATCGCTTTAGAGCAATGGTTCTCAACTGGGAGTAATTCTGCCTCCACCCTCAGGGGACACTTGGCAATATCCGGAGGCATTTTGGGGTCTCATAACTGGGGGGACGGGGTTGCTACTGGACTCTAGTGGGTAGCGACCAGGGTTGATCCTACAGTGCACAGGACAGCCCCTCTCAACAAAGAATGATCCAGCCCCAATGTTAATGGCGTTAAGGTTGAGAAACTCTAATCATGTTTTTAGGGAGGTAATACGTTATCATCCTGTTCATTAAAAATGCTTCCATAGGGACTTCCCTGGTGGCGCAGTGGATAAGAATCTGCCTGCCAATGCAGAGGACACAGGTTCAAGCCCTGGTCCGGGAAGATCCCACATGCCGCGGAGCAACTAAGCCCATGCGCCACAACAACTGAGCCTGTGCTCTAGAGCCCGTGAGCCACAACTACTGAGCCCACGTGCCACAACTACTGAGCCTGCGTGCCTAGAGCCCGTGCTCCACAACAAGAGAAGCCACCGCAATGAGAAGCCCGCGCACCGCAACGAAGAGTAGCCCCCGCTCATCGCAACCAGAGAAAGCCCGCGCGCAGCAGCGAAGACCCAACGCAGCCAAAAATAAATTAATTAATTTAAAAAAAAAAAGAAAAAAAAAATGCTTCCATAGATAAGCAACACGGTCCTACTGTATAGCACAGGGAACTATATTCAATATCCTGTGATAAACCATAACGGAAAAGAATATAAAAAAGAATGAATGTATCTATATGCATAACTGAATCACTCTGCTGTACAGCAGAAATTAACACAACATCGTAAATCCACTCTACTTCAGTAAAAAAAAATCAAAATAAAAAAAATCTTTTTTAATTTTAAAAAAGCTTAGGCAGATGCCAGACATCAAAGGTTAAAAAAAAAAGCTTCCAAAAAAAAAAAAATGCTTCCATAAAACAGACGTAATTGACAAGAAAGGTTAAAATGGAAAATTAGAAGCAACCATAGTGGTGGTCAGTACAAAGGTTATGTGGTAAAAAAGTAAAGACTATTTAGAAGAAAAAGCAGATGATTTTCTGACAAGTTATAGTTTATAAGGCATGGAAAAGTCCCTCTGCATGTATTTTTTCATCCCCAGCAGAAGGAAGCAGACGGCACCACTGTTCTCCACGGCCTATCCCAATCACTAACAAACAGCTCTCCCAGGAAGAAACCTCTTTATCCCTAAAGAACCCGTCCAACAGATCTGACACGTATCTTGTTGTTCAGTTCTGGACATAGATCCCTTTCTGCAAGTGGGCCTCTTCCACATGCTGGAGAATCATCATCAAATCATCCACCAGGCGAAGAAAATGAGAGTTCCCTTAACTCTGGCCCAGGACTCTAACTTTCCATCCCTTTAATCATCTTCGCGGCTTCCCACTGAGCCCTCTCTGGATCCAGCCTCACTTAACTGTGGAACTCAAGACTAGAAGAGCCCGAGCCTGCCGGGCACAGAAGGAGCCTCGTGTTTGCAGAGAGCCCCAAGAGGTAAAGTCCCATCTACCAGGAACTTGAACAAGGGCCACACATGGCCCTACGTGTGAGTACGTGATGGTGAAAGGGCCACGTTTCCGAGGTGCTGCGACTAATGGCTCTCCAGCAAAGACAACAGCTATGGTTTGGCATTCCAGAGACAGACTGAAAATAAGACATTTTCAGCTTCACGGGAGCAACTGACACCTTTTTAAACATGACACGTGAGAAAAAAATCTTTGCCTCATTTACTACTCTTTTCTTATCTTGGATCTATGTAAAATCTCTGCTCCTGAGTCCCCTGAAAGGGAAATTGGCATGGGATCGTTACTAGCTCAATGCTCAAGTCCTATTTCTATATTCGCAAAAGGGCGTCTAAGTCTGCAAATACAGGTCATGAATTTCTCCACCGGAGTACAGGACTTTTCTATATCCACGGAGCAGGAAAACAGCTTTTCTCACTGCTCACAGCCAAACACTCCTTGCTTTCCCGCAAACCATGTAAATGGCAGCTTCCGTACTCTTATCGGTCTGATGGAAAGCATAAAGGTATTATTTACACCGTGTGTTGCCTCTTCAGACATTCCAAACATAGCTTCTAGGAGGGCGCTGGGTTGGCAAGCTTAAATTTCTTCTCTAACCGGCTGATGACAATTACTGCTTCCCACTTGATTACAGTAATGGGTTTCAGCAAAATTAGTAAGCTCTCTCGTAGCAGGTGTGCCTGGAGCGGCACAATAGGTAATGGATTCCGTGACATTTATTACTAGAGTGTTTAAATTTCAACCTTTGCTTAAAAGATTTTAAGGATTGAATAAATTTTTAAAGCCTGCTGATTACATTAACTTAAAACAAACCCAACCCTACTATACAGCTTTTTCTAAAAAAATCTCATTATTTATAAGGCAATGGTCATGCCTAAAGGCACCTACCTGTTAAGCGACAGGACATATAATAAAGAGAAGCATCATGGAGCACTTAAAGCACAAATGTACTTTCGTGTCTAAAATATAAAATCAACTGTTGCTTTGGGGGAGGTAAATATGTTTGAGCAACAAGCTAACATCAGAGGCTATATAGCTTATTTAAACTTATTTTTATAAAGCCTTTGATGAAGATACTTTAAAAACATTTTACAAGCTACTTAACATCGCGAAGAGGTTTTGGAAATTCAAAGCGAGAGCCTAAGAAATAGTTAACAAAGGGCAGGGATAAGCTAAGGTGTGTTCCCGGTGGGGCGTTCCACCATCATACCTGGAAAAGTCCCCCTGGCCAACTTCACAAATGTTCTGGAAGTACAATCATCACGGCCACACATGAGCCACGTGATGGGCCCAGGCGTACCGTGAGATGCAGGGGCGCTGAGCCGGAGGGCATCAGTGTTTACCACGCGCTGCGGATGTGCTCTGCGGCTCCCTGCCCCCTTTGCATCGGGAAGTGCGGAAGGACCACCCTGGGGGAGCCCGCTAAGGCCTCCTGCTCCTGCCTGCCCGGGCCTCCAAAGACTCACACCCAGGCCTCTGTCTGTGGAATCCTCCTACCTCCCGCTGCCCCTCCAAGGCGCTCATCCCTGGGCCAACGGGAGCCCCGGGCTTCTCCGAGCCGCCCGTGTCGGGAACATCCCAGCTGGGCCTCATCCCCTCTCCGCTCTCCCAACTCAGCAGCCTGCCCCTCAGCCCAGCTGATCCAGTCAGCGCACGAGGAGGAAAAGCATCCCACGGAACTGACTGGACCCACGCGGGCCTCTAACTGATGGCGCCGGACATAGAGTCGCGAAGTGAAGGGCTTGAGCGGAGGCGCCTGAGGCAGGGAGCTCAGCATCTGGGTCGGTCAGCCTGCCTGCAAGTCCGTCTCCGCGACCGGCCTGCCCGGCCAGCCCGCGCTCTCCCACCTCGTCCTGCTCAGCTTCGCCCAGGAAGTCCCTAAAGGGCGGAGCGCGTGTCTCCTGGCGGGAGGGGCCCAGGGGGCTGCTTGCAAACGTGGTGCTCAGTGTCCAGCCAAGAATGCCTCCGACGAGACACTGTCCCTCACGGTGTGACCTGGGGGCAGCAGCAGCAGCATTAAGAGGGAGCTCGGGAGAAATGCAGAGTCTCGGGTCCCACCCCAGACCGACTGCATTCTGGCCAGACGCCCACGTGAAACGAATAAGCATTAAAGCGTGAGAGACCCTGGCCTGCAGCCCTCCGACCCTCGTCCACTCTCTCGAACCTCTTTGAGAATGTCGGGGCACAGAGGTGCCGTTCGTCTCCGTGAAGCGTGAGCCTCCCTGCTTTACTCACTTATGGCGAGAATCAGCTCCCTCCTCTGGGCGAACCCGATGAGGCGCTCCGAGTCCCTGGAGACGACCACGGGGAAGCCATTGTAGTCGGTCTCCTTGATGAGCGTCTCCACGTCCTCAACGGTCATGCTGTCCTGGGTGAGCACGGACAGCGGCGGCTCCCCCCGCCGTGGCCGCATGACGTCGGTGGCCAGCGTGCGGTGGGTGAACTCGTCCTTCACGTCCAGGAACGGGTACCCATTTAAGTGGATGTGGGCCTCGTAGATGCCTTCCTTCCCAAAGGCATCAGCCACCCACTTGCTGGTCACGGCCGCCGCCATCAGGGGCACGATGTACTCGAGACCACCCGTCAATTCAAACATGATGACCACCAACGACACCGTCATCCTGGTAACTCCACCTGCAACCAAAGGGAGGAATGAAATTGCAGGACTCGACCCCACACCCGCGAGAGGACATGAACTGTGCAAACGGACAAGCCGGCTCTGCCCTCGCGGCACCTGTTCCGCGGAGACAGTCCTACACGGCGCCCAGGCTCAGACCTCTAGGATAGAGGCCAGTCTTGGTAAACACAGCCTTGCATCAGGAGCCGTAAGTCACATCTCACTGAGGGGCTCTTCTCCCGTGAGGGACAGCAAGTTGTCTATTCACCCAGGACCCGCCTTGCTTTTTGGTGAGTGGAGCCTATGTGGGCTCTGCAGGTTTCTGACTCAGCAAGCATCGCTCTCTACCAGAACCCCTCGAGCTGGAGAATTGTAGAGACTATCCACTATTGTAGATGGTACAGCTGCAAGACGGTGGAGACCCCATCAGCCTGGGTCCCCGGGTGACTGAGCAGAGAAAAGCCCTCTGCTACTCACATTACACACACACACACACACACACACACACCCCCCCCACACACACACACACTCGGTACCTAGGCAGGCGGCGGCTCCCACCATGGCGTAGAGCCCTGGGGTGACGCAGTCTGCTCCGGGCCTGCACCAATTCCTGAAGATGATCCAGTCGTGGTGATGGTAAGCCAGTTGCTCCACGCCAATTCCCACCATCCTGCCTGCCATGGCCCCCACAGCCATGCTGGGGATGAAGAGACCGGACGGGATCTGCGGGGAGCGCAGGGGAAAGCAGCATGAGGAAAGGGGGCCCCCGTTCCCGCTGCCCCACCACCAGGAAAGTCAGGCCCCCTCGACAAGCTTGCATTTTGCTTCGGTCTTCAAAGGAGGGGCAACGCTTCAAAACATGGGTCAGCTGGGAAACCATGGGACCAGAGATTTCACCTGTTTGGTCGTATCTACTGTGACTTGGAGAAAATGCAATTTTACACTTTCATTTCCTCGCCTTCAAAAGCTGGCCTAGTTTGCCTGCTGTGGATTAAAGAATGATAAGCCCCACTGCAAATAACATTCAAAGTGCACATCTGTCACTTGAGATACTCACCACTTTCTCTCTCCCCTCACGTGTCATTCAGATTAGCTTTTAAAATTAAATGTCAAGCCACAGCATGAAAATGGAAAAGCAAGGCCTTCAACTGTTCACAGGTCAAAGAAAGAAGCTAAAAGCGTCAGTGTAGCTGCCCTGCATCTTCCAAAAACCTTGGCACGGGCTTACTGCCCTCTTGTATGTACAGTGGCCAAACACCTGTCAGAGAGAGATGGGGAGCAGGTCCGTCTTCCTAACAAAGTCCATTTTCCGAAAAGTATTCTGAATATTTTCAAGCCAGGCTAGATGCAGCAAAGAAATAGACCATGGAAACTGAAAGGCCTTGGTAATAGCGTGTTTTATATTTTGCTGTGTGAAAAACATGTTCATTTCTCTAGTGATCAGACATGTGATACAGAACAGACTTGACTCTGTTCGTGGAGACTGCATGTGACCGCCGATCCTGACCGGGAGCTGCATTTATGTCACCCCTACCCCACCCCCGCCCCCCAGCTGTCATCAGTCTGAGGATGCAAGTGGATCTTTACCCAAATTCAAGTTAAGTTTGGATCCTCGGGTGTGATTTCCAGAGTGTGAGACATTCCTGAGGAAATTGTTCCTTTCTGAGCACCCCTTATCCCCCCGTCATTTAATCCCCTGTAACTTCAAAGCAGACTTCTCCCAGCAGGCACCAGAAGAAAATAAATCCCTTTGCATCAGAGACAGTCACCTATTTAATAACGTTCATCCTTCCTTGTTCTTAAGGCAAAAATTCAGGTTTGTGTTTGATCACTGCACCCAAGTACACAGCTTCTTAGAATTTTTTAAAATATTTATTTATTTGTATTTATTTATTTTTTGGGGCTGTGTTGGGTCTTAGTTGCGGTATGCGGGATCTTTCGTTGCTGTGCGCAGGCTTCCCTCTAGTTGTGGCATGGGGACTCCTGATCGCGTGGGCTCTGTAGTCTGTGGCAGGCGGGCTTAGTTGCCCCTCAGCATGTGGGATCTTAGTTACCACTAGGGATTGAACCCGCGTCGCCTGCACTGGAAGGCGGATTCTCAACCACTGGACCACCAGGGAAGTCCGTAGACTTTTTTTTTTTTTTTAATTCGTAAGAATACCACAAAAAGCAACAGTCATGGAACACAAGGGGGTTCTGGAGGGTTGCCAGCGTTCTGCTCCTGGTCCTGGGTGCTGGTCACACAAGTGTGTATGTTTTGTGAGAATTCACCAAGCTGTACACATCTCCTTATGAATGATATACTCCAAGCTTTAGCTTCTTCACTTGTAAAATGGGGTTATAAATCTCTATTCCATAGGCTTGCTGTTTATCAAAAGCGTTGTTTCTCGTTGATTAAAAGAATGTCAAGGGCTTCCCTGGTGGCGCAGTGGTTGAGAGTCTGCCTGCCAATGCAGAGGACACGGGCTCGAGCCCTGGTCTGGGAGGATCCCACATGCCGCAGAGCGACTGGGCCCGTGAGCCACAATTACTGAGCCTGCGCGTCTGGAGCCTGTGCTCTGCAACAGGAAAGGCCGCAATAGTGAGAGGCCCGCGCACCGCGATGAAGAGTGGCCCCCGCTCGCCACAACTAGAGAAAGCCCTCACACAGAAACGAAGACCCAGCACAGCCATAAATTAATTAATTAATTAATTAAAAAAAAAAAGAATGTCAAGTGCCCTGCGCATGAGAACATTCAGTAAAGGTCACCTCCCCTTTTCCCCCTGTCACAATCTTATTCTGGGGACTAGGGTGCTATCCCCAGAAGGACAGAGGTTGCCTCCCTCCCCTGACACCTTCCCTCCCCTTCACTTACCTTCATGCCAAAGGTAAATATGGTAATGACGATTTTGAAGATCAGCGCCAGGGCCAGCTGCCACATGGCCGTGTAAACGCCGACCCCGGCCGGCCGGTCGGGGATGTCGTCCACGGGCCGCGTCATGTTGGGGTCATTGATGTAGTCACAGAGCTGGGAGGACTCGAGGGCCCCGCAGTCATTGAAGAGCTCGGATATGAGCTCGCTCGTGCTGCGGCGCGTGTAGGGGTTGGGGTAGGCGATGACGGCAGTGATGGCGGTCACCGCAATGACCTCCAGCACCGGGTACTTCCCCAGCTTGGTGGTTTTGCGCCTCCTGCACCAGGCGATGTTGCAGCGGATGAAGAGGGTTCCCCACAGGCCCCCGAAGACCCCAAGCAGGATGAAGGGGAAGAGCTCGGCCATGTACCAGGGCGTGTGATACTCCACGTAGAAGAGGACGAGGCGGCTGTTCCCAAAGGGATTGATGGATCGCAGCGTGAAGGCTGCCACCAGAGCCGCAAAGAAGGACCGCCACAAGGTCTTTAAGGGAAAGTAGTAGCTGACCTGCGACCAAGCAACAGGTGGAAAATCAGAGACCGGCGGCAGAAAGAGCCGCCCAGAGCCCCAGCCCCACCTGCTGGCACAGGCCATAAAGTCACACTCAAGACCAAAGACGGGCGGTACTCACTTCCTCAACCTACGTGTGAGGATGGCCCAAATGCACTAACAAAGATAGTTAAAGGACTCTATGTCTACAATTGGAACGGACACTAGTCAAGGTGTGTTTGCGCTGTTTTTTAAGACAAATGAGAACACTTCATCATCATTCTGTTTATAGCACAGAGACCCTCCTAAAAGAAAAGAAACCTCTGATTTGATTCTCCAGACAACAGATCATGGGTTGAAACCCCTGGCCCAGCAGATGTATCTGGAGGGCACATGAGTTAAGAATGGTTTGTACATTTTTAAATGGTTGGGGGAAGAGAGAATTATTTTGTGACACGTGAAATATTCAAAAGAACAAGACTTAGTGACAAGTGGTAGTTACATAAAATTCAAACTTCAGCATCCATAGGGAAGGTCTCGTTGGAAGGCAGCCACGCCGCGCACGTGCGTGTTGTCTGCGGCGCCCTCCACGCTACAAGGGCAGAGCCCAGTGGTTGCGACCGAGCCCTGAGACCCGCAAAGCCTAAAATATTTGCTACCTGGCCCTTTACGGACAACGTGGGCCGACTGCTGGACTGGATCCATTTGGGTTGCAAAACATAAAAATGCTTCATTATGTTGTTTATGAAAACGAGAGAGGAGACTGCAAATCTCCCCCCAGAAATCACACTGGCAATTTTTAAAACAGGACTTGAAAACACGTATTTCATGGCGAACACTGCGGCTCCCTAATGAGCCGCAGGAATCTCTCAGCCCTCAGAGGGCTAGAGAGGGAAGCCTCCTGCCGCCCCGACCCCCGATGTGTTCCTCGGCGCTCAGAACCACGGGGCCCTCCGGTGCCCACGCTCACCTCTTCCAGACTGAAAAGCACACCCCCGATCGGAGCACCAAAGGCGACAGAGACCCCGGCAGCGGCCGCAGCTGACAGCACCTGCGAAGCAAAGAGCTCCCCGTCAGCCCGAGGCCTTTCCGGCAAATCAGCGGGTACTGGTGAGGCTGGAGAGGGCGGGAGGGCGCTTCATTCTGCACCTGCTCACCTCGCGCCTCTTGCCCTCGTTCTTGCTGTACTTGGAGAAGAGGCTGCTGAAGAAGTTGCCACAGCAGCATGCCACGTGCACCAGCGGCCCTTCCTTGCCAAGGCTCAGGCCCGAGGACACCACCAGCACCAGGGTGACAGTCTTGATCAGCAGGGTCCACTTGCCCAAGTAGCCCCTGATGATGAAGCCGCTCAGGATGGTCTTTATCTGAAACACAGGATGGAGAGCGATGGGGAGTGAGGCGCTGCAGCGCCACGGCTAGGAAAGTAACCTCTCCCTCCTCTGAGGAGCAGCTTTCAAACCGAGATTCGCTAAATCATATGGAAGACAGGCTGCTTTAGTTGTTAATTTAGCTATAATTTTATATTGAGAATTTATATTAACGCCTAATTTTATATATTAATGGAACCCTGAAACAATTTCAATGCATAGTAAATCTTAATAATTCCGAGAGTAATGAGAGATCGTAACGAGGACTGAATAAGTAATTATCAGTCTCATTTTATTTATGGCATTTTATCCTGTGCATTTTACCCTCTGTTGTGTTGAAAAGACACGTGTATCTATTGATTTTAACTGTTAATTTTTCACTACTGAAAGATGGCCAAGATAAAGGGACATCTGGCTGGCTATGTGACAAAGCAAATACAACAAAATATCAATTGCACTTCAGATCAGGGTCAGCAAAGTATGGCCCATGGGCCAAATCCAGCCCACGGCCTGTTGTGTATGACACACGAGCTAAGAGTGCTTTTAACGTTTTTAAATGTAATATGTAAACAAGACTACTAGCCTTTTAGTGAGAATAGTTCCTCAATTTTGCCTCTTGACTCACAAAGCCCAAAATATTGACTCTCTGCCCTTTATCGGAAAAGTTTGCCAACCCCTGATGCAGGCCAGGGGTATATGGGTGTTTACTGTCCAATTCTTTCGACTTTCCTGTATGTTTGAAAATATTCTTAATACAATATTGGAAAAAGAAGATGCTCAACATTCTAATAACGCACCCCTGGGGGATGTAAGGGTATCTGAATCCATGGCAACCCCTTCCCTTCCGTTGAATCTTGCCCTCTTGTCCTGAAAAGTACTTTGACTACAGGTAGAGCTGACTCGTGCACCACTTTCAGACCTGCGACGTTTTGTACACGCCAAATAATGGCTTTCTCCCTAAAGGTGCACGTGAATTTGCGTAACGCTTTTAGAATTCAACGGGGTGTCAATCTCAGTGATTAACTTCATCTACTGGAGTCCTCTTCCCCCAAAACAGGGTTCTTCTGGATATGGAAGCATCACCCTGGATATGGAAGTCCTCTTCCCCCAAAACAGGGTTCTTCTGGATATGGAAGCATCTCCAATGGGTAAGTAACATTTTACCTTCAACCTCTCCCGCGACTGGCTGAAATGGAGTGAACGTTTACTGCCCAGCTAGCAATTTACAAGCCTGTAATCAGAGATTTATTAGACACTGAGTGAGTCAGCTAATGAAATTCATGGTCAGTATCCGTTTTCCCATTGTATAATACATAATGGGACAGTCTCAGCTCCTGTCACCGTCAGGATGTTTACATAACGTCAAAGAGCCTCCCAGTGGGCGCCAAGAGATCAGTTTCTCACGTAGCTATTACAATCCTTCTCCACCGGCACTCCGTGGCATCACCTGGAGAATCAGGCACCAGTGAGGACGAGGTATCCCCCCGCCCCGAGATCTGATGCAACTGGTCTGAGGTGTATCCTGGGCATAGGAGGTTTACAGCCTCCCCAGGTGATTCTAAAATGCAGTCCAGGTAGAGAAGCACTGCTCTCGTCCTGAGAAGAGCAGTACAGCTATTCCTAATTCCTCAATATTTAAGGGCGGTCCTGAAACGCTCTCTGGCATCATGTCACCTGTGATGATTTGGAGAGGGTCGTGAAGTGAACTAATCCTAGCAATTTTACAGGGGTGTGACTGGACCATTTTCATCTCAGGAGTTCTTGATAGAGATCTGTTTCTTAATTCAAGGAGAAAGACCAACAGTGAGCGAGCGTGTGGGCATCCGTTCGAAAGAACTCACTAAGCTCCTTCCTAAAGGCAGACAAACTAGCAGTGGTTAAACTGGTCTTTAACTAGTGCTAGTGGGCCTATTTGAGCCTGTGCTCTGGGGATCTCAGATCCCTTTATTTAAGGGACGTTTTATTATGCCTGCCACAATCCTGCCCTTTTGTGTTGCCTAGAATTAAATTATCTATAATTTTTTGTCAGTTAGTTAATGTGGATTTGGACCCCAGGGTACAGTTGAAGAGCGTAATACCATTTAGAAAATTACAAGCATCTAAATTACCTGAGCCTTTGCCAGCCATGACATGTGGTGAATTGAACAATGTAAGAGGTATTTTGTAATTCTCTAAAATGACTTTATAAAATTGTCATGATCAAATTAGGGACTAAAGAAGGCAAATTCATTCCCAGTAGATGCCAAAATCCAATCGCTTGCTTTAATTTGGATCAACAGAGACTGAATCAAGCAGGGCTTTAAGGCGATGTATTGCAGCACATTTGTGACTTGATGGTGGTAACTTTAAAACCTCTCTGGCAAATAAATATTTGTGAGAGAGTTCACATTGTATAGAACTGAAACATCAACTCAAAGTAAGTTCTAGGAGGACATGATTTCTTTTCTTTTCTTTAATTTATTTATTTATTTATTAATTAATTTATTTGGCTGCGTTGGGTCTTCGTTGCTGCGTGCGGGTTTTCTCTAGTTGCGGGGTGAACGGGGGTTACTCTTCGTTGCGGTGCGTGGGCTTCTCATTGCAGTGGCTTCTCTTGTTGTGGAGCACAGGCTCTAGGTGTGCGGGCTTCAGTAGTTGTGGCACGCAGGCTCAGTAGTTGTGGCTTGTGTGCTCTAGAGCATAGGCTCAGTAGTTGTGGTGCACGGGCTTAGTTGCTCCGCGGCATGTGGGATCTTCCCGGACCAGGGCTCGAACCCATGTCCCCTGCATTGACAGGCGGATTCTTAACCACGGCGCCACCAGGGATGTCCCTAGGAGGACATGATTTCTTATATGGTCCACAGTGGTTCTATGAATGAAGCAGACAGTAGTAGTCATCCTTGCCCAGTTCGCTCTAAGTTCTGAAGCCCAAGAACTAGTGTGCACTTTTAAATGTGCTTTGTAGAGCTAATACAAGAGCATTTATTACACAGAAAAAAAATGGTCTCTAAATTTGTATTTTTTTTAATGTTTCAAAGGAATTTTTGACACTGGCTGGGACCTGGGACCCTCTGCCGCACTGCTGCAATGCTTGCACCTGGACAAACATCTATCAACAAAATACAAAGAAACTATAAGGGACTAAAAGTAACTGCATGCATGCCCAGTTGGGGCAAATTCTGGACAACAAGATACAAAGAGACCAAAAAGCCCCACTGCCACTTCTGAAGAGCCTGGAGCAAAAGCAGGTCACTGCGCATGCCCCCTGCACTCAACACCACCAAAGGGGTGGGCAGACCACCTAAGCAACTCCTCTGGCCCGACCCCTGGACACACCCCTACCCTCACCGCATATAAGGAACCAGCTCGCCTTGCCCCCCAGCAAGTAGGCCAGCAAAGGAACCTGTTACTTGTTCTCCCTACCGGCCTGCTGCAGCTCAGGCCCCAGTAAAGCCTTGCCTGAATTTCTTGCCTGGCCTCTGATCAATTTCTATTGATTAAGGCGGTCAAGAATCCTGGTCAGTAACATTGTCATCCAAAGTAATCTAAATGTTTCAGAAGCAAACATTACAAAGGATGAGTGATTTTTAAACTGTGCAGAAGTGCACTGCGTTCAAAGTTTGTTGCGACACTGCACACCAGGAACAGCTTACGGCAGATCACCTCCTACCATGGGAAGTGTATTTTCTAAAGATCTCATTTAGTATCTTTCCTGCAGTGAAGAACAGCCCTGTATCTCAAACTGAGTAGAGCTGTTTGCATGGTCCATTGGGTTTTAACTGGAAGGACATTCTTTATATCCAGGAACTACTTATTTGCACTTACTTTTCACTCTGCCCCTCTCCTCCAAGAACTGGGGTAGGTATTGCACCCTTAGGTTCGGAGTTTCAAGCTCTACTATAATAACAGGGAAAATTTCCTACTACTGAGTCATAATAACCAAAGCTTAATTATAAAATCTCCATTGGGCTCCTGATACTTGAAAAGATTATTGTGAACTCTTTTATAAACAGAGACATGAATCTGTTACATATTATATACGGCTGAAAGCATATTCATGTACCCACTACCATGTACCCACTACCAAGTTCAGGACAGAAGAGCAGGTACCTTTGAAAGCCCTGTGTTTGCTTCCTCAGTGGAACCTTCCTCCTCCCCCCTCCAATCATTCCCTTGCCCTTCTTTATAGCTTTAGCACATATGGGTATCACTAAACAGTACGCTTGTTTCATTTTGGCTGTTTTAGGGACTCTACGGAAATAGATTCATACTTTATTTAGATATTCTTCTGCAACTTACTTTTTTCACTTGATACCGCTTTTTTGAGTTTTATCCACATCAATGTGTTCCTTGCACTTTGTCACACGGGAAACAATGCTCAACTCAGTAGTTTATTCCTTTTGAGTTCAGCTGTCACAAATAAAGATGCCCGCTTTGGACGAAGACCAGGTCCAGCCAGCCCCTCCCAGACAGGGTTCCCTGTCTGTCTACGAGCTGAGCCACGCATCTCTGGTTCTTGGAAGGGGAAGATGGTATTGCCCCCCACATCTTTTATTGCTGCTTTAAATTTCCCACCAGTTCCCCACTGGCCATCTCCTTATTTTGATAGGCGGCTTGAGTCCAAAAGCGCCTGCTGTTGGGCATTGTGATCAGAAACCGAGATGCCAACAGTAATCTGTTCTTTTTAGTGTCCCGGGTGCCTTCGTTCTCCGATATCCAATAAAACGCAGTCAGTTCTGCCCGAACACTTGTTTGGATAAACCCAAATTTGTTCCAGTGTGATTCATGCGTCAGGGCAGAACTTGAGCATAATGCCAATTTCGCATCTGTTTCTGCACAATTTCATCTGGGAGAAACACAAGGCAGAAAACTGCAGCTGCGAATCGAGCCGTGCAGGGATACACAAAATGCACACAGGCACACGTCTCAGGCGACTCCCAGCTCACGCATGCACTAGGGGAGTATTCATACATTTCTTAACCATTTAACGTGCGTCTAACTCTGCTACTGCTTTTATGAGGTTCCCATCTTTTTTATGTGTCACCAGTGAAGTTTCTGAGTGCTGTGCCCCTAGCCCCATCTTCCCCACAAGCTCTGTGGTCTTGATGATGCAGTTTTGTGATTTTTAGGAATGCATATGGTGCCTTAGAGCAGCACTGGCTGTACCAAGGAAACAGGATGGTATTGCAGCTTATTTTTCAGGCTCCTGCAGCAACATGTTCATATAAACCATCCAAAGTTCAGCATGAAATAGTCTTTTTTTTTTTTATCTTTTCCTGGATCAAGACAATGTTGAGCTTCCCTTTCGATGATCCTTTAATTACCCCAGCCCTTTGCATGAACTGCCCAGACCAGCGGCGGTGTTGGTGACACCGCCAAAGAGCGTGGGTCCACTGCCATGACCGCTCACATCTTTATAAACTCAGCATCTCCGCCGTCTACGGGCGCTGCTGAAGCACCAACTTGAAGGAGAATGGAACAGCACTGATTAGAATGATCATCTGAGAGCTTTTAAAATGATTTCTGGCTAAAAGTTTTACTGTCTGGGTTTTTTGGGAATTTGCTCAAGTATCATTATTCTAACGCAGCAGATCTCCTTGGTTTGAAGTTTGGTCTTGGGCATTCCTCCTGATCGATGAGGTCATTTCCCTCATACTCTGGTTACAAGAAAGTGCTGAAAAATATTTATAAGAACTCTGAACTCACAAGGGTGCATTCACGGCACATGTACTGAACGTGGAATTCATTTTTTAAAGATTGCTTTTACACTGTCACCAGAAGAGCAAAACGTGGCGAGGGAGTTCACTCATCAGTAAGCTTTCTGAGCAGTAAACCTCCACTGTTGTCCTCTTTCACGTTCTATCATAGACGCACTTATGAGTTACTAGAGTGCCACGCTTGTGTGTGTGGTTAATGAACTCTGATTCCACAGGCTTTAAGAGTTATGCCTCGTTTGTAAGACAAGAATTTAAGCATCTCAGAAGCAACAGAGCACAAAGCCAGACGGCTGGATTCGACTCCCAGCTCACCGGCTTAGTGACCTTGGGCAAGTTACTTACCCTCTCTGTGCCTCAGTTTCCCCAACCGTCAAATGAAGAATAACCTACCTCATAGGCTCCCTGTGAGGACTAAATGAGTGAACAGATGTCCAGTGCTTGGAACCGTGCTTAGCACAGAAGTGCCACGTATTTGGCTATTCTTATTATTGGCACAAAAGAAATTCATTCAGCCCCCACTCACCTCGGGTATACCAGAGCCACAGGCGTATGGCGCAAATACTCGTACCAGGGAGACGGCCAAAAACGCAAACAGCAACGCCCACAGGATGTACATTAGGTAATTCAGAATGTAAGCGCTGGCACCCTAAACAAGACACAGAATAAGAAAGAACACGTGAGCCACCGCAGAACTGAGCGACGCGCCTGCCCCTCCGCCAGGCAGCTTCTCTCCGGGTCCTGTGTCAGCGAAGAGGCAGGGTTGGCTTCCATCAGCTGCTGCTATTGCTACAGTCGGTTCACACACACACGGCGCCGGCTGCTTCTCCGGGAGCTGTGTACACACACCTTCTACCAGGTAAGGTCTCAGCAGTCATAGCAACTGTGAATGAGGCTTGGTTTTCATCGCTCCGGGCCCTCAAGTTAATGAAAGGTGTAACAGAAAATTCTGCCTTCGAGCCCCGGGGAAGGTTTGTTTGGTCTCGTCTACGGTGGATCAGCCTCTTTGCTTTCACGAAGGCCACATCCACGCCGCAGCACGCAGCTGCCCTGCCAGTGGGGAAGTGTGGGAACTGCATTTTAGAATACTGCTACCCAGGTGTGGTCCCTGGGCCGGCAGCATAGCATCACCTGGGCGTGGGCTGGAAATGCAGAGTCTCAGGCCCCGCCCCAATATTCCAAATTATCTGATGTGTGCGGAACACTTTCTGAACCAAACACACAGTCTGGCGTCTCTGAGGCTGAGGACCTGGTCTGTGGGCGGAGACCACGATTCCCCAGGCCTCAGCTTCTCACCACCATCTGGATGCCTCACGTGATGGAGAGGGAACAGGAGGGCACCTACAAGCCAGGCTGTGGGCACGGCCACATGTGTGCCTGTAAAATGCAAAAACACGCTCCAGGAGGCGGCTCTAGCCTTAACAGTCACAGATATTCACACCCTATGTGGTGAGAAATCAGACGGAGGAATACATTTCACCTAGTGAAAAATGGACTCTTTTGAGACTAAAAATAACGTCTCACCCTTGCTAACAGTAATGCTTTGAATCAAAGTATAACTCTTAGAAATGGCTGGGAAGCTAGACGGCCATATTTCCCCCCAAAGTAGGAGAGAAGAAATCAAACATGGCGCCCAGCCAATTCTGCCTGCCCACCTCCATCAACTCAAGCAGAGAATTTATTTTTGGAAGTAACGGAGAGCACTGAGAACATGTGAGATTTCAAGATCCCGGTCTACTTCTGAGATTTGAAGGAATTAATTTTCAACTCCACAGAGAAAGAGGTTTAGCAAATGGCAAAGTGCATTCCAAATGTCTTGAGCTGCATTAAGTCAATCGGGCAAGAGAGTGGGAGAGGGAGGAGGAGAATAAAGGGATTACGTCTACCTTCCAAGAACAGTTCTAGCTTGAATGGTCCTCACATTACCCCTAATGTGCATCTTGGCAACCTAACTCCCCCTCATCTGGGCTTCTGATCTGTCAATGACCCATAGTCATTGTGGTAACCACTGAATTCGGGTAGAAATTAACCCTTTTCCCCAACTAAGATTTGTACGTGGATCTGAAGCTTGGAGTGCCATGAAGGCAAGCGCCTGGTCCGTGCATTGCTGCTGCATCCCCTGGGCCTGGGATATTCCCATCACAGAAGGCCCACAAACATCCTCTGTAATGTGTTCCTAAGATGCATTGGAAGATGATAACTTAATCCACAATGAGATAGCACTTCACACCTGCTAGGAGGGCTATAATCCAAACCAGATAACAACTGGGGTCGGTGAGGATGTGGGGAAACTGGAACCCACATACACTGCTGCTGGAATCTCAAGTGGTGCAGCCACTCTGGAAGAGAGTCTGGCAGCTCCTCAAAAGGTTAAATATAGAGTTGCCATGTGACCCAGCAATTCCCCTCCTAGGTATCTACCCAAAAGAAATGAAAACATATGTCCACACAAAAACTTGTAGACAAACATTCAAAGCAAAATCATTCATAATAGCACAAAAGTGGAAGCAACCCATGTTACTTAGCTGATGAATGGAGAAATGAAATGTGCTCTATCCAGACAATGGAATGTTATTTGGCCATGAAAAGGAGTAAAGTACCAATCTATGCTACGACACAAACGAACTTGGAAGACATTACACTAAGTGAATGAAGCCAGACACAAAAGTCCACGGATTGTATGATTCCATTTACATGAAATGTCCAGAACAGGGGAATCTGCAGAGACAAGAAAGTAGATTCGTGGTTGCCTAGGGCTGGCAAACTTGGGGGGAAATGGGGAGTGACGGCCGATGGGTACAAGGATTCTTTGGGGGTGATAAAAATGTTCTAGACATTCACAGAAAGACAGACAAGATGAAAAGGCAGAGGGCTATGTACCAGATGAAGGAACAAGATAGATAAAACCCCAGAAAAACAACTAAATGAAGTGGAGATAGGCAACCTTCCAGAAAAAGAATTCAGAATAATGATAGTGAAGATGATCCAGGACCTCAGAAAAAGAATGGAGGCAAAGATCGAGAAGATGCAAGAAATGTTTAACAAAGACCTAGAAGAATTAAAGAACAAACAAACAGAGAGGAACAATACAATAACTGAAATGAAAACTACACTAGAAGGAATCAATAGCAGAATAACTGAGGCAGAAGAACGGTTAAGTGACCCGGAAGA
Source organism: Eschrichtius robustus (assembly GCF_028021215.1). Lineage (NCBI taxonomy): Eukaryota > Metazoa > Chordata > Mammalia > Artiodactyla > Eschrichtiidae > Eschrichtius > Eschrichtius robustus. Next base: position 8,270,948 of record NC_090845.1, on the reverse strand, counting down.
CAGAATGGTGGAATTCACTGCAGCGGAACAGAATAAAGAAAAAAGAATGAAAAGAAATGAAGACAGCCTAAGAGACCTCTGGGACAACATTAAACGCAACAACATTCACATTAGAGGGGTCCCAGAAGGAGAAGAGAGAGAGAAAGGAGCAGAGAAAATATTCGAAGAGATTAGAGTTGAAAACTTCCCTAACATGAGAAAGGAAATAGCCACCCAAGTCCAGGAAGCGCAGCGAGTCCCATACAGGATAAACCCAAGGAGAAACACGCCAAGACACATAGTAATCAAATTGGCAAAAATTAAAGACAAAGAAAAATTATTGAAAGCAGCAAGGGAAAAACGAAAAATAACATAAAAGGGAACTCCCATATGGTTAACAGCTGATTTCTCAGCAGAAACTCTACAAGCCAGAAGGGAGTGGCATGATATACTTAAAGTGCTGAAAGGGAAGAACCTACAACCAAGATTACTCTACCCGGCAAGGATCTCATTCAGATTCGATGGAGAAATCAAAAGCTTTAGAGACAGACAAAAGCTAAGAGAATTCAGCACCACCAAACCAGCTCTACAACAAATGCTAAAGGAACTTGTCTAAGTGGGAAACACAAGAGAAGAAAAGGACCTACAAAAACAAACCCAAAACAATTTAAGAAAATGGTAACAGGAACATACATATCGATAATTACCCTAAACATGAATGGATTAAATGCTCCAACCAAAAGACACAGGCTTGTTGAATGGATACAAAAACAAGACCCATATATATGCTGTCTACAAGAGACCCACTTCAGACCTAGGGACACATACAGACTGAAAGTGAGGGGATGGAAAAAGATATTCCATGCAAATGGAAATCAAAAGAAAGCTGGAGTAGCAATACTCATATCACATAAAATAGACTTTAAAATAAAGAATGTTACAAGAGACAAGGAAAGACACTACATAATGATCAAGGGATCAATCCAAGAAGAAGATATAACAATTATAAATATGTATGCACCCAACACAGGAGCACCTCAATTCATAAGGCAACTGCTAACAGCTATAAAAGAGGAAATCGACAGTAACACAGTATTAGTGGGGGACTTTAACACCTCACTTACACCAATGGAAAGATCATCCAAAGAGAAAATTAATAAGGAAACAGAAGCTTTAAATGACACAATAGACCAGATAGATTTAATTGATATTTATAGGACATTCCATCCAAAAACAGCAGATTACACTTCCTTCTCAAGTGCGCATGGAACATTCTCCAGGACAGATCACATCCTGGGTCACAAATCAAGCCTCAGTAAATTTAAGAAAACTGAAATCATATCAAGCATCTTTTCTGACCACAAGGCTATGAGATTAGAAATGAATTACAGGGAAAAAAACGTAAAAAACACAAACACATGGAGGCTAAACAATACGTTACTAAATAACCAAGAGATCACTGAAGAAATCAGAGAGGAAATCAAAAAATACCTAGAGACAAATGACAACGAAAACACGACGATCCAAAACCTATGGGATGCAGCAAAAGCGGTGCTAAGAGGGAAGTTTATAGCTATACAAGCCTACCTCAAGAAACAAGAAAAATCTCAAGTAAACAATCTAACCTTACACCTACAGGAACTAGAGAAAGAAGAACAAACAAAACCCAAAGTTAGCAGAAGGAAAGAAATCATAAAGATCAGAGCAGAAATAAATGAAATAGAAACAAAGAAAACAATAGCAAAGATCAATAAAACTAAAAGCTGGTTCTTTGAGAAGATAAACAAAATTGATAAACCATTAGCCAGACTCATCAAGAAAAAGAGAGAGAGGGCTCAAATCAATAAAATTAGCAATGAAAAAGGAGAAGTTACAACAGACACCGCAGAAATACAAAGCATCCTAAGAGACTACTACAAGCAACTCTATGCCAATAAAACGGACAACCTGGAAGAAATGGACAAATTCTTAGAAAGGTATAACCTTCCAAGACTGAACCAGGAAGAAACAGAAAATATGAACAGACCAATCACAAGTAATGAAATTGAAACTGTGATTAAAAATCTTCCAACAAACAAAAGTCCAGGACCAGATGGCTTCACAGGTGAATCCTATCAAACATTTAGAGAAGAGCTAACACCCATCCTTCTCAAACTCTTCCAAAAAATTACAGAAGAAGGAACACTCCCAAACTCTTTCTATGAAGCCACCATCACGCTGATACCAAAACCAGACAAAGATACTACAAAAAAAGAAAAGTACAGACCAATATCACTGATGAATATGGATGCAAAAATCCTCAACAAAATACTAGCAAACAGAATCCAACAACACATTAAAAGGACCATACACCATGATCAAGTGGGATTTATCCCAGGGATGCAAGGATTCTTCAATAAATGCAAATCAATCAATGTGATACACCATATTAACAAAGTGAAGAAGAAAAACCATATGATCATCTCAATAGATGCAGAAAAAGCTTTTGACAAAATTCAACACCCATTTATGATAAACACTCTCCAGAAAGTGGGCATAGAGGGAACCTACCTCAACATAATAAAGGCCATATACGACAAACCCACAGCAAACATCATTCTCAATGGTGAAAAAATGAAAGCATTTCCTCTAAGATCAGGAACGAGACAAGGATGTCCACTCTCACCACTATTATTCAACATAGTTCTGGAAGGCCTAGCCACGGCAATCAGAGAAGAAAAAGAAATAAAAGGAACACAAATTGGAAAAGAAGAAGTAAAACTGTCACTGTTTGCAGATGACATGACACTATACATAGAGAATCCTAAAAATGCCACCAGAAAACTACTAGAGCTAATCAATAAATTTGGTAAAGTTGCAGGATACAAAATCAATGCACAGAAACCTCCTGCATTCCTATACACTAATGATGAAAAATCTGAAAGAGAAATTAAGGAAACACTCCCATTTACCACTGCAACAAAAAGAATAAAAGACCTAGGAATAAACCTACCTAGGGAGACAAAAGACCTGTATGCAGAAAACTATAAGACACTGATGAAAGAAAGTAAAGATGATACCAACAGATGGAGAGAGATACCATGTTCTTGGATTGGAAGAATCAATATTGTGAAAATGACTATACTACCCAAAGCAATCTACAGATTCAATGCAATCCCTATCAAATTACCAATGGCATTTTTTACGGAACTACAACAAATCATCTTAAAATATGTATGGAGACACAAAAGACCCCAAATAGCCAAAGCAGTCTTGAGGGAAAAAAAACGGAGCTGGAGGAATCAGGCTCCCTGACTTCAGACTATACTACAAAGCTACAGTAATCAAGACAATATGGTACTGGCACAAAAACAGAAACATAGATCAATGGAACAAGATAGAAAGCCCAGAGATAAACCCACCTATGGTCAACTAATCTACGACAAAGGAGGCAAAGATATACAATGGAGAAAAGACAGTCTCTTCAATAAGTGGTGCTGGGAAAACTGGACAGCTACATGTAAAAGAATGAAATTAGAACACTCCCTAACACCATACACAAAAATAAACTCAAAATGGATTCGAGAACTAAATGTAAGACCGGACACTATAAAACTCTTAGAGGAAAACATAGGAAGAACACTCTTTGACATAAATCACAGCAAGATCTTTTTTGATCCACCTCCTAGAGTAATGGAAATAAAAACAAAAATAAACAAGTGGGACCTAATGAAACTTCAAAGCTTTTGCACAGCAAAGGAAACCATAAACAAGACGAAAAGACAACCCTCAGAATGGGAGAAAATATTTGCAAACGAATCAACGGACAAAGGATTAATCTCCAAAATATATAAACAGCTCATGAGCTCAATATTAAAGAAACAAGCAACCCAATCCAAAAATGGGCAGAAGACCTAAATAGACATTTCTCCAAAGAAGACATACAGATGGCCAAGAAGCACATGAAAAGCTGCTCAACGTGACTAATTATTAGAGAAATGCAAATTAAAACTACAGTGAGGTATCACCTCACACCAGTTAGAATGGGCATCATCAGAAAATCTACAAACAACAAATGCTGGAGAGGGTGTGGAGAAAAGGGAACCCTCTTGCACTGTTGGTGGGAATGTAAATTGATACAGCCACTATGGAGAACAGTATGGAGGTTCCTTAAAAAACTAAAAATAGAATTACCATATGATCCAGCAATCCCACTACTGGGCGTATACCCAGAGAAAACCATGATTCAAAAAGACACATGCACCCCAATGTTCATTGCAGCACTATTTACAGCAGGTCATGGAAGCAACCTAAATGTTCAACGACAGACGAATGGATAAAGAAGGTGTGGTTCATATGTACAATGGAATATTACTCAGCCAAAAAAGGAATGAAGTTGAGTCATTTGTTGAGATGTGGATGGATCTAGAGACTGTCATACAGAGTGAAGTAAGTCAGAAAGAGAAAAACAAATATCGTATATTAATGCATGTATGTGGAACCTAGAAAAATGGTACAGATGAACCGGTTTGCAGGGCAGAAGTTGAGACACAGATGTAGAGAACAAACGTATGGACACCAGGGGGGAAAACCGCGGTGGGGTGGGGATTGGTGGTGTGCTGAATTGGGCGATTGGGATTGACACGTATACACTGATGTGTATAAAATTGATGACTAATAAGAACCTGCTGTATAAAAAAAAAACTAACTAATACTAAACTTCCTTTGGGTTATTTGTATGGAAATATGTTAATATAAATGTTTCAGACATTACATGAAATTCCTAAAAATCTTATATGTTCTGGTATAATGTTGTAAGTCATAATTCTAGTTATTACTTTAAAATGTATATCTCAGAAATAACTAAATTTCCTTGTCAATTGCATTATTATGAACTTTCATCAAATCTTTAACCGAGGTCATTTTTAAGTCTTTTGTCATTTACAGACAGTTCTGGGTTTACTCTGACGCTTTTGCAAAAATGTTCCTATAAAAGGGTTTCATCTTCAAGGAATTCATGGAAAAGACTCTGACAAGTACAGGTTTCTGGTAACTGTACTGCTGAACTGAATGAATAAGCATTTTCAGAACTCTAATGGAAAACTGATGAACTCATAAAAGTGCTAACAAAAGATCAAGATAAAAAAAAAATTTATTACATGGGACTGAGTGAACTGATGAGGTTGATTATAATTTTTGTGACTTTCTGTTTGAATAAAAAAAAAAAAGTTAAAAAAAAAAAAAGTTCTAAAATTAGATCAGGGCGATGGTGGCACAACTCTGTGAATATCCTAAAAGCCATCGTATTGTACCCGTTAATGGGTACACCCCATGGAATATGGATTATGTCTCACTAAAGCTGTTATTAAAAAATAGTAACATCTTTTCTTCTCAATCAGAAGGGATAAAAATCAACCCTATTTCTTCAGCATGATCAAGAGATCACTCTCAGTAAGAAAAATAAAGCCAAACAAAAGGCTTTAAAGAAAATACATACATCGTGCACATGAAATAGTGGGAAAGGATTTTCCAAGTGAAGTTTGAACCCTAGAGCTAGAAAAAGCCAAGCGGCAAGTGGCACTCGTAGTAGCCACGACGACGGTCAGGACAGACGCTGCAAGGTGAGAGCTCGGACGTCCCCCCGCACCAGCCACGGGGCTCCCAGCCGTCCCCCCACACCAGCCACGGGGCTCCCAGCCAGGACCCGCCCCTGCACCCACCTCCGACTGTTTCACCAGCAGCTCCGACCACTTCTGCCACAGGGGACACTTGTCCCTGTCCTCAAACGTGGTCTCATTGGAAGTCCAGCAGCACTGCTCGTGGCTGTACCAGAAGGCCGACAGGCAGATGCCCTCCTTCAGGTCTGTCATCCAGTCGACGGCAAGATCGATGACCCCGGCCAGGGTGCCTGGAAGAAGCAGCGAGAGCCACTCAGAGGGACGGCCGGCGTGGGCCAGGGCAGCACGTGCGCCCGGAGGGCCAGGCGGAGATGCCCGTGCCCCGGGCTGCCACGCACCCAGGAAGCCTCTTTCTTCAGTCTTGAGGTCACCTGAGCGAGTGGCGGGGCACCAGGTGTGGCAAAGGTGGTGCCCAGCCCAGTGAGACACAAAGGCCAACGATACGCTGTCCTCGGGCGGCTTTGATCGGGCGGGAGGGAGAGACCCGCAGCGCTGAGCCCACCGCAAGCCCCTGGGGCCGAGCGGCTTTCAGAACCCAGCCCTTCTGAATCTTAGAAACAGGGTACCTACACCCTATACATCATGTAACCCCCTCAGCGGCTTCTGGGGCAGGATGCTGGGATCACACACATGAGTATCCTCCAGGAAACCTGACAACTCAAGACAGAACGGAGACAAAACGATTTACAACAGCCTCGCCACCGAAATAAAGTTTTGCCACCAAATGGAGTCCAGCTTGAAAAATCTCACTTGTTAGAACTTTCTGGATTTTTAAAAAATTGTGGATAAAGGACAGAGGAGCTACATAAGTAAATAACTACTTTAAAGGCCGATAGAAGTGGGATAAAATCGAGTATGCAGTGGGTCAGAGAAGGCCATTTTAGGTCTCCTTCTAGAATAACCCATTCCAGTCTTTTACAAAGGCAGGGAATACTTTTGGGCTACCAAACTTTTCACACTTTTACTGGATCCTCATTACAACATCAATTCCCCACCGGCATCAACACCAAAGGCAGCCATACGCCAGCCTCAGGCGACCTGGCCTTGCCACTCTCCTGGTTCCATCAGCAGTCGCCCACTGTTCTAGCCAGAACACCTGAATCCTCAGCAGTGCGCAGGCTCTGACCGCCGTTCCCACGTTTCTCTCCAGGCTCCTCTCTCCCCATCACGAATCCCACACCCTGCCCACACAGTGTTCCTTGGCACACCAGGCCCTCCTCTCTGCACCGCCTCAGATAGCACTGTCCTCCCCCAACCCGGCAAGCTCCTATTTATCTTCCAGGTGCTGGCATTTATATCACCTCCTTCAGGAAGCCTTCCCTGATTTCCTAAGTCTGGGCTAAGTATACTTCCCAGGCATTCTCCCATCACCATACTTACCACATCCTGATATGATCAGTATTTATATATATGTGTATACACACACACACATCCCACACATGCACACACACACACTCCAACTAGTCTATAAGGGTGGGGGGAGTCTCTTGTCTAGTTTGTGTGCCACGGTGGGGATCAAACCAGGTGTCTAGACCCTGTGTCCCCTTTAAGTGGGCAAGGGCCATTGTTGTATTCATGTCAGGTACATAGCTGGAACTATACATCCATGTTGAATGAATGAGAGCAACAAACGAATGAAAATCAGAAAACTCAGGTCCGTCCATTCACTCAAGGGCTATTTATTGAGCACCTACTTACTACGTGCCACGTACTGTTCCACACCCTGGGGTACAGCAGTGAACACAGCAAACTCAGGTCCCTGCCTTCATGGAATCTCACCTTGGGCGAGAAGACACTAGACTGAATAAGTAAGTAAATGAGGGGCTCCAACAGAAGGTGGTAGGTGCTAGAGAGGAGAATACAGCACGTTCCAATGGCAGCCATTTCCTACAATGGTGCAGGAGAACGGTCGGACAGGTCCTCAAAAAGTTAAGCAAGGAGTCACCACCTGACCAAACACTTCCATTCCTAGGCATCTGCCCGCGAGAAATGAAAACATATACCCAACACAAGACATGTACGCAAATGTTCACAACAGCATATTCACAAAAGCCAAACAGTTGCTGAACGGAGAAACAAAGTGTGGTCCACCCACAATGGCAACAAAAAGGAATGAAGTACTGACACACGCGACAGCATGGATGAACCACGGAAACGTTATGCTGTAAAAGAGGCCAGTCACAAAGGACCATATGTTGTATGATTCCATTTTATGAAATGTCCAGAATAGGCAAATCTACAGAGACAGAAAGTAGATTAGCGGTTGCCCAGGACTGAGAGGAGGCTAGGGGCACTGGGGCTGATAGCTAAAGGGTAGGGAGGTTCTTTGGGAGCTGATGAAAATGCTCTAAAATTGACCTTGGTGATGGTTGCAAAACTCTGTGAATACACTAAAAACCACCAAGTTGTACACTTTAACTAGGTGAACTGTTTGGTATGTGAGTTATATCTCAATAAAGCCGTTACATACATACACACAAACATACATATAGTGGGCGCGGGCGACGAGGCTCAGAGAGGGAGAGACGTACTTCTAGAAAAGGTGGTCAGAGAACACCTCAAGCAGATGACATTTGAACAAAAACTGCCTTGTGTGGAGCAACAGCGACACCCAGTGGTGGCTCCTGGTTAATGCCCTGCAGAGGAGCCGCAGCTTTTGGGCCTCTCCGTCTTGGGCGTCAGAATATAATGTCTGGGCTGCCACTAAGGAGGGGACAGGCCAGACAGTGGGACCCCTGGGGCTCGCCACTGGGGAACGGGAAGGTGAATGGGGCAGTTTTCTGGCTTTTCCTTCATCCAGATCAAAAGAACACTTTAGCCACCTTCACTGCCAAGATCACCCCTTTCTTGCCTCCCTCCTATATTCACCTGCTGATGTGACCATGGGATCGCCCTTCTCCAGTGGTCCTCACCCCTGGCTGCACATTAGAATCACAGGGGAAAGGGGGCTTTACTCACTGCTAGGGTGTCATCTCCAGGGGTACTATTTAATTGAAGCTTGGGCAGCAGCATTTTTTTTTTAATTCCCCAGGTGATTCTTCCTGAAAGAACTGATGGAAATCGGATTAACAGTGAAGCCCGATGGTCGGTATCTGACTTGTTAAAGACAGCCCGACAGGGCTCTGAGATCAGTTGATAAATCTACGCTGTGTGACTCCAGCAGGATGCCAAGACATCTACTCTGATTCCTTCATTTCCCGTACTCATCCCTTCTTCCCAGGAGCCAAGAATAACACAGGGTACAGTTTTATAAATCTATTCTAAAGAAAGACATCAAAATTCGCAGCAGACTACCCTCCCCGCCCCCCGCCACCTACCTTTAAAGGTCTTCACAGAGCCAGACGAATGGGTGGCGAAACGCCGTATGTCCATGAACTCGAATTCCCTCCCAGCATTGCTGCCAACATACACCCGGCGCGCCGCTGGGAGGGGAAGGACAGGGCGCGGGGGATGGGCGGGCAGCTGCGGTGACCGGAAGGAGAGGACTGCCCCTTCAGCTCTCTCCTGGGCCCTTCAGCACATGCAAGGCAGAGGGAGTCCCTCCCTGGCAACCAAGCCCCTCCTACCACTGTAGATGTAACGAGTGACAGGGCGGCCAGAAATCCAAGTCCTCTAATCACAAAATCTTACTCTATGCCCCGCAGGTGCTCTGCAAGTAGGTACTATATTCAACCTGTATCGCACAGCCATTCTCTAATCAGTCCTATCACCACAACTAGCGTGTTACTACAGGCAGGGGGGTTTTCCTAAGGGAATCTCTTTAGCATGATCAAATTTTTTTTCTTCTTAGACATTAACCTTCACAGCCTCCTAAAAGGAAGTAAGTTTCAGGAAACAATTTCCACGGAGGGCTGGTGCATTTGCTATTAAAAGGGGAGGTGTCCCCTCGAGATACTCGTTCGTTCACTCTGGAAACAGCTACTGCTCACAAACACGGTGTTGGGATTATACAAATGAAGGACACGGAGTCCCTGAGGGCCAGAACAACCCATGGGCTGGAGGTACCTCCCCCGGGCCTACCTCAGACCCTGTGGTGTCTCGCGTTACAGTGAGCGTCTCTCGATGTTTACAGTTCATCTCAGGGCCTGCCGGTGTTAGTAAAGGCCAGTCTCATAGGATGTTTTATTTTTAGAGATCAACATGTTCCCGTCCTTTCTCGCCTTCTACGTGGTCAAGTACTATAGAATGTGAAATGTGTGCCTTCAGTAAAATCCAGCATGGCAGTAAACCTCTGTACAGTGTGGAAAGGGCCAACCCGCTCTCTCGGTACCGCTCTCCAATGACCGCACCTGGGCCCGTCCGTGCCTTGGGGCCTTCTTGCTTTACTGATGATAGATTTATGTTAAGTGCATCGTCGTGTATTGTGCTCCTAGGTATTTGAAGGAACAACCCCCTCGCATGAAGGACAAGAGAAACGCCCCACGTACCCGCCAGCAGGCCGATGAGCAGCATTACCGCCCATCCCGACCAGGCGTCCAGCAAGCTCTTGATGAACTCCCATATGGACTCCTTGCTCTTGCTCGTTATCTAGAAACAGAAAGACATCGGAGTTGACGTGGATACACCTTCCAATTCATGCTTCCTTCTCTGAAACTGTTTCCTCAGGACACACGGCGATTGAGAAAACGAATATAATGAAGCAACTAGACTGCCACTTACGTGATTCTTTCAGTTACCTAGCACAATGGTTACATGGGCTTTCTAGTTCACAGAGCTATAAAGATGCCATAATAGTCTCCAAAGAATCCAAAAAAATTCACTTAATTAAAAAAACCTCACTAAGTGTGATTTGATCTTTGACTATTTCAAAGCCATTCTGAAGGAAGACATCACTTCGGTGTCACCGTTTTGAATACAAATCATTATTTTAGCTTAAATCATAAGGTCTGTTCACAAAAGACCCTCTTCGACAAAGACTTCATTTCCTTCTTTCATTTTCCAGGCTACATGTTAACAACAAGAATGAACTTACTTTCTCTTTCTTTCTTCCTTCCTTCCTTCCTCCCTCCCTCCCTTTATGGCTGCGTTGGGTCTTCATTGCTGTGCGAGGGCTTTCTCTAGCTGTGGTGAGCAGGGGCTACTCTTCGTTGCGGTGCGTGGGCTTCTCATTGCGGTGGCTTCTCTTGTTGCGGAGCACGGGCTCTAGGTATGCAGGCTTCAGTAGTTGTGGCTCGTGGGCTCAGTAGTTGTGGCTTGCGGGCTCTAGAGCGGAGGCTCAGTAGCTGTGGCACACGGGCTTAGTTGCTCCGCGGCATGTGGGATCTTCCCGGACCAGGGCTCAAACCCGTGTCCCCTGCATTGGCAGGTGGATTCTTAACCACTGCGCCACCAGGGAAGTCCCAAGAACCTTTTTTTTAATTTAAGTATAATTGATTTACAATGTTAATTTCAGGTGTACAGCAAAGTGATTCAGTTATACCTATATATATATATATTCTTTTTCAGATTCTTTTCCATTATACGTATTACAAAATATTAACTATAGTTCCCTGTGCTATACAGTAGGACCTTGTTGTTTATCTATTTTGTATATAATAGTGTATATATGTTAATCCCGAACTCCTAATTTATCCCTCCCCCACCCCCTTTCCTCTTTGGTAACCATAAGTTGGTTTTCTATGTCTGTGAGTCTATTTCTGTTTTGTAAATAAGTTCACTTGTACCATTTTTTTAGATTCCACGTATAAGCAATATTATATGATATTTGTCTTTCTCTGACTTAACTTCACTCAGTATGATAATCTCTAGGTCCATCCATGTTGCTGCAAATGGCATTATTTCATTCTTTTTTATGGCTGAGTAATATTCCATTGTATATGTGTACCACACCCTCTTTATCCATTCCTCTGTCAGTGGACATTTAGGTTGCTTCCATGTCTTGGCTATTGTGAATAGTGCCGTTAGCTTTGTGCAGTGGCAGTATCACAGCCAATGAGGTTTATCCGAGGCGTGATTACTGCTAATTGTAAATAGTGCTGCTGTGAACGCTGGGGTGCATGTATCTTTTCGAGTTAGAGTTTTCTCTGGATACATGCCCAGGAGTGGGGTTGCTGGATCACATGATAACTCTACTTTCAGTTTTTTAAGGAACCTCCATACTGGTCTCCATAGTGGCTGTATCAATTTACATTCCCACCAACAGTGTAGGAGGAGGGTTCCCTTTTCTCCACACCCTCTCCAGCACTGTTGTTTGTAGATTTTTTGATGATAGCCATTCTGACCGGTGTGCGGTGATACCTCGTTGTAGTTTTGATTACCAGCAAGAAGGCTCAATGAGCCAGCCTGGATCACGCTTTCCAGGCAGATGGTTACATCTAAACACGTTGTAAGAGGACCCCTCTGCCTCCCTGTGTTAACAGAATCGTACATTCCTGAGATCATCATTCCCCTCATGACCCTTCAGAGCAAGGGCTGGCAAACATTTCCTGTAAAGAGACAGAAAGTAACTATTTTCGGCTGGGCAGGTCAGATGGTCTCCGTGGCAACTACCGGACTCTGCTGCTGTAGCACAAAAGGAGCCATATGGAGCATGCGCATGCGCGGGCGGGGCTGCGAGCCAAGGAACCGGCGCAGAGCCGGACACGCGCTGCGCTGGATTTGCCCGAGGGCCACAGTCCACGACCCCTGCTCCGGACGGAAGGGTGCCCCAGCTCCCCCGTTCCTCCAGGTCGGAGCCAAGCGGCTGCGTCAGCTTCTCGACGCTACCTCGCTCCCTACACATCTCTCTGCCTCCTTCCCTGTCAACCTGCGTGAAATGATGCGACACAGTCACACTCTCGACGGCACTGCCCCCTCGGCGCACCCTCGGAAGCTGCTCTCCCTCGGTCGCCGACAGCCCCCTCGCGGCTGCTTCGTCTCCGACTTGACCCCTCCGTGGAGGGGGCCCCGTCCTCGCCACTCTCTCCCCCTTTCACTTGTGGCCACTCTGCTGGCTGCCCTCCTTCACCTCTACCTGCTTCTTCTAAGCATCGGTCACTGACCCCCCAGCCCGCCCCCCGGAACCCGCTAAATCTTGGCACTGCTCCGGGGCCCAACTGCTCCTGACCCCTCTCTCTCCAGACCCAGGCCACCTGGGCCGCTTCTAAAGCTTCAGCGCCCACTCGCACGCCAAGGACCCCCCGTGCTCCACCAACAGCCCTGACCCTGCCCTTGAACTGCACAGGGTTCTCTCGCCTGCCGACCACCTCCAGCCACAGGCTGGACAAACGGCTCAGACTTACAGCGCCTGAAACCGAACTCAGTGGCCTCCCCCTGAAATCGGCCGCGTCCCTTTTCTCCCCTCTCGTCGTCCAAGGCATCACCCTCTTCTGACCACAGCCAGGGCGTCATCCTGGCCCCGCTACCCGCCTCCATCCTGGCAACGGCTCCTGTGAAGGACCTGGACCCCAAGCCTCTCTCCGTCGGCACTTCACTGCCCTCTGACAGATCTTCTTCCTCTTTCTCCTGAGCTCATTTCCAAGCTTCCTGTTTCTCCCCTGGCAGTGCATCTCTCTTGTATCCTGTGGCCATGAAAAAGAAATCCAGGGCTTTCCCGGTGGCGCAGTGGTTGAGAATCCACCTGCCATTGCAGGGGACACGGGTTCAAGCCCTGGTCCAGGAAGATCCCACATGCCGCAGAGCAACTAAGCCCGTGAGCCACAACTACTGAGCCTGCGCTCTAGAGCCCGTGAGCCACAACTACTGAGTCCGCGTGCCTAGAGCCCGTGCTCTGCAACAAGAGAAGCCACCGCAACGAGCAGCCCATGCACCACAACAAAGAGTAGGCCCCGTTCACCACAACTAGAGAAAGCCCACGCGCAGCAATGAAGACCCAACGCAGCCAAAAACAAACAAACAAACAAACAAGTAAATAAGTAAATAGGAAATCCAGGGACTTCCCTGGTGGTCCAGTGGTGGAGAGTCCACCTTACAATGCAGGGGAAGCGGGTTCGATCCCTGGTCAGGAAACTAAGATCCCACATGCCGTGGGGCAACTAAGCCCACGCACCACAACTACTGAGCTCGCGCACCTCAACTAGAGAGCCCACGTGTCATAAACTACAGAGCCCACGTGCTCTGGAGCCTGTGGGTCACAACTACAGACCACAACTACAGAGCCCACGCGCCCTGGAGCCTGTGCGCCACAACTAGAGAGAGAAAACCCGCCAACCACAACTAGAGAGAAGCCCACGCGCCACAACGAAAAGATCCCGCACGCCTCAACGAAGATCCCGTGTACTGCAGCTAAGACCCGCCGCAGCCAAAAATAAATAAATAAATAAATAAATAATAAAATAAATTAAAAAAAAAAAAGGAAATCTAAACTCCTCTTCATGGTCTACTCAGTCGTTCCCAACGCGGCCCCATTGCCCACGTGCCCGGACTCATCTCTAGTCCTCCCCTTCCGTGAATCTGCCACCAAACCTTAGAGCTCCTTGAACTGCCTAAATGTGCCATGGTCTTTCATGCCTCTGTGACCTAAAAAAGAGCCGCTCCTGATGAGAATCCTTTCCCCTTCCTCTGCCTGGCAAATTCTTAGTCATCCTTCAAGACCCCACTGAAATCCCACCCTCTCTAAAAACTCCCTCCCTAACCATCCCTCCTAAATGATCCCACAGCTCTTGATACATAACTTTACTGCAGCCCATAAAAATATATATTGATTGCCTACCAGAGGCCAGGCACTGTAATATGTGCTTTCATACACACACAGCCCCATTTAATCTTCTGGTATAATTAACTCCATCCTTACAGATGAGAAGATGGGGTCCAGAAATGGCACCCCAAAAGTCAGCCAGCCTAAAGGTGTCAAAGTCAGGATGTACCCGATCTGTCTGGTTCCAGAGCCCCCTCCTTGCCCTCCACACACCTCTGTATGACACAGCCTTCCACCCAAAGCACCTGGTATTATAATTACCTGTCCACATCTCTGCCTCTCCCACTAGCCCTTCTCTTCTCTAGAACCTAGCTCAGCACATAACACATGAACCCAAGCTCTAGCTCAGTGACTGTCCGATGAAAGCATGGCCCAGCCCTCCAAAGGGATTCCCCTCAAAGTGTCCTTATGAACAGCATGTACCTTTCTGTGTCTGTCAGTGTCCCGTGACTTCTCCCTCAGCCAGTCGATGGTGTGGAAGTCCTCATACGTCCCCACATCAGGGAATGGCTCGTCAAGGAAATCCATCAGGTTTCCAGAGCCACTCATCGTTCCTGCATTGACCATGCTACTTACACCTGGGAGAGAAAACCTGTCGTTAAAAACGTAAGCAGAACATCTGCACAGACCTGGAAGAACAATCCACATGCGCTATTTTCTTGCACAGGAAAGACATTTCAGCATAGGCACCTCTGCTGTGATGAAAGATACATATAGTCTGTCTTAGTGAGCACAGGCTGCTATAACAAAAATACCATAGACTGGGAGGCTTATCGACAACACATATTTATTTCTCACAGTTCCGGAGGCTGCGAAGCCCAAGATCAAGGCACTTAGAGATTCAGTGTCTGGTGAGAGCCCACTTCCTGGTTCACAGATGGCCATCTACTCACTGTGTCCTCGTCTGGTGGAGCTCTCTGGGGTCTCTTTTACAAGGGCACTAATCCCATCCATGAGGGTTCAGCTTTCATGACCTCATCACCTCCCAAAGGCCCCTCCTCCCACTACCATCACATTGGGGATTAGGTGTCGACATATGAATTTTGGGGAGACACAAACGTTAATTTCTCTTTTTTTAACTTTTTATTTTATATTGGAGTATAGTTGATTAACAATGTTATGATAGTTTCAGGTGTACAGTAAAATGATCCAGTTATACATACACATGTATCTTTTTCCAATTCTTTTCCCATTTAGGTTGTTACAGGATATTGAGCAGAGTTCCCTGTGCTATACAGTAGGTCCTTGTTGGTTACCTGTTTTAAATATAGCAGGGTGTACATGTCAATCCCCAACTCCCTAACTATCCCTTTCCTCCACCCTTCCCCTCAGTAACCATAAGTTCACTCTCTAAGTCTGTGAGTCTGTTTCTGACAAATGTTACTTTCTTATTATTTGTGGTAGTTATGTGCTATAAAGTCACCATGGCCACCGAATTAGTGAGTACTAAATCACCGTCCCCAAGAGAAATACAGGGTTAGGTTCCTTCGAGCCTCTGGTCACAACATTTTCATCAACCAATCGGTATACAACCTTGTTTTGTGTGTTTCAGTTTAAAGACACCTTATCAAATATATGTCATTGGTTCATCCACACTGAACTCACAGCCAACAGCACCGTCGCTCACGCTGCAGGAAGCTTGTCTAACAAACATATTTTCTCCATAAGGCCCAGCACGGCCTTCCCGTGCTTAGAAACACTACAGGCACTCCTGCCCTGCATTTCAAGGCCACTGGAAACAGCAAAATTACCAATAAAAAAAGCACAAAAATGCGAAAAATATGGCACTAAAGAGACTGTGAAAAGAACACTTGTTTCTGGTCTTGGAACTGAAACAAGACAGCAGAGCACCGATTTCTCCAACCTCAGCTAGGATCGTGCATTTCTGGCAACTCAGACTTTTTGAGTCTCTGCAGCGCACTGTGCGAATGACCGGGCAAGCGCCCCACGTATTGCTCTGGATGTTACAAATACATTTTAGTGAGCAGGCAAATTCACAAATACAGAACCGCTCATAATGAGGGTCAACTATATCCATTTCTGGAAAACCTCACATTCTGCAAAAGCAGGGCATCAAGATGAGAGGCCTGGGGGAAACAGGGTTGAGGCATACCACTCAAAACCAAATCATTGTAGTCAAACCAGTAACCGGTTCTCCTGGGAGATAAAGCGGACCACTGAGTCAGACGACCTCTGTGGTTGTCACTGCGGATAGTCAAGATGTACAGCAACAGCAGAGTGAAAATGCTAAGACTTAAACTCACTGGTGGGAGGCAAGGTGACCCACAGAGGGAGTGGTCCTCTGCACCGGGGGTGGGGGGGATGCCATGGGGATAACAAGGAGGCAGGACAACCTGCCACGTGAGCCATGCTATGGTCTGAACGTGTGTGTCCCCCCACCCAAATTCATACATTGAAATCCTAACCCCCAAAGGATGGTATTAGAAGGTGGGGTCTTTGGGAGGTGATTGGGTCATAAGGGCAGTACCTTCAAGAATGGGACTAGTGCCCTTATAAAAGAGGCCCCAGGGAGCTCCCTTGCCCCTTCCACCATGTAAGGACACAACAGGAAATCTGTGACTGGAAAAAGAACCATCACCTGACCACTCTGGCACCCTGATCTCAGACTGCCAGCCTCCAGAGCTGTGAGGAATAAATGTCTGTTGTTTATAAGCCAACCAGTCTGTGGTATTTTGTTATAGCAGCCCGAACAGACTAAGACAAACCAAGAGCCATGCCAGGCTGGCAGCACACTGCCCCGGGCAAGCAGCCCTGAGTGCGGGCCCTCACTTCTCATCTTCCTTAAAATACAGTCAAAAGGGTGCCTGCTGCCAGGGCAGTAGCAAAGTGGAGGATTTCTTCCTTTCCTGCCTAAGATAACAATTCCACTCACATTATTCTGCCTCCCCTTGTCTGGAAAACAATCTCAAATAAACCAAGACATCTTCCATGTTGCACCACCATCAGAACCTGATTTACAGATCACACAGGAAATAATTTGACACGGAGAAAACGCTTTGCAGCAGGATCAATGCTCACCACCAGTTAGCAAGAAAAATAATACACTCTTACAAAGACAAGAGGTTGGAATAAGCACTAAATCAAAATTTCTTTGGCAAAGAGCATGGAAATTTGAATTATAGGACGGGAACCACAAAAGTGCCGGAATAAGATGGTTAAAGAAGTGAAGGGTAGTTATTAAAATATTTGAGCATAGGCTTCTCTCAATGGCTTTATGTATTTTTATATCTGGAGGACTCAACCACGACCTGACAAAACTGCATTTTGATCAAATTGAAAAGTCGCTACAGGCAAAGGGGAGTAATCACCTTACAAGCAATAAAATGGCGATAGTTATTGATTTATTGACTGTCTGTGCAACTTTGTTACTTTAAAACTTTAAAAGTTTGAAGTCTGAGCCATGCCAAGCTGAAAACTATACCCACTGATGAATGCCCAGGGAAGAATCATATTGCAGAAGTCAGTAGCAACCAATAATAAAAGGGAAGGAATAAAATTAGAAAGCAAAGATTTCATTTTCATTTCTAGAAAAACAAGATGGTAACAGCCTTGTATTATATGCGGTAAAGAAAATCTCTGATGGGAGAAAGAAGATGGCAGGCTGCTGACCCACAATGGGTAGCCCGCGTAAGAAAATCCAAGCCAGCAGATCGAAGAATTGCAGAGACTTGGACATTCTGTTAAAAAGAAGTTCATGTTACCTGAAATTTAACCAAATCTCTAGTCAAGCAACAACTCCAGGCAATAATGATTGAAACAAAAAGTCACTCTGGAGAACAAATGTATCTTTAAACTTTGATGGAGCATGTCATGGTCCTGACAATCAAACGCATAATTGGTAAAGGAAAACAAACATGATCTAATCCGTAGATCTAATTGGAGGCTTTCCTTGGGGGCCCAGAAGGAGGTGGTGACTTCGCTTCTGAAGCTCGGATTAAGAAAGACAGAAAGAGGGCATCCAGGTCAGAAATAATGGAAAGAGGGAATTCCCTGGTGGTCCAGTGGTTAGGACTCTGCACTTTCACTGCTGAGGGCAGGGGTTCGAACCCTGGTCAAGGAGGTAGGATCCCACAAGCTGTGTGGCGGGGCCAAAAAATTTAAGAAAAGAAAAGAAAAATGGAAAGAATTCTATCTGGGATCCATTGGGAGATATAGATGGATAAGAAATGAGAATCCAGCCAAACACAGGAACAAAAAGGAATGAACTCCAAGGACTTGACGAGAAATAAACTTAACCTGTGTTAAGTTCAATATGGCACCCAAAGTGATGCAAATACTGCTGACCCTTGAACAACACAGGTTTGAACTGGGTGGGTCCACTTATACGTGGATTTTTTTCAATAAATATCATACCTGTATTTTTGTTTTACAGATGTTTACCTATGTGAGGGGAAAAGTTTGTGTTCGATTAGAGAGCCCAATATGTGGAATCACAAGAACCAGGGTTTGAGTCCTGATTCTATCCGGACTGTTTCAGCTTCTTGCCCTTGGGTGAGTCATTTATCAATTCCTTTGTTTTTGAGGCAGTGAGAGCAGGATGTGGATTTTCGACTGCGCTGGGGGTCAGTGTCCCTAACTCCCACGTTGTTCAAGGGTCAACTGTAGTCATCTGCACCTTAGAGGAGAGCCCATGGTTTTATTTCTTCTCCCCAATAATAAGAGCACTTCTGCTGGCAGATGACACCTCTGCTTATGATTTCAGGAAGGACAGCATCCTAGATCAGGCATCTGAGATTCCTACCTGGTCTGGATCGTCGAGGTCAGAGCACAGCAAACTGCAGCTTGTGGGCCAAATCCGGCCTGCTGCCTGGCTTTGTAAACAAGTTCTAGCAGAACACAGCCATGCCCGCTCATTTACGTATTGTCTACGGCTGCTTTCACATCGCAACGGCACAGTTGAGTAGTTACGACACAGGCCAAATGGCCCCAAAAGGCTCAAATGTTTACTATTTGCCCATTTACAGAAAACGTTTGCTGACTCCCAATCTACACAGTGGACTGAACACAGAAACAGCTCAGATTCTCTACCTGTCCCTGCATCTACAGCATTTTCAGTGGGACCTGGCAGCTCCTCTTCATTAAGAGGTAGAGTCTATTTCTCCGGCTCTTGAATCAGGGCTGGCCTTGGGACATGCAGTGGAAGTGACAGCATGCACGTACTGAGTCTAGACCCCAAAGGCGACGCGGCCTCTGCTTTCTTCCTTGGCCTTCTGCCATGAGCAGAAGCCTAGGCTAGATGCTGGAAGATGAGCGACCACATGGAGTCAAGGTGGGTCATCTCAACTGAGGCCATCCTAGATCATTCAGGCTCGCCAAGCACAGATTCATGAGTGAGCCCAGCCAAGAGCAGCTGGGTTTGACCCAATCAAACCACCCGGCTGACCTGCAGACCGTGAGAAAAATGAATGGTTATTGTTTTAAGCCACCGGGTTTTTTGGAAAGGGTTGTCATGTAGATGTAGCAGCACCATAACAATGCCTAACAGGTATGACTTACGAGGGCTCCGAGGGAGAGGAGAAATGAAGATGGCTAAGTTAGCTGCAAGGGAGGAGGACTGGGCCAGCAACAGACGACATAACTGGCAACAGAGACAGGATGGAATCGAACTTCACGCTGGAGGGGTCCATCCTGAAAAAAGAGCCTCTCTCTTACACAACCATATTTACCTACAAAGGGACTCTGGAAGACACAGGGACACCTAGGTCTTTTATCCAATCCTTAAAGGCAAGAAAGGATCTATCTATAGAGTATGAAGGTAGTTGTGGGCTTTTCATATTCAACAAAAGCTATCCTAGCTTGTTGAATGTTTTTAATCACGAAAGGGTGTTACATTTTGTCAAATGTTTTTTCTGCATCTGTTAAGATGTAATTTTTATTCTTCATTCTGTTAATGTAGTGTATCACATGGGTTGATTTTCAGATGTTGAACCATCATGGCACCTAGTGATAAATCCCATTTGGTCATGGTGTATGGTCCTTTTAATATGCTGTTGAATTCAGTTTGTAATATTTTGTTGTGGATTTTTGCATCTATACTCATCAGGGATACTGGTCTCCAATTTTCTTTTCTTGTAGTGTCTTTTTCTGGCTTTGGTATCAAGGTAATGCTGGCCTCATAAAAGAGTTTGGAAGTGTTCCCTCTTCTTCAATTTCTTTTGGAAGAGTTTGAAAAGAAACTGAATTAATTCTTCTTTAAAAATTTGGTAGAATTCACCAATGAAACCATCTGGTCCTGGGCTTTTCTATGTTGGGAGGTTTTTTGTTTTTGTTTTTTAATTTTATTTATTTATTTATTTATTTATTTATGGCTGTGTTGGGTCTTAGTTCCTGTGCGAGGGCTTTCTCCAGTTGCGGCAAGCGGGGGCCACTCTTCATCGCGGTGCGCGGGCCTCTCACTATCGCGGCCTCTCTTGTTGCGGAGCACAGGCTCCAGACGCGCAGGCTCAATAATTGTGGCTCACGGGCCCAGGTGCTTCCGCAGCATGTGGGATCTTCCCAGACCAGGGCTCGAACCCGTGTCCCCTGCATTGGCAGGCAGACTCTCAACCACTGCGCCACCAGGGAAGCCCTGTTGGGAGGTTTTTGATCACAAAGTCCACCTCTTCACTAGTTACAGGTCTGTTCACATTTTCTATTTTTCATTATTCAGTCTTGGCAGGTTGTATATTTCTAGCCATTTATCATTTTTTTCTAGATTATCCAGTTTCCTGGTGTATAATTGCTTATAGTAGTCTCTTATAATCCTTTTTATTTTTGTGGCATCAGTTGCAATGTCTCCTGCTTCATTGCTGATTTTATTTATCTCAGTCTTCTCCCTTTTTTTCTTAGTCTAGCTAAAGCTTTGTCAATTTTGTTGACCTTTAACAAAAAGATGGTGCTATTTAACAAAAAATTGATGTTAACACCAACTCTTAGTCTCATTGATTTTTCAACTGCTTTTCTATTCTGTATTTCATTTATTTCCCCTAATCACTATTATGTCCTTCCTTCTGCTAACTATGGGCTTGGTTTTTTCTTTTTTTGGTCATTGAGGTGTAAAGTCAGGTTGTTTATTTAGAATCTTCTTTTTAAATGTAGGTGTTTATCACTATAAACTTCCCTCTTAATACTGCTTTTGCTGCATCCCATAAGTTTTGGTATGTTGTGTTTTTGTTTTCATTTGTCTCAAGATATTTTCTAATTTTCCTTTTGATTTCTTCTATGACCCACTGGTTGTTCAAGAGTACATTGTTTCATTTCCATATGTTTGTGAACTTTCCTATTTTCCTTCCGCTGATTTATAGTTTCATTCCATTGTGATCAGAGAGCATACCTGGTATAATTTCAATCTTCTTAAATTTGTTGAGACTTATTCTGTGACATAACATGAGGTCTATCCTGGAGAATGTTGTGTGTGCTTGAGAAGAATGTGTATTCTGCTACTGTTGGGTGGAACATTCGACAAATGTCTGTTAGGTCCACTTGGTCTATACCATTGTTCAAGTCCTCTGTTTCTTCTGGCCATCTTGCTCTCTTTTGGTTGTCATTTGCATGGAATATCTTTTTCTGTCCTTTCACTTTCAGCTTCTATTTGTCCTTAAGTCTAAAGTGAGTCTCTTACAGCCTGCATAGAGTTGGATCTTGGTCTTTTTTTAATCCATTCAGCCACTTGAAGTCTTTTGATTAGGGAGTTTAATCCATTTACATTTAAAATGATTACTGATAAGGAAGATCTTACTACTGCCATTTTGTTCATTGTTTTCTGCCTGTCTTGTAGCTCTTTTGTCCCTCTCTTCCTTTCTTGCTGTCTTCCTTTGTGTTTCATTTGATTTTTTTCTTTGGTAGGAACATGCTTTGATTCCTTTTCATTTTCTTTTGTGTATCTTCTATAAGTATTTTCTTGTGGTTACCATGGGGCTTACATAAAACATAGTGATAAAAATTTATTTTAAGTTGATAACAACTTACTTCAATCACATACAGAAACTCTACACTTTTACCTCTCCCCCCATACACATTTTATATTATTGATGTCATGAGTTACATATTTTTATATTGTGCATCTGTTAATATATTTTATAGGTATAGTTCTTTTTTATACTTTCTTTTTTTAACTTCTATACCAGAATTCAGTGATTTACACACCTCCACTGCAGCATTACAGTATTCTGCATTTGTCCATATGATTACCAGCGAGCTTTAGACTTTCAAACGTTTTTGTGTTGCTGTTTAGCATCCTTTCATTCCACCTCAAAGGACTCCCTTTAGCATTTCCTATAAGGCACGTCTAGTGGTGATGAACTCCCTCAGCTTTTGTTTATCTGGGAGTCTTTATCTATCCTTGATTTTGTTAAGGACAGTTTTGCCAGATATAGTATTCCTGGTTAGCTGGGGTTTCTTTTTTTTCTTTTTTCCAGCACTTTGAATATATCATCCCACTCCCTTATGGCCTGCAAGCGTTCTGCTGAGAAATCCACTGACAGTCTTATGGGGGAGCCTTTGTATGAGATGAGTGGATTTCTCTTGTTGCTTTCACAGTTCTATCTTTGACTCTTGACAGTCTGATTACAATGTGACTCAGTGTGGACTTCTTTGGTTCATCTTTTATAGAATCTGTTTGGTTTCTTGAATCTGGATGCCCATTTTCCTTCCCAGATTTGGTAAGTTTCTGTCACTATTTCTTTAAATAAGCTTTCTGCCCTTTTCTTTCTCTTCTTCTTCTGAGACTCCCATATGCATGTACTTGTTCACCTGATGGAGTCCCATAAGTCCCTTAGGCTTCCTTCATTCTTTTTTTTT
The DNA here is from genome assembly GCF_028021215.1 of Eschrichtius robustus. Taxonomy (NCBI): domain Eukaryota; kingdom Metazoa; phylum Chordata; class Mammalia; order Artiodactyla; family Eschrichtiidae; genus Eschrichtius; species Eschrichtius robustus. The sequence continues at coordinate 8,247,878 of NC_090845.1, read as the reverse complement.
TTTGTCCTCTGACTGGATAATTTCCAATTACCTGCTTTTGAGGTCACTGATTCTTTCTTCTGTTTGATCAAGTCTGTTGTTGAACACCTCTAGTGAGGTTTTCTGTTCTGCTATTATATTCTTCAGCTCCAAAATTTGTTTCTTTTTTATATTTTCTATCTCTTTGTTAAAATACTCATTTTATTCATGGATTGTTCTCCTGAGCTTGTTGAGCATCTTTATGACAGTTTACTTTGAATTCTGTATCAGGTAAATCATATACCTGTGATTCTTTGGAATTGGTTTCTGGATATTTGTTTCTTTGGTTGAGTCGTGTTTTGTCTATTTCTTTCAACTTTTGTATTGGTATCTACACATGTGAAAAAACAGCCACCTCTCCCAGTCTTTACAAACTAGTTTTGTACAGGGAAGGACCTTCACGAATCAGCCCAACTAGAGAATCTGGAGGCCTCTCAAACCTTTTCTGCTGATGCAGACTTGTGCATGTAAAGTCCTAATTAAAGGAATTTGCCAGTTTATTTGTTTATTTGTTCATGAGATCATAATCTCTTGCTCCCTCTGTGCCTGTCATTGGCGCTGCCAGTTCTCTGGTTCTATAGCAGCAAGCCGCCTCACTCTCCTGGGTTCTCAGTGGCAACCAGGAAGCTCCTTATCAGTACCTCACATCAGACCAAAGAGAAATCAGCTCCTCAGGCAGCCCTGCAAAAATCCAGAGAGCTGGATACAAACTCCACTTCTCTTCCTGTCTCTTGCTCCAAGTGAGGAATGAAGTTAAACAGAAACCAGTCCCTCAGGCTGCCCTCAGAAAAGCCAGGACACTGGAGGCACTCTTCACTCCTCTCCCTCATGACTGAGAAGTCTCAAGTTGAGGGTCTTCTCCCAATCATGCAAATCCAGGCCAGCTGCCGCAAGCCACCCACCACTTGCATTGTTCTCAGCTACCCTCAGGCCTCCAACCCATGCTGGTTCCATCAGTGCTGTAAGTGGGGAGGAAGGCGAGCCCTGAGGTAGGGCTCTGAAAGGTTGAGATGTTGGAGACAAGTTCTACTCTCTCTTTCCCCAGGAGGAGAAATTGCAGGCAGTTTCTCTCAGTGCTGAGCTGTGCCATCTTGGAGGAGGGGCTGACACAGGTAAAGTGAAGTCACTCCTCTTACCTGTTTCAAAGCAACTGTTTTTGGCTTTGTGCTCTCCTGGGGTCCTGCAACTTCCTGACTGGAATCTGGAATTCTCATAAAGGTCTCTACATCATTGCTATTGGTGTTTCTGTGAGGGAACAATGGCCGCGGCCTTCTATCTTACCATTTTGCTGATGTCACTCTGCCCCAAAGCATTATCAGAACTCCTAATTACACTGTGGCTGGAACATCTTCCCACTCCACCATGACCCTCTGCAGTGACGAACAATGACTTACTTATATCTGCACTCCCATCACTGTGTCTGGCACGTGGTCAATGTTCACTAAAGTGTTCTGAGTTCATTTAAGTGTGTGGTTATCTCTGAACCACTGGGGTAACAAAGGCAAGGCCCCATTACAGAATTTTTGTAGGTTCCATCTACGCACCTACCAAAAATGTCTAAGTCACAATTTTATCATAAATAGGATAAACAGACTCAAAAATAAATATGTGAGCAGATGAGACAGCCTAGAAAAAAAAAGAGTACAAAGGGAATTAGCTTGTCAGTTTGACTCCTGCACAGTCTCATGAGTCCAGACCAGTCTCCTCTGCATTGACATCCTCAGGATGATTTGGGGGACATCTAACCCTCAGACGAGGATGGCAAGAGCCACCAAGAACATCCCCAAGAAGTCCCTGGTTCTGTGCCATGGCTTCGAGGAGCACTTCAGGTACAGAGAACTGAGAGCACCTTTCCTGAAAATTCTAGTCCACGCCTCATTTTGAGTTAATAAATCAGCATTCAAGTTAACGACAAAGTTTCTTTTAACAGTTTTTGGTTTGTTCATCCTCTTAAATCTGATTGGTTCTGCTTCCCGGGAAAAACCAGACTTCTGTGCTAAGGTCCAGGCCATGTGCAGGAGTAATGGTCCCAACTTATGTCTGCCATGGGGTTCTACCCAAGCCTTAAACTCTCTGTGCCTCAATTTCCTCATCTGTAAAATCGGTACAGTAATAGTTCATATCCCTCCTGGGCTCATCAGGCATCTTTTCTGACCACAATGCTATGAGATTAGAAATCAATTACAGGAAAAAAACTGTAAAAAACACAAACACCTGGAGGCTAAACACTATACTACTAAATAACCAAGAGATCACTGAAGAAATCAAAGAAAAAATTTAAAAATACACAGAAACAAATGACAACAAAAACACAACAACTCAAAACCTATGGGACGCAGCAAAAGCAGTTCTAAGAGGGAAGTTTATAGCAATTCAATCTCACTTCAAGAAACAAGAAAAATCTCAAATAAACAATCTAACCTTAAACCTAAAGCAACTAGAGAAAGAAGAACAACAAAAAAAAAACCCCAAAGTTAGTGGAAGGAAAGAAATCATAAAGATCAGAGAAGAAATAAATGAAATAGAAAAAAAGAACACAATAGCAAAGATCAATAAAACTAAAAGTTGGTTCTTTGAGAAGATAAACAAAATTGATAAACCTTTAGCCAGACTCTAAGAAAAAAAGAGAGAGGATTTAAATCAATAAAATCATAAATGAAAAAGGAGAAATTACAACTGACACCGCAGAAATACAAAGGATCATAAGAGACTACTACAAGCAACTATATACCAATAAAATGGACAACCTGGAAGAAATGGATAAATTCTTAAAAAGATATAACTTTCCAACACTGAACTAGGAAGAATTAGAAAATACAAACAGACCAATCACAAGTAATGAAATTGAAACTGTAATTAAAAATCTTCCAGCAAATAAAAGTCCAGGACCAGATGGCTTCACAGGTGAATTCTATCAAACATTTACAGAATAGCCAACACCTATCCTTCTCAAACTCCCCCAAAAAGTTGCAGAGGGAGGAACACTCCCAAACTTGTTCTATGAGGCCACCATCACCCTGACACCAAGACCAAAGATATCACAAAAAAAGAAAATTACAGACCAATATCATTGATGACCATAGACACAAAAAACCTCAACAAAATTCTAGCAAACAGAATCCAACAACACATTAAAAGGACCATACACCATGATCAAGTGGGATTTATCCCAGGGATTCAAGGATTCTTCAATATAGGCAAATCAATCAATGTGATACACCATATTAACAAAGTGAAGAAGAAAAACCATATGATCATCTCAATAGATGCAGAAAAAGCTTTTGACAAAATTCAACACCCATTTATGATAAAACTCTCCAGAAAGTGGGCATAGAGGGAACCTACCTCAACATAATAAAGGCCATATACGACAAACCCACAGCAAACATCATTCTCAATGGTGAAAAAATGAAAGCATTTCCTCTAAGATCACGAACGAGACAAGGATGTCCACTCTCACCACTATTATTCAACATAGTTTTGGAAGGCCTAGCCACGGCAATCAGAGAAGAAAAAGAAATAAAAGGAATCCAAATCGGAAAAGAAGAAGTAAAACTGCCACTGTTTGCAGATGACATGATACTATACATAGAGAATCCTAAAAATGCCACCAGAAAACTACTAGAGCTAATCAATGAATTTGGTAAAGTTGCAGGATACAAAATTAATGCACAGAAATCTCTTGCATTCCTATACACTAAGGATGAAAAATCTGAAAGAGAAATTAAGGAAACACTCCCATTTACCACTGCAACAAAAAGAATAAAAGACCTAGGAATAAACCTACCTAGGGAGACAAAAGACCTCTATGCAGAAAACTATAAGACACTGATGAAAGAAATTAAAGATGATACCAACAGATGGAGAGAGATACCATGCTCTTGGATAGGAAGAATCAATATTGTGAAAATGACTATACTACCCAAAGCAATCTACAGATTCAATGCAATCCCTATCAAATTACCAATGGCATTTTTTACGGAACTAGAACAAATCATCTTAAAATCTGTATGGAGACACAAAAGACCCCGAATAGCCAAAGCAGTCTTGAGGGAAAAAAATGGAGCTGGAGGAATCAGACTCCCTGACTTCAGACTATACTACAAAGCTACAGTAATCAAGACAGTATGGAACTGGCACAAACACAGAAATATAGATCAATGGTACAGGATAGAAAGCCCAGAGATAAACCTACGCACCTCTGGTCAAAAAATCTATGACAAAGGAGGCAAGAATATACAATGGAGAAAAGGCAGTCTCTTCAATAAGTGGTGCTGGGAAAACTGGACAGCTACATGTAAAAGAATGAAATTAGAACACTTCCTAACACCATACACAAAAATAAACTCAAAATGGATTAAAGACCTAAATGTAAGACCAGGCACTATAAAACTCTTAGAGGAAAACATAGGAAAAACACTCTTTGACATAAATCACAGCAAGATCTTTTTTGACCCACCTCGTAGAATAATGAAAATAAAAACAAAAATAAACAAATGGGACCTAATGAAACTTCAAAGCTTTTGCACAGCAAAGGAAACCAGAAACAAGACAAAAAGACAACCCTCAGAATGGCAGAAAATATTTGCAAATGAAGCAACCGACAACGGATTAATCTCCAAAATATACAAACAGCTCATGCAGCTCAATAACAAACAAACAAACAACCCAATCAAAAAATGGGCAGAAGACCTAAATAGACATTTCACCAAAGAAGACATACAGATGGCCAAGAGGTACTTGAAAAGATGCTGAACATCACTAATTATTAGAGAAATGCAAATCAAAACTACAATGAGGTATCACCTCACACCAGTCAGAATGCCATCATCAATAAACCTACAAACGGGCTTCCCTGGTGGCGCAGTGGTTGAGAATCTGCCTGCCAATGCAGGGGACACGGGTTCGAGCCGTGGTCTGGGAAGATCCCACATACCGCGGGAGCAACTAGGCCCGTGAGCCACAATTACTGAGCCTGCGCGTCTGGAGCCTGTGCTCCGCAACAAGAGACGCCACAATAATGAGAGGCCTGCGCACAGTGATGAAGAGTGGCCCCCACTTGCCGCAACTAGAGAAAGCCCTCGCACAGAAACGAAGACCCAACACAGCCATAAATAAATAAATAAATAAATAAATAAACCCAAAGTTTAAAAAAAAAATGGTAAAAGCTTTCTTATAAAAAAAAAAAACCTACAAACAATAAATGCTGGAGAGGGTGTGGAGAAAAGGGAACCCTCTTGCACTGGTGGTGGGAATGTAAATTGATACAGCCACTATGAAGAACACTATGGAGGTTCCTTAAAAAACCAAAAATAGAATTACCATATGACCCAGCAACCCCACTACTGGGCATATACCTAGAGAAAACCATAATTCAAAAAGAGTCATGCACCCCAATGTTTATTGCAGCACTATTTACAATAGCCAGGACATGGAAGCAACCTAAGTGTCCATCAACAGATGAATGGATAAAGAAGATGTGGCACATATATACAATGGAATATTATTCAGCCATAAAAAGAAACGAGATTGAGTTATTTGTAGTGAGGTGGATGGACCTAGAGTCTGTCATACAGAGTGAAGTAAGTCAGAAAGAGAAAAACTACTATCGTACGCTAACACATATATATGGAATCTAAAAAAAAAAAAAAGGTTCTGATGAACATAGGGGCAGGACAGGAATAAAGACGCAGATGTAGAGAATGGACTTGAGGACACAGGGAGGGGGAAGGGTAAGCTGGGACAAAGTGAGAGAGTGGCATGGATATATATTCACTACCAAACGTAAAATAAGACAGCTACTGGGAAGCAGCCGCATAGCACAGGGAGATCAGCTCGGTGCTTTGTGACCACCTAGACGGGTGGGATAGGGAGGGTGGGAGGGAGACGCAAGAGGGAGGAGATATGGGGATATATGTATACGTATAGGTGATTCACTTTGTTATACAGCAGAAACTAACATACCATTGTAAAGCAATTATACTCCAATAAAGATGTTAAAAAAACAACAACAGATGAATGGATAAAGAAGATGTGGCACATATATACAATGGAATATTACTCAGTCATAACAAAGAACGAAACTGGGTCATTTGTAGAGATGTGGATGGACCTAGAGCCTGTCGTACAGGGTGAAGTAAGTCAGAAAGAGAAAAACAAATATCGTATATTAATGCATACATGTGGAATCTAGAAAAATGGTACAGATAAACCTATTTGCAGGGCAGGAATAGAGACGCAGACATAGAGAATGGACATGTGGACACGGGGGGTGGAAGGGGAGGGTGGGACGAATTGGAAGATTAGGATTGACATAAATACACTACCACGTGTAAAATAGATAGCTAGTGGGAACCTGCTGTGTAGCGCAGGGAGCTCAGCTCAGTGCTCTGTGATGACCTAGATGGGCGAGACAGGGGGGCGGGGAGGTCCAAGAGGGAGGGGGTATACGTATACGTATAGCTGATTCACTTTGCTGTACAGCAGAAACTAACACAACATTGTAAAGCAACTATACTCCAATAAAAAAAAATAATAATAAAGTTAAAAAAAAACCCTTAAGTGTTTCATGAAAACACATTTTCCTTACCACCCTGCATGTTCCCTCATTCCCAAAGTTTATCTAATCAGTCCTTTGATGTCTGTAGCTCACAGAAGGGACCTGATGGATTCCAGTTCTGCTCAGGGAGATTAAGCAAGTCAAACTGAACTTTTGGGGGACCCGCTACGATTTCTGTTTACCAAGAACTCGTGAGGCCATTAAAACATGAATCTACGCCTGGCATTTTAAATATCTTCTCCTGAAAACTCCTCAAAGTGTTTACATTTATTAGAGACTATTTTCTTTCAAACGAAATACATCTACTCAAAGTGAAAAGACCACTAACCGAGAAATTTGCGTGAATCCCATTTGGCTGTGTGACCTCCGCTGACCCCTGCTGACCCTCACCGCCCTCCTCTCAAAAAGTACAGTCCTGCGCTGGACTGTTTCTCAGGTGCTTTCCACCCAGAGCAGATGACACAGAGACTGAAACTTAGTACCAGCCCCTTCCACACGCTCGGGGACAAGCAAACAATCTTTAATTCATCAAAACTTTCTGTCCCTGCACAGATATTGGTTAAGCCTCGGGAACTTTCCAGAAATTTCAGAGCTGTCTTCACTGCCAGCCGTTTCTATCAGTCATTACAGAGCAGAAAATCATGTGAAAAAACAACATACTCTTCACTGCTGGCAAAACTGAGATCATCTGAGTGATAATCTCACATCCTCAAAAGCTATAGTGATATCTGTGAGCATTATTGCCCTTAACAGCTAGAAATGCGAACCCAAAAGTGTAACTTAGAAAAGATTATTGAAAACATAGAAAAAGCAAGCCCCAGGTAAGCAGGGGGATCTTGTAACCAGCAAGAAGCCAAGAGTCCACGCTCCTCTCCTTGATGGAAACGCATGTGCACCTGTAGCTGCTAGGAAGATGCTTGTTCCTCTCCAATCAAGCCAGAGGGAAACAGAGACCAGGGAAGTCGGGGCTGGCCTGGGCATAACCACAGGGCAAGTCCAGGAAGTGAATTATCTACAATCTTCCAACTTGCCCTGCTTTTCGTGCAACTGCTATTTTAGTAAACAGAAGTAGCAAATCTAACGTCCTCATTTTACCTACATTCTGGAAACTGCTCTGCGTTACTCATCCGGCCTGGATCTGGGGGCAGGTCTGGATTACCTGGTGGAAAAGTCAGGCCTTCTCCCTGTCAACCTTCGAGTCACCTGTGCTTGGAAGGGCAGCACGAAAGAGCAGGCGAGGTGGATGTCATCTTGGGACCTTTTCCTTCTGGCTTATAGAGGTGCACAGGGAGTGATAACTGCTATCTTTTTATTTTAAACATTTTTAAGGTATAATTCACACACCATACTAGTCACCTTTTTAAAGTGGGATCTAATACAAGTTCATACGACCATCATCACTATCTAATTCCAGAACATTTTCATCCTCTAAAAGTAACCCCATGCCCACAGCAGTCCCTCTCCTGGCCCAGCCCCTCGTAACCACTCATCTACTTTCCTTCTCTACAGATTTGCCTCTTCTGGACACGTCACAGAAATGGAATCATATCACATGCGGCCTTTTGTGTCTGGCTTCTTTCTCTTATTATAATGTTTTCAAGGTTTGTCCATGTTGGAGCATTAGTGCTTCACTCCTTTTTATGGCTGAAAAATACTCCGTTGTGTGGATATACCACGTTGTGTTTGTCTGTTCATCAGCTGACGGACATCTGGGCTGTTTCCACTTTGGGGCTATTGTGACTAATGCTGCTATGATCATTCCAGTCTTCACGTAGACATGTATTTTCAGTTCTCTTGGGTAGACACCTAGGAGTAGAATTACTGGGTCATATGGTAAGTCTACGTTTAACCTTTTGAGGAGCTGCCAGACTGAAATCACTTTTCTTAAGTAAGCTTTTTATTGAACGAAACATCTATCCATAAAAAGGCAAAAGTCCTAAGTGGACACCTCCACAAATTTTCACAGAGTAAGCTCACACACATCACCAGCACCCAGATCAAGAACAGAACGTGACCAGCCCCCAGAAGCTCCCTCATGGCCCCTTCCAGGCCCTACCCCACCCGGAAAGGGCATCACTATCCTCACACCACAGATTAATTTTGCCCGTTTTTGAACTTTATATAAATGGGATCTTTCGTTTCCAGCTTCTTCTGTTCTATGTGGTGTTGTAAGATCTAGCCATGTTGTTGAGTGTATCTAATTATCGTCCGTTCATTCTCTATGCTCTACAACAGTGAACTTTTTCTATTAAGGGCCAGAGAGTAAATATCTGTAGCTCTGTGGGCCACGTGGCCTCTGTCAGGACTACTCAACTCTGCCACTGTCACGTAAAAGCAGCCAGAGACAGTACACAAATTAATGGCTGGGGCTATGTGGCAATGAAACTCGATTTATCGACAATGAAGTCTGAATTTCATATAATCTTCACCTGTCACAAAGTACTATTCTTCCTTCAGTTTCTTTCCATCATTAAAAAATATAAAAAACGTTCTTAGCTCATTTTGCCTCAGGCAGTGAGCTGGATTTGGCCGACGGGATGATGTCCTTTGCCTCTTCCTGTTCTATAGTATTCAATGGTGGAAACAGACCCCAATGAGTTTATCCCTTCTACTGTGGATGGACATTTGGCTGGTTTCCCACTTGGAGCCACGACACTACGAGCTAATCCCCAGATGACCTGGGCAGATGGAACGGAAAGTCATCACTCAGATTAAAATATTAAAAGTCTCGGAATTCCCTGGCGGTCCAGTGGTTAGGACTCTGCGCTTTCACTGCCGAGGGCCCGGGTTCGATCCCTGGTCGGGGAACTAAGATCTCGCAAGCTGCACAGTGCAGCCAAAAAAAAAAAAAAAAAACCGAAAGTCTCCAATCAGCAAGGAAGGCTGGTCACCCCAAGGGTGAGTTCCAGCAGGTTCCTCTGGCAGCGTGGGCGTGGTGGAAACTGCCACCAAAACCCCCTCCTGGCCCCGTGAGCCTTTCCAGCAAGCTGGCCTCGCCGTCTTTCTCCTCCCTGTGCCCTCGCAGTAACTTAACTGCCATTCAGGGCTTGGCAAATGTTTCCTACAAAGGACCAGATGGGAAATGTTTTCAGCTCAGGGGCCATGCAGTCTCGGTCGCAATTCATCCAGTCGGCCCTTTGGTCGTTGAAGTGCAGAGCAGCCCAGACAGAGCGGAAAGAAGACGTGTGCCTGTGTGCCCTGACGTGCGACCTACAGAAACAGGCCGCGCTCGGGGGCTGCTGGGCGCTACTTGACACAAGCAGTCACGGGGCATCTGCCACCTGCCAGGCCCTTGTCCACGGTGCCAGAGCCACCGGCAGGCCTTCAAGCCTCACCTACCAACACAAGCAGCAAAGCAAGCATCACCATCAGCTGGGAACGTACACAGATGAAGAGGCACAGCCGTCCTGCACAGGATTCTGGAAGGGAAGGATGGGACCCCGGAAATGCAACCACAGGACCTCCCGAGCGGCGTTTCAACCTGGAAGCTTCGAGGGAATAAAAGGTAGTTCTTAACACACACACATACACATCAAGGTTTCTATGATATCCTACCATGGGAAAAGTTCCTCCAACAAATTAGCTATCCTAATGCTTCAAGACACCAGATGCCCCTGGCTTGTGAATACAAATATGGTCATAGCATCACTTTGACAAAGTGGTCAAGGCCATCAGGGCTAGAGGTCACACATACTCACAAGACACCGTGAAAGGAGTGGGACACAAGGAGGAGAGGATCCGAGAACACAGAGTTCAGAGCCAGGCCTGAGATGACAACTTAAAAAAAAAAAATACGGAAAAAAGCTTCATGTCTTACAGATTTTCCAGAAGCTCCAACAACCAATCACAAGTCACTTTTCTTGCAACCTGCATGGATTACAGCAGGCACTAAACTCAGGGCTGATGTCTGCTGGCCGCCAGCTCCTCGGTGCTGGCCGCTCCTCTGAAGGCCACCAGCCTGGGCTCCCTGGGGCTCAGAGGGGTGTCATTGCACCACTGGGCCACCAGAGGGTGCTGTGTGAGCAGCCCTGCTGCCTGGGGCAGCTGAGCCCACCGGACGGGGCCTGCCTCCTCTCCATCTGCTCCAACCAGTACCCTGCCCTGCCTCACCCGCCATCCTTCCCTCAGCCTCCTTTAGCCCCAACTCCTGCCTCAGGTCACAGGAACTCCTGTCTCCACAGCCCATGGCTTGGGCTCTGTGCCCTGAGCAACTCAAGGGCAATTCCCGCTCCAGCCCATGGCCACTCCTCTGTCACCTTCAGTGGCTTCTCGGCTTCTACACACCCTCTGACTCCAGTGCTTCCCGAAGTGTGCTTGCAATGGGTGGGTCTCACACAGCCTGCTGACTGAAGTCGAGACGCGTCAGAATCCACACCATGTGATTCCATCTACGTGGCATCCTATAAATTATACGTTAGGTAGTGACACGGAGGCTTCATGTTTGATCCATTAAGCCATACAGTTAGGTGTTATGCACTTTGGGGCGTGTTTGCTATACTTTGCAATTTGAAGAATTGTTTGAAAATGCGGGCTGCCCATCAGGAAATGCAGCTTCTTAGGCACGATTCTCACTTGTGGCTTTTGCCCAGCGCATCTGTTCCGTCTTCCGGCGATAGTAGCGTCATTTTTCTTTGGAGCACAAGCCCTTCCCCACTCTCCACGGTCCTGGAGGTTTGGGCAGAAGGGGACTACGGTGGGAAGGAAAGCTCCAGTTCGATGGGCAGGGGCTTCGGGGCTGTCTACAAACACTCGCTTTCTTTTGAGATGCAGAAGCGTTTGGAGAAGAGGAGGATGCCCTGAAAGAACCCTCTGCCAGGCCCGTGGAGGGAGGCCTGGAGGGGGAGAAACTGAAGGGGGCATGGGGGGTTAGGACACCTGGGCCCTGCAGGCCAATGTGGGTGCCTCACCAGCCCCGCCGAGCCTGGGCTGCGCACCTGTGAAAGGGCTGAGCGCCCTCCGAGGTGGCCTGGAGACGGGCAGAGAAACGCCGGCACCTGGCATTTGCTAGATGAGCCGGTCACTGACTAGATGGCAGTGCAGCCGAGCACTTAGCTCCGCACAGGGGTGCAAGAGCAGGCCATTCTCGCCCCCCAGAACTGTCCCTCCCCTCCATTGGGTACCAAAGCTTCCCCTCCCCACCGTGGGCACGTGACCCAGGCGGGCCAGTGACAGTCTCCAACCACCAGGCACAGCGACTGGCTGTGGGGCGAGCAGGGGACCCATGCAGTGCCACATGCGGACGACAGCGAAAAGGAGGACCCTCCGTCCAGGGGAGTGGCTACCCTGGGAGCCACCACCTCTGCGGCGGGTCTACCGCGGGGGGATGAGACCGGGCGACACGGACCAAAGATGGACGGGCCAGGGGCTCCCAACAGGCAATTCTGCCCCCAGGGGTCACTGGGCACATTCTGTCACCTCGGACAGGGGTGCAGCTGGCATCTAGTGGGTGGAGGCCAGGGTTGCTGCTCAGCACCCGACAGGGACCAGGACGGCGCCAAGTGCCGCCAGCGCTGAGGTGGAGAAATTCTGCCTTCATCCAAACTGGGCCAAACGAGCCTTTTGGGCACTTCCTTGCAGGGGTTATATTTGGGGGCCCCAGAGTCAACTGGTGACCTTTGAACCATGTGGATTCACAGGTCATTTCTCCCCAGAGTGGCCTTCCACTGCAGGCAAACTGTGCTTGAAGCAGTGGCACCCACCAGGGCCAACTGTGTCCCTAGGCAGCCACTTGGCGGTGCCTGGAGAGAGTCCCGGCTGTCACGACTGCGGGGGAGGCCGGGGGGCGCTCCCGGCATCAAGTGGGTACGGCCAGGGATGCCGATAACCATCCCAAGTGCGCAGGACGGCCGCACAGCAAAGAGCGGCCCGCGCCAACGTCAAGAGCGACACCGAGAAACTGAGCAAGCAAGGGCCTTCCCGTTCCTGCGGCCGGTTCCCTGGCTCCCGCCAACGCCACCAGTTCTCCGCGCCCTGACAGCGGGAGCAGCGCCTCTCCGGCCTTCCCGCACATCTGGCGCACTGCGCAGCTGGCTAAAATGCGGATTCTGACCCAGCACGGCCACGGTAAGGCCTGAGACTCTGCATTTCTCACAAGCTGTTGCTGCCGGTCTGCGGACCACACTTTGAATATAGAAAAGGGACTGGGCTGAAGTCAGAAACCCAGGGAGGAGGCAGGCGTGAATTGGGAGATGGGCACTGACATATACACACCCTACTAGATATAAAGCAGACAGCTAGTAAGAACCTGCTGTAGAGCACAGGGAACTCTACTCAGTGCTCTCTAATGGCCTATATGGGAAAAGAATCTGAAAAGAAGAAACCCGGGGAGCCAGGCGGGACTGGGGGCCAGAGACAGAATCACAGCCCAAGCAGATTAAGAAGCCGTGGTCAGGGGCTTCCCTGGGGGCGCAGTGGTTGAGAATCCGCCTCCAATGCAGGGGACACAGGTTCGAGCCCTGCTCCGGGAAGATCCCACATGCCGCAGAGCAACTAAGCCCGTGCGCCACAACCATTGAGTCTGCACTCTGGAGCCCACGAGCCACAGCTACTGAGCCTGCGTGCCACAACTACTGAAACCCGCGCGCCTAGAGCCCGTGCTCCACAACAAGAGAAGCCACCGCAATGAGAAGCCCGCGCACCGCAACGAAGAGTAGCCCCCGCTCACCACAACTAGAGAAAACGCACGCAGCAGCAAAGACCCAACGCAGTCAAATTAATTAATTAAAATTTTAAAAAAAGAAGCTGTGGTCAGAGGCAGGCACGAGGGCAGGTGTCTTGGGGGCTGAGAAAGGAGAGTTTTGAGGAGGCGCGGTGAGCAGGTCCCAGGCCAGTCCCAGCCCTGGCTGCACAGCCCAATCACCTGGGGCCTTTCACAAAGGCCCCCAACCCCAGGTCCAGCCCAGAGTAGTTAAATCCGGGTCTGGGGGCCCAGGCATCAGCATTTCTAAAGCTCCCCATGTGCTTTCAAAGTGCAGCCTCTCAGGTGAGACCCTGAATCAGGCTGGGATGAGCCCATGAATCCCCTGGGGCCTTATTAAAATGCAGATTGTGATCCTGGACGGGGGGTGGTGGGGAAGAGGGCAGTCTTGGAGCTCCTGCCTTTGAAGAGTGTCACACCTCAACTCGAGGGCTGCATTACCACAATCATCATCATGACAGTGTGATCCAGTGTAAACCCTTTCCCCCCAGCCCCTCCTCCTAGGGCGGCCAGGCCAGCTCCCCATCCACTCAGTTCTCTGACGGGGGAGGAAATCAGGACCTTAAAATGAATGAGGGGACGCCGGCCTGCCTTTATTCATGCCCTGGATCTCTGCGCACAACACCATGACACGCTTCAAAAATGCAATCCAATACAAATTCACAGCTAGCTTCAAATTACACAACAGACATGGGTCTCCCAATGTGCTCGTGTGGATAAAGAAAAAAAATTTCTTTGCCATGCATGTTTGAGGCTATAGCAAACATTTGTTAAACATACCAGTATCTTCTGCCTCCACAATGCTCGCTCACACACTCACACACTCACACACACACACACACACACACACACACTAAGGGACTTATGGGACTCCATCAAGTGAACAAATATACGCATATGGGAGGCTCAGAAGAAGAGAAAGAAACAGGCAGTCACAGGGAGGAGGTGCCCATCCATGGCTCTCCCGGTGCCTCCTACCCGGCATCCCTGCCACACCCCAAGGAAGTTAGAGGGAAGCCTTGACCTTGGTCTTTTCACCCACAGTTGTAATACTGCTGCATGACTACATGCATGTGAACTGCCCTGGACACATGGCTCTGTCGTCCCCACCCAATTTCTAGAATAACTATTGTACCTGATGCTCCCAGTGCCCCACCCATATCCCTCAAAACCTTCCAGTGAGCTCCAGCTGATTCCCAACTGTATCTCTGCGCCTGAGGTCACTGCCTCAGGCCCCGTGGAAGGTGGCTCTGCTGGTGTGGCACGCCTGAAGAGCATTATTGGGAGCAGGTATTAACCGATGACCCTCAGGAACTGGTGCATAAATACTCCCACTCCCTCGCCCCCTGAACGGGATCATTTCAAGGCATGTGTTTCGTACCTGTGCAGAAAAGACTTAGCACTGCAGGCCAGAGACTGCTCTCTTCAGAAAGGCCTGCTGGCAAGGCTGGCCCTCGGCTGGCACCTGGGAACTTGGATTCCAGGAGGGTTGACACCATCCCCAGCACTGATAAGAATGGCTCGTGGTACCTAAACTGGTTGTCCAAGTACTGTGACTGATGCCGAACCTCTGCTCTCCTTCCGGGAGTCTGGAATTTTGATACGAGCTGGACAGAGTGCCTACAGGACCAGCCCGCAGTAGAAATCTGGGCACTGAGACCAACAAGCTTCCTGGGTAGAGAGCGCGTCCCCCGTGCTGCCTCAGCTCACTGTGGGCAAAGTGAAGCACATCCTGTGGGACTCCACGGGAAGAGGACTCTGGGAGCCGGAGCCTGGTTTCCTCCAGACTTTGCCCCGTCGCCTTTTCCCTTTGCTGATTTTGCTTTATAGCCTTCCATTATAGGAGGTCACAGCAGTGAAGACAACTATACACTGGGTCCCCTAAGTCCTCCTAGTGAACCCACAGATGACTCGGGGAGCTCGTGACACAGCAAGCGTCATTTTCTAGAGTTTCCAAAGCATGGAGTTAAGCTCCGGCTGCCCACAGGGTGAGCTGCATTAACAGCCCAGGTTCTAACGGGTGCCTTCTTCTCCCGGTCGCCCCTCCCAGCGTCCCTGCAGCACCCAAGAAACGCCCTGCACCAGAATCCTCGTCTCAGGGTCCGCTTCTCAGAGAACCCAAATGCAGCCCACTTTCTCTTTCTTCAGCCAGGGATGCCTTTGCCTGCATAAATCCCTGAGTGATGTTTATGGCCCTGTACAAATGGGCAAAATCTTCATGACCTAGGGCTAGGCAGAGATTTTAGGGATGACACCAAAGCACGACCCTTAAAAGAAACCAAATGGGTAAGTTGTACTAATCGGCAAAGTAAAACCTGTCATCCGTGTAAGAACGCAGGAAAACTCCCTGACACACTTTATTGAATGCAACAGGTGACCTGGCAAATCGGGAGGGCTGGGTCCCGGTCCTGGTCGCGGCCCCAGACATTGAGCTTCAGCAGCTCTGGGGCAAGGCCCAAGAATGTGCATTTCTTACAAGCTTCCAGGAAGGTTGATGTTGTTGGCCCACAGACCGGGCTTTAACAACCAGGGGCCCTTATAAACCCTTCATTCCCCTCCTATTCCCCACTCCATTTCCTTCCCTGCATCCTTCCCGTTGTGTTTTAATTACTACTGTTTTGAATATCAATCTTACTTATAAACTGGAATCATTGTTTCAAAGCTTGCTGCCTCTGAGCTCCTGAGGGCAGAGGCCTGCGTTACTCACCCCCATCTACTGTCTGCACCTTTGAGGCAGTGTTTGCTGAGCCTGCTGTACAGTTACAACATCCGTTAACCCTAAAAAGCTTCACCCACCACACACACAATCTCTCCTCTACAAGGAGCGTTATTAAAACTACATCCATCTAGACCTAGAGATGATCACACTCAGTGAAGTAAGTCAGACAGACAAAGACAAACACCATATGATATCACCTGTATGTGGAATCTTAAAAAATGATACACGTGAACTTACTTACAAAACAAAAATAGACCCACAGACACAGAACACAAACTTACGGTTACCAAAGGGGAAAGGGGGAGGGAGGGATAAATTAAGAGTTTGGGATTAAAATATGAAGTAGATAACCCACGAGAACCTACTGTATAGCACAGGGAACGCTACTCAATATCTTGTAATAACCTGTAATGGAAGAGAATGCAAAAAAAAGAATACATATATTTACCTATATACGTATAACTGAATCACTTTGCTGTACGCCTGAAACTAACACAACATTGTAAATCAACTACATTTAAATAAACATTTTTCTAAAAAACAAACAAAATTACATCCATCTAGAGATAGAAAACTCTATGAAGCAGTCAGCTTAACGCTTGGGACATCACTGCACAGGCACGCTCAAAAATACATATAAGAGGGCTTCCCTGGTGGTGCAGTGGTTGAGAGTCTGCCTGCCAATGCAGGGGACACGGGTTCGAGCCCTGGTCTGGGAAGATCCCACATGCCGCGGAGCAACTGGGCCCGTGAGCCACAACTACTGAGCCTGCGCGTCTGGAGCCTGTGCTCCGCAACAAGAGAGGCCGCGACAGTGAGAGGCCCGCGCACCGCGACGAAGAGTGGCCCCCGCTCGCCGCAACTAGAGAAAGCCCTAGCACAGAAATGAAGACCCAACACAGCCAAAAATAAATAAATAAATAAATTTATTTAAAAAAAAATACATGCAAGAAAGATAGCTTACCTGTGAGTATACACAGGACAAAAAGAATACAAAAACCATACTCAAGTCACTAGACGTGAAAATGAGAGGTTGGGACACGTCTCTTTGACTGCATCGCCTTTCACATGCACCAGGGTCCACAGTTTTATCCTCTGTAGCAACGCGAGTCTGAAGGGCATGCCTTGCTTTCCCCTCCTAGGTTCGGGGGGTTTCTTTAACTGCTCGATTCATCCTGATTTTTCCCTTATTACTTCTCACCCAGGAAAAAAGCTGGGCTGACAAATATAGACAGATCTCTTCCTCGGTGCAGCCGGCCAACATCCTGGCTGACGCCCAACCACAGGCATCTGACCCAGAATCTTGGGAGCCCAAAGAAGTGGACTTTGGACCCATCACAGCGGGAGGCGGGGGGAGCACCAAGACTTGGCAGTCCCTGTAGCAGCCGGATGAGCCAAACCCTACTTCACATTTCTTATCCAAGTGCAGGAGGTGAGAGGGAAATTGGTTTAAAACTCCCTTTAAGTTCTCTCAAGAAATTTCTCTGAAATACGTTTTCATTTGTGGCCCAGAACTTTTGCTCTAGGAAATCCCGTTCTACAGGATTTAAACTACGAGACTACAAGCCCACAGATACAAGAAGCTCAGCGAATCAATACACCCCAAGCACCCAAATAAATAACAGAATAAAACCACACTGAGGAGTGGCATAATCAAATTGCTAAACCCAGTGAAAAGGAGGATATCTTAAAAGCAGCAAGAGAAAAAAAGACACCTATATACAGAGAAAACTATGCGACTAGACACAACCACAAGGATGAACAACCTACCACTACGTACACTGACAAGGATGAAATTCGCAAACCCAATGTCAATGGAAGGCCAGACACAGGAACACACGAGTTCATTAAAACAAAGCTCCAAACAAGCAAACCGAATGTGCGGAGTTAATCAGGACAGCAGTTACCCTTGGGCTGAGGAGTGACCAGAAGGGACATGGGGGTGGCTTCTGGTGGCTGGTCACGTTTTATCTTTTTTTTTCTTTTTTTTTTTTTTAATATTTATTTATTTATTTAGTTAGTTAGTTAGTTAGTTGTGCCGGGTCTTAGTTGCAGCTCGCCAGCTCCTTAGTTGCAGCACGTGGGCTCCTTAGTTGCAGCGTGTGAACTCTTAGTTGCAGCGTGTGAACTCTTAGTTGCAGCAGGTATGTGGGATCTAGTTCCCTGGCCAGGGATCGAACCCGGGCCCCCTGCATTGGGAGCACTGAGTCTTAACCACCGTGCCACCAGGGAAGTCCCACTTCCTGTTTCTTGATCTGGGCACTGGTTACCCAGGTGTGATCACTTTGTGAAAATTCATCAAGCTGTACACTTACACTTTACACACTTTTCTGCACATATATTTCAATAAAAGATTTATTACTCAAGGCACCCCAAAAGACCCATCAACTAGAATTAAATCTCTCCGCCTCACTGTACAAAAGTTAGATTTTTTAGTTGGCATGCTGCAACACTTCTCTCAAGCGCCTGTGAACTACTTTCTTTCTCTTTTAAAATACCTACCTAGAAAAACTGATCTCCCACTGAAATAATTCAGGTCCAAAGTCTGAACCCTCTGACCGAGCAAAGGCACTGGGGTTGGCAAACCCACCATGACATGGGCTCCAAGCTGCATTACAGGCCGGAGCACGTTTCACTGGTGCAGGGAGAAAAGGGGAGATGCTCCCAAAGAAAGTGACATCCCAGACTGGCAATGCTGGGTGCCTGAAGTGACAGCAGACATCCAAACCCCACTGGCGTTTGGGGGCTAGTGGAGACTGAAGTCTCCAGGCTATGAAGATCAACAGGGAAGTAGACATTTTCCTGAAATATATGCAGTTGTCCATTTACTTAAAATCAATACACTGAAGCTCATCATCAATATGCCCTAACTTACAATCAATAACCTAAACCGTGCGTGGAGCTCCTCTCCTCCCCAGGTGTATTATCTAGAATGCTACATAACAAACTAGCTCAGAACTCAGCAGCTTAAAATAATAAACATATAATCTTACACAGTCTCTACGGGTTGGGGATTCAGCAGCAGCTTGGCTGGGTCTTTCTGAATCGAGGTCTCTCAGGAGGTTGTCGCCCAGGGCCGCAGGCATCTGAAGGCAAGTCAGTGCTGGCTGTTGGCGCGAGGGCTCGGTTCCACTGCACCCTGCGCCTCCATGGGACTGCTTGAGCGTCCTCGGGACACGGCAGTCAGCTTCCTCTAGAACAAGTGCTCCACAGGAGCGAGGTGGAAGCAGCAGTCTCTATGACCTAGCCTTGCGAGTCACATGCCGCCCCTTCCAGCGTGCCCCGCCGGGGGCACAGTCAGCCCTGAGGGACTCAGTGTGGGAGCAGCTGCACTTGGCCATGAACACAGGAGGCAGTCATCGGGCCCGCCCTGGAGGCCGGTTCCCCCACTAGTCAAAGCTCCTCCCCTCCCCTCTCCATCTCACCTGAAACCCCACCAACTTCGAATTCATTTGAGATGATGGAGTCTCGCTTTCAAGATGCAGACACCTTTAGGCGGGTGACGGGCCACGCTTCATCCACCCCCTCTAGCCAACCCTCCAGCCACCGCACGGCGCTCCCCGGGGAGGTTAGACCCAGCGGCGCGGACACTGAGAGGAGCCCCCTGGTGGCCACGTGGCGAGAGGCCGAGGGCCACGGCACCCTCCGGCGTCCCCAAGAGAAGAAAGCTCAAGCTGCAGGATGCACAGAAAGAGACGTGAGAATTAAAGTTTCTCAGCTTCAAAATGTTGCCTGGAGCGGGCACAGAGGGGGAGGGTCACTTCTACCTCCCCCTCCTGCTTCCCCCTTGGCCCCTGCCCAGCACCCAGCCCTCCCCGCACCCCTTCTGCCCCCCAAGGCTGGCGAGCTGGTGCAGGGCACGGCCGCCTTCCGTGGCACGGCTCCTGTGGCCCCAGGGCTGCGCGGCTATTTGTCCCCTTTCGGAACACAGCCTGCGTGTTGGGAAGGGGCTGAGGCCAACTGCACATGACCTCCGGTGACACAATGGACTCAGTGTTCTCACATCCCGCCCCCCTCCCCAGAGGGCAGGGAGACGGCCATGATGTCTCCGCGTTCCCGGCACCCGGGGCCAAGGATGGAGAACTTCCGCACAGTAATAATAACAACAACGACTCTGGATAGGGCTCCCGTCCCAAGCGCGTCACACGCATCAGTCACCAGGGCTCCTGACACTCCCTGAAGTAAATGCCGTCACCCTCAGGCCCACGTTACAGATCAGCAAGCTGAGGCAGAGGGGAGGTTAGGTCTCAAGCCCAAGTCCCACAGACAGTGAGCGGGGAGCCAGATTCCCACCGGGGCCCGAGGACCCTTCCTCTTGGGTCGTGAGAGGACTGAACAGGCCTCGTTCCTCTCGGGACCCAAGAGCTACCTGCTTCCACGGAGAGGGCGCTGCTCGCCAAGCTTCTCCTAAACTGCGCAGAAAGCGCTCAAGTAAAGGCTGCCGGGTTACCGTCCAACCTCCCGGGTGGGCGATGGCTCGTGTGCCCCGGCAAACACCGCTGGATTAGTTCACCAGCGTTGCCCTGGCAAGCCCCACAGGCCGGGTGGCTCGAACGGCAGAAACTTCTTGTCTCCCAGTGCCGGAGGCCAGAAGCCTGAGATCCAGGTGACAGCGGGGTTGGTTCCTTGGGGGCTGTGAGGGCAGGATCCGTCCCAGGCCTCTCTCCCTGGCTGGCGGACGGCCGTCTTCTCCCCACGCCCCTTCACACCCTCTTCGTCCTGCGCCTGTCTGTGCAGAGACCCCCTCTTCTTATAAAGACCCCAGTCACACTGGACCGCGGCCACCCTCAGGGCCTCGTTCTAAGTTGATTACATCTACAAAGCTCTCATCTCCCAGTAAGGTCGCATTCTGAGGTACTACGGGTTAGGACTTCACCACGTGCGCGCTGAGAGACACAATATCAGCCCATGACAGCGGCTGAAGACGATGCTGGTGAGAAACGCTGCCGTGTCCCTCCCTCTCCTGGGACCTCTGCAGACCACCTTCCTCGGCAACAATCTACTTCCTGCTCATGTGGGCTACTCCCCCTCGGGGATGAAAACAATGTCACAGACACTCACAACCAGCATGTCCGTGAAGGTTAAATGCACGGAGTCCTCCAATGCAGCCTCGAGGTGTCCTTCGCAGTGTCCTCAGAGCAAGGCCACAGCGGGAACACGGCCACGGGGTGGCTTAACCGTATTCCAGCGGGGTTACCAAGGTGAGGGCTGAAATGTCAGTCAACTCCTATGTTTTGGGCAAAAGGGGGGCTGGTGGGAGGCCTGACGGAGCTAAGAGGAAAATAATGTGTCTGGGATCGTTGCGGTGGCCCCTCTCGTCCTAACCCAACCAGCACCTCCAAGGGCTCCGGTGGATGGAAACAATAAATTTTACACTGACCATCGCAACCCAGAAGGGAGGCTAAGATCCCGGCAGGAGGTAAGCTCCGGCCACCCCCAGAGACGCGGTAAAAAGTGCGGGGCGAGCCCAGGGGCAGCAACAGCAGCCACGAGAAATGAGTCAGCAGGTCCCCGGGCACCAGGGCAAGGACCAGACCTCCCGAGGGGATTAACAGAACTCGGCGTGTCTGTGTCACGCTCCCTCCGGCCAAACCCCACCCCCACCCCCGGATCAGCGCGGCCGCTGGTGGGAGCAGGCCCGGCAGCGTCCTCGGGGGGTCGAGGGCCCGGCCTAGCCCACAGGGCTCTCCCCGCATGGGACCCCAGGAGGGGGACAGTCACCTCCAACGGGGAAGGCTCTGGTCTCAAACCTCCATCAGCCCAACCGACGGCCAGCTGCCTGCTCTCAGGACCGGCACAAGGACCCGCAAGGGAGGACTCGGCGACAGTGGGCCGTGGGCGACCCAGGCTGGCCAGCACGGGGGTGGCGTAGCCCTCCAGGCAGAGAACAGCCCGTCCACAGGGAAAGAGGCAGGCGGCGGGCTCAAGGGCCCGCGAGAAAGCCCGAGCGACTTCATCCACACCAGGAGGCCGGAAGGGGAGCCTTTCCAGTGTCATCTGTGGAATGCAAGAGCTGTCGCATGTGCTGTCCCTGCGAACCGCCGCCCGTCACTGGTGACACTGTCCTGAGAGGCACTGCAGGCGGCCTCCACCTCGCGGCGCTGTCGCCACACTCACAGTGCTACCTGACCGCACGCGCTCCTCTGACGACCGAGGCCCGCCTGGCTCCAAGCACGACACGGCTGCTAAACTGGTTAAGGGCACGGTCCTCTAAGCTGCAGCTCACCTGGCCACCCAGGTCACCGCTCACGTGGCCACCGTCCTGACCTCCTCGCCGGCCACCCTGCTTTCTCTCTCACCCACCTCTGACTTCTCTCCTTACCACAGCCAGAGCCATCCGTTCGAACACAAGTCCCGAAGTGTCACTCTCCCACCCAAGAGCACCCAGTGGCTTGCCATCACACCTAGAGTCACCAGGGTTGGTGCCACTCCTGCCGAGTCCCCACAGGGTCCGCCCAGCCACCCTTCCAAGCACCTCTCCCACCACGCTTCTCTGGGTGGTTCTTCTCTGGACACGCCCACCTCCTTGCTGCCTCGCCTCAGGGCCTTTGCACTGGCTGTTCCCTCAGCCGGAGCTCTCTGCCCCCTCGATGTTCACGTGGCTCCCCCTCAGTCCCTGGTGACGTGTGGGCCCCCAGAGGGGCCTCCGTGACCGCCCTGTCTAACCAGGGTTCTGAATCCACCACTGCCCACCCTCCGCCTCCCGCTATATTTCATGCGACAGCACAACCTATCAAATACAGTTATCTTCTCTTTCCTCGACTTCAATGTCACTTCCACTGAGGCACGAACCTTGGCCATTTGGTTCCACGGTAAACCCCAGTGCCTAGACTACCGGTAGGTCTCAAGCAGGGGCAATTTTGCCCACCAGGGAACACTTGTCAATGTCTGGAGTTCAGCCGTCACAAGTGGGGGACGGGGCAGTGGGTGCAACCCACATCGAGCGGGTGGAGGCCGGGGACGCCGCTAAACATCCTACCGCGCACAGGACAGCCCCCCACAGAGAATCATCCGGCCCGAGAGCCCACAGTGTCCAGGGCGAGAAACCCTGGCCTAGACACACGGCAGGGACCCAACAGATACTGGCTGAACAAAGAAGTAAATGAGGGAGTGAATGAATGAATGAATATCGAGGCTCACATCTCATGGAAACACCTTTGCAGTTCTCAGGACATCGGTGGTCTTTTCTAAGGGTACTAACATTTCACTTAATATTTCACCCAACGAATATTTAATGAGCACTTACTCTGCCACGTGCTATGTGCTGGGTTTACAGTGGTGAACAAAGCACACACAGTTCCTTCCCTCACACAGCCTATAGCGCAAAAAAGAACATTCTGTACAAGGCGTCTGGGGACCTGGGTGGTTCCCCAACTCTGTCGCTACTGGTCACGTGACCTTGGGCAAGTCACCTGACTTCTCGGGGCATCTCTTGGTCATATGTAAAATATAAGGGTTGCTTTGATTTTTGAAGCTAGCTAGCTTCCAACATCTAAATTCTATGCATTTAAATAATCTCAGAGGTCTTCTCCTGTTTGGCATTTTTACATTGGCGCAATACCATAAGCATTGATTACAAAAGCTTGAGGAATCCACACACCCATCAAGAGGGGACTGGTTAAGTAAACTTCCACACCATCCACACTCTGGAACATGCTGTGAGCAAGCTGATGTATGTACAACAGCTTCCAAACAGCAGGAGTAAGAGAAACGAGGTCTATCAAGTATATTACTCTCCCAAGTACTTTCACAAGAAAATGGAATGAATGAATGAATCAGTGCTACATGATACAACACGGATGAATCTCACAATCATGCCCAGTGCAGAAGCCAGACATAAGAGTGTACAGATCATAGGACTCCAGGTATAAGAAGTTCAAGAACAGGCGAAAGTAAACTGTGCTGACAGAAATCAGCATGGTGGTACCCTCCAGCCAGAGGATTTGACTAAAGGAGGGCAAGATGAGGCCCTCTGGGAGTACCAAGAATGTTCTCTTCAGTTGGTCAAAACCAACTGAATTAAGATCCATGCACTTCATTCCATGTAAATTACATCCTAGTGAAGAAAAAAGAAAAAGGAAAGTGCTATATACATTCTATAGATGGATGTATTTGCATAGACATTTTCTGAAACAGTATATAAGAAGACAGTTATCAGTGGTTGCCTTTGGAAGTGGGATGGGGGACTGGGAATGGGAAAGAGAATTTGTTCTCTTTCCATAACCTTTATCCTGCGTAAAATCCTCCCAAAAAGCATCTATTACTATTTCGATGAAAAGCAAGTCATTCAAAAAATACTTATCACTCTCTAGAAAGGAAACCACCCCTGCCCTTAGAAAGGACAACTTATCTCTGGCCAGCCCCTGACAATACAGTCAAGCAAGGGTTTGATAATAAGGCCTTTCCCGCAGCCCACACGCCAGAATTTGCAGAGGGCTCATACACCCACCCTCCTCACCACTAATCCCCCTGGGTCTGGTTTGGGAGTGTGCAGGGCTGGAGGGCTGCTGGGTAAGCTGGGAACCTCCGGGCCAGCAGGTCTCCCCTGGGGCCTCAGGTTCGTGCGGTCAAGGGCACCTGGAGCTCAGGTTAAAAATGCTCCCCGTGGGCTCCACCCTCAGATCTCAATCAGAACCCCTCACGTGTCCAAGAGTCTACATTTCTTTTCTACCTTCTTTCTAACTTTCTATTGTGCACATTTTCAAATACACAGCACATGACGGAGAAGAGTCCAATGAATAACACCAATCAGATTCAACCAGTGTTCCTATTTGACTGTATTTGCCTCTTCTCGCTCTCTCTTCATTCAACTGAACCATTTAAAAGTAAATTATTGTGGTTCTCAAAGTGTGGTCTGGGGACACCCTGAGGTCCCCAAGGCCTTTTAAGGGGGTCCATGCTGCCAAAAACATCCTTATAATAATTGTAAACTTTTATTTGCCTTTTTCCATTCTCATTCTCTCATGAGTGTGCAGTGGAATTTTCCAGAGGCTACATGACATCTGATACTGCAACAGACTGAATGCAGAAGCAGGTTTGAGAATTCATCTGTCTTCTATTCAGCCATACATTAAAAAGATCTCCAAAAATGTTAAAAAAAAAACCAAAAAACTTTAAAAGTAACTTATTGCTCTCGTGACACTTCACCCCTAACTACTTCAGCATGCATCACTGAAAAATAAGACTCCTGTACATATACACGTGTTAGTTACCTACTGCTGTGTAACAAATTACCCTGAAACATGGCAGCAGGAAACAACCATGTCTCACCTCACTGCTTCTGTGTCAGGAATGACGAGTGGCTGAGCTGGGTGCCCACCACACCACAAGATTATGGCACCTAATCAAACTTACAATCGTTTCCTCACATGATTGAGAAGGCAGGCACATAAAAATAACCCAGGTGTCCCCAAAGCCTATTACCGATGTTTGTTCATGGACTGAATGTATCCCCCCGCAGAATTCATATATTGAAATCCTAGTCCCCAATGTGATGGTATTAGGAGGTGGGGCCTTTGGGAGGTGATTAAGTTATGAAGATGGGGCCCTCACCATGCGACTAGTGCCCTTATAAGAAGAGGCCAGAGAGCTAGCTTGCTCTCTTCCCACCATGTGAGGACACAAGGAGAAGGCAGCCGTTTGCAATCCAGAAGAGAGCCCTCACCAGAACCCAACCACGCTGGCACCCTGATCTCAGACTTCCAGCCTCCAGAGCTGTGAGAAATAAACGTCTCTTGTTGGTAAGCCACCCAGCCTGCGGTGCTGTCACAGCAGCAGAGCTGCCTAGGACAGTGATTCCATCTCTTAAGTCTCATTTGATGGAGAAGCCTCCTCCATTTTCTTTTTTTTCTTTTTTAACTTATTTATTTATTTATTTTTGGCTGCATTAGGTCTTCCTTGCTGTGTGGGGCCTTTCTCTAGTTGCAGCAAGGGGGGCTACTCTTCGCTGCGGTGCGCAGGCTTCTCACTGCAGTGGCTTCTCTCGTTGCAGAGCACGGGCTCTAGGCGTGCGGGCTTCAGTAGTTGTGGCACACGGGCTTCAGTAGTTGTGGCTCGTGGGCCCTAGAGCACAGGCTCAGTAGCTGTGGCGCACGGGCTTAGTGGCTCCGCGGCACGTGGGATCTTCCCGGACCAGGGCTCGAACCCGTGTCCCCTGCATTGGCAGGCAGATTCTAAACCACTGCGCCACCAGGGAAGCCCTCACTCTTTTTTCATTTTCTTTCACATCACTGACTGGGTGCAGAGACAGCGCCCAATGACCCACCTAGGGTGCCAAGCCATTCTGGGGACAAGCTACCTGGCCGGCTGTGGGTGCCACCTGTAAAGAAAATGGCTGGAAGTGGACAAAGGAGGCTGTCTGTGCCCTGGCCTCTGCACACTGGCTCTTTCTCACTAAAGACCAACCCTCCCCCAGGAGAGCAATTTTTATGGGGCCAGGAAGAGGCAGAGCGAGCGAGCTGAGGGCAAGGGTATTGGGGGAGGGGCACACCACAGTCCCAGGCCCGTGGGGGGGCAAGGATAATTTTTCTGATCATTATAAGCTCCCTCCCCCAAACCCACTACACATGGCCCACGCCTTGCAATGCCACTGCCATCACTGCTTCCTGTCTCCCGGGAGTTTCCAGCTTGCTGACCCTCTTACGTCCATCTGATCCCCCCAGAAGCCAAAGAAGCAGGACCAGCAAGTACAGTAGCCCCATTTACATTTTCGGCAACGGCTCCAAGAGGTGAAGTGATGCAGCAAAGCCGCTCTCTGAAGTGTCAGAGCCAGACCTTTAGCGGCCAGTCCTGCACTGGAGCGTAAAGCGCATGACCGTGGCGGCCACAACGGGCACCAGCACCCCCGTTATCTCACTCCCTCCTTTCGACGCCTCCACACAGGTCCTTCTACTCCCACTTCTGCAGATAAGGATGGGGAGTCTGGGCTACCCCAGTTCCAAACACGCTGATCCAGTGCTTGTGTTTTTCCCTCTTTCCCTGACACTCCGGCAAGCTAGCTTCCCAGCTACGACTGGAACACAAAACAGGCCTCCCCTCTTTGACTGAAGCTACTTCTGGAACCCCAGAGCATAAAAAAGTCTTCGCATTGACAACATCATGAAAGGGAATCGGATCTCTGACCAAGGGCTCAGCATGAAACAAATCATAGGAAAATGAATTCTAGAATACCAGAGCCAGAAGAACATTTCAAGATCATCCAAATCAGTGGTTCTCAACCAGGGGCAATGGAGCGCCACGAGGGAACAAGTGGCAGGGTCTGGAGACATTTTTCATTGTCACAACTTGGGGGGAGGGGGCTACTGGCATCTAGTGGGCGGAGGTCAGGGATGCAGCTAAACAAACATCCTCCAGAGCACAGGACGGTGCCCACAACAGATTCATCCAGCCCCAAACGTCAATAGTGCCAAGGCTGAGAAACCCTGGTATAAATTCCTTGGTGACTCTGGGGGCAAGAAAACTGAGTCCCAAAGACACAAAGTGACTTGTCCCAGGTTCCACAGTCCCAAAGCCAGAAGTGGAGTCACGTCTCTACTACATCTGTCTATCATCTGCTCTGTCTGTCTAGGGGTGGGCTGGGGGAGAAGGGAAGGTAGGGACCTGAGGATCTGCACTCTAATAGCCAACCTGAACCAAATGAAGAAAACTGCAGTAAATTAATTACTGAATTACTGCAGCAACGCATCAGGGTGTCCAAACGCTGAAAGAAATGCCTTATTGAATTATCAACTAAAATAGCATTGTTTTACAGGTCCTCCCACAGTTGCTGCATGGGTCAAATGATTCATGGTGTGAGTTCCAATACAATTCAGTGATACCACGGCTTCCAGAGGGGTCACGTTTTACAGGAAAGAACGCCACATTCTCCTCCTAAGGTACCCACACATGTCCTGGCCTCGGGTCATATGTGAACCAGAGAAAGGAATGTAAACACAGGCCTGAACTCTCAAAAGAGTCCATTAAAATCCCACCCCCTGTTCTGCTAAAACTGAAGTCAGCTGACGCCCCTCCATCTGCCACTGCGTCATCAAGCCCCTTCTTTCAGCAAGCAAATTATTTAGCAATGAAATCAAAAAGAACACTGGAAATTCATGGCTTTTGGTGTTCATTTCCAGCTCCACCCCCTTCTAAAGACCTTTTTGTTCTGAACAGACGTAGCTGGTTTGCACTCTCCTACACGCACATTGGAAGCTTTATTTTATTTTACTGGATACTGTTATTTTTTAATCTATTTAAAACACCTGGAGAAAACAAACACATTTCTGACATACCCCTTTAAATGCTGGAACCTTGCAAAATAATGCCAAACAATTTAGACCGCACATCTAGCTCTTCAAATGCTAACCAAGAAGTTTCCATTCCATTTCAAGCAAAGCAGCAGCTTGCCTTTGAAAGAAATCAGGCTGACTACTGAGGACAAACCCCCGTAAGGAGAATCAGTAAACGCGTCATTATTTAAGAAGCACAATGACCGTCGGTAAACAGTTACCTTTGACAAGCCCCTCTCTCTCCTTACAATGCGTGTACTGTGATCATTCCTGATTTTTTTCCCCTCCTGTGAAAGAGGCCCGGGTCTTTCAGTCTGGCCCCTGCCCACTTTCCCAGGGTGCGCCTGCCAAGACCCAAGTCACGCGTGAGCCTGCAGCAGCCGCCCTCCGCGCCCCCCTGCTGCCTGGTGCCTGCAGCAGCCGCAGCAGCCAGAAACCCCACTTTCGCTTCCTGGGGCGCCGACGGGCTGCAGGGGCTCCTCCTGCAGAGTCCCTTACCTGCAGTGCCGCATGGCGCAGGCCACTCGCCCACCTGCACCGCATCCTAGAGCATCGTTTCTTCGGCGCAACGGCTGCGAACGCGCTGACGTCACCGGGAGGCGGGCCCACGCCGCCACGTGACGCCCTCGGGGCGAGGAGGGGAGGGGCGGGGGGGAAGACCCTGGAAGTCCCTGGAGGTGAGGAGCGAGTGCCCGCGAAGCCTCGCTCCGGCCTCCTTTCAGGGCGGTGTGTTTGGTGTGGGCGGCTGGCCTAGCCTTCCACGAATTGTGGGAAACAAACAGCACACAGAAGGAGAGACCCAAATGACTCCAGGCTCCACGCAGGTAATAGGATTTCAATAAGGGGATTAGTAATGAAAGGAAATAATTTAGTCTTTTATTTTTAAACAGTCTTTATCAAATGCGATGGAGAAGTAAATAAATGAATCTATTTTGTGCAAATCAAAATGACAGTTAAAATACAGAGTGCATATACATATTTTGCATAGAGGGTCCAAGTTTCAAACCGTATATCAAATACATTAATTTGAAGCATATTCATTGTGGAATGTAATACTAATTGCACTGATGAATAATGCTTTTAATTACTCTCAGTACCTGCATTCCATTATCAACGTGTTTTTGCCGAAGAAAACAACAGTGACACCACATAGTTATACTTCTTACTTGAACATTTGACTGTTTAAAGTAAAGCGCTATTGCATGAGCATGGTTGTACTTGTGTCTGTTTTCTTAAATCTTCTGGCAAAGAATTTGATCTCTCAGACATGAAAGTTAATTCGCAATAACTCATTACTATACGTTTTCTAATTTTTATCACATTCTGCGGAAGTGAGTCATCTATTACAGAAAATATGTACAATGTCAATATTTCTCATTCACAACTGAAACAGCCTTGCCTAGAGGGACTTGGAAAATTCCAACTGTGATCATTTCGTAAATTTGAAATGGCATATATCAGGCTTAAACTGTGAAGATATCAACTTTCTTGCCAAACCACATAAACGTTTTTGAAATGTGAAAGAGCAAAAGCAGGAACTGTTTTTATTTGTATTCCAGTTTCATATAGATTAGTTTCATTTCGTTTGAGTTTAAATTGCAATTTTAACATTCCCTTCACTGGCGCCCCTGAAAGAGATGTGAAATGGGTTGTTTCACAAGCAGGCCAGGGTTACTTACTTGCTATTTATTCCGGCAGCTTTCATGTCCTTCTATATTTAACCCCGGGCCCTTTTACCACCATCCCCTCCTGATTAACCAAATTTCTGTTCAGAAGGTCAGTCTCTAATTTGGGGCTAAATAATGGCCCTTGTCTCGCCCAGCGATCGATTATTTTCAACTTGATTTTAAAAATCAACAAAGTGGCCGTACGGTATTCCAGGTCCTTCCTCTTATTTGTTTTTCTGAGTGATAAGCAACTTACCTTTTGCTTTCAGATTCCTGAGATATAAAATTTAAATGCTACCGAAATCCCCTGGTCCAGTGGGTTGAGGGTCCGCTAGAGACAGAAACTGACAAGCTCATTTTCCTGCCAGAGGCAGAAGTCGATTTCAGCCTTCGGCGCGCGGGGCGGGCCCCCACTACCCCCCAGCCAAGAGCCAGGCTGCGAGCGTCACGTGCTCCGCCCAGCCACTCAGCCCTGCCCGGCAGGCTGGGTCACCTCGGCTCTGGAGGCCGGCCCTTCCAAGCCTCGTACAGTCGGTTCCTTCGGGTGCACAGAGGACCCAGCGTCCCCGACACGGGACGCGCTGCCCGCTGGGGTTGGGCTGCTGGGACTACGGTGGTGGGAGTTCCAAGAATCGACGGGAGCTGGGACGCGGGGCTGTCTATAAAATGCCCTCCGAGGTCCGAAGTGACTTGCTCTGTGTTCCGGCTTGGCGGAAATGACTCAACCAGAGGCACCTTCCTCGTCGTGGGGCGATTTTTTTTGCCAGTAGGTTAGTTTCACCTTCTCTTCTCCAGGTGATTGTTCAAGTGTGAAGAATATTACAGCAAACAGGCAATTCAGGAAAAGCCTAAAACTGGGGCGCACAGTTTTCAGCAGAATGAGATCACTTCCGACATCCTCCACCTCCACCCATGAAATTGTCCTTTTGGCAAGGACTTAAAAAAAAAAAAAGATTACCCCCCCCCATAAGAATGTAAATTGAACAATCTTCCTGGTGGGCTGTTTAGCAATTCCTACCAAAAACCTTGCAAATATGCGCGGGTTGAAACATACAGTGGGCCCGACAGCTATTGCTATCATTTGCTCCAGGAACTAGCCTCATTAGGAAAAAAGGAAAGGAACGGAAAGAATCGTGAAAGGAAAAATTGCTGCAATATTATTTATGACCTCAAAGCACCAGAAGCAAGTTAAGTGGCCAAAAACAGAGGATAGGTTAAGTTTATAAGACATCGGTACAACACAAGAATTAAAACGGATATGGTAATAGATACTTTTCGACATGGAAAGACATTCACGGTGTCTTAAATGAAAAAAAGCAAGCTCCAAAGCATGTGCTGAATGATCCGACGAATGTTATGTAGATGTTGAAGGGAAGCAGAAGATGCCACCCCCAAAATATGCCACTTGGCATACTGATTATTTTGAATTAAAGTTGCTTAAGAAACAGCCTGGGCAAAAAAAAGACACTCTGACCTTCCTTGGTCCCCCCAAAAGCATGTGAAGGTACCCTGCCCCCCACCAGGTGGATAAAAGGCATCCTTATTGCGGAGACAGGGAATTCACCACCCGGAAGGCTGTATAAACAAACCTTGTTACTTTCACTAATTTGCTAGCCCAAGCCCAAACCCCTTTGTTTCTCCAATTCTTCACAAACTTATGGTTTCCTTGTCTAGAAGGTATAAAAGCTGCCTGCTTTGGTGACTTCTTGGAGTCTCAGAATTCTATGGGCTCCCCTACCGTAGGAAATTAAATTTGTTTCTCTCCTGTTAATCCATTTTATGTCAATTTAATTATTAGACCAGTCAAAAAACCTAGAAGGGAAGAAGGGAAGAGTTTCCCCCCCTACAGTTTAATATATTTATATCTACGCAAATGCCTTTGAACAGAGAAAACAACTGGGAAGCAAATTCACTAAAGTATCGACCTTAGTATTTCACTCATTAGTGAGATTAAGGGTATTTCTCATTTTCTTCTTTTTAGCTTAGCTGCATTTTCTAATTTTTCTACGATTAACATGCATTGCTTTTGTAACAAGAAACAGATATTGCTTTTTTTTTTAAAGCACTGTAGGAGACATAATCATGGATTATGTATATTTTGCTTTTTAACGCAGACTTCGTTCCTTGAAGATTCTCAAATCATAACCGCAAAGCCCCGAGAGAACAATTCCTAATCATCCTAGGTTATTCTGCTTATAAAAATCTTTAGGAAGGAAGATGGCAGCTCAGAACTGGTGTTACCGTTTCATCGTCTGTAGGTCCAGCCTTAATTTCTCTTCCATTTAAATTCACTTCTTATTCTGCTATGTGTGAAGATTGAAAGATAGCCGTTAAGATCCTTCCTGAAAAGATTCTTCAAACACTTATGTAATAACCTTTGAGCTTTAATTTCTCCATACTGGCACCTTCTGTTTTCTTCACAGATTTCTACTTGTTAATCCCTTTGAATCTTTTACATTTTTTCCCTCTTATCCGCTGCTGGTACATTGGACAATGTCTGGGGACAGTTTTGGCTGCCACAAGTCGGGGCGGGGGGTGGGGGTGCCCCTGGCATCTGGTGGGTGGAGGTCCAGGATGCTGCTCGCCATCCTACGGTGCCCAGGGCAGCCTTGCAACAGAGAATGTTCCAGCCCAGAATATCACTAGTGCCGAAGCAGAGAAAGCCTGCTTATAAAGTATAATTTGAGGCACCCAAATCTTCCGTTTCCCAGGCTTTTTTCTTTTTGGCCGAGTCCCGCAGCATGAGGGATCTTAACCCCCGGACCAGGGATCAAACCCAGGCCCCCTGCAGTGGAAGCGTGGAGTCTTAACCACTGGACCTCCAGGGAAGGCCCTTCCCAGTCATTTTTAAGAGTCCACCATTGTATAACATGCTGGAAGCTCTGCTTCATTATAATCCCTTAGATGTGGTACTGCTGGCACGTGGGAAGCATGATTGCCTGTATCTTCATAGACTATTTCAGAATTGATGCACAGGAAGCCGCAAAGGGTGGTTATCTCTGGGGAGCGGAGCCCAGTGACTGGGACACGGAGAGGGAAGGAAGTTTTCATAGACATGGAAGCACGCTACATGGTAAACAGAACAAAACAAAACAAAAAAACTGTCTCTGGGATACAGTGTTACACCAGAACCAACACTGTCTTCAAATGTTCTCAGACACCATCTTGAAGTATTACATAACAGCCATATGACAGTATTATTGTCTGTGCTATTTGTCAAGCTTCTGCAAGCCTCGATTTTCCCTTCTGGAAAGTGGGGAGCAGCAGAGGTAGTAAAAGGTTCCACCACCTGGGGGCATTTTGAGGCTTAAGTGAGGGCTCTGGAAAGAATAAGCAGTGCTTTGCAGAGCCTTACTGGAGCCTGAGACGCAAGGAAAAATGTGTACCCCTATATATGCTTATCAAAATACCTAGCATATTTTGAGCCGAGTGGAAAAAGTTATAAAGACTCACAATCAAACACACACACATCTATATATAAAGCCCACGTGGCCCAGTTCATTTGCACGCCATTGTCAACTCACATAAACCCACCCACGGGGACAAGCAGGGCATGTAACCCCTGGCCAGTTGGACATAATTATTCCCCTTACACAGTAATACAGGGTAAAATTGCACTGCTTCAATATGCTAGCCTCTAGCCACAAGCTGCTATTCAAGTTTAAGTTAATTTAAATTAATAAAATTTAAAATTCAGGGACTTCCCTGATGGTCCAGAGGGTAAGACTCCGCACTCCCAATGCAGGGAGCCCAGGTTAAATCCCTGGTCGGGGAGCTGGGTCCCACATGCACGCCGCAGCTAAGACCTGGCACAGCCTAAATAAATAAATAAATATTTTTTAAAAATTAAAAAAATTTTTTTAAATAAATAAAATTCAGTTCCTTAGTCACACTAGCCACATGTCAAGTGCCTGATCGCCACATGTGGCTAGTGGCTACTATATTTTAGTGCAGATACAAAACAATTCCATCATTGCAGATAGTTCTATTGGGCAGTGCTGTGAAGCATTTCTTTTAAACTAATTCCATTGCAATAAAACAATTTGTGTTTATTACCCAGGGGATTCTGCCTGTAACTGCAGAGTAGAAAAAGCAATCTGGCCAGAGTGTCTGTGGGTGGGAAGAACAGAAAAGCACAGATTCCAGAAAGCTGCGTGCCTCTTGCCACAGGTCCCAGGCACGATGTTTCCAAACACCAAAAGACGTGCAGCCTCTGCCTTTGGATGTAACCAAGGGCCTGCAAATCTTGTTCCAAAATGAGGTGGCAGTGTCTGATCACTTGTTTCAAAGCAAAAATTGAGATGCATGACAAGAAAATATTGTCTGTCTACTTAACAGAGACAGACAATAAATCTACAAACAATGACTAACCCAGCAGTAACGAGTACTCCTGGCACCAAGAAACCAAGTCTCCCTGGAGAAATGACCATTTCCAGGTCACAAACATCTGGTCAAGCAGGGTAGTGTTACCGAACCAAAGTTGGTCCCCTCGCCCATGGAGCAGCAAAACCAATCTACTGACACCGGCTTGTGGTGAAGGAAAGCGCAGCGTTTGTTGCAAGGCCAAGGAAGAACGGGAGGCTGAGCTCAAAAGATCCGAACTCCCCAGTGGCTTTCAGGGAAGGGTTTTTAAAGACAGTGTGAGGGAGAGGGTGACAGGGTGCGTTATCAGCTAGCTCGTGCACAATTCCCTCATTGGTTGATGGTGAGGTAACAGGGTGATGTTTCAGGAATCTCAGTCATCAACCTTCTGGTTCCAACTGGTTTGGGGTCTATGTGACCAGCATGCAATTAACTTCTTCCACCTGGTGGAGGTTTTAGTGTCTGCAGACAACTGAAGGGTATGGCCCAGGGTATTATCTATAGCCCCTGAGGAAGAACCAAAGGCCCTTGACCTTGTTTTACGGCTAAACTGTTATTAGTCTTACTTGAATATTTTTTGTTTCTGTTTTTTTTTTTCTTCTCTTATTAAATTTTTCTTTTTGGAACTCAGGGAAGGTTCAGGATGCTAAAGCTTTTCTACACACAAGAGGCGGGCAGGGGACACGGGGCCTGGGCAAGTGTCTGTCCCCAGGAAGGCTCTGTAGGGTCCCGCTCCGTTTCAGTAGCAAGGAAGCCATCTCAGACTCCTGGGGACATATAAAAAGGACCCAGCAGTCAACCAGTAGAGGTTGCCCCAGCTACAGAGGAGGGAATTTGAGCATTAATAAGGATAACAACTCCAATGGATTAAAGCACACCAAACATATTTAAATTTGTGTTAATAATAACGATACTAAAAAAAAAAATTCCAAAAACCAAAAACAAATTGGTCACCACTGTAACAGTGCTGGGGAAACAATTATTTTCAAAACTGGTCAATAAAGAAAAAAATCAAGCATTTATCTTGCTTTTCCCATACAAACTGTACCACTGGATAACCAAATAGACTAGTAAGTTTCTCTTTATAAAGGCATTTCAAAGTAAAAAATAATGTTTTAAAAATTGAGAGAATATCATCATTTTGCAACCCTTAGTGAATTAATGGATCTATGTATTGATTATCAATAGTTGCAAACCTTATAAAAAGAAACATTATTATAAGTCACCTGGTGAAGTTATGTCTTGCCACCCGTCCCAGCCCCCAAAAAAGAAAGGAAAAAAACGAACTGGAATCTGATCAAGCTTTTAGGTTCAACAACAGCTTTTTTTCAGCATTTATTTTTAGGAAATAAAGTTCAGAGGAACATGTTAAACTACCCCCAGGGATACAATGAGCCAAGTCCAGGCTGTGGGAGATCAGAAAACACACAATCTTGTTTCTTCAACAAATTACAAAGGTGTGTGTGTGGTAGGGGGGATGGATCCTGTGAATTAAAAAGACACAACTGCACTGAGATGCCACTGTGCACCTATGAAGATGGCTATGATCAAAATGACAAGTGTTGGCCAGGAAGTGGAGAAACTGAAGCCCTTGTACGCTGCTGGTAGGAATATAAAATGGGCAGCTGCTTTGGAAAATAGTCTGGCAGTTCTTCAAATGGTTAAACATAGAATTACCATATGATCTAGAAATTCTACTTTTATGTATAGACCCAAGAGAAATAAAGACCTATGTCCACACAAAAGCTTGTACACAAATGTACACAGCAACATTATCCCTATTAGCCAAAAAGTGGAAACAACCCAAATGGCCATCAACTGCCGAACAAATAAACACAATGTGGTCTATCTACACAAAGGAATATTACTCAGCAATAAAAAGGAGTGAAGTCCTGACACAGGCTACAATGTGGACGAGCCCAGAAGACATGATGCTGAGCGAACAAAGCCAACACACATAGCATGTGATTCTATTTCCAGGAAACGTCCAAAACAGGCATATCCACAGAGACAGAAAGATTAGCGGTTACCAGGGGCAGGGGGGAGGGGGAGAAATGGGGGTGACGGTTAACGGGCACAGGGTTTCTTTTTACGGTGAGGAAGAAGTTCTACAATTGATTGTAGCATTTGCGCTACGAACATACTAAACTCCGAATATACTAAAAACTGATGAATTACATGCTTTAAAAGGGTGAATTGTATGGTATGTGAATTATATCTCAAGAAAGCTACCCCTCCCCCAAAAAAACCAGACTTAAAAAAAAATCCCAATAAACAGATATTTGGATTCTGTTCAGTTAAAAAAAAAAAAAAGAATGACCTTGAGGCAAGTGAAAAGGTGAACCATGGATGATGAATGCCATTGAGGAGTTATTAAATGTTATGATGTGATAAGGATACTGTGTCTTTCTCTCTTAGCCATATGTACTGAAATGTTTCCAGCTCAGCCAGAAAGGTGTATGGGATTTGCTTCAGAACACGGGAAGGGGGGGCAGGCGGAAGTGTAGACCAAACAAGATGGGCCAAGAATGGTCCATGGTGAAGGGGTAGGGGAGAGGGCTGCATGTGTCTTCATTGTACTATTCTATTTTCATACCTCTATTTTTATGTTGAAAAAAATAAACATTTTAATATATTTAAGTCTCTAACTACATTTTTTTAAAAAATCACACACATTTCCATTCTGTTCTTAAGGCAGGTTAGTTTAATTTTGTAGAAGAAATACTTTCAAACAATACAAATGACACAATTAGAACAGTGACAAAAATAGAGATGAATACTGATTATAACTTATTCCCACAACAGAAGGTTACTTATTTCCGTGGTGACAATTACGTGACCAGATGAAGTGAAGACCGAATTCCCTTTTACTCATCACACTGTTTCTAAAGGACCCTGGTGGCAGACTTTGGATTGTCCAAGGCACGATTATGGGCAAACTTAAACATAAGAAAATACCCCTTAAGACGATAGGACTTCACTTTTCGGACATGTGGGATATTTTCCAGGGGGTGGGAGTCTTAACTAGTCGGAAGCTGCACAATCAAATCACGAAAGAGAAGCCAATTAGGGTGCATCGTGTCCTGCCTCCCGGGCTGGGCTCTGATGCTGTCCATGTGCCACTTCCAGCACAGCCTGCGAGCAGCACGGAGCCTGTCACCTCCCCATCCTTCATCTGCCTGGCTTTTCCTTCCTTTCTGACTATGGTCCCATTCAGGTGCGAAAGCAGACACAGGAGGGAGGCGGCGCAGGACCCAGCACTCCTGGAACTGACACCAAAGCTGGGGCTGCATTTGTTTCTGGTGGTGGGGCAAAGGAGGGATTTCTTTTCTTTTTTTTTTTTTTTTAACTCTGGGGTGGGGAAGCATTCCAAACAGAAACCTGTATCTACTGGGCAGTGACATTTGCAAACCCTTGCGGGCTTTCTGTATTGGCACAGTGGGTTTCCCCGCGTTGCTACTTTGTAGGGGTTAGCAGGAAAGCTACCTCAACCCTTCCACCCACTTAGAGCTTCAAGTGGCAGTGTCTGAACAGAGGCCAGGCAACGCGGCCGGGGCTCTCCCACGTCTGGGGAGCCACGCACCTCAGAGGCGTATGACTTGCTCTCCACACACCCCAGAGTCCAGCGGCAGGCAATCCGTCAGTCAGAAGTTTCAACAGCTGGGGACAGAGAGGGCCTGCCACCAACCTGACCCGTGCAGCAACGCTGTCTCCTGGGGGGCACTTCTGGCAAGCACTCATGTGTTTTGTCTCTCTACCTCTGTTGTGGGTATGTATGCAGGAAAATTAGCAAAAGAAAAAAGAAAAACAAAACCGAGACTAGAGGCAGAAATACATAGCAAGAACTGACAAGTGTGAAAAAGCACAGAGTTTTCAGCCTTACCACCACTGACAACTTCACTGTCCGTGATAGGTCACATGTCAATGAAATGCTTTTACAAAATTCATTTTTAATAAATGTGAAAAGGAAGGTGGGTTATACAAGGGAGTGCTTACAGACGAATGAGAAGAGAGATGCTGCTGATTAAGGGGGGAGGGGCACTTTCAAGGGAGGTGCAGAAAGACCCAGGAGGAGGGTTCCGTTTTCTCTTACATTTTGTGTGACTCACCTCGTTTACTTCTCCGAGGCCTCATGAAGGAGAGTGCATTTCATATATAATAAATACGTATTAGGCGAACTATACCACCTGGCATTTTAAAAGGATGGTATAGTTTTATTACGTAAAGAATTTTTTCCTCATGAGCTAGTTCTAAGATTTCTTAAGAAATGTTGGGAAGACTCCAGTATGGGGCGAGGGCCTCTGATCGAAAGCACATGCTCTCCTGTGAGTGACTCGCCGGGTACTTGTAGTTCCCACGGAAGCTGGCTTCCTCAAAAAAGCGCCTTCAAAGGTTATCGTGTCCATGTCATGACTGCTCTATCCATCAGCGGATCCAGTGACTCAGTGAAAACGCACCTTCCTTCTTCTCTTTTCACTTTCCTGCAGGGCAGAGCAGCAGAGCAGAAGCTCCACCACCGCCCTCCTTGTCGGTCAGGATCAGATGGGGTAGGCCGGAAAGGCAGGCGGGGCTGCCGTGGCCGGGTGAGGGTGGGCTGTGCGGCTGCCGCTGCCGGGGGCTCCGTGACCGGCCTCAGACCCGGGGTGGGCACGGAAAGGTGCACGGAAACCAGGGGCTATGGGTGCCCAGCCCGCGCGGGAGACCGAGCTCCGCAACGCGCACCCCGCACTGACTTAGGACTGAGCCCCTAAGGCGGCATCTTAACAGCACACAAAGGGTGCGAAAGTGTGCAATATACATGATCAATGCACACAGGAGAGACGGGGCGAGTGACGAGTTCAGCACACAGTGTTTGCGTTTCCGACGTCAGACACAAAACCGGCCCCAAAGATCCATTCTACCGCATGGCAAATACTGAAGAACAAAATTTCAGTCTTAAAATACATCTTAAAGTCAGTATTTTCCTTCAAGGAAAAAAAAAGTACTATAAATAAATTACAATACAGTGAATTTGCCTGAACCCACTTCGTTTCTGTCTTCCAGCCTTTAAGTCAAATAAAACAGCGTAAAAACTGTACACTCTTAACATGATAATTGATCTCTTATAAAATAACCTGTCTTCAGAGATGTCAATTTCACAACAAGGAAAAACCAAGCCCTGTTGCCGTCACTATTATAAAATATATATGTATAGATATATGTGTTTTGTTTTTATTTTTTACAAAATGTGTATATTAATAGCTTTGCACAAATATTTTAAAGACAAATTTAGCTAGTCTAAGAACTTCATGAAAATAAAACAGGCAGATAAATACTTCATGTGTACAAAGCACTACATCAAACATCGTCGGCGGGCAGAGGAGGTACGTTAATCCTTGGTCTTGTAAAAAATGCTATCTTCTCCCTGCGAATGGAAAGAATTACAGGTTAGAGGCTGACAGAAATGCAGTGAAAGGTGGCAAGAGGCCCTGCCATCAATGACAGCTTTTCTTACTCAGAGAACACATTGAATTTCAATCCCCAGGAGCACATCTGTATACAGATTCTCTGAAGTTTCTTGCCCCAGCCCCCTCTCTAAATTGTAATAGAAGTTACAAAGCCCCATGAGGGCAAGGGTTTGTCTCCAGTGCCTAGAACAGTGCCTGGTATACGCAGATGCTCAGCAAATATTTCTTTATGAATAAATGAAAATCTATACAAGGAGTTCTAAATCATAGTTGAAGGAAGACAGCTATAGTGTTTTATACTCTTTTATGATGGGGAGGTAAAAATTCAGGGTATAAAAAAATTAAGACTAGAGGTCAGGCACATATTATTTAGCCCTAAAAAGGAACACTGCACTGATTCATGCTACAACATTGATGAACCTTAAAAATACTATCCTAAGTGAAAGAAGCCAAACACAAAAGACCACATACTGTATGACTTCTCTTATATGAAAGGTCCAGAACAGGCAAACCCATAGAGGTGGAAAGGACAATGGTGGCCGCCAGGAGCTGACGAGAGGTTGGCATGGGGAGTGACTGCTTAACGGGGGTACAGGGTTTCCTTTTGGGGTGATGGAAATGTTCTGGAACTGAATAGAGATTGTGACTGTACTAAATGCCATGGAATTGTTCACTTTAAAATGGTTAATCTTATGCTTCGTGAACTTCACCTCAATTTTTTAAAAAGCCAGACACAAAAGAAAATAGATTAACTGGGGGATTTTCCTCATATAAAAAATAAAAACAGGGAAAGCTAATCTACGCTATTCAAATTCAAGATGGTGGTTATTCTGGTGTGGAAAATCTGGGGGTGCTGATAACATTTGATTCTTGCCATGTAGGGTTTATGACAATTCACTGAAATATTTCATATATAGGACGATATGCACGCTTTCCTGTATGTCTATTATGCTTCAATCAAAAGTTAACTAAAAAAAAAAAAAAAAAACTAAAAAAAAAAAGTTAACTAAAAAGGCAAAGGTGATACACATATGTATCTATATGTAGATCACTGTGCTGTTTACAAGAGCAAACATTTGGAAAGAAGCAGGGTATAAAATAGGTAAATTATATCTGTTAGATGAGACATTACAGCCAAAAAAGATAACAGATGATGTGGCAACATGGGGTATTTTAATTTAAAAAGAGCTAAATGCAAACTCGAACCCACACTGTGATTACAAGCAGCATGAAAAAAACAGTGTTTAGAAAAAAAGATCGGAAGAAAATGTGCACAATGCTAATAGCAGGGGAGATTCCTGCTTTGTCCTCGACTTCCTTGTGGGTCTGTCTCAATACTTACTTTACTCTTTATAACGACAAAGGTATGACAGTAAAAAGCAAGCGGGAGAG
Organism: Eschrichtius robustus; assembly: GCF_028021215.1. Taxonomy (NCBI): domain Eukaryota; kingdom Metazoa; phylum Chordata; class Mammalia; order Artiodactyla; family Eschrichtiidae; genus Eschrichtius; species Eschrichtius robustus. The sequence goes on along the minus strand of NC_090845.1, from coordinate 8,206,751 downwards.
TGAGGCCTGGGCTTCTCCCCACCTGAACGCCTGCACTTGGATGGGCTCTTTGAGGTTCTGCCCGCGCAGCTGGCACACCCCTTTGGAGGCCTTCTTCAGCATCTTCTCAGCTGCCTGTTCTTGATGGAAGTCAAGTTTGGTCTGTCTCGTCTGGAACAGCAACGCGGGGTGAACCAGACGGGTTTGCTTCCAGTTTTAAGGAAGAGCGATGGAAGCTCCGGGCACCGGGAGGGGAGAAAGGCCCGCCCGCCCGCCCCCTCCCCCCGCTGGCGGGCCGGGGCCTCACCTGCCTCTCGGCCTCCCGCAGCAGGCTCCGGAAGCGCTCGTCGCGCAGCAGCCAGGCCGGGGGCTCGGCGTGGCCGCGGAGCTGGGCGTCCTCCAGGCGCTGGCGCAGCTCGCGCAGGGCGCACAGCTCCTCGTTCAGCTGCCGCTGCCGCGTCCGCGACGCCTGGAGGTCCAGCTCCAGGTCCAGGGACGTGCGTGCCGCCAGCGCCGCCAGGGAGGACCTGCAGGGCTGCGAGACCGCGGCCGTGAGCGCGCCCACCCCGCCCGCGCCCTGCCTGCAGCTTCTTCCCCGAGTGACCGACCCCACTGGAGGGAGACACCCGCAGCGTGGCCCGACGCCAACACAACACGCACGACGTGGGCGACACGGGTTCAAACCTCCACTCCGGTAACGAGCCAGTGACAGCAGCTAAGTGTCCGCTGTAAGGACGACCTAGGCTTTGGCTAAAGCGCAGAGAAACAGACCCTCTCACACGGGGCAGGAGGGCGTCATCTTTCTCAAGTGCTACTTGACAATATAAACAAGAGCCACAAAATGTGTGTTTTCTTTGGTTCTGAAATTTCATGTGACTTGCATCTGAAAGGCACAGCTGATGATGTGCAAAAGGTTTATGACAGAAAAAATCCTAAATACCTAACAAGAGAAAAGTGATCAAATACATTATAAGGCCAGCAGAAAACGCCAGCTATTGTAAAAAGATGAAAAATATACCGACGTGGCAAAATCTTAATGATCTACTGTATAACGGGAAAAAAGCACGTTATAAACCACGCTGAGGGCTGTCTGGTTAAACACACACAGGCTGTCAAAAACGCTCCTCCCCAGGGAATTCCCTGGTAGTCCAATGGTTAGGCCTCCCCGCTTCCAATGCTGGGGTGTGAGTTCCATCCCTGGTCGGAGAACTACAACGGCAGCCGCGCAGCGAGGCCAAACAACAACAACAACAACAACAAAACGTTCCTCCCACATAAGCCTGAAGTAAGCAAGTCTCCTGTTTTCAAGAAGGTTCTAAGACGAGAATAGAATTTTGTACACGGAGCTGAGAGCAGTACTTCCCACCCCATGGCAAACAACGCTGGGGAAGGCGGTTAGTGCAACAAAAGCACAAATCCACGAGCCTATCAGCGTTGTTGGGAGGAGTGAATAACTGTATGCGTTTTACACACCCATAACACTGTTCTGCACACATGCAGAAGTTAAATGCAAATGTAAGTGACTTAATAAACACGAACTCATTTAAAAGCTCTGCTGAATTCATAGCAGAGCTCACTGGTTCCCAACCAGGGGTGACTTGGGCCCTCAGGGGACAGTTTTGGTCGTCACAACTGGGGGAGGGGGTGATAGTGGCAACTAGTGGGTCAAGGCCAGGGCTGCAGCTCAACGGCCCACAGTGCACAGGACAGCCCCCAACAAAGACAGACCTAGGCCAAAATGCCAACAGCGTGGCTGCTGAGAAATACTTTTGTTGCTGAGTTATGTGTTTTCTTATCATTCTCTGTCAGCGGCTACTCTAAATACAACCACCACAAGGAGATCTGGGAATTTATTTTTGTTTCAAAGAATTCTTGCCCGGGGAAAGTCAGGGAACCACTACCTTACAAATTAAAAGTAGCAAAACTGTGTAAAGTGGCGTGATGTGGAGAAAAAATTCGGTGTATGTAAAGGAAAACTGTAGAACAGTCCTATGTAGGAGAACGCTCCACGTTGAAAGACTCAAATTTTCTAAACTGTATATACTCCCTTGTCAAAAAAGAGAGAAGAATCTCTTATACAGAATGGCTGTTTATTAATTTATTATATTGTAAAAGGTAAAGATCCTGTATTATCTTAGATTATGACATTATCTTAGGAAATTAACAATTATTGGTAACATATTGACATTATATACACTTTTTAAAATTATACCTAAGTAAACAAGGAAATAAACATATCACCTTTCAGTTAATCTTACCTAAAATATTACCTCTTCAGGTTTGTAGAAATAACTCCCAGCGTACATACAGACGGCATATTAGCCTACGTGGCACATACCTGCTTATAGCGAAGGGTTCGTCTTTCCAAAGTGTTTCGGACAAAGGGGGACTTCCGGGGCAGCGTTGAACTGTCGCTGTCACTACGATAAAGCTACACCAAAAAGACTGAGGTTCAGAAACACTTCCTCAAGGATTCAACATTCCTTCTCTGTGTACTCTGAACTGGATTATTTTGTTTCTCGTGCAGGTACTCAAACAGTTATGACGTTTAGAGCTTTTACCAAGACGTTGGGTTTCGCTTACAAGAAAACCCTACACAAGAGTTTCAAGCCAAACAAAGACAAACCAAATGAGCAGAGCAACCCCCAGCCCCACCCCTCCTTCAGGTCCATCAACCGAACCAGCTGAGGTTTTCCAGGCTAATCGAGCAACACAATTTCAGCCCTATCAATGCCAACTGCCACTTGATACGGTGTGACGCTCATGAAAACCCGCACTCTCCTCAGCGCTTTTCACTTTTCATCAGTCATTCTCATTTGCTGTGTTTCTAGCTTTGGCAAGAGCTGGGAAGACCGGCGTTCCAGAAAAGAGCCTCGTTCCTGGCAGGAGGACAAGCCCACACCACTAACACCCACCCTGCCCATCAAGGGAAAAGGCCTGGCTTTAAAAAGAAAAATAAATAATGCCGACTTCACGGGAGCCGAGACGTTACGTATTTCATTTGGCGGCAGGTTTTCATTTCAGGATCAACGTATATCTGCGTGAAAGCAAAGTCCTGGCCTTCACGGCCTTACTTTCCATGCCAACGAACCCCAGATATCAGGAAATGTCGCAGCCCTGCACTTACATGCCTCCCCATCATCACAAACATATAATATAAACACAAAGAGGCCTCTAGAAGCATCGCCGGCCAGTGCGTGCCTTCGAGCAGGGCGCAAAGCCCAGTGCAGGGGCTGGAGGCCTGTCTCTGGGGAGGTGAAGGGCTCCCTCCGTCACCACCCTGTTCTCAGCAAGCAGGCTGGGGGCTGCTCCGCAGGGGCTCGGCAGGAGTCAAGGATAAGGAAGGGTGGCCTTCGATCAGGCGCCTCCAGCCGCGTGATGAAGCATCAGGCCCCACAGGGCTGCAGCCTGATGGGGCGGGAGTGCCCCGCCTGACCCTGGGCTGCCCGGGGCAGCGCGACCGGGGCACCTCGCCGCGTGGGGAGAGGAGCTGCAGGCCTCGCAGGCGTGGCCACCCGGGCCCCCGCCCCTGTTGCTCCCTCCTGTGAGTAAAGGCTTCCCTCCCCAAGAAAGGTGGGCTCCCTGCTCAGCTCCTGGGCAGTGACCTCTAAGTCCCTAGAAAGTTCTAAGTGTCTCTGTTTACCCGGGGACCTTGGCCCGGCCACACAGTCTCTGCTGACAATGTGAGGGGGGCCCTGGGCCACCAGCTTGACCCTGGAGGGGCTGAAGACGAAGGTCAGCCACGCCGGCCACCCGCTGCGCCTCGTGACGACCCCCACAAGACCCCTGGGCACCAAGCCTCGGGTGAGCGCCCCTGGTCGGCTGTGCTCCGGGCACGCTGCCACTGCTCCGAGAGGTGAGAGCTCCCGCACAAATCCGCTGCGGGAGAAGGGCTGGACGCTCCGCCCGGTCTCTCCGGAGCGCTGCCCCGTCGCCTCTTCCCTCTGCGCGTCGGTCTGCACCCCTTCCCTGCGGCGCGCCATCATCCTGGCTACGACGGCTTTTCTGAGTTCCGTGAGTCCTAGCCAATTTCTGAGCCTGAGGGTGGGCCTGGGGACCCCTCAGTGTCTCCCACGTAGGCCTGAGGGTCTGCCTCTCTCATATGATCAAACTCTGGCTTTGCCCTAATGCAGCGGCTCCTTGGCAGCCCCTTCAAGGGAAGATGCTTTCTCCAAGGAGCCCCGTTAGAGGAGCGGGAGGGTCAAAGCTCTCCTCGAGCCAAACGGCGCCCCCAGTCTGCTGCGTCGTGAGCACTTACCCTCAGCAGCGCCTCGTCTCTGCTAGTCCGTGCCGTCACTGTCACACGGCCACGGCCGGCCAACCTCCAACCTGCTGTCCCGTCTCCACGGACCACAGCAGGTGGGGTCTCCCCCTCCACCCGTCTCAGAGTTCTCAACCCTGCGTGCAGGTGAGGACCAGCCGGGAGCTCCAACCCTCTGCTGCCCAGCCCCGCCCGCGACCGATGAAGAATCCTTCCAGGCAGGTGGCAAAGGACTCCCGACTTACTCTGCAGACGTACTGGCTTCGTGCTCCGGGCGAGAAAGTCTGGGAACGCACAATGGCGCTGCTCCGCGTGAAGGGCGAGCCGCGGGCCCTGCGGCCGGGCCTCTCCTTCGGCAGACTCGCCACCTCTTCCGGGAAGAGATCTTCTGTGTTGGTCTCCTTATCAACCTAGATAGTAATTTATTGTTTACCACGACTCTTTCTACAACACAAGCATTAAATTAGCGTAGTCACCAAACAACCCTGCCATTTCCACTGGAGGTCTAAGTGGCATTTCACACGTAACACGTCCAAAATGGAATTTCTGATATTCCCTCTGCCAAGGAGCTCTACTTTCCCATTTGTTCCAGCAAAAAAAGTGTTCGTGTCATTCTGGACCCAACTCTCTTTCATACACCCTATATCTGGTCCAAGATTAAATCCTGTTGGCTCTGTGTTCGAGATTAAGCATGTTTTGACCTCCTATCACCAACCCTCCATCTGGGTCACCATCGTCTTGTGCCTGATTAGTGCAGGAGGCTTCTCACCCGTCTCCTGGATTCCACGCCTCCCTCCTCCCTTCAAACCCTTCTCAACACAGCACCAGGGACATCCTGGTAAAAACTGAAGTCAGACCCAGCAATTCCACTCCTAGGTGTATACCGAAAAGACCTGAAAACAGGTGTTCAAACAAATACTTGCACACAAATGTTCATAGCAGCCTTATTCAAACAGCCAAAAGGTGGAAGTAGTCCAAACATCCACGGGCGGATGAGAAGATAAACAAAACGTGGCATACTCATGCAAGCGATGAGAAGGAGGGAAGTGCTGGTAGATACTACAATCTGATGTACCTTGAAAACATTAGGCTGAGTTAAAGAGGCCAGTCACAAGAGGCCACATGCTGTATGAGCCATTCATTCATTAATTTTTATTGAAGCATAACTGACTTACTATGTTATATTAGCTTCAGGTGTTCAACATACTGATTCCATATTTTAATACATTACAAAATGATCACCATGATAAGTCTAGTTACCGTCTGTCACCATACAGAGTTAACACAATATTATTGACCTTATACCCTATGCTGTACATTACATCCCCGTGACTTACTTATTTTATAACTGGAAGTTTGTACCTCTTAATCTCCATCACTTATTTCCCTCATCCCCACCCGCTCAACCCCCTGGCAACCACCAGTTTTGTTCTCTGTATCTATGAGTCTGTTTCTGTTTTGTTATGGTTGTTCATTTGTTTTGTTTTGTTTTTATTTCTACATATAAGCGAAATCATGCAGTATTTCTCTTTCTCCGACTTATTTAGCATAATACCCTCTAGGTCCATCTGTGCTATTGTAAATGGCAAGATTTCCTTCTTCTTTATGGCCAGTATTTCACTGCATATTATGTATATACATATGTATGTATATATATGTGTGTCTGTGTGTATACATATATACACACATATATACCCCATCTTCTTTACCCATTCATCTATTGACAATGGACACTTAGGTTGTTTCCATATCTTGGCTATTGTAAATAATGCTGTAATAAGTACAGGGGTGCATATATCTTTTCTAACTAGCGTTTTTGCTTTCTTCAGAAAAATACCCAGAAGTGGAACTGCAAGATGGTGTGGCAGTTCAACTTTTAACTTTTTGAAGAACCTGCTTACTGTTTTCCACAGTGGTGACACCAATTTACATTCCCACCAACAGTGCACAAGGGTTCCCTTTTCTCTACATCCTCTCCAATGTTTGTTATTTGCTGTCTTTTTGATGATAGCCATTCTGACAAGTATGAGGTGATACCTCATTGTGGTTCTGATGTGCATTTCCCTAATGATTAGTGACACTGAGCATCTTTTCATGTGTCTGTTGGCCATCTGAATGTCTTCTTTGGAAAAATGTCTACTCAAGTCCTCTGCCTAGTTTTTAATCAGGTTGGTTGTTTTTTTGATGTTGAGTTGTCCGAGTTCTCTGTATATTTTGGTATTAACCCCTCGTCGGATATAACATTTGCAACTATCTTCTCCCATTCAGCAGGCTGCATTTCTGTTTTGTTGATAGTTTCCTTCACTGTGCAACAGCGTTTTAATTTGATAAAGTCTCATTTGTTTTTTGTTTGTTTGTTTGCTTCCCTTGCCTGAGGAGAGATATCCTAAAATACATTGCTAAGACTGATGTCCAAGAGCATACCTACCTATGCTTTCTTCTAGGAGTTTTATGGTTTCAGATCTTACATTTAAGTCTTTAAACATTTTAAAATGGAATGAGAAAGTAGTCCAGTTTGATTCTTTTGTATGTAGCTGTCCAGTTTTCCCAACACCATTTCATGAAGAGGCTGTCTTTTCTCCTCTGTATTTTCTTGCGTCCTTCATCATAGATTAGTTGATTATATAAGTGTGGGTTTATTTCTGGGCTCTCTACTCTGTTCCACTGACCCATGTGTCTTTTTTTGTGTGCCAGTAGCATGCTGCTTTGATTACTGTAGCTTTGTAGTACAGTTTGAAATCAGTGAGCATGATACCGCCAGCTCTATTCTTCTTCCTCAAGGTTGTTTTGGCTATTCGGGGTCTTTTGTGTTTCCATACAGTTTTTGGATTATTTTTTCTAGTTCTGTGAAAAATGCCGTTGGTATTTTGATAGGGATTGCATTCAATCTGTGGATTGGCTTGGGTAGTATGGTCATTTTAACATGAATTCTTCCAATCCATGAGCATGGTGTATCTTTCCATTTGTTTGTGTTGTCTTCAATTTCAGTCATCAATGACTTAACACTTTTCTGAGTACAGGTCTTTTACCTCCTTGGTTAGATTTCTTCCTGGGTATTTTATTCTTTTTGATGCAGCTGTAAACTGAATTATTTTCTTAATTTCTCTTTCTGATAGTTCATTGTTAGTTGTATAGAACTGCAGACGATTTCCATATATTAATTTTATATCCCTTAACTTTAAATGTTGCCACTTTACCGAATTCACTGATGAGGTCTAGTAGATTTTTGGTCACGTCTTTAGGATTTTCTATGTATAGTATCATGTCACCTGCAAAGAGTGACAGTTTTACTTCTTCCTTTCCAATTTGGATTCCTTTTACTTCTTTCTCTTGTCTGATTGCTGTGGCTAGGGCTTCCAATACTATGTTGAATAAAAGTGACGAGAGTGGGCCTTGCTCCTGATCTTAGAGGAAATGCTTTCAGCTTTTCACCACTGAATATGATGATAGCTGTGGGCTTATCATATATGGCCATATATGGTCAAGTTATGTTCCCTCTATACCAACTTTCTGGAGACCTTTTATCATAAATGGATGCGGAATTTTGTCAAAAGCTTTTTCTGCATCTACTGACATGATCTTGATTTTTATTCTTCAATTTGCTAACATGGTGTATATCTCTTGGATTGATTTGTGGATACTGAACAATCCTTGCATCCCTGGGATAAATCCCACTTGAGCATGGTTTATGATCCTTTTAATATATTGTTGGATTTGGTTTGCTAGTATTTTGTTGAGCATTTTTGCATCTATGTTCGTGAGTGATATTGGCCTGTCGCTTTATTTTTTTGTGGTGTCTTTGGTTTTGGTCGGGGTGATGGTGGCCTCATAGAATGAGTTCAGAAGCACTCCTTCCTCTTCAATTTTTGGGAATAGTTTGAGAAGAATGAGTGTTAACTCTTCTTTAAATGTTTGGTAGAATTCACCTGTGAAGCTATCTGATCCTGAACTTTTGTTTGTTGGGAGTTTTTAAATTACTGATTCAGTTTCATTACTGATAATCGGTCTGTTCATATTTTCTATTTCTTTCTGATTCAGTTTTGGGAAATTGTATGTTTCTAGGAATTCATCCATTTCTTCTAGGTTATCCAGTTTACTGGCATACGACTGTTCATAGTAATCTCTTATGATCCTTTGTATTTCAGTGGTGTCAGTTGTAACTTCTTTTTTTTGTTTCTTTTTTTTCTTTTTTTTGCTGTGCCATGTAGTCTGTGAGTCTTAACCACTGGACCACCAGGGAAGTCCCCTCTTTTTTTCATTTCTGATTTTATTTATTTAGGCTCTCTTTTTTTCTTGATGAGTCTAAAGGTTTACCAATTTTGTTTATCTTTTCAAAGAACCACTTCTTAGTTTCACTGATATTTTCTACTATTCTTTTTAGTCTCTTTCATTAATTTCTGCTCTGATCTTTCTTTCTTTCCTTCTACTAACTTTGGATCTTATTTGTTCTTCTTTTTCTAGTTCCTTTAGGTGTTAAAAAAAAAAACAACTCCCAAATGCAGATTTTCGACTGTGAGGTGGGTCAGCACCCTTAACCCCTGTGTTGTTCAAGGGTCAACTGCAGTCGTACTTTTGGTACACCTGTGGGTGGAGGTGAGCTCTTCCCTACTCTGTCATCTTGGCTACGATCCCCTGGAGTCTGATCTTTTAAACCCTGGATGATTCCATTTACACAAAACATCCAGAATTGGCAAATCCATAGAAACAAAGCAGATTGGTGGTTGCCAGGGGTCGGGGAGAGATAAGGGAGAGTGAATGCTAATGGTTATGGGGTTTTACTTTGGGGTGAAAGAAACGTCTTGGTACCAGAGAGAAGTGGTGGTTGCACAACATTGTAAATGTATTCAAAGTCACTGAAATGTCCACTTTGAAAGGGTTCATTTTATGAGATTTTCATGTCAATAAATTATTCTAGGAAAAAATTTAAAAAGTGAGTCAGATCACATCACCCCTGGGTTCAAAACTATCCACCAGTTTTCCAATGCTCTCAAGAGAAAAAGCAAGAGTCCTGAGTAGGCCCTGTATGATGTGGCCCCTTGACTCCCTCTGTCCTCAGCTCTGATGCCTCCTTACCCCGACCCCACCTGCACTTGCAGCTCCCTGCACCTGAATGCCCATCCCCAGCCCCACACAAGGCTCCCAGACTCCTTCCTTAAGGACTTCGCTCAAAAACTGCCTTCTCAGTGAGACTTCTATGACCTTTCATTTCTATTATAAAAAATACATAAAATTAACCATCGTGGACTTCCCTGGTGGTGCAGTGGTTAAGAATCCACCCGCCAATGCAGGGGACACAGATTTGAGCCCTGGTCCGGGAAGATCCCACATGCCGCGGAGCAACTAAGCCCGTGCACCACAACTACTGAGCCTGCATGCCACAACTACTGAAGCCTGCGCGCCTAGAGCCCAGACTCCACAATGAGAAGCCACCACAATGAGAAGCCTGCACATCACAACGAAGAGGAGCCCCTGCTCTCCGCAACTAAAGAAAGCCCGCATGCAGCAACGAAGACCCAACGCAGCCAACAATAAATAAGTAAGTAAAATTTACCATTGTAACGATTTTTCATTGTGCAGTTCAGTAGTATTAAATATACTTAAATTGTTGTGAAAGAGATCTCTAGAATTTTTTCACCTTCCCAAACTGAACTCTGTCCCCATTCAACAACTCCCCATTTCCCCATCTCTAGCCCCTGGTAACCACCATTCCACTTTCTGTCTCTATGAATTTAATTACTTTAGGAATCTCATATAAGTGGAATCGTATAGGATTCATTTTTTTGTGACTGGCTTATTTCACTTAGCACAGTGTCTTCAAGCTTCATCCACGTTGTAGCCTGTGATGTGACTTCCTTCCTTTTTAAGGCTAATATTCCATAGTACATATATACCACTTTTTCCTTATCCATTCAGCTGTCGACGGACACATGGGCTGCTTCCACCTCTTGGCTACTGTGAATAATGCTGCTATGAATGTGGATGTGCAAGTATCTCTTGGAGACCTGCTTTCAGCTCTTTTGGATGTACATCCAGAAGTGGAATTGCTGGATCATATGGTATTTCTATTTTTAATTTTTTTTAAAAATAGATTTATTTATTTATTTTTGGCTACGTTGGGTCTGTACTGCTGCGCACAGGCGCTGTGCACAGGCTTTCTCTAGTTGCGGCGAGCAGGGGCTACTCCTTGTTGCGATGCGCGGGCTTCTCATCACCATGGCTTGTTTTTGTTGCCGAGCATGGGCACGCGGGCCGTGTGGCTCACAGGCTTAGTTGCTCCGTGGCATGTGGGATCTTCCCGGACCACGGCTTGAACCCGTGTCCCCTGCATTGGTAGGCGGATTCTTAACCACTGCACCACCAGGGAAGTCCCTATTTTTAATTTTTTGAGGAACCTCCATACTGTTTTCTATAGCGGCTGCACCATTTTACAGTCCTGATGTTTGTAGATACCAATTTACACTTCTAAATGTAACCCTTTCTAAAACGGTAATTCTTTCTAAAAATGCAAACCCTGCTTCCCTACCATCTCATTCTTCAGTAGCCCCTTTGACTATCTCAAACGCTGCTGTATTTTACTGTTTTACCCTGTCTGTTGCCCACAGGGCAGGACTTTCCATTTGTTTCTTTGCTGTTGCATCTGCAATGCCTGGCAGCTACCACATGCACATGGAAAGAGAGAATGCAAATGTGGTGAAGAACTAACAACTGGGGAGGAGTCTAGGTGAAGGGGATACGAGTATGCGTTGTACTATTCTAGCAACTTCTCTGTAGATCTGAAGTGCTTCAAAATTAAAAGTTGAGGGAGGAGGACACACCAAGCTAGCCTCCCACAGCTACTGCCCCTGACGTAGGCCAACGCTCGCCAACGTCTTAGAAAGAGGAATAATGGCCATGACCGGCAGCCGCGCCCAGAACATCTCCGCCCGAGGCACTGCATGGGCTGCAGTGCGGGAGGCTGCCAGCGGGAGGCTCTCACTTTTCTCAGGACCTGTGTTTTGGACTGAGATCAGGGGCTGTGCTGGTAGACGTTCTGATGAGTTGAACAGTTGGGAAACAAAGTTGCAATCGAGCACTGATACAGTGTCTCCCAACCCCACTGGGTTCCTTAGACATTTGTCACCACAAACCTGAAAGATTTCCCCACTGGAGATACGGTGATGGGCACAACTAGGATCGGGTGAACAGAAGGGCCAAAAGGATGCTTCGCTGCTCTTAATGTCACAAACGGAGAACAACAAGCGTCCAAAACCTTAGGGACCCACGAAACACCCTGAGCCACACGCGGCCCTGAAGAGGGCACATGAAGGAGTTAAAATCCACCCCTTTTAGTTGTCCTTTCCTTTTAATTTAAAGTAGACAGACGTTTCCATGGTACCTGCTGTTTACAGATCTGAGGCCACTCACTTCAATTCCCTCGCGTAGGGCACACAGCCCCTCCTTCCAGGGCAGCGCCTGGTGCTGGGTGGCAAAACATCAGGGGCTCCGCGAAATCCTTTGTCCTTTTCTGCTTACCTTCAGAGGTGGGGGCTGAAGTTCCTCGGGGCCGTAAGGGTCTGCCTGGCCAGCAAACGTGTGTCCGTGGATGGAGCTGACAGCAACGCAGCAGGGCTCTGGGTGCCGGGGGCTGGTCTGGGCGCAGCTGCTACAGCCACTGTCCACCGAGTCAGCTTGCCAACTCCTGAAGGCGGGCATGGCAAAAGCCCCCAAGACGTTCATCAGGGCACTGACTTTACTGCTGCACCCAGGGCACAGCAGCAGAGACGCCCCATATTTGCTTCCAATGACCGAAGACGGTTGCTTTTCTCATAAAATGAAAGGCAGTTCTGTTTCATAGGGAAGACAGAGCTACAAGGCCTTTCATTAAGAGGGTCCGTCTGTCTGTATCGCCCAATTGCAGCCGCTGAAGATGCCAGCAGCCCGGAACCCTCTCTCCGCGAGCCCTCCCAGCCTCCTGCCCATCCCTGAACACACACCCTTCTCCCCCTCTGCCATGCACTTTCCCTTCCGAAAATAAATTCCTCTTGAAAATAAATCCAGAGAAAGCTATTAGGAAGAAGTAGCAAGCTTTGGAAACATGACGCTCTTTATGGAAAACCGTGGAAGTAAAGCAACATGAAAGTGCTGCCGGAAAGGACCCGCCGGGAAGCGATTCACTCGCGGTGCCTGCCCATCTGAGCTGCTCCTCTACTGCAGACACATCTGCCCCACCCCGAGTCAAGCGTTCACCACGGGCTGCTCCGGGGAAGAGGTAAAGGGGCATCGCACGATTCCATTTACAAGAAAGGCCCAGGACAGGCAAATCCCTGGAGATGGCACGCAGACGGGCAGTCGCCAGGGGCTGGGAGGACCGGGCGGACTGTTAATGGGTATGGGGTTTCCTTTTGGCACGACGAAAACGCCCTCAACTTGAGTGTGATGTTGGCGGCACAGCTCTGTGCCTGCGCTACAAACCAGCGAATTGTCCACTTAATGGGTGAACCGTACGGTAGGGAGATTATATCCCAATAAAGCAGTTAATAAAGAAAAAGGCAAAACTTAAAGGGCCCTATCGTATTCAATCCGGGCAGAGGGAGTCCCTCAACAGCCCCCTCTTTGAGAGAAATTCGGGGAACAGAAGGAAACGTGAAAAGCCTGCGCGTAGAGCTGGGGTCAATGTACTGCCCTCGTGCAGACTGGCGTACAATCCCCCGTGAAAATCCCGACTTCTGGGCAAAGGTACCGAAGAGTCGCCGCACACACTCTACATGGCGTTGTGTCTGACGAACATCCCGGCTGCCTCTCCCCCGAGGGGCTGCTGGCCGCGCGCACCTCTCGGACGCGGCCTCGGCCTGCTCCTCCTTGCGCTCCATCTCCAGGATCTCCTCCTCCGTGTACTCCAGCTTCACCCGCTCCTCGGCCAGCTCTCTCTCCACCGCCTGCAGCTGGGCCGTGGTTCTCGCCAGCAGCACCGTCACCGCGTCCTACAGGATGAAAGGGACGCTGCCAAGAAGCAGCCGAGGCCAGCGGCGTGCGGGCGGCAAAGCGGAAAGCGAGCGCGTGCACGGCCCGTGGGGAGCATCCCTGCTGCCGGGCTGGTGGCCATCCCCGGCTGCTCTCCAGCAGGAAGCAGCTCACCCCCGGTTGACAGCAAGACGGTAACTTGGCCTTTCCATGTAGCTCTGAGGACTCAAATTTTAAAGCAACCAACGCATCACTCATGATCATGAACATGTTGCATTAAAGAACATCATCAAGAATGGCCACCTACATCACTACAGTCCGTTTTTATTACTTCCCTTGAAACCCTGCTTCTTCATCGCCACTGTGTTCTAAGACTAAGTCTACACACGTTTCTTAGAAACAATGTCCCCAGGAAAAGCCCGTCTCAAAGCCAGGCCACCTACTGTCTTTCCAGACGTGGTGGGTGCAGGGTCCCGGAAGTCACTGTGTCCCAGCCGCTCGTCCTCCCGCCGGGGCGGCTCGGGGCCGGTGAACACCTGCACCGAGTACCAGCGCAGCTGCATCTCGCTCGAACCATCGTAATCAGCCAAGTTAATCTGAGCAATGCCCTGTGCGGTGTTAAAAAAAAAAAAAAGCAGAACAGGCCCTGAATGACTGCACCTTAACAACCAATGGGCATCAAAGTCACCCTTTAATCTTAAGCAGAAAGGCCATACAATGTGTCACTGCTATTCAAAGGACTGCAGTAAAATGAAAGTCATCGAAAAGGATCGTAATGGGGATGGCTCCTTGCTTGCTTGTTCAGCCCAATCAGAAAGTGCTAGAAGGGAACAGGGGCAGAGAATGGACAACGTGGAATGGTGGGTCAGGCTCAGGATCTGCCACTCAAAGAGCCGCTGATTCTAGCAGGAATTTTTGAAAAAAGAGAGGACTGGTGTAAAATAATATAAGTAAGTAAATAAATAAATAAATAAATAACACCACCACCCCCCCAAAAAAAAGAAAAAAAGAGAGAGAGAGAGAGGACTGGTGGAACTCTCCAATCTCTAATTCTGCCGCTGAAGGGGTGGGACCAAGGGGGAAAACTCCAACCTCGGGAAGAAAGCACCCTGGCTTCCAAGCCCTGGCCCTGCACCGGCTGGCCGGGGTGAGACGGACTGTTGACCTGCCCAGTTATAGGATTGCCAGATAAAAAAGAGGGCATCTGGGTGAACTGCAATTTCAAATAAACAGATTTTTTTAAAATAGAAGTATGTCCCAGATATTACATGGGACATACTTACAGTAAAAGGCATCCATAGTTTATTTGAAATTCAAATTTAACTGACCATCCTATACTTCTGCCAAATTTCTCAACCCAACTTTTATTAGTTCCCGTGACGCAAGACAGGGATAATGCAGAAGCCGTTGCATAGGAGTTTTGCAAGTATTAGCTGAGATAATATATTTAAATTACAGAACACTTGACAAGATAAGGGGTTTTATCATCCCTTTCTGTCCTCCCAGCTACAGAGATCACTTGACATCAGGACAAATTCTAAGTGCCCCACCGCAGGACACAGGAAGGAGGGGAGGGAGGAGGAGAGGGTGAGGAGGGCGCCGTACCAGCAGTTCTTCCTGCAGCTGCGGATTCACTGAGCACACGTATAACTGAAGGGACTTCAACGTCACCATGCTTGAATGCACAGGGATTCTGAAAACTTCATTAAATATCAGGGGGGCTTGCAATTCCAGAGCCTTAGAGCAGTAAGTGTTTGGCGTGCCGGAGTCAAGTGGGGGCAAATAGACGCGGATGTGTCTGGAACCAAGAGAGGAAGGAAAAAGCAGACAGAGGCAGCGCTTACTGACACATCTGCACGTGACACGCATGGACCACATACGTGTGCACATACGCCGCTCTGTTCCACTGCCCATGTGCAGAATTTTAATGTCTTTTGGAAAAGATCCTTTTCTCAACTAAGAGTAAGCCCAAAGAACTTACGTGCCCCTGGAGATCAGGGGGAAAAACCCAATCACAAAGAGAAGACTTGCAAGTCAGTGGTTAGGACTTCAGGGGGACTCAAACGGAGGTTCTGCTTTTACCATCTTTGTGGGAAAACATCTGCACTGATCTCTCCACGGCCCCTTGGCTCCCTCTCCAAGCTCTACCTGCCTTGCCTCTCAGACTGCTCGCCCACCCAGGCACCCGCCAGGCTGGGCTCCCGGCCCTGTCTGCCCCCAGCACGGAAGCCAGCACCCAGGAGAAGCTCCAGCATCAGTGGAGTGAAGTACACCATCAGGGCGAACCCTCAGCCGCTGAACACCAGGCTGCTTCCTAGGCCTTCGGGAGGCCAGTTTACAAAGACGACTCATGGAAGGGGAGGGCACCGTCGGGCCTGAACACCCATCACAGGTGGGTTCACCCGCCAGGGTAAGTGGGACCTCACACCCCCATCGGGCACCCATCTCCCCAGCGGGAACAACACAGATTTCCTTCTCCCTGCTCGGACAAGGATGCCTGATCCCAGCCTGAGGCCTCTTCAGGCACCTCATCAGATCTCAAGAGCCGAGTGTGGCTGTGTCGCCACCAGCCTTGTGAGCAGGATGGACGTTTTAAGCCCCAACGCTGCCGATGACGGGCACCCGGCACTTTGTCAGCATGGCCACGGCACATAACCAGCCTGGCTCCAGTAACTCCACCTGCCTCAAATGATAAACCAGCCTCTTCTTAAAACTTACAGTCCTTTAGATTTCAGACAGACATTCCCTGGCGTTTTATTCTAAATTCAGGTTCCAAGACAGTCTTTTCCCTCCCCAAACTGCCACGTGCAGCAGGTCAGCCAGTGGTGCCGTGTGGAGGAGGGCCCGGGGGGAGGACACGGCCCCCACCGGCGCGGGAGCTTACATTTTGCAGTCTTCCTTCACCACCAGCCCGGCAAAGTTCTTCAGTTGGAGCACATTCACGAGGAGACACTCGCTGGCACTGTCGTGCCTAGAAAATAAAATGCACGTTCACAGGCTGCAAATGCCCCACGGTGGAGAAATCCTGCTTGAACTACCGCAGTGGTCCTCACCCCACCCCCAGGGGACCTGTGCAAAGTCGAGAGACGTTTCTTACTGTCACACTGAGTGGAGTGGGGGGGCTACTGGATCTAGTGGGTGGAGGCCAGGGCTGCTGCTCAACACCCCAGAGGGCACAGGGCGGCCCCCAACCAAGAATGACCCAGCCCGAATGTCACGAGTGCCGAGCAACACTAGGATGACAAGGGTGAGCAAAAGAAAGCTGCTGGGATGTGAACATCCTGCCTCGTTCGCCTGAACACTGCTGGTTGCTGCCTTCACAGACACTGCGGCTAGAAACCAAAACGCTTAGTGTTGCACAGCACCTGGCTACCCCAGCTCCGGCGGGAACTTCCCCGAGGGCCTGACCGTGCCCATGGGGTGACAGTCCCCAGCTGTGACTCGGTGTTGGAGGACGGCAGTGGAGCCGCTCGTGCCCATCTCTCCTTCCCGCCACCTCTGTCCCTTCACCTGAGACCGCTGAGATGGGCCCGGGGGTCCCCAGGCCAGGGAGAAGCAGCCGGATCACGCGGGTCCCGCCACGCCTCCTGGCCTGTGTGTGGAGGTGTGAGTCGCCGGGCCGGGCGGGCCCCAATCTACCCGTCGTCTTTACGAGCAACAGGGAAGGAGCCTTCTGTACTCACAAGAATCCAACATGGATCTGGGGCCCCTCGTTACCGCAAGCGTCTCCAGGCACAGGCTCGTCGGCGTCCTCACTCCTGAGCACAACCGGAAAGGCACCGCGTTATTCCGAGGGGACCTGCTTACCTCGGGCTCCGCAGAAGCTCTCTCACACTAGGGGCGCTTCTAACTGAGAAGGGCTTTATTAAGTTGCGACATAAATAAATGCTTTAAGTGACTGACAGGGCACGGCAGGTCCCCAGGATCCATGACGTCACCTCCCAGGGTACCTGCTGACGAAGTGGCCTTTTTGAGAAAATACCTCTCAAAACCACACGTGCTATTCACGACAACGTTCAAAAACATATACTTTTAAAAGCTTTGCAGGGGGGACTTCCCTGGTGCTCCAGTGGTTTAAGACTCCGCGCTTCCACTGCAGGGGGCGCGGGTGCAATCCCTGGTCAGGGAACTAAGATCCCGCAAGCTGAGCAGCGCAGCCAAAAAAAAAAAAAACAAAAAAAAGTTGGCGACAAGTGAAATGCATACAGATATCTGAGCTGAAAAAATGACATCAAAGGTCTCAAACAAAATAAAGCCCACAAGGGATTTTGTCCTTGCAAAGTGATTCCTCCAGCTAAGGAAAGGGGACGGGGGGAACATCCATTTCTAGTGAACGTCCTTTCTAGAAAAGCAGGTCTCTCTCGCACACTGGTTCTCCTTTTCCGGCTCTACTAGGATCATGCCTTCCAACCCCCGGGGCCGGAGAGAAAGCAGTCGTCCTAGATGCCCGAAGCCAGGCCAGTCCCCAGACGCCACCTGGGAGGAGAGGGGGTCCGTGGGGATGCTCAGGGCCCCTCCCGCATGGAGAGAAGCCAGAAGAGCTGCACCCCGGAGACACACAGAGTGTCAAGCCAGACAGGTCTCGGCAGGGGTGCCTTTTGGGAAGTCAGCCCAGGGAGGCCAGAAGGTCAGCTTCTAACCTTTTGGTGGGAGGTTCAAACACGCCACTGTCACTGGCCAGCGAGTAATCGGACAGGCAGGCAGACACGCAGCGCACTCTCCGCTCCAGCCTCTGGGCGCTGTCTTCTCGGGGGGTCACTGCTGCAAGCGAGAGACACGGCCGGGCTCAGGAGGCGACAGCGCGGAAGCCCAGGGCAGAGCAGAGACAAAGGCACGAAGGGACAGAGACAGGCCAGCACGTGTGCAGATGTGTGTTTACATGCACTCTGCTCCAGTCTTTTCTTATATTGGAAAATGGAAGAAACAGGCTTCTGGCTACTTCTTTAAAAGCTCTTTAAATGATCATCAATCTCCTTTCACCTCCTTAATGAGCGCACAGGTCAGAAGGTGGCGGGAAGGCCTTTGGCGTGGCCCTTTGAGAGAGCGTCACACGGGAAGCCCGGGAGAGAGACTTCGCCTGCACGCGGATGGCAGCGCGCTCTCCGAGAAGTGGGAGGGGGGTGTTTCCTCCTTGACGCTGCTTGGTATTCTCCATACTTTATACAAGGCACATAGGCTACACTGCTTTATACTCAGAAGACAGAGTTTTTAAAAAGCATCAAATAACCCCCAACAAAATGGAGTGACTTTCAAGTCAGAGGACACAGAGGCACCCAGACTCGGCCTCTGCCAACGTCTCCATGACCCCTCTGCCGCTCTAACTGCAGCGCCCTCCTCAGCAGCCCTGGGGCCAGGCTGGCTTCCAGAACTGTCTCCTGGGATTAGAAAGGACCATCACTGGGCAGCTTATTTTTGTCTTGTATCTATTTAAACCAAGAGCCCAAGACAACCACTGACATTTTCCCTTTTACCATTTCATCAACTCTTTCTACTCCTTCCCTCACAGCAACAAGCTCCTTTTAATAAAAGCAATAGAAACAGGCATGTCGTCTCCCGCTGCTAAATGTGGCGACGGACACAGGAACCTCAACGCTTCTGAGAGAGGCACACACGGTTAGAACACAGGCTTAAACCACGAAGCCCCAAACTGAGCCTCACTCTGGCATCACAATGCCTCTTATTAATAATGCAGGCCCCTCTTGTCTTTCTATGTTCTCCGGCCATCTAAGCTCTAGAAATTGAAAATCTAGACACCTGTGCACCCCTGAGTTGAGGGAAATAGCGAGTCCACCAATGACCATCTCTCTTCTCAGCCAAATTATTATTCACAGCAACAATTAAACCCAAACACATTCATCGGGGTACAGAACAGACAGGGCTGTGGCCTTTGGTCTCACGATGTTAACGGCAGACAAAAGCCGACCTTTCAAAGGTCTGCAGCGCCCAGCGTGGGGGCCACCGGCTCCACCTCGGTCAGGGGCAGAAGCTGGCTCCGTCCTGGGGTGGCCGGAGGCACCGACTCTCAGATCGTAGATGACGACTCCCAAGTCCAGCTCTGCTCGTCACCCCCGCCCCCATGGAAGGACCCAGAGCCCCCAGCTCCGAATTGCAGAGAGAACCCCTCAGTTTGCTGCATGGAACCCCATCAAACACAACGGCTCACTACTTCCATTCCCAGCCCTGACACTCGGCCTTACACGCCTTTAAGGAAGTAACACCGCACAACGATCCAGGTAACTTCCAGGCAACCCAGTGGTGTGACTGACAAAATTTCTCTCTCATTGCAATGAAAGTGGATGAAGAGAGAAAGGAAATGGGGGAATCAACCCTCAGTGATCCTGGGCTTAGCACATTCACGGAGCAACTGGATGCAGGAGTTGACAGAAGGAGGTACGGTCAGCACCTGCCCTGGGTGAGAAAGAAAGCACGCGGCACATCCCCCAGTACACACCGCAACCGTCTGCTCTTGGGCTTCAAGGCAACGAGACGGAAAGTGGGGAGCAACGCCAGTGAAGTAAGGAATAAACAAGCTTCCACACATTCATTTCAGAAACCTCTGACCCTTCCATCATTGAACACAGACACACAGACACTGAGACCTAAGGACAGCAACGCTGCTTGACAAAAGGGAGGAAAGTATAAGGAAAATCACACCGTGGGCGAAGCTGCCAGCTGGCATACTAAAATAATGAAAGCGTTAAAGTCTGGGAAAAAACGCAAGGAAGAAAAAAATACGTCAAGCTCTTAGAAAAGTGCTTACGCAACTTTCATAGCCAGGATGAATACCGTTCAAACGACAACAACAATAATAAGAGCAACTGTTGAGCTACATTAAAGCACAGCTATGAGCTATGCCCTTCTTGACCACACCCTGACCATCCTAAATACACTGATTCACTGCACAAAGATGTGGCACAGCCTGACCAGCAAGGCGAAGGAGAAGTCCAAGGTCACTTACAGTGAACGTTTCTGTCGAGCCGCATGAGAAAAGAGATAAAAAAAAAAAAAAAAGCACAAAGTGAAAAGACTGTAGAATTTAAGCCAACAATTTTAAACAGGGTATGAATGTAATAAAAAACATCAATAAACAGATGAACAAGGTCAAAATATTTACGGACTTATATTAGCAAATACCAGTGGGAAATGAAAATAGGAACGGATTTCAAAATCATGACACATTTGACTTTTAAAATGTGGGGAAGATAAAATTGTAGTAAACATGTAAAAACGGTTAAAGATGACAGTTTATTTCCCCACTCCCCTGCCCCACCTTCTGTCCCCTCAGGTTGATTTAAAACACAATGGGCAATTCTGAATTTTATGTTACTAAAAATTTTTCTCGCTAAAGCTTGCTGGAGTCAAACTTAGACTGTACTGTTCTTGGTCAGACTGGAGAGTGGAGGGAACTACGTGACCTCGGGCATCATAAATGAGGGGTGGGGTTAATATAACGAGTACTGAGATCCTCGCCAACTTTATGAAGCTGCGATGACTCTAGGCTTCATAAGCATCAAGGGAGGCAAGGAGTCACCCTGTGTCCATGCCTGAAGCTGCTCACCCAACCCAGCCCTGCGAGAGCACTTACCAAGACCCATTCACTAAGTCAGGTACCTCTAGTTTGTATTCTACTCAGAGTGTCATATATGAACGCACCACCAGGTGGCAGTATCTGACCACACCATAAGCAAAGACCTCCCAGTCTAAGAAGCTTGAAGTACTGTAACATCCACCACAAAGTAGGAAAGAAAAATAAAGAAATCAGGATCAGAAATTAAGTCAGCTCTTCTCCTTCCCACCCAGTCTTTCCCCTGGACCAAAAGCGGTGCTGGACCTTGTGTGGATTTTCTGCATAAGTAGACAGACACTCTTGTATCTCAGCCTTTAAAGAAAAGTTGGTATGGGGGGGTGGACACTGAGAAGAGGAAGCTCAAGCAACAACAGATGCACGATTCAGTCCTTATTTTGCATTTTCTTTTTTGAATAAACATGGAGCACTGAACCTGTGATTACAACAAAGAACAAAGTGAATAAAGTTCCCCTGTACGTGTGATGTGAATTACAGAAATAACGTATCTGGGGATATGAAAGGTGTGTTTGCAAACGCAGAGGGGGAGACACCAAAATAACAGAGATGCCAAAAAGGCCCGGGGCTGCCGCAGAACATAATGGATCTCTGGTTAAACACATAAATGCTACAAGAGACTATTATCTTACATAGATATAATAACCCGCACGGGTACACATAAAAAAACCCGGCAGGTAACAGAATGGTGGTGAATGGAAGAGCCCATAAAGATCACCTCATTCAAGGGCACAGAAGCTGAGACTCAGCTCCAGCTAAGGTTGCGCTCAAGGTCGCACAGCTAGTGAGTCAACAGGGCAGGGAACAGAATCTGGGTATAAGCTGCTCGTTCGAAGCCATTTCTGCTACATCACCCTGGTTTTGTATTCACGTTTTATTTCCACCTTTTGCTGCTGACTGCTTAACAGTACATAACTAGGGTTTCTCAGCCTCGGCACTCTTGACATCTTGGCTGGATCATTCCAGCCAAGATGGGGACCATGCTGTGCACTGTAGGATGTTGAGCCTTGCCCCTGGCCTCCACCTACCAGATGCCAGTAGCACCCCACCAGCTCCAAAGTGTGACAACTGAAAATGTCTGCCAAGTATCTCCAGGGGTCAAAAACACCCCTGGTTGAGATCCACTATGCTATACAAATTATCTAGTGTTCGCCTAAATGGAATGTCTAAAAACAGTTTTGCTGTGCAAATAAAAATTAAGTGGGCTGAACTTCAGGAATGAGAGGCCTGTTCTGATCTTCTCTAAAAATTAAGGAAGTTAAAGTCGCTAGAGGTTGGCTCACAAAAGCACTCGGGGTGAAGATAAGGAGGGTTGAAGCCCAGACTCTGCTTTGTGCACCAGCCATCAGCCAGAATACTCCCCAGAACAGCAATTTGGTTTTCCATGTGGGCTACAAGCTGACAGACGCCGGCACCAAGCAGAAGCTGAATTAACACCAACTGGACGGATGAAATTCTCATGGCTACATGTTTCTGGATTTGAAGAGCAGCAGAGAAATCGATTCGGTAGAAAGGACTGATATTTTCACTCCCTCCGTGACAGAATTATGTTCTTGAAAAGTACAAGGACAGGGCTTCCCTGGTGGCACAGTGGTTAAGAATCTGCCTGCCAATGCAGGGGGCACGGGTTCGAGCCCTGGTCCTGGAAGATCCCACATGCCGCGGAGCAACTAAGCCCGTGCGCCACAACTACTGAGCCTGCGCTCTAGAGACCGCGTGCCACAAGGACTGAAGCCCGCGCGCCTAGAGCCCGTGCTCCGCAACAAGAGAAACCACCGCAATGAGAAGCCCGCGCACCGCAATGAAGAGTAGCGCCCGCTCCCTGCAGCTAGAGAAAACCCGCGCGCAGCAACGAAGGCTCAACGCAGCCAAAAAAAAAAAAAAAAGTACAAGGACAAAGGATGAAGAGATGAAGTCACAGGGCCAACGGAAGTAGAGATTTCTGCCGGGCCACAGCCAGACAGCAGTCCCAGGGCTGGTCTGAGGCGGGCACACACAGAACGCTGCATCTGGGCACACGCCCTGGAGAGTTCACGAAGGCCCGAGTACTTCTTTAGCAGCCTCCGAATGTGGAGGAACTGTCTCATTTTCGACAATTAAGTATATTCTGAGAACAAGTCAAATGCCTGGGAAAGACTACTCTGCCAGTTTCCATGACATTTCAAGGACCCAGGGCAAAAGCACGCAGAACGAGCGAGCGAGCGGGCGTGCGGGCCTCCTCTTGCCCTGGCGGGTCCTAAGCTGAGGGCTCACTAGGCCACAGCAGAGCCAGCCGGCTTCCGTGCGGATGCACGCGGCTTCCTCCCTGAACTCGAGACCTTTCCTCCCCGGCCCCGGGGCACCCACCGGACCCATCAGGACATACGTGCAGCCATGGGAGCGGCAGCCGCTTGGGGTCCTCGCTCGCGAGGTCCTTCCCCGTCCCCGGGGCACCCGTGCGGCGGCAGGGATGCCGCGCCCGGCGGGTCTTCGTCCCCCAAGGCGGAGGCCTGGGCGCGCAGCCTGTCCAGGGCGCCCAGGCCCGCCACCTCGAAGGCGTCCCCGAGCTGGGCCAGGGGCGAGTCTCGCGAGGCCGGGAGGAAGGGCGTGTCCAAGGGCGAGCTGGGCGGGGACAGCGAGGACAGGGAGGAGCGCGAGGACAGGGACGCCAGGGACTGCGGCGTGTCCAGGGAGCGCCTCTGTTTGTGCAGGCCCGCGGGGCCCGGGGCGTCCGCCAAGGGGGCGTCCCGGCCCAGGGAGTCGAAGGAGACGAGGTCGAAGCGCAGGAGCGGGCCGCCCTCGGCGTCGGGCTTCTCGTACTGCGGGAGGCCGTAGATGTCGGTGAAGCTGACGGAGCTCAGGGAGCCCCGGCTGGAGGCCAGGGAGCCGCGGCTGGAGGCCAGGGAGCCGCGACTGCTCCCCGAGGAGACGGTCAGGGTGCTGGCGGACAGGCTGAAACGAGAAGAGCAGCCTGGAGCCCGCGGCTGGAGCCTGCTCGTCCCCACTGCGAGCCGAGCCTCCGGTCTACTCCACGAGGAGCAAAACCGCCTCGGGCCCCGTTCACCCGGCGCCTCTTCAACACCTCGGAGCGTTTTAAGACACCCCTCCACCCCCGCCCCTTCGTGAATATTTCCTTTGTTTCTTTGATTGTCAGTAGAGAGCAGGAGTTAACGTCAAGGGCTCTTGCTCGAGTTCAAGTTCCAGCTCAAACTCAAGACTAGCTGAATGCATTTGATTTGGTCACGGGCTTTGCCCTTTCCCAGCCTCCCACCTTCTCACCCGGCGCTGGGATGACAGCGGTTCCTGCCTCAAGGCACTGTGAGGAGGAGAACTGAGAAAATAATACACAGAAAGCCCTTAACACTACACTTCACGATACGGTAAGTGCTTGAAAACTGGAGCTCTTACTGAGCATCCAAATCTGATCTTAAAGATATTCAGGCCTTTAAAAAATAATTAAAAGGGTATGTGTGCATCTATGTAGATGGATATATACACTCCTGATGCTGTGAGTTACAAAATCCTTCGAT
This sequence comes from Eschrichtius robustus, assembly GCF_028021215.1. Classification (NCBI taxonomy): domain Eukaryota; kingdom Metazoa; phylum Chordata; class Mammalia; order Artiodactyla; family Eschrichtiidae; genus Eschrichtius; species Eschrichtius robustus. Next base: position 8,182,480 of record NC_090845.1, on the reverse strand, counting down.
AAATGATTCATTACTCTGAAGTCACACTTGCTTCTCATATTCCTTGGATCATATATGAGCAGCTCCTCTTAAAAATATCGTGTATCCACACTTTCCTGTCCAGTGTTTACAACCACTGCAGGTTCTAAGTTCTGGGAGAGAAAGCCAAGCTAAAGGGAACTGTGAAGTTCACGGCCACGTCGTTATAAGATGATAATAAGTTACCCACCTTTGTAACTGGGACTGGAGATAGGACGTTAGGCGGGTGGCTTCTTCCAGCTGCATCAGGAGACAGTTTCTTTTTTCCTGAAGTAGAATCCTGTAGGTACAAAAACAGTCCACTGGTGGATTTCAAAGATGCCAAGTATATTTTCCTAATAAGAAATTCAACTGTAAATTCCCCCAAACTGATTGAGGTGTCAATGACTAAATTCTAAAAAAGCACATCCAAGGTCATAAACACCAAGATAACAGACTGTTTTTGTCTTGCTTAAAAATGTACCACTGGCCGCCTGAACAGTGCCTGATACACTGTAGAAGTTCAGCACATGGGTGGATAGGCGGATGAATGGATGGGTGGGTGGATGGATGCGTGGATGGATGGACGCATGCGTGGATGGATGGGTGGAAAGATGGATGGATAAGTCAATGGGTGCGTGGCTGGATGGACTGACGGATGCAGGGGTGGGAGGAAGGACAGGCAGACGGACAGGTGAACAGGTGGATTGGACGGACAGACAGCAGACAGGCAGACGGGCACACGGATGGTGGCTGAGGTGTGTGGGAGGAGGGGTGTGGGTGGATGAACAGATGGATGGGAGACTAGACTAGAATATGGATACAAATGCACAGCATGCAGTAATCTACTGGAGTTCCTTGGAACAAATCAGATTCCCTCATTCTAAGCCCCCTTCCAGGCAAAACTACATGCAATTCCAAAATCTACAGAATTAAAAGGTGAAACACAAATAAGAGCAGCTGAGAGAGGATTAACCAAGATGGCGGAGTAGAAGGACGTGCTCTCACTCCCTCTTGCGAGAGCACCAGAATCACAACTGGCTGCTGGACAATCATTGACAGGAAGACCCTGGACTTCACCAAGGAGGCTACCCCGCGTCCAAGGACAGAGGAGAAGCCACAGTGAGACGGTAGGAGGGGCACAATCAGAGTAAAATCTAATCCCATAACTGCTGGGTGGGTGACTCACAGACTGGCGAACACTTATACCACAGAAGTCCACCCACTGGAGTGAAGGTTCTGAGCCCCACGTCAGGCTTCCCAACTTGGGGGTCCGGCAATGGGAGGAGGAATTCCTAGAGAATCAGACTTTGAAGCCTAGTGGGAATTGATTGCAGGACTTCGACAGGACTGGGGGAAACAGAGACCCCACTCTGGGAGGGCACACACAAAGGAGTGTGCGCATCGGGACCCAGGGGAAGGAGCGGTGACCCTGGGGGAGACTGAACCAGACCTACCTGCTGGTGTTGGGGGGTCTCCTGCAGAGGCGGGGGGTGGCTCTGTTTCACTGTGGGGACAAGGACTCTGGCAGCGGAGGTTCTGGGAAGTGCTCCTTGGCGTGAGCCCTCCCAGAGTCTGCCATTAGCCCCACCAAAGAGCCCGGGTAGGCTCCAGTGTTGGGTCGCCTCAGGCCAAACAACCAACAGGGAGGGAACCCAGCCCCGCCCATCAACAGTCAAGTGGATTAAAGTTTTACTGAGCTCTGACCACCACAGCAACAGTCAGCTCTACCCACCACCAGAGCCTCCCATCAAGCCTCTTAGATAGCCTCAACCACCAGAGGGCAGACAGCAGAAGCAAGAAAAACTACAATCCTGCAGCCTGTGGACCAAAACCCACAGTTACAGAAAGATAGACAAGATGAAAAGGCAGAGGGCTATGTACCAGATGAAGGAACAAGAAAAAAAACCCCAGAAAAACAACTAAATGAAGTGGAGATAGGCAACCTTCCAGAAAAAGAATTCAGAATAATGATAGTGAAGATGATCCAGGACCTCGGAATAAGAATGGAGGCAAAGATTGATTAACAAAGACCTAGAAGAATTAAAAAACAAACGAACAGAGATGAACAATACAATAACTGAAATGAAAACTACACTAGAAGGAATCAATAGCAGAATAACTGAGGCAGAAGAACGGATAAGTGACCTGGAAGACAGAATGGTGGAATTCACTGCTGCGGAACAGACTAAAGAAAAAAGAATGAAAAGAAATGAAGACAGCCTAAGAGACCTCTGGGACAACATTAAACGCAACAACATTCGCATTATAGGGGTCCCAGAAGGTGAAGAGAGAGAGAAAGGACCAGAGAAAATATTTGAAGAGATTATAGTCGAAAACTTCCCTAACATGGGAAAGGAAATAGCCACCCAAGTCCAGGAAGCGCAGAGAGTCCCATACAGGATAAACCCAAGGAGAAACACGCCGAGACACATAGTAATCAAAGTGGCAAAAATTAAAGACAAAGAAAAATTATTGAAAGCAGCAAGGGAAAAATGACAAATAACATACGAGGGAACTCCCATAAGGTTAACAGCTGATTTCTCAGCAGAAACTCTGCAAGCCAGAAGGGAGTGGCATGATATACTTCAAGTGATGAAAGGGAAGAACCTACAACCAAGATTACTCTACCCGGCAAGGATCTCATTTAGATTTGATGGAGAAATCAAAAGCTTTACAGACAAGCAAAAGCTACGAGAATTCAGCACCACCAAACCAGCTCCACAGCAAATGCTAAAGGAACTTCTCGAAGTGGGAAACACAACAGAAGAAAAGGACCTACAAAAACAAACCCAAAACAATTAAGAAAATGGTCATAGGAACATACATATCGATAATTACCTTAAACGTGAATGGATTAAATGCCCCAACCAAAAGACATAGACTGGCTGAATGGATACAAAAACAAGACCCATATGTATGCTGTCTACAAGAGACCCACTTTAGACCTAGGGACACATACAGACTGAAAGTGAGGGGATGGAAAAAGATATTCCATGCAAATGGAAATCAAAAGAAAGCTGGAGTCGCTATACTCATATCAGATAAAATAGACTTTAAAATAAAGAATGTTACAAGAGACAAGGAAGGACACTACATAATGATCAAGGGATCAATCCAAGAAGAAGATATAACAATTATAAATATATATGCACCCAACATAGGAGCACCTCAATACATAAGGCAACTGCTAACAGCTATAAAAGAGGAAATTGACAGTAACACAATCATAGTGGGGGACTTTAACACCTCACTTACACCAATGGACAGATCATCCAAAATGAAAATAAATAAGGAAACAGAAGCTTTAAATGACACAATAGACCAGATAGATTTAATGGATATTTATAGGACATTCCATTCCAAAACAGCAGATTACACTTTCTTCTCAAGTGCGCACGGAACATTCTCCAGGATAGATCACATCTTGGGTCACAAATCAAGCCTCAGTAAATTTAAGAAAATTGAAATCATATCAAGCATCTTTTCTGACCACAACGCTATGAGATTAGAAATGAATTACAGGGAAAAAAAACGTAAAAAAGACAAACACATGGAGGCTAAACAATACGTTACTAGATAACCACGAGATCACTGAAGAAATCAAAGAGGAAATCAAAAAATACCTAGAGACAAATGACAACGAAAACACGACGACCCAAAACCTATGGGATGCAGCGAAAGCAGTTCTAAGAGGGAAGTTTATAGCTATACAAGCCTACCTAAAGAAACAAGAAAAATCTCAAGTAAACAATCTAACCTTACACCTAAAGAAACTAGAGAAAGAAGAACAAACAAAACCCAAAGTTAGCAGAAGGAAAGAAATCATAAAGATCAGAGCAGAAATAAATGAAATAGAAACAAAGAAAACAATAGCAAAGATCAATAAAACTAAAAGTTGGTTCTTTGAGAAGATAAACAAAATTGATAAGCCATTAGCCAGACTCATCAAGAAAAAGAGGGAGAGGACTCAAATCAATAAAATCAGAAATGAAAAAGGAGAAGTTACAACAGACACCGCAGAAATACAAAGCATTCTAAGAGACTACTACAAGCAACTTTATGCCAATAAAATGGACAACCTGGAAGAAATGGACAAATTTTTAGAAAGGTATAACCTTCCAAGACTGAACCAGGAAGAAACAGAAAATATGAACAGACCAATCACAAGTAATGAAATTGAAACTGTGATTAAAAATCTTCCAACAAACAAAAGTCCAGGACCAGATGGCTTCACAGGTGAATTCTATCAAACATTTAGAGGAGAGCTAACACCTATCCTTCTCAAACTCTTCCAAAAAATTGCAGAGGAAGCAACACTCCCAAACTCATTCTATGAGGCCACCATCACCCTGATACCAAAACCAGACAAAGACACTACAAAAAAGGAAAATTACAGACCAATATCACTGATGAATATAGATGCAAAAATCCTCAACAAAATACTAGCAAACAGAATCCAACAACACATTAAAAGGATCATACACCACGATCAAGTGGGATTTATCCCAGGGATGCAAGGATTCTTCAATATACGCAAATCAATCAATGTGATACACCTTATTAACAAACTGAAGAATAAAAACCATATGATCATCTCAATAGATGCAGAAAAAGCTTTTGACAAAATTCAACACCCATTTCTGATAAAAACTCTCCAGAAAGTGGGCATAGAGGGAACCTACCTCAACATAATAAAGGCCATATATGACAAACCCACAGCCAACATCATTCTCAATGGTGAAAAACTGAAAGCATTTCCTCTAAGATCAGGAACGAGACAAGGATGTCCACTCTCACCACTATTATTCAACATAGTTCTGGAAGTCCTAGCCACGGCAATCAGAGAAGAAAAAGAAATAAAAGGAATACGAATTGGAAAAGAAGAAGTAAAACTGTCACTCTTTGCGGATGACATGATACTATACATAGGGAATCCTAAAACTGCCACCAGAAAACTGCTAGAGCTAATTAATGAATATGGTAACGTTGCAGGATACAAAATTCATGCACAGAAATCTCTTGCATTCCTATACACTAATGATGAAAAATCTGAAAGAGAAAGTATGGAAACACTCCCATTTACCATTGCAACAAAAAGAATAAAATACCTAGGAATAAACCTACCTAGGGAGACAAAAGACCTGTATGCAGAAAACTATAAGACACTGATGAAAGAAATTAAAGATGATACCAACAGATGGAGAGATATACCACGTTCTTGGCTTGGAAGAATCAACATTGTGAAAATGACTATACTACCCAAAGCAATCTACAGATTCAATGCAATCCCTATCAAATTACCAATGGCATTTTTTACGGAGCTAGAACAAATCATCTTAAAATTTGTATGGAGACACAAAAGACCCCGAATAGCCAAAGCAGTCTTGAGGCAAAAAAATGGAGCTGGAGGAATCAGACTCCCTGACTTCAGACTATACTACAAAGCTACAGTAATCAAGACAATATGGTACTGGCACAAAAACAGAAACATAGATCAATGGAACAAGATAGAAAGCCCAGAGATTAACCCACGCACCTATGGTCAACTAATCTATGACAAAGGAGGCAAGGATATACAATGGAGAAAAGACAGTCTCTTCAATAAGTGGTGCTGGGAAAACTGGACAGCTACATGTAAAAGAATGAAATTAGAATACTCCCTAACACCATACACAAAAATAAACTCAAAATGGATTAGAGACCTAAATATAAGACTGGACACTATAAAACTCTTAGAGGAAAACATAGGAAGAACACTCTCTGACATAAATCACAGCAAGATCTTTTTTGATCCACCTCCTAGAGTAATGGAAATAAAAACAAAAATAAACAAATGGGACCTAATGAAACTTCAAAGCTTTTGCACAGCAAAGGAAACCATAAACAAGACGAAAAGACAACCCTCAGAATGGGAGAAAATATTTGCAAACGAATCAACGGACAAAGGATTAATCTCCAAAATATATAAACAGCTCATTCAGCTCAATATTAAAGAAACAAACACCCCAATCCAAAAATGGGCAGAAGACCTAAATAGACATTTCTCCAAAGAAGACATACAGACGGCCACGAAGCACATCAAAAGATGCTCAACATCACTAATTATTAGAGAAATGCAAATCAAAACTACAATGAGGTATCACCTCACTCCTGTTAGAATGGGCATCATCAGAAAATCTACAAACAACAAATGCTGGAGAGGGTGTGGAGAAAAGGGAACCCTCTTGCACTGTTGGTGGGAATGTAAATTGATACAGCCACTATGGAGAACAATATGGAGGTTCCCTAAAAAACTAAAAATAGAATTACCATATGACCCAGCAATCCCACTACTGGGCATATACCCAGAGAAAACCGTAATTCAAAAAGACACATGCACCCGAATGTTCATTGCAGCACTATTTACAATAGCCAGGTCATGGAAGCAACCTAAATGCCCATCAACAGACGAATGGATAAAGAAGATGTGGTACATACATACAATGGAATATTACTCAGCCATAAAAAGGAACGAAATTGAGTCATTTGTTGAGACGTGGATGGATCTAGAGACTGTCATACAGAGTGAAGTAAGTCAGAAAAACAAATATCGTATATTAATGCATGTATGTGGAACCTAGAAAAATGGTACAGATGAGCCGGTTTGCAGGGCAGAAGTTGAGACACAGATGTAGAGAGTGGACATATGGACACCAAGGGGGGAAAACTGCGGTGGGGTGGGGATGGTGGTGTGCTGAATTGGGCGATTGGGATTGACATGTATACACTGATGTGTATAAAATTGATGCCTAATAAGAACCTGCAGTATAAAAAAACAAACAAACAAAACAACTAATACTAAACTTTCATTGGGTTATTTGTATGGAAATATGTTAATATAAATGTTTCAGACATTACATGAAATTCCTAAAAATCTTATATTTGTATTTGTATGGAAATATGTATGGAAATATGTTAATATAAATGTTTCAGACATTATAAGAAATTTCTAAAAATCTTATATGTTCTGGTATAATGTTATAAGTGATAATCCTAGTTATTTAAAATGTGTATCTCAAAAATAACTAATTTTCTTGTCAACTGCATTATTATGAACTTTCATCAAATCTTTAACAGTGGTCATTTTTAAGTCTTTTGTCATTTACAGACAGTTCTGGGTGTACTCTGATGCTTTTGCAAATATGTTCCTATAAAAGGCTTTCGTCTTCAAGAAATTCATGGAAAAGACTCTGACAAGTACAGGTTTCTGGTAACTGACTGTACTGCTGAACTGAATGAATAAGCATTTTTCAGAACTCTAATGAAAAACTGATGAACTCATAAAAGTGCTAACAAAAGATCAAGATGAAAAAATTACATGGGACTGAGTGAACTGATGAGGATGAGTATAATTTTTGTGACTTTCTGTCTGAGTTAAAAAAAAAAAAAAAATCCCACAAGGACTCAGAGGCAAAGAATATAGAAATCAATTTTCACTGCAAAGTAAAGGAGCTGTTACAGTGGAGGATTACTGGACTGAATGTCAATATTATGACATAGTATGAGTGTGTTTCGTGTTTGGTAATTGCAATCATTGTTGCTTTTGTTGTGGTCATCCACGTACAATGCTTGGTGTCAGTCTATTTATCTCTTGTAAAAATAGAATACAGTGTGTGTGTGTGTGAAAAAACACACACACACACACACACACACAAATAAAATAAAAAAGCAACCGCCACAGTGTTGGAGGTAGTTTTCTTCCTACTTTTTTCAACTTTATTTTCTAAAATGAAATTTTTTCCCACAGCGCTAAGCCCACTGCCTCGAATAGAGCCCGACATGGATAGGCACTCGATAAATAGTTATTAAGTGAATGTACAGATGAGTATGTTTGCTTCTAGAACAAAGCAGTTCTCGTTTACAAATCAAAATGATGGCAGTTTAACACATGGCCAAGTAGGCACCCTAGAAAACAATTGCTCTTTCCTTTGAAAGAGGGAAAAACTTGCATCCCCCCAATCCCCAGTAACACTCACTAACCTGGCTCAAGCTTTCCATCTGACAATGATGCCACTGAAACCAAGACGGGCAAAGACTGGGCCTGGCCAAACAGCTGGCACACGTCAGCCCTGAGATGCGTACCTCCATACCTTTCTGCCTGGCTCCCTCCTCCCAGACCGGGTCTCTTCTAACGCCCTCAGCCTGTTCCCAGGGAAAGCCCCCCCCCCCCGCCTCTGGGCCCCAAGCGGCAGGAAGAAACGGGCCCGCATCCGCTAGGCCCAGAACGTCCCCGCCGAGGGAACACTCGTGGGGCACTTGGCCCCATCACCCGGCCAGAAAGGTGCTTATTAGCACCTGTGCACGGCCCTCCTTGCCCAAGGCCATGTAGTGCCAGATTCAGGAGACACCTGGGGCCAATTCAGTCCCAGTTGAGGGCCCTGCGCCCCAGGATGCAGCTCCCAGGCTGGTTCCACAAGAGGCCCTGTCAGGTGAACGAGCTTGGGTGACCCAGGCCCTGAACCCAGGCATCAGGGTAAAACCAGCTCCATGGGGTTCCATGGATTTGTGCCCTGGGACCACAGCACTCCTGCACTCTGGATTTCCACGTGGCGAGGGCAGAAACACTCAAGGGTACATGGGTGTGGGGGCCTGGTACATGTGGTGGACATGCGGTGTTCGTGGGACCGAATCCACGCCCCTTAAGAGAAAACCAACCAGAACTCTCAGGCCCTCTGACCCGAAACATACACAAGAAAACAGCATGGGGAGAACGGAAGGTGATGTTAAGCTGAAACGATACAAAAGCACAAGAGCACAGATGAAACTTCCATTTCACAGTCCCGTTGCAGAGTCAGAAGCGATAAACTCTGGGTTTATTTTGAGCAAGGTGACAGGGCACTCCACCACGTCAGGCAAACTAACGTGCTCTCCGCCCATTCCTATGCACTGGACTCTCCAATCACCATTGCTTCCCTCCAGCACTGACATTAGCCCCTAAGGACACAACACAGACCTGTCTGTCAATTAACAATGAATATCCAAGCAGAGACAACCCCCAGCAAAAACAGAGGACAGTCCTAACATTCGATGAAATAATCGTTATAAGGGCATCTGTACTGACCAAATAATTCAGGTGACTATTAAACTCTACGTGGGGAATGCTCACAGAGATACAGCTTATGATCCTCGTAATACAGTGAATTTTAAGGAGCCAGTATGTTATCAAATGGGCGGTGGGCCTTCCAAAGCTCAGCAAATATCCCCAAACTTCTGACAGCTGTGCAACGTGGCAAGCAGACCCAGCCTTCCACACAATCCGTGATCACACAACAATCTGTGATCACACACAGCAAACGCAAACCAGGAGACAGGGCACACAGTGAAAGGGCGAGCAACAGAGGACAAAGGAACTGTGCTGGCTTCATGTGTCCCACGCTGGGAAAGAGCCCCAAGACCAACTGAAGAGACGCACGTTCAGAAACAGACACGCAAGAGAGCGGAGACTTCCTGCTGCCAAAAGGGCAGGCTTTGCCGGCGAGAAATCAAAGTCGGAGATAAAAGTAAGAGGTAGACTGCGGGAACGGAGATGCTGCTGACGTCAGGAACGAGGTTCCTCTGTGGTCACGGAGCCGACCACCACCTGCCTCCGGGCCCCTGCTGGCTGGAGACCCGACACCTGTCCCGGGCGCTGTCCTGAAAACACAGGGGGCGGGTGCACCCGGCACCTGCAGCGGGAGTGGGCGGGGTCTAAGTGGTGGGTTCCCGGGTCTTCCCTACTCCATCCGGTTCTCGACCACCTCCCACTCGTAATAGGGACCGGGAGCCTCCGAGCCCTGGGCACCCCCTGCGGACGGCAGGCGCCCTGGGCACCCCCTGCGGACGGCAGGCACCGGCTCCCTCCACCTTCCGCCGGGCCGTGGCTGCCTGAGTAACAAGGCTTCGGCTCTGCCAGCTGCTCCTCCGCTGGAAGCCGGCCCCGCCTGCCCGCCCGGCCAGCCCACCTTTCCGTGGCGCCCTGCACGGAGGTGGCGCGGGAGCGCTGGATCTCCTCCTCCAGGCGCCGCCGCTCCTCCTCCAGCCGCGCCACGTCCTCCGCCGGCCTCCTCTGCTGAATGACGAGCTGCAGCTCCTGAAGCAGGGCCTCCTTCTCCTTGATGAGCTGCAGCCGGTCCCTGTCGGCCTCGGCCATGCCCGGCCAGGACTCGCTCTCAAACTGGGCCAGCTGCTGCTGGATATTTGAGACCCTGCGTGAGAGGGACACAGAAAAATCCATGAACTTGATGAAAAAAACATCGTCTTCACACATCCTCGGCACCATCACACGGATTCTAGAAACTCAGTCCGATAAATACTGGAATGATTGCACTGAGTAAAACCTCACGCGACAAAAATAAAGGATCTGGAAGTGAGGTGTAACAAAAATGATGTGTAAGTCCTCTGCGACATACGCCCCAGCCTATGAGATTCAGGATGACAGTAACCGTATCATGTTTGTTTCAAAGAACTGACCAAAAGGCTGGCAGACCCCAACTCGCCCACGTGCACGGTGCCGTCTCCTCTGTGTACTGTTCTGGAGCGGGATGGAGCCGGCTCATTTCTCTCTGTGCCCCCTCCCTCTGCAGTAGCTAAACACCGTGCTGGACACATGAGAGATGCTTCTGGCCTCCTGCCTTCTCTGCCGTGCCTAACTCCTGAGCCCGCCTTGAGAAAACCCCAGGAGAGAAATGCGCCCATCACTGGATTCTGTATAGTGCCAGAGGCCTTGACCACGCATGAAATTCAAAACGCCTGGCAGAGAGCAGATACTCAACAAAAGCTAAATGCATGAAACGGAGAATAAACACGCCAGCAAGCATGTGAAAGAATGGGAGTCAGCCCTGGTGAGAGTGGGCGTGGTGTGGGGTAATCTGCGTGGATGCAAACTGGCCAGCTGCACTGTGTCAGCACGACCATCCTCAAGGTGTAAAACTATGGCTCTCGTCACTCCCCGTGTGCCTAAATGTCCGCGTGCCCGCTTGGCAGACAGACTGGTGCCCTGAGGTGGTGCTGAATGCAGAGTAAGTGAAAGAGATGTGACGTGTTTTCAGAGCACCCTTTCATAGGAGGAGTAGAATGTTTTAAGCCCTTTAAGTTTATATGTGGCTAAGGATGAGGGCTGTTTCCGGGCAGAAACAAGGAACTCCAGACCTGACCAGAACCCACCGCCGTGGAGGACAGATATTGGCACGTGGGCCCAAAACCAAAACCCAAAGACTTCTCTGAGGCGACAGAGAGCTGTGAGGCCAGCTAAGTGGCAGGTGCACATAGCCCTCTAGCCTCTAAGGCAGCGGTTCTCAAAGTGGGGTCCCTGACTGGCAGCCTCAGCATCACCTGGGAGCTTGTTACAAATGCAAGCCTCAGGCCCCACCCCAGACCTGCTGAATGCCACACTCTGCGGACTGGGGTTGGGCAACCTGGGTTTTGACAAGCCCTCTAGGAGTTTTGATGCTTGTTTGACACCCTCTGCTTTCAGGCAGTGCAGCCTGGTCTGGAGGATGCTAATTGGCCTTGGAGCTCTTAGAGGCTTGCATCAGGCACGGATGGGATGATCCTCACTAAAACAGGAATGGCAAGAGTGCTTCTGAGACTGCGCCGTCCCGTGCCCAGGGCACATGTCACTAATCAAAGCTGGCATCCTTCCTGCTGGGTCCAGACTTCAGAATCCTTCTCAACACTGTGCTTCCTGCAGATACTGCCAGTCAGCTGGCATCGGTCCACGTGTTAAGGGCCGTCGGCCAGCCCTGCACCAATCCACGCTCTTCCTGAACTAGACATAAGCACGGGACTAGTCAGCCTGGCTGTAGGACTGGGCAAGACTCCTTCTTCAAGTACCAAACCAATCGGATAACCCCCAGTCATGAAGAGAAAAGAATATACAAGTTATAGTTTAAATGCACGCATTTTACTCAAGCCCAGTTCCCCAAGAAGGTAAAGAAAATAGCTGAATGTCAGCAGCTTTATTAGGCAAGTTCTTTTCTAACTTAAAACTGATTTCCTGAAAATGTGTTGGAAAATGGTGCCAAATCATGTCACTGAAAAAAACTAATGACAGATGCAGCTGAACAGGGTTAGGAATCCAACTGGGCTTAAGCGTCCACCTCTGTCCAATTAGTGTACTTTAAATTTATGGCAGGCATATAACTGAAGCCCAAGGAAACACTCCAAGCAGACTCATAAGTTAGCGCCAAATCAGATGTCAGACCCAATGAAATTTCTGGAACATTCTACTGTAGATCAAGCCAAGTCAAAGGTAAGGAATAAATATAAAAGAGATGTACAATGAGCAAATGCACTGGGTCCTCATAATTTTTCATTTCAATGTATATCTGATCCACAGGCAAGCCTATTTGAGCCCAACTAAAGTTAGCCGTATTACCTGGCAATATATACTAATAATTCTCATACTACAAGCAGACATGTTTTTAAAAGCACTCCTTTTGAGTTTTCTGAAGTTTACATGTAAGGAGATCAAGATTCCATTTGAGTTGGCCAGCTCCAGGTTAGCTGCCATTTCACGGGCATTCAAGTTGCTGAGGGAGGCTGGAGATCCAGTCCTAGATAACCCTACTCTTTCCAGGAAAATCTCAGGTAATATCCACTACCAGAAAAAAGAATAAGGAAAAAACTGAATTATGAGAGGGAGGAGAGGCAAAGGGCAAATTTCAAAAGGTCTGCCCACTGTGAGCATAAAAGAAATAGTACAGTGGCCAGAATTAAACAGTGTACTGTAACTTTCCAGAGCTCACAAGAAAAACACCTAAGGACATATGGTGAGGGATGACTTCTATAGCAGAAACAATCTGGATGAAGTTGACTTCATGTAACCCATCTGGAGAAGTTGTTTGGGCTGTACTGAGTACTAGGCAAGCACACTGTGCTTAAGAACAGTGCTCTTTTAATAATTAAATTTCACAACAATGTGAATGACTGCATACTCATCTCAGAGGTACCTAAGAATCTAGAAGGATATTGGCATATATTGGAAAGTGCAGTTTCTTCCTCTAGATCCATACTCCGGAGGTAGACATTTGGGTTATGCTCTCAGCCAGGTTGAGAGAAGCACGTGTCTGTCTGTCTGTCTGTCTGTCTGTCTGTACTGGGAGCCAAAAGCTCTAAAAGGATTCCTTCAGCGGTTCCTAGTACAGTTGCCAAGGAATAGGTGGGATGGCTTTACCTTTAAAACAATAAGCCCTGTCTACCGTGCTGCTGGCCGGGAAACGAGCCACCTGCAAGGCGGACCCTTCGTGTGTTAGGGTTACTGCAGGGAACAGACCTTCCGCCTCAGACCACATACAGATGTACAGTTACGATGTTCCTTCTACACCCACGCCCAACACCTGATGCGTAGTGCAGGTTGGAACCCCACTCCTGCAAGCGCCATCACTCCAATTCTGGGTAATACAGGGAAAACCATTTCCAGAAAGGCTGTCTTCTGAAATATCTTTTCAGGGAAATTAAATACATGGAAACAAAGCAAGGTCACGACTACAGTTTGTTTAAAAAAAAAAATCTTTTCCAAGTTCTTTTTTTTTTTTTGGCTGTGCTGCGCGGCTTGCGGGATCTTAGTTCCCCGACCACGGACTGAGCCCAGGGCCACGGCAGTGAGAGCAGCAAGTCCTAACCACTGGATGCTTAAGAGGTGGACCGCCAGGGAACTCCCCAAGTTCATTTTTAAAGAGAACCGAGATCAATTACCCAGCCATAAAAAGGAATGAAGTTGGGTCATTTGTAGAGATGTGGATGGACCTAGAGTCTGTCATACAGAGTGAGGTAAGCCAAAAAGAGAAAAAGAAATATTGTATATTAACCCATATATGTGGAATCTAGAAAAATGGTACAGATGAACCTATCTGTAGGGCAGAAATAGAGACGCAGACGTAGAGAACAGACACGTGGACACGGGGAGAAGGGGAGGGTGGCACGAACTGGGAGGTTAGATTTGGCATAAATACACTACCATGTGTAAAACAGATAGCTAATGGGAACCTGCTGTATAGCACAGGGAGCTCAGCTCGGTGCTCTGTGACGACCTAGATGGGTGGGATGGGGGGGAGTGGGAGGGAGGTCCAAGAGGGAAAGGATATAGGTATACATATAGCTGATTCACTTCACCGTACAGCAGAAACTAACACAACATTGTAAAGCAATTTTACTCCAATTAAAAGAAAAAAAAAGTAAATAAATTTAAAAAAATAATAAAGAGAACCGAGATCAATTTAAAACTGGCAAGGGTTTTTTTTCCCCTGCGAGTCAGCTGTATTCTTTACTGATTCTTATTTTTGATAGGTAATCCCTTTTATGGCCTATATATATATCCTCTCACAAATGCCTTTAAAGGCTTTAAAACACATGTCCCTGTGCTCAGGATAGTGAAGAAATGAAAGCAAGTCCTCAATCAAGCATTCTGGTCTCATATTTATTGTGTGATTTCTAAATTCCATCCCCCTGAACAGGCCTAATGTAGACAGGAGTCAAATATGAATCATTTTTCCCTTACTATTTTTGCCCAAACACCTTTTCCGTTACAACCCAGGCACCATTAAACCATGAATGGAAACCTGCATTTATGCCGCAGAAACTGCTCAGACCCTTACAATTCACATGGAAATCTTAAATATGACTTCTTCTTCGAAGAAGAAAATGCACTTTTAACATTACACAGTTTTGAGGCATATTTTACATATCCAGAGTAATCCCCAGGTACTTGAATTTATACCTAAATTCTGTGACCTACAATATAAATTCGCATGTTCCTAAAGTACTGCTGCTTTCTGGAATAGAAATGGAACTCCAGGCAAGCCACGGCCCTGACTGGTCGTGATGGGACGTGGTGGATCCCAATGCCATGTTCCAGGACACGGTGCCAGCTTGGAGCCTCGTGCCTTCAGATGTCAATTGCAGCTACAGATTTGATACTTTTATGTTTTCTCTCCTTAGTTTTCTTTTTTGCAAATATCCATTCAAATGAAAAGCAAAAGTTCACCAAGTCTCAGCTGAGATCTGAGTCAGATGGATGGTGATATCACTTCAGCTCACTGAACTAAATATCGATAAACCAGTGTCCATTCGGCTCAACTCTTTATCCTACATTGGAGATTCACGGAGTCTGAACCTAGAAGTGTGGCGTAAGAAGGGCCTACGAATACCCCAACATCCCTCCCTGCCCTCACATCTTGTCCCCTCTGAACGAACAGATCTTCAGAGAGCGACTTCTTTAAATGAAAAGCAGATCGTCTCCAGGCTTCTTTCTCTTGGCCTGAATGGAGAAGATGCGTTCCTTTGTTTCTCACAGCCGTGCCCCACTCCCAAACCCAAACACACAGTCACTAGAGAAATGAAGGGAAAATCCAAGGGACTGATCAAATTCAGCTGGAACCCTAATACTACACCAGTGACAACGGAAGAACAGCAGGGCCCATCCTGGCAACAAACACTGAGACACGGAGAAACCGGACGGGCCGAATGTTTTGTTCCTATCAGGAACGCGAGTGTTTCTATGGAAACAGCTAGTTTGTGCACTGTACAGTTCCAGTTTCTGGAACAAGTGCTCTTAGGTTAAAAATAAGGAGCCATCTGCGTCATCAGGATTGCTTCAAGAAGACTAGCTCCTCCAAACTGGCTTTGAAAAATTCTCAAATTTTTAACCAATAATGTGAAAACATTCCTATCATAAGGTCTGCCTTGGGAATCCAAAGCCATGTTCCTAAAGGGAAAGGAATAAGCAGTTGTTTGGGTACATTTCACATGACCTAGAGTTGAAAACACAAAACTAGTCACCATGATAGTGGTGGTTTGGTCTAGAGAATTCTCTAGAAATCATACCACTGCTTGGAATTATGAGTTCCACTTCCATAAACTTCCTTTAAATCTGAATGTACATGAAACCCTCATTGTCCAGAACATTTATTGCATTTTGACGATTTCCCAACTCTGAGAAACAATCTTGAATCTAGATATACAAGGAAATACATAAGTGCTTCAACTTCTCTCCACTTAGAAGTAGCAAAGCCCAGGAGGTTTTGCAGAGGGTAGGAAAGCTAAACTTCGCAGGATGGAATGATTTCAGAAATGGGAGCTGGGAGACTGACGTCTAAGGGTGGGGCAGCAGAAGGAAAAGACAGAACGCTGAACGTGGCACTAAAATAATGAAAGCCTTGGAGTGGAAGAGCAGGGAAGGATGCGTTTTTCTGTGCTAACACTGCCTTTAGAAGTGACGCCTTCTCTTCCACGCACCGGTGGGTGAACGGGGGGACATGATGCTTTCCTGTATGTGGGACACCCTTCTCCAATGATGCTGGTCATGGAGGTGGCCATGTGGAGAGTCCCTGGACAGAACCTCAAAGCCACTGTGCTTTGACTGTGGTCCTCATTACTCAGGTTTTGGAACATTAACGTTGGTTCTAGATTTAGTTCTTGGCAAAGACCTGCTTGCTGTTGCTCCCTTCCCACGTCTACGCTGTTCTAATCATGTGTCTCATTTAGCGGCAGTCTGAAAAAACACCCAGAAAAGGCAACTGGAATAAAAGCCCTGACCTGGTGCTGGGTGGCTATGCTCCTGACCCCTGATGACCTTGACCCTCCCTAACTGTCACATGTATACCAGGAGCGGGGATCGTAGGGTTGTCCTGACCACACTACAAGGGGTATTGAGTCTAGCGTCTTGCCAGATGTGGCTGGCACTTGTAGGACCACAGCTGAGTAGGTTACAAGTCAGGAACTCACTCACTTTCCAGTTAAGCCTTAACTGTAAGCAATTTCAGTGACTGGAGGCCAAATATGATTACCCCACGGGGACTGGAGCCAGGTACTGCCACCACGTCAGGGGACCAGATCCAGACTGCCAAACACAGGGTGCTGTAATCAACGACTTGGCAACAACAAGAATGCTTCAAGGATGTTTTTAAGCAGGAGAAGGTCCAATGAAAGCACCGAACTGATTATCAAAGACTGAGATCCATCTTCTAAGTGGTCGACCATAAAGCGAGCCCCAGAGAACTCTCTCAGGGGCCGTTCTTCCCTGACCCCTAAGAAACTTGCCATTATACAACTTTCCGCCCTGATCCCTGCTCCCCCTGGACTGAGAAAGCCCTTCCTCAACATACGGGCAGCCGGAATTCCAGCATCCCTCAGGGCCCAGCTCCAATGCCATTTTCTCCAACACCCAAGAACAGGACGCATTACAGGGGGGTCCAAGACCACAAGCCCTTTCCAATGACCATGAAGGCCCAGGAAGCATAAGCCGAGCTTGGAATGATGATGTATGAGGTGACTGTGCCCTGCCTCCGTCAGATCCCTAAAGACATGCATGTCTAGATGCCCTTTCTCCTCTTAAGTCAAGGGGAAATATCCCAAGGCTCACACCAGGACGAGGGCCTTGGGGAAGGGAGCCAGGAACACAGCAGTTGGCCTGGAGCTGACTGGGCCCCAGGACTCTGTCCACTCGCCCACTCGCAGGGGTGAAGGCCAAAGATTAAGTGTGACCAAAGCAGACCCCTGTTTACTCATTCAATAAATATTCACCAGGTACTCAGCTGCTGGAATTATAGCAATGACCTAAACAGACAAAAACCCCTGCCCTCATGGGCTTCCCATTCTCGCAGGGAAAGACAGACGATAAAAAAGCAAACACATAAGTACAGAACAGGTTGGGTGATTACATTTGCTGGGAGAATCAGGGTGATGGGGGTGGGGATGGGAGGGCAACTTTATTCAGGATGATCAGAGAAGTGTCTCTGACACAGTGACCAGAAGGAGAGCAGAGGCCACGTGACCATTTGAGGCAAAGCATTCCATTGCAGGCAGAGGAAACAGCGAGGGCCAAGGGCACTGTATTAGTTTCCTTTTGTTTCTGTAACAAATTACCACAAACTTGGTGGCTTAAAACAACACACACATGATTACCTTACAGTTCCAGATGTCAGAAGTCAAAAATGGGCGAGCAGGGCTGTGATCCTTCTGGAGGCTTCGGGAAGAATCCATTTCGCAGCTGTTTCCAAGGGCTGCCCACATTCCTTGGCTCGAGGCCCTGAATCACTCTGATCTCTGCCACCCTCACATCTCCTTCTCTGCTTCTCCCTCTTATAGGGACCCTTGTGATTACATTGAGCCTATCTAGATAATCCAGGGTCATCTCCCCATCTCAAGATCTCTAGCTTGAGGCCATCTGCAAAGTTCCTTCTGCCATGGAAGGCAAAGAGTCACAGGTTTGGGGATTAGGACATCTGGGGCAGCATTATTCTGCCAACTCCAAGCACTAAATCAGGAGCGTGCCTGGCAGGTTTGAGGCCTGACATGCAAGGGGGCCAACGTGGCTGGACGAGGCTAATGCCCTGAGTCAGTGGAAGACCTGCTCCTGAGCCCCTGATGTCCACACACAGTAGGGATTTCGGAGCAAGATAAGAAGCTCAAGAGTACGGTTTCTCGAAGGCAAAAAGAAACTCTGGGCCACCCACATGTTTGCTGTGGGGGCCGTCCTGTGCACTGTGGGTGGTTTAGCGGCGTCCTTGGGCCCCCCCCCCCCGCCCCGGATGCCAGCAGTACCCTCTCTCCAGTCACGAGAACCAAAAACATCCCCCGAGGGGGCGCAAAACCCGCCCCCACCCCTTAGCGGATGATGGGATCTAACATGTTTTGAAAGGAGCACTTGTCTGAAAAAAAATTCAGACCTGGCAATTTAACTAACCAAAAGTCACACAAAATTATGCTGAACTGCACCATCACTGCAAAAGTGCACCATTCTCACCAGGGAAAAAGCACATGACAACTGAGAGAACGTCTTTGCCCATCACTCCAGTAAAATTTACAAAGAATGGTGATATTTAACGATGATGAGGAGACACAGAAATCAGGGCTCTCAATCGCCATCGGTGGCAGTGTAAAGTGTGTAAGTTATTTTGGAAGACGATTCACTGGTATCTATCCGAACTTTGAATGTACATGTCTTTAGACCCATACATTTCCTTGCTATGTATCTGTCGAAGGAAACAGCCATCTCTGCAAGGCTGGGGACTGTAAATAGATGTGCACCATTTGTGAAAAGGAAAAACTGGAATCATCTAGATGTCCATCCGTAGAAGATGGCTATAACCATTATAAAAGCTATGCATCATATACTGTATTTGACTATATTGAGCTTAATTTATTTAAATGTTTAGGTAAAAACTGGAAGGTTTCACAGCAAATCATTAATGGTGAGAGGTAGGATTAGAGAGGAGGATAAGATGGGAGGTGTCTATTGATCGCATCTTTGACAAAAACAATGTATTCATGTATTATTTATGTGTACACAGATGTACAAGCATATATGTGCATGTTTCTGAACCCTGTGTCTATACATATATGTAGTGTGTGTGCACACCGCCCCCCCCCCCAGATACTGCCTGGGGTATCCCCACCCCCAGGCAGAACCACTGGCATCCTCACATATTTCTGTTAGCTGTGGGGGAGTTTATCTCCCAAACAGGTTAAAGACCATATTTTTTTAATTTTTTTTGGCCGAGCTGCACGGCATGTGGGATGTTAGTTCCCCGACTAGGGAATGAACCCGCACCCCCTGCACTGGAAGCACGGAGTCTTAACCACTGGACCGCCAGGGAAGTCCCAAAGACCATATGTCTTTATGACATCACATAAACCACAGAATTTCTTTGAAATACCTGGAACAGGGCAGGTGCTGGGCAGAAGTATAATCTCCCAGCCTTCCAGCAGCTTCTCTGCCCACTGCTGCGGGGTGTGTGTGAAGCTGCTGGGGTCACCCACACAGATCTGCCATGGGGAAATGAGGCAGAGATGGCCCGGCTAAGACGTCACAGTCCTCCAGCACAGGGCAGGGGTCCTCGGCCTCAGCACTAGTGACATTTGGATGACTCTCTGCTGGGGGCCGTCCTGTGCGCTGTAGGATGTTGAGCAGCGTCCCTGGTCTCCACCCACTAGATGCCAGGAGCGCCCACCCCAGAGCTGTGACAACTAACAACATCTCTAGACATGGCCAGAAGTCCACCGGTGGGGCGGGGGTGGGGGGGGTGAAGTCGGGCCGTCGTACCCCTCCCCCATTCCCCACCCCACAATTGGGAACCATTGTGCTAGTGGGAAAAGAACAAGGCAGTGCTTGTGTGAGCCAACCCAGGACGTCTTTACAACGCATCTCTGATTTCTAAATGCGGCCAACGCAGCCCAGAAAGGCGTTTCTGAGAAGCCCCTACTGTCCCACAAAGGTTGAAGCGCTGGGGACAGGACCCTCCTCTGCAGCTGCAGTGCATTTCCTAACAAGGTTCTGGTGACCTTGAAATACTCCTTCCATTTAGAAGATACTGATGAAGTGCAGTGTCCTCCCCTGCATAATTTTCTTAAATAATGGACTTTCCCCCCAAATGTATTATCTCGATATTTAAAAAGTTACCTCACTCTGTACCGACATCATCTCTGGAAAACAAAGAAATCACTTGCTGTGGTTGGTAAATGTCACAGCAGAACAGTAACAATGATGTTAAGTGTAGCAACCGTCAATTTTCTGCAGTTTAATACAACACAGCAAATTCCCATACCCACACAATGCAGCAGAAACATGCAGGAAGGAGCCGAGGAATACTGAGGAGAGACAGCAGCGGCTGACAATCGCCAGCCAGCGAGCTCCTGAGAAGGGATGCGTGAGGCCGGGGAAGCAGGTGCGGGGGGAAGTGGTCTGCGTGGAAGTGCAGGGCCCGCCTTGAGCACAGCAAGGACATCGTGAAGAACAAGAGCCGGGAGGACCGGGCAGAGGGGCTTTGGGCAGAGGCCGCAGCAGCTCAAGCCGGCCCTCCAGCAGGGAGTCAGATGATCTGCTTCTGTTGCTATTTTTACATTTGCTAAAAAGGTAACAGGGGGCTTCCCTGGTGGCGCAGTGGTTGGGAGTCTGCCTGCCAATGCAGGGAACACGGGTTCGAGCCCTGGTCTGGGAAGATCCCACATGCCGCGGAGCGACTGGGCCCGTGAGCCACAATTGCTGGGCCTGCGCATCTGGAGCCTGTGCTCCGCAACAGGAGAGGCCGCGATAGTGAGAGGCCTGCGCACCGCGATGAAGAGTGGCCCCCACTTGCCGCAACTGGATGAAAAAGCCCTCAACACGGAAACGAAGACCCAACACAGCCATAAATAAATAAATAAATAAAATAGTTAAAAAAAAAAAAAAAGTAACAAAGCGGATTTCCAGACATCCCTGAATGATACACCATACTGAGCGGGCCCGACTTTTTGCTTCCAGAACTACGCCCTCACCCTGCTTGGCATTCGTGCCTCCTCCCCCCGCCCCCAGACAGCAGTTCATATGTGACTAAAGAAACGTTTTTGTGAAGCGTTCCATATTTTTAAAAAAGAATTAAAAAAAAAAAAACCTTTTTGAAAAAGATAGGCTTCACAGCTTTCCGAAGCACATATTTTGAAATAATTTGGTTTTAAGACTCTTTCCAGAAGGCACAAAAGAGAGAAAGTCCCTAAAAAAAGAACATGAAAGCTAGGGCAGGGTCAGAATACTGAACACGGTGCACATGGGGAGGAAGGTGACAGGCTGAAAACACTGTGCCTGCGAGGCCGGCAGCCGCCTGGCAGTGCCGCCCATGAATCCCAGATGAGACCAGGAGGGAGGGAGAGACACATTTTGAAAATGCACAAACAAGGTCAAGTCCCGATTTTCAGAAGGCGGGTGATGGACAACACAGGTCAACAGAAGCGACTGACTTTCAATTCTCTCCATCAAAATGATGTAGATTAGGTACCGCTATCACCCGTTGACCTAATCCTTTCTAAACTGTCTTTTAACCCAAGATACGTGGCTTTTTCTGTTGACCTATGGAACAAGCAGCCACATATTCAAAAACCAGGTTTGCTTAAGCTGGTCTGAGGGACTGATGCTCCGTCGGAAGGCAGGGAGGGGGTTCTGAGCTACCTGAGAGGATAAGGAGAGCCGGAAAAGTCTCTGTTTTTATTAAATCCCGTCTTCATAACTGTTTGCAATATTGAGAGTTTCACATTTTAATGCACATGAAATTTTGTCACATGTATTCAGAAGCGACACATAAATGAGGAACCTTAATTCTGTACTCTATCAGACACTGCTTTCTGATAAGAAGTGGATAAATCACACATTGGAACTCTGCAAAACCGCTTTCCACAGGAGAAAGGAAGTAAGCAGGAGGCAAGGTTTGAAAAAGGAGCTTCTTACCTCTTTCTGGCTTCCTCATACTGCCAGTTAAGCCTGACTCGGTCCACAAGCCTTGTTTTATCATCAAAGACGAACTTTGTGGAACAGAAGAAAGAAAAAAATGGGGGAGACACATTAAAAACATATTTTCAAAATAGAAAATTCACTTAAACTTCCAGCAACAATGAAGAATATTTTAATTTGCCTCCCAATTTCCATTTTTCAAAGGTCTGGAAGGAAACACACCAAATAACAGTTGCCACCTCTGGTCAGTGGAGGTTGGGAGTGGGGCTGGGAAGACTTTTGCTGTCCCAACACTGGTGGATTTTTTTTAAAAAAAACAGTGGAAGTATATTCATCTATTGTGCGATTCCAAGCAACAACAACAAATTAAGCTTTAAGAGAAATAGGGAATTCCTCAAAGTTGATACAAAAGCAAAAAAATTCATCCCGCCTAGTGTAGTATATGCTCTCATTCCTCAATAAACAAAAAACAATGGTGTTCTCCTAAAAAGTCACAAGATCTGAAGAAGACAGACTAGCTGTGTGAGCTGTTGGCTACGGGACTCCTTCGACTGCTATGCAGTCCGTTAAAGAATCAAAGGTGAAAGGACGGAAGGAAGGCACGGAAAAGCCTGGGACTGGACGCCTCACCTGAGGAGTCAAGAGTTGAAATGAGGAGCTCTGATGCGATCACTAGTTGTACCTAAATATTTTCATACCAATTACACTGAAGCCAACACATTCCCAAACAAAACAAACAAGACCTGTATGAGAGGTAACTGCAGCTCACCTTGATTACTTCTTCCTTCATTCCTGGAAATATATGACTCTAGTTTCAGTAAATCGGCTCCATCTGTAGATCTGGCCTTACTCGGCCATATCTTACGGCCACTAAGTCTTTATTTTTTTAAATGACCTCGTGTCGACAAATATTTGGAAATATTCTACTTGTATGAGTGGCGATGAATTCACTGACACGAGTTTTGAGACAGGTCAATGGGGAATTTCCTTATATCTTTATCGCCTTGAATGGCAAGAAGAAATGCCTTATACGAGACTAAGCATTCGCCAATGAGATGTGTCACGATTTTACACATTTCAGTAGCCTCACCCAAGGCCTCTCTCCACAGTGTCCTCAATATAAATGCATTTAGGCTGCAGCACCACATCTGCAGAAACTCTCTACAATGGAAGTGAGCTACTTGTCACCTTGTTCATTAGAGACCCCTAAAGCTGACTCATCATCAAGACAAATAAATGTCATTTCTTAAACCTCTTCTCAATGCTATTTATGAACCTCTAAGCTCTGATTTTGCACTCTTCTGTGAGAATAAAATGGACATTTTAACTTAAAAAAAAAAAAGCCTACAGCCAAACAGATCCAACAGGTTCCTGCTTCATGGATCCTACATAGCCCTACAACATGTACTCCAACTGCTAAATTCCAACGTTAGGCTTGTACTGCTTACAAATCTGTGCTTGCAAAGCCGTGGGCTCCAAAAGCATGTTTGATTCCATCAATGCCCATCCCACAAAACTAACTCAAAGTGATAACTACGTGAGGTAGGCAGGCGTCTAAGATGGCCCCCAATGGCCTTCACCTCCTGGGATTCATCCCCTGTGAAATCCCTTCCCTTTGAGAGTGGGCTAGACCCATGACTTGACTCTAACCGACAGAATACAACAAAGATGATGGGAAGTCATCTCTGTGATTAGATTACAAAAGACTGTGACTTCCTTCCTGCTGGAGACTCTCTTGGCTTCCACACTGTGACAAAGCCAGCTGCCGTGCCAGAGAGGTCTATATGGTGAGGAACAGAAGCCCTCAGTCCAACGACCTGTGAGAAACTGAATCCTGCCAACAATCACGTAAGCCTGAAAGTGGACCCTTCCCAGTCAAGCCTTCCGATGAGGCTGCAACCCTGGCTGACACCTTGACTGCAGTTACTTGAGAGCCCCTGAAGCAGAGGACACAGCCCAGTTTCCTGATCCACAGTATAAATGTGAGATAATAAAAGTGTGCTGTTTTAAAATGCTAGGTTGGGGATGTTTTGTTATGCAGCAATAGCTAACTAATGCAGTTATACCCTTTTGATGTATTTTTCTATAACATGATGTAGTAGAAAACACAGAGGTTTAGGGATCAGAGACATTGATTCAAACCCAGACCTGCCTCTTCCTGGCTACATGACCTTAGGTAACCTGGCACCTTGACCCCCTCATCAGTCAAAGGAAGATGGAAACCACTACTTAAGTTGAGGTAACAGCCATGAAGCTGCCAGGGCCAGTCCCAGTAAACTCATAAACAATGATAATTTACTGCTGAAGTTATTATAGCTGTATAACCAGCCACTTCCCACCTGACATTTTTAGAAAGTCTTACCTAAATCATTACAGAACCTTCGATCTTACCTGTTGCTCTCAAACTAGTTAAGAGTCTCTAAAAATTCTAATTCTAACCTTATGTTGAGCAGCAATGAATTATTCATGGAATTCAATAAGTATCATACTTCTTTCCTTCTCTCATGCCAAAATCTTTAGGCAAAACTGCCAGACATTTTTGACTTACAGATTCTTCCCTGTTTTAAACCAAAGATACCTAGTCAAAAAATGTCCAAGTGTACTTTTGAGAACAATGAGGGGAACACAGCAAACAGGGCAGTTCAGGACATCCAAGACACAGAGGCATTATTTCCTATATTATACTCCCCTCAAAGAGGCACTATTTGTCGACATTTTAAAATATCAGCTGATTATTTAAAATCCAGAGTTTTTTAGTCAATGGTTTTCCTTTCTTTTTGTTTCTTTTTATTTATTTAATTTGAGGAAGGCATTCTGCATTCCACTGATATTTCATCTTTATTTAGTAAGCCCTAAGAAAAAGAAGCCATCCAAACTGTTTTTCCATTTGTAACAAATCAATGTAAAACTTCACTCAATGACATTACAACAGTAGTGTCTTTAAGTAGTCACCACCCTGCTTCAAATGATGGTTGCCAATTTTGTTTTCGTGGCTAACTCCAGGCTTTATTAATTATCAAAAGGGGCATTATGAAATTCTTCCAAGTCCCAAACAAAATTAATTTCAATTCAGTTCAATTTCCTGACGTTCTCTTAGAAGAATAAGAAATAGCATCAAAGTATAACCCAAGAGTGAGACAGCCACAAAGCCTCTGAAACTCACTGGTCTAAGCCAAAGCTCAGCAAACTATGGCCCGAAGGCCAAATCCGGCCCACCACCTCTTTCTGTAAATAAAGTTTTATTGGAATTTTACTGGAACAAGCCCCACCCACCCGTTCACATATGGCCAACGGCTGCTTCTGCACTATGACAACACGGCTGAGTAGCTATGGCAGAGACTGCATGGCCAGCAAAGCCTCAAACACTTCTTATCTGGACCTTGGCAGAAAAAGTTAGCTGATCCATGCTCTAAAAACGTCATATGTCTGCCAAGAAACATCTAGACTCAACTCTCAAAAGGATTCTGCCTTTTTTAAGAATCCGAATCACAAGGATAGAGGTAATAAGCCATTCAGTTGCCTCCCAGGCCCCTGAACCTTCAAGATGGCTGGATGTGAAAAACAATATTCTTTCTTCAAACTTAATGGCACAAAAGCCAAAACATTTTTGAAGGGACAGTGGAAAATTTAAAGAAATGGGTGACGGCCACACGAAAGCAGTCCTTTTCTCTCTGGGCACACTCGGCTCCTCCCCCTGCCCAATGAGCGTACCTCGCCGATGACCTCGGTCTGAGACCCAGCGTCGCAGAACTGGTGAGGCGAAGACTCGCCCAGCGCGCCTGCACTGGGAGGGAACTCTTGCAGAGGGTCGGTAAGAGAACAGCTATTCCTGAAGCCATCGGTCAGCTTGGCCAGGCTCTGGAACAGAATGAAACAAGAGACTTGAGCAGCGATGGCGACGCTTCTCTTCCCTTTCACAGCGGCCATTTTCTTCCTGTTCCAGGTCGGCAGCTTCATCACTGGAGAGCGGGCCGGCCCCAACTCCATTCTCACGAGAGTCAAAAGAAATGTCGATCAGCACATGCACCTTTCATGAAACTCGTAGTAATTTAAATCAGACGGCAACTGAGTCCTCCTGGCAGCATGTGAATAATATAGAGAACAACTGTGGTACCATTTTTACTGTTTTTTAAACCTTTGTGTTTCCTAAAGAAAAAATAAGCATTCCCTCCAAAAAAGCCAAATTCAAAATAGAGAGTAGAAAGGCAGTTGCCAGGGGCTGGAGGGCTGGGGGAAGTGGGGAGACGCTGGTCAAAGGGTACCAAGTCCCAGCTGTAAGGGGAATAAGTCCCCGGATCTCGTGAACCTCACGTCCGCAGCATGGTGAGTATAGTTAGCAAGACTGTAGCGCATATTTGCAAGTTGCTAAGAGAGTAGATCTTACAAGTCCTCACCATGTAAAAGGAAAGGTAACCGTGTGCCGTGATGGCTGTGTTAACTAATTTTATTGTGGTGATCGTGTCACAATAGATGTGTATATCAAACCATCACGTACACCTTAAATTTATACAGTTTTATTTGTCAAGTGTACCTCAATAGAGCAAAGGGGAGGGGGGAAAGTATTTCCATCCAAAATAGTCTATCAATAAATAAGTCCAACAGAGATGAATGCCACCTTGAGATCTTTAGTACCACACAGAAGGTGAAAACAGCTCCCAGCCGATACTTACATATTCTTATAACCTGGCTTTTCAGTCATAATGCTACAGGGTCAAAAGTCATCTTATATGGATGTCAGTCTGCCAAAAATTAGAGTAAGCATAAATTCTGGTACAGGGAACCCTTTTGGGTGAAAGTTAAAGAGAAATCAGATATTCTAAGATTTTTAAAAGACCTGTGAAAAGCAACTATACCCCCATAAAAAGAAATCTAAAAAAATAAGAGGAAAACATGAAAAAAAAATTTTTTTTAAATAAAAGACTTGGGAAAGCATTCACGTTCAGCAGATATTCCTGCAGACACTAGACGCCCACGTGCAGTGTACCCCAGGTAGCTGCCTCTGGATCTAGACAAAGGCGTCTTGGAATGGGCCAAGATTGCTACAGTCATATAAGAAAGATGAAACAACTTATTTGATTTTACTAGATGAAGACGTTGCCTGTGCGTCTCCCTGGAACGTCTCAGAGAAGATGCTGGGGTCTGAAGCTTCTTCCAGAAATTCTATCTCCAGCCTCCGTGGTGGGGAACCCACTCGAGGCAACGGGGTGGCTTGGCCAGCTCTGCACTCTCAGAAAGAACGGGGCAGGGACACCAGCTCCACGTCCCGGGCAAGGCCTCCGTGTCCCTGGGGTGAAGTACCACCTGGTTCACGCCAGGGTTTGGGCTTGGATCACATGGGTGATGTCCGCAGAGCGCCTCACCCAGTGCGGCACACAGAGGCCTCGGCAGACGGCGGCTGTTCTCCTTGCTACCAGGCCTCGGAGAAAATCTAACAACTGATCATTGACCTCTCATGACCTGGAGATACAGGGCATCTGAAAATACAGATTTCTGGGTCCCAACCCCAGACAGTCTAATCCAGGAGACCTGGGGTAGGGTCTGGTACTCTGCAATTGAACGAGCAGCCTAGGGACAGTCCAGCCTCACGCCCGTGACGTCAGGAAGCACCGCCGGGCAAGGCAGTCATGTGCGCGCCTGCTGCACTCGGCCTACGAGTCTGAGCTTTGCTCCCATGTCCTTCTGTGTCTTACATGCTACAGAATCGAGACAAATGCCCCCCAGCACCAGGTGCTCACTCGGTGTGCTGAGCCGAAAAGAAAAGCCACAACAGAGAGCATCAGATGCATTCCGGCATGGAGCAGAAGCCCGGCATAGGAGCCCGGCACGGGTCTCTGCAAAAACTCAGCTTTTTCTAAAAATAACAGAAACTACAGGAGTTCAAGGGGCAAAAAAATAAAGCAATATACAGCTACAGTGAAAAGAAGTCTGTCCTCATGGCGGAATACTGTGCAGCCATATCCAGGAAGGAGGGAACTCTGAGTGCAGAGACGGGAAAAGGTACAGGGCCTAAGAGTTAGGTGCGGAAGCTACCACGGGGCAGCAGGCACAGGCCCGGCTTTCCGCGAGGGCAGCTGGCCACGTGTTCACACTTTCAAGTGTCTGTATAAACACTGGAAGGGTGTACAAGAAGCTAATAAAAGCAGCTACAGGAGGTGAGAGAACGGGGTGACAGCAAGACTCTTACAACAGACGTTGAATTATTTCCATTATTTAACAATACAAATGTATCACCCATTGTTGTGGCCTGAACTGTGTCCTCCAACAAGATATGTTGAAGTCCTAACCCCCAGAACCTGGAATGTGTGCTTATTTGGAAGGAAGGCCTGCAGAAGGAATCAAGTTAACATGAGGTCATGCTGGATTACAGCAGGTTCTAATCCAATGATCGGTGTCCTTATAAGAAGAAAAAAATTCATACACAGAGACACAGGGGAAACCATGTGATGACAAAGGCAGAGACTGGAGTGATACGTCTACAAGCCGAGGAACACCAGGGACTGCCAGCAGCCCCCAGGAGCTGGAAGAGGCAAGGACGGAGCTTCCCCTAGAGCCTTCAGACACAGCGCGGCCCTGCCGCACCTTGCTATCAGACTTCTGTCCTCCAGACTCGGAGAGAATAAACTTCTGTTGTTCTAAGCCACCTGGTTTGTGGTTCTTTGTCATGGCAGCCCTAGGAAACTAATACGCATATTTTAAAATATTTATAAATATGTACACACACATATACAGAAGATATCCTATATACATATATATTATACATACATGTATGTCTTTAAAATATGTATGATTATATAATAAATATATAATATATATAGTAAATATATACATATATATATATTTTTTTAAATTTTTAAATAAAGTTAAGAGACAAGCAGGTGGGCAGACAGACGGACGTGGGCTCTGAAGGGCACCCGGGCCTCTTACTTGCATCAGGTCCCGCCTCTCCTTCTCGCCTGTACAAATGGCTTTCTTGATGGTCCTGAGCTCGCTCATTATAGCCTGCGCCTCATCCAGTTTGTAGTTGGTGTGAGCACTTGACATCTTACGATCAATCCTGGTTCGAAAAGAAATATGAGTCATTCTATGCGAGATTACAACATTCTATTAAACAATAACAACCTAAAACTTAAAAGTTTCATAGAAAGGTGGGAAGCAGTTAAAAACAATGTTTTGACAAAGAAAAATAAAGATCCCGTAAGACCTTCCTTGTTTGTGGTGAACACCAGATGAGGCTGGTGGTGGATGGCTCCCTTTGCGCCACGAGCATATCCTCTGCAGGTGAGCACGTTCCAGGCAGGGTTCCCGTGTCCTCTACTAATGCTTAGGCAACGAGTTCACTGTCCTAAAAATTTCCTGAGATTTTAAATTTCCCTCTCTGAGAGCAGGATCATGTCTTATTCGTTTATCCCCAGCATCTGGCTTAGTGGTCAAAAATGTCTATCAAATAAACATACAAATGAAATCTGTGTACAAGAAGAATACATGGGAAACAGCAAAAAGTAGTGAACTTTCAACAGGGACGCCCTGTACAAAAGCTGGAAACTCTTATGGCTCCTCTGTCTTTCTTTCTTTTATTCCGGTTCTAATTTATCACTCTCTCAATCTACTACTCCCCTTCTATTCAAACATCCATTCATCCTTCCTTCATGCTTCCCATTCAAGCTAACTTCCTTCCATCCATCCTTCCTTCCAGCCAGCCCACCCCTGGGCGCACACGGCCTGGTTCCGGGTGGTGGAAGCAGAGCGCTGACCGAGACTAGGCTTGGCTCTGGCCTGCAAAGAGCAGGCAGCCTCCTGTAGCTCGTCCTTGGTCACATCGTCCATACCTAAGTCCTAAGCCTTGGAAGCCCTCGGGGCTGAAGAAGAGACTTTGGTCCAGAAACAGAATGAACTCCTTCTCTGGAAAGTCACCAGCTTGCATTTCAGGTTCCAGATCCACCACGACACAGATCCTAGTTCTAAACTGCTTCCCCCACGTTACCCGAAAATCCAGATCCTTAACGGCCAGCCCAAACTCCTTTATGTTCCACTCACAAGAGCATCCTGGCATGCTGGTGAGTACAAGTGACACTCCAGCTCTACAGTGGGACCCTGGGCAAGACACTTCACCTCTCTAAACCTCAGTTTCCTCATGCCTCAAATGAAGACACTAAAAATGTCCCTCCCATTTAATGAGAAATGTAAGAAAAGGGCTTACTTGGCAGAGACCTGGCATATAATGTCTGTGCTGATTATTATTATCAGGATAATGCTCAGTCTACTTACTCATGGGAGAAAAAGTTAAAAATTCACCAACTCCAGTACTTGATTATCATTAACAAATTCCTGGCCACAAATGTCACAACTCACAGCAAAACTCAGCACCAGAGCTGATCTGAGCTATCAGCACCATTGGAATGAGAGAACAAGCAGGAAGTCATTCCCTCCCTTTGGAATAGGGCTTCAGGGCTCAACAGCACTGCTATGATTGCCATCTGCAACAAACAAAATAGTTATGAAAACTGGTCCCGAGTCCTCTTCCTTGGAGAGCGGATACAGATGCACTGGGGGACCCCACACATTGAATGGTGACACCCCTACATCCCAACATGGCCTGCCCATGTGTTTTTCCATTTTAGCTGTTCTATGGAGAACCAGGAGTCTCTAATGCAAGGCAGGAACAAAGGCCATCCATCTCCCAGCACTGCGTCTGTCAAGGAAGCGGCCCAACTTTTCCCGCAGAGAGAATCTAGACTCATTTATGTAATAATATCTCCTTATATCCATCTTCTGATAAAAGGCTTTCCAATACATCTCATTTAATGTCACAAACCACAACCCACATAGGTTGATGAGGTCTGTAGAAAAGGGTTACATCATTTCCATACAAAAAACCCAAGGCCAAACAAGTGTGATTTCTCTGTAACAGTTAATGACCAATGCCTTTGCTAACCAGGCCTACTGCCTCCTCCAGAATGAGAAATACAGCAAACGGATCGTCACCTGACACTGACACCCACGTAGAGAAATGAAACTCTACTGCACTGAACAAAATGTTTTCAATTCCTTAACCATCAATGCTAATCAAATGGTCACAGAGTACAGACACACACCCACTGCTAAGGCCGCAACGTAAGATGCTAACCACATCAGCTCCAGCTTCGTACTTAGGTGTTGTGACTCCCTTATAGCTTTTAGCAGCTACAGAGCCTGAGTGCAGCCATCAGTAAAGCCAGGCACTGCGCCAGCTGCCTGTCAAGGCACCAGCATCTACAACGGGAATGGCCGCTACCTGGAGGAAAACGGGCCCCGATTCCCATCAGGGAGAGGGACCAGCAACCCTGTAATGCCTCTCATCGGCAGACACGGCAAAGCGCCTCGGAGAACGAAAGTTCAACTTTAAGGCCACGGACCTGGGCCCTGACCTCAGCTCCACCCAGGTGGCTCTGAGAGCTCGAAAAGGAATGAAGATTGACCGAGAGCAGCTGTTTTCACTCTGCCCCGAGGGTGTCCTGGCGTGGTGAGCTGGAGTAAAGGGAGAACCCACACAGGGCTCGGGGACCCTCACCCCTGCTGCGGCAAGCCCCTCCCTGTGCTCCGTCTCAGACAGTCTGCTTCCACAGAAGGTGTCACTTGAGGGGAAGGAAAGGGGAAAAGACTCCACTGTTAGAAAGTGTGAAAGCTATTAGAGAAGATGATCTCAAAGTTCTAGGAATCTCTGAAACACTATTGTTTAAAAACAGTTATGTATTATTGTAGAATATATAATTATGTAAAAAGTTATTATTATATAGATATAACCTTATATAGCCACGTTTTATACAGTATATATTATTTGCTTAAATTATATAATTATATAAATAGCATATTAAAATAGTTCAGTGTATCAAGCACCCACTACTAGGTGACAGAGTCTTGTTGCATGCTTTATGTCTGTCATCTCATTTAATCCCCTCAACAGTTTTATGAGATGAGCATAATCTTCTCAGACTTTATAATGTCCCAAGAGGACAAGCTAAGATCTGGCAGAGCCAAGATTCAAACCTACATCCCCCAGGTGTCAAGTCCGAATTGGATCACCAAGTGCAGCGATGGCCCTTGCTACCCCCTGGGTGCACTCCTGCTCAGAGTGGCCAAGATAGATAGGGTCCATATGCTTTATCATCTAACAAAAACTTCAAAGGACAGGAACCCTCTTCCATTGCATCTGCGAAATTCACTTATTTGGGAGTTTTCTCCCTTTTTCCAAATTCCCTCTAAAACTTTGGTCAAATTCAGAGGATATACTCAATGATTTGGTACTTCCTAAAATATCAATATATTCCATTACATGAAGAAAATCATAACATCTGTGACTGCCAAAGAGCTTTTCCTTTTCTTAATTTTAATTAAGAGCTCAAAACAGTGCTTACACATCTCAAGTAAGATGACAGAAAGTTGACAAGGGCTCAACAAAAGGTGGCATTAGTAAGAACACAAGTTATTACGCAGTGCGACGTGATGTGCTTGCTTCTGTCCCCCCAGCACCCACGTGCTGGAATCCTAATGCCCAGGGTGACGGGATCAGGAGGCAGGGCCCTTGGGAGGTGATCAGGTCATGAGGGAGAAGCCCTCATGAATCGGATCAGTGCCCTTATGAAAGAGGCCCCAGGGAGCTCCCCTGCCACTTCCGCCATGTGAGGACACGGCGAGAAGATGGCCATTCGTGAACTGGGAAGCTGGCTCTCACCAGACACAGAACCTGACCATGCTGGCACCCTGATCTTGGACTTCCAGTCTCCAGAACTATGAGAAATGAATTTCTGTTGTTTATAAGCCAGTTGGTCTATGGCACTTTGTTATAGCAGCCTGAATGGACTAAGACCCAGTGTAAAAAAAAAAACCCCAGGACACAGACCACACAGCCTTTACTTTTCACCCCTCAACATTTTGCAGCAGCTTCAGGAAGGTTAAGTGACTTGCTCAAGGTCACACAGCCAGTAAGAGGCACAGTGAGCTTCACACTGAGGCCCCTCACACCACACTCATCCGCTTCTGTTGCCGGGCTAGCAGTACATTCAGGGTCAAGGCCTCCAAACTCACACCGTGTCAAATCTGAGGGCCACCCACATAGCCAGTCAGATGTTGTCCCAAAGTAAACTGGTGCTCTTTACTGGCTGCCTTTGAAAGAAACGGTTAGAGAGAAAAGAAGGCACAGCTTCAAATGCTGACCGCACACCGCTAAGAAGGCATCTTCAAGATGATTCTCATCAACCTCCCCCTCCCACCGCCCTCAAGTGTCCATAATTGTTGTTCAACTTAAGATGTCAAGAGAAGGGCTTCCCTGGTGGCACAGTGATTAAGTATCCACCTGGCAATGCAGGGGACACGGGTTCAAGCCCTGGTCCGGGAAGATCCCACATGCCGTGGAGCAACTAAGCCCGTGCGCCACAACTACTGAGTCTGCACTCTAGAGCCCGCGAGCCACGACTACTGAGCCCGCACGCCTAGAGGCCATGCTCCGCAACAAGAGAAGCCACTGCAATGAGAAGCCCACGCACCGCAACCAAGAGTAGCCCCCGCTCGCCGCAACTAGAGAAAGACCACACGCAGCAACGAAGACCCAACGCAGCCAAAAATAAATATAAATAAAATAAATTAATTAAAAAAAAAAAAGATGTCAAGAGAACTGGTCTGACAAAAGTAAAACCAAATGGATTCTTAAACCCACATCTTGAAGAAAAGGGCTGCCAGGCCTCGAAAGATATTCCACGTTAATACCACACGTTACAACCCCCAAGAATGAGAAGTGTTGTTACAACTCTACCTTTTACATCACCAGCCCTGGCAGGGGGCCTTGGACGAACCTCACAAAGCTTCCGGCAGCTTTCTATCAGCAGCCGGTCCTGCGTGGAACGCCAGACCCGTCCCATGACGGGAACAACGCTCTTTTTGTTTCCGCCCCCATTTCTGTATGTTTTACTGTTATGTGAGGAGCGCTGGCCTTTTAGCACGGGCTGTAGCTTCTGTGCCACGGTAATGGGATACTGCTGGTCTAAGCCTGCGCTAACTGTGAACAATCCCGTTCTCTTCTGAAACCACTAAATCCCCTCGGACAGAAAATGCTAATTCCGAGATCTGATGCTGCCTTGTGTGGTATCGGACGCTCCGCAGAGTGCAGTCACTCTCTCTTATTGCAGGAGACGCACGGGCTTAACTTCATCACAGCATCCCAAAGCGGGAGAATGTCCTCAAGCAATTAAAAGGCTCAAAGCAAAGAGGCTGAGCCAGGGGCTAGGAACACACCTCACGGAAAGCGGGTACTGGCACGTTTAACGAGCACCCCTTTCTGTGATCTGAGCAGCAGTGATAGAAATAGGATTTCTTAAAACACAATGTAACACAGTAAGAAGCAGAGAAGGAAACGCTAGAGGGCAGTTAATAAGAAGGCGCCTGGGCCGATGCAGTGACCTCCCCGATGCTCGCAGCCCAGGCCCTGGCCCAGGGGGTCCCGGTGTCCCAGGAGCAGTGCCGCACGGCCCCCGGGCTGGTCCCCTCACCCCGCCAAGCCCTGCCCTGCACCCGGAGCTCTCTGCACCCCGAGGACCGAGTAGGGAACCAGGCCAAGTCCGCATCCTCGCACAGCGTGACACTAGGCGAGGACACAAGACGACAACAAAGAAACCACCGGGTCAGGCAGCAACTGGTGGTTCAAGGAAAACGAAGCCAGGTGCGGGGACAGAGGGCGGGGAGAGGGCTGCTTTTTAGATACAGTGGTGAG
Source organism: Eschrichtius robustus (assembly GCF_028021215.1). Lineage (NCBI taxonomy): Eukaryota > Metazoa > Chordata > Mammalia > Artiodactyla > Eschrichtiidae > Eschrichtius > Eschrichtius robustus. Next base: position 8,147,525 of record NC_090845.1, on the reverse strand, counting down.
CAGGGACCTTGGCGAGATGTCATTCGTCCAGAGAACTATGGAAGGGAGGGGACAGGCACGAGAGACTTGGGGAGAGAGTTCAGGCACAAGGAGCTGCGAGTTCCAGCGCGGGGTGACGCAGGTGAGTGAGGGGGAGACTGGGGGAACGAGGTGAGGACGGGGGCCGACTCATCTGCAGTCTGGATCATACTCTAAGTGAGAGAGCCACCAGGGGCCACGCAGCGGAGACACTTTACAAGATCCCCCACGGCTGCTGTGAGGACGAGGAGCCACCACGTCAGCACTCGGGGACGTTACAGCTGGCACGGTGGGAAGAAGCTCCAGGGGCACATAAGCGTGGGCAACTCAGGGTGAAGTGATGTTAAACGAGCTTCCCGGCTGCAGGACACCTCACAGTCGACCAGGAGGAACATTCCAGACACCCAGGAGGTCTAGCGTCACTAAAGAGGGAGCTCTCCCCCACCCACTGGCGCATCCAGCACGTCCTTGGGCATCACCCATTTGGGAAGCTGCGGACATCCTCATTCTAGCTCCTCCCCCCTTGCCCTGGGTGCTAGCCATGAGTTACATGAAGATAATTTTTCAAAACAAGCTTCAGAAACTTTGGGGTCGCGATACCCAGTAGCTCTCTCACTGGAAAAGTTTGATTTTTCTGAAGACTTTCATGACTTGTAAACGTTGCTCCTGTTTTCTGAGGACGTTTATAAAGGGCTTCAAGAGAAATGCAAATTACAACGACACTGAGACACTATCTCTCACCGATAAGACTGGTAGAAATGCAAAAGCGTGAGTGACAACGCATTCTGCTGGCCACGCGGTTGGAACAGGAACACGCATCTACTAGTGGTGGGAATGCAAAATGGTGCCACCCTCCCGAGGAGAACTCGGCAGTATCTAAGAACACGACCAGTGCCTTTACCCTGTGACCCAGCAAACCCACCTTCGAGAACTTATCCTGAAACCTCTTGTGTCTACACGTGCACAGCATTAGGTGAAAAGCTGACGGGAAACATTATAAATGGATGTTGTCAGGCTGACAATGCCAGACCCCACTGATGATCTTCACACCACACAAAAAAAGACACAACCAGAGAGTGTGCACCTCCTGACCAAAGGGAAAAGAAAATGAAACTGAACTTGAGTCAGATCAAGCCTCTCGGATTAATGACACCCGTTTACATAAATAGCAGGGGACGTGTTAAATGACGCCGCGCACGTTCACACAGCAAAATCCAGTATCAGGGCAATTCTCTGGGACAAGCAAAGTAGCTTCCTCAACAAATAAGATGTCAGCAGGAAGAAAGGAAGGAAAAAAGAAAAAAGGAGAGGAGGGTAGAGATTAAGAGACACACTAATCAAATGTACGGTGTGGACCTTGTCGGAACCCGGACCCAAACAAACCAGGGAGATGGGAACACTTGCTGGAGAAAGGACAACATTAAGAGATTACTACTAAGCGGCACAGGTATTATAGTTATGTTTTCAAAAGGAGTCCGTTACTTTAGGAGAGACATTTATGGATGAACTATGACTCTGGGATTTGCTTCAATAATGCGGTAAGAGCTTGGGCGATGAGGCCGTGTGACAGACAAAACAAGACTGGCCATTGTGTGGTTAGTTGTTGAAGCAGGGTGAGGGGTACAGAAAGGTTCCCTTATACCATTCTCTCTACTTTTGTGTATATTTGACATTTTCCATCATTAAAAGTTTATATACATTATACACACACACACGCATTCTATCATTAACCCAGAGAATGTGTTCACGGCCAGCTCCCATCCACAAAAATTAACAACATACATAGACTTAAAAAAAAATACAAAAGGTTCTTTTTTCCTCACTTGGACCCAAGCGTAATGATGGATTTCCTTGCTAGCCAGGAAAGTTCACCAAGATAAACAAGTCGAGTTTAAAATGTTATAAGTAGCCAAACTCTCGGTGAGGTGCTCTGGAAAAAAATACATGGGATATTCTGGGAAGCAAGAACAGCAGAAAATTTTCTGGAGGAAAATCTAGGGTCTCTGCCTTAAATCGATGTTGGCAGTAATATCTGAGAAGCCCATTTACATGTAACAGCTCACGTATTATCTGTGCTCAGAGTTAGGATTTTACAGTAGGGGTGGGGTAATCACATTATCGATGCTTACCAGAGGTTTTCCAAATTTCTCAATAAATAATACCTGTCTGCATGATTTGATCCAAACACAAGAGCCAATCTGCAATGCCAGATAAATAAAGAGGCTGTTTTCATCTCACACATGGCCTGTGTTAACTCAGAGGAAGGTATCAGTCTACTTTTCACCGGCAAAGCGTTTTAAGCACGGCACAAGCACCCTTGTTTCCTCTCCTTCCCGTGAGCTCGTGTCACAGCACAGAGTGACCGACCATTTGCAGTGACAACACAGCAACCAACTAGAAGCTGCCTCTCGAGGCAGCTCCATCTGGAAAGCTGGGCTGGGTCGCCCAGGACCAAGGCCAGGTCCAGAACTTTCCCTCAGGCCACCCCTCAGCCTCCACTGGGGAGGGTGGGTATCCAGCAGGGAGTGAGGACCGTCCCCTTGGCAGGGGGCATGTTTACCATCGCTAAGGATTCTTGCTATGGAAAGCAGAAAGAAGATCAAACAGCACTGGCCCTTCTCTCTGCAAGTGCTCAACTCATACTCCGCTCCGGCTGCAGGTGTAAAGCTATAACTCTTCCCAGACCGGCTTCTGCTTCCCGTCCAATAAACCTGGAGAAACTGAGGCCGCCTTTTCCTAGTCTTAAAATGACCTTGACTACAAGAGATGAATTTACTTCCTAGCAATGCTAAGGGGAAGAAGGGGTTTTCTCTGTCACCTGAGCCCTGACATCTCTGATTTCTGAGAGTGTTCAGTCTTAAGCTGACACTGCAATATAACCATTGTCTTCACATAAAGAAATGGAGGTGGCCAGAGTGATGGAGGCCAAGCAGAGGAAAAGGCACCGGGCCCAGCAATCCTGCTACAGAAGCCAGAGCCAGTGGGGAAACGTGCCGGCCGGGGATCCCCTCTGAGGCTCGGGGATCCCGCGTGACCTCAGTGTTCCTGAACCGCCCTGAAACCCGATCATCTGCACCAGAGCTTCAGCGAGTGAGAGTTAAATTAACTGCATGAGGCCCAGCATGAAAAGTCAGTATTATCTAGAGACGCTGGGAAGTCTTGATTCACCCTGGTGAAGAGAGAAACCTACGGTGTGGCCAAATGAAGGAAGGAAATCAACCTGCAATTCAACTGGACAGTCCAAGCAACTTGTGAAGGCCTGCCAAATTAAATGATTTGCTTCTGCTTATTTCTGATCCAGCCCTTTAGCAGAAGTGACACAGGAGGGCACGGCCACAGTGCACAGAGAAGCACCCAGCAGGCATGGCAGCATCTGGAGCCGGGCAGGGCTGTATGGCGTAAAATCACAGAACAGGTATTGCTGCGCCGGGAAGCACCACAGCAGATGGACAAAATGAGCAACAAAACCAGTAGCCGATACTGAAAATGCAGCTTGATTTGTTTAAGCAAAACTTTTTTAAAAAGCTGTACTGCTTGGGCGGCTGGGTCAACTGACCCGAGGGGACGGTCGAGCCGATTTAGGCCGCTCTCTGCCGCCTTGGAATCGCCGCCACCACGGCCAGTCGGTCGCAGGGCATCCAGCAGCTGCTCCAGGCCGAGAAGCGGGCCGCCAAGGAGGTGGCCGAGGACCACAAGCAAAAGAACTGGAGGCTGAAGCAGGCCAGAGCAGCAGCCCGGCTGAAACTGAACGGTACCGCCTGCAGAGGGAGAAGGAGTTCAAGGCCAAGGAGGCCGCGGCTCTGGGATCCCATGGCAGTTGCAGCACTGAAGTGGAGGACCCTCAGGAGAAGATGACCATCCTCCAGACCTACTTCCGGCAGAACAGGGATGAAGTCCTGGATAACCTCTTGGCCTTTGTCTGCGACATCCAGCCAGAAATCCACAAAAACTACCACAAAAACGGATAAAGGAAGAAAAAAACCCGCCTGTTGTTGCATGGATTGGCATTTTCGATCCCTTCATGGAATATGAAGCTTTAGCAAGGCTTGAGTTATAGTCTTGCAAAAAGTCATTAAATTATTTCTGTATGTTATATAGTAGCTCCCTTCACTTTTTGCAGAACAGCAAATCTAGCTTCTTTGTACAAACTTAGAGCTTATCCAAAGATTTTTATCTTTTTTTAAAAATTTATTTATTTATGTATTTATTTTTGGCTGTGTTGGGTCTTCATTGTTGTGCGCGGGCTTTCTCTAGTTGTGGTGAGCGGGGGCTACTCTTCATCGCCGTGCGCGGGCTTCTCATTGCGGTGGCTTCTCTTGTTGCGGAGCACGGGCTCTAGGCGCGCGGGCTTCAGTAGTTGTGGCTCGCGGGCTCTAGAGCGCAGGCTCGGTAGTTGTGGCGCATGGGCTTAGTTGCTCCGCGGCATGTGGGATCTTCCCGGACCAGGGTTCGAACCCGTGTCCGCTGCATTGGCAGGTGGATTCTTAACCAGTGCGCCACCAGGGAAGTCCCAAGATTTTATCTTTTTACCTCATATTTCTTGGAAATTTAATGGGTATACATTGTCTTCTTTCCTATGCCTTTTCGCTCAAGCAGCATATATATCAATACTGACTTTTTCTTTCTTAGATGTAGTTAAAAAAAAAATTTCTTAAGAAAGAAAGAGATGAATTTTTTTCCCCTAAATCTTTCTTGAAGGTCAGGGGCTTTATCTATGAAAAAGTAGTAAATAGTTATTTGTAACCTATGTGACGCAGCAGCCAGCCTTAAAATAGTCCTTTCCGGCTAAGAGTTAGAATAATGGATACTAGTATCATTGTTTGGGCTGCTTTTAGTTTCTCTTAATCAAAATTACTAGATGATAGCCCTACTATATAGCACAGGGAACTATATTCAATATCCTGTGATAAACCATAATGGGAAAGAATATGAAAAAGAATGTATATACCTATGTATAACTGAGTCACTTTGCTGCACAGCAGTCATAAACACAACATTGTAAATCAATTATACTTCAATAAAAAATAAATTTAAAAGGTTACTAGATGATGGAATTCAAGAACTTGTTACATGTTACTACTTGGTGTACTGAAAATCATTTAAAAGTAAAGACTCTCTGTCATGCAAAAGAAAAAAGAAAAAAAAAGCTGTACTGACTAGGGATAATTAAAGGAACTCCCATTGTAGATCCAAATCACCAGAGAATGCGCGCGCATGCGCGCACACACACATGCTGCTACAGGTAGTGGCAGAGAAGGCAAAAAGCTGACTGTAAGGTTAAAAGCCTGCAGCTCATGCTAAGCACATGGACAGCTTACCAAACCCTGCCACATGGGGGACCTGCAGGGGGCATGGCAGTGTCTCAGGGCCAGAAAAGCCAAGCTCCTCCAGGCAAGACCCAGCTCACCTTTCTATTGTGTCTCCCTTGGTGTCTATAATATGTCCTTAATAAAAAAAGGACAAACGAATCGTCATCCAAACTAATCCTGGGTGATTAACAAAGTGAATCTCAACCTCGTGTTAAACAACAGGGTTTGACGTGCCCGTTAATTACCCTTTATATGAGGTGGGATCATTACCTCTGTCAAACACATTCTGTGTTACCTCCCTATAAAGAGTAATACTGCAATCACATTTGACACACTGTCATTGTGTCTGCACACAGGATGCGAGAGAGTGGCACGCTGCCCACATTTACCGAGAAATCGTAGCCACGCGGATTCCTGCCATTTGCTGAAGGCTGACTATGTAGCAGGCACTGGTGCTGCCCTCGGACAATTTAGCCCAATGATCACTGCTATGGACTGAATGTTCATGTCCCCCAAACTTCATATGGTGAGCCCTAACCCCCAATAGGATGGTATTTGGAAATGGGGCCTTTGGGGGTGATTAGATTTAGATGAGGTCATGAGGGTGGGGCCTCATGAAGGGATTAGTGTCCTTAAAGAAACAGAAGAGACACCAGAGACCAGAGCCCCCCACCCAAAAACAGCACCATGTCAAGACACAGCAAAAAGGCAGTCATCTGAAAATGAATTTGCCAGCGCCGTGACCTTGGACTTCCAGCCTCCAGAACTGTGAGAAGTAAATGTCTGCTCTTTAAGTCACTCAGTCTACAGTATTTTGTCAGAGCAACCGAGCTACGACAGTCCCCACTGACACATGAGAAGAGTCAACACAGAAGGTATGAAGCACAAGCCCAAGTTCAGCAAGTGAAACCAGGCTCTGAATCAAAAGGGAATATACTTTGGACCAACAAGCATACAATGCCCTTCCTTAGGAAAATTAATTCTTTCAGACCACCAATATCACCATTTATAAAATAACTTCTGTTCATTGAATTTGCTCACTTCATATAACTCACAAATGATAAGAACTTCATCCCCAAACTCTTAGTAGGGATAAAGTTCTAATTGTAAAGATGTCAATTTTATAGGAGGAGGACCCATAGATCAGGCTGCCTAACGGAACGTACTGTGAGGATGGAAATGTTATCTGTGCTGCCCAATGCAGTGGCCACTAGCCCAGTGGTCCTCAACCTGGGACAAACGTGCCCTCCAGGAAACACTTGGCAATATCTGGAGACATTTTTGGCTGTCACAACTGGGTGAGAGGGTGCTACCGGCATCTAGGGGGTCAAGGCCAGGGGTGCTGCTAAACAACCTCTGGTGCACAGGACAGCTCCACCACAAACAGTTATCTGGTCCAAAATGTCACGAGCACTGAGGTGGAGAAAACCTGCACTAGTCACATGTGACTACTGAGCATTTCAGATGTGGCTACTGAGACTGGGGACTAAAATTTTAATTTTATTTAACTGCAATTAATTTAAATTTTAGAATTAAAAAATTTAAGAGACTAAAACTAACAAAACAGGAATTCAAATGTAAATAGCCATGTGTACAGTTTCAGACAGCACAGCTGTCAAGAATGTGCGTAAATATAAAATAAAGGTCTTATTTCCCAAGGAAACAAGAACAAAGTATCTTCAGGGAAAAGAGAGATCTGATCCTTAGGATTGGCAAATAATAAGCATAAATAAAAGCATAAAAGTGAACACCCAAGAAGCTTTAGGACACATGTCCCGGCACCAAACAGGAAATCGCAGGGAAACTCTCCCTCTGTCACTGCAGGCCACTCACTCTTGCAGGGTCTCCACCCCCTTTTCTTTGTACTGCAGTTCTTGCTTCATCTGGGTCAGCTCTCGCTTTAATCTGGAAAGCTAAAGACAAATTACATTTTTTTTTCCCACATAAAGAAGCTGTGAAAAATGATTTCTACAGTTGTTAGCATTGTCATCTAAGTTTCTGACTACCTTGCAATTCACGGGGTCACCCATTCTCTCCATGGCCTTCCATCCCTGGCATATCAAACAGCCCTGGCATATCAAACAGCCCTGGCAGAGGGGCCGGCTCGCTTAGACCCACAAGGCCCGGGTCACGAACAGCTTTCTACCACGTGGAGCCCTGGAACCAGCAATGATTTTCTTTTTCAAGGTACTGATTTACACATTGCAATGAGCAAACTTTGTCATACTTTTTTCATCCTCTCTTCTGCTTACTACCCACAGATCCCACCTAGGAAACCCTGTTGCTCAAAGCACGGCTCCCCGCTACCTGGAAGTCAGTCGTCTGCAGTGCTTATTTAAACAGGTGCTAGGACCCACTCCAGGCCTTGTTAAAACTCGGTAGGGGCGAGGCAGGGGGTGTCTGGAGCTCACACTTTGAACTGATGCCCCAGGTGTTTTTCGTTGGTGTACTAGAATGTGAGAACCACGGCACTAAAAGAGACACTCTGGTTTAGGGACTGAGACACCAGGACGGGAGGCTTGGCCTCTAAGCTGTCCCCCGTCCCCCCTCCCAGACACCCAAGACAAGGGGCTGAAGGGATGGAACATGGTGGCACACAAAGAACCCGGCACCACTGGCAAGGAGCACCGGCACCTTCTGGTCAAACGCCATCGTAGGCAAGATTTCTCTGGGAATACAGCCACCAGGGAAGAACAGCAGATGCTAAAGCTGCTGAGGGACAGGGCTGGCAGCCCACTAATACAGGGAAGCGGCCCTCTGAGGTCGGGCCCCGATGTCACCAAATCTATCCAAACGGGGGGTGAATCTAGCCCCATGAAACACACTGAGGGATACAGGTGATTTTTTGTTAGATGGGCTGAGGCTTTAAAATGAAACTTTTCCCTTCCTATCGGAAAAAAAAAAGTGGAAAGTAAAACCAAATGTGGTAATAATTCATGAAATGGAAAATCTTACTAAAATATGGGTGTTATACACACTGGCCACCATAAAATGAACCATGATAAGCGATGTTACATAAAAACACATACGGGGCTTCTAGTTGTGAAAATATTCGTTTTACTCACCCTATCCCGACGACTTGCTATTTCTGCTTTAATTTGGTATGGGTCGTACTTTGTATTTGTTGAATATCCAAAGAAGGCTAAACAGAAGGAAAATATTTTATTTTATAATGGATCCTTTAAAGTAAATAAATACACATAGATACGAACTTCTGATTCACCATATTAAGTAGTTAATTCTCAGTCTCAGACTTCCAAGTTGGCGCTGGCTCCTGAAGAATTAACATTTTACAACCTTGAACCTTGATGTTTGATTTTTGCATGAGGCCCTTCTACGTGATTCCACATAATAAAATATATGGCTATAGGTAAATCAAAACTCTGTTTACTTCAACTGCAAAACTACTAGGGTTAAAAACCATATATACACGGGGGGAGGGGTACGGTTATGGTACAGAAAACTATTCTAACTATGTAAACAGTACATACAGTATGAACCCATTTTTACTTCCTTTTAAAATGCACGCACCCATGGAAGTCACTGGAAGAAAAGAACCCAAAAGTTGACTGCTATTCTCAATGGTTTCATTGCAAAAGATTTTATATTCACTCTCTTCATACCTATAGTCTCCACATGAACGATTTTTGACATAAGAAAGAAAAAAAAACCCAAAGATTTGTAAAATGAAAAAGACAACTTTCTAGTCACGTATCAGTATCTGGCAGGCTTGAGGAAAAGCTATTCTTCCACGTTGTTGGTTCCCCGAAAGCTGAAGCAAAGCACCCACGCTGTTATTCTAAGCAGCTTGGTTTTTTTGTTTTTTGGTTTTTTTAAATTTATTTATTTAATTTATTTATTTTCGGCTGCATTGGGTCTTCGTTGCTGCACGCGGGCTTTCTCTAGTTGCGGCAAGAGGGGGCTACTCTTCGTTGCGGTGCGCGGGCTTCTCATTGCGGTGGCTTCTCTTGCTGTGGAGCACGGGCTCTAGGCACGCGGGCTTCAGTAGTTGTGGTGCATGGGCTTAGCTGCTCCGCGGCATGTGGGATCTCCCCGGACCAGGGCTCAAACCCGTGTCCCCTGCATTGGCAGGCAGACTCCTAATCACTGCGCCACCAGGGAAGCCCAGCAGCTTGTTTTTGAGGGATGTTTAGCTAAATCACATCGCATAGATAAATGCTTTCTTCAGCGGTGCAGCACACATGATTTAAAGCCTTTTAACAGACACAGCATCGTGATTACAGACGGCTAATACCTGGGGGTGAACGAGGTGCGCTCAGCCATCCAGCTGTGTGCTAAGCACAGTCAGCCAAGCCCTCTCCACTGTCTCAGCGACGGGGGCAGCTCGCGGCTGTTTCTTTCTCTTTTTTTTTTTTTCTTTCTTTTTCTTTATTTTTTTAAATTAATTTTTATTGGAGTATAGTTGATTTACAATGTTGTGTTAGTTTCTACTGTACAGCAAAATGAATCAGCTATACATATACATATATCCCCTTTTTTTTGGATTTCCTTCCCATTTCCGCCATGTCTAATTTCTATCACCCCATCCACCTCTCTGCATCCCTTTTTCTTGATGCTTCTGTCTCCTTTCTCTTAGGCCTTGGAGCCGCAGTGACTTGGTTCCCGTCCCTTCCTGAGTTGTGGAGGCTCCTCTTTCTTCATCTGAGAGTCACCCCACACTGGTGTAATCTGCCTCCGGGTCATTTTCATTAGTTTCACCTGCTCAGAAGACCCATCAGCAGGGCCAGCATCCATTCTTTTACTCCTTTGATCTGGGTACCAAAGGCTGTCATACAGGTAACTTACATGTCAACACCTAGAAACTAGTTTATAATCATCTCCTGATTTCATATTGGAGAAGTTGGCTCAAAGCCATCAAGTGGGGCTTCCCTGGTGGCACAGTGGTTAAGAATCCACCTGCCAAGGCAGGGGACACGGGTTCGAGCCCTGGTCCGAGAAGATCCCACATGCTTCGGAGCAACTAAGCCCTTTCACCACAACTACTGAGCCTGCGCTCTAGAGCCCGCGAGCCACAACTACTGAGCCCGCGTGCCACAACTACTGAAGCCCGCGCGCCTAGAGCCCGTGCTCCGCAGCAAGAGAAGCCACCGCAATGAGAAGCCCGCGCACCACAACGAAGAGTAGCCCCTGCTCGCCGCAAGTAGAGAAAGCCCGCGCGCAGCAATGAAGACCCAATGCAGCCAAAAATAAATAAATAAATTTATTTTAGAAAGCCATCAAGTGGTTTAAACAGCAAGAGCATTTAATATCCTCAAATAGAACCACATCCTCAAACAGAACCACATCCCAACTTAATTTGAGCTGTTCAGATATCTACTGTTTTTAAAAAAATACAGTTCTATGGAAAATCTACTATTCTAAGCCCCAGTCAGAATTTCAAATTACTAGAATCTACTGGAAATAAATATCTGGAGGAGCTGTTTGCCAAATTTATCTCAAATGTTCTTATATTTAGAATTCTAATCTCTCAAAAACACAGAGTAAAATGTTTCTTAAATAGAATTCTTTCTAAGACGAAGAATGTTTATTTCCAAATCCTAGAACCTCCATCTTGCCTGACTCTTTGGTCTTATTTAAGACCAGTAATGAAAGCAACACCTCAAACAATGCCCTTAAGAGGCAGAAGTTGAAATAACTTATAAAATCTCCACATTAAACTCCTGGGACTTAAGTTTCCCAAGCCTGAGCTTAAGGGGCTTCCACTGGGGCCCAGACAACATGCAAATAAGCCTAGGGCTTGCTGACTCCTTCCACGTGGGGCCACTTGTCACCTTGCAGCTGAGGAAGACAATGCCAACAGTTACCACCTGGGATCTTTCCCATTCCGGGTAGAAAGTAACCCCACCACCAAAGTCCAGGGAAGTTAACTGCAACGTTAAACATCAGTAACAATGATCTGAAATCGTTGCCAAAACTTTCTGCCTGTGCAGTTTCATAGGGAAAATGAGCAAAGAGCCTTGAAGTGCACGCTGGAGGTGTAGTGGGTACAGATGGACAGATACATGGCAACCCGCCCCCAGTTCTCCTGCGTAACTAACAGAGCCCTGAGGCACTTGGGCATCCGCCTCTCCCCCAGGACACTCAGCCTGGACCAGTCCTGGAGGGGGATCCCGATAAACCACGACATCACTGAGCTGCCCAGTCCACCAATGGGGAGGCCCACCACCCCCTGGAGGACGCGGCTAGTGACAATGACAGCCTTATTGTCCAGGCCGAGGGGAGTTAGTCTTTTCTGCTACTTATAGCTGAAAACATCCTAAATGGTAAAAGGTTTTACTTATTGATACCATTCATGTTACCTTTGCCACGGTCTCTTAAGCTATAAAATTCCAGGACTGGGATGAGGGAAAAGGCAACTCAAGTACCTAAGATGGTGAGTACATTTTATCTTCAAATGCTAAGGAGAGTGATAAACACTGGCAGAACTTCTAATGACATAATTCAATTTATAAAGACAAATTCTCAGTTCCTGATGTCTGCCAGTAAGTCTAATGGAACCCGTTTGTGGAGTCCAAGGAAAAGCTCAAGACTCTGGACCCCATTTTTAATGGCACGTACACCACAACACTTAGAAAAAGAAACATCTTCCTCTGTTAAGACACATCTCCAATCTCAAGGTTTAGGATAAATACGAGACTTTCACCTCTGAAGCTTTCTTCTCACTTGAAGAGTTTGAGTGGGCAGAGCTATTAAACAGCTTAAGGAGGCCGCTCAGGCATACAGCATTGCTTTGGATGATATAATAAGAAGGTCATAGCTTAACTGGACCTCACCAATGTAAATTACTATACCTTGCTATTATAGGGTAACTGTCACATTTATTTCATCTATCCTCATAAAATCTTTGTGAGAGATGACGATTATGTTTCCCCACTTTATAAATGAAGGCTGAGTGTGTAGTGACTTGACCTACATTGTGCCATCAGTCAAAGAGGGACTTCTGTCTAGAACTTGGGCTCCTGTGGGTCAGATTAGCTTTTCCAACTTAAGAAGAAATGGCCCTCCGGCTCCCCGGTGCACAACAGGAGAACTCAATCTGTGTTATTTAGCACTCAAAATGCTGCAGACCCCAGTAATTACTTTGGATTTCGATTTTATGGGTTATTAAAAGGGGGAAATGTGTCCATGTCTGTCCCTGTCTCCGTCTCCTCTTACACACAGGCCTCCTCTGGACCGTGAGAACCCAAGATCGCCCCAGGCGGATGACATGCTTTAAAAGAGGGTAGTCCTTCTCCAAAGGCATCCTCTGGGCAGGCAGACGGCTCCTTGGGACCAGGTGTGCGCCTTCCAGGCGTCGGCACCGCACGGAGCTGCTCGAGGGAGCGCAGGAGGACTCCGGCACAGAGGACAGCAAGCCTGGACAGTTCCGTGCTGACAGGTACTAATTACCAGAGCCGACCAAGGCATGCCTGTAAACAACCGAGGCCAACTAAAGAGGGCATGACCTCTCTTTTAAAGGCACCAGAAGCAAAGGAACAAAAAAATCTAACAAGCCCACTGAGAGGTAACCTACAGAAGTAACACAAGAGCCCACCAAATCCAAACCAAGAAGTCCCTCTCTAGGGCAGACGAGGAGATCTGGTAAACATGTGTGCTCTGCGACAACCTTCGAGATTGAGTCCTGCCAACTAATACCTGGGAAGATGCTGTGTGAGCCATTTTTTTCCTGCCTGCTCCAACATGCCTGTGTGCAGGAAAACGAAGGGCTGAATGGATGGACTGTGGCCCTTATCCTCAGCTAGGCAGGAGATGAGAAACCTTCACCAGGGAAACAAGGGAAGATAGTCTTTGTGGGATGGGCCTGGAGCCTCAGAAAGAATTCGGCCGGACAGAGGACTGATAAGGTCAAGCTTCCCCACCGCCCGAGCCAGCCCGAGCCAGGAATGCAGGGCGGGTCAGCGCTTTCTCACCGGAGATAAGGCTGACTCTTTCCCAGGCACCAGAAGAGACTTTGGCTGTAGGCTTCTGGGAGCTCCCAGGAGCCAGGGTAACAAACAAAGTCATACTCCTGCTGCTGGAAGAAAGGATCACAATCGGTGGATCTCAACTCTGGGAATCCCCTGGGGAGCTTTTAAAAAAAAAAGTGTCTGGCCCCAGCCAAGGCCAATTAAACCCAAATCTCCAGGGGTGGCAGTGGGGCCCAGACAGAAGAGTTCTCGAAAGCCCTTCGGGAGATTCCTCCAGTGCAGCCAGGGTTGAGAACCACTGGTGCAGATTCTTCTGCAAAGGACCAAATAGTAAATATTTCTGGCTTTGTGGGCCATACACTCTCTGTCTCAGTTCCTCGACTCTGCCACCGTAGCTGCTACAGACAATGGGTAAGTGAATGGACCTCGCCAGGTCCCAATAAAAGTTTATTTACAAAACACCCAGAGTGGACAGGATTCAGCCTGCGGGCCAAAATTTGCTGACCTGTGGTTCAGACTATAATTTACCCCAAGCAAGAATTCCTTCTAAAAGGTCCTGCAACTGATCATATACTTCATCTGAACGCATCTGGAGGCCAGAGTTTCTCAGGAACAATGAAAAAAAAGTTTCTGAAATAACGAATGTATTCAGTGTTTAAAAAGAAGGCAAACAGAAGAACATATTGCAGTGAAGAAAGTAGGAGAAAACTCTACAAAATGGAGGTGCAGAGAAAGTACTGGGTGTGTCTTAGAGACTGAGTCCTTTGTAGTGAAGAGTTCCATGCCAGGGTTCTACAGAGCATTGGACAGGAGTGGGCCCCAGGCAGCTAGCTCATAAGCGAACAGAACTAAAGCAGAGTTGGGGTCTTAGTCTCATGGGGATGTGTGTGCTCAAATCCAGCAAGGCATGACTTTGTTTTGGTCAGAGACAAAAAAGTTAAGGCTTGGATATTCCCAGGCACCAGATGGCCCAATACTGACACAAAATCTTTCCTCTCCAATGAACAGAGTTTTATTCTGATGACTTCCATAACTCAGGGGGAAATCTGTGAAAGGTGTGGAAGAGAGCACTTCCCCTCCCCTTGCCCTCCCCCATGCCCTTCTGCTCCAATACTGGAAATGACTTTCTAGTGAATTCCTCTGTTTACAATTATTGCCTCATTTTCCCCTACAATCAGCCGTTCAGGATAAATCGTGTCCCCAACACCAGGCGCTAAGGAAATATCTGTTGAAAACTAAATGACTAGTTTAGTGATCCCACCATGGGCCACGAGAAAATCAAGAAGCACAAGGCGTTCTGCCTGCCACGTGCCCCTTCAAGTGTTGTAAAATTGCCAGACAACTTGTCAATTTATAATGGGTCCTTATTTCCAGGTAACTTGAACAATGGGAGGGCAGGCTGTTCCAAAGCCACGATCAGTTCTTCTGAGCTGACTCTTCCATGTCTCGGAAATACTTCACAGCACTGAAGGCTAGCTACACAAAAAGATCTGGGTTCAAATCCAAGGTCTACCGTTTACTAGGGATGTAACCTTCAAGGAGTAACTTAGCCTACCCAATATTGTTTCTGTGTGTACACCGAAAATAACATTACCATGTTACAATGCTTCACGATGCTGCAATCACAACAATGCAGGAAAACACTAGCCCATTCGATGTTGGCTCCCTTCACTCGGAGTCACTGTCAATGAAGGAAGTAATGGGAAATAAGTCCAAATCTCCCTCTGTTCCCAGTACCCGAGCAAGGAGCCCTGCTTTAGATGACTAACAATGTGAGCGATCTGGGTTGTGCCAGACCCAGGTGGCCAACTGGAGCCCAGGTGTGCCATGGATCCTGCCACCAGCAGCTCCTGATGTGGGCCCGGACCTCCGTAGGAGACATCTGTTAGAGCACAAGCCACCAGGATCACTGTCTTGAACTTCAGCCTGTGGCCAGAAATAGTTCATTTGAGTCATATCTAACAGAATGATCCTCAATGAAGTTCAGGTTACATGGCAAATTGAAAGAGCTTGATCAAAAACCCCAGGGATAGCAGCAACTTGATAAAATGCTTGAATTAGTTCCTAGCTTCCATTCGTAGTCTTTCTCCCTGAGGAGACAGGCTCCAGCAAGAGCCACTGGCATCTCCAGCCCTTCATGAAAACGGCCTAAGCTAGCCTCCAATGCCACCTGCACGAGTAGAGGCAGAGATCGCGTCTATGCAGGGACCTCTCACGGGTTGGGGAGTGGAGTCTCATGGTAGGATCTCAGGTCAACACCACAGAATCATCACCTTCCTTGACTCAAGGTTTCCTCATACATGACTTCAAAGACAGCATCTCAAGTGTTTCTTTTTTACTGGGCCTTAATAAAATTCTACAGAGCACAGGAAGAATGAAATTGAGTGCAATTCCCTACTTGCCCAAATGTCAATGGAGTGAAGAGCCCGTGGAAATACAAAAACTGATGCTGAGGGAAGTCCCAGCTCCAGGGGACTATAAGTTCCGGATGCCCTTACCCTCTAGGCTCCACGTTGCTATGGGACTCCTCCCCTCGGGCTGGGCATAGAATCCGATAGGCTGCAACTACGTCCTCCTGTATTTGCATCCTCAAGGGCTCCAGTCCCGAGTCCCCACACTCACTGCAACTGAAGTCCTGGCTGCACCAGTACAGTAACCAGTACATAAGACACACCTTCTCTTGATGAAATTTGTCCTTTCAATGACTGGCAAGAAACTTCCTGCCAGGTTTTTCTGATATGTGCTTCTCCCATCTTAGAAAGACTGACTGGAAAGCCTCTTTGGAGACCTAACCAAACCTGACCATGGAACAGATGAGGTGCCTACAGGCTACTGGGAAGAAATACTCTATTAGGTTGAATCATATGAAATTGCCAATATTTGGGCCTTTTTAAGCTACAAAAATGACAATTTTATACGGTTCAATCTACCTCTACCAAGTAACTTTTGGAAAGGTTTAGAATCGCTAACTATATGCTTTCAGAAACAGTTATAAGCCAATGCTTTAGCCAAGTGTGACCTCGAGGCACCAAGTCCATGAGATCACTTAAAAGAGACCATATGCTGAGCCATGAAAGTCATCTGAATAGATATCAAAAGATCGAAATCTTATACGTCTAGTCTCTGACCACAATGGAATTAAATTAGAAATCAACAACATGATACCTTTAAAAAGTTCCAACAACTTACTTTTTTTTTTGGCCATGCCACTCGGCTTGCAGGATCTTAGTTCCCCGACCAGGGACTGAACCCAGGCCCTCAGCAGTGATATCGAGGAGTCCTAACCACTGGACCACCAGGGAATTCCCCCAACAACTTACTTTTCAAAAAACCCATGGGTCAAGAGAGACATCACAAAGAAAATGAGAAAATATTATGAACTGACTGAAAACGAAAATACCAAAATTTGTGGGATGCAGTTAAAGTAGTACTTAGAGGAGAATTTATACCTTTAGAGGCTATGTGAGAAAAAAGAGAGGCCTGAAATCAATGGTGTAAGCTCTCAATTTAGGAAGGTAGAAAAAGAAGAACAAATTAAAGCCAAACTAAGTAGAAAGAAGGAAATAATAAAGAGGACAAACCAATAAAGTAGAAAACAGACAAGAAATAGGGGGAAAAAAAAAGAAAACCAAAAGCCAGTTCGCTGGAATGCTACACACAGTCGATAAACATTGAGCTGTGGTGATTAAGACACAAATTATTAGTATCACAAATAAGAGAAAGGACACCAGCTCAGCGTCCAGACATTGAAAGAATCATGCAGGAATTCTACGAAAAACTTCATAAATCTGACAGCTTGGATCAGCGTTCAGCGGATTCCCCGTGGGCCAAATCCAACTTGCTACTGTTTTTATACTTTTCTCAGAACAAGCCACACACATCACTTAGGTATCATCTCTGGCTGCTTTTGCAGTCTAACAACAGGGTTGAGTAGCTGCATCTAAGATCATATGACCTACAGAGCCTAAAACACTATCTGATCCTTTACAGAAAAGCTTACTGATTTTTGGATTAGATGAAAGAGACGAATTCCTTGAAGCACACAAATACCAAAACTGATTCAAGAAGAAACAGGAAAATCTGACTAGCCCTGTACCTATTAGAGGTATTGAATTTGTAGTTACAAACATTCCCACAAAGACCTCCAGGTCCAGATGGCTTTTCTGGTGAATTCTATCAAACTGTTAAGAAAGCATTAATACCAATCCCACACGAACTTTCCAAAGCCTGGGGAGAAGGGAACACGTCCCAATTCATTCTGTAAGGCCAGTATTATCCTGATACCAAAATCAGAGAAAGACATTACAAGTAAAGAAAACTAGGAAGAGACCAGACTTTTCTAAAAACTAGCACTGAGCTGACCCATCACATTCTGATGGATAGTTAAAAAGAAACAAACAAGAAAAAAACCTAGTACATACCAATAGCTGAAGAACAAGAGATGAAGCAGCCTGGAAACAACATAGCATCATACCTGAGCCTGCATTCTCTCATGGCACGTGGAGACACAGCTATCTCAATTCCTGCTACAGGGGGCAAAGCCCACCCCCACTGCTCTCTTCTTCACAGCTTGTATGCTGCAGTGAAAAAGATGTTTGGCCCCTTGGCCTCAACTCCATTCTGACCTACAAAACGGGATAAAGCTTTGACCACATCTTTAACGTTCAAAGCTGTGTCACCAGAGCCAAATACCCTGCAACATGGCAGTCACGTCACAGGTAAGTCCCTCCATGTCTCGACCAGACTTAGGTTTTATACAATAAAACCTAGCAGTACCAACTTCATACGCTCTCCCCAAGCTCACCGGCACGCGGGACAGTCATGGCCGCAAGCACCTGCGGTGGGCGGTTAAGCGTGACAACTCTGTCGGGAAGGGACCGGCTCAGGCAGTGACTGACTGGGTCAGTAACCAGAGGCTTTGGCTTCTGCGACTGGACCTGATTCCTTCAATTCCTGAGCATCTGCTGAGTCCTCCTGAAACAGGAGGCCACGTCTGGCAGGCTCCAAAGCTCGAAGGGGTTCCCTCTGGAAGACGTCAGTGTGCACCCATCTCACTTGAAGGGCAGACAGTGAGTTCTGAGTTCCCCTGATTCCCCGCGTTATACTGAGTTCCCCCACCTTCAGTGTCTTGCCCAAGAAAGTATGCTACAAAGAGACAGGGGCTTGACATGTGTGGAGGCTCCTGAATCTTTCCATCCAGGACCAACAAAACCAGCGTATGGACTTCCCAGGGATCACCCCAGACAAGCAGGAATAACGGCAGAGATGTCTGGGTGAAGCCCTTTTCCACGCTGACAAACAGAAGTCAGGAGGTTGTTTTGTGTCACTACCTGAAACGTGCTTGTTTATTGTCTCCCTTCCCCACCCGCATGGAAGCTCCGTGAGGGCAGGGGCCTCTCCTTTCTTGGGCTCCCCCGTGTCGCAGTGCCTGGGTACAAGGTGGGCAGTTGATCAACATTTGCTGAAGTAGCGGTAGTGAATGACCATCGGATTCCAGCATGGAAGGCTGACTACCTAACAGTTTGCGATTAGAAAATTTAGGAAGCTGTGTTGCCCGACTCAAGCTCAGTGTCTGCAGAAAGCCTAGCAGAGAGACGGCTTTGGAAGCCACGCGTGTTAACTGCGGGGGACGGTCAACTCACAGCTGGTGTACGAGCGGCCGTCGTCCTCGCACATCTTGTGCAGCTGCTGGTATTCCTCCTGGGCCAGCTCGAAACGCTGCTGCTTAATCTGGTAGATTTCTTTCTTGGCATTGAGGGCCTCCTGGGCTACAATTAAATACTCCTTCAGCATCCGTTCCTGCTCCCGCCGCCACTGTTCTCTGGGATCCTCAATCTGGGTAAGCTCTGAAATTGGAAGGGTAAGAACATAGGGGACTTCAAAGTAAAATCTTTACGTTGACCAATAATCATGCAGTTATGTGACTCGTCGATAAGAAAATTAATTAACTACCAGGAGGTACATTATGGAAGCGTCTATATAACGAACCTCCCAGAATGTGGATCACCTCCTATTTACACACCCACACTTGGGACGAGAAGAAAGCTCTGTAGACATGCAATAGCTCCATGGAGGGGAAGACGGTACCAGGCAACTTTTCACACTCTAAGTAAATGTTGGTGGACATGAACCCGAAGGAGCTCATCCCTGTCCAACTAAGACACATGTCCAACCTTCCTCTCCCTGCCTTCTTCACGCCGGGCTGCTGTGGGCTCTGCTGTCCCCGTGACTGGCTCATTCCCCTTCTCCCACCTCCCACGCCAGACGGCGTCCTTCTGCATTCTTCGTGGACTTCCCAGAAATCCCCCGTTTTCCGCTCTGGCTCTCTCACTCTACCAGCTCCCGTAAGGGCTCACGCCCACCTCCGGCTCCAGCCTCTCCCCTGAGCGCCCATCCTCTCTCTCCTCCTCCCTCCTAGAGGCACCTCCACCTGGACGGACGCAAAGTAATTCTGAGTCACTCGTCCAAAGCAGAACTCACTCTCACACAGCGCCCTTTCACTACACAAACCAAAGCAAACCCAAGGAAGCCACGCTGACGAGCGCCTGCTTCTCCCGCCTGCCCCTCGGAGTAAGCGCCTTCATCTGGATCTACCCACTGAGCCAACCTGGGACTCGCCCTCAGAGAACTCCTGCTCCTTTCCCCACGCAGAATATTCCATGGGTCATCCAGAACTGGCAATTCCCGCCCCTGCGTATAATAGTGGCTGACGTACGCCTTCTCTCCTTCTCCCCTTAGTTCAATCAGACCCTCACGATCTCTCTCCAAAAACACGCAGGCTGCCTGCCTCATCCCACCAAAAGCCATCCTCCGTGCGCTCACCAAAGTGACCTTCCCAACTCTGCCTCCGATTCTCTAACACGTGGCCTTTTTTAAAGCACAAGGTTGTACCTTGGCGTGATGAAATGTTCTGGAACTAGATAAAAGTGGTAGCTGGACAACACTGTGAATGCACCAAATGCCACTGAACTGCACACTTTTAAACAGTGAATTTTACGTTCTGTGCATCTCAATGGTTCTGTGCATCAAAATGGTTAAAAATGTAAACTTTAGGTCATCTTTGCCCCATACACACAAGAGTACCTGCTAGGATGTTTCAAGTAAGTCCTTCCTTTTTAAACCCCCTCCCAGCAACATCCCCTACCCCGCTTCACACTGCTACCCCAGGGCCCCTCCTAGAAAGCCTCTCTGGGCCTTAAAAGCTCCCATGGGGAAATAAGAAACAAAGACAACAAAAACCGGGGTCCTGACCTAGCCCGGGAGTCCAGATTCAGTGGGCTGAGGGGGCGCGGGCAGAGTCACAGCTGTTATAAGTGCCCAGATGTCTCTGACGTTGACTCAGCCATGAGACTCGCCCCGGCCGACAGGCATCGTTCGCACTCTGTCCAGTGCACCCGAGAGTCTTGGGAACCTTGAAGGTGATCCACGCAGGGCCCCTCTGGTCCCTCACCTCACCATCAATCTGCACAGTTCCAACTTAATATTTGACTCCTCAGGTTCTGTGCCTTTAGAGAGCTTTAAAGCTGTGCTATCAAGAGTTAGATTCTCAGGAGCAAGTTTTCTGGAATGGGGTCTCTGGCCCATGTACAAATTGTTACAATAATAATCTTTTTTGTTCCTGGGGAAAAAAAAAAGAGTTGGGTTCCCTGAAGGTCTCAGAGGCAGGAGGTGGTATGACCCTGGAGCTGATGTCTTCAGCCACATCCCCCACGGTGCTGGGTCATCCGTTATACTCAAGGTGGCCGGAAGAAAGTCCGTGGTGATTATTCGGTTTTCGGGTTCATGGCCAAGTCTAGCGTGTCATGTCGAATCCTTAGGGTGGAGCCTGGGTCTCACTTTCCTGTGTCCCCAGGGCCTCAAGAGTGGCCAGCACACAGAGGTGCTCTGTGACACTTGCTGTGACTCAGCCAGCAGGAGAGCAAGGCACACCAGCGGCAAAGAAGGGGACACAGAGGGAGGAGCAAGCGGGGTTTACGAGAGACGAGCCAGAACGGGTCAGTCCTGGGCCTCGGCGGCAGGCAGGCGGCTTCCAAAAAGGTTGTGTAAGGCGGATGCCTGTGCCGTTCAGCGCTGCCGCCCGGGGCCCAGAGAGGCCCACAGCACGGGGAAGGTGGCCCAGAAGGCCAGACAGCCCGGCCGCACGCAGCCCAGGGGCACCGGGCCAGCCAGGCCAGAGGGAGGGCGGTGGACACACCCGGAAGCCCTCCTGCCACTGGTATAACCGCCGGGGAGGGCAGCAGGGCCAGGGCGGCACTCACCCCCCTGCCCAATCCCTGGGTAAGAGCCGCAGTCACGTGAAGGCTGAGTGTACGGATCGGAAACTCCCCTGCCCCAGGACCCAGCCAGGATGCCTCGCCATTCAGGGTTCCAAATGCTGAATTCCGGAGGCCAGCTGGCAAGTGACAATGCAGGAATCAGCCCTAGAGATACCAGCCCGGGTCGATCACACTAAGGGGACAGGAGGAGCCGTGGGACTGAGCGTGGAAGGAGCTTCGTCACTCACATGCTGGGCACCCCGCCCCCGGCCTCCCCCGCACTCAACAAACTGAAGGACAGAAAGCACACCAAGGGGAACTTCGTATCCCCAGCAGTAATGACAATGAGAGAAACACTAGGCAGCTAGAACGAAAAGGGGGGAGTGAAGAAATGTGAATCTGAGAGAGAAATGGGTCCCCAGCTGGTCCTTGATGGAGGAAGGCTGAGGAGGCGGCAGAAAGCAAGGAGCGCGGGGCAGAGAAGGCCTGGAACCAAATGCTGCACGTGAAGCAGTGCGTCAGCTCGGCACCACTGACACTCCAGGTGGCTCAGCCTCTTCGGGGGGCCATCCTGGGCGCGGCACGAGGGTGAGCGGCATCCCTGGCCTCCACCCACCAGATGCCGGGAGCACCTCTTCCAGGCGTGACCATGAAAAATGCCCCAGACACTACCATGTGTCCCTGGGAGGCAAAACCGGCCCCAGATGAGAACCACTGCTCCCAACAATTCCACCAAGAAGGCTGGCATGGTCAAGGACCCATTATTTTAGCTGTGGTCTTTACATCATTTTCTCCCTTCACAAAGCTCCAAAAGGTTTGGTATATTAAAGTTAAAATCAAAGCGATAAGACAAAATGAAGTTAAGGTAACCACTTGGGCATTTATTGTTCCAAGAACCTGTAAAACTTCACTCTGCAAGAAAACACCCTTCCCATTTTGAGAGAGATTTCTATTACTGAAACTGCCTGGGAAATTTATTCCTTCTATTAGATATTCAAACTCTGCATTCCACATATTCCATGCAGGCCTGAGCAACACACAAGCCAGGTAGCTACACAACTGCTTCACTTTTTGAAGAACTCAGCTAATGAACACTTCCGATGACATTTATAAAAACCCAGTTTAATGCCGCATTGGAGAGTAACAATTGTTTCACTCTACAAAAAGAGTTCCTAGCATCCGTGGGATCAATGTGAAAAGTCATTCATATGTAACAACTCAAGTGTGGCACTCTACTTACTATTTATGTGGTCCATGTAATAAATTCCAATTTGTTTATCATATACAGTTTCCCATCCTAAAGGAAGTTCATCCCCAACACAATCGGCAAAGGTCAATGGCTTTGTTATCCTGCAAAATAAAATTATGAAAGCAAATTTGAAAGTGAGGTCAATTTCATGGAAGTTTGCTGAATCGACTCTAGAATTCAGTTTCAATACAAGATTATTATCTAATTGACTGCTTTTGCTCCAACTATTTGGTTGGAAAACTAACTACTGGCTTTGCCTAAATAATCATCAGTAACAATATCAGTACACTCACAGTTAAAAGCATTACTATCTCACAGTGCAACTTTAAATACCAGCAAAAACAGATATTGACAGTTACAAAACAGGTAAAACAAGCATCTTCTTCCAAGCTGTAGGTTTAACGAGGCGATGACAGTGGAATGTCGCTCTGCCACAACAACCGGAGAGCACCTAGGTTCTCATTCCCTGACAAACGTTCCCCCCTCACAACTTTCAGTTTCTGTACATTACAGCTTAAATGTATCTAAAATGTATTTGTAAGTTTCATCTACCAGTGGTCATAAGTGAAGGAGTTAAATGTTAACCACTGACCAAAGGCAAAAAGCCAAACAAGCATGGTAAGGATACAAGGAGATGCCTACTAAATACTGCCTGTATTCTTCACACAGTAGGAATCAGAAACTGCAAAGGATCCTCTTTGTTTTCCGGAGAAAAACAACAAAAGCACATTGTCTACAGACATTTCTCCTTGAAGTAAATCTGATCAAGGAAAGCTTGGCTTGACACAGATAGATAAAGGAAAGGTTTTCCAGATGGGTTTAAGTAGAACCTCCCCCGCCCCTATACCCCATGATCACGTTGATTGACAAGACAGCTGTGGCATGCAACAAGCCGCCCCTACAATCGTCTGAGCCCAGGCAGCTATCTATTCAGTTGTCTCTATAAATGCACACTGACTGGTATGCATGGGAATCTGATAACCTAAATTTCACTACCTCAGTCTTCCCACATCTCTGTTCCAGTCTCTGGCCCCAGGAAAGTGAGACACCACAACCAACGGCAAGCCCCACAAGACCAGTATGAATTCTGAACATGTTATTTCCCCAAACTGGTTCGACAACAAAGCTGTCTCTCCCAGTAGCTTTTAGAAATTGATAAACACTATCAGAATGGCACTGATTGAACTCATCCTCGTTTTAAACAAAATGGTTTTAAGAAGTTAGAGTCAATATCAAAACAGAAGTACATATACAGAAGGTAAAACACACCATGCAAATCCTCTCAAATACGATGTGCTCAGAACGCCACGACATCACAAGATGAGCCTACGGCACAGCGTCGGTCCCAGCCCCAAACACCAGCGTCCGCAGCACGGTTCCTTTACAGGTCAGGAATGCTGTGGTGGCGGCGTGGTTCCAAGTCAAACAGCTAACGGCAGGCTGCTGTGCGCGACTCAAGTCCTGAATGGGACCAAGCCACAACAAATGCTACCTGAAGATAAACTGAGTCCCGAGCACAACTCTGCTATTCTAGATTCACGTATGAGCCTAGAGAAAGATGCCCAAGCACAGGCACGTTCTAAGCATCTTGACATACATGATCTCATTTACTAGACAAATATAGGTGGGAAGGGCTTCCCTGGTGGCGCAGGGGTTAGGAATCCGCCTGCCAATGCAGGGGACACGGGTTCGAGCCCTAGTCCGGGAAGATCCCACATGCCGCAGAGCAACTAGGCCCGTGAGCCACAACTACTGAGCCTGCGCACCTAGAGCCCGTGCTCCGCCACAAGAGAAGCCACCGCAATGAGAAGTCTACGCACCGCAATGAAGAGTAGCCCCCACCCACCACAACTAGAGAAAGCCCGTGTGCAGCAATGAAGACCCAACGCAGCTAAAAATAAAATTAATTAATTAAAAATATGTATTTGTATTTGTATGGAAATATGTATGGAAATATGTTAATATTACATGAAAAAATAAAAATAAAAAAATAAAAAATAAAAATATGTATATATATATGTGGGAAGCCTGACCTTCTAGCGCTGCTGAGCCCAATTCATTTACTTTACAACTCACAACTGTTATAAAACTATTAAAAGTTCATAGTTTTCAATTTTCTATCCAATAAACAACGCAAGTAAGTAAAGTAACACTTCCATACTCTTTCTTCTAAAAATAAACTGACACATCTACCATTTTGGTAAATTTTACTTTGGCCTGATATAGAATCCGTATGTCTCTGGTTCCACTTCTCTAAGCAGAGCATGGACTTCGCATGATCACCCACAGAATCAGTACTTCGAAGCAAGCAGATGAGGAGTCACGCCTCCCGGAGTCCAGCTCGCACCACGAGCAAGAAGTTATCAAGTCCTTGCTGTTGATCTCCTCTGTCCACAGGGCTCACACTTGGAGACCATTTACTCACTTGACAGCAGTTCGAACAGGCTCAATGAAGAAGTTTTCCAGCTCCCAAAAGACAGAAGTGGTAAACTAGAAGGCAAGGACAGGGGGCCCTTGGGCAGGAAGAAGGCAGCAAAGGAAGCAGCTGACAGCAGGGAGAAACACCCACTCCCTGGCTTCATCCATTACACCGTGAAACATCTATGCTGCGCTTCTGCTTCAGCCACCTATTTATCAGGATGACACACCCTCCAGACTTCCAGATAGCTGTAACTTCATTGTATGTAGACAAATTTTGGCATGATTTTCAGTAAGAGCATCAAGGATATCTAAATCTACTGTCCTGTCACCCACAGGCACGCCAGTCCAGGCTCTTGAGTTCTCATCTCCCCAAAAACTTGATGCTAGATTTTTCCCACCAACTCCTTCCCACGGTCACCACACACAGACCCCGGGGTATTTTTGTTTCTATTACACAAAGTTTAGGAAATACACCTAAATAGGAGAGAAATGTCCATGCACACCACCACTCAAAAACAACCATTATTCCTATTTTGATGTGTCTTCCTCCATCTTTTTTCTATATGTTCTCTTTATTCGTCTTTTTCTGACATAGCCATGATCATACAGTATACACAATCTTCTCCCCTGCCTTTTCCACTTAACTTTGTAACATGTTTACTTATTAATTCATACCTTGAATCTCTCCAAAAATTACTCAAGATGGCCTAACACTATAGCCTAAGTATTCTGTCCCCGCTTGTTATAAATTATTTGTAAACATCACTTGGAACAACTGAATAGATAAAGCTCCTTGAGAACAATTACCCTGTCTCAGCTGCCTTTGAACCCCCAGCACCCGGTCTAAGAATAAATAACTTGCATTTTTACAAACAGTTCGTTAAGGGGATTAATATGTTTTACCTAAGCACTCTCTTACTATTGATAGCTACACTATTTCCTAATTTCCACTAGTGTAAATATTCATGAGAGCTGCTTTGGAAAACAGTTCAGCAATTTCTCAAATATATAGTTAAACACAGAGTTTCCATATGGGTCAGTAATTCTACACCTAGGTGTATACCTAAGAGAAACGAAAACATATGTCCACACAAAAGAATGTCCACAGCAGCATTATTCGCCATAGCCAAAACGTGAAAACAACTAAGGGCCATCAACTGATGAATGGACAAATAAAACATGGTCTCTCCATACGATGGAATATTATTCAGCCATAAAAAAAGAATGAAGTACGGGCACATGCTACAGTATGGCTGGACCTTGAAGTCACTGTGCTGGGTGACAGAAGCCAGACACAGTGGCTACATGCTGTATGCATCCATCTATAAGAAATGTCCAGACCAGGCAAATTCATAGAGACAGAGGGTAGATCAGTGGTTGTCAGGGGTTGGAGATAAAGAGAGAATGGGGAGTGATTGCTAAGGGGTTAGGCTTCCTTTAGGGGGTGATAAAAATGTTCTGGAATTAGATAGTGGATGATGGTTGCACAACTTTGTGATTATACTAAAAACTAGTAAACAGCATGCTTTAAATGGTGACTTTTATGGTATATGTGAATTACATCTCAATTTAAAAAACTATGACGAAAGGAACATCTCTGTGCATATAGCTCGTAATCTGTATTTACAATTATTTTCTTTGAAAGATTCCCAGAAGTGAATTTACAGGGTTGAAGGATATGAAGGTCTTTTCTCCTTATTGTGAAGTCAACGTACAAAATTCATACAGTAAAGTATAAAGCATAGGAAATAAAATCACCTATAATCCAGAAGCCCTGGATTCATGGTTTAGCTTATTTTCCTACATTTTTCCACAGCTGATATCATACTAGATACAATTTCACACACTAATTTTTTTCATTTGTGTATTTCCTCATGTCCTTTTAAGTCTCTGTCACCATCGCTTTCTACCACTTTAGAACCTTCCGTCATATGCAGTAAACCATAACTTTTTTACCAGGCACCTCAAGTCATCTATTTAGGTATGTTCCAATTTTCTGCTCTTTCTTGTAAATGACGGACACGAGCTCACAGCAAACACCTGATGTATATACTGCCAAGGTGCTTTAGCATCAGCGTACACTCCTACCAGTGAAGTGAGAGACGGCCTTTCTCATCACCCTCTGGGGATATCTTGAATGCATTTGTTCAAGGGCTCGGGACAAATCTGGATGGCACGAGCGGGCTTCACTTTCAAAGAACAAGCAGGTAGGGAGTGCAGCGTAAGCTCCCCGGCATTTTCAGGCTGTGGGGGAGGGGTGCGATGAGCTGAGAAGCCGGGCACCAGTGTCCTCCCGCAGCAAAGTCCGCTCTGCAGTGGGACGTGAAGGCCCCCACGCGGCCAGTTCTCACCGGTCTCCTCCTATCTGAGCAACACCAAGCCGGAGCTGCCAGCTCTCCCTGCCCGCAACCACCCCGCACAGATCTTCCCACCGTAGATTCCCCGCTTCACAAACGGCTCTTCTTGGCCTCAGCAGAGGACATGAATATGGTTTGCTGGCCGTTCTTACCAGAATTGGTCCACAAGAAGGGAGAGAATGCTGGAGGACACAGACACGGGCTTCTTTTTGTTCCCTTTTGCCTGCTGCATCCTGCGGGGCTCTTTGAGAAGTGGCACTGGGCCATCTCAGCCAGTACCAGTTCCCAGAGAGCCATTTACTTCCATGAGACCTTGCATGAGTCATTTCTTCTCTCTCTGGGCCTGCCTCAGTTTCCTAATCTTTAAAATGGGGGTGGGGACTTCCCTGGTGGTCCAGTGGCTAAGACTCCACGCTCCCAATGCAGGGGGCCCAGGTTCGATCCCTGGTCAGGGAACTAGATCCCACATGCATGCCACAACTAAAGATCCCGCACGCCGCAACTAAGACCCGGTGCAGCCAAATAAATAAATAAACATTAAAAAAAAAAAAAAAATGGGGGTGATCCGACCAACCTCACGGGGTCATGCTGGCTGGGTGCAGCCTCTTTAGTTACAGCATGGAGACCAGTTCCATCCACTCCCCTTCCTGCTTCCCCCTCAACCTGCAACAGACTTGCTTCAGACCCTATTAGTTTCCTTATGCTGCTGTGACAAATTGCCACAAACTTGGTGGCGTTAAACAACACATTTGTCATCTTACAGCTCCGGAGGTCAGAAGTCCGATTGATTTCACTGAACTAAGACCAGTGTCCGTGATAGACTACTGGCATCCGCGGCGGCTTCTTGCATCCTCAAAGCCAGCCACGGCCGGTAGAGCCTTTCTCAGGATGCCATCTCTCTGGTTCTCCCTCTTCCACTCAGAAAGACCCTTGAGATTACACTGGGCCCACCCAGATCATCCAGGATCACCTCCCCGTTGCAAGATCCTTTATTTAGTCACATCTGCAAAGTCCCTTTTGCCATGGAAGGTAACATATTCACAGGTTCCAGGGAGTAGGACGTGGACACCTGGGGAGGCCGTCACTCTGCCGAGCAGACAGCCACCGAGAGACTGCAGGGCTGAGAGCGGGTGGAGCCGGCGGCAGTGGCCCGGTGCCTCAGAACCCATGTCCTCCGTCCCGGCCACGCTCAGGGGGCTGGAATATCTGACACTGACTACCCTGAACTGCAGAAAAGTAAACGTGGGCAGCAGAAGGTGAGAGCAGAGAGAAGAGAGCAAAGTATGAGCACTGATTCTTTTTATTCAATCCATGAAGGCAAATGAATTTATTTGGATGATACACAATCTTTCTAACGGTGAGACTTGTTTTTTAATTGAGGTAACACTGGCTTGTAACACTACGTTTCCTGTGTACAACGTATTTCGACTTCTGCATACACTACGGCGTGCTCACCACCAAAAATTTAGTTTCCATCCGTCACCATACAGTTGACACCCTTTGATTTAGCCCTTCCCCCCACACCCTCCCCCTCTGGAAACCAGTACTCTGTTCTCTGTGTCTATGTGTAAACACTGGTTCTGAACACATTTTCTTTATCAAAAGGAGGCCAGGGTAATCCTATGGTGCCTGTACTATACTTTCCAGTCTCCTGGAACAAGATAATCTCTATATTTCCCATTCACGCTTATTTTTAATATGCAATTCAGAGAGGATACTATTCATCTCAATTTCATTCCAAACTAATCCTCAAGAAATTATGATGACCCCCTCACCTTTTCTGACACACCTGGTTCACAGCGAGTTTCAGAGCCCGCCAGAACACGGACCCCAGGCTGTTTGTGGTTATTTACGTGGTGAATTAGACCCTGTTTGCTGCGCTAGTGCTTCTCCAACTTCAATGGTGTAACACTGACACCCAAGAGCTGGGTTCTCACTTAGCAGTGAGTGGGTCCCTGAACTCCCTGAAATTACACAAAAACAGCAAGGTTAAAACAGCAATGAATACACCACAAGCCTGCCACATTAGTCCTGAAAAGTCACTCAAATAATCACATTTATTATTTATAGAACACGCATATACTTGATTTGGCAATTGTCATCTAGTCTCAATTCTAGAGTTTAGGGTAAAGAGTAATCACACCTAGAACTCAGTCTAAACATTACCATTGACATTTCAGTGTATTACTGTAGCATGAGTGACCGATTTTAGTGTTGAGTCTTAGAATTGTTCTTGAATTACATTTGTGGTTTCCGTGTGAAAAGACTGTCTTCTTAGGAATTTTTTTTTTTTTAATTACATATTATCAGTCTGGGGGCTTCCCTGGTGATGCAGTGGTTAAGAATCCGCCTGCCAATGCAGGGGACACGGGTTCGAGCCCTGGTCCGGGAAGATCCCACATGCCGCAGAGCAACTAAGCCCATGCGCCCTAACTACTGAGCCTGCGCTCTAGAGCCCACGAGCCACAACTACTGAAGCCCGTGCGCCTAGAGCCCAAGCTCCGCAACAAGAGAAGCCACCACAATGAGAAGCCCGCACACTTATCACTTTGTAATAAGTGACAGCACTTATCACTCTGTAATCATTATTTGATATGGCTGCCTTCCCTATTGGTCTGTGGGTTCCTTGAGAAAAAGGATGCTGTTTCTCTCATTCATCTCTTTAGAGAGCCAGAGCCCTCACATACAACAGGCCTTCATTAAACTGTTTGATAAACTAATCAGGCCAATTTCAGAAACTTATACCATATAAAAACCACAACGGAGCCAATTAGTAGTCAAGGAACAACTGGAAGAGGGCAGACTAGAATTTGACTGAGCTTTCAAAGCCTAAATTGTAAGAAAAACAGGGCTCAGGAGGCCAAGGTGCTACGGGATCATCCCTCCCTCGAACAGCTCTCCTTAGGCAGATACATCCTAGCAAGGGAGAAAGGTGGTTCACAGAGCGTGATGAAATGTCCCTGAAGACCTCCCACATCCTCTGTTCTGATCCTCTACCGACCAAGCCCACTTTTCATCTACACTATGGTTTCCTGAGTGTGGGCCTTTCCACCAGGAAGGGAGAGACCAGGGTGGACAGGGGCGAGATCCTGGCGAGATGTTCTTTCCTCCAGCAAAGAATAAAGTGTCCAAAGGTAAACCAATCTAGGAGGTATTTCGGATGACCAGCAAACTTCCTGGGGGCTCCACCTCACCAGCGATCCTACCGGGTCTCACACGGGTTCAGACACTGGTGAACCGAAGTCACAACACCTGACAAAGACCACGAGCTGGTGACTGAATAAGTGTATAAGTCCTACAGTGTATGTTTTGTTGAATCATGCTGACAATGGACAGACACTGCAACAACTTGTAAAAACGTCACGGGAGGAAAAACTTGCAACTGAGGCAACTATACTTTAAGCACTTACTAGTGAGGAGGAGCCTGGGCAAATGACTGTCTGGCTGTGCCTCAGTTTTCTCATCTTTACTATGGGGTGGTGGGGCTGAAAGGCTGTAACCAATATCAAGGTTTTGGGGACTTACTACATACTCCATAAACATGCATTTTCCTTCCATGCTATTTTTTCCTCTAAAAACTGGGGGAATGTCAGTGTTATTCTGATGTAGCAGTATAATACTGCACAAGTGGAACACAGTTTAAAAGCCTGGGATTGAGATGCTAGAATGCAGGGCTGAGCAAGCTGCCCACAGGCCAAGATGCAAGTCTACCACCCAAAGGAAACCACAGCCAGAGGGGCACCCGATCGCAGTCACCTGCCTGAGCACCTCATCCAGGACGGTCTTCCACCTTGAAAATGACAGAAAAAGAATTTTTCATCAAGCCCATCAAGTGCACAATCCTGAGATAAGTGAACACACTTTGTTCACCTCAAATATAGGCTCTAATGATACAACTTAGACTAAAATAAAAACAAACTTCAGCCCAGTTAGTAAAAAGAATTCTCTAGGGCAGTGCTGTCCAATAGAAATATTTGCAATGAGGACCACATACTTAACTAAAAGATTTCTAGGGCTTCCCTGGTGGCGCAGTGGTTGAGAATCCGCCTGCCAATGCAGGGGACACGGGTTTGAGCCCTGGTCCGGGAAGATCCCACATGCCGCGGAGCAACTAAGCCCGTGAGCCACAACTACTGAGCCTGCGCTCTAGAGCCCGCGAGCCACAACTGCTGAGCCCACGTGCCACAACTACTGAAGCCTGCACCCTAGAGCCCGTGCTCTGCAACAAGAGAAGCCACCGCAATGAGAGAAGCCCGCACTCCGCAACGAAGAGTAGCCCCCGCTCATGGCAACTAAAAAAAGAAAGCCGGCGCGCAGCAACGAAGACCCAACGCAGCCAAAACTTAATTAATTAAGTAAAAAAAAATTTCCAGTAGCCACATTTAAAAGGGTAAAAATAAGCAGGTGAGATTATTTTAATAATATTTTCTATTTAACACAGTGCATCCAAACTACTATCAACTTGACATGTAATGATTATAAAAATTATAAATGAGATATTTGACATCCTTTTTTGGTATGAAGTCTCTGAAAGCCGGTGTGTGTTTTACGCTGCGAGCGTATCTCAAGCGCCCAGTTGCCCATCTGGCTGTGGCTACCGCGCTGGACAGCACAGCTCCGGGACCTCACCTCGTTCTCTGACAGTCTGATTCTACGAAGGACCACGGCAAAGTCCACTGGCTGAGGCTGAGACCGCTTAAGAAACATCCAGCCTGAGACACCGCCTTCTACAAAGCCCCTGGTGGGGATCTGGAAAGAGTCAGGTTTCTAAGACCACAAAACATCCCGCAGGGAACTGTTTCCCTTCCCTCCGCCCCTGGCTGCCCATCCGCCTTCCCAGCAAGCCCCGCGGGAACAGCTGTTCCCAAACTTGGAGCGTTCTTTCCCTTTCCCATGCTTCCCTCCCGCCCCCTTCCTGTTCAAATCCTGATGCGTCTTCCCAGATTTGGCCCAGATTCCTCCTGTCCAGACCCAGCCCACCCCAGCAGGAAGTAGGCTGTCCTTTCTTGGGCCAGCC
This sequence comes from Eschrichtius robustus, assembly GCF_028021215.1. Lineage (NCBI taxonomy): Eukaryota > Metazoa > Chordata > Mammalia > Artiodactyla > Eschrichtiidae > Eschrichtius > Eschrichtius robustus. The sequence continues at coordinate 8,114,971 of NC_090845.1, read as the reverse complement.
TCAGCACTTTCTCTCTCCTCCTGGGACAGTTATTAAAACTCTAAGCAGAACGTGGTTATTTGTTCACATCGCATCTCCCGTAGCACTTGCTCCTTCGGGGCAAGAATGGCATCTCCTCCCGCTCTGACCTGCCCCCACAGAGCTCCAGGGCGCACCCCAGTAGGTGCTCAGCTGCACACACAGGGTGAGTCACAGACACGACCCGATTAAGGGCGAATGGAGCCTGCCACCAAATACGTGTCTACGGCAGTTCTAGAGCTGTTCTCACACGTCTCTGCCTCGACAGAATATGCTCACGAGCAGGTGTGCAGATCTGAGGCTTGAGAGACTGCATCCAAGAAAGTGGGCTGCTGCGTGACGGATGCACGCTTCCTCTTCGGGGACGGGAGGAACAGGTGCTCGAGATCTGTTTACCAGCGCCATAGGAAAGGCCGGCTTGTCGCATTTACGAATGGCATCCTGGATGCACAGCGCTAAGGAAGGAGAGCCAGTGCAGGCTGGAGGGCCCTCGCAAGGAGACGCAGAGTCAGCTCTGGGCCTCCCAATACTCCGCAGCTGCCCTCCAAGCCCCCGCGCCCACCCAAGCATGCACGGACCAGCCCTCAGAACCTAGCCCCCTCCCGATGGACCCCAACGGCTCCTCCTCCCTGGTCTCCCGACCAGGCCGACTGGCCACCAGGGAGAACCCCAGCCAATGCGGTTCTCAGCAGGGGTGGGTGGAGAAACGGCAACTCCCAGGAGAGTCTGACTTCTGGAACCCGCCTTTTACAAAGACGAACCAGAAAAGCAGGCATTCCAAAATACACAGGCAGAAAGCAGATCAGCAGATCAGTGGCTGTCAGGGACCACAGTGGGAAAGTGGGGGATGGGAGGTGGAAATGTTCTAAAACCGAACATTGTGGTGATGGTCGTCCAGCTGTATACAGTTACTAACACTCACTGAACTACACTAAAATGGTGAATTTTGTGGGATGTAAATTACACCTTACTAAAAGCTGTGTTAAAAAAAATGCACACACGCATTGAGATTCCTAGTAAGTACTTCATTTACAGTAGGAAGAAACAATGTCAGGACTCCAAGTCATATGAAACACTGGGGAGAAGAAAACAAAATCCAAGGACGTAAGGTGACTGTCATCTCACTCACGTTAAACTGTTAAACACACATCTGGCGATTCTGCTCGACAAATTCTAAGTCATGGCTGATCAATGTCCCGGACGTCTTCCAAATAGCTGGACACATATTGAAACATTCTCTAAACCATCATTCCCAACCCTCTGCATTCATCTGTCACATTACTCTACGTCACGCTCTCATGCTACAGCCACAGCCCATTAGTGGGCGGTGAAATTGATTATGTCCCAATCAGTGGTTTGGTTTAAAAAGAAAATACTGGAGCACATCACACCTCACAAGGGTAGGACGTACATCCTATGTCATGACACTTTTCTTTCCATTGCACATGTGATACAGAATGGTCTCCTGCTTTCCGGAGCAGCACTTGGCAAGGCAACGCCCCAGGGTATACCTGTAGGTGGCTGCATCCAGTCACACAAGGACCACCGTGCTTAATGCACAGGGCTGCCGCCTACCACCTGTAGGCTTTGCAGACACCGCTGAAAGTGTGCAGTCGCAGCCGCCAGCCCCCAGGGCAAAGCCCGCGTTGTGCTCAGAGGGACGGGAGAACCTTCTTTAATCATCACGACAATTTTAAAAAGGTGGGTCCCTCATAACCACCCCCACTTTACCTAAGGAGGAAACTGAGCTCAGGGACGGGCACCTAAGAAGTGGCAAGACCAGAGGGGAAAAGCCTGCTCGGGTCACCAGCGGCTCTCTGCACTCCCATCGAGCTCGGAGGAGGGATTCCAGGCAAAAATGAAAGGGTTCCTGCCACCATCCCTGAGGAAAAGAGTGGAAATAAAGATGCTGTATTACTGCTATAAGAATACTCATATACGTACCATATTCCGCTTTTAAATAATTTTTATCCTCCTTACTCTCCTGACAAATTGCTAATGATGATTACTCAGAGGAGACTACAGTTTGGGAAGTTACTGACCATCTTCTTATTTTTAATATGGCCAAAACAATAGAAGAGGGACTTAAAATACTCCTTTAAGAATAAAATACAGTGTTATAAAAATTTGGTTCTTAACTTACTACTGAATACCACAGACAGGAAGGGATATTTAAAAATTAAAAGGGGAGGTTTTAAGGAAGGATTTGGGGGAAAAAAAAAAAAAAGAAATAGTAACAATTGACGGAAGAAGAAAGTTCAACTGAAATAGGAGAGGAAAACCCCACTGGCCAAGGAGAGCAAAGAGGCCCAACAATAACATTCTTTAGAAATGGCATCACAGGGGGAGGCGACCCGGAACAGTCTGGCCATCCTTTCAGCCAAGCGGCACACAGGCATACAGCGGCAGAGACGGCACAGAACTCTGGGCTCTGTGATCTCAATTTCAGCTTTGCAAATACTGCCGAGGTCGAGCTCTCCCCTGCGTACTGCTCCCAGCTGCAGAAGTCCTGTGCCAGGCTTCTAAGAGTAAGAGCTAAAGGATTTCATCACCCGCCCTTTTTTGTATTAATTACCTCCCCCCACCAAAAAAACCCAGACATACACACAACTTTTTAGCAGTCACTTAATCTGTTTTCTTTTGGGCATGAGAATTCCATTCTTTACAGATGCCTCTTTGCATATATCGCCATCTGAATCCATGAACAAAAGCAGAGGGGAAAATACCTGAACATCTAAGACATTCAGACACCCATCAAGCTCTGATGAAGAAACATGTGCCAGGAAAGGATGCAGGGAATGGCAAGTGCTTGCGGTTCTTTTAGGTCTTGGATCTCTCTGGGAATCTGAGATAAGCCATCGATCTCCTCCCTAGAAAAACATGTTTACACATATACCCAAAATGCTGCCCTCATATATACACGAAATGCTGCCTGTCCGGGAAGTCCAGTTTCGGGAACCCTGTTCCCAAAGCTCCCTGCCCAGGGCAAGAGGCACCAGGGAGAGAGCACACACAGCCCCTGGAGGAAGGACCGGTTTCACTGGCGGTGGGTTCAAGGCCCAAGAGAGAGGAGCACCAAGGCCGCTTCTGACCTGCCCAGGGAGGACAGGGGACCTGCCCAGGCCTCACGCAGGGGGGGTGAGAACAGGCGAGGCGAAAGGAAGCCTCTCCCCCCGCCGCGCCCCCTGAAGGCACGGGCCGGCCTGACAAAGGGCAAGGCTGCAGTTTGCAGGCGGCAGGGAGGCCTGCGGAATGGAGGCGGGCGCGCGGGCATCAGATATGTTTCGGAGGAAGGTCCCTCGGGCTACAGAGAAAGTGGACAGCAGGACGAGGTAGCAGAGGCTGGGCAGGAAAGGTCGAGGCCCGAGGAGCGCTGGGCCTCAGTGACGGGGGCAGGTCCTTGAGTCGCAGTGAAGCCACTCACCAGGCCCGTGCTGATGGCGAGGGGACACCTGAGCTGAACGCTCTGGGAAGGGTAACAGGAGTAACCACTTCTGCCGTTTCCGGGACCCTGCTGGGTTCCCTTCTATGTGACATCAGGAAGGCGGTGAGCTTAAGGTCTTGGGGGGCACCTCTGCACTAACGTGGGCCCGCCCGACGGGAAACTCATTCTCACTGTAAAGGCTCTACAACGCAGGGCTCCCCTGAGACTGTCCAAGGAGGCAGGGCGGGTCATCGCTGCCTCTGCGGCAGCCTCCCTACCGGGCCAGCTCGGGCGGGGACCACAGGCACGAGCGAGGCAGGCTGGGTGTTACTGGCTCGAGTGAGGATGTCCCGTAACGTAGGAAGCTGCCCTCCAAACTGCAGGCACTGGAGCAGGGACTCTGTCATTTTGCTCAATATCAAGTCATAAGAATTGTTTAAAAACTCCTCAGAGCGGAACTGTGGGTAACAATACTTGGGCAGCCTCCTGACGTGGCTTAAGAGTGAGCTCCAAACTCTCCTTCAGAACTGAAAAGAAGCCAGGTTCCCACCTGGAGAAGCTGAGTAAATACACTGCGTGACAACAGTGACTCGAAATTTCCCACCGCGTGGCCACAAGCCGGAGCGGTCAGCATCCGCACGCCAGCGCCAGGGCTCCTTCCTCGCATGCCCCCGCCACCCTGGCTAAACATTCTGGACCCTAAAGCCTCTAGAAGGCCATTAACATCCATACCGAGCCTCTCAAGTGCCCTCACTGAAACGTGCGTGCAGGCCCCTAGGCCGGCCGCGGGCTGGGTTCCAGCTCATTCCCTCAGAACCCACACTCCAGCCCTCTCCCGAGGTTCCTCCCACCACCAGGAAGCCCGTGGGACCGTCCCCTCAGCCCTGCTGACAGGGACACCGACAGCTGCTGCACGCGCCCCCCTGGAGCCCTGGCCGGGGGAGCAGGGGTCGTCGGGCTGGGCTGGACCGCTGGCTGCTGTGTCCAAAATGGAAAGCAACACCTAGAACAAGTGACCTGCGATTTTTCTGAAATACATCTGTTCTGTCAAACTCGTCGGTGCACATCCCCAAGACCAAGCCACCAGCACTCGGCACCTGAGCCCACCTGGGCAGAGCTCAGAACTGTCACCAAAGAGCGCCGTTAAGGTAAACGGGACTGGCCCCTCGATCGCTGGAACACTGCTCCCCTCATGTGCCTGGGGTCTGCTTCATGATGGCAGAGGGGACACAAGTGAAGGAAGGAGTTCTCCCCAGGACCAGAAACCAAGGAAGACTAAAGGGCTCTGCCTGTCCGGCTTTGGGACATCATGGCCCAGCAATCCAATCGCAGAGAATGACCCGCAATGACGCAGGCCTTCTGTCTTTGTTATCCTTCCCCAAACCAGCCCAGTGCTCTCAACCCTGAAGTGACCTTGACTCATCTCACTCCAAGCGTCCACAGCCCCCTTTCCCTGCAGAGGCTACCTCACCGCAAGCCCAGGCAATCCTGCTCCCAAGACCCTGCTCTGAATCTTCATCGAAGGGCAAGTGTCTTCAGACGCCCCAACTAGTCTGTGCACATCACGAAGTCAAGGATCCTAGAGGTCTTGCCTCTCCAGTACCTGGCACAGACCCTGACCCTACAGCAGGAGTGCACTGTGCTCAGATGGATGGAAGGAGGGATGGAGTGATAGGGAGAGCCGGAAGGATGGAGGGAAGAATGACAGAGAGAAGGATGGATGGAGGAAGGGATGCATGGACTGAAGGATGGACAAAGGGATCGATGAAGGGATGGATAGACGGATAAACAGTTGGATCAGTAGATGGGTCAATGGAAGGAAGAAAGGGAGGGAGGGAGGGAGGAGGGAGGAGGGAGGGGAGAGAGAAGATATACAGAGGGATGGATGGATGAAGGATGAACAGAAGAATGGAGGGATGGACAGGTGGACAGAGGGATGGATGAAGGATGGAGGGCGAAAGGGAGGGATAAAGAGGTGAAGAATTCATCTATATAGGCCAGTGGGGAAGAAACTTCTAGAAAAGTAGGAAGCAAACAGATTGAGTTATGGGAAAACTCCATCCTCCTGTCGGGTCTCTCCTGCAAGTCAGAATTCCCAAATCAGGCCCCTTAGGATTTACAGGCAAACACATTCCAGGCAGGCTTAGGAGGCCAGAGGGCAGCCCAGTTCCTTCGTATCTCAATTAGGCTTTACTTCCTTAGACTGCTTTCCTAACTAACTGGGATGCTGGAAGGTAACAAAAGAAGGAGCTGAACTCAACAGTCACCAAACACCAACCAAGGAGAAGGCACCTCAAAACTTGCTATTGATCTGATTCTCATCAGGGCCACTTTGAGAAAGGGTGGGTGATTTGGGGGTGCCACAGAGAGAGGCTTTCCTGCACTGTCCACTGAGGAAGCCACTAGTCACATGTGGCTATTTAAAGTTAAATTAACTAAAATTAAAAGTTCATTCTTCAGTTGCACTAGCCACATTTCAAATACTCAAGAAATGTTATGTGGCTCGTGGCTGCCATACTGGACAGGGCAGACATGGACCATGTCCATCATCACGGAATGTTCTATTGGACAGCACTGCTCCAGAGAGTCACAGGGAAGTGGGAGGATGCTGATCTCCCAGGGGAAGGAGGCTGGGTGAAATGGGGTGGAGAGAGGCAGTGGACAACAGCTCACTGAAGTACTTTCTCAGAGCAGCATATATTTTAAGGTTCAAAATCTTAAAATACATTGACACTTTGGTTCACTAATCCCACTAGTACAGTGGTTCTCAACCAAGGGCCACTGTGCCTCCCGGGGACACCTGGCAGTATCTGGAGACATTTCTGGTTGTCACGAGGGTGGAGGGGAGGTGCTACTGAGTCTGGTAAGCGGAGGCCAGGGACGCTGCTAAACATCCTACAGTGCCCAGGACAGCCCACCACGAAGAAGCACCCACGCCCAAATGTCAAGAGCAACACCTATGAAAAATGATCTAAAATAGGTGAAGAGCTTAATGTATAAAGAGGGGCATCACAGTACTAGGTACAATAACAGGAAAAAGGAAGCAAGCCAAATGGCCAACAATAAGGATGGGACCCAATAAATTACTGCCCACCAACAATCATGCAATAGTTAGTCCCTGAGGACCTACCACATGCCAGGCTCTGCTCAGGCACTGTGGACGAGGGAGCAAACAGCAAAACAGAACTCCCCTCCTTGTGAGGGCTACCTGGGATAATGTTTAAAGTGTGTTTAATAAGACACTGGAATAACTTGGAAGTGCTTTGGTTACTGGTCAGGGAGAAAGGGTGGCTATAAAATTACTTGATATATCACCACATTTTGGTTTCTTCACTTACAAAAAGAAAAAAGACTAGATACAGAAGACACTCAAACACAACAGTAACTGTAGGTAGAGAGCTGGAGGCGGCTGTGGTATGTCTATACAAATAAAATAAGCCATTTTGTATGAGAGAGCGTTTACCCAGAACCCAAAGTGGCCTCCTCTCCTCTCCTCTCCCCATGATCCCATCGGACAAGTGCGGCCATCACTGAATTCTTCCCGGGTTCCTGCTTCTCTCTGTCTAGAAGAAGGGCAAACCAGACAGCGAGAGCTGGAAGCACATGACTCCAAGGCCGTCCCAGGGCCAACTCAGCCTGCAGCTGTGTTCTATCTGGTTTGCAGTGTTGGCCCTCGGATATTCTACCGAAACCCCAGTGGATTTCCAACATTTAACCTCAGCAGATTTCATTTCAAATACCTGAATTTCTAACTCCCTTAGAAATCAGAAGAGCTGGCACATGGGGATAAGAGTCCCCAAAGACAAAAATGGCTAAAGCTGATGAGGGCCATCCCCTTAGGAAGGGCCACTCACTAGCATGCCACAGTCCCCACCACTCCCTGTGACCTCTGACATCTGGCAGTTTGGTTGGGGGCTCAGCCCCGGTGGGTGTTTGAGGCTGTAGTCACCACGCCAAGGTGAGGTGCAGAGGTGGGCAAACCCTTCCTGGAGCGTGGCCCAGCCAACAGACGGGACGCACAGGGAGCTCCTGCCACGCAGAGCTAGCTAGGCAGGAGGCTTGGTATAAATGATGCCCGTGGCCGCAGGCAGGTAATCTCGGCTAAGGATAAGAGAGCTTGGGGACCCCACCACAGGAGAAGCTCTATGAAATTTGTAAAGGGCTATTCATTTGTTTCAATGCTCACTACAGGAAAGCTATCTGAGATGCCAAGTGCCAGGAGCTAACCTCCAGGAATTCAGCTCAGCCAGGGAGCAAATAAGTAACAAACTGCCACTACCTGACAAGCTCCCTCAATGGTAGGGGCACGCAGAGGGCGATGGAAGCTCAGAGGAGGGAGCGATGCAACATAAACGTAAGTGATTTTTAGGTTCAGCAGAACATCAAACCCTGAGTGAGGCCCCGTCACTGCTCCAAAGCAATAATACAACGGCATTTATAGCTAGCTATTCGACCTCTCGTTCCCCTTTACAAACCTCAATGTTTCTGGTTTCTAACGTCAAGGCTTATCTGCCCGAGTTTTATGATGGGATTGAAATCATCAACAAATATCATTCATTACCGTGAACAAGATGGGGTCCGTACGACAGCGGATTTCCACACTGGCCGCAAGGAGAATCACCAGGGACGTCTGGATTCACCCCGGAAGTTGGACCTCATTGATTTGTGGGGGAGCACGAGCAGCAGTAGTTTTTAAATGCTCTTTAGATCATTATAACGTGACGTCTGGCTTGAGCCAACTTGTATAAGTGAAGCTCTCACAGGTAAATCGTCATCCGGCTCCTGGGGGGCGGGGGCATCTCCACAGAGAGGGAAGATGGGAGGTGAGCGGAGTCAGGAACTATATACGGGAAGCACACGATCAGTTACTTTAAGCAGCATCTGCTTTTCAAACTGAGAATTCCACCTAGAATATTGAAAATATCTTTAGAACTCTATTTATTCAGCCCAGGGGTGGGTGATGGCATTGCCACTTGGCAAGTGCAAGAAAAGCTCTGGGAAACACGAGGGATGAGGGCAGGCCCCAGACAGTGTACAGTCTGGCAAAGAGGAGAGAACGGAAAACTGCCAGCCAAATACATGCACTAAAAACATTTCACGACGATATGCTTCTGCATGTGGTAAAGAGTAAAATGCCACGCTCATCCCAGGGTCAGTTTCTCCTTTTTCGGAGGGAGACGGTGGTTCTAAAATAGTCATCAATTTTTAAAACTGGTACACAGAGCACGTGCTAAGCATGAGACATACAGCTGACCAGGAGATTATTCGAAACAGACTTTCCTTTGCCTTCTTTCTAAGGGTGAATGTGATGCAGCACTTAAGTAAAATGATCCTATAGAAACTGCCCAGCAAAATATACCACGTGCCCTAACTTGGAATTTAATAAAACATGCGCACTTCTACGGAACTGAATCCCTTTGAGGTGACCTTTTTCTTCTGCTTTTCTGCCCATCAAAACCTGCTCTTAGGAGTCCCTACGCTGTTCCCAAAGTGTGTATGGAAGTAAGTCACTTTCGACCAGCTGGAGACACGGGCGGGGGAGGCCAGGGGGCGGAATGGAGAAGGTGCAGGAAGGAAGAACATGGCGGGGCCTCGGCCCCCAGGAACCCAGGGGCGAGAAGGGACCCGCCAGAGTGACACAGGATGCTGTGGGAAACAATGCCAGGTCAGCGGAAGAAGAGATTCCTATGACGCAGAGAACCCTAGGGAGCACACCCTCTCCTGCCCCCAGGCCCAGCCTCCTATCAGATGAGAACTTCGACTAGAAAGCTCCACCAACCACCCCACGACCATCCCACCTTCTCAGTTTTGAGCCAAGCCCTCAGCCTCCTTTGGAATTAAGGGTCAGGAGGTAGGGGGAAAACAGACCGACGATATCTTTCTTCAGAGTGGAAAACTGCAACATTCCACATTACCGTGATTAAAGCGGAAACACCGCATGCAAGCACCAATCGTGCTCTCTCCATCAGAAGAAACCAAAAAGAAACAGTAAGCGCACAGCTCAGCATCTTACACACGAATGCTGAGGTGCCCTTACCATGGGCGGCAGAGGAGAAACAGGCGGATGACATGTCACCTCCTGAGAGGCCTGACGACATGGCAAGTCTTGGTGGTACTCCAGGGAGGCCAGGCCATCCTGTAATGTGAGTGAGCGTGATGCTCTGCACAGAACATTCTGGAGAAAGGGGAGCAGGGAGCTGATGCCGGCTGATCCTTTATGGAGCTGCTGGATTCTCTGTTTTGATGATGCCTAACCATTCAGTCAGGTCGTCAGTCACCTCAGCTAAACTACTGCTTCACCAGGTAGTTGTCTGTTTGCGGGGGAAAGGGGGCTTATCAGAACCCCATGGTTAGGGGGCAAGGGGCTGCATTTGTTTGTTTGTTTGTTTTCAGAAAGCTTCCCAGGTGTTTTGCAGGAAACCCCAAGAATCACTGGTCCAGATCAGTGGTTCCTGAGCTTGGTTGCTAATTGAACTCACCAGGAGAACGTCTCAAAAATGGACACCAGTTGCAAATCACATACCTGACAAGGGTCCAGTATTCGTTATATATAAATAACTCCTAAAATTCAACAACAAAAAGGCAAACAACCCAATGAAAAAATGGGCAAAGGAATTGAACAGATATCTCTCCAAGATATACAGACAGCCAAAAAGCACATGGAAAGAGGCTTAACATCATCAGCCATTAGGGAAATGCACACCAAAACCACAATGAGATACCACTTCACACCCACGAGGATGGTCGTTTTTTCAAAAAAGCAAACAGACAAAAAACAACAACAACAGAAAATAACAAGTGTTGGTAAGGATGTGGAGAAACTAACCCTCATGCATTGCTAGTGGGAATGTAAAATGGTACAGCTGCTGTGGAAAAAAACAGTTTGATGGTTCCTCAAAAAGTGAAACATGAAATTACCATATAACCCAACAATTCCACTCCTAGGTATATACCCAAGAATACTGAAAGCAGATACTCGAACAGACACTTGTACACGCGTGTCATAGCAGCCCTACTCACAAGAGCCAAAAGGTGGAAACAACCCAAATGCCCATCAACAAAGGAAGGGATAAACACAATGTGCTCTATCCGTACAATGAAATGGGATTCAGCCCTGAAAAGGAATGAAGTCCTGATACGTGCTACCACATGGGTGAGCCTTAAAACATTATGCTAGACACAAAAGACCATACATTCTATGATTCTATTTATAAGAAATGTCCAGAATCAGCAAACCAGAGAGACAGAAAGCAGATCAGTGGTTGCCTGGGGCTGGAAAGAGGGAGGAATGGGGAGTGACTGCTTAATGGGTATAAGGTTTTCTTTTCGGTGATGGAAATATCTTGGAACTAGACAGAGGTAGTAGTTGCACAACACTATGAATGTACTAAATGCCACTGAATTAACCATTTTAAATGGTTAGTGGTTAATTTCACGTTATGTGAATTTTACCTCAATCTTTAAAAATGGGAAGAAAATGGATATCAGGGGGCTTCCTGGGCCCTGCTGATCAGAATCTCCTAGGGTGGGGAGACATATATATATATATATACCACCTTAAATTAATATAAAACCGAGAGCATTTCTGTGGCTAAGACCTCAGGGTTTTACCTGATGTTATACTCATCATGGGTAAAGAGTATGACATGCTGCCCTCCCTCTCTCTGAAAAAAACTATGCATTTTAGAAATTTTTTTTTTAATTTATTTTTGGCTGCGTTGGGTCTTCGTTGCTGCGTGCGGGCTTTCTCTAGTTGCAGCGAGCGGGGGCTACTCTCCGTTGCGGTGCGCGGGCTTCTCATTGTGGTGGCTTCTCTTGTCGTGGAGCACGGGTTCTAGGCGCGCGGGCTTCAGTAGTTGTGGCGCACGGACTTAGTTGCTCTGTGGCATGTGGGATCTTCCCGGACCGGGGCTCAAACCTGTGTCCCCTGCATTGGCAGGCGGATTCTTAACCACTGCACCACCAGGGAAGTTCCAAAACTATGCCTTTTAAAACAGCATAAATAGGGCTTCCCTGGTGGCGCAGTGGTTGAGAATCTGCCTGCCAATGCAGGGGACACGGGTTCGAGCCCTGGTCCGGGAAGATCCCACATGCCGCAGAGCAACTGGGCCTGTAAGCCACAATTACTGAGCCTGCGCATCTGGAGCCTGTGCTCCGCAGCAAGAGAGGCCGCGATAGTGAGAGGCCCGCGCACCGCGATGAAGAGTGGCTCCCGCTCGCCGCAACTAGAGAAAGCCCTCGCACAGAAACGACCCAACACAGCTAAAAATAAAATTAATTAATTAATCAATTTAAAAATATATATATATATTAAAAAAAACAGCATAAATAGATGTGTAACATTCAGAAAACGAAAATAATGACAAAATCATGGCAACGAGGCACTCAAGAGCAACGGAACCAGGACGGTGTGCGGATTCAAAATCACGCCCCCAAAATGATGGATGGACCCAGAGTGTAGTCCGCAGAGATGAACACAAAACAAACTGGAGAGGTGACCTCAACATCACCGGACTGTGGTGTGCTCATTATGGATACCCAAATAAGGGCAAATGTTAATGGACCCTAATGAGAGCTGACAAGGACCAGAGGGAAAGGTGAAACTGAAGCTGCCCCCCAGGCCAGCTCAACAAAAGAAAGAACGATCTAACTCTGAGCTGGCTGGCACTCCGTGGTCAGAGATGTCATCAGGCAGAAGGGACCCGGCCACCTGACTGCTGACGGCCCACGTTCAGGCTGCAATGCTTGCGGGAGCGTGAGGTGCAAGACCCCCCTCGGAACAGGCATGGTGCCTGTGGCTTCAAGCCTCTGATGTTCCAACGCTGTTCACAGTTCCTGGAGGTGTTTCAGAAATCTGGCTTCAGGGACCTCCCTGGTGGTCCAGTGGCTAAGACTCCATGCTCCCAATGCAGGGGGCCCGGATTCGATCCCTGGTCAGGGAACTAGATCCCACGTGCCGCAACTAAGGAGCCCGCAGGCCACAACTAAAAGATCCCGCAGCTAAGATCCAATGCAGCCTAAATAAATAAATAAATATTTTAAAAAAAGAAAGAAATCTGGCTTCAGTAATCCTGACTGGAGATGGTGACGTTTTGTGTCGTTGCACAATTCCACCGGAGTGGAGGTAGTTACCATGGAGGGACCACCATACGTAGTATTCACTTGCTCCTGTATAAACAAACTGTGCTACAATTAACACTCTCCAGCACCTTCCTTTCCCTGCTTCTGGAAAGTTCTGACTTTGATCCATCTTTCCAGTAAGTCTAAGACCTGACTATCAAAAGAACAATGGCCTAAAGGTCACACTTCTGTTTCACCTTTACTTTCAAGGGAGGAAAAAAGAACTTAATACGGGAACAATTAACTTTACGTAGGGCTACCTTTTTGGTGAGAAAAAAAACCCAGCTTTGCAAACAGTACCAGCCAACTGTTTCACAAAACCAATTCCAGTAACTCGTATGCCTGCGGTACCGTTATGTCATTGGTTTGCTTCTCGGAAAATTTCCCAATTTTTGTTTATTTTAGTAATTTGGAATAGGTCAAGGCACCTTCTTTAACTCCAGGTGGAGAGGTAAAGCAACCAAACACCAGTGAAACATAAAAAAGATCGCGGGAGAGAGAGGAAAGACGCAAAGGCATGCTTCTGTTTTCTGGTCCACATTCAGTGAGGAGCTCCTGTGGAATCCAAGTTGACTTTGAACTACCCACAAGTCTGGAGAGTAGGCCACAAACTAACCTCGCAGCTCCGGACAGTGGAAAAACCAGGAAGAACTTAGCTCCTTCTCCTACCCCACAACCTGGTTTGGGATTAATCCACATGGTTTTACTGAAAATGATAAAAGTAGCACTCCTCCCCGAAATGACGTGCTAGGGTGTTATTTTCACTGGTGCAAAAAAAGGGATGACACCCACTCCAACCAATGAAAGAGTGGCTACTAAGCACCCCAAACAGACGGAAAGAACGTCTCTGTTTCTCTACTTTACATAACAAAATAAAAGTTAGCTCGGCTGAAGGAAATGCAGACTTTGGATTCCAAATATTTACTGAGTTGGCACTGGATTTACAACTGAGATGCTGACAATGACTCAGGAAAAACAAGGATGTTATCAGTTACATGTTCATATAAAACTTTATAGTGATCCATATTTTTAAAGGAGCCAGGTGATAAATGGCATAAGAAAAAGAATTCTATTAATAATTTTCAAGGTAAAATAAGTACATGAGTTCTTATTTCGAAACGGAAAGTATGTCTAAAGCCCCAAGATAGAGCTTAGAGTTGCTCAAACAGGAATTATTGGTTCTGGCCACCGAGGTGGCACTTAAAATGCAAATGGTACTCTGTCCTTCTCCCTTAAGTACGTGGGAATGCAAGAAGCTATTCTTGGTAATCCTTGACATTTTCGTCAAATGCCATCTGCATGGTGACATCTTGGAGGTTTATGATACTGGAGGGGAGACGGTTTGGCTTCCGGTGTCTTGCTGAGGTGAATGAGATGGCAATCGCGGGTTGACCTGGGCCGGACCAATCACAGAAGGATTTATGTGAGATGCCTTCTGAAGCAGTCAGTCTATCCACGGCCAGCAAAGCACTGCCAGGTCGGCTACGTGCCTTTCCTGAGGAAAAGTCACAATGTGAAAGAGCTCTGCAGAGCTGGCCACTGTGGGCTCCAGCCTCATCATTTTAGATCCCAAACCACCCAACCATTAGGAAGTAACTACTCACTTTTCTCTTTAGTCATAATAATAATTAAAAATTCATTTCTAAAACTCTAAAACAAGAATTTACAACATTGTATGGGCATTCCAAAAGTATATGTAAATCTTCTCTAAAGACATACTATTTAAACACACCGCTCAGCTGCTAAAATAACAAAAACGAAACACATCTGCTGCACAGTGGTTCCCGTTCCATGGCACTCCTCGCAGCCCCGTCAGCAAAGCTGAGGACAGTCCAGGGAAAAGGCCCGGCTCCCTTGTGCCGATGCTGGCAGAACCCTGAACTCCCCCAGCCCGCAAGGATCCAGAGGCAGGGTGAAGCAGACAGGCCACTACTACACTACATGTCAGTACCAAGCCCTCCCCACAAGCTGTGACAACCAAAAGTCTCCAGATGTCGCCCCTAGCTGAGAACCACTGCTGGAGTGGAATCCGAGAACCTGGGGTGGGAATCTCTCTTACAGCTTCGGGCACCGGCTGCTAGGAAAATCTTTAAGTTAACTGTTGAAGTGACTTAACGTCTTTCACCACCTTCCTAACCCCGTTTCAGCAACTTTCCCATATCCCACCACTGGCATGCGAGCCCCGCAAGAGCGAGGACTTTCCAGGGGCATCAGTATAGACATGCGTTCTGAGAGCTCCCTTTCAAGACCAAACAGCACAATGATTTGGGTCAACTTAACTTCAACCCAAAAGTAAGTTCACCTGTGCCTTTAAATGTACATCCAAAAGCTGTTAATACACATATGAAAACTGTCTTGTAGGTATTGCACAAGGTAGCCAAGAAGATATAGCTGAAGATCTTGACCCTGAATCAACTTCTCTTGTTCTTAATATCTGTCCAGTATTAAGTGTCTATTAATTATGGAACAAGGTCTAATCACGTGACGTGAATTTGTAAAACCTCTAACATCACCGGGTACTACAAATACCAAATTATGGAACAAGGTCTAATCACGTGACATGAATTTGTAAAACCTCTAACATCACCGGGTACTACAAATACCAAATTCTGGAACATGATGACATCCATACCTGGAAATCAATAATTCTGTACATGTTTGGGGTGTTTTCAGATTTGCATCCTAGCTAATACAAACTACGATGAAAGCTGAAGATGCAAACGCTTTGGTGGTGTTAACACAGTACACAAACAAGCATGACATCGATCACAAGTCAGCAAACTAAGTCCCAAGGGCCAAATCCAGCCTGCCTCCAGTCTCTGTAAATAAGTTTTTATTGAACGCAGGCGGGCACATCCACATTTAGGTATCGCCTATGGCTGCTTCTGAGCTACAACAGCAGAGTCGAGCAGTTGCAACAGAGACCCTATGGCCCGCCAAACCTAAAATATTTACTATCTAGCCCTTTACCCAAAAAGCTCGATGGCTCTGCTCTAATCTGTTCATAACATTTCATTTCCAGCAACTTCATGTACCCAGCCACAAAACCAAGGGAATGCAAAGAACAGCTCTAAGCAGAGAGGAAAAACAGTCACCATGCACTCTGAGTGCTTCTTTACACTGGTGAGTCTCCAGTGCTACACAAGTAGGAGGAAACTAAGGAAGCAATTCAGAAGCAGAAGTGACATAAAGGAGGGAGGAAAATCTGACAGGCAGAAGAGAAAAGACCTTGAAGAATCACTAAGCTGAATGACTATTTATTCTGTACGACCACAAGAACAATGAAAATATGAGTGTCTACTACACACTAGACATTGACCTTAGTGTCCCCATTTTCTGAAAAGAGGAAACCAAGGCTCAGGGAGTCCAAATGCTGCCTTAGGGCACAGGTGAAACAGAAGAGCCTCGAGTCAGACTCAAGACCATCCATGCCTAAAATCAAGGCTAACCACATCCGGGTGGTCCCTGTGGTTACTGGTACATTCCAAGAACATACAATGCCCATGTTCATGCAAACAAACCTTAACTATCAAGAAAATGTTACAATTTTTTAAAATTAATTAATTAATTTAATTATTTTTGGCTGCATTGGGTCTTCGTTGCTGTGCACAGGCTTTCTCTAGTTGCGGCAAGCAAGGGCTACTCTTCGTTGCGGGGCGCGGGCTTCTCATTGCGGTGGCTTCTCTTGTTGTGGAGCACGGGCTCTAGGCACGCAGGCTCAGGAGTTGTGGCGCGCGGGCTTAGTTGCTCCGCGGCATATGGGATCTTCCTGGACCAGGGCTCGAACCTGTGTCCCTGCATTGGCAGGAAGATTCTTTTTTTTTTTTTTTTTTTTTTGGCTGGCAGATTCTTAACCACTGCGCCACCAGAGAAGTCCCGAAAATGTTACATTTTAGTATATCCAAAAAGAAATTAAAAGCATATAATACAATTTTAAGAGGTTCTTTCAAAAACGTGTGAAAGATAAAAATGCTGATATTGAAAGGCCCAGGTATCAGCTGGTCCTTTATCCACAAACTTCATTTTACCCCAAAGGCTGCCACATAATCAGATATCACATCAACTTTTCTAAACAAACAGCAGTGCTACTAAGTCGTTCTATAAGATAAATTCCTCTGAATGAGAGAGGCAGTTTCCTTCATGAAACTAACTATATTTTTAACCTAGTAATGATTACCAGGTTGTAACATGGTAGTACTCTCCCCTTACAGTTGGCCAAACTCCTGGGCAATGTTAACGTGTGGCTTCTTGGTAAGTGTCCCTGGCGATTGTATGAACGTTTTAAGAAGCCCAGAAGCCTTTTGCACCGTTAGAGGCTGCTAAGTCTAATTTACATAGCCTGGTCTGTCCAGTTACCAAGACAAGGCAACCACCTGAATTTAAAAACAGAGTCACTTTAAAAGACTTTGAAAAACAACTATATTGTGGTATAATCTACAAACCATAAAATCTTCCCATTTTATGTGTAATTTCAATGATTTTTAGTAAATTTACTTAGTTGTGTAACACATAATCCAGTTTTAGAACATTTCCATCATCCCAATCACACCCTTGGTACCCATTAGCGGTCACTCCCCTTTCCTACCCCCAGCCCCAGGCAACCACTAATCCACTTTCTACCTCTATGGATTTGGCTTTTCTGGACATCGTGTATCAGTCGAATCATACAACGTGTTGTCTTTTGCTTCTTTCACTTAGCACAGTGTCTTTGAGGTTCATCCGTCACCTCCCTTTTCATGTGAAACCTACCCAGTACTTGGGGCTCATATCTAGTGACTGCACACCACAGTTTAATGCTGGGTTGGGTATGAGGCTGGGAAGAGTTAGAGAAAGCATGTGGAAGGTTCTCCACAAATCACTGTACAATGGCTGCTGTATGATGTACCTGGGCTAGTGATAGCAAACACATGAGCATGCAGCCCTTATGGCAACGACACGCATAGTGTGCATGGCAGGCACCTCTGGGGCTGTCTGCCCTTCTCAAACGAAGCCTCTGTTATTCCAGGAAGCAGAGATGGGCTTCGAGAGGTCTGCAATCCTCCCGAAAGCATATGCAAGCTTCTGTGTGCTTGCGCGTGTTTCCAAACCCAGAACCTCTACCTTGTGTCCGATTTCCTGGGGCCCATGATCCCAGTGCTTTAGAGTTCCTGCACTCGACCCAGCCTCAGAGCACGTCTACCAAGTCTGTCAAATGCATGAAGGACACATGAATACTCACAAAAGAGAGATGAAGGAAAAACAAATATTAGAATTCAACCATATAAACATCAACAATTTAACAGTTCCAAAGACCACTGTAATAGTAAAAAAGACATTAGTAGAAAAACTGGTGAAATCCAAATAACGTCTGGAGTTTGCTTAATAGTAACGTATCAAGGTAGGCTTCTTAGTTCTGACAAATGTACTATGCTAATATAAGATAGTAACAGTGAGGAAAACTATCCTATCTTTGCAACTTTTCTGTAATTCTAAAACATTCCAAAATAGAAGTGTATTCCAGCAAATCAAAGACCACTGGATTGCATTAATCCCATGCCTAGATCTCTTAAGGCAAATATGGAAAGAAAAAAAAAAACCACTACAGACAAAATAATTGCACGTTAGCAGCATAATAATTACAGTACTTATACAATCATACAGATCAGGGATAATCTAAATGGTCGAAAACAGAGGGATATTTAATAAATGACAGCACAGCTGCTCAGTGGCAGCTTATGCCTCCAAGAAGAACGCCAGTGGTGAGAACACAGGGCAACAGGGGATAGAGACACAGAAGCGAGGATGCCTTTGCCGGCTGCAAGTAACAGAAACCCCAATTCAACTGGCTTTAAAAGATAAGGAGACTTTGCTATTTTACATTTCACATATGAGAAGCTGCGGCAGGCAGGCAGCTCCAGAACCTTATATTGTCTACCCACCCACCTTAACAAAGATACAGCCTTTCCACTCCACCACCCTCGGTTTCTCAGCAGCTCCCTGCTGGTTTTTATGGCAGCAGCTTGGCTGCCTGGCTGCAGGTTTAGGTGGAGACAGGACGTTAATTGGCAGGAGTTACTTCTATGTAGGTCTATGGGAACAAGGGGCCTTCTGCTCAACCATGCCTGTCTCAGACCTCCCCTCCCAGCTCGCTGGACGGCTCTGGGTCATGTGCTCCCGCCTCTGCCAACTGCAGGCCTAGCTGCTCTATGACTGGCTTAGAGCCACCTGAGGCACTACTGACATTTGGGACTGGATTATCCTTTCTTGTGGTAGGGGCCATCCTGTGCTTTGCAGAATATCTGGCAGCGTTCCTGGATTCTACCCACTAGATGCAAGTAGCACCCCATACCCACCTCCAGTCGTGACAATCAAAAATGTCTCCAGACGTTGCCAAATGCCCCCTGAGGGGGGGCAATCTCCCCTAGTTGAGAACCACTGGCTTAGAGCCATCAAGACTTCACCAGGGGGCTTCCCTGCTGGCGCAGTGGTTGAGAGTCCGCTTGCCAATGCAGGGGACGTGGGTTCGAGCCCTGGTCTGGGAAGATCCCACATGCCGCGGAGCAACTGGGCCCGTGAGCCACAACTACTGAGCCTGCGCGTCTGGAGCCTGTGCTCCGCAACAAGAGAGGCCGCGACAGTGAGAGGCCCGCGCACCGCGATGAAGAGTGGCCCCCGCTTGCCACAACTAGAGAAAGCCCTGGCACAGAAACGAAGACACAACACAGCCATAAATTAATTAATTAAAAAATTAAAAAATAAAAATAAAAATAAGTAAATAAATAAATAATAAAAATAAAGGAATTCCTTTAAAAAAAAAAAAAAAAGACTTCACCAGGAGCTGCTGAGAGGGTCACATTCCCTGAGTCAAGACAAGGGTGGCCACTCCAACAAAATAGGGGCTCTGACAGCTGGCAAGAAGGCTCTGCTCTTGAGAACTCTAGAATATATGAGAAAGTGAAATACAGAAATACAAGGTTATCATTATGAATAAATAAAACCTGTTTCTACAGGCATAATTACATGAAACAAACATTTATTGAGAACCTGCTATGTGCTAGGTACTGTACAGAAAAAGCAGAATAAAATGTAAATAAGTGAGTTAAAGGAAAGGAGGTAGTTAATATTAAAAAAAAAAACTGAATAACTAGATCTCTGCTTGAGTCCTTCATTTTCCAATTTCCTTTTTAACATTTTAAAATAATTATAGATTCACAGAAAGTTGCAAAGAAATGTACAGGGAGGTTCCATGCACCCTTCATCCAGTTTCCCCCAAGGTCCTATCCTGCGTAAGTACAGTACAACCCCAAACCAGGTAACCAACACTGGAACAATCCACACAGCTTATTCAGAGTTCACGTGCTTCCGTGTGTGTGTGTGTGTGTGTGTGTGTGTGTGTGTGTGTGTGTGTGTGTAGTTCCATGCCATTTTATCACGTGTGTAGCTTCTAGATACAGAAACAGTCCACCACTACAAGCCTCCCTCATGCCACTCTTTTACAGCCATACCCACCCCTGTCCCCCATCCGTCATCCTTGGCAACCACTGATCCGTCCTCTATCTCTATAGTTGTCTTATTTCAGGAATGCTACATAAACGGAGTCCTACCAATTTCATTCTGTGCATTGTGTTGGCTGGAATGGGGTTTGAGCACCTCTCGGTTTCCTCTGAAGGGGAGCAGGTTAACGAAGGGTTTTCCCTGTGACACCAGTCCCAGGGGGTCTTTCTGTGTCTCCAGGTCTGTAGGGAGAGGTGGAGAGCAGCTCTGAGCAGATACATATGTGCACATGCACAAATCCTGTAACTGGCCTTTAAAAACCACGCAAGTTCATAAAGCACAGGTGGGGGGAGGGGAGCCTCGTTTACCTAGGAGCACAAAAGAATGAGAGTCCCATGCCCGAATTCTTCCAGGAACTAAAACGTTTTGTACCTTTGAACCTTAGCTTCTGAACTGTGTATTTTTTTCCAGTATTATTCAGATATAACTGACATATAACACTGTGTAAATTTAAGGTGCACAAACATGCTAATTTTGATACACTTATATATTACAATAATCTGATTACCACAGTAGAGTTAGCTAACACCTCTGTGACATCATATAATTACCGTTTCTTTTTTGTGGTGAGAACATTTAAGATCTACTCTCAGCAATTTTCAAGTATACAATACAGTGCTATTAGCTATAATCATAATGCTGTACATTAGATCCCCAGAATTAACTGTGTATTTTTAATGAAAATCATTCTAAAAGTGCTTATTTTCCTGTCTTCTTATTATAAAGTACAGTTGACCCTCGAACAACAGAGGGGTTAGGGGTGCCCACCCACCAGAAAGTCGAAAATCTGCGTATAACTTATAGTCAGCCCTCTGTACCCACAGTTCTTCTGTATCCACAGTTCTGTGCTGTAGTATTTACTACTGAAAAAAATCCGGTGGACCCATGCAGTTCAAACCCAAGTTGTTCAAGGGTCGACTGTAGTCTTTTTTTTTTTAAAGATTTATTCATTATTTATTTATTTTATTTATTTTTGGCTGTGTCGGGTCTTTGTTGTGGCACGCGGGATCTTTGTTGAGGTGTGAGGGATCTATCATTGCAGTGCGCGGGCTTCTCTCTAGTTGTGGTGCGTGGGTTTTCTCTCTCCAGCTGTGGCGTGCAGGCTCCAGGGCACACGGGCTCTAGTTGAGGCGCAAGGGCTCAGTAGTTGCGGCGCGCAGGCTTAGTTGCCCCACGGCATGTGGGATCGTAGTTCCCCGACCAGGGATCGAACCCATGTTCCCTGCATTATAAGGCGGATTCTTTACCACTGGACCCCCAGGGAAATCCCTCAACTGTAGTCTTAATTGGCATGTTGTTTAAATAATCTAATCTAACTTTCCCTGCTTGTCTTATGACAGTTAGATGCAGCAGCCTTTCAGGGGGAGGAGAGAAGTCTCTATTGAGGGTTCCTTGACTAAAGGGTCCCCCGCTGGGTTTTATCTTTCTGAGCCCCTTCTCTCTAGTTGGTTAAACTTCCCGCTGGGGTCTTCTTATCCTGTGTCCCCCACCCCAGCCCCTATCTACCCCACCCCCAGTGACTAATGGTTTCCTTGAATAGACCCTGTATTCTCCTAAGATCAGAGGTCAGCACACGTTTTCTGTAAAGAGCCAGACAGTAAATGTCTCCAGTTTTGCGGGCCACATGGCCTCTGTCCAGAGACTCAACTTTGTCCTTATAGCGCAAAAGCAGCCAAAGACAATAACTACTTGCACGATTGTGGCCGTGCTCCAATAAAACTTTATCTATGGACACTGAGACTTGAAATCCACATAACTTTCATGAAATACTACTCTTCTTTTGATTCTTTTTCAACCATTTAAAAATGAAAATCCCATTCTTATCTTGCAGGCTGTATAAAAACAGGTGGCCAGCGGGATTCAGCTTGTAGGCTGCTGTTTGCCAACCCGTGTCCTAAGATCTCCCAGGGGCAGTCATCACATCTGGGAAACAGTTTACAGTCAACAAGCATCAGTTCGTCAACTGACAACAAGTATTGTTTTCTCGTACATGTAAGAAAATCCAGCCACAAGGAAATTTGGGGACTTGCGTGGTGGCATGCCGCAGGTGCAGGTGCAGGTGCAGGTGCAGGAGCGGACCTGGACCCTCTGTATCTTCTGACTTCAGGGCTGACCATCTCCCCCCACCAGCCACCCCTGCTCCCCCGGCAGCAGGCTGGTAACCGCTGCGCTGTTGGCCTATTATTTCACGTAGGTTCTTTTTGTTTCCCCAGCTGCATTTTCATCCCCTTCAGGAAAAGGCCTAGGCGATATTAATTATGTGTTACCCTCCATCGCACCTGGCACAGACTAAGCATCTAGATTAATAAAAATCCTACCATATATTCGTTTTTGGCTACCTGTTCCTAATTTTAAAAAGAAATGTGAAATATTTTATACTTCTCTCTTAAAGTAACAAACTAAAAGCTAAATTAAGCTGATCTCTTTTCTTTGATCCTCAATTGATTTTTCTTGAAGGGTGACAGCTGCTCCCGTGGGCAAAGTTCGCACGGCTGCCCTCAGTTAGGATCCCATGATGGTGTGTCCTCTGCATTAAACCAAGAAGCAAAAGCACAGAACCAGATCCCTACAACATCTATGAACCTCAATAACATTAGGCTAGGTGAATGAAGCCTGACACAAAAGGCCATCTGTATACAGTTATAGAGATATGAAATATGGAATATAGAATTCCACCTATATGAAATGCCTGGAACAGGCAAATCCACAGAGACAGAAAGTAGATTGGTGGTTTGGCAATTGCCAGGGCTGGGGGTGGAGAAGGGAGCGGGGAGTGACTGCTTAATGACCACAGGGTTTCCTTCTGGGGTGATGGAAATGTTTTGGAACTGGACAGAGCGGTGGTTGCACAACACTGGTAATGTACCAAATGCCACTGAGTTGTTTACTTTAAAATGAGTTATTTTGTTATGTGACTTTTACCCCAATAAAAACAAGGTTTTTTAGAGAATGGTGGTAGATCTGTACGTTCTGACGGTGGAAAGAGTGCCTAGACATATTGTTAACTGAAAATGGCAAGTCACAGAAAAAAAAAATTGATAGCAAGATCCCATTCATGTAAACTTCCAAAACAAATATCCGGGCTTCTGCACATATACTTAGGCAGAGGTGTAGAGAAGGGCCGAGCAGGCCACACAGCAAGCTATTATAATGCTGGTTACCCGGGGAAGGGGCAGGCAGGGATTTTCTTGTGTTCTGCATACTTCCACGTAGTGTCATTCTAGTAAAGCAAGAACGAATGCTTCAATGGGTTCCCGTATAATAGATAAACACCCCAGGTCCCTGTGGGTCTGAACATTTTAAAGGGCATCCACCGTCAGGACCACGCACATCTGTGCATCAGAGCACAGCGCCAACAGAGACTGGAAAGTGGGGTCTGCAGGAGAGAAGCACAGCTGCTTGCAAAGAAACACTCAATCAGGCAGCTCTTTGGTCACCAGGATGTTGAACAATTAATTTTTATTAAGTTTCTCGCTCCTTTGGCTGCATCAATCAGTTGATTAATCACATGAAGTGCATTAAGCTTCATAAATGAGTACAACAGGCCTCAGAAGGGCCTACTGTCAGGACAGCATCACCCCCTCTTTACAATCTTTAATTTTCTCTTAGAGAAAGGCCAGTGTGTGCGAGGGGCATTTCCGGACAGAAGGAGAAAGGAGAAAGGAGAAAGGAGGGGAGGGTGCAAACACGGGTGGGTGCAGCCAGACCATCTCTGAACTGCTCTCTGAATGCCAGGCCCCCTCCTGGAGATTGGAGCCCAGCGAGCTGGCTGGCTGTGACCCTGGCCTTGTCCCTGACCTGCCAGGCAAGGTCTGCCATCGTGCTAGCAATGAGCCACAGGACGAGGGCACCTTCTCCTCCTTCAAAATTAGACAGATGCCCGTCTTTGTCCAATTTGCAGAGAAAAATTAATAAATGCACCAAGTCTCACGATGTTAAGATTGCCAGCTCCACTTCTGTTAAACATCAGCACCTCCTATATCTCACTTTTCCACTAGCTCTGGCACAAAACTGTGACTCTTGGCTACACACTGTAATCTCCAGGGGAGCTTAAAACTCGGGGCTACCTGGCCCATGTGGGGAGGCGCCAGCATTCCTGAACTCCCCGGCCAGTTCCACTGTGCACAACCCCAGTGCGGAAGCCCGCTCCTAGCTCTCCAGGAGCCAAAACAAGCATCAGACAAACGAGGACACACAACAGCTGATCACAGCCAGCCTGAGACCTCGTATTTTTCACTGAGTACACGAGGTCGTGTTTATATCTTGACACTGTAAACCTATGAATGGTCATTTTTCTCTGAGTAAAACGGTTGGGAGTTGACATCGTGGAATTAAAGACATAGCTACTTCCTAGATTCTGCAAGGACACCTGGACAGGGCGGGCGCTTCAGGGCGGCTTCCAAAATGCGGTGCAGCCCCACCAGGGAACAGTATTTGGCAACGAAAGGGAATGGAGCACTGATCCACACTGCGACTCGGACAAATCTCGAAAACATGATGCTGAGTGAGATAAGCCAGACGCAGAAGGCCACAGGTTGCACGACTCCATGTACATGAAATGTCTAGAACAGACAAATCTATAGAGACAGAGAACAGATTCGTAGTTGCCAGGAGCTGAGGGAGATGGGAGTTACTGCTAAAGGGTACAGGGTTTCTTTTTGAGGCAATGAAAATGTTCTGGAATTAGATAGTGGTGATGGTTGCACAACCTTGTGAATGTACGAAAAACCACTAAATAGGGCACTTTAAAATGGCACATTTTATGGTATGTGAAGCATATCTCAATTTTTAAAAACCGGGGTAATTTTCAGGACAAACCCAGTTGACCCGTACACTAGAGGGCTGCCCCACACTGGAGACAGGCGCCTTTGCACAGGACGGAGCTCACCTCCTGCGGTGGCTCTCTGGTGTCCTGCCCGAGCTCCAGGCGGCCTGGAAATGTCACACTCACCGGGGCAGTGCCCGAGCTCCTGACGGCACTGAGGCTGGCACACAGGAGCCGCTCAGGAGACCTCTGCCTGGCTCGATGTCCCACACACTGAACTGCAGGGCTTGTCCCCCAGGGGTTGGCCCAGCCAGCTCCCTTCTTCTTTCCCTCTCCCGCCCTGAACCCCTTGAGCTTTAAGGAAATAAAAAGAGGGCCCTCCAGATGGAAAATGTTGAGGATTTCACAGCTCCACAAGCAACTTTTCAGGATGCCCTTGCCCTGTCTTTCTAGAGCTTCTGAGCAAAGGCAGAGGCCATCCTCTCACCGGTGGCTCCTTCGTCCACAGAGGGATGGGGATGTCTCTTGGGGGCATCCCAGGCAACCTGATCCCCGTCTCTCTCTCTCTCACACACACACACACACACACACACACACACACACGTGCGCACACGCACGCGCGCAGAAGGCCAGGCCAGCTCTCTCTGGGTTACTGCAGAACACTGAAGTGTTAACAGATTCATTTTCTTTTTTCGGCTGTGTTGGGTTTCCGTTGCTGTGCGCGGGCTTTCTCTAGTTGCGGCAAGCAGGGGTTACTCTTCACTGTGGTGCACGGGCTTCTCATTGTGGTGGCTTCTCTTGTTGTGGAGTATGGGCTCTAGGCATGCGGGCTTCAGTAGTTGCACCACGTGGGCTCAGTAGTTGTGGCTCGCAGGCCCTAGAGTGCAGGCTCAGTAGTTGTGGCGCACGGGCTTAGCTGCTCCACTGCATGTGGGATCTTCCCGGACCAGGGCTCGAACCCGTGTCCCCTGCATTGGCAGGCGGATTCTTAACCACTGTGCCACCAAGGAAGTCCCGAGATTCATTTCCTTCTGTTCCACTGCATATACACTTGTATACACTTGACATTCAGTAACTACCCATTGATTGAGAATATTCTACAAATTGAAGAATACATTCATACTACTTTCCCAAAGTTTCATGTACTGGTATTACCATTTGCAATGGTTAGTAAATTCAGGGTTTTTCACATAAATATGTTTAACATCCGTTCTTCATGGAAACACAGACAGCAGGTCTCTGTGGTCTTACCCCCTGTTATGGAACATCTTAGTAACCACCAATCTGCTTGAAACAAATTCAGCTCCTAAATGTGAATCACTGCAACCAGGTGGATAGAAGGAGTTCAGCGGGTCTCCATCAGGCCCCCAGAGGACACTTGGCAATGTCTGAAGACACTTTTGGTTGTCATGACTTGGAGGGGTGTGCTACTGGCAGGCACTAGGTAGAGACCAGGGATGCTGCGAAATAGGCTACGCTACACAGGACAGCGCGACAATAAAGAATTACCCGCCCCCAAATATGAGTGGTACCCGGGCAGAGAAACCCTGCTCTAAAGTAACACCTGCCCAGTTTGGATACCTCTTAGGACACTGCCTGTCAGCAATACAGTAAGTTGAATGACTCCACATGTTTCTCTATGTAACCGACTCACTGAACATACACCATCAACAACAACGGTGGCAAAAACAGTGAAGGCTTATGAGTGGGGTTAATAAGCTGAGGAGGCCTCAGCTTGGCCCCTGGTGAGTCCCAGCTACTCCTAAGGTGTCAGAAAGATTCCTTCAGCACCCTCCTCTCCCCGCTCCTGATTTCACCTGCCTTAATTCAAGCATCAGCTAAGTCCTGTGCACTACTTGTCTCCCTCGCAATTTCTCTGATATAATCCCTGACTTTTCTAGTCCTAGTGCCCCAGATATCTCTAGCTCAGGCCCGTCAGCATCTGTGAAAACCTCCGACAATTTCCAACTGGCCTCTCCTCTCAGAATTCCACCCTGTCCGTCACTCATACTTGGCTAGCTCAACAAATAAGACTTGGTGCCTAACGTGAGTGAAACTCCGAGCTCAATCCACAAGGTGCAGGACTCCTAGGAGTGTGTGAGGAGCCAGCAAGAGAACGGCTATAAAATGCCTGGCGCAGTCCCCCTGAGCACCCGACAAACAGCGGCTAGAGTGGCTGTTATCAACTGCACCAAGCTGACCACATGCTTCCACCGTCTCTGGGAGAACAACACATGGGGTGTATTGGTTTCCTACTGCTGCTGTAACAAACTGCCACAAACCAGGTGGCTTAAAACAACACACATTTATTACCTCACAGTTCTGGAGGTCAGAAGTCAAAAATCAGTTTCATTCTGCCAAAATCAAGGTGTCAGCAGGGCCGTGTTCCATCTGCAAGCTCTGGAAAAATACACCTCCTTGGCTGTTCCAGCTTCTAGAAACTGCCTGCATTCCTCAGCTCACGGCCACATGACTCCAACATCTGCTTCTGCTGTCACATCTTGTTCTCTGACTCTGACCCTCCTGCTGCCCTCTTGTAAGGATTCTTCTGATGACACTGAGCCCACCCAGATAATCCAGGATGATCACCTCATTTCAAGATTCTTAACTTAATCCCACCTACAAATGCCATTTGTGTTGGAAGGTAACTTATTAACAGGTTTAGGAGACTAGAACATGGACATCTTTGGAGGGCCATTATTCTATCGGGGGCGGGGTGGGGGGAGGTGTCTGTTAAATATCAAACAACAGTGAATATAAGATAAAAGTAACCAGTGGGTATAACAACACAGTACAAGGGGCACACGGTTACCCAGCCAAGGGAAGGTCAGGTTAGGTAGTGGATTTGGGCTCAACTCCGGAGGCAGACAGACGCCTCCTCGTTGGCTCTGGGAAGCGAGGTTACTAAGTCAACCCCCTTGGCCTCAGCTCCATCACCTGTCCACCTACAACTCCTGCAGCCCTCATGGGCTTTCAGTGAGAGCATCCACCAAGCGCCTAGAGTGCCTGGCACACGATAAGCACTCCACGTATGTCCTAAGACCCAAGGGATCCCAGCGGGGAGAACGGGAGGCAGGAACAGCACGGTGAGGCCTCAGGGAAGAGGACACGGGCCCGTGTGAGCCCCATGGAGGCAGGGACCTGTCTGCTGGTGCTCAGCACTGGAGTCCTGAACCCGCAAGCGTGCCTGAGATGGAGAGGCTGTGCAACAGTTACTCAATGAATGAATGGGTGATCGAATGAACAAATGAACAGAGGCAGTATGCTTAAAACTGAGTAGGGACTGGGCAGTGGGGTGGCGTATGTGACAGAGCACTGCATCAGGGTCAGAAGACTCAGCTCAAGTCCCTGTCCTACTCACAGCCGGTGGGACGCACGCCTTGGCTACAGCCCTCACATACAAGATGAGGAGTTGGAAGGAAGCGGCCCTGGCTCTTCCAAGAACAAAGCTGGAGGATTCAAGCTACGCGTGGTCTTGCCCGAGCCTGACCTGCCTTACACGAAGGCTCGGGGTCAGTCAAACTGAACGGTTCGCTCTCTTATTCCAAACACACCCAGCACTTCCTCTTCCGCAGCACTTTCCTCACATTCCCCCTTCTCATCCCCAGCACTGAGAAAGCACGAGAAACGCTCAACCTAGGAGATGACTGACAAGGATAAAGAACCCCCAGGCTCTAGTGAGCCCTCCTCCTTTTCTCCGAAGCCATCACCACCTGATAATGGTGCCTGGTGACCATCACTGTCTCCATTTTATGTGTCTCCCACCTCCCAGACAAAGTTGGTCTCCATCCACCATCCCAGCACACAGGCGGCCAAGAATCTATAACTATTACTTCATTTTACTGGATTTGAATGGGAATAACTGAACTCAGGAAAGTTTAGCTCTGCTTTTATGCCATCAGATTAATTTTACTGAATTTACTAGAAAGGCAGCCAATTAGCAAAAGGACCCAGGCTAGAAGCAGCTCACCGGGCTCACCCGGTGACCTTTAACATGTCACTTGACCCAAGGGTTTATGCACTAGAACCTACCAGAGGTGAAACACAGTTTCCACTTCCAAAAGCAGAGCGAAAGGGAAGAAAAGGAAACTTAGAGATTTCCAAACATCCGGGAGATATTTTTGGAAATGAATGACTTTTCCATTCACTCCTCTTAAAAAAAAAAAAAGAAAGAAAGAAAGAAAGAAAGAAAGATATTAGACGGAGAACAAACCAAGAAGTGGTTGTTGATCATCTAAATGGAAGAAGATTCTTACAGAAGCCCACTCCTTATAGCCTGAAAAGCAAGACACTCCCCCACGTATACACAGAGACTACCTATAATCTTAAAGAATGAAAAATGGAAAAATCATTATTTGCTTATCAGAAAGTTTATATAATCCCAAAATAGACTCTGCGGGGTAAATATAGTGAACCTCCTATTAATTAACACTGAATAAAGGTTCCAAGAAGGTAGCAATGATGCCATCTGGCCCTGTTATGTGGGGCTCCAACCTGGCAAATTCCGGAACCATGGATTGCTTTCTCCTTAAAGCAACAGCCTGTTCAAAAGACTTTTAATATATCACAGAATTTCTCCATGTGGCGCAGGTCAAACCCCATCTCGTGAACAAATGGATCCCTAAAAGCTTCTGTCATGATATAATCTGGGCCTTCTACCGCCATCCTGATCATTTACGCTCTGCTTTGATCTCAAATGTGACATGGTCCACCACTCAAACTGCTCGAGGTTGGCATTTCCAGTAATGTGCAATCCCAACTGAGCTATCGGAAACAGAACGCTAAGCTTCAACAGATCAGTCCACCTATAGGTTAATATCAATACAACCCTGCAAGAAGCAGACATATACATGTCAAAGGCGCTGAATTTTTCCAAAAGAGGCAGAAAAGTTCTTCCCATATTATCCACCTAAATGGTAAATACCTTTTTATAAAGTGGCCATTGAACTCTGAGTTGATGTGTGTGGAACACATATGTGTCACTAATGTAAACCACACACAACTCACCCACAGAAACTACCAGTCACAAAAATGGTGAATCAACTTGATTTTTAATCTTTTTATTTATTTGGCCGCGCCATGCAGCATGTGGGATTCTTAGTTCCCCGACCAGGGATCAAACCTGTGCCCCTTACATTGGGAGCGAGGAGTCTTAACCACTGGACCGCCAGGGAAGTCCCAACTTTATATTTTTTAACAAAGTTTTTGGGTATGATTCCCAGAAAACTAACTACGAAAATTATATGCACAGTACTGATCTGCAGAGATAGTGAATTTAAACCTAAGGTGGGTTCATACTCCAACTAAAGAAATTCTGTTTTGAAAATATTGAGATTTGTTTTTTACACATCTGTAGCCACATCTGTAAAGATGTCTCCTTACGTTTGCAACCTCTTTGTTGTGACTTGAAAAAGAAAGTACAGCTACAATAATTCACCAACACACCCTGAGCTGGCAAGACCCAATGTTGTTAAATACAACATTGAATGGAATTACTATAAAACTCTAGAAGAGTTTGTTTACAAACCTTGGCCCTCGGTGACCTTGCTTACGGCAGCATATTTTAGGCTATTAGGTTTAATAAATTATATAGGAAATGATGTTTTCAGTCGGCAACAATTTTCGCCTAACTGACTACACTCATCTATGCCTCCATAATTTCATTTTCTTTAAAAACCTATTTCTTTGCCTCTCCTGACAGTTCTCCATTTGGAAGCTGTTTGGGGAAAGTCCTCATTTTCTGAATACCGTTTTCCAGTCGTGTGAATCAAATGCAACTCAAAAAGGGTTTTAACTGTCAGATGCACATGGAGAAAATGCTGCGTGCTCTGACACACGGTTTTTTCCATATCATAAAAATCATAAAAGTCAATTACAACTTTAAAGGATAACCGGTCACCTATAAAAATCGGCAGGGTTCTGTTGTGAGAGAAGAAGAATGACTATTACAGCATTTACACCCTTCCGTAGACTCCACTTAAATGCCTGTGGCTCGCTGAGCATTCCATACATATTTCGGGCAAGGTATTATGGGAGCTGAAGTGCAAGCTGTCCCCTGCTGAATTTTCACTCACTATGAAAACAATGTCTCATAAAAGTGTACACGTTTCTTACTTTACAAAAAACTGTAAAATGTCCACTTTCGTTCACTCCACCGACAGTTTTAGCATTAGAAACAGGGCTTTTTAAAAACCTGTGACGTAAGTGATGTATAAAACGTCACTCAATAACACAGACTTCTGGAAAGAGGAACATAGGAAATGTGTATGAAATACATGGAAAGGAAGGTTCTACAAGCTGTCTTCTGTGGGGTCTGCTCACCCATGGCCTGGGTTGTACCATTAAAATGGAAATTCTTACCTTTATACTTTTCATCATGAATCCACACTCCAATGTAACCACAAGTGTTTTATATTACCCTCATAAAATGAGTCTTTGCCTTTTCTAAGCAAAGCAGTATTTTTTAATTGGTTCATTTTCCAGTCGTTTGGATTTTTAGCAGACATACAGCATAAAAGGGCACCACAGTCCAAGCAGTTCTACCAACTCCAGAACCATCCAAGGCTTGCTCAGACAGCTGTGGCTCTAGCCTTTGGTTAAAATTATAATATGATCTCACCTGATTTTCGAAATAACTAAGCATCTTTTTAAGCCAATAAACTGTGCTACAATCTCTCTAAGTTTCTGAGTCCAGAAGCTTGCCGTGTTCAAAGAGAATGTTAGGGAACCATGATCCTTTTGCCTTCCTTTGTTTTCCCCTATCTGAACCCAGAGAAATCTTCAAAGGATAATTTAGCAGCTTCCCTCCCCAAAGGTTTATTTTCGAACGCCAGTGCCATGCGGCGCTGCCTTTCCAGTGCAGGTAGGAGGAAGCAGGAGCCTGTCACCACGCTGGGCCTTTTCAAGTCTCAAAACCACTGGGAAGCTTGCAGCATTTCCTTTCTGGCACTCAGGCCCAGCGTGGACAGAAGTTGCTCCAGAGAGGACAAGATATCAGCTAATCACTGTAATCCCTTGGTTTCAACAGAATTCCAACTCCACAAAAAAATGCCTCTCCCCAAAAGCAGCTGAACCAACTGAAACCAACAGACAATCGAACAAAAAGTTAACGAAGAAGTCATTACATGAACTTAATTAATCGTAATCTGGTGGTGCTTTTAGAAGCGTCCGTTTTTCACTCCGTAGGATTTATTTACGTGAATAACAAGACAATTGAACGCTCTACTCGGATCTTGCACAAAAAGGAAACCTAAAATTCAACTCTTGTTTTCCCTTTATTCCAAAAGCATATGGGTCTAATCACAGCCCATTCTGACCGCAGTACACAGGCTTTTTCAATCAGAATTTTAACTCAACTTTTAAGGCGCTGAAGAGTAACCATCACAAGTTTGATGGTTACTCCAAAGAATCGGGAATCCCTGAAGTGTCCCATCTGGCACAGCCTTCGAATGGAAACTAGGCTCAGCCCGCCAGACAAGGAACCCACACCACGAGGCTGGGGGGCGCACGTTTGTGCTCCAAGATGACAGCTCATCTGGCCACCGCGAGGTCGGGGGCGCC
The DNA here is from genome assembly GCF_028021215.1 of Eschrichtius robustus. Lineage (NCBI taxonomy): Eukaryota > Metazoa > Chordata > Mammalia > Artiodactyla > Eschrichtiidae > Eschrichtius > Eschrichtius robustus. The sequence goes on along the minus strand of NC_090845.1, from coordinate 8,082,551 downwards.
TGTAGGGCCACGGCCAGGGGGCGGTGGGCCGCGGAGGCCCGACAGGGATGGGCGAGACCGCGGAGGAAAAAGGAAGAGAGGGCCATCCGCCAGCCCCTGGAGAGGAAATTCCAGGCGCCCAGCTCCCAGGCGTCGGTCAGCGGGTGACGTGAGGGAACCAAGGAAGAGTGTCCGCCCCGCGGTGGAGGCCGGGGATTCCGCACTCCTGGGGCTCGAGGCCGGGAGAGGGGGCGCCCCGATCCTCGGCCAGGAGTCCGGGGATGGGGGCGCCCGGATCCTCGCCGGGCGACGAGGACTCACGATCTTCGCCCACACCCGGAGGCCTCCCGGGTCCTCCATCCTCTCCCTGGGCCCAAGGTATGGGGCGCCCTAATCCTGGCCGGGGCCCGCGCCCCCCTTACCGGTCGCGAGGGTCGATCCACGACGTCTGGCGCGTGTTGTGGTCGATGTAGAAGACGCGGCCGTCGTAGTCGCGCGCCTCCTCCCAGCCGGCGGGCAGCGGCAGCTCGGCGCTCTCCCGGGCCCGCGGGGGTGGCGGCGCGGAGGGCGCGGGGGGCGCGGGGGCCGCGGCGGGGGGCGCGGGCGGCGGCGGCTCCCGCGGGGGCTGCGCGGGCTGAGGCGGCTCCCGCGGGGCCTCGCGCGGCTGTCCCCGCCGCCGCCGCCGCCGGCCGCCGCTCAGCCATGGCATGACGGCGCGGGCCCCGCCGCCGCCCGGCCGCCCCACGCGCGCCGCCTCCTCCGCCAGCACTAAGGCCCGGCGTCCGGGGCGCGGGGGCGGCCGCGGGGAGCCGCCCGCCGCGCCCGGTGCATCCTCCGCCCGGTGCCCGCGCACCGGCGCCCGCCTGCCGCCCGCCGCCCGCCGCCCGCCGCCCGCCGCCCGCCGCCCGCCCGGCCCTGCGCGCTGCCGCCCGCGCCGCCTGGGTCACTCGAGTCGCCGCCGCTCGTGGAGTCACAGCCCCAGAGCTGCCGCAGCCGCTACCGACGGCCCCTCAGTTCGCGCGGCGCGCCCGGCCATCTTCGTTCCTCGGCGCCGCCCGGTAGGGGCGGGGCCCCCGCAGGCCCCGCCCCGCCCCGCCTGTGGCCCCCCCCGCCCCCCCCCCGCCCCTCCCCATCCCCTCGGCGGCTCCTCCCCCGCTTGCTGCAAGCCCTTCAAGCTCCCTTGGCTGCTCCGCCTCCAATCTCTCCTGGGGGCTCCTCGGCTCTTGGCGCCTCTGCCCCCCAGCCCCCACCCCCGCCCGCTGCTTCTACTCCTCCTCCCCAGCCGGCTGCTCCTACCCCCCCAGCCCCGCTCAGTGTGCTTCCGTCTTCCCCTCCTGCTCCGCGCGCTCCTCCCTCTTCTCTCCAGCTCCACCACCTCCTTGGGCCTCGCCGGGAAACCGCACGGGAGCCAGGATGGGCGCCGCCGCGTCCGTCCGCCCCCCGGGCCACCGCGGAGAGGAAGGAGGGCCGGGAGGACGGCGCCCCACCCGGGCTGCAGGCGCGGCCTGCCGGGGGCTGACTCTTGGGGCCCAAACAATTCCCGGGGGAGAGGGCGGTCACCTCACTGCACCCATTCTCAGGCCTTGAATGTCTGGGGTCCTCCTCTTTGCCCACTTGGTGGGGGAGGGGAGCTGCGCCCTGGGTCTCCCGAATACTCAGGATGGTCCCGCGAGGGTGGGTAAGCCCCCGGAAGAGAGGCCGAGGGAGCTCCGTAGCTGGAGGAGGAACCCGAGGCCGGTCCTCTTGGGTGGGACCTGGAGGACACACCTGGAAGTGGGGAGCTGGGCAGGTGGGCACTTCTCATCCCTGCCAGGAGAGCCCCAGCAGGGCTGGTCCGAAGTCCCCACGCTGGGCCAGGGCCCCTGACCTGCCCTGAGCTCTTGCATCTTCCAGTCTGGAGGATCCAGTAGTGTGAGTGGAGACCCAAGTAGGCCACTGCTTGGGCGGAAGCCAGGTCAGCTCCTAAAACATGAAACCTCTATGGTAATTGGTAGTTATGTTCTACTCACATCTCATAGCTGGAGAAACTGAAGTCCAAAGATGGGGCTCTCTCTTGCTCCAAATCCCCCAGCTACTACTTAGTGCTCCAGATCCCTGGCCACAAGACTTAATGCCAGGAAATGCAGGAAAGTATCAGGGAGGTTTTGAAACACTGTTACAGTGATACAAAAAGATCTAATAAAAACCCTAACAGCAATCCATATCTAGCTACATAGGGGAAGAGACTAGAGGAAAACCTCCCCCAAATGCTCACAGCAGTTTGCATTCCTTCAGTGGGATGATTTTTTTTTTAATTATCATATTTACTGTCTAAATTGTTTGTAAAAGGGTTATATTACTTTTATAAGGGGAAAAGTTGTTTTAAAAAAGAATGTGAAGGCATGGAGACTGTAATTGGGACATATCCGAGGGAGGCCTTTCCTCCTCTTCTCCCACCACAACACAGAAACTTCCTTGCTCCCCAAGAATCTGCCCCCACCCGAACATCATATGCCGGAAATTCCACCACTGGAGTCCTTTTCGTTACACATGCACAGTTATTAAATGTCCAAGGGAAAGGGATGGAGCGTATCAAAAAAGCAAATACTTTGTGATCTTGCATGTTCCGGAGAATGCCCAAGTGCTGAGTGTCCCTACCCTGACATCTTCCCTTCTGATCGGCATGCTTTATTACCAAGGAGGCTGCCACTGCCTTGTCCCTCTCTCCCTGCCCACGCTGCAGTCACCTTACCACCCGACATGGCTGGGCTGAAGCTGCAATCCCGCCCTCCCTGCCAGGCATCGTGTCAGTTCAGAATTTCACAGATCTGGGCGCTATCACTAAAAATTATCCTGAATGGGGCTGGAGTGCACTGGAGTGACGCCAACCTCAACAGAGAGAGAGAGAACACCCACACACATCAAAGGACTCATAGAAGGAAAGGCAAGATGAACAAGTATCAGATAAAGAGTAAGGGGTGGGGGAAGCTACACCCCATGAGGAGCTAGCTAAGAGGCAAGTGTTGATGGGCCTTTCCCTGAGGATGAGATCTTCTTCTGGACTCCTCAGACTGGCTGCAGACCTACCATATGCAGGCACTGGGCTGGGCGTTGGGATGCTGCAGAGAACAGGAAAGAGTCTGTGCACCCCCCAGCCCCCAAGTCCGGGACTAAACCAAGAATAGGCATTTAGGACTGTGGCTTGTCTACAAACCAAGCCAGGGTGCCAGTTCAGACTGGGAGCTCAGGGGAGGCCTTGTGAGACCGAAAGGAAGATGGCTTGGATGAGGAAGCTGAGGCACCGGTCCTTAGAGTCTCGAGTCCTGAGCCCTTGCCCCTTGGCACGTGTAGCCGCAGTCACCAAATACTTGCTGATTTCCTAGCAGATACGGCGCCCCACCCAGATCTCCCTGGCTGGGGCGCACACCCTTCTCAGAGGATTACCCTTGGAGGACAGATGTCTGAGAGGTGACGCTCCCCCCCGCCCCCTGCCCCGGGACTGCTTCTGCAGTATGACAGACCAGGCCCCTTGCCTTGGTGGGACAAAGTGTAGTGCACCTCACCCTCCAAAGCCCCCCATGGGCTACCATGGCTTTGCTAGCTCCTTTCCTCTCTAGCCTGCCTCCCCTACCCCCATCCATCACTTGCATGAGAACTACCCCTCCTTGGGCACTGCTTCTAGGCAGCCTGACCCCAGAGAGTCTGCTGTGCTTATTCTTCCAAGCACTTAGCAAATATAAACCATTTGACCATCGTGACAACATCTACAGATAGTCCTAATTTCATTTGCACATTAACAGAGGAGAATTGGGAAGAAATGTCACACGGTGTGCCAGTGGAGACAGATGGAAGCCCCTCACTGAAAAGGCTCTATCCACAGGCCCACCCACGGTCCCTGGACCTCTCTGAGTCAGAGAAGCGAAGCAGAGCGGCCGCATTTGTCTTCCTAAAATGAGCCAACAAAAGGAAGAGACCAGAACTTGGGATGACCGAGGCCTCCATCTTCCCTTGTAATGTTTGCCCCAGGCAGAAACTGATGGTCCGTAAAGACCTGTGCTGGGCATTGGGATGGTAGAGAAGTTGGTAGCGGGGGTGAGGGGACTCTTGCCTCCCCAGCTTTGCCATATATCGGGAAGTTTTGTGTGCGTGTGTTAATTGTTAGGGAGAATAAGGCCTGTCTTTCTCACAGTCAAGTGGGGCTTTCCATGTTGGACTGAAAAACACAAGCATACACAAAACACTGCAGGGAGAGGAGGCTTTCGTCTGAGCCGAAGGCACAATTATGCATTCTTTATTGGCTCCATATTCATACCACAGCCTTGCCAACAACGAAAGTACAAACATTGTGGCGACCTCTCCTCCCACCAAGATTTCTGATGGAAAAACGGCTCAGGAAAAATCCACTTAGGCCCTGGGTACTGGAGATGCAAATATTCATACTTGTTCTCCTTGCAGACCCTCTGGGGAATCCCCTTGCCCAAACTGTTAAAATGCCCTCAAGTGGAGCTTGCAGAATATTTTCTTTAAAATGCTTCTTACGGAGTAAATCCAACACACTCCTTGCATGCCAGGCAAGCATGCCCAGAGTTTGAAGATTTTTACTCAGATTCCGCCTTCTCTTCCCAAAGGATAACCTTGAGTTATCAAGGAAGGTACAAAATTGCCTCTATCCACATTCAATACTTGGGAAGCTTCTGGAAAAGGGAGCACCAGCAGGGCTGCAATCGTCATGTCGAAAATGAGAGAAATAAATACTGCTGGAGAAGTCTTGCCTGCTTGTATAAACAATCGTGTGTTCCAGGAAGTGACACAGTGGGTAATTCTACACAATGTGCTAAGAGGAAAACGGAAATGGGCCAGAGTGGGTCTGAAGAAGAAATGGCTCATTGTTTGGCATTCTTTAAATGCTGGAATAGTTACTCAATTATGGGCGCTTCCCATATATTTAAATAATGCAAATCCACAAGCTGTAGAGAAGATCAGCTGGAGTTCTGGCTAATTCCTGTCTTGCCGGTTTAGGGACTGCAGAGGCACAGAGCAATGCCGAGATCCCTAACCCGAGACCTCTCCCCAGGCTCAGGAACTAAAAGCGGGCGGGTGGGGCTATTCCCTGAGGTTTTTTTTTCTCCTGACTTTAAGTCTTCAACTTTAGACACTTATTTGACTTGGGATCGGAAACGCCCTTGTTTGGATTTTGAGTGTGGACAGGGAGCCTGGGAACACTTTTCTCAAATGGGACTTCCTTGACTTGGGTAGATTTGTGCAGTTTTGACGTGAGCTTTTTCTCACGTCCTGATCTTCCATTCCAAAGAGATGCAGAGTATTCTGAAAGAGTCAGCTGTGTGAATAAACCAGGCCGTCTGTTTGGTCATTTTAGTGCTTTATTCTGCTGTGTGTTGGCTTCTCCGCGCACAGCAATGCCCTTGGCGTTGGTTCATGGCTGTCATGTTGTAGGCGGACTCGGCATTTGTACCTGGGTTATTAAACTTCAGTTTTAAGAAAAAAAAAAGTAAGACCAATTTCTCTCCCAAACTTAGAATATTTTGCTGTCACCCACTCGCTTCCTCTCCAGGTCTCCCCTCCCAAAGCTATATTTTTACTTCTTCTCCTTCCCAACCCTTGGGTTGTGTTGCACAAAATGGTAACGAGCCAAATGGAAATGTATTCCAGGCAAACCATAATTTTCAGAAGACACAGCTGCCATGAGCCGGCATATTACACGATGCTTCCTCCTGGCTGGGTTCTCTCCTGTTTAGGATTATGACTCTGGTCCCCTGTGGATTTGGAAAAACAGATTCTTCAACTGCAGACCTCTGCTTTATGAGCCAAGCAGACCAGCTTGGGAGTCTCAGGCTTACAGAAACAAGAAGGCGGATTTATCCGACACAGAAATGAGCAGTCTCTGGGTTATTAACAGTTTTTTGTTTTTTTTTTCATTTGATGACACCAGTATTATAAATTAGTCTCTTTTGTAGCATGAACGGAACAGTTTTGGAACACAGGCAACGTCATTAGATCCTGAAACAACAACCCTGAGATGTTTGTTATATATCAGTGCTTTTCAACCGGGGGCGACTGTGGCCCCCAGGGGACATTTGGCAACATCTGGAGACGTTTGCTACGGGCATCCAGTGAGTAGAAGTCAGGGTTGCCGCTCAACATCCTACAGGGCCCAGGACAGCCCCACAACAGAGAATTATCCATCCCAAATGTCAGTGCTGATGTAGAGAAGCCCTGTAATACACATGTAATTGATGGTAACATTTGTTCTACCTAGGCTTTTAGTGGGGAAATCAAGGCCCAGACAATGTAAGTAACTAGGCCAATGTGATCTGGCCACTGCTAAAAAGCATCAGCCCTGAGATCAAAGCTGAGCTATCCCATCTGACCTCTGTATTAGTCAGGGTTCTCCAGAGAAACAGAACCAATAGGATACACCTATCGAGATTCATTATGAGGAATTTGCTCATGTGATTATGGAGGCTGAGTAAGGAAAAGTTGAGTTAGCAAACTGGAAACCCAGGAGAGCCAACGATATGCTTTCAGTCCAAGGCCAGCAGGCTGGAGACCCCAGAAGAGCTGATGTTTCACTTCAGGTCCAAAGGCAGGAAAAAGCGGATGACCCAGCGCAATCAGTCAGGCAGGAGGAGTTCCCCCTTACGTACTGACTCACAGGAGAGTCAATCTTTTTGTTTTACTCCGGCGTTTGACGGATTGGATGAGACCCACCCACATCTGCTTTCCTCAATCTACTGATTCAAGTGTTCCTCTCATCCAGAAGCACCCACACCAACACACCCAGAATATTTGACCAAATATCTGGGCACCCTGTGGTGCAGTCAGGTGGACACGTAAATTCCCCATTACACCTCCTGACTTGATAGCCAGTTGCTCTGTGTTTCTACAACTCTTTACGTCCACAGAGTGATTCATGGGCCGGCAGCACCAGCATCGCGGGGGAACTCATCCAAATGGCCAGCCCGGACCCATTGGTTTGTGAAGCGCTATGTCACACACATGGAAGGGGATGGTGCGGGGGTGCGGGCATCTAAAAAGACCGATTTTACTGTATTGATTCAGAGAGCCATCCGGTCAGTGTTTCCATTACTCAACTTCATAATCAATAGGGCTTTACTTATCATTTAAGAGGTGCCAAGCGCTACTCAGCTCTGCATGAGAAGCATATTTAACAGTCTGGATTTGTTTGTCATTCAACTTTAGGCCATGTCTCCACGAAGTTCAGCCTGGCTTACCTGGCACAGAAGTAGAAATGGGCAAAAAGCCAGCCCCGAGCCTACCATGGTGTCAGCAATGTTTGATTTTTGCCTGTTTCCTCTGCCTCTCCCCTGCCTGGTGTCCCCACCCAGGACTGGCTACACAGTTTGCTGTCTACATTTTGCAGTGCCAAATGAAAAGGCGAGACCCTTTTCAGGCTGCTTCCACAAAACACCCCAAACAGAGTGGCTTATAAACAACGACATTCATTTCTCACAGTTCTGGAGGCTGGGAAGTCCATGATCAGGGTGCCAGCATGATCCGGTGCGTCTTCATATGGTGGACGGGTTTAGGGAGCTCTGTGAGGTCTCTTTGAAAAGGACATTGATCACATTCGTGAAGCTCCATCATCATGACCTAAGCACCTCCCAAAGGCCCCACCTCCAATACCATCACACGGGGGCTAGGACTTCAGTACATGAACCTGGGGGGCACACCAACATTCAGACCACAGCAGACCCCTTGTTTAAAAATATATTAATAATTTCAAGATGGTGACGGTGCACAATTAAAACAAGCACAAGCCCTTCGGAGCACAGGGCCCTGTCCATACCTTTGACTTCTAGGCATTGTGTCCTTTGAACATCCCAAAGGGACAGCAATTTTCAGCAACAGCACAGAAGATCATTTTGGGGAAAGAGGCCCTGTCCCAGCAAATCAAACCACTTGTTTCCCAGGACTTCTCTGCCAGCCCAGCTACCTCCCCAAGGTCAGCACGATACTGCTGGCAGGAAGAACGTCCCCTGCTCCTATGCCCTGGGCTCCCTGGTGTTGAGGGTTGAATTATGTCCCCCCCAAAAATATGTTCAAGTACCTATCCCTAGTACCTGTGAATGTGACCTTATTTGGAAATAGGGTCATTGCAGATATAATTAGTTAAATTACGATGAAGTCACACTGACGTAGGGTGGACCCATAACCCAACATGACTGGTGTCCTTAGAAGAAGAGAGGAGACAGACACACAGGAAGAAGGCCATGTTATGGAGGCAGAGACTGGAGTGATATGTCCAGAAGCCAACGAATGGCAGAGATTGGCAGCAACACCAGGAGCTGTGAGAAAGGCCTGGAACAGATCCTTCCCTAAAGCCTTTATGTATTTTTTTTTTTAAATAAATTTATTTATTTATTTATTTATTTTTGGCTGTGTTGGGTCTTTGTTGCTGCGCGCGGGCTTTCTCTAGTTGCGGCGAGCGGGGGCTACTCTTTGTTGCGGTGCACGGGCTTCTCACTGCGGTGGCTTCTCTTGTTGCGGAGCACAGGCGCTAGGCGCACGTTCTTCAGTAGTTGTGGCACGTGGGCTCAGTAGTTGCGGCTCGCGGGCTCTAGAGCGCAGGCTCAGTAGTTGTGGCGCACGGGCTTAGTTGCTCCGCGGTACGTGGGATCTTCCGGACTAGGGCTCGAACCTGTGTCCCCTGCATTGGCAGGCGGATTCCTAACCACTGTACCACCAGGGAAGTCCCATTCTCTAAAGCCTTTAAAGGGAGCATGGCCCTGCTGACACCTTGATTTCAGAATTGTAGCCTCCAGAACCATGAGAGAATAAATTTCTATTGTTTTAAGCCACCCAGTCTGTGGTGCTTTGCTTACCGCGGCCCTGGGAAACTAATACTCCTGGAAACTTGTCCCTAGGCTCTTGCTTTTGCTTCAGGGAAGACTGAAATCTATAGAAGTGTCCTGATCAGTGCCAAGAAATCCCAGAAAACAGAAGCCTTCCATGACCACCTCCAGAAATCCCACCAAACCCAGGAGCCCCAGGTATGACACGCTTGACTCCGTAAACAGTAATAGCTGACATCCAACGTGGACCAGAAGTATCCAGTTTTACCATGTGCTGCACAAAGTTCCGATTTACCTTGGACCACTGGGTATCCAACCTGTAGATGAGGGTAATGTCTCTTTATGGAAACATTTCAGCTAATCCCAAAGAAGCAGTGATGGAATCAGAATTAGAGTGAAGACCCCTCCCCCATGCATTGACTGGATCCTGGCGCTGAGCTTCAACGGTTGCTAAGATGAGAAAAAGATAGACGATCAGACTTGATGTGCTACCTCAGAAAAACACACCACCTGTGACGTAGTCTTGTCAAAAAGTCAAACCTGTATCGGGGGATCAAAGCCTGTAGATCTGGTTACCTGCTTCCAGGAAATACAGACATCAGAGGAATAGTTAACATCTCGGGAATGCTATCAGCAAAATCCCAGCCGGTTCCCCACAAATGACCTTGTTTCTTTCAGAAATAAACTCTGAGGGGGGGGGGAAAAGGAGAGATGGAAAGGGAGCCTGTAGATGAAAAAAAAGACTAAAGAGACATAGGAACTAGCAGCACGGTGTGGGCTGTATTTGAATCCTGATTCATACAACTGGAAAAACACATCTGTGATATTTATGAGACAACTGGATATGTAAACACTCCCTGGTAGTTGATGATATTAAGGGATGATTTCTTAAAATTTAGGTTGGATAATGGTATTCCAGTTATTTTTTTAAAATAGGGCATATATTTTAGAAACGCATTTGGAAATAATTATGGGAAACGTGATCTATATATAAGATTTGTTTAAAAATAACATGGGTGATGGAGAGTGGGAATGAGTAGATTTGAGACAAGGTCATTATAAATTGATAATTGTTGAAGCTGGTGATGGGTCATGGGGGTCATTATAAAACCTCTACAATTCATATATGCTTAAAAATGTCCATAATAAAAAATTTTGAAAATTCCATTGGAACGCCATAAAAACAGCTGAGTGGATAGAATCTGAATTTTGGGTGTTACGTATATTGGTTTTCTATAGCTGCTGTAACAAATTACCACAAACATGGTGACTTGAAAGTACAGAAATTCATTAGAAGTCCAAAATGAGTCTCATTATGATAAAATTAATGTGTTGGCAGGGCTGCATTCCTTCTGGAGGATCTAGTGGAGATTCTGCATCCTTACCTTTCCCAGTATCTAGAGGCTGCCTGAATTCCTTGGCTCATGGCCCCTTCCAGCAATCATGTCCCTCCTCTGCCTCAGCTTACATCTTACCTCTCCTTCCCTGACTCTGACCCCCTGCTTCCCTCATATGAGGACCCTTTTGATTACATTGGGCTCACCTGGATAATACAGAACAATCTTCCCATCTCAAGATCCTTAATTTAATCACATCTGCAAAGTTCCATTTGCCATGTAAAGTAACATATGTCACGTAAGGAAACACAGCTTTTGGGGATTAGGACATGTCTGGACATCTTTTGGCGGGGGGGATTATTCTGCCTACCAGGTATCTCAGATCGACATTTACCAACATTTTTTTTGTTCAAAACAGAGACATCCTGTTATGATTTCTGCATACTTCAACAGGGGTGATTTTGCCTCCCGGAGACATTTGGCAGTATCTGGAGACATTTAAAAAATGTTTTACTTTATTGGAGTACAGTTGATTTACAATGTTGTGTTAATTTCTGTTGTACAGCAAAGTGATTAGAATATATATATATATATATATATATATATATATATATATATATATATATATATATACATTCTTTTTCAGGCAATATCTGGAGACATTTTTGATTGTCAAGACTGGGGTTAAGGTCGGGGAGGGTGGGAGGGGGAGGAGGCGGTGCTACTGGAATCTATCTAGTGGGTAGAGACCATGTATTGTAGGCTGCTAAACCTCATACAAAGCAGAGGACAAGAGATGTACCAAGCCCCACGTGTTACTAGTACCGAGGCTGAGCAGCCCTGGGCAAGGAGCGACAGAAGGAAAAGAGCATGTTATATTCTCCACAACGTATCTGCGAAGAGCAAGAAATTAAGTGTCTCTTGAATGAATAAACAATTAGCTTGCTAGTAAGATACATTACACCTTCTCATCAATAAGACGACCTCAAATTCGGTGACCACAGCTGAGTCACCGAATTATATCCCAAAGTGAATATAATTCGGAATATCAAAAAAAGTATGTGTTCCTGCTGAAATCACAAGAAGACAGACACCAAAGACCTGACGTGCCTCTAGGGAAGAAAACACCACCAACCTCTGAGACAATTTTGCCCTAAAATCCAAACCCGATCTGATCAAAGCCTCTGGAAAGATTCCATGGATTCCAAAGATCTTATTTGCAGATAAAAGGGTATTTACATATCTTAGGATTCCTCTAGTGCAAAGGTCTTTAGAGCTAGAGAGAAAAGTACATATTTTGAGAACCACGGACCTGCAAAATCCAATCAAGGATAAAGCTGCCAGTCCTACGAATGTCCATGGGGTACATGGAGGACTCAGTAATGTGTACAGCTTAAAATTAAGGGTCAGGGTCTTGAGAGCACCTCCCGTGAAGTATAGCATCCTGGGCATAACAATCATTTATAGGCTTCCAGTGTCCCATTAGGGTCACTGACAAGAATCTAGCTAGGGGCCAGCCCAAATCGTGGGAATGTATGCAGGCTCAGTCATGGGATGGTAATCACTATCTGTAATGGAATGAATCTCTCAGCTCCAGGAGGATTTGGGAAAAGTACAGAAACTTTTAAGAGAATCAAAATATAGGATTCGTATTTGGGGTGAAGAAGGAATCTCTGCGTATTTGGTATTTCATGCATTTGTAAAGTTTCAAAGAATTTCTGAGTTTTGGAAACCACTGTAAAATATATAATTGGGTAATTCATCTAAACGTGATTTTAGTTGAAAACTAATTTTATATAGTATTGGAATATTTTAAAAGAACTTAAATTTTACTATATTTGTAAGTTTAATTTATTAGAGTTTAAGGATATTTGCATACCTGGGAATGTATTTGTTAAGTGAGACAATTGAAGTGATTAAAAAGGGAACTGGGTGTAATGTGTTAAGGGTTTTAAATGTACTTTAAAATTCATGAAGGTGTTTAATTATCTGAGTTTGCAAGTGGGATCAAATATTTTCCAAAGTCCTCTTAAAATTGGTTGCTATTATTTGCTAGACTTAAAAATGAATTTTAAAAAAGAATAATCAATTTTCTAGGCTGAACTTAAAAGGTTAAGGAAAAGCTACAATGAGATATCACCTCACACCTGTCAGAATGGCTATCACCAAAAAGAACACAAATAACAAATGCTGGGGAGGGTGTGCAGAAAAGGGAACCCTCTCACACTGTTGGTAGGAATGTAAATCGGTGCAGCCACTGTGGAAAACAGTATGGAGGTTTCTCAAAAAACTAAAAATAAAACTACCACATGACCCCTCAATTCCACTGCTAGGCATATATCCGCAAAAAACCATAAACACTAATTCTAAAAGATACATGTCCCCCAGTGCTATAGCAGCATTATTTACAATTGTCAAGATACGGAAGGGACTTCCCTGGTGGTTCAATGGTAAAGAATTCACCTTCCGATGCAGGGGAAGTGGGTTCGATCCCTGGTCAGGGAACTAGGATACCACATGCCACGGGGCAACTAAGCCCACGTGCCACAACTACAGCACCTCAACTAGAGTAGAGAAAACCCCCATGCCACAACTAGAGAGAAGCCCGCACGGCGCAACGAAAGATCCCACATGCCTCAACGAAAGATCCCACATGCCGCAACTAAGATCCAGCGCAACCAAAAAAAAAAAAGGTATGGAAGCAACCTAAGTGTCCATCAACAGATGAATGAATAAAGAAGATGAGGTATATATATATACAATGGAATACTACTCAGTCATAAAAAGGAACAAAATAATGCCATTTGCAGCAACATGGATGGACTGGGAAGTTATTATGCTAAGTGAAAAAAGTCAGAGAAAGACAAATACTGTGTGATATCGCTTATATGTGGAATCTAAAAAATACAACAAACTAGTGACTATAACAAAAAAGAAGCAGACTCACAGATATAGAGAACAAACTACTAGTTGCCAAGGGGGGTGGGAAGGTGGGAAGGGCAATATAGGGGTAGGGGATTAAGAGGTAGAAACTATTATGTATACAATAAGCTACAAGGGGGAGTTCCCTGGTGGCCTAGTGGTTAGGATGCCGGGCTTTCACTGCCGTGGCCCAAGTTCAATCCCTGGTTGGGGAACTGAGATCCCACAAGCTGTGGGACGCCGCCAAGAAAAATAAATAAGCTACAAGGATATATTGCACAGTGTGGGGAATATAGCCAATATTTTATAATAAGTATAAATGGAGTATAACCTTTAAAAACTGTGACTCACTGCATTGCACACCTGTAACTTATATAATATTGTACAGCAACTACACTTTAATAAAAAATGTTAGAAAAAAAGTTAAGGGAAAAGTAGGCATTTGAACTTATAACTTAAATAAGTTGACTATCAGATTTGTAAACTGAGTAGATCTTTTTTTGTGCACACACAAACACACACACACACACACACCCCCATTTTTGAGGGCTATAATCACTTCTGAAGGGCTGTACAATGTCCAAATTACTGTGCTTACATTAAAAAAAAAATCACAAGTCCATCTTTGCAACCCTGTGCCAATAATACGAGCAAATACCAATATTGTTTACCAAATAAATTCCACCCAAACTCAGAAACCTTGCTCAGCCCTCCAGAGCCTGCATAGAGCTGATAAGGTCTGATATGATTCAAAATGCATTCCTCCTAAGATGCTTGTTTCCGGTTTTTTTTTTACATATTCTGAATCTAATTTTCTGCCTTTGTCATGTTCTCATCCATTTATGGATTTGCATGCGTGTGTGTGATTGGTTGTCATCTGAATAAATTATTTCATTCCTAACCAACTAATTTATGTTCCTTATAAAGGGCCAGCTTAACTCTATGCCAGTTTAACTAGGGAGTGTTGATGGAGGGTCCAAATAACCCTGTTTGCAGCCGGTATGTGCTTTGGATGGTACTGAGCTCTGATTGGTTGAATTCTCCTGTGGTCTAATCGTGCCCCACCACAGTGAGAGTCATACTCTGTGGTCCACCATCTGGCCTCATTCGGACCTCTGCACGTTCACGTTTAGGAAGCATTGGTCTACACAAGAATTCAGGTAACAGTAATCACCGTTGCAGTGATATTGTGCTGTTTGAGTTTCATGCTCAGCAGACGACATAGTTCCATTTATTTCTTTTAAATGAAAAGATGACAAGTTGCAATTCAGTTAACTCTGTAAATGGTCTCTACAAATTATTAAATTACGTGTGTATATTGAGTTCTCACAAATGGCACTTGGGTGACTGGAACATGAACATGTCACATTAATAGTTGGACAGAAGTCTCCCATGATATGGAAAGGGGTGGGGGGGTATCTGCTATAATCCGTTGAGGCCCTAGCACCCCGGAAGCGCCAGGAAGTGTGGTGAGCTCCAGCCAACTCAGCTACTATCACCCTAGATAAAGTTCTGGGTAGATTAATGAAGGTCACAAATGCATTTCTGTTCCTCACATCAAGAAGGGAGTCCATTTCCCCTCTTCTTTTTAAAAAAATTTTTAGCTTATTTATCTTGCTTTTTATTACGACATCGTCGCATACATGCAATATTTCCCCTCTTCTAGAATGAGCACACCCATGGCTTTCTTTGACTGATATAATATGGTAGAAGTGAAGTTCTGGGACTTCCATCCCCAGGCTTAAGAGAACAGGTGCTTCCACTTTCTTGCTTGTAGGAGTCAGCCGCCATGTAAGAAGTCTGATGACTCTGAGCCCGCCATGCTATCAGGCAGCCCAGGAGAACCATGTGGAAAGGAGCATTGAGGAGCCAGACTCTGGGAGGTAAGGCTTCTTGCACCATCCATCCCAGACAGCTGCGCAGCCCCGTGCATGACTGCGGCCCATGCCACATGCAGCCAAAGAATCCCCTCACTGAGTCCTGCCTGACCCACAGAATCATGAGCAAACAATAAAATATTGTTGTTTAAGCCATTAATCTTGAAGGTGATTTGTCACATAGCAATAAATATTTGTGACAAATGCACGGACCTGTCTAACAGCCGCTTACCTCCTATTCATCACAGAATAGGTCTGCCAACCTAAGAGGAGTTCCTCCCCCTAAAGCAGGGGAAGAAAGGTAATGAGGAAAGCAACGAAAACTGAGCTATAGAAGAAGAGCTAAGAAACAGAAAATGAGAAAATACCGAAGACATGTTGGCCTGCTCTGATGTAACTCTATGTTCCCAGATGTGGCCAAGCAGTGCCCACCCCCATCACTCTTTTTTCCTTTCTAAAATTTGTGTTGAAGCATAACTTATTGACTGGTAAGTGCACAGATCGTAAGTGTAAACCTCCATGAATTTTTACAAACCAAACTCATGCATCTAACTGGCAGCCAGATCAGCACTTGAGATGCCCCCTCCTGGCCTTTTCCAGTTACTACACTGACCCTCTTCGGGTTACCACTCTCCCGACTTCTCCCGTTTCTCAACGTTCTATCAGGAACATGCATACTACATGTAATCTTTTGTTTCTGGCTTCTTGTTCTCACACGGGTCAGCAAACCTTTTCTGTGCATATTTTAGGCACTGCAAGCCATAGATCTCTGTCACAACTACTCTCTGCCATTGCAACTTGAAAGCAACCATAGATAACATGTAAATGAATGGATCTAGTTGTGTACCAATAAAATACTGTCTTTATTGATACTGAAATTTGAATTTCATAGAATTTTCATATGTCACACTATTTTATTCTTCTATGGATTCTTTTCTAACCTGTTAAAAATGTAAAAAATACTGTTTTTACGCTATATGTTTAGTCTAAGTAGACGGTTTTTTTTTTTTTTAAGTTCCCAAATGTTGATGAGGGTGCAGGAAAACAGGAAATCTCAGGGAATGTAAAGTGGTGCATTCTTTGAGGTTGCCAGTGGGGCATTATATATCAAATACTTTAAAAACGTTCATACTCTTTGACCATTTCTAGGCATTTATCCAAAGAAAATAACCAGAGATGTGCATGAAGATTAATGGGCAAAGATATTCCTCATAGCGTTATTTATAATACTGAAAAATTGGAAGCAGACTCCAACTTTCAGTTCTGGCAATTGGGCGGATTGACGTAATGCATCCCATGCTCCTCATATTTCTACAAATACACAGACTGCTGTATAAAATATGATACAAATATTAAATACACCGACTAGCTAGAGAGAAGCATCACTTTCCTGGGTCAGAATGTAAATGTATGCCAATATAGACCCTCACCATTAGGAGCTGGGGTTTTAATACCAGCACAGAAATAAAAGACATGACACTGACCCACCAAGACAGGAAGCTGGAATTGAGACCCCTGCATAAAGCTGGAACAAGAACTTCCTGCCTCCTTCATGAAAGGGAGGACTAGGGAAATGTCTCATCCTCCCAAAAGTGGTAGTGAGGAAGTTTGTCTCTTGTGGGCACTCCAAGGGAGAGGGTGGGACGTTTTAAAAATATTAAGTCTTCCAATCCATGAATGTGGGATGTGTTTTCATTTACCTATGTCTTCTTTAATTCCTTTCAGCTGTGTCTCGTAGTTTTCATTGCACGTGTTTCTCACCTCTTTAATCAATTCCTAAGTATTTTATTCTTTCTGATGCTTTTGCAGATGGAATTGTTTTTGTAAATTTCCCTTTCAGGTCATTGATTACTAGTGTAGAGAAATACAACTGATTTTTGTGTCTTGACTATGTATCCTGCTACTTCGCTCAATCAATTTATTAGTTCTAACAGGTTTTTTGGGTGGAATCTTTAGGGTTTTCTACATACAGGCATACCTCATTTTATTGCACTTTGCCTTTTTTTGGTTTTTACAATAATGCGGTATTCGAAGGTTTGTGGCCACCTTGCATCAAGCATGTCTATTGGTGCCATTTTTCCAAAAGCATTTGCTCACTTCGTGTCTCTGTGTCACATTTTGGTAATTCTTGCAATATTTCTGTTAATATTTCTCGTAATATTTTCTATTGTTATAATATTTTCATGGTGATCTGTGATCAGTGATCTTTGATGTTACTACTATAACTTGCTGAAGACTCAGGTTTTAGCATTTTTTTAGCAATAAAGTATTTTTTACTTCAGGTATGTAACACTGCTTTTCAGACATAGTGCTGGTGCACACTTAATAGACTACAGTATAGTGCAAACATACCTTTTAAAAAAATTTTTTTATTTTTGGCTGTGCGGCATGGCACGTGGGATCCTAGTTCCCTGACCAGGGACTGAACCGGGCCCCCTGCAGTGGAAGTGCAGAGTCTTAACCACTGGACCTCCAGGGAAGTCCCCAAACATAACTTTCATATGCACTGGGAAACCAAAAAATTCATGTGACTGGCTTTATAGCGATATTCACTTTTTTGTGGTGGTTTGGAACCAAACCTGCAATATCTCCATTGTATGCCCATATAAGGTCATATCATCTGCAAATAGAGATCATCTTCTTTTCTAATTTGGAAGGATGTTTTCTTGCCTAATTTCTCTGGCTAGGACTTCCAGTACTTTGTTGAACAGCAGGGGTGAAAGTAGGCAGCCATGCCTTGTTCCTGATCTGAGAGGAAAAGTGTTTGGTTTTTCACCATTGAGTATGACATTTGCTGTGGAATTTTCATATATGGCTTTTATTATGTTGAGGCAGATTTTTTCTATTCCTAGTTCGAGTGTTCGTATCATTAAAGGGTATTGAAGTTGGTGAATGCTTTTTCTGCATCAGCTGAGGTCATTATGTGCTTTTTTCCTCTATTTTCTTACTGTGGTGTATCACATTGATTGATTTTTATATGTTGAACCATTCTTTCATCCCAGTTATAAATCCCAGTGGTCGTGGTGTATAATCCTTTTAATATGCTGCTGAATTCAATTTGCTAGTATTTTGATGAGAATTTTTGCATCAGTGTTCATAAGGGATATTGGTCTGCAGTTTTCCTGTCGTGTCTTTTTTCTGGCTTTGCTATAAGGATAATTGTGGCCTCATAGAATGAGTAGGAAGTGTTTCCCTCCTTCAGTTTTTTTTGGAAAAGTTTAAGAAGGACAGTATCAGTTCTTTAAATATTTGGTAGAATTCACTTGTGAAGCCATCAGGTCCAGGGCTTTTTTGTTGGTGGTGGTGGGAGATTTTTGATTATTGATCCAATCGCTTTACTGTTTATAGGTCTATTCAGATTTTTTGTTTCTTCATGATTTAGTCTTGGCAGGTTTTGTGTTTCTCAGAATATGTCCATTTCATCTAAGTTATCCATTTTGTTGGTGAACAATTGTTTGTAGTACTCTCTTATAATCATTTTTATTTCTGTAGAATCAGTAGTAATGTTCCCACTTTCACTTCATTTCTGATTTTCATAATTTGAATCTTCTCTCTTTTTTTCTTAGTTCATCTAACCAAAGGTTTGTCAATCTTGTTGATCTTTTCAAAGAACCAACATTTGGTTTTATTGATTTTCTCTGTTGTTTTTCTAGTCTCTATTTTGTTTATCTCTGCTCTAATCTTTATTCCCTACCTTCTGCTACCTTTGGATTTAGTTTGTTCTTTCTTGCTAGTTCCTTAAGTTGTAAAGGTAGGTTGTTGATTTGAGATTTTTCTTGTTGTTTAGTGTAAGCATTTATAGCTATAAATTTCTCCCTTTTTCTGTGTCCCATAAGTTTTGATATGTTGTGTTTTCATTTTCACTTGTCTCCAAGTATTTTCTAATTTCCCTTGTGATTTCTTCCTTGATCCGTGGCTTGTTTAAAAGTGTTGTTTAATTTTCACAATTTTGTGAAATTTCCAGTTTTCCTTCTCTTTTTGATTTCTAACTTCATCTCATTGTGGTCAGAGAAGATACTTTGTGTGACATCTGTCTTTTTAAGTCTACTGAGACTTAATCTGTGGACTAACATATGGTCTGTCCTGTAAAATATTCCATGTGCATTTGAGAATGTGTATGCCATTGTTGTTGGGTGGAGTGTTCTGTAAGATCTAGTTGGTTTTATTGTGTTCGTTAAGTCCTCTATTTCCTTGCTATCTTCTGTCTGGTTGTTTTATTATTGTGAGTGGGGTATTGAAGTCTATGACTATTATTGTAGAAAAGTCTGTTTCTCTGTTCAGTTCTGTCCATTTTTGCTTCATATATTTTGATGCCTGTCATTAGGTGCATAAATGTTTATAATTGGTATATCTTCTTGCTCTATTGAAACTTCTATTAGTATATAATGGCCTTCTTTAGCTCGTGTAAACTGTTTTGATTTAAAGTCTATTTGTCTGATATTAGTAGAACCGCCCCTGGTCTCTTTTGTTTGTTATTTGCAGGGAATATCTTTTTACATCCTTTCACTTTCAATCTATTTGTGTCTTTGGATCTAAAGTGAGAATCTTATAGACAGCATATAGTTGGATAAAGTGTTTTTATCCATTCTGCTCCCACAAGCTCTGTGCAAGCTGCTCCAGGAACACTGCTCAGCTGCCTGCCTTAGGGCTAGGGGTTGAGAACTCTTAGCTGCAACTGCACTAAGAGCTGAAATTGACTGAAATTAACCACAATTTACCCTCCAGGCCTTCCACTGCAAGTTGCAAGCCTTCCAAATACTAGAGTTCCAAATAGCTACATCAGACAGATTCTGCCAATGCATCTGTTGTTTAGGTGGGAAGACAGATTCCTGGTGCTTCCTACTCTGCCATAGTCCCAGAAGCCCCCAATGGTTATATCTTATGTAATTACAAAACCAGGAAATTAACATTGGTACAAAGTGTGTATAGTTCTATGCCATCACATGAACAGATCTGTGTGATCACAATCAAGATACAGAGCTATTCCATTACTACAAAGATCTCTCCATTGCTACCCCTTTATAATCATACTCCCCTCCACCACACCATCCTTAACCCCTGGCAACCACTCATCTTTTCTCCACCGCAATAATTTTGTCATTTCAAGAATATTATATAAATGGGATTACATTACATGTAACTGTTTGGATTTTTTTTTTTCATGCAGCATAATGCCCTTGGGATCCATCCAAGTTATTTCATGGATCGATAGTTCATTTTTGCTGTTGTTTTCACAGCTAAGTTATATTCCATGGTATAAATATACTACAGTTTATTCATATGTCATAGAACATTTTTGGCTGTTTCTAGTTTTTAGCTATCACACATAAAGCTGCTTTGAATAATTGTGTACAGGTTTTCATTTCTCTGGGATTAGTGCCCATGAAACAGTGGGTAACCATTAGTTAACTCCATTTCACCTGTAACCTGCCTTCAGTAATCAAGGTCGTTTTGATTGTTTAATTGAGGACTTGCCTGCCCTCCAGGCAGCGGGGAGCGTAAACAATAAGATGTTTGCCCGAGTTGTTGGCCAGGAGCTTGGAATCAGCTGTGTCTCGTTAGAGCTGAGCTGGTTAAGACTGGATAGGACCACCGACCCTCCAACTGGGCATGCGCGAGTGACGTTTTGACCCTGCAGAGCCCTGTAGCTTAGTTACGCCTGCACCGAACAATTCGCGCACCTTTTTCTAATCACCTTTCCCCGTGCTCCCTGCGCTCTCCACGCCTCACACCCCCCTGCTTTTTTATGAGTTATCCCCCTGCCTTCAGAGCGGTGGATGTGAAGCTAGTTTTCCCGTCTCCTCGCTTGGCTACCTTGCGAGTAAACCCTGTCTTTGCTGCACACCTCGGCGGCTCAGCGTTTTGGCTTTTGCTGCGCTTCGGACAAGCAAGCCTGGTTCGCGAACACCCTGGAGTGGGGCTGCTGGGGCGAATGGTGAGTGTATATTTAGCTTTTTAAGAAACTGCCACAATATGTTCTGCAGTGGTTGTGCCGTTCTGTGTTGCTACTACAGATGTCTAGTCGGGTTTCTCTGCGTCCTCATCAGCATTTGGTGTTGTCACTATGTTTTTTTTAAATTTTAGCCTTTCTGGTAGGTGTGTGATGACATCTCATTGTGGTTTCAATCGGTAGTTCCCAAACGGCTAATGATGTTGAAGATCCTTTCGTGTGTTTGGCATCTGTATATCCCCTTCAGTGAAATGTCTCTTCATATCTTTTCCGATTTTCCAGTTGGATTGTTTGGTTTTTTCTGTGGAGGTTTGAGAGTTGGCTTTCGTTTGGTCCCCCCTGTAGTAGTGAAGGCTTTGGGTTGCTTGCCCAGCTTCCCCTCACTCTCCAGTCTACCTAAGGGAATCCAAACGTTGGTCAGGTATCCACCCCTGCGCCGCGCGGCGTGTTTCTTGAAGGGAAAGCCAACTCCGTCTCTTGCCCTAAGAATCAACTCAATATGATTGATGTTATTAACCTCTGCCTTGTTGGTGATGTTTTCAGGAAAACCAGTGTGACCCAGCGCCAGCTGCTGATACGTGACGGGGGTGTGCGGTGGGGAGTCTGATAGGAAGACTTCCGGGAGAAATTGCCCCTCTTTTTCACCGAGAGTCATAGGACAATGTTATTTCTCTCTTCCTCTTGACATTGACAAGTTTGGATGAGGTACTGCTGCCAATGTCTTGCTTCGAACGTGTCGATTAAACTAGTACGAAGGGTGGTAGAAAAGAGAAACGTGAAAGTCCAGGCATAATGACATCATGAAGATGATGATTCAGCCAACCTGGAGGACAGCTACATCTGGACTTCCTATTAAAAGAGATGGAAGTTTCCACTTTCCTTATTGTTTGATCCAAATGAGTCACGGTTTCTGCCACTTGCAGCCCCAAATATTCTCATAGAAACGCCCGCCGTCTGGCCTGTTGTTATTGTCGAGGACTGTGGTTGCGTGTTTGTTTTCTTTTTAAACCAACCCCACCCCCCACATTGCCCCAATGACTCGCTATTATCGTTGCTGTTTCTCTTGAGCTGATGGACGTTCGTAGAAGCCGGCACACAACAAACAGTCAATACACACGTGGAGCACTTATTAATACAAATACGGCCCGGGTAAAAGTACACAAAGCACGTCTGAACACATAGCAAAAAATCAATATCAAACAGACCATGCTTATGGAGGGAAAGGCAAACCACATTCTAAGAGGAGTTTGCAGAGCACAAAACCATTCACAATGCCGGACGCCTTCCATCCCCCTTGCTTTCCCGGTGGGGGCTTCAGGGGGAGAGGGGAAGGCAGGCGGTGTGGACTGACCCCCCTGGCTCCCGCCCTGTGGAGGGAGCTGGCCACGTCCCTCCACCAGGGCTCAGCTCCTAGGCGTACAGCTCGGTTCCTGGGCTCTGCTCATGCCCGTCAAGTCAGAAAGTGCGAAGGCTCTGTGATTTTACCCTCCTGCAAGCTCACAAGTCATCCTGCCCGGCTTTCAGCCCTGGCCAGAGACACAGACTTTATTACAGCAAAAGGCAGCAGCCCCAGCCGTGTCTTGACTTGATACCCAGCTCCCCGGTTCCCACAGGATGAAGTGAGGAGAGCGCTGTCACCTGCCCGTGGTGGGGACGCGGCAGAGCAGAGGAGCCCTGAGTTAGGAGCCGCGCTGTTAGCAGGGCTGCTGCTGGCCTGCCCTCCTCCCCTCCGGAGAGATGACTCTCCCTGGGATGCAAGCCAAACTCCCAGGGCCTGAGCCGGAGGCTCTCCAGCTTTGTTGCCCTGGAAGGCGAGCAAAGTTCTCCCGGTTGAGAAGGAGAAGGCCGAGGCACCCGGATGGCTCCAGGAGTGCCACGTTCTTAGTCTGTCATATCTACTCTCTCCAGCTCTCTGGGCTGGCTGCTGTCCTCCCATCCACACGGAAACGCCCAGAAAGCCAGGAAGAACGGTCGCCCACGCTGGCCTTGGCACTTAGGCGGGGAGTGTTGAGCCCGACCCACTGTTGCCCGGCTCCGGTGCTGCACTATCCCTCGGTGCTTGTCCCCAACCTGTGCGTGCGTTTGTCAACAGTCCCTGTATTAAGCCCTCCTTATTTAATTTTATTTATTTTTGGCTGCGTTGGGTCTTCGTTGCGGTGAGCGGGGGCTACTCTTCGTTGCGATGCGCGGGCTTCTCATTGCAGTAGTTTCTCTTGTTGCGGAACACGGGCTCTAGGCGCGTGGGCTTCAGTAGTTGTAGCTCGCGGGCTCTAGAGCGCAGGCTCAGTAGTTGTGGTGCACGGGCTTAGTGGCTCCGTGGCATGTGGGATCTTCCGGGGCCAGGGCTCGAACCCGTGTCCCCTGCATTGGCAGGCGGATTCTTAACTACTGTGCCACGAACGAAGTCCCTAGAATTTGGTTTTGATACTGGATTTTTGCTTTGTTTACCTATCTTCAAGCCTCTACTTTTACAAATACCTAGTAATTTGACCCTTGTTCAGAGACTGCTTCAAGTTCATTTTCTCTTTCTTTTTCTTTCTTTCCTTTCTTTCTTTCTTTCATACTTTTATTAAAACAGGTTGCAATGAACACCATATATATAATCTCGGTGACCTTATAAATATTTCTACAATATAAATTCCAAACAGGGTCTTGCTCAGTGGCTCCATGCATTTATAAATTTACTAGATATTGTCAAATTGTCCTTCAGAAAGTTGCATCACTTTATGCTTTCACAACAATGCATGAGCACTCATTTTCCGATCGCCCATCCTCAAACTGGAGGCTATCCAACTTTTTCATTGACCTTTCGGCAGTTTGCAAGGTAAGAAATTATATTCCATTACTGTTTGGGCTTTCATTTCTTTTATTACCAGTGAGGTCCAACAGTTCTTCCCCCTGTTTTTTGGTAATTGGTGTTTCTTTGTACCCTTTGCTTACTTCATCTTTGTCTTCTATTGGGTTTTTCATCTTCTTTTTTTAACTTTTGATTTTGAGCTCTGCATAAATTAGGTAAATCAGCCCTTTGTCCTGTATCTTCCAAATATGTCTCAGTTGTCATTTTATAATTCCTTGTTTGTTTAGTATTTATTTTTGCCATGCAGGGATTTTACATCATTACATAGAAAATTTTGTAAAGTTTCCCTTTTTAGCTTCTGGACAAAGATCACTTAAAATAAGAAATTCAAATAACCGACAAAACTCTAGGAAGCTAGAGGGTGTGGTTGGAGGAAGTTGGGAGGGGGTTAGCGCCCGTGATGGGCAAAGATGAAGACAGGGTGGGTGGGGCTGCACCTGGGAGGCAAAGCAGAGAAGTCAGCCGTAGGCTTGGTCATCCCTGTGAAGCCAAGGAGAACATATCTCTACAGCTGTGATTAGAGCGCTCCGGGGGCCCTATCAGGTGCTCAAAGCCACGGTCACAAGAGCGGAGCACAAGTGGCGAGGTGTTGCTGCCCAGTGGGCCTTTCTTTTTTTACAATTTATTTATTTTATTTTATTTATTATTGGCTGTGTTGGGCCTTTGTTGCTGAGCGCGGGCTTTCTCTAGTTGCGGTGAGCGGGGGCTACTCTTCGCTGTGGTGTGTGGGCTTCTTATTGCAGTGGCTTCTCTTGTTACGGAGCACGGGCTCTAGGCACGCGGGCTTCAGTAGCTGTGGTGCGCTGGCTCAGTAGTTGTGCTGCACGGGCTTTGTTGCTCCGCGGCATGTGGGATCTTCCCGGACCGGGGCTCGCACCCGTGTCCCCTGCATTGCCAGGCGGATTCTTAACCGCTGCACCACCAGGGAAGCCCAAGCTCTCCTTAAATTACCCGGTTTGTGCATGCCACGTGCTTCCTCTAGACACCCGGTCTGAATCAGACAGAGATACACAATGTCTACAAATCGATAAGAAAAAGGTAAAGAACCCAAGCAGGTAATAAACAAAGGCAATGGACTCACAAAAGACAAAAACCTTGTTGCCAGTGACCATGAAGAGATGCTTAACCTCCAGGATGCTTGAAACCATGCCTCCTACCACAAAGAGGAAGTGAGGAAATGGGACTAATTCACGACCCGCTGAATTGAAAATTGGTAATTCAGGAGTGTGATTCAGCAGTAGCCAGTAGAGCTGAAGGGGATGACCCTTTCGAATCCGCCATTCCTCTTGTGGAATCCCAAACTTAATTCTTCTCTAGGTATAACAGCTAGAGAAGCTATGCGCACCTGCCCCATCCAAAGAGCAGTGATACTCGATGACTAGAAACCACCTAAATGCTTATCAATAGGGAATGTGTTACTAAATTCTATTGATAAATTATAATACCTTAAAGCAGTTCAAATTAACTAGGTCTAAATCAACAGGGGGTCAATCATAATGTTAAGCAAATATAGGACATGCCATGGTGATTACATTTATGTGTAGAATTTAAAAGCTCAGGACAATACTATATTGTTTACAGAACATACTTTTGTAATTAAAGCCTGAGATCAAGGATAGGGAAAATAAGCACCAGCTTCAGATCAGAGGTGACTTTGGGGATGGAAGGAGAGAAGTTAATTGGACATCGGGACCTCCAACCCTACCTGTATGTAAACTTTTCTTTCTTCAAAATATCTGAAGTAAAAATGGCAACAGTTAACATCTATCAAATTGGAGTAGTGATTAATTGGGTGGTATAGTTTTCTATGTATATTTTCTACATGGGAAATCTTTCGTACTTGAAAGACAGTTAAAACACCTAAATGACCCATTTAAATCAGGGAGGCAAGGTACAACGAGTCCACAGGCTGGAACACCAGGCGGCCTTTAAAAACCACCATGTCAGAGAACGTAGGGAAGCAGGGAGATGCTCAAGAGACATTTGATGTGAAACGTAGATTAGAAAATAATTGTGTGGGGGACTTTTTGTCAGCAGACTTTTAAAAAGAAATGTACCTTCCTCTGTTCATCACACCTAGAAATGTGAAGATAAATGCCAGATGGTCCCTGATTACAGGTGACTTGTCTTTTCTCCTATATATCAGTTTTGACAATGAATATATAGTCATTTATCAGAAAAATAAACAATCTAATGATTAATTTGTACCAGCAGCCTGTCAAAATAACAACTGAACAGCAGCATTCAATTTCAGACCAAACAGCTTGAAATTAGTTTTGCTATTTACTGTGCTTATGCTGCCCTCCGATGGAGAAATAGAAGAATGCTTATGACTGTAGAGCAATTTATAAAATCCAGGTGTGTTCTTCACATGTTGATAAAGATACTATATAACTTTATTAAAAATTAATACATGTGCAATATAAAAAACTTAAAGTACCCAGAAAACTACAAAGAAAGAAGAAAATCACCCATAATCTCACTTTATTATTAGCTCAGGATTCTGAGTTCCTGGGCAGGGGAGATAAAAAAGACCAGGGTGTACTAGTTCTTTCAGTATAAAGTCAACTTTTCTGCCATTGGAGTGCTAACCTAGAATTTTTTTTTTAAATACATTTATGTATTTATTTGTTTATTTACGTGGCTGTGTTGGGTCTTCGTTGCTACACGTGGGCTTTCTCTAGTTGCGGCGAGCGGGTGGGGGGGCTACTCTTCATCGCCGTGCGTGGGCTTCTCATTGCGGTGGCTCCTCTTGTTGCGGAGCACGGGCTGTAGGCGCACGGGCTTCAGTAGTTGTGGCTCTCGGGCTCAGTAGTTGTGGCGCTTGGGCTCAGTAGTTGTGGCTCGTGGGCTCTAGATCGCAGGCTCAGTAGTTGTGGCGCACGGGCTTAGTTGCTCTGTGGCATGTGGGATCTTCCTGGACCAGGGCTCAAACCCGTGTCCCCTGCATTGGCAGGCGGATTCTTAACTACTGTGCCACGAGGGAAGTCCCTAGAATTTGGTTTTGATACTCGATTTTTGCTTTGTTTACCTATCTTCAAGCCTCTACTTTTACAAATACCTAGTAATTTGACCCTTGTTCAGAGACTGCTTCAAGTTCATTTTCTCTTTCTTTTTCTTTCTTTCCTTTCTTTCTCTCTCTCTTTCGTTCGTTCGTTCTTTCTTTCTTTCTTTCTTTCTTTCTTTCATACTTTTATTAAAACAGGTTGCAATGAACACCATATATATAATCTCGGTGACCTTATAAATATTTCTACAATATAAATTCCAAACAGGGTCTTGCTCAGTGGCTCCATGCATTTATAAATTTACTAGATATTGTCACATTGTCCTTCAGAAAGTTGCATCACTTTATGCTTTCACAACAATGCATGAGCACTCATTTTCCGATCGCCCATCCTCAAACTGGAGGCTATCCAACTTTTTCATTGACCTTTCGGCAGTTTGCAAGGTAAGAAATTATATTCCATTACTGTTTGGGCTTTCATTTCTTTGATTACCAGTGAGGTCCAACAGTTCTTCCCCCTGTTTTTTGGTAATTGGTGTTTCTTTGTACCCTTTGCTTACTTCATCTTTGTCTTCTATTGGGTTTTTCATCTTCTTTTTTTAACTTTTGATTTTGAGCTCTGCATAAATTAGGTAAATCAGCCCTTTGTCCTGTATCTTCCAAATATGTCTCAGTTGTCATTTTATAATTCCTTGTTTGTTTAGTATTTATTTTTGCCATGCAGGGATTTTACATCATTACATAGAAAATTTTGTAAAGTTTCCCTTTTTAGCTTCTGGACAAAGATCACTTAAAATAAGAAATTCAAATAACCGACAAAACTCTAGGAAGCTAGAGGGTGTGGTTGGAGGAAGTTGGGAGGGGGTTAGCGCCCGTGATGGGCAAAGATGAAGACAGGGTGGGTGGGGCTGCACCTGGGAACCAAAGCAGAGAAGTCAGCCGTAGGCTTGGTCATCCCTGTGAAGCCAACGAGGACACATCTCTACAGCTGTGATTAGAGCGCTCCGGGGGCCCTATCAGGTGCTCAAAGCCACGGTCACAAGAGCGGAGCACAAGTGGCGAGGTGTTGCTGCCCAGTGGGCCTTTCTTTTTTTACAATTTATTTATTTTATTTTATTTATTATTGGCTGTGTTGGGCCTTTGTTGCTGAGCGCGGGCTTTCTCTAGTTGCGGTGAGCGGGGGCTACTCTTCGCTGTGGTGTGTGGGCTTCTTATTGCAGTGGCTTCTCTTGTTACGGAGCACGGGCTCTAGGCACGCGGGCTAAAGTAGGTGTGGTGCGCTGGCTCAGTAGTTGTGCTGCACGGGCTTTGTTGCTCCGCGGCATGTGGGATCTTCCCGGACCGGGGCTCGCACCCGTGTCCCCTGCATTGCCAGGCGGATTCTTAACCGCTGCACCACCAGGGAAGCCCAAGCTCTCCTTAAATTACCCGGTTTGTGCATGCCACGTGCTTCCTCTAGACACCCGGTCTGAATCAGACAGAGATACACAATGTCTACAAATCGATAAGAAAAAGGTAAAGAACCCAAGCAGGTAATAAACAAAGGCAATGGACTCACAAAAGACAAAAACCTTGTTGCCAGTGACCATGAAGAGATGCTTAACCTCCAGGATGCTTGAAACCATGCCTCCTACCACAAAGAGGAAGTGAGGAAATGGGACTAATTCACGACCCGCTGAATTGAAAATTGGTAATTCAGGAGTGTGATTCAGCAGTAGCCAGTAGAGCTGAAGGGGATGACCCTTTCGAATCCGCCATTCCTCTTCTGGAATCCCAAACTTAATTCTTCTCTAGGTATAACAGCTAGAGAAGCTATGCGCACCTGCCCCATCCAAAGAGCAGTGATACTCGATGACTAGAAACCACCTAAATGCTTATCAATAGGGAATGTGTTACTAAATTCTATTGATAAATTATAATACCTTAAAGCAGTTCAAATTAACTAGGTCTAAATCAACAGGGGGTCAATCATAATGTTAAGCAAATATAGGACATGCCATGGTGATTACATTTATGTGTAGAATTTAAAAGCTCAGGACAATACTATATTGTTTACAGAACATACTTTTGTAATTAAAGCCTGAGATCAAGGATAGGGAAAATAAGCACCAGCTTCAGATCAGAGGTGACTTTG
Source organism: Eschrichtius robustus (assembly GCF_028021215.1). Classification (NCBI taxonomy): domain Eukaryota; kingdom Metazoa; phylum Chordata; class Mammalia; order Artiodactyla; family Eschrichtiidae; genus Eschrichtius; species Eschrichtius robustus. Next base: position 8,053,675 of record NC_090845.1, on the reverse strand, counting down.
GGGATGGAAGGAGAGAAGTTAATTGGACATCGGGACCTCCAACCCTACCTGTATGTAAACTTTTCTTTCTTCAAAATATCTGAAGTAAAAATGGCAACAGTTAACATCTATCAAATTGGAGTAGTGATTAATTGGGTGGTATAGTTTTCTATGTATATTTTCTACATGGGAAATCTTTCGTACTTGAAAGACAGTTAAAACACCTAAATGACCCATTTAAATCAGGGAGGCAAGGTACAACGAGTCCACAGGCTGGAACACCAGGCGGCCTTTAAAAACCACCATGTCAGAGAACGTAGGGAAGCAGGGAGATGCTCAAAAGACATTTGATGTGAAACGTAGATTAGAAAATAATTGTGTGGGGGACTTTTTGTCAGCAGACTTTTAAAAAGAAATGTACCTTCCTCTGTTCATCACACCTAGAAATGTGAAGATAAATGCCAGATGGTCCCTGATTACAGGTGACTTGTCTTTTCTCCTATATATCAGTTTTGACAATGAATATATAGTCATTTATCAGAAAAATAAACAATCTAATGATTAATTTGTACCAGCAGCCTGTCAAAATAACAACTGAACAGCAGCATTCAATTTCAGACCAAACAGCTTGAAATTAGTTTTGCTATTTACTGTGCTTATGCTGCCCTCCGATGGAGAAATAGAAGAATGCTTATGACTGTAGAGCAATTTATAAAATCCAGGTGTGTTCTTCACATGTTGATAAAGATACTATATAACTTTATTAAAAATTAATACATGTGCAATATAAAAAACTTAAAGTACCCAGAAAATTACAAAGAAAGAAGAAAATCACCCATAATCTCACTTTATTATTAGCTCAGGATTCTGAGTTCCTGGGCAGGGGAGATAAAAAAGACCAGGGTGTACTAGTTCTTTCAGTATAAAGTCAACTTTTCTGCCATTGGAGTGCTAACCTAGAATTTTTTTTTTAAATACATTTATGTATTTATTTGTTTATTTACGTGGCTGTGTTGGGTCTTCGTTGCTACACGTGGGCTTTCTCTAGTTGCGGCGAGCGGGTGGGGGGGCTACTCTTCATCGCCGTGCGTGGGCTTCTCATTGCGGTGGCTCCTCTTGTTGCGGAGCACGGGCTGTAGGCGCACGGGCTTCAGTAGTTGTGGCTCTCGGGCTCAGTAGTTGTGGCGCTTGGGCTCAGTAGTTGTGGCTCGTGGGCTCTAGATCGCAGGCTCAGTAGTTGTGGCGCACGGGCTTAGTTGCTCTGTGGCATGTGGGATCTTCCTGGACCAGGGCTCAAACCCGTGTCCCCTGCATTGGCAGGCGGATTCTTAACTACTGTGCCACGAGGGAAGTCCCTAGAATTTGGTTTTGATACTCGATTTTTGCTTTGTTTACCTATCTTCAAGCCTCTACTTTTACAAATACCTAGTAATTTGACCCTTGTTCAGAGACTGCTTCAAGTTCATTTTCTCTTTCTTTTTCTTTCTTTCCTTTCTTTCTCTCTCTCTTTCGTTCGTTCTTTCTTTCTTTCTTTCTTTCTTTCTTTCTTTCATACTTTTATTAAAACAGGTTGCAATGAACACCATATATATAATCTCGGTGACCTTATAAATATTTCTACAATATAAATTCCAAACAGGGTCTTGCTCAGTGGCTCCATGCATTTATAAATTTACTAGATATTGTCACATTGTCCTTCAGAAAGTTGCATCACTTTATGCTTTCACAACAATGCATGAGCACTCATTTTCCGATCGCCCATCCTCAAACTGGAGGCTATCCAACTTTTTCATTGACCTTTCGGCAGTTTGCAAGGTAAGAAATTATATTCCATTACTGTTTGGGCTTTCATTTCTTTGATTACCAGTGAGGTCCAACAGTTCTTCCCCCTGTTTTTTGGTAATTGGTGTTTCTTTGTACCCTTTGCTTACTTCATCTTTGTCTTCTATTGGGTTTTTCATCTTCTTTTTTTAACTTTTGATTTTGAGCTCTGCATAAATTAGGTAAATCAGCCCTTTGTCCTGTATCTTCCAAATATGTCTCAGTTGTCATTTTATAATTCCTTGTTTGTTTAGTATTTATTTTTGCCATGCAGGGATTTTACATCATTACATAGAAAATTTTGTAAAGTTTCCCTTTTTAGCTTCTGGACAAAGATCACTTAAAATAAGAAATTCAAATAACCGACAAAACTCTAGGAAGCTAGAGGGTGTGGTTGGAGGAAGTTGGGAGGGGGTTAGCGCCCGTGATGGGCAAAGATGAAGACAGGGTGGGTGGGGCTGCACCTGGGAACCAAAGCAGAGAAGTCAGCCGTAGGCTTGGTCATCCCTGTGAAGCCAACGAGGACACATCTCTACAGCTGTGATTAGAGCGCTCCGGGGGCCCTATCAGGTGCTCAAAGCCACGGTCACAAGAGGGGAGCACAAGTGGCGAGGTGTTGCTGCCCAGTGGGCCTTTCTCCCTTGGGCAAGAGGGCAGGTGTTTCTGCTTTTATTATGGAAAACATAGTATGTGGATATTGGAAAAAGAGAACTTGGTTAGTTAGTACATGGAATATGAAAAAGTGAAGAAAAACCATGTTTAATTCCACCCCAGTTAATATTTTAGCCCATTTCCTCCCCATCTTTTTTCAGCTCATTTTGTTTTAACATCTTTATTGGAGTATAATTGCTTTACAGTGGTGTGTTACTTTCTGCTTTATAACAAAGTGAATCAGCTATACATATACATATATCCCCATATCCCCATATCCCCTCCCTCTAGCGTCTCCCTCCAGAGCACCCTCCCTATCCCACCCCTCTAGGTGGTCACAAAGCGCCGAGCTGACGTCCCTGTGCTATGCGGCTGCTTCCCACTAGCTATCTATTTGACATTGGGTAGTGTATATATGTCGATGCCACTCTCTCATTTCGTCCCAGCTTACCCTTCCCCCTCCCCGTGTCCTCAAGTCCATTCTCCACGTCTGCGTCTTTATTACTGTCCTGCTCCCAGGTTCATGAGAACCGTTTTGTTTTTTTTTTTAGATTCCATATATATGTGTTAGCATATGGTATTTGTTTTTCTCTTTCTGACTTACTTCACTCTGTATGACAGTCTCTAGGTCCATCCACCTCACGACAAATAACTGAATTTCGTTTCTTTTCATGGCTGAGTAATATCCCATTGTATATATGTGCCACATCTTCTTTATCCATTCATCTGTCGATGGACACTTAGGTTGCTTCAATGTCCTGGCTATTGTAAATACTTCAGCTCATATTTTTAAAGTTGGAATTATACTTCATCTGCATTTTGGTTTTCCTTATTCTTTTTTTAAAATTTATTTATTTTATTTTATTTATTTTTGGCTGTGTTGGGCCTTTGTTGCTGCGCGCGGGCTTTCTCTAGTTGCGGTGAGCGGGGGCTACTCTTCGCTGTGGTGTGTGGGCTTCTTATTGCAGTGGCTTCTCTTGTTACGGAGCACGGGCTCTAGGCACGCGGGCTTCAGTAGCTGTGGTGCGCTGGCTCAGTAGTTGTGCTGCACGGGCTTTGTTGCTCCGCGGCGTGTGGGATCTTCCCGGACCGGGGCTCGCACCCGTGTCCCCTGCATTGCCAGGCGGATTCTGAACCGCTGCACCACCAGGGAAGCCCAAGCTCTCCTTAAATTACCCGGTTTGTGCATGCCACGTGCTTCCTCTAGACACCCGGTCTGAATCAGACAGAGATACACAATGTCTACAAATCGATAAGAAAAAGGTAAAGAACCCAAGCAGGTAATAAACAAAGGCAATGGACTCACAAAAGACAAAAACCTTGTTGCCAGTGACCATGAAGAGATGCTTAACCTCCAAGATGCTTGAAACCATGCCTCCTACCACAAAGAGGAAGTGAGGAAATGGGACTAATTCACGACCCGCTGAATTGAAAATTGGTAATTCAGGAGTGTGATTCAGCAGTAGCCAGTAGAGCTGAAGGGGATGACCCTTTTGAATCCGCCATTCCTCTTCTGGAATCCCAAACTTAATTCTTCTCTAGGTATAACAGCTAGAGAAGCTATGCGCACCTGCCCCATCCAAAGAGCAGTGATACTCGATGACTAGAAACCACCTAAATGCTTATCAATAGGGAATGTGTTACTAAATTCTATTGATAAATTATAATACCTTAAAGCAGTTCAAATTAACTAGGTCTAAATCAACAGGGGGTCAATCATAATGTTAAGCAAATATAGGACATGCCATGGTGATTACATTTATGTGTAGAATTTAAAAGCTCAGGACAATACTATATTGTTTACAGAACATACTTTTGTAATTAAAGCCTGAGATCAAGGATAGGGAAAACAAGCACCAGCTTCAGATCAGAGGTGACTTTGGGGATGGAAGGAGAGAAGTTAATTGGACATCGGGACCTCCAACCCTACCTGTATGTAAACTTTTCTTTCTTCAAAATATCTGACGTAAAAATGGCAACAGTTAACATCTATCAAATTGGAGTAGTGATTAATTGGGTGGTATAGTTTTCTATGTATATTTTCTACATGGGAAATCTTTCGTACTTGAAAGACAGTTAAAACACCTAAATGACCCATTTAAATCAGGGAGGCAAGGTACAACGAGTCCACAGGCTGGAACACCAGGCGGCCTTTAAAAACCACCATGTCAGAGAACGTAGGGAAGCAGGGAGATGCTCAAAAGACATTTGATGTGAAACGTAGATTAGAAAATAATTGTGTGGGGGACTTTTTGTCAGCAGACTTTTAAAAAGAAATGTACCTTCCTCTGTTCATCACACCTAGAAATGTGAAGATAAATGCCAGATGGTCCCTGATTACAGGTGACTTGTCTTTTCTCCTATATATCAGTTTTGACAATGAATATATAGTCATTTATCAGAAAAATAAACAATCTAATGATTAATTTGTACCAGCAGCCTGTCAAAATAACAACTGAACAGCAGCATTCAATTTCAGACCAAACAGCTTGAAATTAGTTTTGCTATTTACTGTGCTTATGCTGCCCTCCGATGGAGAAATAGAAGAATGCTTATGACTGTAGAGCAATTTATAAAATCCAGGTGTGTTCTTCACATGTTGATAAAGATACTATATAACTTTATTAAAAATTAATACATGTGCAATATAAAAAACTTAAAGTACCCAGAAAAGTACAAAGAAAGAAGAAAATCACCCATAATCTCACTTTATTATTAGCTCAGGATTCTGAGTTCCTGGGCAGGGGAGATAAAAAAGACCAGGGTGTACTAGTTCTTTCAGTATAAAGTCAACTTTTCTGCCATTGGAGTGCTAACCTAGAATTTTTTTTTAAAAATACATTTATGTATTTATTTGTTTATTTACGTGGCTGTGTTGGGTCTTCGTTGCTACACGTGGGCTTTCTCTAGGTGCGGCGAGCGGGTGGGGGGGCTACTCTTCATCGCCGTGCGTGGGCTTCTCATTGCGGTGGCTCCTCTTGTTGCGGAGCACGGGCTGTAGGCGCACGGGCTTCAGTAGTTGTGGCTCTCGGGCTCAGTAGTTGTGGCGCTTGGGCTCAGTAGTTGTGGCTCGTGGGCTCTAGATCGCAGGCTCAGTAGTTGTGGCGCACGGGCTTAGTTGCTCTGTGGCATGTGGGATCTTCCTGGACCAGGGCTCAAACCCGTGTCCCCTGCATTGGCAGGCGGATTCTTAACTACTGTGCCACGAGGGAAGTCCCTAGAATTTGGTTTTGATACTCGATTTTTGCTTTGTTTACCTATCTTCAAGCCTCTACTTTTACAAATACCTAGTAATTTGACCCTTGTTCGGAGACTGCTTTAAGTTCATTTTCTCTTTTTCTTTCTTTCCTTTCTTTCTTTCTTTCTTTCTTTCTCTCTCTCTTTCGTTCTTTCTTTCTTTCTTTCTTTCTTTCATACTTTTATTAAAAAAGGTTGCAATGAACACCATATATATAATCTCGGTGACCTTATAAATATTTCTACAATATAAATTCCAAACAGGGTCTTGCTCAGTGGCTCCATGCATTTATAAATTTACTAGATATTGTCACATTGTCCTTCAGAAAGTTGCATCACTTTATGCTTTCACAACAATGCATGAGCACTCATTTTCCGATCGCCCATCCTCAAACTGGAGGCTATCCAACTTTTTCATTGACCTTTCGGCAGTTTGCAAGGTAAGAAATTATATTCCATTACTGTTTGGGCTTTCATTTCTTTGATTACCAGTGAGGTCCAACAGTTCTTCCCCCTGTTTTTTGGTAATTGGTGTTTCTTTGTACCCTTTGCTTACTTCATCTTTGTCTTCTATTGGGTTTTTCATCTTCTTTTTTTAACTTTTGATTTTGAGCTCTGCATAAATTAGGTAAATCAGCCCTTTGTCCTGTATCTTCCAAATATGTCTCAGTTGTCATTTTATAATTCCTTGTTTGTTTAGTATTTATTTTTGCCATGCAGGGATTTTACATCATTACATAGAAAATTTTGTAAAGTTTCCCTTTTTAGCTTCTGGACAAAGATCACTTAAAATAAGAAATTCAAATAACCGACAAAACTCTAGGAAGCTAGAGGGTGTGGTTGGAGGAAGTTGGGAGGGGGTTAGCGCCCGTGATGGGCAAAGATGAAGACAGGGTTGGTGGGGCTGCACCTGGGAACCAAAGCAGAGAAGTCAGCCGTAGGCTTGGTCATCCCTGTGAAGCCAACGAGGACACATCTCTACAGCTGTGATTAGAGCGCTCCGGGGGCCCTATCAGGTGCTCAAAGCCACGGTCACAAGAGGGGAGCACAAGGGGCGAGGTGTTGCTGCCCAGTGGGCCTTTCTCCCTTGGGCAAGAGGGCAGGTGATACTGCTTTTATTATGGAAAACATAGTATGTGGATATTGGAAAAAGAGAACTTGGTTAGTTAGTACATGGAATATGAAAAAGTGAAGAAAAACCATGTTTAATTCCACCCCAGTTAATATTTTAGCCCATTTCCTCCCCATCTTTTTTCAGCTCATTTTGTTTTAACATCTTTATTGGAGTATAATTGCTTTACAGTGGTGTGTTACTTTCTGCTTTATAACAAAGTGAATCAGCTATACATATACATATATCCCCATATCCCCATATCCCCTCCCTCTAGCGTCTCCCTCCAGAGCACCCTCCCTATCCCACCCCTCTAGGTGGTCACAAAGCGCCGAGCTGACGTCCCTGTGCTATGCGGCTGCTTCCCACTAGCTATCTATTTGACATTGGGTAGTGTATATATGTCGATGCCACTCTCTCATTTCGTCCCAGCTTACCCTTCCCCCTCCCCGTGTCCTCAAGTCCATTCTCCACGTCTGCGTCTTTATTACTGTCCTGCTCCCAGGTTCATGAGAACCGTTTTGTTTTTTTTTTTAGATTCCATATATATGTGTTAGCATATGGTATTTGTTTTTCTCTTTCTGACTTACTTCACTCTGTATGACAGTCTCTAGGTCCATCCACCTCACGACAAATAACTGAATTTCGTTTCTTTTCATGGCTGAGTAATATCCCATTGTATATATGTGCCACATCTTCTTTATCCATTCATCTGTCGATGGACACTTAGGTTGCTTCAATGTCCTGGCTATTGTAAATACTTCAGCTCATATTTTTAAAGTTGGAATTATACTTCATCTGCATTTTGGTTTTCCTTATTCTTTTTTTAAAATTTATTTATTTTATTTTATTTATTTTTGGCTGTGTTGGGCCTTTGTTGCTGCGCGCGGGCTTTCTCTAGTTGCGGTGAGCGGGGGCTACTCTTCGCTGTGGTGTGTGGGCTTCTTATTGCAGTGGCTTCTCTTGTTACGGAGCACGGGCTCTAGGCACGCGGGCTTCAGTAGCTGTGGTGCGCTGGCTCAGTAGTTGTGCTGCACGGGCTTTGTTGCTCCGCGGCGTGTGGGATCTTCCCGGACCGGGGCTCGCACCCGTGTCCCCTGCATTGCCAGGCGGATTCTGAACCGCTGCACCACCAGGGAAGCCCAAGCTCTCCTTAAATTACCCGGTTTGTGCATGCCACGTGCTTCCTCTAGACACCCGGTCTGAATCAGACAGAGATACACAATGTCTACAAATCGATAAGAAAAAGGTAAAGAACCCAAGCAGGTAATAAACAAAGGCAATGGACTCACAAAAGACAAAAACCTTGTTGCCAGTGACCATGAAGAGATGCTTAACCTCCAAGATGCTTGAAACCATGCCTCCTACCACAAAGAGGAAGTGAGGAAATGGGACTAATTCACGACCCGCTGAATTGAAAATTGGTAATTCAGGAGTGTGATTCAGCAGTAGCCAGTAGAGCTGAAGGGGATGACCCTTTTGAATCCGCCATTCCTCTTCTGGAATCCCAAACTTAATTCTTCTCTAGGTATAACAGCTAGAGAAGCTATGCGCACCTGCCCCATCCAAAGAGCAGTGATACTCGATGACTAGAAACCACCTAAATGCTTATCAATAGGGAATGTGTTACTAAATTCTATTGATAAATTATAATACCTTAAAGCAGTTCAAATTAACTAGGTCTAAATCAACAGGGGGTCAATCATAATGTTAAGCAAATATAGGACATGCCATGGTGATTACATTTATGTGTAGAATTTAAAAGCTCAGGACAATACTATATTGTTTACAGAACATACTTTTGTAATTAAAGCCTGAGATCAAGGATAGGGAAAACAAGCACCAGCTTCAGATCAGAGGTGACTTTGGGGATGGAAGGAGAGAAGTTAATTGGACATCGGGACCTCCAACCCTACCTGTATGTAAACTTTTCTTTCTTCAAAATATCTGACGTAAAAATGGCAACAGTTAACATCTATCAAATTGGAGTAGTGATTAATTGGGTGGTATAGTTTTCTATGTATATTTTCTACATGGGAAATCTTTCGTACTTGAAAGACAGTTAAAACACCTAAATGACCCATTTAAATCAAGGAGGCAAGGTACAACGAGTCCACAGGCTGGAACACCAGGCGGCCTTTAAAAACCACCATGTCAGAGAACGTAGGGAAGCAGGGAGATGCTCAAGAGACATTTGATGTGAAACGTAGATTAGAAAATAATTGTGTGGGGGACTTTTTGTCAGCAGACTTTTAAAAAGAAATGTACCTTCCTCTGTTCATCACACCTAGAAATGTGAAGATAAATGCCAGATGGTCCCTGATTACAGGTGACTTGTCTTTTCTCCTATATATCAGTTTTGACAATGAATATATAGTCATTTATCAGAAAAATAAACAATCTAATGATTAATTTGTACCAGCAGCCTGTCAAAATAACAACTGAACAGCAGCATTCAATTTCAGACCAAACAGCTTGAAATTAGTTTTGCTATTTACTGTGCTTATGCTGCCCTCCGATGGAGAAATAGAAGAATGCTTATGACTGTAGAGCAATTTATAAAATCCAGGTGTGTTCTTCACATGTTGATAAAGATACTATATAACTTTATTAAAAATTAATACATGTGCAATATAAAAAACTTAAAGTACCCAGAAAACTACAAAGAAAGAAGAAAATCACCCATAATCTCACTTTATTATTAGCTCAGGATTCTGAGTTCCTGGGCAGGGGAGATAAAAAAGACCAGGGTGTAACTAGTTCTTTCAGTATAAAGTCAACTTTTCTGCCATTGGAGTGCTAACCTAGAATTTTTTTTTTAAATACATTTATGTATTTATTTGTTTATTTACGTGGCTGTGTTGGGTCTTCGTTGCTACACGTGGGCTTTCTCTAGTTGCGGCGAGCGGGTGGGGGGGCTACTCTTCATCGCCGTGCGTGGGCTTCTCATTGCGGTGGCTCCTCTTGTTGCGGAGCACGGGCTGTAGGCGCACGGGCTTCAGTAGTTGTGGCTCTCGGGCTCAGTAGTTGTGGCGCTTGGGCTCAGTAGTTGTGGCTCGTGGGCTCTAGATCGCAGGCTCAGTAGTTGTGGCGCACGGGCTTAGTTGCTCTGTGGCATGTGGGATCTTCCTGGACCAGGGCTCAAACCCGTGTCCCCTGCATTGGCAGGCGGATTCTTAACTACTGTGCCACGAGGGAAGTCCCTAGAATTTGGTTTTGATACTCGATTTTTGCTTTGTTTACCTATCTTCAAGCCTCTACTTTTACAAATACCTAGTAATTTGACCCTTGTTCAGAGACTGCTTCAAGTTCATTTTCTCTTTTTCTTTCTTTCCTTTCTTTCTTTCTTTCTTTCTCTCTCTCTTTCTTTCTTTCTTTCTTTCTTTCTTTCATACTTTTATTAAAAAAGGTTGCAATGAACACCATATATATAATCTCGGTGACATTATAAATATTTCTACAATATAAATTCCAAACAGGGTCTTGCTCAGTGGCTCCATGCATTTATAAATTTACTAGATATTGTCACATTGTCCTTCAGAAAGTTGCATCACTTTATGCTTTCACAACAATGCATGAGCACTCATTTTCCGATCGCCCATCCTCAAACTGGAGGCTATCCAACTTTTTCATTGACCTTTCGGCAGTTTGCAAGGTAAGAAATTATATTCCATTACTGTTTGGGCTTTCATTTCTTTGATTACCAGTGAGGTCCAACAGTTCTTCCCCCTGTTTTTTGGTAATTGGTGTTTCTTTGTACCCTTTGCTTAACTTCATCTTTGTCTTCTATTGAGTTTTTCATCTTCTTTTTTTAACTTTTGATTTTGAGCTCTGCATAAATTAGGTAAATCAGCCCTTTGTCCTGTATCTTCCAAATATGTCTCAGTTGTCATTTTATAATTCCTTGTTTGTTTAGTATTTATTTTTGCCATGCAGGGATTTTACATCATTACATAGAAAATTTTGTAAAGTTTCCCTTTTTAGCTTCTGGACAAAGATCACTTAAAATAAGAAATTCAAATAACCGACAAAACTCTAGGAAGCTAGAGGGTGTGGTTGGAGGAAGTTGGGAGGGGGTTAGCGCCCGTGATGGGCAAAGATGAAGACAGGGTGGGTGGGGCTGCACCTGGGAACCAAAGCAGAGAAGTCAGCCGTAGGCTTGGTCATCCCTGTGAAGCCAACGAGGACACATCTCTACAGCTGTGATTAGAGCGCTCCGGGGGCCCTATCAGGTGCTCAAAGCCACGGTCACAAGAGGGGAGCACAAGGGGCGAGGTGTTGCTGCCCAGTGGGCCTTTCTCCCTTGGGCAAGAGGGCAGGTGATACTGCTTTTATTATGGAAAACATAGTATGTGGATATTGGAAAAAGAGAACTTGGTTAGTTAGTGCATGGAATATGAAAAAGTGAAGAAAAACCATGTTTAATTCCACCCCAGTTAATATTTTAGCCCATTTCCTCCCCATCTTTTTTCAGCTCATTTTGTTTTAACATCTTTATTGGAGTATAATTGCTTTACAGTGGTGTGTTACTTTCTGCTTTATAACAAAGTGAATCAGCTATACATATACATATATCCCCATATCCCCATATCCCCTCCCTCTAGCGTCTCCCTCCAGAGCACCCTCCCTATCCCACCCCTCTAGGTGGTCACAAAGCGCCGAGCTGACGTCCCTGTGCTATGCGGCTGCTTCCCACTAGCTATCTATTTGACATTGGGTAGTGTATATATGTCGATGCCACTCTCTCATTTCGTCCCAGCTTACCCTTCCCCCTCCCCGTGTCCTCAAGTCCATTCTCCACGTCTGCGTCTTTATTACTGTCCTGCTCCCAGGTTCATGAGAACCGTTTTGTTTTTTTTTTTAGATTCCATATATATGTGTTAGCATATGGTATTTGTTTTTCTCTTTCTGACTTACTTCACTCTGTATGACAGTCTCTAGGTCCATCCACCTCACGACAAATAACTGAATTTCGTTTCTTTTCATGGCTGAGTAATATCCCATTGTATATATGTGCCACATCTTCTTTATCCATTCATCTGTCGATGGACACTTAGGTTGCTTCAATGTCCTGGCTATTGTAAATACTTCAGCTCATATTTTTAAAGTTGGAATTATACTTCATCTGCATTTTGGTTTTCCTTATTCTTTTTTTAAAATTTATTTATTTTATTTTATTTATTTTTGGCTGTGTTGGGCCTTTGTTGCTGCGCGCGGGCTTTCTCTAGTTGCGGTGAGCGGGGGCTACTCTTCGCTGTGGTGTGTGGGCTTCTTATTGCAGTGGCTTCTCTTGTTACGGAGCACGGGCTCTAGGCACGCGGGCTTCAGTAGCTGTGGTGCGCTGGCTCAGTAGTTGTGCTGCACGGGCTTTGTTGCTCCGCGGCGTGTGGGATCTTCCCGGACCGGGGCTCGCACCCGTGTCCCCTGCATTGCCAGGCGGATTCTGAACCGCTGCACCACCAGGGAAGCCCAAGCTCTCCTTAAATTACCCGGTTTGTGCATGCCACGTGCTTCCTCTAGACACCCGGTCTGAATCAGACAGAGATACACAATGTCTACAAATCGATAAGAAAAAGGTAAAGAACCCAAGCAGGTAATAAACAAAGGCAATGGACTCACAAAAGACAAAAACCTTGTTGCCAGTGACCATGAAGAGATGCTTAACCTCCAAGATGCTTGAAACCATGCCTCCTACCACAAAGAGGAAGTGAGGAAATGGGACTAATTCACGACCCGCTGAATTGAAAATTGGTAATTCAGGAGTGTGATTCAGCAGTAGCCAGTAGAGCTGAAGGGGATGACCCTTTCGAATCTGCCATTCCTCTTCTGGAATCCCAAACTTAATTCTTCTCTAGGTATAACAGCTAGAGAAGCTATGCGCACCTGCCCCATCCAAAGAGCAGTGATACTCGATGAGTAGAAACCACCTAAATGCTTATCAATAGGGAATGTGTTACTAAATTCCATTGATAAATTATAATACCTTAAAGCAGTTCAAATTAACTAGGTTTAAATCAACAGGGGGTCAATCATAATGTTAAGCAAATATAGGACATGCCATGGTGATTACATTTATGTGTAGAATTTAAAAGCTCAGGACAATACTATATTGTTTACAGAACATACTTTTGTAATTAAAGCCTGAGATCAAGGATAGGGAAAATAAGCACCAGCTTCAGATCAGAGGTGACTTTGGGGATGGAAGGAGAGAAGTTAATTGGACATCGGGACCTCCAACCCTACCTGTATGTAAACTTTTCTTTCTTCAAAATATCTGAAGTAAAAATGGCAACAGTTAACATCTATCAAATTGGAGTAGTGATTAATTGGGTGGTATAGTTTTCTATGTATATTTTCTACATGGGAAATCTTTCGTACTTGAAAGACAGTTAAAACACCTAAATGACCCATTTAAATCAGGGAGGCAAGGTACAACGAGTCCACAGGCTGGAACACCAGGCGGCCTTTAAAAACCACCATGTCAGAGAACGTAGGGAAGCAGGGAGATGCTCAAGAGACATTTGATGTGAAACGTAGATTAGAAAATAATTGTGTGGGGGACTTTTTGTCAGCAGACTTTTAAAAAGAAATGTACCTTCCTCTGTTCATCACACCTAGAAATGTGAAGATAAATGCCAGATGGTCCCTGATTACAGGTGACTTGTCTTTTCTCCTATATATCAGTTTTGACAATGAATATATAGTCATTTATCAGAAAAATAAACAATCTAATGATTAATTTGTACCAGCAGCCTGTCAAAATAACAACTGAACAGCAGCATTCAATTTCAGACCAAACAGCTTGAAATTAGTTTTGCTATTTACTGTGCTTATGCTGCCCTCCGATGGAGAAATAGAAGAATGCTTATGACTGTAGAGCAATTTATAAAATCCAGGTGTGTTCTTCACATGTTGATAAAGATACTATATAACTTTATTAAAAATTAATACATGTGCAATATAAAAAACTTAAAGTACCCAGAAAATTACAAAGAAAGAAGAAAATCACCCATAATCTCACTTTATTATTAGCTCAGGATTCTGAGTTCCTGGGCAGGGGAGATAAAAAAGACCAGGGTGTACTAGTTCTTTCAGTATAAAGTCAACTTTTCTGCCATTGGAGTGCTAACCTAGAATTTTTTTTTTAAATACATTTATGTATTTATTTGTTTATTTACGTGGCTGTGTTGGGTCTTCGTTGCTACACGTGGGCTTTCTCTAGTTGCGGCGAGCGGGTGGGGGGGCTACTCTTCATCGCCGTGCGTGGGCTTCTCATTGCGGTGGCTCCTCTTGTTGCGGAGCACGGGCTGTAGGCGCACGGGCTTCAGTAGTTGTGGCTCTCGGGCTCAGTAGTTGTGGCGCTTGGGCTCAGTAGTTGTGGCTCGTGGGCTCTAGATCGCAGGCTCAGTAGTTGTGGCGCACGGGCTTAGTTGCTCTGTGGCATGTGGGATCTTCCTGGACCAGGGCTCAAACCCGTGTCCCCTGCATTGGCAGGCGGATTCTTAACTACTGTGCCACGAGGGAAGTCCCTAGAATTTGGTTTTGATACTCGATTTTTGCTTTGTTTACCTATCTTCAAGCCTCTACTTTTACAAATACCTAGTAATTTGACCCTTGTTCAGAGACTGCTTCAAGTTCATTTTCTCTTTCTTTTTCTTTCTTTCCTTTCTTTCTCTCTCTCTTTCGTTCGTTCTTTCTTTCTTTCTTTCTTTCTTTCTTTCTTTCTTTCATACTTTTATTAAAACAGGTTGCAATGAACACCATATATATAATCTCGGTGACCTTATAAATATTTCTACAATATAAATTCCAAACAGGGTCTTGCTCAGTGGCTCCATGCATTTATAAATTTACTAGATATTGTCACATTGTCCTTCAGAAAGTTGCATCACTTTATGCTTTCACAACAATGCATGAGCACTCATTTTCCGATCGCCCATCCTCAAACTGGAGGCTATCCAACTTTTTCATTGACCTTTCGGCAGTTTGCAAGGTAAGAAATTATATTCCATTACTGTTTGGGCTTTCATTTCTTTGATTACCAGTGAGGTCCAACAGTTCTTCCCCCTGTTTTTTGGTAATTGGTGTTTCTTTGTACCCTTTGCTTACTTCATCTTTGTCTTCTATTGGGTTTTTCATCTTCTTTTTTTAACTTTTGATTTTGAGCTCTGCATAAATTAGGTAAATCAGCCCTTTGTCCTGTATCTTCCAAATATGTCTCAGTTGTCATTTTATAATTCCTTGTTTGTTTAGTATTTATTTTTGCCATGCAGGGATTTTACATCATTACATAGAAAATTTTGTAAAGTTTCCCTTTTTAGCTTCTGGACAAAGATCACTTAAAATAAGAAATTCAAATAACCGACAAAACTCTAGGAAGCTAGAGGGTGTGGTTGGAGGAAGTTGGGAGGGGGTTAGCGCCCGTGATGGGCAAAGATGAAGACAGGGTGGGTGGGGCTGCACCTGGGAACCAAAGCAGAGAAGTCAGCCGTAGGCTTGGTCATCCCTGTGAAGCCAACGAGGACACATCTCTACAGCTGTGATTAGAGCGCTCCGGGGGCCCTATCAGGTGCTCAAAGCCACGGTCACAAGAGGGGAGCACAAGGGGCGAGGTGTTGCTGCCCAGTGGGCCTTTCTCCCTTGGGCAAGAGGGCAGGTGTTTCTGCTTTTATTATGGAAAACATAGTATGTGGATATTGGAAAAAGAGAACTTGGTTAGTTAGTACATGGAATATGAAAAAGTGAAGAAAAACCATGTTTAATTCCACCCCAGTTAATATTTTAGCCCATTTCCTCCACATCTTTTTTCAGCTCATTTTGTTTTAACATCTTTATTGGAGTATAATTGCTTTACAGTGGTGTGTTACTTTCTGCTTTATAACAAAGTGAATCAGCTATACATATACATATATCCCCATATCCCCATATCCCCTCCCTCTAGCGTCTCCCTCCAGAGCACCCTCCCTATCCCACCCCTCTAGGTGGTCACAAAGCGCCGAGCTGACGTCCCTGTGCTATGCGGCTGCTTCCCACTAGCTATCTATTTGACATTGGGTAGTGTATATATGTCGATGCCACTCTCTCATTTCGTCCCAGCTTACCCTTCCCCCTCCCCGTGTCCTCAAGTCCATTCTCCACGTCTGCGTCTTTATTACTGTCCTGCTCCCAGGTTCATGAGAACCGTTTTGTTTTTTTTTTTAGATTCCATATATATGTGTTAGCATATGGTATTTGTTTTTCTCTTTCTGACTTACTTCACTCTGTATGACAGTCTCTAGGTCCATCCACCTCACGACAAATAACTGAATTTCGTTTCTTTTCATGGCTGAGTAATATCCCATTGTATATATGTGCCACATCTTCTTTATCCATTCATCTGTCGATGGACACTTAGGTTGCTTCAATGTCCTGGCTATTGTAAATACTTCAGCTCATATTTTTAAAGTTGGAATTATACTTCATCTGCATTTTGGTTTTCCTTATTCTTTTTTTAAAATTTATTTATTTTATTTTATTTATTTTTGGCTGTGTTGGGCCTTTGTTGCTGCGCGCGGGCTTTCTCTAGTTGCGGTGAGCGGGGGCTACTCTTCGCTGTGGTGTGTGGGCTTCTTATTGCAGTGGCTTCTCTTGTTACGGAGCACGGGCTCTAGGCACGCGGGCTTCAGTAGCTGTGGTGCGCTGGCTCAGTAGTTGTGCTGCACGGGCTTTGTTGCTCCGCGGCGTGTGGGATCTTCCCGGACCGGGGCTCGCACCCGTGTCCCCTGCATTGCCAGGCGGATTCTGAACCGCTGCACCACCAGGGAAGCCCAAGCTCTCCTTAAATTACCCGGTTTGTGCATGCCACGTGCTTCCTCTAGACACCCGGTCTGAATCAGACAGAGATACACAATGTCTACAAATCGATAAGAAAAAGGTAAAGAACCCAAGCAGGTAATAAACAAAGGCAATGGACTCACAAAAGACAAAAACCTTGTTGCCAGTGACCATGAAGAGATGCTTAACCTCCAAGATGCTTGAAACCATGCCTCCTACCACAAAGAGGAAGTGAGGAAATGGGACTAATTCACGACCCGCTGAATTGAAAATTGGTAATTCAGGAGTGTGATTCAGCAGTAGCCAGTAGAGCTGAAGGGGATGACCCTTTTGAATCCGCCATTCCTCTTCTGGAATCCCAAACTTAATTCTTCTCTAGGTATAACAGCTAGAGAAGCTATGCGCACCTGCCCCATCCAAAGAGCAGTGATACTCGATGACTAGAAACCACCTAAATGCTTATCAATAGGGAATGTGTTACTAAATTCTATTGATAAATTATAATACCTTAAAGCAGTTCAAATTAACTAGGTCTAAATCAACAGGGGGTCAATCATAATGTTAAGCAAATATAGGACATGCCATGGTGATTACATTTATGTGTAGAATTTAAAAGCTCAGGACAATACTATATTGTTTACAGAACATACTTTTGTAATTAAAGCCTGAGATCAAGGATAGGGAAAACAAGCACCAGCTTCAGATCAGAGGTGACTTTGGGGATGGAAGGAGAGAAGTTAATTGGACATCGGGACCTCCAACCCTACCTGTATGTAAACTTTTCTTTCTTCAAAATATCTGACGTAAAAATGGCAACAGTTAACATCTATCAAATTGGAGTAGTGATTAATTGGGTGGTATAGTTTTCTATGTATATTTTCTACATGGGAAATCTTTCGTACTTGAAAGACAGTTAAAACACCTAAATGACCCATTTAAATCAGGGAGGCAAGGTACAACGAGTCCACAGGCTGGAACACCAGGCGGCCTTTAAAAACCACCATGTCAGAGAACGTAGGGAAGCAGGGAGATGCTCAAGAGACATTTGATGTGAAACGTAGATTAGAAAATAATTGTGTGGGGGACTTTTTGTCAGCAGACTTTTAAAAAGAAATGTACCTTCCTCTGTTCATCACACCTAGAAATGTGAAGATAAATGCCAGATGGTCCCTGATTACAGGTGACTTGTCTTTTCTCCTATATATCAGTTTTGACAATGAATATATAGTCATTTATCAGAAAAATAAACAATCTAATGATTAATTTGTACCAGCAGCCTGTCAAAATAACAACTGAACAGCAGCATTCAATTTCAGACCAAACAGCTTGAAATTAGTTTTGCTATTTACTGTGCTTATGCTGCCCTCCGATGGAGAAATAGAAGAATGCTTATGACTGTAGAGCAATTTATAAAATCCAGGTGTGTTCTTCACATGTTGATAAAGATACTATATAACTTTATTAAAAATTAATACATGTGCAATATAAAAAACTTAAAGTACCCAGAAAAGTACAAAGAAAGAAGAAAATCACCCATAATCTCACTTTATTATTAGCTCAGGATTCTGAGTTCCTGGGCAGGGGAGATAAAAAAGACCAGGGTGTACTAGTTCTTTCAGTATAAAGTCAACTTTTCTGCCATTGGAGTGCTAACCTAGAATTTTTTTTTTAAAATACATTTATGTATTTATTTGTTTATTTACGTGGCTGTGTTGGGTCTTCGTTGCTACACGTGGGCTTTCTCTAGGTGCGGCGAGCGGGTGGGGGGGCTACTCTTCATCGCCGTGCGTGGGCTTCTCATTGCGGTGGCTCCTCTTGTTGCGGAGCACGGGCTGTAGGCGCACGGGCTTCAGTAGTTGTGGCTCTCGGGCTCAGTAGTTGTGGCGCTTGGGCTCAGTAGTTGTGGCTCGTGGGCTCTAGATCGCAGGCTCAGTAGTTGTGGCGCACGGGCTTAGTTGCTCTGTGGCATGTGGGATCTTCCTGGACCAGGGCTCAAACCCGTGTCCCCTGCATTGGCAGGCGGATTCTTAACTACTGTGCCACGAGGGAAGTCCCTAGAATTTGGTTTTGATACTCGATTTTTGCTTTGTTTACCTATCTTCAAGCCTCTACTTTTACAAATACCTAGTAATTTGACCCTTGTTCGGAGACTGCTTTAAGTTCATTTTCTCTTTTTCTTTCTTTCCTTTCTTTCTTTCTTTCTTTCTTTCTTTCTCTCTCTCTTTCGTTCTTTCTTTCTTTCTTTCTTTCTTTCTTTCTTTCTTTCATACTTTTATTAAAAAAGGTTGCAATGAACACCATATATATAATCTCGGTGACCTTATAAATATTTCTACAATATAAATTCCAAACAGGGTCTTGCTCAGTGGCTCCATGCATTTATAAATTTACTAGATATTGTCACATTGTCCTTCAGAAAGTTGCATCACTTTATGCTTTCACAACAATGCATGAGCACTCATTTTCCGATCGCCCATCCTCAAACTGGAGGCTATCCAACTTTTTCATTGACCTTTCGGCAGTTTGCAAGGTAAGAAATTATATTCCATTACTGTTTGGGCTTTCATTTCTTTGATTACCAGTGAGGTCCAACAGTTCTTCCCCCTGTTTTTTGGTAATTGGTGTTTCTTTGTACCCTTTGCTTACTTCATCTTTGTCTTCTATTGGGTTTTTCATCTTCTTTTTTTAACTTTTGATTTTGAGCTCTGCATAAATTAGGTAAATCAGCCCTTTGTCCTGTATCTTCCAAATATGTCTCAGTTGTCATTTTATAATTCCTTGTTTGTTTAGTATTTATTTTTGCCATGCAGGGATTTTACATCATTACATAGAAAATTTTGTAAAGTTTCCCTTTTTAGCTTCTGGACAAAGATCACTTAAAATAAGAAATTCAAATAACCGACAAAACTCTAGGAAGCTAGAGGGTGTGGTTGGAGGAAGTTGGGAGGGGGTTAGCGCCCGTGATGGGCAAAGATGAAGACAGGGTTGGTGGGGCTGCACCTGGGAACCAAAGCAGAGAAGTCAGCCGTAGGCTTGGTCATCCCTGTGAAGCCAACGAGGACACATCTCTACAGCTGTGATTAGAGCGCTCCGGGGGCCCTATCAGGTGCTCAAAGCCACGGTCACAAGAGGGGAGCACAAGGGGCGAGGTGTTGCTGCCCAGTGGGCCTTTCTCCCTTGGGCAAGAGGGCAGGTGATACTGCTTTTATTATGGAAAACATAGTATGTGGATATTGGAAAAAGAGAACTTGGTTAGTTAGTACATGGAATATGAAAAAGTGAAGAAAAACCATGTTTAATTCCACCCCAGTTAATATTTTAGCCCATTTCCTCCCCATCTTTTTTCAGCTCATTTTGTTTTAACATCTTTATTGGAGTATAATTGCTTTACAGTGGTGTGTTACTTTCTGCTTTATAACAAAGTGAATCAGCTATACATATACATATATCCCCATATCCCCATATCCCCTCCCTCTAGCGTCTCCCTCCAGAGCACCCTCCCTATCCCACCCCTCTAGGTGGTCACAAAGCGCCGAGCTGACGTCCCTGTGCTATGCGGCTGCTTCCCACTAGCTATCTATTTGACATTGGGTAGTGTATATATGTCGATGCCACTCTCTCATTTCGTCCCAGCTTACCCTTCCCCCTCCCCGTGTCCTCAAGTCCATTCTCCACGTCTGCGTCTTTATTACTGTCCTGCTCCCAGGTTCATGAGAACCGTTTTGTTTTTTTTTTTAGATTCCATATATATGTGTTAGCATATGGTATTTGTTTTTCTCTTTCTGACTTACTTCACTCTGTATGACAGTCTCTAGGTCCATCCACCTCACGACAAATAACTGAATTTCGTTTCTTTTCATGGCTGAGTAATATCCCATTGTATATATGTGCCACATCTTCTTTATCCATTCATCTGTCGATGGACACTTAGGTTGCTTCAATGTCCTGGCTATTGTAAATACTCCAGCTCATATTTTTAAAGTTGGAATTATACTTCATCTGCATTTTGGTTTTCCTTATTCTTTTTTTAAAATTTATTTATTTTATTTTATTTATTTTTGGCTGTGTTGGGCCTTTGTTGCTGCGCGCGGGCTTTCTCTAGTTGCGGTGAGCGGGGGCTACTCTTCGCTGTGGTGTGTGGGCTTCTTATTGCAGTGGCTTCTCTTGTTACGGAGCACGGGCTCTAGGCACGCGGGCTTCAGTAGCTGTGGTGCGCTGGCTCAGTAGTTGTGCTGCACGGGCTTTGTTGCTCCGCGGCGTGTGGGATCTTCCCGGACCGGGGCTCGCACCCGTGTCCCCTGCATTGCCAGGCGGATTCTGAACCGCTGCACCACCAGGGAAGCCCAAGCTCTCCTTAAATTACCCGGTTTGTGCATGCCACGTGCTTCCTCTAGACACCCGGTCTGAATCAGACAGAGATACACAATGTCTACAAATCGATAAGAAAAAGGTAAAGAACCCAAGCAGGTAATAAACAAAGGCAATGGACTCACAAAAGACAAAAACCTTGTTGCCAGTGACCATGAAGAGATGCTTAACCTCCAAGATGCTTGAAACCATGCCTCCTACCACAAAGAGGAAGTGAGGAAATGGGACTAATTCACGACCCGCTGAATTGAAAATTGGTAATTCAGGAGTGTGATTCAGCAGTAGCCAGTAGAGCTGAAGGGGATGACCCTTTTGAATCCGCCATTCCTCTTCTGGAATCCCAAACTTAATTCTTCTCTAGGTATAACAGCTAGAGAAGCTATGCGCACCTGCCCCATCCAAAGAGCAGTGATACTCGATGACTAGAAACCACCTAAATGCTTATCAATAGGGAATGTGTTACTAAATTCTATTGATAAATTATAATACCTTAAAGCAGTTCAAATTAACTAGGTCTAAATCAACAGGGGGTCAATCATAATGTTAAGCAAATATAGGACATGCCATGGTGATTACATTTATGTGTAGAATTTAAAAGCTCAGGACAATACTATATTGTTTACAGAACATACTTTTGTAATTAAAGCCTGAGATCAAGGATAGGGAAAACAAGCACCAGCTTCAGATCAGAGGTGACTTTGGGGATGGAAGGAGAGAAGTTAATTGGACATCGGGACCTCCAACCCTACCTGTATGTAAACTTTTCTTTCTTCAAAATATCTGACGTAAAAATGGCAACAGTTAACATCTATCAAATTGGAGTAGTGATTAATTGGGTGGTATAGTTTTCTATGTATATTTTCTACATGGGAAATCTTTCGTACTTGAAAGACAGTTAAAACACCTAAATGACCCATTTAAATCAAGGAGGCAAGGTACAACGAGTCCACAGGCTGGAACACCAGGCGGCCTTTAAAAACCACCATGTCAGAGAACGTAGGGAAGCAGGGAGATGCTCAAGAGACATTTGATGTGAAACGTAGATTAGAAAATAATTGTGTGGGGGACTTTTTGTCAGCAGACTTTTAAAAAGAAATGTACCTTCCTCTGTTCATCACACCTAGAAATGTGAAGATAAATGCCAGATGGTCCCTGATTACAGGTGACTTGTCTTTTCTCCTATATATCAGTTTTGACAATGAATATATAGTCATTTATCAGAAAAATAAACAATCTAATGATTAATTTGTACCAGCAGCCTGTCAAAATAACAACTGAACAGCAGCATTCAATTTCAGACCAAACAGCTTGAAATTAGTTTTGCTATTTACTGTGCTTATGCTGCCCTCCGATGGAGAAATAGAAGAATGCTTATGACTGTAGAGCAATTTATAAAATCCAGGTGTGTTCTTCACATGTTGATAAAGATACTATATAACTTTATTAAAAATTAATACATGTGCAATATAAAAAACTTAAAGTACCCAGAAAACTACAAAGAAAGAAGAAAATCACCCATAATCTCACTTTATTATTAGCTCAGGATTCTGAGTTCCTGGGCAGGGGAGATAAAAAAGACCAGGGTGTAACTAGTTCTTTCAGTATAAAGTCAACTTTTCTGCCATTGGAGTGCTAACCTAGAATTTTTTTTTTAAATACATTTATGTATTTATTTGTTTATTTACGTGGCTGTGTTGGGTCTTCGTTGCTACACGTGGGCTTTCTCTAGTTGCGGCGAGCGGGTGGGGGGGCTACTCTTCATCGCCGTGCGTGGGCTTCTCATTGCGGTGGCTCCTCTTGTTGCGGAGCACGGGCTGTAGGCGCACGGGCTTCAGTAGTTGTGGCTCTCGGGCTCAGTAGTTGTGGCGCTTGGGCTCAGTAGTTGTGGCTCGTGGGCTCTAGATCGCAGGCTCAGTAGTTGTGGCGCACGGGCTTAGTTGCTCTGTGGCATGTGGGATCTTCCTGGACCAGGGCTCAAACCCGTGTCCCCTGCATTGGCAGGCGGATTCTTAACTACTGTGCCACGAGGGAAGTCCCTAGAATTTGGTTTTGATACTCGATTTTTGCTTTGTTTACCTATCTTCAAGCCTCTACTTTTACAAATACCTAGTAATTTGACCCTTGTTCAGAGACTGCTTCAAGTTCATTTTCTCTTTTTCTTTCTTTCCTTTCTTTCTTTCTTTCTTTCTCTCTCTCTTTCTTTCTTTCTTTCTTTCTTTCTTTCTTTCTTTCTTTCTTTCTTTCTTTCTTTCATACTTTTATTAAAAAAGGTTGCAATGAACACCATATATATAATCTCGGTGACATTATAAATATTTCTACAATATAAATTCCAAACAGGGTCTTGCTCAGTGGCTCCATGCATTTATAAATTTACTAGATATTGTCACATTGTCCTTCAGAAAGTTGCATCACTTTATGCTTTCACAACAATGCATGAGCACTCATTTTCCGATCGCCCATCCTCAAACTGGAGGCTATCCAACTTTTTCATTGACCTTTCGGCAGTTTGCAAGGTAAGAAATTATATTCCATTACTGTTTGGGCTTTCATTTCTTTGATTACCAGTGAGGTCCAACAGTTCTTCCCCCTGTTTTTTGGTAATTGGTGTTTCTTTGTACCCTTTGCTTAACTTCATCTTTGTCTTCTATTGAGTTTTTCATCTTCTTTTTTTAACTTTTGATTTTGAGCTCTGCATAAATTAGGTAAATCAGCCCTTTGTCCTGTATCTTCCAAATATGTCTCAGTTGTCATTTTATAATTCCTTGTTTGTTTAGTATTTATTTTTGCCATGCAGGGATTTTACATCATTACATAGAAAATTTTGTAAAGTTTCCCTTTTTAGCTTCTGGACAAAGATCACTTAAAATAAGAAATTCAAATAACCGACAAAACTCTAGGAAGCTAGAGGGTGTGGTTGGAGGAAGTTGGGAGGGGGTTAGCGCCCGTGATGGGCAAAGATGAAGACAGGGTGGGTGGGGCTGCACCTGGGAACCAAAGCAGAGAAGTCAGCCGTAGGCTTGGTCATCCCTGTGAAGCCAACGAGGACACATCTCTACAGCTGTGATTAGAGCGCTCCGGGGGCCCTATCAGGTGCTCAAAGCCACGGTCACAAGAGGGGAGCACAAGGGGCGAGGTGTTGCTGCCCAGTGGGCCTTTCTCCCTTGGGCAAGAGGGCAGGTGATACTGCTTTTATTATGGAAAACATAGTATGTGGATATTGGAAAAAGAGAACTTGGTTAGTTAGTGCATGGAATATGAAAAAGTGAAGAAAAACCATGTTTAATTCCACCCCAGTTAATATTTTAGCCCATTTCCTCCCCATCTTTTTTCAGCTCATTTTGTTTTAACATCTTTATTGGAGTATAATTGCTTTACAGTGGTGTGTTACTTTCTGCTTTATAACAAAGTGAATCAGCTATACATATACATATATCCCCATATCCCCATATCCCCTCCCTCTAGCGTCTCCCTCCAGAGCACCCTCCCTATCCCACCCCTCTAGGTGGTCACAAAGCGCCGAGCTGACGTCCCTGTGCTATGCGGCTGCTTCCCACTAGCTATCTATTTGACATTGGGTAGTGTATATATGTCGATGCCACTCTCTCATTTCGTCCCAGCTTACCCTTCCCCCTCCCCGTGTCCTCAAGTCCATTCTCCACGTCTGCGTCTTTATTACTGTCCTGCTCCCAGGTTCATGAGAACCGTTTTGTTTTTTTTTTTAGATTCCATATATATGTGTTAGCATATGGTATTTGTTTTTCTCTTTCTGACTTACTTCACTCTGTATGACAGTCTCTAGGTCCATCCACCTCACGACAAATAACTGAATTTCGTTTCTTTTCATGGCTGAGTAATATCCCATTGTATATATGTGCCACATCTTCTTTATCCATTCATCTGTCGATGGACACTTAGGTTGCTTCAATGTCCTGGCTATTGTAAATACTTCAGCTCATATTTTTAAAGTTGGAATTATACTTCATCTGCATTTTGGTTTTCCTTATTCTTTTTTTAAAATTTATTTATTTTATTTTATTTATTTTTGGCTGTGTTGGGCCTTTGTTGCTGCGCGCGGGCTTTCTCTAGTTGCGGTGAGCGGGGGCTACTCTTCGCTGTGGTGTGTGGGCTTCTTATTGCAGTGGCTTCTCTTGTTACGGAGCACGGGCTCTAGGCACGCGGGCTTCAGTAGCTGTGGTGCGCTGGCTCAGTAGTTGTGCTGCACGGGCTTTGTTGCTCCGCGGCGTGTGGGATCTTCCCGGACCGGGGCTCGCACCCGTGTCCCCTGCATTGCCAGGCGGATTCTGAACCGCTGCACCACCAGGGAAGCCCAAGCTCTCCTTAAATTACCCGGTTTGTGCATGCCACGTGCTTCCTCTAGACACCCGGTCTGAATCAGACAGAGATACACAATGTCTACAAATCGATAAGAAAAAGGTAAAGAACCCAAGCAGGTAATAAACAAAGGCAATGGACTCACAAAAGACAAAAACCTTGTTGCCAGTGACCATGAAGAGATGCTTAACCTCCAAGATGCTTGAAACCATGCCTCCTACCACAAAGAGGAAGTGAGGAAATGGGACTAATTCACGACCCGCTGAATTGAAAATTGGTAATTCAGGAGTGTGATTCAGCAGTAGCCAGTAGAGCTGAAGGGGATGACCCTTTCGAATCCGCCATTCCTCTTCTGGAATCCCAAACTTAATTCTTCTCTAGGTATAACAGCTAGAGAAGCTATGCGCACCTGCCCCATCCAAAGAGCAGTGATACTCGATGACTAGAAACCACCTAAATGCTTATCAATAGGGAATGTGTTACTAAATTCTATTGATAAATTATAATACCTTAAAGCAGTTCAAATTAACTAGGTCTAAATCAACAGGGGGTCAATCATAATGTTAAGCAAATATAGGACATGCCATGGTGATTACATTTATGTGTAGAATTTAAAAGCTCAGGACAATACTATATTGTTTACAGAACATACTTTTGTAATTAAAGCCTGAGATCAAGGATAGGGAAAACAAGCACCAGCTTCAGATCAGAGGTGACTTTGGGGATGGAAGGAGAGAAGTTAATTGGACATCGGGACCTCCAACCCTACCTGTATGTAAACTTTTCTTTCTTCAAAATATCTGACGTAAAAATGGCAACAGTTAACATCTATCAAATTGGAGTAGTGATTAATTGGGTGGTATAGTTTTCTATGTATATTTTCTACATGGGAAATCTTTCGTACTTGAAAGACAGTTAAAACACCTAAATGACCCATTTAAATCAGGGAGGCAAGGTACAACGAGTCCACAGGCTGGAACACCAGGCGGCCTTTAAAAACCACCATGTCAGAGAACGTAGGGAAGCAGGGAGATGCTCAAGAGACATTTGATGTGAAACGTAGATTAGAAAATAATTGTGTGGGGGACTTTTTGTCAGCAGACTTTTAAAAAGAAATGTACCTTCCTCTGTTCATCACACCTAGAAATGTGAAGATAAATGCCAGATGGTCCCTGATTACAGGTGACTTGTCTTTTCTCCTATATATCAGTTTTGACAATGAATATATAGTCATTTATCAGAAAAATAAACAATCTAATGATTAATTTGTACCAGCAGCCTGTCAAAATAACAACTGAACAGCAGCATTCAATTTCAGACCAAACAGCTTGAAATTAGTTTTGCTATTTACTGTGCTTATGCTGCCCTCCGATGGAGAAATAGAAGAATGCTTATGACTGTAGAGCAATTTATAAAATCCAGGTGTGTTCTTCACATGTTGATAAAGATACTATATAACTTTATTAAAAATTAATACATGTGCAATATAAAAAACTTAAAGTACCCAGAAAACTACAAAGAAAGAAGAAAATCACCCATAATCTCACTTTATTATTAGCTCAGGATTCTGAGTTCCTGGGCAGGGGAGATAAAAAAGACCAGGGTGTACTAGTTCTTTCAGTATAAAGTCAACTTTTCTGCCATTGGAGTGCTAACCTAGAATTTTTTTTTTAAAATACATTTATGTATTTATTTGTTTATTTACGTGGCTGTGTTGGGTCTTCGTTGCTACGCGTGGGCTTTCTCTTGTTGCGGCGAGCGGGTGGGGGGGCTACTCTTCATCGCCGTGCGTGGGCTTCTCATTGCGGTGGCTCCTCTTGTTGCGGAGCACGGGCTGTAGGCGCACGGGCTTCAGTAGTTGTGGCTCTCGGGCTCAGTAGTTGTGGCGCTTGGGCTCAGTAGTTGTGGCTTTTGGGCTCTAGATCGCAGGCTCAGTAGTTGTGGCGCACGGGCTTAGTTGCTCTGTGGCATGTGGGATCTTCCTGGACCAGGGCTCAAACCCGTGTCCCCTGCATTGGCAGGCGGATTCTTAACTACTGTGCCACGAGGGAAGTCCCTAGAATTTGGTTTTGATACTCGATTTTTGCTTTGTTTACCTATCTTCAAGCCTCTACTTTTACAAATACCTAGTAATTTGACCCTTGTTCAGAGACTGCTTCAAGTTCATTTTCTCTTTCTTTTTCTTTCTTTCCTTTCTTTCGTTCGTTCTTTCTTTCTTTCTTTCTTTCTTTCTTTCTTTCTTTCTTTCTTTCTTTCGTTCATACTTTTATTAAAAAAGGTTGCAATGAACACCATATATATAATCTTGGTGACCTTATAAATATTTCTACAATATAAATTCCAAACAGGGTCTTGCTCAGTGGCTCCATGCATTTATAAATTTACTAGATATTGTCAAATTGTCCTTCAGAAAGTTGCATCACTTTATGCTTTCACAACAATGCATGAGCACTCATTTTCTGATCGCCCATCCTCAAACTGGAGGCTATCCAACTTTTTCATTGACCTTTCGGCAGTTTGCAAGGTAAGAAATTATATTCCATTACTGTTTGGGCTTTCATTTCTTTTATTACCAGTGAGGTCCAACAGTTCTTCCCCCTGTTTTTTGGTAATTGGTGTTTCTTTGTACCCTTTGCTTACTTCATCTTTGTCTTCTATTGGGTTTTTCATCTTCTTTTTTTAACTTTTGATTTTGAGCTCTGCATAAATTAGGTAAATCAGCCCTTTGTCCTGTATCTTCCAAATATGTCTCAGTTGTCATTTTATAATTCCTTGTTTGTTTAGTATTTATTTTTGCCATGCAGGGATTTTACATCATTACATAGAAAATTTTGTAAAGTTTCCCTTTTTAGCTTCTGGACAAAGATCACTTAAAATAAGAAATTCAAATAACCGACAAAACTCTAGGAAGCTAGAGGGTGTGGTTGGAGGAAGTTGGGAGGGGGTTAGCGCCCGTGATGGGCAAAGATGAAGACAGGGTGGGGGGGCTGCACCTGGGAACCAAAGCAGAGAAGTCAGCCGTAGGCTTGGTCATCCCTGTGAAGCCAACGAGGACACATCTCTACAGCTGTGATTAGAGCGCTCCGGGGGCCCTATCAGGGGCTCAAAGCCACGGTCACAAGAGGGGAGCACAAGTGGCGAGGTGTTGCTGCCCAGTGGGCCTTTCTCCCTTGGGCAAGAGGGCAGGTGATACTGCTTTTATTATGGAAAACATAGTATGTGGATATTGGAAAAAGAGAACTTGGTTAGTTAGTGCATGGAATATGAAAAAGTGAAGAAAAACCATGTTTAATTCCACCCCAGTTAATATTTTAGCCCATTTCCTCCACATCTTTTTTCAGCTCATTTTGTGTTTAACATCTTTATTGGAGTATAATTGCTTTACAGTGGTGTGTTACTTTCTGCTTTATAACAAAGTGAATCAGCTATACATATACATATATCCCCATATCCCCTCCCCCTAGCGTCTACCTCCCACCCTCCCTATCCCACCCCTCTAGGTGGTCACAAAGCGCCGAGCTGACGTCCCTGTGCTATGCGGCTGCTTCCCACTAGCTATCTATTTGACATTGGGTAGTGTATATATGTCAATGCCACTCTCTCATTTCGTCCCAGCATAACCTTCCCCCTCCCCGTGTCCTCAAGTCCATTCTCCACGTCTGCGTCTTTATTCCTGTCCTGCTCCGAGGTTCATGAGAACCCTTTTTTTTTTTTTTTAGATTCCATATATATGTGTTAGCATATGGTATTTGTTTTTCTCTTTCTGACTTACTTCACTCTGTATGACAGTCTCTAGGTCCATCCACCTCACGACAAATAACTGAATTTCGTTTCTTTTCATGGCTGAGTAATATCCCATTGTATATATGTGCCACATCTTCTTTATCCGTTCATCTGTCGATGGACACTTAGGTTGCTTCAATGTCCTGGCTATTGTAAATACTTCAGCTCATATTTTTAAAGTTGGAATTATACTTCATCTGCATTTTGGTTTTCCTTATTCTTTTTTTAAAATTTATTTATTTTATTTTATTTATTTTTGGCTGTGTTGGGCCTTTGTTGCTGCGCGCGGGCTTTCTCTAGTTGCGGTGAGCGGGGGCTACTCTTCGCTGTGGTGTGTGGGCTTCTTATTGCAGTGGCTTCTCTTGTTACGGAGCACGGGCTCTAGGCACGCGGGCTTCAGTAGCTGTGGTGCGCTGGCTCAGTAGTTGTGCTGCACGGGCTTTGTTGCTCCGCGGCATGTGGGATCTTCCCGGACCGGGGCTCGCACCCGTGTCCCCTGCATTGCCAGGCGGATTCTGAACCGCTGCACCACCAGGGAAGCCCAAGCTCTCCTTAAATTACCCGGTTTGTGCATGCCACGTGCTTCCTCTAGACACCCGGTCTGAATCAGACAGAGATACACAATGTCTACAAATCGATAAGAAAAAGGTAAAGAACCCAAGCAGGTAATAAACAAAGGCAATGGACTCACAAAAGACAAAAACCTTGTTGCCAGTGACCATGAAGAGATGCTTAACCTCCAAGATGCTTGAAACCATGCCTCCTACCACAAAGAGGAAGTGAGGAAATGGGACTAATTCACGACCCGCTGAATTGAAAATTGGTAATTCAGGAGTGTGATTCAGCAGTAGCCGGTAGAGCTGAAGGGGATGACCCTTTCGAATCCGCCATTCCTCTTCTGGAATCCCAAACTTAATTCTTCTCTAGGTATAACAGCTAGAGAAGCTATGCGCACCTGCCCCATCCAAAGAGCAGTGATACTCGATGAGTAGAAACCACCTAAATGCTTATCAATAGGGAATGTGTTACTAAATTCTATTGATAAATTATAATACCTTAAAGCAGTTCAAATTAACTAGGTCTAAATCAACAGGGGGTCAATCATAATGTTAAGCAAATATAGGACATGCCATGGTGATTACATTTATGTGTAGAATTTAAAAGCTCAGGACAATACTATATTGTTTACAGAACATACTTTTGTAATTAAAGCCTGAGATCAAGGATAGGGAAAATAAGCACCAGCTTCAGATCAGAGGTGACTTTGGGGATGGAAGGAGAGAAGTTAATTGGACATCGGGACCTCCAACCCTACCTGTATGTAAACTTTTCTTTCTTCAAAATATCTGAAGTAAAAATGGCAACAGTTAACATCTATCAAATTGGAGTAGTGATTAATTGGGTGGTATAGTTTTCTATGTATATTTTCTACATGGGAAATCTTTCGTACTTGAAAGACAGTTAAAACACCCTAATGACCCATTTAAATCTGGGAGGCAAGGTACAACGAGTCCACAGGCTGGAACACCAGGCGGCCTTTAAAAACCACCATGTCAGAGAACGTAGGGAAGCAGGGAGATGCTCAAGAGACATTTGATGTGAAACGTAGATTAGAAAATAATTGTGTGGGGGACTTTTTGTCAGCAGACTTTTAAAAAGAAATGTACCTTCCTCTGTTCATCACACCTAGAAATGTGAAGATAAATGCCAGATGGTCCCTGATTACAGGTGACTTGTCTTTTCTCCTATATATCAGTTTTGACAATGAATATATAGTCATTTATCAGAAAAATAAACAATCTAATGATTAATTTGTACCAGCAGCCTGTCAAAATAACAACTGAACAGCAGCATTCAATTTCAGACCAAACAGCTTGAAATTAGTTTTGCTATTTACTGTGCTTATGCTGCCTTCCGATGGAGAAATAGAAGAATGCTTATGACTGTAGAGCAATTTATAAAATCCAGGTGTGTTCTTCACATGTTGATAAAGATACTATATAACTTTATTAAAAATTAATACATGTGCAATATAAAAAACTTAAAGTACCCAGAAAACTACAAAGAAAGAAGAAAATCACCCATAATCTCACTTTATTATTAGCTCAGGATTCTGAGTTCCTGGGCAGGGGAGATAAAAAAGACCAGGGTGTAACTAGTTCTTTCAGTATAAAGTCAACTTTTCTGCCATTGGAGTGCTAACCTAGAATTTTTTTTTTTAAATACATTTATGTATTTATTTGTTTATTTATGTGGCTGTGTTGGGTCTTCGTTGCTACACGTGGGCTTTCTCTAGTTGCGGCGAGCGGGTGGGGGGGCTACTCTTCATCGCCGTGCGTGGGCTTCTCATTGCGGTGGCTCCTCTTGTTGCGGAGCACGGGCTGTAGGCGCACGGGCTTCAGTAGTTGTGGCTATCAGGCTCAGTAGTTGTGGCGCTTGGGCTCAGTAGTTGTGGCTCGTGGGCTCTAGATCGCAGGCTCAGTAGTTGTGGCGCACGGGCTTAGTTGCTCTGTGGCATGTGGGATCTTCCTGGACCAGGGCTCAAACCCGTGTCCCCTGCATTGGCAGGCGGATTCTTAACTACTGTGCCACGAGGGAAGTCCCTAGAATTTGGTTTTGATACTCGATTTTTGCTTTGTTTACCTATCTTCAAGCCTCTACTTTTACAAATACCTAGTAATTTGACCCTTGTTCAGAGACTGCTTCAAGTTCATTTTCTCTTTTTCTTTCTTTCCTTTCTTTCTTTCTTTCTTTCTCTCTCTCTTTCTTTCTTTCTTTCTTTCTTTCTTTCTTTCTTTCTTTCATACTTTTATTAAAAAAGGTTGCAATGAACACCATATATATAATCTCGGTGACATTATAAATATTTCTACAATATAAATTCCAAACAGGGTCTTGCTCAGTGGCTCCATGCATTTATAAATTTACTATATATTGTCACATTGTCCTTCAGAAAGTTGCATCACTTTATGCTTTCACAACAATGCATGAGCACTCATTTTCCGATCGCCCATCCTCAAACTGGAGGCTATCCAACTTTTTCATTGACCTTTCGGCAGTTTGCAAGGTAAGAAATTATATTCCATTACTGTTTGGGCTTTCATTTCTTTGATTACCAGTGAGGTCCAACAGTTCTTCCCCCTGTTTTTTGGTAATTGGTGTTTCTTTGTACCCTTTGCTTACTTCATCTTTGTCTTCTATTGGGTTTTTCATCTTCTTTTTTTAACTTTTGATTTTGAGCTCTGCATAAATTAGGTAAATCAGCCCTTTGTCCTGTATCTTCCAAATATGTCTCAGTTGTCATTTTATAATTCCTTGTTTGTTTAGTATTTATTTTTGCCATGCAGGGATTTTACATCATTACATAGAAAATTTTGTAAAGTTTCCCTTTTTAGCTTCTGGACAAAGATCACTTAAAATAAGAAATTCAAATAACCGACAAAACTCTAGGAAGCTAGAGGGTGTGGTTGGAGGAAGTTGGGAGGGGGTTAGCGCCCGTGATGGGCAAAGATGAAGACAGGGTGGGTGGGGCTGCACCTGGGAACCAAAGCAGAGAAGTCAGCCGTAGGCTTGGTCATCCCTGTGAAGCCAACGAGGACACATCTCTACAGCTGTGATTAGAGCGCTCCGGGGGCCCTATCAGGTGCTCAAAGCCACGGTCACAAGAGGGGAGCACAAGGGGCGAGGTGTTGCTGCCCAGTGGGCCTTTCTCCCTTGGGCAAGAGGGCAGGTGATACTGCTTTTATTATGGAAAACATAGTATGTGGATATTGGAAAAAGAGAACTTGGTTAGTTAGTACATGGAATATGAAAAAGTGAAGAAAAACCATGTTTAATTCCACCCCAGTTAATATTTTAGCCCATTTCCTCCCCATCTTTTTTCAGCTCATTTTGTTTTAACATCTTTATTGGAGTATAATTGCTTTACAGTGGTGTGTTACTTTCTGCTTTATAACAAAGTGAATCAGCTATACATATACATATATCCCCATATCCCCATATCCCCTCCCTCTAGCGTCTCCCTCCAGAGCACCCTCCCTATCCCACCCCTCTAGGTGGTCACAAAGCGCCGAGCTGACGTCCCTGTGCTATGCGGCTGCTTCCCACTAGCTATCTATTTGACATTGGGTAGTGTATATATGTCGATGCCACTCTCTCATTTCGTCCCAGCTTACCCTTCCCCCTCCCCGTGTCCTCAAGTCCATTCTCCACGTCTGCGTCTTTATTACTGTCCTGCTCCCAGGTTCATGAGAACCGTTTTGTTTTTTTTTTTAGATTCCATATATATGTGTTAGCATATGGTATTTGTTTTTCTCTTTCTGACTTACTTCACTCTGTATGACAGTCTCTAGGTCCATCCACCTCACGACAAATAACTGAATTTCGTTTCTTTTCATGGCTGAGTAATATCCCATTGTATATATGTGCCACATCTTCTTTATCCATTCATCTGTCGATGGACACTTAGGTTGCTTCAGTGTCCTGGCTATTGTAAATACTTCAGCTCATATTTTTAAAGTTGGAATTATACTTCATCTGCATTTTGGTTTTCCTTATTCTTTTTTTAAAATTTATTTATTTTATTTTATTTATTTTTGGCTGTGTTGGGCCTTTGTTGCTGCGCGCGGGCTTTCTCTAGTTGCGGTGAGCGGGGGCTACTCTTCGCTGTGGTGTGTGGGCTTCTTATTGCAGTGGCTTCTCTTGTTACGGAGCACGGGCTCTAGGCACGCGGGCTTCAGTAGCTGTGGTGCGCTGGCTCAGTAGTTGTGCTGCACGGGCTTTGTTGCTCCGCGGCGTGTGGGATCTTCCCGGACCGGGGCTCGCACCCGTGTCCCCTGCATTGCCAGGCGGATTCTGAACCGCTGCACCACCAGGGAAGCCCAAGCTCTCCTTAAATTACCCGGTTTGTGCATGCCACGTGCTTCCTCTAGACACCCGGTCTGAATCAGACAGAGATACACAATGTCTACAAATCGATAAGAAAAAGGTAAAGAACCCAAGCAGGTAATAAACAAAGGCAATGGACTCACAAAAGACAAAAACCTTGTTGCCAGTGACCATGAAGAGATGCTTAACCTCCAAGATGCTTGAAACCATGCCTCCTACCACAAAGAGGAAGTGAGGAAATGGGACTAATTCACGACCCGCTGAATTGAAAATTGGTAATTCAGGAGTGTGATTCAGCAGTAGCCAGTAGAGCTGAAGGGGATGACCCTTTTGAATCCGCCATTCCTCTTCTGGAATCCCAAACTTAATTCTTCTCTAGGTATAACAGCTAGAGAAGCTATGCGCACCTGCCCCATCCAAAGAGCAGTGATACTCGATGACTAGAAACCACCTAAATGCTTATCAATAGGGAATGTGTTACTAAATTCTATTGATAAATTATAATACCTTAAAGCAGTTCAAATTAACTAGGTCTAAATCAACAGGGGGTCAATCATAATGTTAAGCAAATATAGGACATGCCATGGTGATTACATTTATGTGTAGAATTTAAAAGCTCAGGACAATACTATATTGTTTACAGAACATACTTTTGTAATTAAAGCCTGAGATCAAGGATAGGGAAAACAAGCACCAGCTTCAGATCAGAGGTGACTTTGGGGATGGAAGGAGAGAAGTTAATTGGACATCGGGACCTCCAACCCTACCTGTATGTAAACTTTTCTTTCTTCAAAATATCTGACGTAAAAATGGCAACAGTTAACATCTATCAAATTGGAGTAGTGATTAATTGGGTGGTATAGTTTTCTATGTATATTTTCTACATGGGAAATCTTTCGTACTTGAAAGACAGTTAAAACACCTAAATGACCCATTTAAATCAGGGAGGCAAGGTACAACGAGTCCACAGGCTGGAACACCAGGCGGCCTTTAAAAACCACCATGTCAGAGAACGTAGGGAAGCAGGGAGATGCTCAAGAGACATTTGATGTGAAACGTAGATTAGAAAATAATTGTGTGGGGGACTTTTTGTCAGCAGACTTTTAAAAAGAAATGTACCTTCCTCTGTTCATCACACCTAGAAATGTGAAGATAAATGCCAGATGGTCCCTGATTACAGGTGACTTGTCTTTTCTCCTATATATCAGTTTTGACAATGAATATATAGTCATTTATCAGAAAAATAAACAATCTAATGATTAATTTGTACCAGCAGCCTGTCAAAATAACAACTGAACAGCAGCATTCAATTTCAGACCAAACAGCTTGAAATTAGTTTTGCTATTTACTGTGCTTATGCTGCCCTCCGATGGAGAAATAGAAGAATGCTTATGACTGTAGAGCAATTTATAAAATCCAGGTGTGTTCTTCACATGTTGATAAAGATACTATATAACTTTATTAAAAATTAATACATGTGCAATATAAAAAACTTAAAGTACCCAGAAAACTACAAAGAAAGAAGAAAATCACCCATAATCTCACTTTATTATTAGCTCAGGATTCTGAGTTCCTGGGCAGGGGAGATAAAAAAGACCAGGGTGTAACTAGTTCTTTCAGTATAAAGTCAACTTTTCTGCCATTGGAGTGCTAACCTAGAATTTTTTTTTTAAAATACATTTATGTATTTATTTGTTTATTTATGTGGCTGTGTTGGGTCTTCGTTGCTACACGTGGGCTTTCTCTAGTTGCGGCGAGCGGGTGGGGGGGCTACTCTTCATCGCCGTGCGTGGGCTTCTCATTGCGGTGGCTCCTCTTGTTGCGGAGCACGGGCTGTAGGCGCACGGGCTTCAGTAGTTGTGGCTCTCTGGCTCAGTAGTTGTGGCGCTTGGGCTCAGTAGTTGTGGCTCGTGGGCTCTAGATCGCAGGCTCAGTAGTTGTGGCGCACGGGCTTAGTTGCTCTGTGGCATGTGGGATCTTCCTGGACCAGGGCTCAAACCCGTGTCCCCTGCATTGGCAGGCGGATTCTTAACTACTGTGCCACGAGGGAAGTCCCTAGAATTTGGTTTTGATACTCGATTTTTGCTTTGTTTACCTATCTTCAAGCCTCTACTTTTACAAATACCTAGTAATTTGACCCTTGTTCAGAGACTGCTTCAAGTTCATTTTCTCTTTCTTTTTCTTTCTTTCCTTTCTTTCTTTCTTTCTTTCTTTCTTTCTTTCTTTCTTTCTTTCTTTCTTTCTTTCTTTCTTTCTTTCTTTGTTTCTTACTTTCTTTCTTTCTTTCTTTCATACTTTTATTAAAAAAGGTTGCAATGAACACCATATATATAATCTCGGTGACATTATAAATATTTCTACAATATAAATTCCAAACAGGGTCTTGCTCAGTGGCTCCATGCATTTATAAATTTACTATATATTGTCACATTGTCCTTCAGAAAGTTGCATCACTTTATGCTTTCACAACAATGCATGAGCACTCATTTTCCGATCTCCCATCCTCAAACTGGAGGCTATCCAACTTTTTCATTGACCTTTCGGCAGTTTGCAAGGTAAGAAATTATATTCCATTACTGTTTGGGCTTTCATTTCTTTGATTACCAGTGAGGTCCAACAGTTCTTCCCCCTGTTTTTTGGTAATTGGTGTTTCTTTGTACCCTTTGCTTACTTCATCTTTGTCTTCTATTGGGTTTTTCATCTTCTTTTTTTAACTTTTGATTTTGAGCTCTGCATAAATTAGGTAAATCAGCCCTTTGTCCTGTATCTTCCAAATATGTCTCAGTTGTCATTTTATAATTCCTTGTTTGTTTAGTATTTATTTTTGCCATGCAGGGATTTTACATCATTACATAGAAAATTTTGTAAAGTTTCCCTTTTTAGCTTCTGGACAAAGATCACTTAAAATAAGAAATTCAAATAACCGACAAAACTCTAGGAAGCTAGAGGGTGTGGTTGGAGGAAGTTGGGAGGGGGTTAGCGCCCGTGATGGGCAAAGATGAAGACAGGGTTGGTGGGGCTGCACCTGGGAACCAAAGCAGAGAAGTCAGCCGTAGGCTTGGTCATCCCTGTGAAGCCAACGAGGACACATCTCTACAGCTGTGATTAGAGCGCTCCGGGGGCCCTATCAGGTGCTCAAAGCCACGGTCACAAGAGGGGAGCACAAGGGGCGAGGTGTTGCTGCCCAGTGGGCCTTTCTCCCTTGGGCAAGAGGGCAGGTGATACTGCTTTTATTATGGAAAACATAGTATGTGGATATTGGAAAAAGAGAACTTGGTTAGTTAGTACATGGAATATGAAAAAGTGAAGAAAAACCATGTTTAATTCCACCCCAGTTAATATTTTAGCCCATTTCCTCCCCATCTTTTTTCAGCTCATTTTGTTTTAACATCTTTATTGGAGTATAATTGCTTTACAGTGGTGTGTTACTTTCTGCTTTATAACAAAGTGAATCAGCTATACATATACATATATCCCCATATCCCCATATCCCCTCCCTCTAGCGTCTCCCTCCAGAGCACCCTCCCTATCCCACCCCTCTAGGTGGTCACAAAGCGCCGAGCTGACGTCCCTGTGCTATGCGGCTGCTTCCCACTAGCTATCTATTTGACATTGGGTAGTGTATATATGTCGATGCCACTCTCTCATTTCGTCCCAGCTTACCCTTCCCCCTCCCCGTGTCCTCAAGTCCATTCTCCACGTCTGCGTCTTTATTACTGTCCTGCTCCCAGGTTCATGAGAACCGTTTTGTTTTTTTTTTTAGATTCCATATATATGTGTTAGCATATGGTATTTGTTTTTCTCTTTCTGACTTACTTCACTCTGTATGACAGTCTCTAGGTCCATCCACCTCACGACAAATAACTGAATTTCGTTTCTTTTCATGGCTGAGTAATATCCCATTGTATATATGTGCCACATCTTCTTTATCCATTCATCTGTCGATGGACACTTAGGTTGCTTCAATGTCCTGGCTATTGTAAATACTTCAGCTCATATTTTTAAAGTTGGAATTATACTTCATCTGCATTTTGGTTTTCCTTATTCTTTTTTTAAAATTTATTTATTTTATTTTATTTATTTTTGGCTGTGTTGGGCCTTTGTTGCTGCGCGCGGGCTTTCTCTAGTTGCGGTGAGCGGGGGCTACTCTTCGCTGTGGTGTGTGGGCTTCTTATTGCAGTGGCTTCTCTTGTTACGGAGCACGGGCTCTAGGCACGCGGGCTTCAGTAGCTGTGGTGCGCTGGCTCAGTAGTTGTGCTGCACGGGCTTTGTTGCTCCGCGGCGTGTGGGATCTTCCCGGACCGGGGCTCGCACCCGTGTCCCCTGCATTGCCAGGCGGATTCTGAACCGCTGCACCACCAGGGAAGCCCAAGCTCTCCTTAAATTACCCGGTTTGTGCATGCCACGTGCTTCCTCTAGACACCCGGTCTGAATCAGACAGAGATACACAATGTCTACAAATCGATAAGAAAAAGGTAAAGAACCCAAGCAGGTAATAAACAAAGGCAATGGACTCACAAAAGACAAAAACCTTGTTGCCAGTGACCATGAAGAGATGCTTAACCTCCAAGATGCTTGAAACCATGCCTCCTACCACAAAGAGGAAGTGAGGAAATGGGACTAATTCACGACCCGCTGAATTGAAAATTGGTAATTCAGGAGTGTGATTCAGCAGTAGCCAGTAGAGCTGAAGGGGATGACCCTTTTGAATCCGCCATTCCTCTTCTGGAATCCCAAACTTAATTCTTCTCTAGGTATAACAGCTAGAGAAGCTATGCGCACCTGCCCCATCCAAAGAGCAGTGATACTCGATGACTAGAAACCACCTAAATGCTTATCAATAGGGAATGTGTTACTAAATTCTATTGATAAATTATAATACCTTAAAGCAGTTCAAATTAACTAGGTCTAAATCAACAGGGGGTCAATCATAATGTTAAGCAAATATAGGACATGCCATGGTGATTACATTTATGTGTAGAATTTAAAAGCTCAGGACAATACTATATTGTTTACAGAACATACTTTTGTAATTAAAGCCTGAGATCAAGGATAGGGAAAACAAGCACCAGCTTCAGATCAGAGGTGACTTTGGGGATGGAAGGAGAGAAGTTAATTGGACATCGGGACCTCCAACCCTACCTGTATGTAAACTTTTCTTTCTTCAAAATATCTGACGTAAAAATGGCAACAGTTAACATCTATCAAATTGGAGTAGTGATTAATTGGGTGGTATAGTTTTCTATGTATATTTTCTACATGGGAAATCTTTCGTACTTGAAAGACAGTTAAAACACCTAAATGACCCATTTAAATCAGGGAGGCAAGGTACAACGAGTCCACAGGCTGGAACACCAGGCGGCCTTTAAAAACCACCATGTCAGAGAACGTAGGGAAGCAGGGAGATGCTCAAGAGACATTTGATGTGAAACGTAGATTAGAAAATAATTGTGTGGGGGACTTTTTGTCAGCAGACTTTTAAAAAGAAATGTACCTTCCTCTGTTCATCACACCTAGAAATGTGAAGATAAATGCCAGATGGTCCCTGATTACAGGTGACTTGTCTTTTCTCCTATATATCAGTTTTGACAATGAATATATAGTCATTTATCAGAAAAATAAACAATCTAATGATTAATTTGTACCAGCAGCCTGTCAAAATAACAACTGAACAGCAGCATTCAATTTCAGACCAAACAGCTTGAAATTAGTTTTGCTATTTACTGTGCTTATGCTGCCCTCCGATGGAGAAATAGAAGAATGCTTATGACTGTAGAGCAATTTATAAAATCCAGGTGTGTTCTTCACATGTTGATAAAGATACTATATAACTTTATTAAAAATTAATACATGTGCAATATAAAAAACTTAAAGTACCCAGAAAAGTACAAAGAAAGAAGAAAATCACCCATAATCTCACTTTATTATTAGCTCAGGATTCTGAGTTCCTGGGCAGGGGAGATAAAAAAGACCAGGGTGTACTAGTTCTTTCAGTATAAAGTCAACTTTTCTGCCATTGGAGTGCTAACCTAGAATTTTTTTTTTAAAATACATTTATGTATTTATTTGTTTATTTACGTGGCTGTGTTGGGTCTTCGTTGCTACACGTGGGCTTTCTCTAGGTGCGGCGAGCGGGTGGGGGGGCTACTCTTCATCGCCGTGCGTGGGCTTCTCATTGCGGTGGCTCCTCTTGTTGCGGAGCACGGGCTGTAGGCGCACGGGCTTCAGTAGTTGTGGCTCTCGGGCTCAGTAGTTGTGGCGCTTGGGCTCAGTAGTTGTGGCTCGTGGGCTCTAGATCGCAGGCTCAGTAGTTGTGGCGCACGGGCTTAGTTGCTCTGTGGCATGTGGGATCTTCCTGGACCAGGGCTCAAACCCGTGTCCCCTGCATTGGCAGGCGGATTCTTAACTACTGTGCCACGAGGGAAGTCCCTAGAATTTGGTTTTGATACTCGATTTTTGCTTTGTTTACCTATCTTCAAGCCTCTACTTTTACAAATACCTAGTAATTTGACCCTTGTTCGGAGACTGCTTTAAGTTCATTTTCTCTTTTTCTTTCTTTCCTTTCTTTCTTTCTTTCTTTCTTTCTCTCTCTCTTTCGTTCTTTCTTTCTTTCTTTCTTTCTTTCTTTCTTTCTTTCTTTCATACTTTTATTAAAAAAGGTTGCAATGAACACCATATATATAATCTCGGTGACCTTATAAATATTTCTACAATATAAATTCCAAACAGGGTCTTGCTCAGTGGCTCCATGCATTTATAAATTTACTAGATATTGTCACATTGTCCTTCAGAAAGTTGCATCACTTTATGCTTTCACAACAATGCATGAGCACTCATTTTCCGATCGCCCATCCTCAAACTGGAGGCTATCCAACTTTTTCATTGACCTTTCGGCAGTTTGCAAGGTAAGAAATTATATTCCATTACTGTTTGGGCTTTCATTTCTTTGATTACCAGTGAGGTCCAACAGTTCTTCCCCCTGTTTTTTGGTAATTGGTGTTTCTTTGTACCCTTTGCTTACTTCATCTTTGTCTTCTATTGGGTTTTTCATCTTCTTTTTTTAACTTTTGATTTTGAGCTCTGCATAAATTAGGTAAATCAGCCCTTTGTCCTGTATCTTCCAAATATGTCTCAGTTGTCATTTTATAATTCCTTGTTTGTTTAGTATTTATTTTTGCCATGCAGGGATTTTACATCATTACATAGAAAATTTTGTAAAGTTTCCCTTTTTAGCTTCTGGACAAAGATCACTTAAAATAAGAAATTCAAATAACCGACAAAACTCTAGGAAGCTAGAGGGTGTGGTTGGAGGAAGTTGGGAGGGGGTTAGCGCCCGTGATGGGCAAAGATGAAGACAGGGTGGGTGGGGCTGCACCTGGGAACCAAAGCAGAGAAGTCAGCCGTAGGCTTGGTCATCCCTGTGAAGCCAACGAGGACACATCTCTACAGCTGTGATTAGAGCGCTCCGGGGGCCCTATCAGGTGCTCAAAGCCACGGTCACAAGAGGGGAGCACAAGGGGCGAGGTGTTGCTGCCCAGTGGGCCTTTCTCCCTTGGGCAAGAGGGCAGGTGATACTGCTTTTATTATGGAAAACATAGTATGTGGATATTGGAAAAAGAGAACTTGGTTAGTTAGTACATGGAATATGAAAAAGTGAAGAAAAACCATGTTTAATTCCACCCCAGTTAATATTTTAGCCCATTTCCTCCCCATCTTTTTTCAGCTCATTTTGTTTTAACATCTTTATTGGAGTATAATTGCTTTACAGTGGTGTGTTACTTTCTGCTTTATAACAAAGTGAATCAGCTATACATATACATATATCCCCATATCCCCATATCCCCTCCCTCTAGCGTCTCCCTCCAGAGCACCCTCCCTATCCCACCCCTCTAGGTGGTCACAAAGCGCCGAGCTGACGTCCCTGTGCTATGCGGCTGCTTCCCACTAGCTATCTATTTGACATTGGGTAGTGTATATATGTCGATGCCACTCTCTCATTTCGTCCCAGCTTACCCTTCCCCCTCCCCGTGTCCTCAAGTCCATTCTCCACGTCTGCGTCTTTATTACTGTCCTGCTCCCAGGTTCATGAGAACCGTTTTGTTTTTTTTTTTAGATTCCATATATATGTGTTAGCATATGGTATTTGTTTTTCTCTTTCTGACTTACTTCACTCTGTATGACAGTCTCTAGGTCCATCCACCTCACGACAAATAACTGAATTTCGTTTCTTTTCATGGCTGAGTAATATCCCATTGTATATATGTGCCACATCTTCTTTATCCATTCATCTGTCGATGGACACTTAGGTTGCTTCAATGTCCTGGCTATTGTAAATACTTCAGCTCATATTTTTAAAGTTGGAATTATACTTCATCTGCATTTTGGTTTTCCTTATTCTTTTTTTAAAATTTATTTATTTTATTTTATTTATTTTTGGCTGTGTTGGGCCTTTGTTGCTGCGCGCGGGCTTTCTCTAGTTGCGGTGAGCGGGGGCTACTCTTCGCTGTGGTGTGTGGGCTTCTTATTGCAGTGGCTTCTCTTGTTACGGAGCACGGGCTCTAGGCACGCGGGCTTCAGTAGCTGTGGTGCGCTGGCTCAGTAGTTGTGCTGCACGGGCTTTGTTGCTCCGCGGCGTGTGGGATCTTCCCGGACCGGGGCTCGCACCCGTGTCCCCTGCATTGCCAGGCGGATTCTGAACCGCTGCACCACCAGGGAAGCCCAAGCTCTCCTTAAATTACCCGGTTTGTGCATGCCACGTGCTTCCTCTAGACACCCGGTCTGAATCAGACAGAGATACACAATGTCTACAAATCGATAAGAAAAAGGTAAAGAACCCAAGCAGGTAATAAACAAAGGCAATGGACTCACAAAAGACAAAAACCTTGTTGCCAGTGACCATGAAGAGATGCTTAACCTCCAAGATGCTTGAAACCATGCCTCCTACCACAAAGAGGAAGTGAGGAAATGGGACTAATTCACGACCCGCTGAATTGAAAATTGGTAATTCAGGAGTGTGATTCAGCAGTAGCCAGTAGAGCTGAAGGGGATGACCCTTTTGAATCCGCCATTCCTCTTCTGGAATCCCAAACTTAATTCTTCTCTAGGTATAACAGCTAGAGAAGCTATGCGCACCTGCCCCATCCAAAGAGCAGTGATACTCGATGACTAGAAACCACCTAAATGCTTATCAATAGGGAATGTGTTACTAAATTCTATTGATAAATTATAATACCTTAAAGCAGTTCAAATTAACTAGGTCTAAATCAACAGGGGGTCAATCATAATGTTAAGCAAATATAGGACATGCCATGGTGATTACATTTATGTGTAGAATTTAAAAGCTCAGGACAATACTATATTGTTTACAGAACATACTTTTGTAATTAAAGCCTGAGATCAAGGATAGGGAAAACAAGCACCAGCTTCAGATCAGAGGTGACTTTGGGGATGGAAGGAGAGAAGTTAATTGGACATCGGGACCTCCAACCCTACCTGTATGTAAACTTTTCTTTCTTCAAAATATCTGACGTAAAAATGGCAACAGTTAACATCTATCAAATTGGAGTAGTGATTAATTGGGTGGTATAGTTTTCTATGTATATTTTCTACATGGGAAATCTTTCGTACTTGAAAGACAGTTAAAACACCTAAATGACCCATTTAAATCAAGGAGGCAAGGTACAACGAGTCCACAGGCTGGAACACCAGGCGGCCTTTAAAAACCACCATGTCAGAGAACGTAGGGAAGCAGGGAGATGCTCAAGAGACATTTGATGTGAAACGTAGATTAGAAAATAATTGTGTGGGGGACTTTTTGTCAGCAGACTTTTAAAAAGAAATGTACCTTCCTCTGTTCATCACACCTAGAAATGTGAAGATAAATGCCAGATGGTCCCTGATTACAGGTGACTTGTCTTTTCTCCTATATATCAGTTTTGACAATGAATATATAGTCATTTATCAGAAAAATAAACAATCTAATGATTAATTTGTACCAGCAGCCTGTCAAAATAACAACTGAACAGCAGCATTCAATTTCAGACCAAACAGCTTGAAATTAGTTTTGCTATTTACTGTGCTTATGCTGCCCTCCGATGGAGAAATAGAAGAATGCTTATGACTGTAGAGCAATTTATAAAATCCAGGTGTGTTCTTCACATGTTGATAAAGATACTATATAACTTTATTAAAAATTAATACATGTGCAATATAAAAAACTTAAAGTACCCAGAAAACTACAAAGA
This sequence comes from Eschrichtius robustus, assembly GCF_028021215.1. Lineage (NCBI taxonomy): Eukaryota > Metazoa > Chordata > Mammalia > Artiodactyla > Eschrichtiidae > Eschrichtius > Eschrichtius robustus. The sequence continues at coordinate 8,009,446 of NC_090845.1, read as the reverse complement.
AAGAAGAAAATCACCCATAATCTCACTTTATTATTAGCTCAGGATTCTGAGTTCCTGGGCAGGGGAGATAAAAAAGACCAGGGTGTAACTAGTTCTTTCAGTATAAAGTCAACTTTTCTGCCATTGGAGTGCTAACCTAGAATTTTTTTTTTAAATACATTTATGTATTTATTTGTTTATTTACGTGGCTGTGTTGGGTCTTCGTTGCTACACGTGGGCTTTCTCTAGTTGGGGCGAGCGGGTGGGGGGGCTACTCTTCATCGCCGTGCGTGGGCTTCTCATTGCGGTGGCTCCTCTTGTTGCGGAGCACGGGCTGTAGGCGCACGGGCTTCAGTAGTTGTGGCTCTCGGGCTCAGTAGTTGTGGCGCTTGGGCTCAGTAGTTGTGGCTCGTGGGCTCTAGATCGCAGGCTCAGTAGTTGTGGCGCACGGGCTTAGTTGCTCTGTGGCATGTGGGATCTTCCTGGACCAGGGCTCAAACCCGTGTCCCCTGCATTGGCAGGCGGATTCTTAACTACTGTGCCACGAGGGAAGTCCCTAGAATTTGGTTTTGATACTCGATTTTTGCTTTGTTTACCTATCTTCAAGCCTCTACTTTTACAAATACCTAGTAATTTGACCCTTGTTCAGAGACTGCTTCAAGTTCATTTTCTCTTTTTCTTTCTTTCCTTTCTTTCTTTCTTTCTTTCTCTCTCTCTTTCTTTCTTTCTTTCTTTCTTTCTTTCTTTCTTTCTTTCTTTCTTTCTTTCTTTCTTTCATACTTTTATTAAAAAAGGTTGCAATGAACACCATATATATAATCTCGGTGACATTATAAATATTTCTACAATATAAATTCCAAACAGGGTCTTGCTCAGTGGCTCCATGCTTTTATAAATTTACTAGATATTGTCACATTGTCCTTCAGAAAGTTGCATCACTTTATGCTTTCACAACAATGCATGAGCACTCATTTTCCGATCGCCCATCCTCAAACTGGAGGCTATCCAACTTTTTCATTGACCTTTCGGCAGTTTGCAAGGTAAGAAATTATATTCCATTACTGTTTGGGCTTTCATTTCTTTGATTACCAGTGAGGTCCAACAGTTCTTCCCCCTGTTTTTTGGTAATTGGTGTTTCTTTGTACCCTTTGCTTAACTTCATCTTTGTCTTCTATTGAGTTTTTCATCTTCTTTTTTTAACTTTTGATTTTGAGCTCTGCATAAATTAGGTAAATCAGCCCTTTGTCCTGTATCTTCCAAATATGTCTCAGTTGTCATTTTATAATTCCTTGTTTGTTTAGTATTTATTTTTGCCATGCAGGGATTTTACATCATTACATAGAAAATTTTGTAAAGTTTCCCTTTTTAGCTTCTGGACAAAGATCACTTAAAATAAGAAATTCAAATAACCGACAAAACTCTAGGAAGCTAGAGGGTGTGGTTGGAGGAAGTTGGGAGGGGGTTAGCGCCCGTGATGGGCAAAGATGAAGACAGGGTGGGTGGGGCTGCACCTGGGAACCAAAGCAGAGAAGTCAGCCGTAGGCTTGGTCATCCCTGTGAAGCCAACGAGGACACATCTCTACAGCTGTGATTAGAGCGCTCCGGGGGCCCTATCAGGTGCTCAAAGCCACGGTCACAAGAGGGGAGCACAAGGGGCGAGGTGTTGCTGCCCAGTGGGCCTTTCTCCCTTGGGCAAGAGGGCAGGTGATACTGCTTTTATTATGGAAAACATAGTATGTGGATATTGGAAAAAGAGAACTTGGTTAGTTAGTACATGGAATATGAAAAAGTGAAGAAAAACCATGTTTAATTCCACCCCAGTTAATATTTTAGCCCATTTCCTCCCCATCTTTTTTCAGCTCATTTTGTTTTAACATCTTTATTGGAGTATAATTGCTTTACAGTGGTGTGTTACTTTCTGCTTTATAACAAAGTGAATCAGCTATACATATACATATATCCCCATATCCCCATATCCCCTCCCTCTAGCGTCTCCCTCCAGAGCACCCTCCCTATCCCACCCCTCTAGGTGGTCACAAAGCGCCGAGCTGACGTCCCTGTGCTATGCGGCTGCTTCCCACTAGCTATCTATTTGACATTGGGTAGTGTATATATGTCGATGCCACTCTCTCATTTCGTCCCAGCTTACCCTTCCCCCTCCCCGTGTCCTCAAGTCCATTCTCCACGTCTGCGTCTTTATTACTGTCCTGCTCCCAGGTTCATGAGAACCGTTTTGTTTTTTTTTTTAGATTCCATATATATGTGTTAGCATATGGTATTTGTTTTTCTCTTTCTGACTTACTTCACTCTGTATGACAGTCTCTAGGTCCATCCACCTCACGACAAATAACTGAATTTCGTTTCTTTTCATGGCTGAGTAATATCCCATTGTATATATGTGCCACATCTTCTTTATCCATTCATCTGTCGATGGACACTTAGGTTGCTTCAATGTCCTGGCTATTGTAAATACTTCAGCTCATATTTTTAAAGTTGGAATTATACTTCATCTGCATTTTGGTTTTCCTTATTCTTTTTTTAAAATTTATTTATTTTATTTTATTTATTTTTGGCTGTGTTGGGCCTTTGTTGCTGCGCGCGGGCTTTCTCTAGTTGCGGTGAGCGGGGGCTACTCTTCGCTGTGGTGTGTGGGCTTCTTATTGCAGTGGCTTCTCTTGTTACGGAGCACGGGCTCTAGGCACGCGGGCTTCAGTAGCTGTGGTGCGCTGGCTCAGTAGTTGTGCTGCACGGGCTTTGTTGCTCCGCGGCGTGTGGGATCTTCCCGGACCGGGGCTCGCACCCGTGTCCCCTGCATTGCCAGGCGGATTCTGAACCGCTGCACCACCAGGGAAGCCCAAGCTCTCCTTAAATTACCCGGTTTGTGCATGCCACGTGCTTCCTCTAGACACCCGGTCTGAATCAGACAGAGATACACAATGTCTACAAATCGATAAGAAAAAGGTAAAGAACCCAAGCAGGTAATAAACAAAGGCAATGGACTCACAAAAGACAAAAACCTTGTTGCCAGTGACCATGAAGAGATGCTTAACCTCCAAGATGCTTGAAACCATGCCTCCTACCACAAAGAGGAAGTGAGGAAATGGGACTAATTCACGACCCGCTGAATTGAAAATTGGTAATTCAGGAGTGTGATTCAGCAGTAGCCAGTAGAGCTGAAGGGGATGACCCTTTCGAATCCGCCATTCCTCTTCTGGAATCCCAAACTTAATTCTTCTCTAGGTATAACAGCTAGAGAAGCTATGCGCACCTGCCCCATCCAAAGAGCAGTGATACTCGATGACTAGAAACCACCTAAATGCTTATCAATAGGGAATGTGTTACTAAATTCTATTGATAAATTATAATACCTTAAAGCAGTTCAAATTAACTAGGTCTAAATCAACAGGGGGTCAATCATAATGTTAAGCAAATATAGGACATGCCATGGTGATTACATTTATGTGTAGAATTTAAAAGCTCAGGACAATACTATATTGTTTACAGAACATACTTTTGTAATTAAAGCCTGAGATCAAGGATAGGGAAAACAAGCACCAGCTTCAGATCAGAGGTGACTTTGGGGATGGAAGGAGAGAAGTTAATTGGACATCGGGACCTCCAACCCTACCTGTATGTAAACTTTTCTTTCTTCAAAATATCTGACGTAAAAATGGCAACAGTTAACATCTATCAAATTGGAGTAGTGATTAATTGGGTGGTATAGTTTTCTATGTATATTTTCTACATGGGAAATCTTTCGTACTTGAAAGACAGTTAAAACACCTAAATGACCCATTTAAATCAGGGAGGCAAGGTACAACGAGTCCACAGGCTGGAACACCAGGCGGCCTTTAAAAACCACCATGTCAGAGAACGTAGGGAAGCAGGGAGATGCTCAAGAGACATTTGATGTGAAACGTAGATTAGAAAATAATTGTGTGGGGGACTTTTTGTCAGCAGACTTTTAAAAAGAAATGTACCTTCCTCTGTTCATCACACCTAGAAATGTGAAGATAAATGCCAGATGGTCCCTGATTACAGGTGACTTGTCTTTTCTCCTATATATCAGTTTTGACAATGAATATATAGTCATTTATCAGAAAAATAAACAATCTAATGATTAATTTGTACCAGCAGCCTGTCAAAATAACAACTGAACAGCAGCATTCAATTTCAGACCAAACAGCTTGAAATTAGTTTTGCTATTTACTGTGCTTATGCTGCCCTCCGATGGAGAAATAGAAGAATGCTTATGACTGTAGAGCAATTTATAAAATCCAGGTGTGTTCTTCACATGTTGATAAAGATACTATATAACTTTATTAAAAATTAATACATGTGCAATATAAAAAACTTAAAGTACCCAGAAAACTACAAAGAAAGAAGAAAATCACCCATAATCTCACTTTATTATTAGCTCAGGATTCTGAGTTCCTGGGCAGGGGAGATAAAAAAGACCAGGGTGTACTAGTTCTTTCAGTATAAAGTCAACTTTTCTGCCATTGGAGTGCTAACCTAGAATTTTTTTTTTAAAATACATTTATGTATTTATTTGTTTATTTACGTGGCTGTGTTGGGTCTTCGTTGCTACGCGTGGGCTTTCTCTTGTTGCGGCGAGCGGGTGGGGGGGCTACTCTTCATCGCCGTGCGTGGGCTTCTCATTGCGGTGGCTCCTCTTGTTGCGGAGCACGGGCTGTAGGCGCACGGGCTTCAGTAGTTGTGGCTCTCGGGCTCAGTAGTTGTGGCGCTTGGGCTCAGTAGTTGTGGCTTTTGGGCTCTAGATCGCAGGCTCAGTAGTTGTGGCGCACGGGCTTAGTTGCTCTGTGGCATGTGGGATCTTCCTGGACCAGGGCTCAAACCCGTGTCCCCTGCATTGGCAGGCGGATTCTTAACTACTGTGCCACGAGGGAAGTCCCTAGAATTTGGTTTTGATACTCGATTTTTGCTTTGTTTACCTATCTTCAAGCCTCTACTTTTACAAATACCTAGTAATTTGACCCTTGTTCAGAGACTGCTTCAAGTTCATTTTCTCTTTCTTTTTCTTTCTTTCCTTTCTTTCGTTCGTTCTTTCTTTCTTTCTTTCTTTCTTTCTTTCTTTCGTTCATACTTTTATTAAAAAAGGTTGCAATGAACACCATATATATAATCTTGGTGACCTTATAAATATTTCTACAATATAAATTCCAAACAGGGTCTTGCTCAGTGGCTCCATGCATTTATAAATTTACTAGATATTGTCAAATTGTCCTTCAGAAAGTTGCATCACTTTATGCTTTCACAACAATGCATGAGCACTCATTTTCTGATCGCCCATCCTCAAACTGGAGGCTATCCAACTTTTTCATTGACCTTTCGGCAGTTTGCAAGGTAAGAAATTATATTCCATTACTGTTTGGGCTTTCATTTCTTTTATTACCAGTGAGGTCCAACAGTTCTTCCCCCTGTTTTTTGGTAATTGGTGTTTCTTTGTACCCTTTGCTTACTTCATCTTTGTCTTCTATTGGGTTTTTCATCTTCTTTTTTTAACTTTTGATTTTGAGCTCTGCATAAATTAGGTAAATCAGCCCTTTGTCCTGTATCTTCCAAATATGTCTCAGTTGTCATTTTATAATTCCTTGTTTGTTTAGTATTTATTTTTGCCATGCAGGGATTTTACATCATTACATAGAAAATTTTGTAAAGTTTCCCTTTTTAGCTTCTGGACAAAGATCACTTAAAATAAGAAATTCAAATAACCGACAAAACTCTAGGAAGCTAGAGGGTGTGGTTGGAGGAAGTTGGGAGGGGGTTAGCGCCCGTGATGGGCAAAGATGAAGACAGGGTGGGGGGGCTGCACCTGGGAACCAAAGCAGAGAAGTCAGCCGTAGGCTTGGTCATCCCTGTGAAGCCAACGAGGACACATCTCTACAGCTGTGATTAGAGCGCTCCGGGGGCCCTATCAGGGGCTCAAAGCCACGGTCACAAGAGGGGAGCACAAGTGGCGAGGTGTTGCTGCCCAGTGGGCCTTTCTCCCTTGGGCAAGAGGGCAGGTGATACTGCTTTTATTATGGAAAACATAGTATGTGGATATTGGAAAAAGAGAACTTGGTTAGTTAGTGCATGGAATATGAAAAAGTGAAGAAAAACCATGTTTAATTCCACCCCAGTTAATATTTTAGCCCATTTCCTCCCCATCTTTTTTCAGCTCATTTTGTGTTTAACATCTTTATTGGAGTATAATTGCTTTACAGTGGTGTGTTACTTTCTGCTTTATAACAAAGTGAATCAGCTATACATATACATATATCCCCATATCCCCTCCCCCTAGCGTCTACCTCCCACCCTCCCTATCCCACCCCTCTAGGTGGTCACAAAGCGCCGAGCTGACGTCCCTGTGCTATGCGGCTGCTTCCCACTAGCTATCTATTTGACATTGGGTAGTGTATATATGTCAATGCCACTCTCTCATTTCGTCCCAGCATAACCTTCCCCCTCCCCGTGTCCTCAAGTCCATTCTCCACGTCTGCGTCTTTATTCCTGTCCTGCTCCGAGGTTCATGAGAACCCTTTTTTTTTTTTTTTAGATTCCATATATATGTGTTAGCATATGGTATTTGTTTTTCTCTTTCTGACTTACTTCACTCTGTATGACAGTCTCTAGGTCCATCCACCTCACGACAAATAACTGAATTTCGTTTCTTTTCATGGCTGAGTAATATCCCATTGTATATATGTGCCACATCTTCTTTATCCGTTCATCTGTCGATGGACACTTAGGTTGCTTCAATGTCCTGGCTATTGTAAATACTTCAGCTCATATTTTTAAAGTTGGAATTATACTTCATCTGCATTTTGGTTTTCCTTATTCTTTTTTTAAAATTTATTTAATTTATTTTATTTATTTTTGGCTGTGTTGGGCCTTTGTTGCTGCGCGCGGGCTTTCTCTAGTTGCGGTGAGCGGGGGCTACTCTTCGCTGTGGTGTGTGGGCTTCTTATTGCAGTGGCTTCTCTTGTTACGGAGCACGGGCTCTAGGCACGCGGGCTTCAGTAGCTGTGGTGCGCTGGCTCAGTAGTTGTGCTGCACGGGCTTTGTTGCTCCGCGGCATGTGGGATCTTCCCGGACCGGGGCTCGCACCCGTGTCCCCTGCATTGCCAGGCGGATTCTGAACCGCTGCACCACCAGGGAAGCCCAAGCTCTCCTTAAATTACCCGGTTTGTGCATGCCACGTGCTTCCTCTAGACACCCGGTCTGAATCAGACAGAGATACACAATGTCTACAAATCGATAAGAAAAAGGTAAAGAACCCAAGCAGGTAATAAACAAAGGCAATGGACTCACAAAAGACAAAAACCTTGTTGCCAGTGACCATGAAGAGATGCTTAACCTCCAAGATGCTTGAAACCATGCCTCCTACCACAAAGAGGAAGTGAGGAAATGGGACTAATTCACGACCCGCTGAATTGAAAATTGGTAATTCAGGAGTGTGATTCAGCAGTAGCCGGTAGAGCTGAAGGGGATGACCCTTTCGAATCCGCCATTCCTCTTCTGGAATCCCAAACTTAATTCTTCTCTAGGTATAACAGCTAGAGAAGCTATGCGCACCTGCCCCATCCAAAGAGCAGTGATACTCGATGAGTAGAAACCACCTAAATGCTTATCAATAGGGAATGTGTTACTAAATTCTATTGATAAATTATAATACCTTAAAGCAGTTCAAATTAACTAGGTCTAAATCAACAGGGGGTCAATCATAATGTTAAGCAAATATAGGACATGCCATGGTGATTACATTTATGTGTAGAATTTAAAAGCTCAGGACAATACTATATTGTTTACAGAACATACTTTTGTAATTAAAGCCTGAGATCAAGGATAGGGAAAATAAGCACCAGCTTCAGATCAGAGGTGACTTTGGGGATGGAAGGAGAGAAGTTAATTGGACATCGGGACCTCCAACCCTACCTGTATGTAAACTTTTCTTTCTTCAAAATATCTGAAGTAAAAATGGCAACAGTTAACATCTATCAAATTGGAGTAGTGATTAATTGGGTGGTATAGTTTTCTATGTATATTTTCTACATGGGAAATCTTTCGTACTTGAAAGACAGTTAAAACACCCTAATGACCCATTTAAATCTGGGAGGCAAGGTACAACGAGTCCACAGGCTGGAACACCAGGCGGCCTTTAAAAACCACCATGTCAGAGAACGTAGGGAAGCAGGGAGATGCTCAAGAGACATTTGATGTGAAACGTAGATTAGAAAATAATTGTGTGGGGGACTTTTTGTCAGCCGACTTTTAAAAAGAAATGTACCTTCCTCTTTTCATCACACCTAGAAATGTGAAGATAAATGCCAGATGGTCCCTGATTACAGGTGACTTGTCTTTTCTCCTATATATCAGTTTTGACAATGAATATATAGTCATTTATCAGAAAAATAAACAATCTAATGATTAATTTGTACCAGCAGCCTGTCAAAATAACAACTGAACAGCAGCATTCAATTTCAGACCAAACAGCTTGAAATTAGTTTTGCTATTTACTGTGCTTATGCTGCCCTCCGATGGAGAAATAGAAGAATGCTTATGACTGTAGAGCAATTTATAAAATCCAGGTGTGTTCTTCACATGTTGATAAAGATACTATATAACTTTATTAAAAATTAATACATGTGCAATATAAAAAACTTAAAGTACCCAGAAAACTACAAAGAAAGAAGAAAATCACCCATAATCTCACTTTATTATTAGCTCAGGATTCTGAGTTCCTGGGCAGGGGAGATAAAAAAGACCAGGGTGTAACTAGTTCTTTCAGTATAAAGTCAACTTTTCTGCCATTGGAGTGCTAACCTAGAATTTTTTTTTTTAAATACATTTATGTATTTATTTGTTTATTTATGTGGCTGTGTTGGGTCTTCGTTGCTACACGTGGGCTTTCTCTAGTTGCGGCGAGCGGGTGGGGGGGCTACTCTTCATCGCCGTGCGTGGGCTTCTCATTGCGGTGGCTCCTCTTGTTGCGGAGCACGGGCTGTAGGCGCACGGGCTTCAGTAGTTGTGGCTATCGGGCTCAGTAGTTGTGGCGCTTGGGCTCAGTAGTTGTGGCTCGTGGGCTCTAGATCGCAGGCTCAGTAGTTGTGGCGCACGGGCTTAGTTGCTCTGTGGCATGTGGGATCTTCCTGGACCAGGGCTCAAACCCGTGTCCCCTGCATTGGCAGGCGGATTCTTAACTACTGTGCCACGAGGGAAGTCCCTAGAATTTGGTTTTGATACTCGATTTTTGCTTTGTTTACCTATCTTCAAGCCTCTACTTTTACAAATACCTAGTAATTTGACCCTTGTTCAGAGACTGCTTCAAGTTCATTTTCTCTTTTTCTTTCTTTCCTTTCTTTCTTTCTTTCTTTCTCTCTCTCTTTCTTTCTTTCTTTCTTTCTTTCTTTCTTTCTTTCTTTCTTTCTTTCTTTCATACTTTTATTAAAAAAGGTTGCAATGAACACCATATATATAATCTCGGTGACATTATAAATATTTCTACAATATAAATTCCAAACAGGGTCTTGCTCAGTGGCTCCATGCATTTATAAATTTACTATATATTGTCACATTGTCCTTCAGAAAGTTGCATCACTTTATGCTTTCACAACAATGCATGAGCACTCATTTTCCGATCTCCCATCCTCAAACTGGAGGCTATCCAACTTTTTCATTGACCTTTCGGCAGTTTGCAAGGTAAGAAATTATATTCCATTACTGTTTGGGCTTTCATTTCTTTGATTACCAGTGAGGTCCAACAGTTCTTCCCCCTGTTTTTTGGTAATTGGTGTTTCTTTGTACCCTTTGCTTACTTCATCTTTGTCTTCTATTGGGTTTTTCATCTTCTTTTTTTAACTTTTGATTTTGAGCTCTGCATAAATTAGGTAAATCAGCCCTTTGTCCTGTATCTTCCAAATATGTCTCAGTTGTCATTTTATAATTCCTTGTTTGTTTAGTATTTATTTTTGCCATGCAGGGATTTTACATCATTACATAGAAAATTTTGTAAAGTTTCCCTTTTTAGCTTCTGGACAAAGATCACTTAAAATAAGAAATTCAAATAACCGACAAAACTCTAGGAAGCTAGAGGGTGTGGTTGGAGGAAGTTGGGAGGGGGTTAGCGCCCGTGATGGGCAAAGATGAAGACAGGGTGGGTGGGGCTGCACCTGGGAACCAAAGCAGAGAAGTCAGCCGTAGGCTTGGTCATCCCTGTGAAGCCAACGAGGACACATCTCTACAGCTGTGATTAGAGCGCTCCGGGGGCCCTATCAGGTGCTCAAAGCCACGGTCACAAGAGGGGAGCACAAGGGGCGAGGTGTTGCTGCCCAGTGGGCCTTTCTCCCTTGGGCAAGAGGGCAGGTGATACTGCTTTTATTATGGAAAACATAGTATGTGGATATTGGAAAAAGAGAACTTGGTTAGTTAGTACATGGAATATGAAAAAGTGAAGAAAAACCATGTTTAATTCCACCCCAGTTAATATTTTAGCCCATTTCCTCCCCATCTTTTTTCAGCTCATTTTGTTTTAACATCTTTATTGGAGTATAATTGCTTTACAGTGGTGTGTTACTTTCTGCTTTATAACAAAGTGAATCAGCTATACATATACATATATCCCCATATCCCCATATCCCCTCCCTCTAGCGTCTCCCTCCAGAGCACCCTCCCTATCCCACCCCTCTAGGTGGTCACAAAGCGCCGAGCTGACGTCCCTGTGCTATGCGGCTGCTTCCCACTAGCTATCTATTTGACATTGGGTAGTGTATATATGTCGATGCCACTCTCTCATTTCGTCCCAGCTTACCCTTCCCCCTCCCCGTGTCCTCAAGTCCATTCTCCACGTCTGCGTCTTTATTACTGTCCTGCTCCCAGGTTCATGAGAACCGTTCTGTTTTTTTTTTTAGATTCCATATATATGTGTTAGCATATGGTATTTGTTTTTCTCTTTCTGACTTACTTCACTCTGTATGACAGTCTCTAGGTCCATCCACCTCACGACAAATAACTGAATTTCGTTTCTTTTCATGGCTGAGTAATATCCCATTGTATATATGTGCCACATCTTCTTTATCCATTCATCTGTCGATGGACACTTAGGTTGCTTCAATGTCCTGGCTATTGTAAATACTTCAGCTCATATTTTTAAAGTTGGAATTATACTTCATCTGCATTTTGGTTTTCCTTATTCTTTTTTTAAAATTTATTTATTTTATTTTATTTATTTTTGGCTGTGTTGGGCCTTTGTTGCTGCGCGCGGGCTTTCTCTAGTTGCGGTGAGCGGGGGCTACTCTTCGCTGTGGTGTGTGGGCTTCTTATTGCAGTGGCTTCTCTTGTTACGGAGCACGGGCTCTAGGCACGCGGGCTTCAGTAGCTGTGGTGCGCTGGCTCAGTAGTTGTGCTGCACGGGCTTTGTTGCTCCGCGGCGTGTGGGATCTTCCCGGACCGGGGCTCGCACCCGTGTCCCCTGCATTGCCAGGCGGATTCTGAACCGCTGCACCACCAGGGAAGCCCAAGCTCTCCTTAAATTACCCGGTTTGTGCATGCCACGTGCTTCCTCTAGACACCCGGTCTGAATCAGACAGATACACAATGTCTACAAATCGATAAGAAAAAGGTAAAGAACCCAAGCAGGTAATAAACAAAGGCAATGGACTCACAAAAGACAAAAACCTTGTTGCCAGTGACCATGAAGAGATGCTTAACCTCCAAGATGCTTGAAACCATGCCTCCTACCACAAAGAGGAAGTGAGGAAATGGGACTAATTCACGACCCGCTGAATTGAAAATTGGTAATTCAGGAGTGTGATTCAGCAGTAGCCAGTAGAGCTGAAGGGGATGACCCTTTTGAATCCGCCATTCCTCTTCTGGAATCCCAAACTTAATTCTTCTCTAGGTATAACAGCTAGAGAAGCTATGCGCACCTGCCCCATCCAAAGAGCAGTGATACTCGATGACTAGAAACCACCTAAATGCTTATCAATAGGGAATGTGTTACTAAATTCTATTGATAAATTATAATACCTTAAAGCAGTTCAAATTAACTAGGTCTAAATCAACAGGGGGTCAATCATAATGTTAAGCAAATATAGGACATGCCATGGTGATTACATTTATGTGTAGAATTTAAAAGCTCAGGACAATACTATATTGTTTACAGAACATACTTTTGTAATTAAAGCCTGAGATCAAGGATAGGGAAAACAAGCACCAGCTTCAGATCAGAGGTGACTTTGGGGATGGAAGGAGAGAAGTTAATTGGACATCGGGACCTCCAACCCTACCTGTATGTAAACTTTTCTTTCTTCAAAATATCTGACGTAAAAATGGCAACAGTTAACATCTATCAAATTGGAGTAGTGATTAATTGGGTGGTATAGTTTTCTATGTATATTTTCTACATGGGAAATCTTTCGTACTTGAAAGACAGTTAAAACACCTAAATGACCCATTTAAATCAGGGAGGCAAGGTACAACGAGTCCACAGGCTGGAACACCAGGCGGCCTTTAAAAACCACCATGTCAGAGAACGTAGGGAAGCAGGGAGATGCTCAAGAGACATTTGATGTGAAACGTAGATTAGAAAATAATTGTGTGGGGGACTTTTTGTCAGCAGACTTTTAAAAAGAAATGTACCTTCCTCTGTTCATCACACCTAGAAATGTGAAGATAAATGCCAGATGGTCCCTGATTACAGGTGACTTGTCTTTTCTCCTATATATCAGTTTTGACAATGAATATATAGTCATTTATCAGAAAAATAAACAATCTAATGATTAATTTGTACCAGCAGCCTGTCAAAATAACAACTGAACAGCAGCATTCAATTTCAGACCAAACAGCTTGAAATTAGTTTTGCTATTTACTGTGCTTATGCTGCCCTCCGATGGAGAAATAGAAGAATGCTTATGACTGTAGAGCAATTTATAAAATCCAGGTGTGTTCTTCACATGTTGATAAAGATACTATATAACTTTATTAAAAATTAATACATGTGCAATATAAAAAACTTAAAGTACCCAGAAAAGTACAAAGAAAGAAGAAAATCACCCATAATCTCACTTTATTATTAGCTCAGGATTCTGAGTTCCTGGGCAGGGGAGATAAAAAAGACCAGGGTGTACTAGTTCTTTCAGTATAAAGTCAACTTTTCTGCCATTGGAGTGCTAACCTAGAATTTTTTTTTTAAAATACATTTATGTATTTATTTGTTTATTTATGTGGCTGTGTTGGGTCTTCGTTGCTACACGTGGGCTTTCTCTAGTTGCGGCGAGCGGGTGGGGGGGCTACTCTTCATCGCCGTGCGTGGGCTTCTCATTGCGGTGGCTCCTCTTGTTGCGGAGCACGGGCTGTAGGCGCACGGGCTTCAGTAGTTGTGGCTCTCGGGCTCAGTAGTTGTGGCGCTTGGGCTCAGTAGTTGTGGCTCGTGGGCTCTAGATCGCAGGCTCAGTAGTTGTGGCGCACGGGCTTAGTTGCTCTGTGGCATGTGGGATCTTCCTGGACCAGGGCTCAAACCCGTGTCCCCTGCATTGGCAGGCGGATTCTTAACTACTGTGCCACGAGGGAAGTCCCTAGAATTTGGTTTTGATACTCGATTTTTGCTTTGTTTACCTATCTTCAAGCCTCTACTTTTACAAATACCTAGTAATTTGACCCTTGTTCAGAGACTGCTTCAAGTTCATTTTCTCTTTTTCTTTCTTTCCTTTCTTTCTTTCTTTCTTTCTCTCTCTCTTTCTTTCTTTCTTTCTTTCTTTCTTTCTTTCTTTCTTTCTTTCTTTCTTTCATACTTTTATTAAAAAAGGTTGCAATGAACACCATATATATAATCTCGGTGACATTATAAATATTTCTACAATATAAATTCCAAACAGGGTCTTGCTCAGTGGCTCCATGCATTTATAAATTTACTATATATTGTCACATTGTCCTTCAGAAAGTTGCATCACTTTATGCTTTCACAACAATGCATGAGCACTCATTTTCCGATCTCCCATCCTCAAACTGGAGGCTATCCAACTTTTTCATTGACCTTTCGGCAGTTTGCAAGGTAAGAAATTATATTCCATTACTGTTTGGGCTTTCATTTCTTTGATTACCAGTGAGGTCCAACAGTTCTTCCCCCTGTTTTTTGGTAATTGGTGTTTCTTTGTACCCTTTGCTTACTTCATCTTTGTCTTCTATTGGGTTTTTCATCTTCTTTTTTTAACTTTTGATTTTGAGCTCTGCATAAATTAGGTAAATCAGCCCTTTGTCCTGTATCTTCCAAATATGTCTCAGTTGTCATTTTATAATTCCTTGTTTGTTTAGTATTTATTTTTGCCATGCAGGGATTTTACATCATTACATAGAAAATTTTGTAAAGTTTCCCTTTTTAGCTTCTGGACAAAGATCACTTAAAATAAGAAATTCAAATAACCGACAAAACTCTAGGAAGCTAGAGGGTGTGGTTGGAGGAAGTTGGGAGGGGGTTAGCGCCCGTGATGGGCAAAGATGAAGACAGGGTGGGTGGGGCTGCACCTGGGAACCAAAGCAGAGAAGTCAGCCGTAGGCTTGGTCATCCCTGTGAAGCCAACGAGGACACATCTCTACAGCTGTGATTAGAGCGCTCCGGGGGCCCTATCAGGTGCTCAAAGCCACGGTCACAAGAGGGGAGCACAAGGGGCGAGGTGTTGCTGCCCAGTGGGCCTTTCTCCCTTGGGCAAGAGGGCAGGTGATACTGCTTTTATTATGGAAAACATAGTATGTGGATATTGGAAAAAGAGAACTTGGTTAGTTAGTACATGGAATATGAAAAAGTGAAGAAAAACCATGTTTAATTCCACCCCAGTTAATATTTTAGCCCATTTCCTCCCCATCTTTTTTCAGCTCATTTTGTTTTAACATCTTTATTGGAGTATAATTGCTTTACAGTGGTGTGTTACTTTCTGCTTTATAACAAAGTGAATCAGCTATACATATACATATATCCCCATATCCCCATATCCCCTCCCTCTAGCGTCTCCCTCCAGAGCACCCTCCCTATCCCACCCCTCTAGGTGGTCACAAAGCGCCGAGCTGACGTCCCTGTGCTATGCGGCTGCTTCCCACTAGCTATCTATTTGACATTGGGTAGTGTATATATGTCGATGCCACTCTCTCATTTCGTCCCAGCTTACCCTTCCCCCTCCCCGTGTCCTCAAGTCCATTCTCCACGTCTGCGTCTTTATTACTGTCCTGCTCCCAGGTTCATGAGAACCGTTTTGTTTTTTTTTTTAGATTCCATATATATGTGTTAGCATATGGTATTTGTTTTTCTCTTTCTGACTTACTTCACTCTGTATGACAGTCTCTAGGTCCATCCACCTCACGACAAATAACTGAATTTCGTTTCTTTTCATGGCTGAGTAATATCCCATTGTATATATGTGCCACATCTTCTTTATCCATTCATCTGTCGATGGACACTTAGGTTGCTTCAATGTCCTGGCTATTGTAAATACTTCAGCTCATATTTTTAAAGTTGGAATTATACTTCATCTGCATTTTGGTTTTCCTTATTCTTTTTTTAAAATTTATTTATTTTATTTTATTTATTTTTGGCTGTGTTGGGCCTTTGTTGCTGCGCGCGGGCTTTCTCTAGTTGCGGTGAGCGGGGGCTACTCTTCGCTGTGGTGTGTGGGCTTCTTATTGCAGTGGCTTCTCTTGTTACGGAGCACGGGCTCTAGGCACGCGGGCTTCAGTAGCTGTGGTGCGCTGGCTCAGTAGTTGTGCTGCACGGGCTTTGTTGCTCCGCGGCGTGTGGGATCTTCCCGGACCGGGGCTCGCACCCGTGTCCCCTGCATTGCCAGGCGGATTCTGAACCGCTGCACCACCAGGGAAGCCCAAGCTCTCCTTAAATTACCCGGTTTGTGCATGCCACGTGCTTCCTCTAGACACCCGGTCTGAATCAGACAGAGATACACAATGTCTACAAATCGATAAGAAAAAGGTAAAGAACCCAAGCAGGTAATAAACAAAGGCAATGGACTCACAAAAGACAAAAACCTTGTTGCCAGTGACCATGAAGAGATGCTTAACCTCCAAGATGCTTGAAACCATGCCTCCTACCACAAAGAGGAAGTGAGGAAATGGGACTAATTCACGACCCGCTGAATTGAAAATTGGTAATTCAGGAGTGTGATTCAGCAGTAGCCAGTAGAGCTGAAGGGGATGACCCTTTTGAATCCGCCATTCCTCTTCTGGAATCCCAAACTTAATTCTTCTCTAGGTATAACAGCTAGAGAAGCTATGCGCACCTGCCCCATCCAAAGAGCAGTGATACTCGATGACTAGAAACCACCTAAATGCTTATCAATAGGGAATGTGTTACTAAATTCTATTGATAAATTATAATACCTTAAAGCAGTTCAAATTAACTAGGTCTAAATCAACAGGGGGTCAATCATAATGTTAAGCAAATATAGGACATGCCATGGTGATTACATTTATGTGTAGAATTTAAAAGCTCAGGACAATACTATATTGTTTACAGAACATACTTTTGTAATTAAAGCCTGAGATCAAGGATAGGGAAAACAAGCACCAGCTTCAGATCAGAGGTGACTTTGGGGATGGAAGGAGAGAAGTTAATTGGACATCGGGACCTCCAACCCTACCTGTATGTAAACTTTTCTTTCTTCAAAATATCTGACGTAAAAATGGCAACAGTTAACATCTATCAAATTGGAGTAGTGATTAATTGGGTGGTATAGTTTTCTATGTATATTTTCTACATGGGAAATCTTTCGTACTTGAAAGACAGTTAAAACACCTAAATGACCCATTTAAATCAGGGAGGCAAGGTACAACGAGTCCACAGGCTGGAACACCAGGCGGCCTTTAAAAACCACCATGTCAGAGAACGTAGGGAAGCAGGGAGATGCTCAAGAGACATTTGATGTGAAACGTAGATTAGAAAATAATTGTGTGGGGGACTTTTTGTCAGCAGACTTTTAAAAAGAAATGTACCTTCCTCTGTTCATCACACCTAGAAATGTGAAGATAAATGCCAGATGGTCCCTGATTACAGGTGACTTGTCTTTTCTCCTATATATCAGTTTTGACAATGAATATATAGTCATTTATCAGAAAAATAAACAATCTAATGATTAATTTGTACCAGCAGCCTGTCAAAATAACAACTGAACAGCAGCATTCAATTTCAGACCAAACAGCTTGAAATTAGTTTTGCTATTTACTGTGCTTATGCTGCCCTCCGATGGAGAAATAGAAGAATGCTTATGACTGTAGAGCAATTTATAAAATCCAGGTGTGTTCTTCACATGTTGATAAAGATACTATATAACTTTATTAAAAATTAATACATGTGCAATATAAAAAACTTAAAGTACCCAGAAAAGTACAAAGAAAGAAGAAAATCACCCATAATCTCACTTTATTATTAGCTCAGGATTCTGAGTTCCTGGGCAGGGGAGATAAAAAAGACCAGGGTGTACTAGTTCTTTCAGTATAAAGTCAACTTTTCTGCCATTGGAGTGCTAACCTAGAATTTTTTTTTTAAAATACATTTATGTATTTATTTGTTTATTTATGTGGCTGTGTTGGGTCTTCGTTGCTACACGTGGGCTTTCTCTAGTTGCGGCGAGCGGGTGGGGGGGCTACTCTTCATCGCCGTGCGTGGGCTTCTCATTGCGGTGGCTCCTCTTGTTGCGGAGCACGGGCTGTAGGCTCACGGGCTTCAGTAGTTGTGGCTCTCGGGCTCAGTAGTTGTGGCGCTTGGGCTCAGTAGTTGTGGCTCGTGGGCTCTAGATCGCAGGCTCAGTAGTTGTGGCGCACGGGCTTAGTTGCTCTGTGGCATGTGGGATCTTCCTGGACCAGGGCTCAAACCCGTGTCCCCTGCATTGGCAGGCGGATTCTTAACTACTGTGCCACGAGGGAAGTCCCTAGAATTTGGTTTTGATACTCGATTTTTGCTTTGTTTACCTATCTTCAAGCCTCTACTTTTACAAATACCTAGTAATTTGACCCTTGTTCAGAGACTGCTTCAAGTTCATTTTCTCTTTTTCTTTCTTTCCTTTCTTTCTTTCTTTCTTTCTCTCTCTCTTTCTTTCTTTCTTTCTTTCTTTCTTTCTTTCTTTCTTTCTTTCATACTTTTATTAAAAAAGGTTGCAATGAACACCATATATATAATCTCGGTGACATTATAAATATTTCTACAATATAAATTCCAAACAGGGTCTTGCTCAGTGGCTCCATGCATTTATAAATTTACTATATATTGTCACATTGTCCTTCAGAAAGTTGCATCACTTTATGCTTTCACAACAATGCATGAGCACTCATTTTCCGATCTCCCATCCTCAAACTGGAGGCTATCCAACTTTTTCATTGACCTTTCGGCAGTTTGCAAGGTAAGAAATTATATTCCATTACTGTTTGGGCTTTCATTTCTTTGATTACCAGTGAGGTCCAACAGTTCTTCCCCCTGTTTTTTGGTAATTGGTGTTTCTTTGTACCCTTTGCTTACTTCATCTTTGTCTTCTATTGGGTTTTTCATCTTCTTTTTTTAACTTTTGATTTTGAGCTCTGCATAAATTAGGTAAATCAGCCCTTTGTCCTGTATCTTCCAAATATGTCTCAGTTGTCATTTTATAATTCCTTGTTTGTTTAGTATTTATTTTTGCCATGCAGGGATTTTACATCATTACATAGAAAATTTTGTAAAGTTTCCCTTTTTAGCTTCTGGACAAAGATCACTTAAAATAAGAAATTCAAATAACCGACAAAACTCTAGGAAGCTAGAGGGTGTGGTTGGAGGAAGTTGGGAGGGGGTTAGCGCCCGTGATGGGCAAAGATGAAGACAGGGTGGGTGGGGCTGCACCTGGGAACCAAAGCAGAGAAGTCAGCCGTAGGCTTGGTCATCCCTGTGAAGCCAACGAGGACACATCTCTACAGCTGTGATTAGAGCGCTCCGGGGGCCCTATCAGGTGCTCAAAGCCACGGTCACAAGAGGGGAGCACAAGGGGCGAGGTGTTGCTGCCCAGTGGGCCTTTCTCCCTTGGGCAAGAGGGCAGGTGATACTGCTTTTATTATGGAAAACATAGTATGTGGATATTGGAAAAAGAGAACTTGGTTAGTTAGTACATGGAATATGAAAAAGTGAAGAAAAACCATGTTTAATTCCACCCCAGTTAATATTTTAGCCCATTTCCTCCCCATCTTTTTTCAGCTCATTTTGTTTTAACATCTTTATTGGAGTATAATTGCTTTACAGTGGTGTGTTACTTTCTGCTTTATAACAAAGTGAATCAGCTATACATATACATATATCCCCATATCCCCATATCCCCTCCCTCTAGCGTCTCCCTCCAGAGCACCCTCCCTATCCCACCCCTCTAGGTGGTCACAAAGCGCCGAGCTGACGTCCCTGTGCTATGCGGCTGCTTCCCACTAGCTATCTATTTGACATTGGGTAGTGTATATATGTCGATGCCACTCTCTCATTTCGTCCCAGCTTACCCTTCCCCCTCCCCGTGTCCTCAAGTCCATTCTCCACGTCTGCGTCTTTATTACTGTCCTGCTCCCAGGTTCATGAGAACCGTTTTGTTTTTTTTTTTAGATTCCATATATATGTGTTAGCATATGGTATTTGTTTTTCTCTTTCTGACTTACTTCACTCTGTATGACAGTCTCTAGGTCCATCCACCTCACGACAAATAACTGAATTTCGTTTCTTTTCATGGCTGAGTAATATCCCATTGTATATATGTGCCACATCTTCTTTATCCATTCATCTGTCGATGGACACTTAGGTTGCTTCAATGTCCTGGCTATTGTAAATACTTCAGCTCATATTTTTAAAGTTGGAATTATACTTCATCTGCATTTTGGTTTTCCTTATTCTTTTTTTAAAATTTATTTATTTTATTTTATTTATTTTTGGCTGTGTTGGGCCTTTGTTGCTGCGCGCGGGCTTTCTCTAGTTGCGGTGAGCGGGGGCTACTCTTCGCTGTGGTGTGTGGGCTTCTTATTGCAGTGGCTTCTCTTGTTACGGAGCACGGGCTCTAGGCACGCGGGCTTCAGTAGCTGTGGTGCGCTGGCTCAGTAGTTGTGCTGCACGGGCTTTGTTGCTCCGCGGCGTGTGGGATCTTCCCGGACCGGGGCTCGCACCCGTGTCCCCTGCATTGCCAGGCGGATTCTGAACCGCTGCACCACCAGGGAAGCCCAAGCTCTCCTTAAATTACCCGGTTTGTGCATGCCACGTGCTTCCTCTAGACACCCGGTCTGAATCAGACAGAGATACACAATGTCTACAAATCGATAAGAAAAAGGTAAAGAACCCAAGCAGGTAATAAACAAAGGCAATGGACTCACAAAAGACAAAAACCTTGTTGCCAGTGACCATGAAGAGATGCTTAACCTCCAAGATGCTTGAAACCATGCCTCCTACCACAAAGAGGAAGTGAGGAAATGGGACTAATTCACGACCCGCTGAATTGAAAATTGGTAATTCAGGAGTGTGATTCAGCAGTAGCCAGTAGAGCTGAAGGGGATGACCCTTTTGAATCCGCCATTCCTCTTCTGGAATCCCAAACTTAATTCTTCTCTAGGTATAACAGCTAGAGAAGCTATGCGCACCTGCCCCATCCAAAGAGCAGTGATACTCGATGACTAGAAACCACCTAAATGCTTATCAATAGGGAATGTGTTACTAAATTCTATTGATAAATTATAATACCTTAAAGCAGTTCAAATTAACTAGGTCTAAATCAACAGGGGGTCAATCATAATGTTAAGCAAATATAGGACATGCCATGGTGATTACATTTATGTGTAGAATTTAAAAGCTCAGGACAATACTATATTGTTTACAGAACATACTTTTGTAATTAAAGCCTGAGATCAAGGATAGGGAAAACAAGCACCAGCTTCAGATCAGAGGTGACTTTGGGGATGGAAGGAGAGAAGTTAATTGGACATCGGGACCTCCAACCCTACCTGTATGTAAACTTTTCTTTCTTCAAAATATCTGACGTAAAAATGGCAACAGTTAACATCTATCAAATTGGAGTAGTGATTAATTGGGTGGTATAGTTTTCTATGTATATTTTCTACATGGGAAATCTTTCGTACTTGAAAGACAGTTAAAACACCTAAATGACCCATTTAAATCAGGGAGGCAAGGTACAACGAGTCCACAGGCTGGAACACCAGGCGGCCTTTAAAAACCACCATGTCAGAGAACGTAGGGAAGCAGGGAGATGCTCAAGAGACATTTGATGTGAAACGTAGATTAGAAAATAATTGTGTGGGGGACTTTTTGTCAGCAGACTTTTAAAAAGAAATGTACCTTCCTCTGTTCATCACACCTAGAAATGTGAAGATAAATGCCAGATGGTCCCTGATTACAGGTGACTTGTCTTTTCTCCTATATATCAGTTTTGACAATGAATATATAGTCATTTATCAGAAAAATAAACAATCTAATGATTAATTTGTACCAGCAGCCTGTCAAAATAACAACTGAACAGCAGCATTCAATTTCAGACCAAACAGCTTGAAATTAGTTTTGCTATTTACTGTGCTTATGCTGCCCTCCGATGGAGAAATAGAAGAATGCTTATGACTGTAGAGCAATTTATAAAATCCAGGTGTGTTCTTCACATGTTGATAAAGATACTATATAACTTTATTAAAAATTAATACATGTGCAATATAAAAAACTTAAAGTACCCAGAAAAGTACAAAGAAAGAAGAAAATCACCCATAATCTCACTTTATTATTAGCTCAGGATTCTGAGTTCCTGGGCAGGGGAGATAAAAAAGACCAGGGTGTACTAGTTCTTTCAGTATAAAGTCAACTTTTCTGCCATTGGAGTGCTAACCTAGAATTTTTTTTTTAAAATACATTTATGTATTTATTTGTTTATTTATGTGGCTGTGTTGGGTCTTCGTTGCTACACGTGGGCTTTCTCTAGTTGCGGCGAGCGGGTGGGGGGGCTACTCTTCATCGCCGTGCGTGGGCTTCTCATTGCGGTGGCTCCTCTTGTTGCGGAGCACGGGCTGTAGGCGCACGGGCTTCAGTAGTTGTGGCTCTCGGGCTCAGTAGTTGTGGCGCTTGGGCTCAGTAGTTGTGGCTCGTGGGCTCTAGATCGCAGGCTCAGTAGTTGTGGCGCACGGGCTTAGTTGCTCTGTGGCATGTGGGATCTTCCTGGACCAGGGCTCAAACCCGTGTCCCCTGCATTGGCAGGCGGATTCTTAACTACTGTGCCACGAGGGAAGTCCCTAGAATTTGGTTTTGATACTCGATTTTTGCTTTGTTTACCTATCTTCAAGCCTCTACTTTTACAAATACCTAGTAATTTGACCCTTGTTCAGAGACTGCTTCAAGTTCATTTTCTCTTTTTCTTTCTTTCCTTTCTTTCTTTCTTTCTTTCTCTCTCTCTTTCTTTCTTTCTTTCTTTCTTTCTTTCTTTCTTTCTTTCTTTCTTTCTTTCATACTTTTATTAAAAAAGGTTGCAATGAACACCATATATATAATCTCGGTGACATTATAAATATTTCTACAATATAAATTCCAAACAGGGTCTTGCTCAGTGGCTCCATGCATTTATAAATTTACTAGATATTGTCACATTGTCCTTCAGAAAGTTGCATCACTTTATGCTTTCACAACAATGCATGAGCACTCATTTTCCGATCGCCCATCCTCAAACTGGAGGCTATCCAACTTTTTCATTGACCTTTCGGCAGTTTGCAAGGTAAGAAATTATATTCCATTACTGTTTGGGCTTTCATTTCTTTGATTACCAGTGAGGTCCAACAGTTCTTCCCCCTGTTTTTTGGTAATTGGTGTTTCTTTGTACCCTTTGCTTACTTCATCTTTGTCTTCTATTGGGTTTTTCATCTTCTTTTTTTAACTTTTGATTTTGAGCTCTGCATAAATTAGGTAAATCAGCCCTTTGTCCTGTATCTTCCAAATATGTCTCAGTTGTCATTTTATAATTCCTTGTTTGTTTAGTATTTATTTTTGCCATGCAGGGATTTTACATCATTACATAGAAAATTTTGTAAAGTTTCCCTTTTTAGCTTCTGGACAAAGATCACTTAAAATAAGAAATTCAAATAACCGACAAAACTCTAGGAAGCTAGAGGGTGTGGTTGGAGGAAGTTGGGAGGGGGTTAGCGCCCGTGATGGGCAAAGATGAAGACAGGGTTGGTGGGGCTGCACCTGGGAACCAAAGCAGAGAAGTCAGCCGTAGGCTTGGTCATCCCTGTGAAGCCAACGAGGACACATCTCTACAGCTGTGATTAGAGCGCTCCGGGGGCCCTATCAGGTGCTCAAAGCCACGGTCACAAGAGGGGAGCACAAGGGGCGAGGTGTTGCTGCCCAGTGGGCCTTTCTCCCTTGGGCAAGAGGGCAGGTGATACTGCTTTTATTATGGAAAACATAGTATGTGGATATTGGAAAAAGAGAACTTGGTTAGTTAGTACATGGAATATGAAAAAGTGAAGAAAAACCATGTTTAATTCCACCCCAGTTAATATTTTAGCCCATTTCCTCCCCATCTTTTTTCAGCTCATTTTGTTTTAACATCTTTATTGGAGTATAATTGCTTTACAGTGGTGTGTTACTTTCTGCTTTATAACAAAGTGAATCAGCTATACATATACATATATCCCCATATCCCCATATCCCCTCCCTCTAGCGTCTCCCTCCAGAGCACCCTCCCTATCCCACCCCTCTAGGTGGTCACAAAGCGCCGAGCTGACGTCCCTGTGCTATGCGGCTGCTTCCCACTAGCTATCTATTTGACATTGGGTAGTGTATATATGTCGATGCCACTCTCTCATTTCGTCCCAGCTTACCCTTCCCCCTCCCCGTGTCCTCAAGTCCATTCTCCACGTCTGCGTCTTTATTACTGTCCTGCTCCCAGGTTCATGAGAACCGTTTTGTTTTTTTTTTTAGATTCCATATATATGTGTTAGCATATGGTATTTGTTTTTCTCTTTCTGACTTACTTCACTCTGTATGACAGTCTCTAGGTCCATCCACCTCACGACAAATAACTGAATTTCGTTTCTTTTCATGGCTGAGTAATATCCCATTGTATATATGTGCCACATCTTCTTTATCCATTCATCTGTCGATGGACACTTAGGTTGCTTCAATGTCCTGGCTATTGTAAATACTTCAGCTCATATTTTTAAAGTTGGAATTATACTTCATCTGCATTTTGGTTTTCCTTATTCTTTTTTTAAAATTTATTTATTTTATTTTATTTATTTTTGGCTGTGTTGGGCCTTTGTTGCTGCGCGCGGGCTTTCTCTAGTTGCGGTGAGCGGGGGCTACTCTTCGCTGTGGTGTGTGGGCTTCTTATTGCAGTGGCTTCTCTTGTTACGGAGCACGGGCTCTAGGCACGCGGGCTTCAGTAGCTGTGGTGCGCTGGCTCAGTAGTTGTGCTGCACGGGCTTTGTTGCTCCGCGGCGTGTGGGATCTTCCCGGACCGGGGCTCGCACCCGTGTCCCCTGCATTGCCAGGCGGATTCTGAACCGCTGCACCACCAGGGAAGCCCAAGCTCTCCTTAAATTACCCGGTTTGTGCATGCCACGTGCTTCCTCTAGACACCCGGTCTGAATCAGACAGAGATACACAATGTCTACAAATCGATAAGAAAAAGGTAAAGAACCCAAGCAGGTAATAAACAAAGGCAATGGACTCACAAAAGACAAAAACCTTGTTGCCAGTGACCATGAAGAGATGCTTAACCTCCAAGATGCTTGAAACCATGCCTCCTACCACAAAGAGGAAGTGAGGAAATGGGACTAATTCACGACCCGCTGAATTGAAAATTGGTAATTCAGGAGTGTGATTCAGCAGTAGCCAGTAGAGCTGAAGGGGATGACCCTTTTGAATCCGCCATTCCTCTTCTGGAATCCCAAACTTAATTCTTCTCTAGGTATAACAGCTAGAGAAGCTATGCGCACCTGCCCCATCCAAAGAGCAGTGATACTCGATGACTAGAAACCACCTAAATGCTTATCAATAGGGAATGTGTTACTAAATTCTATTGATAAATTATAATACCTTAAAGCAGTTCAAATTAACTAGGTCTAAATCAACAGGGGGTCAATCATAATGTTAAGCAAATATAGGACATGCCATGGTGATTACATTTATGTGTAGAATTTAAAAGCTCAGGACAATACTATATTGTTTACAGAACATACTTTTGTAATTAAAGCCTGAGATCAAGGATAGGGAAAACAAGCACCAGCTTCAGATCAGAGGTGACTTTGGGGATGGAAGGAGAGAAGTTAATTGGACATCGGGACCTCCAACCCTACCTGTATGTAAACTTTTCTTTCTTCAAAATATCTGACGTAAAAATGGCAACAGTTAACATCTATCAAATTGGAGTAGTGATTAATTGGGTGGTATAGTTTTCTATGTATATTTTCTACATGGGAAATCTTTCGTACTTGAAAGACAGTTAAAACACCTAAATGACCCATTTAAATCAGGGAGGCAAGGTACAACGAGTCCACAGGCTGGAACACCAGGCGGCCTTTAAAAACCACCATGTCAGAGAACGTAGGGAAGCAGGGAGATGCTCAAGAGACATTTGATGTGAAACGTAGATTAGAAAATAATTGTGTGGGGGACTTTTTGTCAGCAGACTTTTAAAAAGAAATGTACCTTCCTCTGTTCATCACACCTAGAAATGTGAAGATAAATGCCAGATGGTCCCTGATTACAGGTGACTTGTCTTTTCTCCTATATATCAGTTTTGACAATGAATATATAGTCATTTATCAGAAAAATAAACAATCTAATGATTAATTTGTACCAGCAGCCTGTCAAAATAACAACTGAACAGCAGCATTCAATTTCAGACCAAACAGCTTGAAATTAGTTTTGCTATTTACTGTGCTTATGCTGCCCTCCGATGGAGAAATAGAAGAATGCTTATGACTGTAGAGCAATTTATAAAATCCAGGTGTGTTCTTCACATGTTGATAAAGATACTATATAACTTTATTAAAAATTAATACATGTGCAATATAAAAAACTTAAAGTACCCAGAAAAGTACAAAGAAAGAAGAAAATCACCCATAATCTCACTTTATTATTAGCTCAGGATTCTGAGTTCCTGGGCAGGGGAGATAAAAAAGACCAGGGTGTACTAGTTCTTTCAGTATAAAGTCAACTTTTCTGCCATTGGAGTGCTAACCTAGAATTTTTTTTTTAAAATACATTTATGTATTTATTTGTTTATTTATGTGGCTGTGTTGGGTCTTCGTTGCTACACGTGGGCTTTCTCTAGTTGCGGCGAGCGGGTGGGGGGGCTACTCTTCATCGCCGTGCGTGGGCTTCTCATTGCGGTGGCTCCTCTTGTTGCGGAGCACGGGCTGTAGGCTCACGGGCTTCAGTAGTTGTGGCTCTCGGGCTCAGTAGTTGTGGCGCTTGGGCTCAGTAGTTGTGGCTCGTGGGCTCTAGATCGCAGGCTCAGTAGTTGTGGCGCACGGGCTTAGTTGCTCTGTGGCATGTGGGATCTTCCTGGACCAGGGCTCAAACCCGTGTCCCCTGCATTGGCAGGCGGATTCTTAACTACTGTGCCACGAGGGAAGTCCCTAGAATTTGGTTTTGATACTCGATTTTTGCTTTGTTTACCTATCTTCAAGCCTCTACTTTTACAAATACCTAGTAATTTGACCCTTGTTCAGAGACTGCTTCAAGTTCATTTTCTCTTTTTCTTTCTTTCCTTTCTTTCTTTCTTTCTTTCTCTCTCTCTTTCTTTCTTTCTTTCTTTCTTTCTTTCTTTCTTTCTTTCATACTTTTATTAAAAAAGGTTGCAATGAACACCATATATATAATCTCGGTGACATTATAAATATTTCTACAATATAAATTCCAAACAGGGTCTTGCTCAGTGGCTCCATGCATTTATAAATTTACTAGATATTGTCACATTGTCCTTCAGAAAGTTGCATCACTTTATGCTTTCACAACAATGCATGAGCACTCATTTTCCGATCTCCCATCCTCAAACTGGAGGCTATCCAACTTTTTCATTGACCTTTCGGCAGTTTGCAAGGTAAGAAATTATATTCCATTACTGTTTGGGCTTTCATTTCTTTGATTACCAGTGAGGTCCAACAGTTCTTCCCCCTGTTTTTTGGTAATTGGTGTTTCTTTGTACCCTTTGCTTACTTCATCTTTGTCTTCTATTGGGTTTTTCATCTTCTTTTTTTAACTTTTGATTTTGAGCTCTGCATAAATTAGGTAAATCAGCCCTTTGTCCTGTATCTTCCAAATATGTCTCAGTTGTCATTTTATAATTCCTTGTTTGTTTAGTATTTATTTTTGCCATGCAGGGATTTTACATCATTACATAGAAAATTTTGTAAAGTTTCCCTTTTTAGCTTCTGGACAAAGATCACTTAAAATAAGAAATTCAAATAACCGACAAAACTCTAGGAAGCTAGAGGGTGTGGTTGGAGGAAGTTGGGAGGGGGTTAGCGCCCGTGATGGGCAAAGATGAAGACAGGGTGGGTGGGGCTGCACCTGGGAACCAAAGCAGAGAAGTCAGCCGTAGGCTTGGTCATCCCTGTGAAGCCAACGAGGACACATCTCTACAGCTGTGATTAGAGCGCTCCGGGGGCTCTATCAGGTGCTCAAAGCCACGGTCACAAGAGGGGAGCACAAGGGGCGAGGTGTTGCTGCCCAGTGGGCCTTTCTCCCTTGGGCAAGAGGGCAGGTGATACTGCTTTTATTATGGAAAACATAGTATGTGGATATTGGAAAAAGAGAACTTGGTTAGTTAGTACATGGAATATGAAAAAGTGAAGAAAAACCATGTTTAATTCCACCCCAGTTAATATTTTAGCCCATTTCCTCCCCATCTTTTTTCAGCTCATTTTGTTTTAACATCTTTATTGGAGTATAATTGCTTTACAGTGGTGTGTTACTTTCTGCTTTATAACAAAGTGAATCAGCTATACATATACATATATCCCCATATCCCCATATCCCCTCCCTCTAGCGTCTCCCTCCAGAGCACCCTCCCTATCCCACCCCTCTAGGTGGTCACAAAGCGCCGAGCTGACGTCCCTGTGCTATGCGGCTGCTTCCCACTAGCTATCTATTTGACATTGGGTAGTGTATATATGTCGATGCCACTCTCTCATTTCGTCCCAGCTTACCCTTCCCCCTCCCCGTGTCCTCAAGTCCATTCTCCACGTCTGCGTCTTTATTACTGTCCTGCTCCCAGGTTCATGAGAACCGTTTTGTTTTTTTTTTTAGATTCCATATATATGTGTTAGCATATGGTATTTGTTTTTCTCTTTCTGACTTACTTCACTCTGTATGACAGTCTCTAGGTCCATCCACCTCACGACAAATAACTGAATTTCGTTTCTTTTCATGGCTGAGTAATATCCCATTGTATATATGTGCCACATCTTCTTTATCCATTCATCTGTCGATGGACACTTAGGTTGCTTCAATGTCCTGGCTATTGTAAATACTTCAGCTCATATTTTTAAAGTTGGAATTATACTTCATCTGCATTTTGGTTTTCCTTATTCTTTTTTTAAAATTTATTTATTTTATTTTATTTATTTTTGGCTGTGTTGGGCCTTTGTTGCTGCGCGCGGGCTTTCTCTAGTTGCGGTGAGCGGGGGCTACTCTTCGCTGTGGTGTGTGGGCTTCTTATTGCAGTGGCTTCTCTTGTTACGGAGCACGGGCTCTAGGCACGCGGGCTTCAGTAGCTGTGGTGCGCTGGCTCAGTAGTTGTGCTGCACGGGCTTTGTTGCTCCGCGGCGTGTGGGATCTTCCCGGACCGGGGCTCGCACCCGTGTCCCCTGCATTGCCAGGCGGATTCTGAACCGCTGCACCACCAGGGAAGCCCAAGCTCTCCTTAAATTACCCGGTTTGTGCATGCCACGTGCTTCCTCTAGACACCCGGTCTGAATCAGACAGAGATACACAATGTCTACAAATCGATAAGAAAAAGGTAAAGAACCCAAGCAGGTAATAAACAAAGGCAATGGACTCACAAAAGACAAAAACCTTGTTGCCAGTGACCATGAAGAGATGCTTAACCTCCAAGATGCTTGAAACCATGCCTCCTACCACAAAGAGGAAGTGAGGAAATGGGACTAATTCACGACCCGCTGAATTGAAAATTGGTAATTCAGGAGTGTGATTCAGCAGTAGCCAGTAGAGCTGAAGGGGATGACCCTTTTGAATCCGCCATTCCTCTTCTGGAATCCCAAACTTAATTCTTCTCTAGGTATAACAGCTAGAGAAGCTATGCGCACCTGCCCCATCCAAAGAGCAGTGATACTCGATGACTAGAAACCACCTAAATGCTTATCAATAGGGAATGTGTTACTAAATTCTATTGATAAATTATAATACCTTAAAGCAGTTCAAATTAACTAGGTCTAAATCAACAGGGGGTCAATCATAATGTTAAGCAAATATAGGACATGCCATGGTGATTACATTTATGTGTAGAATTTAAAAGCTCAGGACAATACTATATTGTTTACAGAACATACTTTTGTAATTAAAGCCTGAGATCAAGGATAGGGAAAACAAGCACCAGCTTCAGATCAGAGGTGACTTTGGGGATGGAAGGAGAGAAGTTAATTGGACATCGGGACCTCCAACCCTACCTGTATGTAAACTTTTCTTTCTTCAAAATATCTGACGTAAAAATGGCAACAGTTAACATCTATCAAATTGGAGTAGTGATTAATTGGGTGGTATAGTTTTCTATGTATATTTTCTACATGGGAAATCTTTCGTACTTGAAAGACAGTTAAAACACCTAAATGACCCATTTAAATCAGGGAGGCAAGGTACAACGAGTCCACAGGCTGGAACACCAGGCGGCCTTTAAAAACCACCATGTCAGAGAACGTAGGGAAGCAGGGAGATGCTCAAGAGACATTTGATGTGAAACGTAGATTAGAAAATAATTGTGTGGGGGACTTTTTGTCAGCAGACTTTTAAAAAGAAATGTACCTTCCTCTGTTCATCACACCTAGAAATGTGAAGATAAATGCCAGATGGTCCCTGATTACAGGTGACTTGTCTTTTCTCCTATATATCAGTTTTGACAATGAATATATAGTCATTTATCAGAAAAATAAACAATCTAATGATTAATTTGTACCAGCAGCCTGTCAAAATAACAACTGAACAGCAGCATTCAATTTCAGACCAAACAGCTTGAAATTAGTTTTGCTATTTACTGTGCTTATGCTGCCCTCCGATGGAGAAATAGAAGAATGCTTATGACTGTAGAGCAATTTATAAAATCCAGGTGTGTTCTTCACATGTTGATAAAGATACTATATAACTTTATTAAAAATTAATACATGTGCAATATAAAAAACTTAAAGTACCCAGAAAAGTACAAAGAAAGAAGAAAATCACCCATAATCTCACTTTATTATTAGCTCAGGATTCTGAGTTCCTGGGCAGGGGAGATAAAAAAGACCAGGGTGTACTAGTTCTTTCAGTATAAAGTCAACTTTTCTGCCATTGGAGTGCTAACCTAGAATTTTTTTTTTAAAATACATTTATGTATTTATTTGTTTATTTATGTGGCTGTGTTGGGTCTTCGTTGCTACACGTGGGCTTTCTCTAGTTGCGGCGAGCGGGTGGGGGGGCTACTCTTCATCGCCGTGCGTGGGCTTCTCATTGCGGTGGCTCCTCTTGTTGCGGAGCACGGGCTGTAGGCTCACGGGCTTCAGTAGTTGTGGCTCTCGGGCTCAGTAGTTGTGGCGCTTGGGCTCAGTAGTTGTGGCTCGTGGGCTCTAGATCGCAGGCTCAGTAGTTGTGGCGCACGGGCTTAGTTGCTCTGTGGCATGTGGGATCTTCCTGGACCAGGGCTCAAACCCGTGTCCCCTGCATTGGCAGGCGGATTCTTAACTACTGTGCCACGAGGGAAGTCCCTAGAATTTGGTTTTGATACTCGATTTTTGCTTTGTTTACCTATCTTCAAGCCTCTACTTTTACAAATACCTAGTAATTTGACCCTTGTTCAGAGACTGCTTCAAGTTCATTTTCTCTTTTTCTTTCTTTCCTTTCTTTCTTTCTTTCTTTCTCTCTCTCTCTCTCTCTTTCTTTCTTTCTTTCTTTCTTTCTTTCTTTCTTTCTTTCTTTCTTTCTTTCTTTCTTTCTTTCTTTCATACTTTTATTAAAAAAGGTTGCAATGAACACCATATATATAATCTCGGTGACATTATAAATATTTCTACAATATAAATTCCAAACAGGGTCTTGCTCAGTGGCTCCATGCATTTATAAATTTACTAGATATTGTCACATTGTCCTTCAGAAAGTTGCATCACTTTATGCTTTCACAACAATGCATGAGCACTCATTTTCCGATCGCCCATCCTCAAACTGGAGGCTATCCAACTTTTTCATTGACCTTTCGGCAGTTTGCAAGGTAAGAAATTATATTCCATTACTGTTTGGGCTTTCATTTCTTTGATTACCAGTGAGGTCCAACAGTTCTTCCCCCTGTTTTTTGGTAATTGGTGTTTCTTTGTACCCTTTGCTTACTTCATCTTTGTCTTCTATTGGGTTTTTCATCTTCTTTTTTTAACTTTTGATTTTGAGCTCTGCATAAATTAGGTAAATCAGCCCTTTGTCCTGTATCTTCCAAATATGTCTCAGTTGTCATTTTATAATTCCTTGTTTGTTTAGTATTTATTTTTGCCATGCAGGGATTTTACATCATTACATAGAAAATTTTGTAAAGTTTCCCTTTTTAGCTTCTGGACAAAGATCACTTAAAATAAGAAATTCAAATAACCGACAAAACTCTAGGAAGCTAGAGGGTGTGGTTGGAGGAAGTTGGGAGGGGGTTAGCGCCCGTGATGGGCAAAGATGAAGACAGGGTGGGTGGGGCTGCACCTGGGAACCAAAGCAGAGAAGTCAGCCGTAGGCTTGGTCATCCCTGTGAAGCCAACGAGGACACATCTCTACAGCTGTGATTAGAGCGCTCCGGGGGCCCTATCAGGTGCTCAAAGCCACGGTCACAAGAGGGGAGCACAAGGGGCGAGGTGTTGCTGCCCAGTGGGCCTTTCTCCCTTGGGCAAGAGGGCAGGTGATACTGCTTTTATTATGGAAAACATAGTATGTGGATATTGGAAAAAGAGAACTTGGTTAGTTAGTACATGGAATATGAAAAAGTGAAGAAAAACCATGTTTAATTCCACCCCAGTTAATATTTTAGCCCATTTCCTCCCCATCTTTTTTCAGCTCATTTTGTTTTAACATCTTTATTGGAGTATAATTGCTTTACAGTGGTGTGTTACTTTCTGCTTTATAACAAAGTGAATCAGCTATACATATACATATATCCCCATATCCCCATATCCCCTCCCTCTAGCGTCTCCCTCCAGAGCACCCTCCCTATCCCACCCCTCTAGGTGGTCACAAAGCGCCGAGCTGACGTCCCTGTGCTATGCGGCTGCTTCCCACTAGCTATCTATTTGACATTGGGTAGTGTATATATGTCGATGCCACTCTCTCATTTCGTCCCAGCTTACCCTTCCCCCTCCCCGTGTCCTCAAGTCCATTCTCCACGTCTGCGTCTTTATTACTGTCCTGCTCCCAGGTTCATGAGAACCGTTTTGTTTTTTTTTTTAGATTCCATATATATGTGTTAGCATATGGTATTTGTTTTTCTCTTTCTGACTTACTTCACTCTGTATGACAGTCTCTAGGTCCATCCACCTCACGACAAATAACTGAATTTCGTTTCTTTTCATGGCTGAGTAATATCCCATTGTATATATGTGCCACATCTTCTTTATCCATTCATCTGTCGATGGACACTTAGGTTGCTTCAATGTCCTGGCTATTGTAAATACTTCAGCTCATATTTTTAAAGTTGGAATTATACTTCATCTGCATTTTGGTTTTCCTTATTCTTTTTTTAAAATTTATTTATTTTATTTTATTTATTTTTGGCTGTGTTGGGCCTTTGTTGCTGCGCGCGGGCTTTCTCTAGTTGCGGTGAGCGGGGGCTACTCTTCGCTGTGGTGTGTGGGCTTCTTATTGCAGTGGCTTCTCTTGTTACGGAGCACGGGCTCTAGGCACGCGGGCTTCAGTAGCTGTGGTGCGCTGGCTCAGTAGTTGTGCTGCACGGGCTTTGTTGCTCCGCGGCGTGTGGGATCTTCCCGGACCGGGGCTCGCACCCGTGTCCCCTGCATTGCCAGGCGGATTCTGAACCGCTGCACCACCAGGGAAGCCCAAGCTCTCCTTAAATTACCCGGTTTGTGCATGCCACGTGCTTCCTCTAGACACCCGGTCTGAATCAGACAGAGATACACAATGTCTACAAATCGATAAGAAAAAGGTAAAGAACCCAAGCAGGTAATAAACAAAGGCAATGGACTCACAAAAGACAAAAACCTTGTTGCCAGTGACCATGAAGAGATGCTTAACCTCCAAGATGCTTGAAACCATGCCTCCTACCACAAAGAGGAAGTGAGGAAATGGGACTAATTCACGACCCGCTGAATTGAAAATTGGTAATTCAGGAGTGTGATTCAGCAGTAGCCAGTAGAGCTGAAGGGGATGACCCTTTTGAATCCGCCATTCCTCTTCTGGAATCCCAAACTTAATTCTTCTCTAGGTATAACAGCTAGAGAAGCTATGCGCACCTGCCCCATCCAAAGAGCAGTGATACTCGATGACTAGAAACCACCTAAATGCTTATCAATAGGGAATGTGTTACTAAATTCTATTGATAAATTATAATACCTTAAAGCAGTTCAAATTAACTAGGTCTAAATCAACAGGGGGTCAATCATAATGTTAAGCAAATATAGGACATGCCATGGTGATTACATTTATGTGTAGAATTTAAAAGCTCAGGACAATACTATATTGTTTACAGAACATACTTTTGTAATTAAAGCCTGAGATCAAGGATAGGGAAAACAAGCACCAGCTTCAGATCAGAGGTGACTTTGGGGATGGAAGGAGAGAAGTTAATTGGACATCGGGACCTCCAACCCTACCTGTATGTAAACTTTTCTTTCTTCAAAATATCTGACGTAAAAATGGCAACAGTTAACATCTATCAAATTGGAGTAGTGATTAATTGGGTGGTATAGTTTTCTATGTATATTTTCTACATGGGAAATCTTTCGTACTTGAAAGACAGTTAAAACACCTAAATGACCCATTTAAATCAGGGAGGCAAGGTACAACGAGTCCACAGGCTGGAACACCAGGCGGCCTTTAAAAACCACCATGTCAGAGAACGTAGGGAAGCAGGGAGATGCTCAAGAGACATTTGATGTGAAACGTAGATTAGAAAATAATTGTGTGGGGGACTTTTTGTCAGCAGACTTTTAAAAAGAAATGTACCTTCCTCTGTTCATCACACCTAGAAATGTGAAGATAAATGCCAGATGGTCCCTGATTACAGGTGACTTGTCTTTTCTCCTATATATCAGTTTTGACAATGAATATATAGTCATTTATCAGAAAAATAAACAATCTAATGATTAATTTGTACCAGCAGCCTGTCAAAATAACAACTGAACAGCAGCATTCAATTTCAGACCAAACAGCTTGAAATTAGTTTTGCTATTTACTGTGCTTATGCTGCCCTCCGATGGAGAAATAGAAGAATGCTTATGACTGTAGAGCAATTTATAAAATCCAGGTGTGTTCTTCACATGTTGATAAAGATACTATATAACTTTATTAAAAATTAATACATGTGCAATATAAAAAACTTAAAGTACCCAGAAAAGTACAAAGAAAGAAGAAAATCACCCATAATCTCACTTTATTATTAGCTCAGGATTCTGAGTTCCTGGGCAGGGGAGATAAAAAAGACCAGGGTGTACTAGTTCTTTCAGTATAAAGTCAACTTTTCTGCCATTGGAGTGCTAACCTAGAATTTTTTTTTTAAAATACATTTATGTATTTATTTGTTTATTTATGTGGCTGTGTTGGGTCTTCGTTGCTACACGTGGGCTTTCTCTAGTTGCGGCGAGCGGGTGGGGGGGCTACTCTTCATCGCCGTGCGTGGGCTTCTCATTGCGGTGGCTCCTCTTGTTGCGGAGCACGGGCTGTAGGCTCACGGGCTTCAGTAGTTGTGGCTCTCGGGCTCAGTAGTTGTGGCGCTTGGGCTCAGTAGTTGTGGCTCGTGGGCTCTAGATCGCAGGCTCAGTAGTTGTGGCGCACGGGCTTAGTTGCTCTGTGGCATGTGGGATCTTCCTGGACCAGGGCTCAAACCCGTGTCCCCTGCATTGGCAGGCGGATTCTTAACTACTGTGCCACGAGGGAAGTCCCTAGAATTTGGTTTTGATACTCGATTTTTGCTTTGTTTACCTATCTTCAAGCCTCTACTTTTACAAATACCTAGTAATTTGACCCTTGTTCAGAGACTGCTTCAAGTTCATTTTCTCTTTTTCTTTCTTTCCTTTCTTTCTTTCTTTCTTTCTCTCTCTCTCTCTCTCTTTCTTTCTTTCTTTCTTTCTTTCTTTCTTTCTTTCTTTCTTTCTTTCTTTCATACTTTTATTAAAAAAGGTTGCAATGAACACCATATATATAATCTCGGTGACATTATAAATATTTCTACAATATAAATTCCAAACAGGGTCTTGCTCAGTGGCTCCATGCATTTATAAATTTACTAGATATTGTCACATTGTCCTTCAGAAAGTTGCATCACTTTATGCTTTCACAACAATGCATGAGCACTCATTTTCCGATCGCCCATCCTCAAACTGGAGGCTATCCAACTTTTTCATTGACCTTTCGGCAGTTTGCAAGGTAAGAAATTATATTCCATTACTGTTTGGGCTTTCATTTCTTTGATTACCAGTGAGGTCCAACAGTTCTTCCCCCTGTTTTTTGGTAATTGGTGTTTCTTTGTACCCTTTGCTTACTTCATCTTTGTCTTCTATTGGGTTTTTCATCTTCTTTTTTTAACTTTTGATTTTGAGCTCTGCATAAATTAGGTAAATCAGCCCTTTGTCCTGTATCTTCCAAATATGTCTCAGTTGTCATTTTATAATTCCTTGTTTGTTTAGTATTTATTTTTGCCATGCAGGGATTTTACATCATTACATAGAAAATTTTGTAAAGTTTCCCTTTTTAGCTTCTGGACAAAGATCACTTAAAATAAGAAATTCAAATAACCGACAAAACTCTAGGAAGCTAGAGGGTGTGGTTGGAGGAAGTTGGGAGGGGGTTAGCGCCCGTGATGGGCAAAGATGAAGACAGGGTGGGTGGGGCTGCACCTGGGAACCAAAGCAGAGAAGTCAGCCGTAGGCTTGGTCATCCCTGTGAAGCCAACGAGGACACATCTCTACAGCTGTGATTAGAGCGCTCCGGGGGCCCTATCAGGTGCTCAAAGCCACGGTCACAAGAGGGGAGCACAAGGGGCGAGGTGTTGCTGCCCAGTGGGCCTTTCTCCCTTGGGCAAGAGGGCAGGTGATACTGCTTTTATTATGGAAAACATAGTATGTGGATATTGGAAAAAGAGAACTTGGTTAGTTAGTACATGGAATATGAAAAAGTGAAGAAAAACCATGTTTAATTCCACCCCAGTTAATATTTTAGCCCATTTCCTCCCCATCTTTTTTCAGCTCATTTTGTTTTAACATCTTTATTGGAGTATAATTGCTTTACAGTGGTGTGTTACTTTCTGCTTTATAACAAAGTGAATCAGCTATACATATACATATATCCCCATATCCCCATATCCCCTCCCTCTAGCGTCTCCCTCCAGAGCACCCTCCCTATCCCACCCCTCTAGGTGGTCACAAAGCGCCGAGCTGACGTCCCTGTGCTATGCGGCTGCTTCCCACTAGCTATCTATTTGACATTGGGTAGTGTATATATGTCGATGCCACTCTCTCATTTCGTCCCAGCTTACCCTTCCCCCTCCCCGTGTCCTCAAGTCCATTCTCCACGTCTGCGTCTTTATTACTGTCCTGCTCCCAGGTTCATGAGAACCGTTTTGTTTTTTTTTTTAGATTCCATATATATGTGTTAGCATATGGTATTTGTTTTTCTCTTTCTGACTTACTTCACTCTGTATGACAGTCTCTAGGTCCATCCACCTCACGACAAATAACTGAATTTCGTTTCTTTTCATGGCTGAGTAATATCCCATTGTATATATGTGCCACATCTTCTTTATCCATTCATCTGTCGATGGACACTTAGGTTGCTTCAATGTCCTGGCTATTGTAAATACTTCAGCTCATATTTTTAAAGTTGGAATTATACTTCATCTGCATTTTGGTTTTCCTTATTCTTTTTTTAAAATTTATTTATTTTATTTTATTTATTTTTGGCTGTGTTGGGCCTTTGTTGCTGCGCGCGGGCTTTCTCTAGTTGCGGTGAGCGGGGGCTACTCTTCGCTGTGGTGTGTGGGCTTCTTATTGCAGTGGCTTCTCTTGTTACGGAGCACGGGCTCTAGGCACGCGGGCTTCAGTAGCTGTGGTGCGCTGGCTCAGTAGTTGTGCTGCACGGGCTTTGTTGCTCCGCGGCGTGTGGGATCTTCCCGGACCGGGGCTCGCACCCGTGTCCCCTGCATTGCCAGGCGGATTCTGAACCGCTGCACCACCAGGGAAGCCCAAGCTCTCCTTAAATTACCCGGTTTGTGCATGCCACGTGCTTCCTCTAGACACCCGGTCTGAATCAGACAGAGATACACAATGTCTACAAATCGATAAGAAAAAGGTAAAGAACCCAAGCAGGTAATAAACAAAGGCAATGGACTCACAAAAGACAAAAACCTTGTTGCCAGTGACCATGAAGAGATGCTTAACCTCCAAGATGCTTGAAACCATGCCTCCTACCACAAAGAGGAAGTGAGGAAATGGGACTAATTCACGACCCGCTGAATTGAAAATTGGTAATTCAGGAGTGTGATTCAGCAGTAGCCAGTAGAGCTGAAGGGGATGACCCTTTTGAATCCGCCATTCCTCTTCTGGAATCCCAAACTTAATTCTTCTCTAGGTATAACAGCTAGAGAAGCTATGCGCACCTGCCCCATCCAAAGAGCAGTGATACTCGATGACTAGAAACCACCTAAATGCTTATCAATAGGGAATGTGTTACTAAATTCTATTGATAAATTATAATACCTTAAAGCAGTTCAAATTAACTAGGTCTAAATCAACAGGGGGTCAATCATAATGTTAAGCAAATATAGGACATGCCATGGTGATTACATTTATGTGTAGAATTTAAAAGCTCAGGACAATACTATATTGTTTACAGAACATACTTTTGTAATTAAAGCCTGAGATCAAGGATAGGGAAAACAAGCACCAGCTTCAGATCAGAGGTGACTTTGGGGATGGAAGGAGAGAAGTTAATTGGACATCGGGACCTCCAACCCTACCTGTATGTAAACTTTTCTTTCTTCAAAATATCTGACGTAAAAATGGCAACAGTTAACATCTATCAAATTGGAGTAGTGATTAATTGGGTGGTATAGTTTTCTATGTATATTTTCTACATGGGAAATCTTTCGTACTTGAAAGACAGTTAAAACACCTAAATGACCCATTTAAATCAGGGAGGCAAGGTACAACGAGTCCACAGGCTGGAACACCAGGCGGCCTTTAAAAACCACCATGTCAGAGAACGTAGGGAAGCAGGGAGATGCTCAAGAGACATTTGATGTGAAACGTAGATTAGAAAATAATTGTGTGGGGGACTTTTTGTCAGCAGACTTTTAAAAAGAAATGTACCTTCCTCTGTTCATCACACCTAGAAATGTGAAGATAAATGCCAGATGGTCCCTGATTACAGGTGACTTGTCTTTTCTCCTATATATCAGTTTTGACAATGAATATATAGTCATTTATCAGAAAAATAAACAATCTAATGATTAATTTGTACCAGCAGCCTGTCAAAATAACAACTGAACAGCAGCATTCAATTTCAGACCAAACAGCTTGAAATTAGTTTTGCTATTTACTGTGCTTATGCTGCCCTCCGATGGAGAAATAGAAGAATGCTTATGACTGTAGAGCAATTTATAAAATCCAGGTGTGTTCTTCACATGTTGATAAAGATACTATATAACTTTATTAAAAATTAATACATGTGCAATATAAAAAACTTAAAGTACCCAGAAAAGTACAAAGAAAGAAGAAAATCACCCATAATCTCACTTTATTATTAGCTCAGGATTCTGAGTTCCTGGGCAGGGGAGATAAAAAAGACCAGGGTGTACTAGTTCTTTCAGTATAAAGTCAACTTTTCTGCCATTGGAGTGCTAACCTAGAATTTTTTTTTTAAAATACATTTATGTATTTATTTGTTTATTTATGTGGCTGTGTTGGGTCTTCGTTGCTACACGTGGGCTTTCTCTAGTTGCGGCGAGCGGGTGGGGGGGCTACTCTTCATCGCCGTGCGTGGGCTTCTCATTGCGGTGGCTCCTCTTGTTGCGGAGCACGGGCTGTAGACTCACGGGCTTCAGTAGTTGTGGCTCTCGGGCTCAGTAGTTGTGGCGCTTGGGCTCAGTAGTTGTGGCTCGTGGGCTCTAGATCGCAGGCTCAGTAGTTGTGGCGCACGGGCTTAGTTGCTCTGT
Source organism: Eschrichtius robustus (assembly GCF_028021215.1). Lineage (NCBI taxonomy): Eukaryota > Metazoa > Chordata > Mammalia > Artiodactyla > Eschrichtiidae > Eschrichtius > Eschrichtius robustus. The sequence continues at coordinate 7,969,868 of NC_090845.1, read as the reverse complement.
GGCATGTGGGATCTTCCTGGACCAGGGCTCAAACCCGTGTCCCCTGCATTGGCAGGCGGATTCTTAACTACTGTGCCACGAGGGAAGTCCCTAGAATTTGGTTTTGATACTCGATTTTTGCTTTGTTTACCTATCTTCAAGCCTCTACTTTTACAAATACCTAGTAATTTGACCCTTGTTCAGAGACTGCTTCAAGTTCATTTTCTCTTTTTCTTTCTTTCCTTTCTTTCTTTCTTGCTTTCTCTCTCTCTTTCTTTCTTTCTTTCTTTCTTTCTTTCTTTCTTTCTTTCTTTCTTTCTTTCATACTTTTATTAAAAAAGGTTGCAATGAACACCATATATATAATCTCGGTGACATTATAAATATTTCTACAATATAAATTCCAAACAGGGTCTTGCTCAGTGGCTCCATGCATTTATAAATTTACTAGATATTGTCACATTGTCCTTCAGAAAGTTGCATCACTTTATGCTTTCACAACAATGCATGAGCACTCATTTTCCGATCGCCCATCCTCAAACTGGAGGCTATCCAACTTTTTCATTGACCTTTCGGCAGTTTGCAAGGTAAGAAATTATATTCCATTACTGTTTGGGCTTTCATTTCTTTGATTACCAGTGAGGTCCAACAGTTCTTCCCCCTGTTTTTTGGTAATTGGTGTTTCTTTGTACCCTTTGCTTACTTCATCTTTGTCTTCTATTGGGTTTTTCATCTTCTTTTTTTAACTTTTGATTTTGAGCTCTGCATAAATTAGGTAAATCAGCCCTTTGTCCTGTATCTTCCAAATATGTCTCAGTTGTCATTTTATAATTCCTTGTTTGTTTAGTATTTATTTTTGCCATGCAGGGATTTTACATCATTACATAGAAAATTTTGTAAAGTTTCCCTTTTTAGCTTCTGGACAAAGATCACTTAAAATAAGAAATTCAAATAACCGACAAAACTCTAGGAAGCTAGAGGGTGTGGTTGGAGGAAGTTGGGAGGGGGTTAGCGCCCGTGATGGGCAAAGATGAAGACAGGGTGGGTGGGGCTGCACCTGGGAACCAAAGCAGAGAAGTCAGCCGTAGGCTTGGTCATCCCTGTGAAGCCAACGAGGACACATCTCTACAGCTGTGATTAGAGCGCTCCGGGGGCCCTATCAGGTGCTCAAAGCCACGGTCACAAGAGGGGAGCACAAGGGGCGAGGTGTTGCTGCCCAGTGGGCCTTTCTCCCTTGGGCAAGAGGGCAGGTGATACTGCTTTTATTATGGAAAACATAGTATGTGGATATTGGAAAAAGAGAACTTGGTTAGTTAGTGCATGGAATATGAAAAAGTGAAGAAAAACCATGTTTAATTCCACCCCAGTTAATATTTTAGCCCATTTCCTCCCCATCTTTTTTCAGCTCATTTTGTTTTAACATCTTTATTGGAGTATAATTGCTTTACAGTGGTGTGTTACTTTCTGCTTTATAACAAAGTGAATCAGCTATACATATACATATATCCCCATATCCCCATATCCCCTCCCTCTAGCGTCTCCCTCCAGAGCACCCTCCCTATCCCACCCCTCTAGGTGGTCACAAAGCGCCGAGCTGACGTCCCTGTGCTATGCGGCTGCTTCCCACTAGCTATCTATTTGACATTGGGTAGTGTATATATGTCGATGCCACTCTCTCATTTCGTCCCAGCTTACCCTTCCCCCTCCCCGTGTCCTCAAGTCCATTCTCCACGTCTGCGTCTTTATTACTGTCCTGCTCCCAGGTTCATGAGAACCGTTTTGTTTTTTTTTTTAGATTCCATATATATGTGTTAGCATATGGTATTTGTTTTTCTCTTTCTGACTTACTTCACTCTGTATGACAGTCTCTAGGTCCATCCACCTCACGACAAATAACTGAATTTCGTTTCTTTTCATGGCTGAGTAATATCCCATTGTATATATGTGCCACATCTTCTTTATCCATTCATCTGTCGATGGACACTTAGGTTGCTTCAATGTCCTGGCTATTGTAAATACTTCAGCTCATATTTTTAAAGTTGGAATTATACTTCATCTGCATTTTGGTTTTCCTTATTCTTTTTTTAAAATTTATTTATTTTATTTTATTTATTTTTGGCTGTGTTGGGCCTTTGTTGCTGCGCGCGGGCTTTCTCTAGTTGCGGTGAGCGGGGGCTACTCTTCGCTGTGGTGTGTGGGCTTCTTATTGCAGTGGCTTCTCTTGTTACGGAGCACGGGCTCTAGGCACGCGGGCTTCAGTAGCTGTGGTGCGCTGGCTCAGTAGTTGTGCTGCACGGGCTTTGTTGCTCCGCGGCGTGTGGGATCTTCCCGGACCGGGGCTCGCACCCGTGTCCCCTGCATTGCCAGGCGGATTCTGAACCGCTGCACCACCAGGGAAGCCCAAGCTCTCCTTAAATTACCCGGTTTGTGCATGCCACGTGCTTCCTCTAGACACCCGGTCTGAATCAGACAGAGATACACAATGTCTACAAATCGATAAGAAAAAGGTAAAGAACCCAAGCAGGTAATAAACAAAGGCAATGGACTCACAAAAGACAAAAACCTTGTTGCCAGTGACCATGAAGAGATGCTTAACCTCCAAGATGCTTGAAACCATGCCTCCTACCACAAAGAGGAAGTGAGGAAATGGGACTAATTCACGACCCGCTGAATTGAAAATTGGTAATTCAGGAGTGTGATTCAGCAGTAGCCAGTAGAGCTGAAGGGGATGACCCTTTTGAATCCGCCATTCCTCTTCTGGAATCCCAAACTTAATTCTTCTCTAGGTATAACAGCTAGAGAAGCTATGCGCACCTGCCCCATCCAAAGAGCAGTGATACTCGATGACTAGAAACCACCTAAATGCTTATCAATAGGGAATGTGTTACTAAATTCTATTGATAAATTATAATACCTTAAAGCAGTTCAAATTAACTAGGTCTAAATCAACAGGGGGTCAATCATAATGTTAAGCAAATATAGGACATGCCATGGTGATTACATTTATGTGTAGAATTTAAAAGCTCAGGACAATACTATATTGTTTACAGAACATACTTTTGTAATTAAAGCCTGAGATCAAGGATAGGGAAAACAAGCACCAGCTTCAGATCAGAGGTGACTTTGGGGATGGAAGGAGAGAAGTTAATTGGACATCGGGACCTCCAACCCTACCTGTATGTAAACTTTTCTTTCTTCAAAATATCTGACGTAAAAATGGCAACAGTTAACATCTATCAAATTGGAGTAGTGATTAATTGGGTGGTATAGTTTTCTATGTATATTTTCTACATGGGAAATCTTTCGTACTTGAAAGACAGTTAAAACACCTAAATGACCCATTTAAATCAGGGAGGCAAGGTACAACGAGTCCACAGGCTGGAACACCAGGCGGCCTTTAAAAACCACCATGTCAGAGAACGTAGGGAAGCAGGGAGATGCTCAAGAGACATTTGATGTGAAACGTAGATTAGAAAATAATTGTGTGGGGGACTTTTTGTCAGCAGACTTTTAAAAAGAAATGTACCTTCCTCTGTTCATCACACCTAGAAATGTGAAGATAAATGCCAGATGGTCCCTGATTACAGGTGACTTGTCTTTTCTCCTATATATCAGTTTTGACAATGAATATATAGTCATTTATCAGAAAAATAAACAATCTAATGATTAATTTGTACCAGCAGCCTGTCAAAATAACAACTGAACAGCAGCATTCAATTTCAGACCAAACAGCTTGAAATTAGTTTTGCTATTTACTGTGCTTATGCTGCCCTCCGATGGAGAAATAGAAGAATGCTTATGACTGTAGAGCAATTTATAAAATCCAGGTGTGTTCTTCACATGTTGATAAAGATACTATATAACTTTATTAAAAATTAATACATGTGCAATATAAAAAACTTAAAGTACCCAGAAAAGTACAAAGAAAGAAGAAAATCACCCATAATCTCACTTTATTATTAGCTCAGGATTCTGAGTTCCTGGGCAGGGGAGATAAAAAAGACCAGGGTGTACTAGTTCTTTCAGTATAAAGTCAACTTTTCTGCCATTGGAGTGCTAACCTAGAATTTTTTTTTTAAAATACATTTATGTATTTATTTGTTTATTTATGTGGCTGTGTTGGGTCTTCGTTGCTACACGTGGGCTTTCTCTAGTTGCGGCGAGCGGGTGGGGGGGCTACTCTTCATCGCCGTGCGTGGGCTTCTCATTGCGGTGGCTCCTCTTGTTGCGGAGCACGGGCTGTAGGCTCACGGGCTTCAGTAGTTGTGGCTCTCGGGCTCAGTAGTTGTGGCGCTTGGGCTCAGTAGTTGTGGCTCGTGGGCTCTAGATCGCAGGCTCAGTAGTTGTGGCGCACGGGCTTAGTTGCTCTGTGGCATGTGGGATCTTCCTGGACCAGGGCTCAAACCCGTGTCCCCTGCATTGGCAGGCGGATTCTTAACTACTGTGCCACGAGGGAAGTCCCTAGAATTTGGTTTTGATACTCGATTTTTGCTTTGTTTACCTATCTTCAAGCCTCTACTTTTACAAATACCTAGTAATTTGACCCTTGTTCAGAGACTGCTTCAAGTTCATTTTCTCTTTTTCTTTCTTTCCTTTCTTTCTTTCTTGCTTTCTCTCTCTCTCTCTTTCTTTCTTTCTTTCTTTCTTTCTTTCTTTCTTTCTTTCTTTCTTTCTTTCTTTCTTTCTTTCATACTTTTATTAAAAAAGGTTGCAATGAACACCATATATATAATCTCGGTGACATTATAAATATTTCTACAATATAAATTCCAAACAGGGTCTTGCTCAGTGGCTCCATGCATTTATAAATTTACTAGATATTGTCACATTGTCCTTCAGAAAGTTGCATCACTTTATGCTTTCACAACAATGCATGAGCACTCATTTTCCGATCGCCCATCCTCAAACTGGAGGCTATCCAACATTTTCATTGACCTTTTGGCAGTTTGCAAGGTAAGAAATTATATTCCATTACTGTTTGGGCTTTCATTTCTTTGATTACCAGTGAGGTCCAACAGTTCTTCCCCCTGTTTTTTGGTAATTGGTGTTTCTTTGTACCCTTTGCTTACTTCATCTTTGTCTTCTATTGGGTTTTTCATCTTCTTTTTTTAACTTTTGATTTTGAGCTCTGCATAAATTAGGTAAATCAGCCCTTTGTCCTGTATCTTCCAAATATGTCTCAGTTGTCATTTTATAATTCCTTGTTTGTTTAGTATTTATTTTTGCCATGCAGGGATTTTACATCATTACATAGAAAATTTTGTAAAGTTTCCCTTTTTAGCTTCTGGACAAAGATCACTTAAAATAAGAAATTCAAATAACCGACAAAACTCTAGGAAGCTAGAGGGTGTGGTTGGAGGAAGTTGGGAGGGGGTTAGCGCCCGTGATGGGCAAAGATGAAGACAGGGTGGGTGGGGCTGCACCTGGGAACCAAAGCAGAGAAGTCAGCCGTAGGCTTGGTCATCCCTGTGAAGCCAACGAGGACACATCTCTACAGCTGTGATTAGAGCGCTCCGGGGGCCCTATCAGGTGCTCAAAGCCACGGTCACAAGAGGGGAGCACAAGGGGCGAGGTGTTGCTGCCCAGTGGGCCTTTCTCCCTTGGGCAAGAGGGCAGGTGATACTGCTTTTATTATGGAAAACATAGTATGTGGATATTGGAAAAAGAGAACTTGGTTAGTTAGTGCATGGAATATGAAAAAGTGAAGAAAAACCATGTTTAATTCCACCCCAGTTAATATTTTAGCCCATTTCCTCCCCATCTTTTTTCAGCTCATTTTGTTTTAACATCTTTATTGGAGTATAATTGCTTTACAGTGGTGTGTTACTTTCTGCTTTATAACAAAGTGAATCAGCTATACATATACATATATCCCCATATCCCCATATCCCCTCCCTCTAGCGTCTCCCTCCAGAGCACCCTCCCTATCCCACCCCTCTAGGTGGTCACAAAGCGCCGAGCTGACGTCCCTGTGCTATGCGGCTGCTTCCCACTAGCTATCTATTTGACATTGGGTAGTGTATATATGTCGATGCCACTCTCTCATTTCGTCCCAGCTTACCCTTCCCCCTCCCCGTGTCCTCAAGTCCATTCTCCACGTCTGCGTCTTTATTACTGTCCTGCTCCCAGGTTCATGAGAACCGTTCTGTTTTTTTTTTTAGATTCCATATATATGTGTTAGCATATGGTATTTGTTTTTCTCTTTCTGACTTACTTCACTCTGTATGACAGTCTCTAGGTCCATCCACCTCACGACAAATAACTGAATTTCGTTTCTTTTCATGGCTGAGTAATATCCCATTGTATATATGTGCCACATCTTCTTTATCCATTCATCTGTCGATGGACACTTAGGTTGCTTCAATGTCCTGGCTATTGTAAATACTTCAGCTCATATTTTTAAAGTTGGAATTATACTTCATCTGCATTTTGGTTTTCCTTATTCTTTTTTTAAAATTTATTTATTTTATTTTATTTATTTTTGGCTGTGTTGGGCCTTTGTTGCTGCGCGCGGGCTTTCTCTAGTTGCGGTGAGCGGGGGCTACTCTTCGCTGTGGTGTGTGGGCTTCTTATTGCAGTGGCTTCTCTTGTTACGGAGCACGGGCTCTAGGCACGCGGGCTTCAGTAGCTGTGGTGCGCTGGCTCAGTAGTTGTGCTGCACGGGCTTTGTTGCTCCGCGGCGTGTGGGATCTTCCCGGACCGGGGCTCGCACCCGTGTCCCCTGCATTGCCAGGCGGATTCTGAACCGCTGCACCACCAGGGAAGCCCAAGCTCTCCTTAAATTACCCGGTTTGTGCATGCCACGTGCTTCCTCTAGACACCCGGTCTGAATCAGACAGAGATACACAATGTCTACAAATCGATAAGAAAAAGGTAAAGAACCCAAGCAGGTAATAAACAAAGGCAATGGACTCACAAAAGACAAAAACCTTGTTGCCAGTGACCATGAAGAGATGCTTAACCTCCAAGATGCTTGAAACCATGCCTCCTACCACAAAGAGGAAGTGAGGAAATGGGACTAATTCACGACCCGCTGAATTGAAAATTGGTAATTCAGGAGTGTGATTCAGCAGTAGCCAGTAGAGCTGAAGGGGATGACCCTTTTGAATCCGCCATTCCTCTTCTGGAATCCCAAACTTAATTCTTCTCTAGGTATAACAGCTAGAGAAGCTATGCGCACCTGCCCCATCCAAAGAGCAGTGATACTCGATGACTAGAAACCACCTAAATGCTTATCAATAGGGAATGTGTTACTAAATTCTATTGATAAATTATAATACCTTAAAGCAGTTCAAATTAACTAGGTCTAAATCAACAGGGGGTCAATCATAATGTTAAGCAAATATAGGACATGCCATGGTGATTACATTTATGTGTAGAATTTAAAAGCTCAGGACAATACTATATTGTTTACAGAACATACTTTTGTAATTAAAGCCTGAGATCAAGGATAGGGAAAACAAGCACCAGCTTCAGATCAGAGGTGACTTTGGGGATGGAAGGAGAGAAGTTAATTGGACATCGGGACCTCCAACCCTACCTGTATGTAAACTTTTCTTTCTTCAAAATATCTGACGTAAAAATGGCAACAGTTAACATCTATCAAATTGGAGTAGTGATTAATTGGGTGGTATAGTTTTCTATGTATATTTTCTACATGGGAAATCTTTCGTACTTGAAAGACAGTTAAAACACCTAAATGACCCATTTAAATCAGGGAGGCAAGGTACAACGAGTCCACAGGCTGGAACACCAGGCGGCCTTTAAAAACCACCATGTCAGAGAACGTAGGGAAGCAGGGAGATGCTCAAGAGACATTTGATGTGAAACGTAGATTAGAAAATAATTGTGTGGGGGACTTTTTGTCAGCAGACTTTTAAAAAGAAATGTACCTTCCTCTGTTCATCACACCTAGAAATGTGAAGATAAATGCCAGATGGTCCCTGATTACAGGTGACTTGTCTTTTCTCCTATATATCAGTTTTGACAATGAATATATAGTCATTTATCAGAAAAATAAACAATCTAATGATTAATTTGTACCAGCAGCCTGTCAAAATAACAACTGAACAGCAGCATTCAATTTCAGACCAAACAGCTTGAAATTAGTTTTGCTATTTACTGTGCTTATGCTGCCCTCCGATGGAGAAATAGAAGAATGCTTATGACTGTAGAGCAATTTATAAAATCCAGGTGTGTTCTTCACATGTTGATAAAGATACTATATAACTTTATTAAAAATTAATACATGTGCAATATAAAAAACTTAAAGTACCCAGAAAAGTACAAAGAAAGAAGAAAATCACCCATAATCTCACTTTATTATTAGCTCAGGATTCTGAGTTCCTGGGCAGGGGAGATAAAAAAGACCAGGGTGTACTAGTTCTTTCAGTATAAAGTCAACTTTTCTGCCATTGGAGTGCTAACCTAGAATTTTTTTTTTAAAATACATTTATGTATTTATTTGTTTATTTATGTGGCTGTGTTGGGTCTTCGTTGCTACACGTGGGCTTTCTCTAGTTGCGGCGAGCGGGTGGGGGGGCTACTCTTCATCGCCGTGCGTGGGCTTCTCATTGCGGTGGCTCCTCTTGTTGCGGAGCACGGGCTGTAGGCTCACGGGCTTCAGTAGTTGTGGCTCTCGGGCTCAGTAGTTGTGGCGCTTGGGCTCAGTAGTTGTGGCTCGTGGGCTCTAGATCGCAGGCTCAGTAGTTGTGGCGCACGGGCTTAGTTGCTCTGTGGCATGTGGGATCTTCCTGGACCAGGGCTCAAACCCGTGTCCCCTGCATTGGCAGGCGGATTCTTAACTACTGTGCCACGAGGGAAGTCCCTAGAATTTGGTTTTGATACTCGATTTTTGCTTTGTTTACCTATCTTCAAGCCTCTACTTTTACAAATACCTAGTAATTTGACCCTTGTTCAGAGACTGCTTCAAGTTCATTTTCTCTTTTTCTTTCTTTCCTTTCTTTCTTTCTTGCTTTCTCTCTCTCTCTCTTTCTTTCTTTCTTTCTTTCTTTCTTTCTTTCTTTCTTTCTTTCTTTCATACTTTTATTAAAAAAGGTTGCAATGAACACCATATATATAATCTCGGTGACATTATAAATATTTCTACAATATAAATTCCAAACAGGGTCTTGCTCAGTGGCTCCATGCATTTATAAATTTACTAGATATTGTCACATTGTCCTTCAGAAAGTTGCATCACTTTATGCTTTCACAACAATGCATGAGCACTCATTTTCCGATCGCCCATCCTCAAACTGGAGGCTATCCAACTTTTTCATTGACCTTTCGGCAGTTTGCAAGGTAAGAAGTTATATTCCATTACTGTTTGGGCTTTCATTTCTTTGATTACCAGTGAGGTCCAACAGTTCTTCCCCCCGTTTTTTGGTAATTGGTGTTTCTTTGTACCCTTTGCTTACTTCATCTTTGTCTTCTATTGGGTTTTTCATCTTCTTTTTTTAACTTTTGATTTTGAGCTCTGCATAAATTAGGTAAATCAGCCCTTTGTCCTGTATCTTCCAAATATGTCTCAGTTGTCATTTTATAATTCCTTGTTTGTTTAGTATTTATTTTTGCCATGCAGGGATTTTACATCATTACATAGAAAATTTTGTAAAGTTTCCCTTTTTAGCTTCTGGACAAAGATCACTTAAAATAAGAAATTCAAATAACCGACAAAACTCTAGGAAGCTAGAGGGTGTGGTTGGAGGAAGTTGGGAGGGGGTTAGCGCCCGTGATGGGCAAAGATGAAGACAGGGTGGGTGGGGCTGCACCTGGGAACCAAAGCAGAGAAGTCAGCCGTAGGCTTGGTCATCCCTGTGAAGCCAACGAGGACACATCTCTACAGCTGTGATTAGAGCGCTCCGGGGGCCCTATCAGGTGCTCAAAGCCACGGTCACAAGAGGGGAGCACAAGGGGCGAGGTGTTGCTGCCCAGTGGGCCTTTCTCCCTTGGGCAAGAGGGCAGGTGATACTGCTTTTATTATGGAAAACATAGTATGTGGATATTGGAAAAAGAGAACTTGGTTAGTTAGTGCATGGAATATGAAAAAGTGAAGAAAAACCATGTTTAATTCCACCCCAGTTAATATTTTAGCCCATTTCCTCCCCATCTTTTTTCAGCTCATTTTGTTTTAACATCTTTATTGGAGTATAATTGCTTTACAGTGGTGTGTTACTTTCTGCTTTATAACAAAGTGAATCAGCTATACATATACATATATCCCCATATCCCCATATCCCCTCCCTCTAGCGTCTCCCTCCAGAGCACCCTCCCTATCCCACCCCTCTAGGTGGTCACAAAGCGCCGAGCTGACGTCCCTGTGCTATGCGGCTGCTTCCCACTAGCTATCTATTTGACATTGGGTAGTGTATATATGTCGATGCCACTCTCTCATTTCGTCCCAGCTTACCCTTCCCCCTCCCCGTGTCCTCAAGTCCATTCTCCACGTCTGCGTCTTTATTACTGTCCTGCTCCCAGGTTCATGAGAACCGTCTTGTTTTTTTTTTTAGATTCCATATATATGTGTTAGCATATGGTATTTGTTTTTCTCTTTCTGACTTACTTCACTCTGTATGACAGTCTCTAGGTCCATCCACCTCACGACAAATAACTGAATTTCGTTTCTTTTCATGGCTGAGTAATATCCCATTGTATATATGTGCCACATCTTCTTTATCCATTCATCTGTCGATGGACACTTAGGTTGCTTCAATGTCCTGGCTATTGTAAATACTTCAGCTCATATTTTTAAAGTTGGAATTATACTTCATCTGCATTTTGGTTTTCCTTATTCTTTTTTTAAAATTTATTTATTTTATTTTATTTATTTTTGGCTGTGTTGGGCCTTTGTTGCTGCGCGCGGGCTTTCTCTAGTTGCGGTGAGCGGGGGCTACTCTTCGCTGTGGTGTGTGGGCTTCTTATTGCAGTGGCTTCTCTTGTTACGGAGCACGGGCTCTAGGCACGCGGGCTTCAGTAGCTGTGGTGCGCTGGCTCAGTAGTTGTGCTGCACGGGCTTTGTTGCTCCGCGGCGTGTGGGATCTTCCCGGACCGGGGCTCGCACCCGTGTCCCCTGCATTGCCAGGCGGATTCTGAACCGCTGCACCACCAGGGAAGCCCAAGCTCTCCTTAAATTACCCGGTTTGTGCATGCCACGTGCTTCCTCTAGACACCCGGTCTGAATCAGACAGAGATACACAATGTCTACAAATCGATAAGAAAAAGGTAAAGAACCCAAGCAGGTAATAAACAAAGGCAATGGACTCACAAAAGACAAAAACCTTGTTGCCAGTGACCATGAAGAGATGCTTAACCTCCAAGATGCTTGAAACCATGCCTCCTACCACAAAGAGGAAGTGAGGAAATGGGACTAATTCACGACCCGCTGAATTGAAAATTGGTAATTCAGGAGTGTGATTCAGCAGTAGCCAGTAGAGCTGAAGGGGATGACCCTTTTGAATCCGCCATTCCTCTTCTGGAATCCCAAACTTAATTCTTCTCTAGGTATAACAGCTAGAGAAGCTATGCGCACCTGCCCCATCCAAAGAGCAGTGATACTCGATGACTAGAAACCACCTAAATGCTTATCAATAGGGAATGTGTTACTAAATTCTATTGATAAATTATAATACCTTAAAGCAGTTCAAATTAACTAGGTCTAAATCAACAGGGGGTCAATCATAATGTTAAGCAAATATAGGACATGCCATGGTGATTACATTTATGTGTAGAATTTAAAAGCTCAGGACAATACTATATTGTTTACAGAACATACTTTTGTAATTAAAGCCTGAGATCAAGGATAGGGAAAACAAGCACCAGCTTCAGATCAGAGGTGACTTTGGGGATGGAAGGAGAGAAGTTAATTGGACATCGGGACCTCCAACCCTACCTGTATGTAAACTTTTCTTTCTTCAAAATATCTGACGTAAAAATGGCAACAGTTAACATCTATCAAATTGGAGTAGTGATTAATTGGGTGGTATAGTTTTCTATGTATATTTTCTACATGGGAAATCTTTCGTACTTGAAAGACAGTTAAAACACCTAAATGACCCATTTAAATCTGGGAGGCAAGGTACAACGAGTCCACAGGCTGGAACACCAGGCGGCCTTTAAAAACCACCATGTCAGAGAACGTAGGGAAGCAGGGAGATGCTCAAGAGACATTTGATGTGAAACGTAGATTAGAAAATAATTGTGTGGGGGACTTTTTGTCAGCAGACTTTTAAAAAGAAATGTACCTTCCTCTGTTCATCACACCTAGAAATGTGAAGATAAATGCCAGATGGTCCCTGATTACAGGTGACTTGTCTTTTCTCCTATATATCAGTTTTGACAATGAATATATTGTCATTTATCAGAAAAATAAACAATCTAATGATTAATTTGTACCAGCAGCCTGTCAAAATAACAACTGAACAGCAGCATTCAATTTCAGACCAAACAGCTTGAAATTAGTTTTGCTATTTACTGTGCTTATGCTGCCCTCCGATGGAGAAATAGAAGAATGCTTATGACTGTAGAGCAATTTATAAAATCCAGGTGTGTTCTTCACATGTTGATAAAGATACTATATAACTTTATTAAAAATTAATACATGTGCAATATAAAAAACTTAAAGTACCCAGAAAAGTACAAAGAAAGAAGAAAATCACCCATAATCTCACTTTATTATTAGCTCAGGATTCTGAGTTCCTGGGCAGGGGAGATAAAAAAGACCAGGGTGTACTAGTTCTTTCAGTATAAAGTCAACTTTTCTGCCATTGGAGTGCTAACCTAGAATTTTTTTTTTAAATACATTTATGTATTTATTTGTTTATTTACGTGGCTGTGTTGGGTCTTCGTTGCTACGCGTGGGCTTTCTCTAGTTGCGGCGAGCGGGTGGGGGGGCTACTCTTCATCGCCGTGCGTGGGCTTCTCATTGCGGTGGCTCCTCTTGTTGCGGAGCACGGGCTGTAGGCGCACGGGCTTCAGTAGTTGTGGCTCTCGGGCTCAGTAGTTGTGGCGCTTGGGCTCAGTAGTTGTGGCTCGTGGGCTCTAGATCGCAGGCTCAGTAGTTGTGGCGCACGGGCTTAGTTGCTCTGTGGCATGTGGGATCTTCCTGGACCAGGGCTCAAACCCGTGTCCCCTGCATTGGCAGGCGGATTCTTAACTACTGTGCCACGAGGGAAGTCCCTAGAATTTGGTTTTGATACTCGATTTTTGCTTTGTTTACCTATCTTCAAGCCTCTACTTTTACAAATACCTAGTAATTTGACCCTTGTTCAGAGACTGCTTCAAGTTCATTTTCTCTTTTTCTTTCTTTCCTTTCTTTCTTTCTTTCTTTCTCTCTCTCGTTCTTTCTTTCTTTCTTTCTTTCTTTCTTTCTTTCTTTCTTTCATACTTTTATTAAAAAAGGTTGCAATGAACACCATATATATAATCTCGGTGACATTATAAATATTTCTACAATATAAATTCCAAACAGGGTCTTGCTCAGTGGCTCCATGCATTTATAAATTTACTAGATATTGTCACATTGTCCTTCAGAAAGTTGCATCACTTTATGCTTTCACAACAATGCATGAGCACTCATTTTCCGATCGCCCATCCTCAAACTGGAGGCTATCCAACTTTTTCATTGACCTTTCGGCAGTTTGCAAGGTAAGAAGTTATATTCCATTACTGTTTGGGCTTTCATTTCTTTGATTACCAGTGAGGTCCAACAGTTCTTCCCCCCGTTTTTTGGTAATTGGTGTTTCTTTGTACCCTTTGCTTACTTCATCTTTGTCTTCTATTGGGTTTTTCATCTTCTTTTTTTAACTTTTGATTTTGAGCTCTGCATAAATTAGGTAAATCAGCCCTTTGTCCTGTATCTTCCAAATATGTCTCAGTTGTCATTTTATAATTCCTTGTTTGTTTAGTATTTATTTTTGCCATGCAGGGATTTTACATCATTACATAGAAAATTTTGTAAAGTTTCCCTTTTTAGCTTCTGGACAAAGATCACTTAAAATAAGAAATTCAAATAACCGACAAAACTCTAGGAAGCTAGAGGGTGTGGTTGGAGGAAGTTGGGAGGGGGTTAGCGCCCGTGATGGGCAAAGATGAAGACAGGGTGGGTGGGGCTGCACCTGGGAACCAAAGCAGAGAAGTCAGCCGTAGGCTTGGTCATCCCTGTGAAGCCAACGAGGACACATCTCTACAGCTGTGATTAGAGCGCTCCGGGGGCCCTATCAGGTGCTCAAAGCCACGGTCACAAGAGGGGAGCACAAGGGGCGAGGTGTTGCTGCCCAGTGGGCCTTTCTCCCTTGGGCAAGAGGGCAGGTGATACTGCTTTTATTATGGAAAACATAGTATGTGGATATTGGAAAAAGAGAACTTGGTTAGTTAGTGCATGGAATATGAAAAAGTGAAGAAAAACCATGTTTAATTCCACCCCAGTTAATATTTTAGCCCATTTCCTCCCCATCTTTTTTCAGCTCATTTTGTTTTAACATCTTTATTGGAGTATAATTGCTTTACAGTGGTGTGTTACTTTCTGCTTTATAACAAAGTGAATCAGCTATACATATACATATATCCCCATATCCCCATATCCCCTCCCTCTAGCGTCTCCCTCCAGAGCACCCTCCCTATCCCACCCCTCTAGGTGGTCACAAAGCGCCGAGCTGACGTCCCTGTGCTATGCGGCTGCTTCCCACTAGCTATCTATTTGACATTGGGTAGTGTATATATGTCGATGCCACTCTCTCATTTCGTCCCAGCTTACCCTTCCCCCTCCCCGTGTCCTCAAGTCCATTCTCCACGTCTGCGTCTTTATTACTGTCCTGCTCCCAGGTTCATGAGAACCGTCTTGTTTTTTTTTTTAGATTCCATATATATGTGTTAGCATATGGTATTTGTTTTTCTCTTTCTGACTTACTTCACTCTGTATGACAGTCTCTAGGTCCATCCACCTCACGACAAATAACTGAATTTCGTTTCTTTTCATGGCTGAGTAATATCCCATTGTATATATGTGCCACATCTTCTTTATCCATTCATCTGTCGATGGACACTTAGGTTGCTTCAATGTCCTGGCTATTGTAAATACTTCAGCTCATATTTTTAAAGTTGGAATTATACTTCATCTGCATTTTGGTTTTCCTTATTCTTTTTTTAAAATTTATTTATTTTATTTTATTTATTTTTGGCTGTGTTGGGCCTTTGTTGCTGCGCGCGGGCTTTCTCTAGTTGCGGTGAGCGGGGGCTACTCTTCGCTGTGGTGTGTGGGCTTCTTATTGCAGTGGCTTCTCTTGTTACGGAGCACGGGCTCTAGGCACGCGGGCTTCAGTAGCTGTGGTGCGCTGGCTCAGTAGTTGTGCTGCACGGGCTTTGTTGCTCCGCGGCGTGTGGGATCTTCCCGGACCGGGGCTCGCACCCGTGTCCCCTGCATTGCCAGGCGGATTCTGAACCGCTGCACCACCAGGGAAGCCCAAGCCCTCCTTAAATTACCCGGTTTGTGCATGCCACGTGCTTCCTCTAGACACCCGGTCTGAATTAGACAGAGATACACAATGTCTACAAATCGATAAGAAAAAGGTAAAGAACCCAAGCAGGTAATAAACAAAGGCAATGGACTCACAAAAGACAAAAACCTTGTTGCCAGTGACCATGAAGAGATGCTTAACCTCCAAGATGCTTGAAACCATGCCTCCTACCACAAAGAGGAAGTGAGGAAATGGGACTAATTCACGACCCGCTGAATTGAAAATTGGTAATTCAGGAGTGTGATTCAGCAGTAGCCAGTAGAGCTGAAGGGGATGACCCTTTCGAATCCGCCATTCCTCTTCTGGAATCCCAAACTTAATTCTTCTCTAGGTATAACAGCTAGAGAAGCTATGCGCACCTGCCCCATCCAAAGAGCAGTGATACTCGATGAGTAGAAACCACCTAAATGCTTATCAATAGGGAACGTGTTACTAAATTCTATTGATAAATTATAATACCTTAAAGCAGTTCAAATTAACTAGGTCTAAATCAACAGGGGGTCAATCATAATGTTAAGCAAATATAGGACATGCCATGGTGATTACATTTATGTGTAGAATTTAAAAGCTCAGGACAATACTATATTGTTTACAGAACATACTTTTGTAATTAAAGCCTGAGATCAAGGATAGGGAAAACAAGCACCAGCTTCAGATCAGAGGTGACTTTGGGGATGGAAGGAGAGAAGTTAATTGGACATCGGGACCTCCAACCCTACCTGTATGTAAACTTTTCTTTCTTCAAAATATCTGAAGTAAAAATGGCAACAGTTAACATCTATCAAATTGGAGTAGTGATTAATTGGGTGGTATAGTTTTCTATGTATATTTTCTACATGGGAAATCTTTCGTACTTGAAAGACAGTTAAAACACCTAAATGACCCATTTAAATCTGGGAGGCAAGGTACAACGAGTCCACAGGCTGGAACACCAGGCGGCCTTTAAAAACCACCATGTCAGAGAACGTAGGGAAGCAGGGAGATGCTCAAGAGACATTTGATGTGAAACGTAGATTAGAAAATAATTGTGTGGGGGACTTTTTGTCAGCAGACTTTTAAAAAGAAATGTACCTTCCTCTGTTCATCACACCTAGAAATGTGAAGATAAATGCCAGATGGTCCCTGATTACAGGTGACTTGTCTTTTCTCCTATATATCAGTTTTGACAATGAATATATAGTCATTTATCAGAAAAATAAACAATCTAATGATTAATTTGTACCAGCAGCCTGTCAAAATAACAACTGAACAGCAGCATTCAATTTCAGACCAAACAGCTTGAAATTAGTTTTGCTATTTACTGTGCTTATGCTGCCCTCCGATGGAGAAATAGAAGAATGCTTATGACTGTAGAGCAATTTATAAAATCCAGGTGTGTTCTTCACATGTTGATAAAGATACTATATAACTTTATTAAAAATTAATACATGTGCAATATAAAAAACTTAAAGTACCCAGAAAACTACAAAGAAAGAAGAAAATCACCCATAATCTCACTTTATTATTAGCTCAGGATTCTGAGTTCCTGGGCAGGGGAGATAAAAAAGACCAGGGTGTACTAGTTCTTTCAGTATAAAGTCAACTTTTCTGCCATTGGAGTGCTAACCTAGAATTTTTTTTTTTAAATACATTTATGTATTTATTTGTTTATTTACGTGGCTGTGTTGGGTCTTCGTTGCTACGCGTGGGCTTTCTCTAGTTGCGGCGAGCGGGTGGGGGGGCTACTCTTCATCGCCGTGCGTGGGCTTCTCATTGCGGTGGCTCCTCTTGTTGCGGAGCACGGGCTGTAGGCGCACGGGCTTCAGTAGTTGTGGCTCTCGGGCTCAGTAGTTGTGGCGCTTGGGCTCAGTAGTTGTGGCTCGTGGGCTCTAGATCGCAGGCTCAGTAGTTGTGGCGCACGGGCTTAGTTGCTCTGTGGCATGTGGGATCTTCCTGGACCAGGGCTCAAACCCGTGTCCCCTGCATTGGCAGGCGGATTCTTAACTACTGTGCCACGAGGGAAGTCCCTAGAATTTGGTTTTGATACTCGATTTTTGCTTTGTTTACCTATCTTCAAGCCTCTACTTTTACAAATACCTAGTAATTTGACCCTTGTTCAGAGACTGCTTCAAGTTCATTTTCTCTTTTTCTTTCTTTCCTTTCTTTCTTTCTTTCTTTCTCTCTCTCGTTCTTTCTTTCTTTCTTTCTTTCTTTCTTTCTTTCTTTCATACTTTTATTAAAAAAGGTTGCAATGAACACCATATATATAATCTCGGTGACCTTATAAATATTTCTACAATATAAATTCCAAACAGGGTCTTGCTCAGTGGCTCCATGCATTTATAAATTTACTAGATATTGTCACATTGTCCTTCAGAAAGTTGCATCACTTTATGCTTTCACAACAATGCATGAGCACTCATTTTCCGATCGCCCATCCTCAAACTGGAGGCTATCCAACTTTTTCATTGACCTTTCGGCAGTTTGCAAGGTAAGAAGTTATATTCCATTACTGTTTGGGCTTTCATTTCTTTGATTACCAGTGAGGTCCAACAGTTCTTCCCCCTGTTTTTTGGTAATTGGTGTTTCTTTGTACCCTTTGCTTACTTCATCTTTGTCTTCTATTGGGTTTTTCATCTTCTTTTTTTAACTTTTGATTTTGAGCTCTGCATAAATTAGGTAAATCAGCCCTTTGTCCTGTATCTTCCAAATATGTCTCAGTTGTCATTTTATAATTCCTTGTTTGTTTAGTATTTATTTTTGCCATGCAGGGATTTTACATCATTACATAGAAAATTTTGTAAAGTTTCCCTTTTTAGCTTCTGGACAAAGATCACTTAAAATAAGAAATTCAAATAACCGACAAAACTCTAGGAAGCTAGAGGGTGTGGTTGGAGGAAGTTGGGAGGGGGTTAGCGCCCGTGATGGGCAAAGATGAAGACAGGGTGGGTGGGGCTGCACCTGGGAACCAAAGCAGAGAAGTCAGCCGTAGGCTTGGTCATCCCTGTGAAGCCAACGAGGACACATCTCTACAGCTGTGATTAGAGCGCTCCGGGGGCCCTATCAGGTGCTCAAAGCCACGGTCACAAGAGGGGAGCACAAGGGGCGAGGTGTTGCTGCCCAGTGGGCCTTTCTCCCTTGGGCAAGAGGGCAGGTGATACTGCTTTTATTATGGAAAACATAGTATGTGGATATTGGAAAAAGAGAACTTGGTTAGTTAGTACATGGAATATGAAAAAGTGAAGAAAAACCATGTTTAATTCCACCCCAGTTAATATTTTAGCCCATTTCCTCCCCATCTTTTTTCAGCTCATTTTGTTTTAACATCTTTATTGGAGTATAATTGCTTTACAGTGGTGTGTTACTTTCTGCTTTATAACAAAGTGAATCAGCTATACATATACATATATCCCCATATCCCCATATCCCCTCCCTCTAGCGTCTCCCTCCAGAGCACCCTCCCTATCCCACCCCTCTAGGTGGTCACAAAGCGCCGAGCTGACGTCCCTGTGCTATGCGGCTGCTTCCCACTAGCTATCTATTTGACATTGGGTAGTGTATATATGTCGATGCCACTCTCTCATTTCGTCCCAGCTTACCCTTCCCCCTCCCCGTGTCCTCAAGTCCATTCTCCACGTCTGCGTCTTTATTCCTATCCTGCTCCGAGGTTCATGAGAACCGTTTTTTTTTTTTTTAGATTCCATATATATGTGTTAGCATATGGTATTTGTTTTTCTCTTTCTGACTTACTTCACTCTGTATGACAGTCTCTAGGTCCATCCACCTCACGACAAATAACTGAATTTCGTTTCTTTTCATGGCTGAGTAATATCCCATTGTATATATGTGCCACATCTTCTTTATCCGTTCATCTGTCGATGGACACTTAGGTTGCTTCAATGTCCTGGCTATTGTAAATACTTCAGCTCATATTTTTAAAGTTGGAATTATACTTCATCTGCATTTTGGTTTTCCTTATTCTTTTTTTAAAATTTATTTATTTTATTTTATTTATTTTTGGCTGTGTTGGGCCTTTGTTGCTGAGCGCGGGCTTTCTCTAGTTGCGGTGAGCGGGGGCTACTCTTCGCTGTGGTGTGTGGGCTTCTTATTGCAGTGGCTTCTCTTGTTACGGAGCACGGGCTCTAGGCACGCGGGCTTCAGTAGCTGTGGTGCGCTGGCTCAGTAGTTGTGCTGCACGGGCTTTGTTGCTCCGCGGCGTGTGGGATCTTCCCGGACCGGGGCTCGCACCCGTGTCCCCTGCATTGCCAGGCGGATTCTGAACCGCTGCACCACCAGGGAAGCCCAAGCCCTCCTTAAATTACCCGGTTTGTGCATGCCACGTGCTTCCTCTAGACACCCGGTCTGAATTAGACAGAGATACACAATGTCTACAAATCGATAAGAAAAAGGTAAAGAACCCAAGCAGGTAATAAACAAAGGCAATGGACTCACAAAAGACAAAAACCTTGTTGCCAGTGACCATGAAGAGATGCTTAACCTCCAAGATGCTTGAAACCATGCCTCCTACCACAAAGAGGAAGTGAGGAAATGGGACTAATTCACGACCCGCTGAATTGAAAATTGGTAATTCAGGAGTGTGATTCAGCAGTAGCCAGTAGAGCTGAAGGGGATGACCCTTTCGAATCCGCCATTCCTCTTCTGGAATCCCAAACTTAATTCTTCTCTAGGTATAACAGCTAGAGAAGCTATGCGCACCTGCCCCATCCAAAGAGCAGTGATACTCGATGAGTAGAAACCACCTAAATGCTTATCAATAGGGAATGTGTTACTAAATTCTATTGATAAATTATAATACCTTAAAGCAGTTCAAATTAACTAGGTCTAAATCAACAGGGGGTCAATCATAATGTTAAGCAAATATAGGACATGCCATGGTGATTACATTTATGTGTAGAATTTAAAAGCTCAGGACAATACTATATTGTTTACAGAACATACTTTTGTAATTAAAGCCTGAGATCAAGGATAGGGAAAATAAGCACCAGCTTCAGATCAGAGGTGACTTTGGGGATGGAAGGAGAGAAGTTAATTGGACATCGGGACCTCCAACCCTACCTGTATGTAAACTTTTCTTTCTTCAAAATATCTGAAGTAAAAATGGCAACAGTTAACATCTATCAAATTGGAGTAGTGATTAATTGGGTGGTATAGTTTTCTATGTATATTTTCTACATGGGAAATCTTTCGTACTTGAAAGACAGTTAAAACACCTAAATGACCCATTTAAATCTGGGAGGCAAGGTACAACGAGTCCACAGGCTGGAACACCAGGCGGCCTTTAAAAACCACCATGTCAGAGAACGTAGGGAAGCAGGGAGATGCTCAAGAGACATTTGATGTGAAACGTAGATTAGAAAATAATTGTGTGGGGGACTTTTTGTCAGCAGACTTTTAAAAAGAAATGTACCTTCCTCTGTTCATCACACCTAGAAATGTGAAGATAAATGCCAGATGGTCCCTGATTACAGGTGACTTGTCTTTTCTCCTATATATCAGTTTTGACAATGAATATATAGTCATTTATCAGAAAAATAAACAATCTAATGATTAATTTGTACCAGCAGCCTGTCAAAATAACAACTGAACAGCAGCATTCAATTTCAGACCAAACAGCTTGAAATTAGTTTTGCTATTTACTGTGCTTATGCTGCCCTCCGATGGAGAAATAGAAGAATGCTTATGACTGTAGAGCAATTTATAAAATCCAGGTGTGTTCTTCACATGTTGATAAAGATACTATATAACTTTATTAAAAATTAATACATGTGCAATATAAAAAACTTAAAGTACCCAGAAAACTACAAAGAAAGAAGAAAATCACCCATAATCTCACTTTATTATTAGCTCAGGATTCTGAGTTCCTGGGCAGGGGAGATAAAAAAGACCAGGGTGTACTAGTTCTTTCAGTATAAAGTCAACTTTTCTGCCATTGGAGTGCTAACCTAGAATTTTTTTTTTTAAATACATTTATGTATTTATTTGTTTATTTACGTGGCTGTGTTGGGTCTTCGTTGCTACGCGTGGGCTTTCTCTAGTTGCGGCGAGCGGGTGGGGGGGCTACTCTTCATCGCCGTGCGTGGGCTTCTCATTGCGGTGGCTCCTCTTGTTGCGGAGCACGGGCTGTAGGCGCACGGGCTTCAGTAGTTGTGGCTCTCGGGCTCAGTAGTTGTGGCGCTTGGGCTCAGTAGTTGTGGCTCGTGGGCTCTAGATCGCAGGCTCAGTAGTTGTGGCGCACGGGCTTAGTTGCTCTGTGGCATGTGGGATCTTCCTGGACCAGGGCTCAAACCCGTGTCCCCTGCATTGGCAGGCGGATTCTTAACTACTGTGCCACGAGGGAAGTCCCTAGAATTTGGTTTTGATACTCGATTTTTGCTTTGTTTACCTATCTTCAAGCCTCTACTTTTACAAATACCTAGTAATTTGACCCTTGTTCAGAGACTGCTTCAAGTTCATTTTCTCTTTTTCTTTCTTTCCTTTCTTTCTTTCTTTCTTTCTCTCTCTCGTTCTTTCTTTCTTTCTTTCTTTCTTTCTTTCTTTCTTTCTTTCTTTCTTTCTTTCTTTCATACTTTTATTAAAAAAGGTTGCAATGAACACCATATATATAATCTCGGTGACCTTATAAATATTTCTACAATATAAATTCCAAACAGGGTCTTGCTCAGTGGCTCCATGCATTTATAAATTTACTAGATATTGTCACATTGTCCTTCAGAAAGTTGCATCACTTTATGCTTTCACAACAATGCATGAGCACTCATTTTCCGATCGCCCATCCTCAAACTGGAGGCTATCCAACTTTTTCATTGACCTTTCGGCAGTTTGCAAGGTAAGAAGTTATATTCCATTACTGTTTGGGCTTTCATTTCTTTGATTACCAGTGAGGTCCAACAGTTCTTCCCCCTGTTTTTTGGTAATTGGTGTTTCTTTGTACCCTTTGCTTACTTCATCTTTGTCTTCTATTGGGTTTTTCATCTTCTTTTTTTAACTTTTGATTTTGAGCTCTGCATAAATTAGGTAAATCAGCCCTTTGTCCTGTATCTTCCAAATATGTCTCAGTTGTCATTTTATAATTCCTTGTTTGTTTAGTATTTATTTTTGCCATGCAGGGATTTTACATCATTACATAGAAAATTTTGTAAAGTTTCCCTTTTTAGCTTCTGGACAAAGATCACTTAAAATAAGAAATTCAAATAACCGACAAAACTCTAGGAAGCTAGAGGGTGTGGTTGGAGGAAGTTGGGAGGGGGTTAGCGCCCGTGATGGGCAAAGATGAAGACAGGGTGGGTGGGGCTGCACCTGGGAACCAAAGCAGAGAAGTCAGCCGTAGGCTTGGTCATCCCTGTGAAGCCAACGAGGACACATCTCTACAGCTGTGATTAGAGCGCTCCGGGGGCCCTATCAGGTGCTCAAAGCCACGGTCACAAGAGGGGAGCACAAGGGGCGAGGTGTTGCTGCCCAGTGGGCCTTTCTCCCTTGGGCAAGAGGGCAGGTGATACTGCTTTTATTATGGAAAACATAGTATGTGGATATTGGAAAAAGAGAACTTGGTTAGTTAGTACATGGAATATGAAAAAGTGAAGAAAAACCATGTTTAATTCCACCCCAGTTAATATTTTAGCCCATTTCCTCCCCATCTTTTTTCAGCTCATTTTGTTTTAACATCTTTATTGGAGTATAATTGCTTTACAGTGGTGTGTTACTTTCTGCTTTATAACAAAGTGAATCAGCTATACATATACATATATCCCCATATCCCCATATCCCCTCCCTCTAGCGTCTCCCTCCAGAGCACCCTCCCTATCCCACCCCTCTAGGTGGTCACAAAGCGCCGAGCTGACGTCCCTGTGCTATGCGGCTGCTTCCCACTAGCTATCTATTTGACATTGGGTAGTGTATATATGTCGATGCCACTCTCTCATTTCGTCCCAGCTTACCCTTCCCCCTCCCCGTGTCCTCAAGTCCATTCTCCACGTCTGCGTCTTTATTCCTATCCTGCTCCGAGGTTCATGAGAACCGTTTTTTTTTTTTTTTAGATTCCATATATATGTGTTAGCATATGGTATTTGTTTTTCTCTTTCTGACTTACTTCACTCTGTATGACAGTCTCTAGGTCCATCCACCTCACGACAAATAACTGAATTTCGTTTCTTTTCATGGCTGAGTAATATCCCATTGTATATATGTGCCACATCTTCTTTATCCGTTCATCTGTCGATGGACACTTAGGTTGCTTCAATGTCCTGGCTATTGTAAATACTTCAGCTCATATTTTTAAAGTTGGAATTATACTTCATCTGCATTTTGGTTTTCCTTATTCTTTTTTTAAAATTTATTTATTTTATTTTATTTATTTTTGGCTGTGTTGGGCCTTTGTTGCTGAGCGCGGGCTTTCTCTAGTTGCGGTGAGCGGGGGCTACTCTTCGCTGTGGTGTGTGGGCTTCTTATTGCAGTGGCTTCTCTTGTTACGGAGCACGGGCTCTAGGCACGCGGGCTTCAGTAGCTGTGGTGCGCTGGCTCAGTAGTTGTGCTGCACGGGCTTTGTTGCTCCGCGGCGTGTGGGATCTTCCCGGACCGGGGCTCGCACCCGTGTCCCCTGCATTGCCAGGCGGATTCTGAACCGCTGCACCACCAGGGAAGCCCAAGCCCTCCTTAAATTACCTGGTTTGTGCATGCCACGTGCTTCCTCTAGACACCCGGTCTGAATTAGACAGAGATACACAATGTCTACAAATCGATAAGAAAAAGGTAAAGAACCCAAGCAGGTAATAAACAAAGGCAATGGACTCACAAAAGACAAAAACCTTGTTGCCAGTGACCATGAAGAGATGCTTAACCTCCAAGATGCTTGAAACCATGCCTCCTACCACAAAGAGGAAGTGAGGAAATGGGACTAATTCACGACCCGCTGAATTGAAAATTGGTAATTCAGGAGTGTGATTCAGCAGTAGCCAGTAGAGCTGAAGGGGATGACCCTTTCGAATCCGCCATTCCTCTTCTGGAATCCCAAACTTAATTCTTCTCTAGGTATAACAGCTAGAGAAGCTATGCGCACCTGCCCCATCCAAAGAGCAGTGATACTCGATGAGTAGAAACCACCTAAATGCTTATCAATAGGGAATGTGTTACTAAATTCTATTGATAAATTATAATACCTTAAAGCAGTTCAAATTAACTAGGTCTAAATCAACAGGGGGTCAATCATAATGTTAAGCAAATATAGGACATGCCATGGTGATTACATTTATGTGTAGAATTTAAAAGCTCAGGACAATACTATATTGTTTACAGAACATACTTTTGTAATTAAAGCCTGAGATCAAGGATAGGGAAAATAAGCACCAGCTTCAGATCAGAGGTGACTTTGGGGATGGAAGGAGAGAAGTTAATTGGACATCGGGACCTCCAACCCTACCTGTATGTAAACTTTTCTTTCTTCAAAATATCTGAAGTAAAAATGGCAACAGTTAACATCTATCAAATTGGAGTAGTGATTAATTGGGTGGTATAGTTTTCTATGTATATTTTCTACATGGGAAATCTTTCGTACTTGAAAGACAGTTAAAACACCTAAATGACCCATTTAAATCTGGGAGGCAAGGTACAACGAGTCCACAGGCTGGAACACCAGGCGGCCTTTAAAAACCACCATGTCAGAGAACGTAGGGAAGCAGGGAGATGCTCAAGAGACATTTGATGTGAAACGTAGATTAGAAAATAATTGTGTGGGGGACTTTTTGTCAGCAGACTTTTAAAAAGAAATGTACCTTCCTCTGTTCATCACACCTAGAAATGTGAAGATAAATGCCAGATGGTCCCTGATTACAGGTGACTTGTCTTTTCTCCTATATATCAGTTTTGACAATGAATATATAGTCATTTATCAGAAAAATAAACAATCTAATGATTAATTTGTACCAGCAGCCTGTCAAAATAACAACTGAACAGCAGCATTCAATTTCAGACCAAACAGCTTGAAATTAGTTTTGCTATTTACTGTGCTTATGCTGCCCTCCGATGGAGAAATAGAAGAATGCTTATGACTGTAGAGCAATTTATAAAATCCAGGTGTGTTCTTCACATGTTGATAAAGATACTATATAACTTTATTAAAAATTAATACATGTGCAATATAAAAAACTTAAAGTACCCAGAAAACTACAAAGAAAGAAGAAAATCACCCATAATCTCACTTTATTATTAGCTCAGGATTCTGAGTTCCTGGGCAGGGGAGATAAAAAAGACCAGGGTGTACTAGTTCTTTCAGTATAAAGTCAACTTTTCTGCCATTGGAGTGCTAACCTAGAATTTTTTTTTTAAAATACATTTATGTATTTATTTGTTTATTTATGTGGCTGTGTTGGGTCTTCGTTGCTACACGTGGGCTTTCTCTAGTTGCGGCGAGCGGGTGGGGGGGCTACTCTTCATCGCCGTGCGTGGGCTTCTCATTGCGGTGGCTCCTCTTGTTGCGGAGCACGGGCTGTAGGCTCACGGGCTTCAGTAGTTGTGGCTCTCGGGCTCAGTAGTTGTGGCGCTTGGGCTCAGTAGTTGTGGCTCGTGGGCTCTAGATCGCAGGCTCAGTAGTTGTGGCGCACGGGCTTAGTTGCTCTGTGGCATGTGGGATCTTCCTGGACCAGGGCTCAAACCCGTGTCCCCTGCATTGGCAGGCGGATTCTTAACTACTGTGCCACGAGGGAAGTCCCTAGAATTTGGTTTTGATACTCGATTTTTGCTTTGTTTACCTATCTTCAAGCCTCTACTTTTACAAATACCTAGTAATTTGACCCTTGTTCAGAGACTGCTTCAAGTTCATTTTCTCTTTTTCTTTCTTTCCTTTCTTTCTTTCTTTCTTTCTCTCTCTCTCTCTTTCTTTCTTTCTTTCTTTCTTTCTTTCTTTCTTTCTTTCTTTCTTTCATACTTTTATTAAAAAAGGTTGCAATGAACACCATATATATAATCTCGGTGACATTATAAATATTTCTACAATATAAATTCCAAACAGGGTCTTGCTCAGTGGCTCCATGCATTTATAAATTTACTAGATATTGTCACATTGTCCTTCAGAAAGTTGCATCACTTTATGCTTTCACAACAATGCATGAGCACTCATTTTCCGATCTCCCATCCTCAAACTGGAGGCTATCCAACTTTTTCATTGACCTTTCGGCAGTTTGCAAGGTAAGAAATTATATTCCATTACTGTTTGGGCTTTCATTTCTTTGATTACCAGTGAGGTCCAACAGTTCTTCCCCCTGTTTTTTGGTAATTGGTGTTTCTTTGTACCCTTTGCTTACTTCATCTTTGTCTTCTATTGGGTTTTTCATCTTCTTTTTTTAACTTTTGATTTTGAGCTCTGCATAAATTAGGTAAATCAGCCCTTTGTCCTGTATCTTCCAAATATGTCTCAGTTGTCATTTTATAATTCCTTGTTTGTTTAGTATTTATTTTTGCCATGCAGGGATTTTACATCATTACATAGAAAATTTTGTAAAGTTTCCCTTTTTAGCTTCTGGACAAAGATCACTTAAAATAAGAAATTCAAATAACCGACAAAACTCTAGGAAGCTAGAGGGTGTGGTTGGAGGAAGTTGGGAGGGGGTTAGCGCCCGTGATGGGCAAAGATGAAGACAGGGTGGGTGGGGCTGCACCTGGGAACCAAAGCAGAGAAGTCAGCCGTAGGCTTGGTCATCCCTGTGAAGCCAACGAGGACACATCTCTACAGCTGTGATTAGAGCGCTCCGGGGGCCCTATCAGGTGCTCAAAGCCACGGTCACAAGAGGGGAGCACAAGGGGCGAGGTGTTGCTGCCCAGTGGGCCTTTCTCCCTTGGGCAAGAGGGCAGGTGATACTGCTTTTATTATGGAAAACATAGTATGTGGATATTGGAAAAAGAGAACTTGGTTAGTTAGTACATGGAATATGAAAAAGTGAAGAAAAACCATGTTTAATTCCACCCCAGTTAATATTTTAGCCCATTTCCTCCCCATCTTTTTTCAGCTCATTTTGTTTTAACATCTTTATTGGAGTATAATTGCTTTACAGTGGTGTGTTACTTTCTGCTTTATAACAAAGTGAATCAGCTATACATATACATATATCCCCATATCCCCATATCCCCTCCCTCTAGCGTCTCCCTCCAGAGCACCCTCCCTATCCCACCCCTCTAGGTGGTCACAAAGCGCCGAGCTGACGTCCCTGTGCTATGCGGCTGCTTCCCACTAGCTATCTATTTGACATTGGGTAGTGTATATATGTCGATGCCACTCTCTCATTTCGTCCCAGCTTACCCTTCCCCCTCCCCGTGTCCTCAAGTCCATTCTCCACGTCTGCGTCTTTATTACTGTCCTGCTCCCAGGTTCATGAGAACCGTTTTGTTTTTTTTTTTAGATTCCATATATATGTGTTAGCATATGGTATTTGTTTTTCTCTTTCTGACTTACTTCACTCTGTATGACAGTCTCTAGGTCCATCCACCTCACGACAAATAACTGAATTTCGTTTCTTTTCATGGCTGAGTAATATCCCATTGTATATATGTGCCACATCTTCTTTATCCATTCATCTGTCGATGGACACTTAGGTTGCTTCAATGTCCTGGCTATTGTAAATACTTCAGCTCATATTTTTAAAGTTGGAATTATACTTCATCTGCATTTTGGTTTTCCTTATTCTTTTTTTAAAATTTATTTATTTTATTTTATTTATTTTTGGCTGTGTTGGGCCTTTGTTGCTGCGCGCGGGCTTTCTCTAGTTGCGGTGAGCGGGGGCTACTCTTCGCTGTGGTGTGTGGGCTTCTTATTGCAGTGGCTTCTCTTGTTACGGAGCACGGGCTCTAGGCACGCGGGCTTCAGTAGCTGTGGTGCGCTGGCTCAGTAGTTGTGCTGCACGGGCTTTGTTGCTCCGCGGCGTGTGGGATCTTCCCGGACCGGGGCTCGCACCCGTGTCCCCTGCATTGCCAGGCGGATTCTGAACCGCTGCACCACCAGGGAAGCCCAAGCTCTCCTTAAATTACCCGGTTTGTGCATGCCACGTGCTTCCTCTAGACACCCGGTCTGAATCAGACAGAGATACACAATGTCTACAAATCGATAAGAAAAAGGTAAAGAACCCAAGCAGGTAATAAACAAAGGCAATGGACTCACAAAAGACAAAAACCTTGTTGCCAGTGACCATGAAGAGATGCTTAACCTCCAAGATGCTTGAAACCATGCCTCCTACCACAAAGAGGAAGTGAGGAAATGGGACTAATTCACGACCCGCTGAATTGAAAATTGGTAATTCAGGAGTGTGATTCAGCAGTAGCCAGTAGAGCTGAAGGGGATGACCCTTTTGAATCCGCCATTCCTCTTCTGGAATCCCAAACTTAATTCTTCTCTAGGTATAACAGCTAGAGAAGCTATGCGCACCTGCCCCATCCAAAGAGCAGTGATACTCGATGACTAGAAACCACCTAAATGCTTATCAATAGGGAATGTGTTACTAAATTCTATTGATAAATTATAATACCTTAAAGCAGTTCAAATTAACTAGGTCTAAATCAACAGGGGGTCAATCATAATGTTAAGCAAATATAGGACATGCCATGGTGATTACATTTATGTGTAGAATTTAAAAGCTCAGGACAATACTATATTGTTTACAGAACATACTTTTGTAATTAAAGCCTGAGATCAAGGATAGGGAAAACAAGCACCAGCTTCAGATCAGAGGTGACTTTGGGGATGGAAGGAGAGAAGTTAATTGGACATCGGGACCTCCAACCCTACCTGTATGTAAACTTTTCTTTCTTCAAAATATCTGACGTAAAAATGGCAACAGTTAACATCTATCAAATTGGAGTAGTGATTAATTGGGTGGTATAGTTTTCTATGTATATTTTCTACATGGGAAATCTTTCGTACTTGAAAGACAGTTAAAACACCTAAATGACCCATTTAAATCAGGGAGGCAAGGTACAACGAGTCCACAGGCTGGAACACCAGGCGGCCTTTAAAAACCACCATGTCAGAGAACGTAGGGAAGCAGGGAGATGCTCAAGAGACATTTGATGTGAAACGTAGATTAGAAAATAATTGTGTGGGGGACTTTTTGTCAGCAGACTTTTAAAAAGAAATGTACCTTCCTCTGTTCATCACACCTAGAAATGTGAAGATAAATGCCAGATGGTCCCTGATTACAGGTGACTTGTCTTTTCTC
Organism: Eschrichtius robustus; assembly: GCF_028021215.1. Classification (NCBI taxonomy): domain Eukaryota; kingdom Metazoa; phylum Chordata; class Mammalia; order Artiodactyla; family Eschrichtiidae; genus Eschrichtius; species Eschrichtius robustus. The sequence continues at coordinate 7,940,185 of NC_090845.1, read as the reverse complement.
CTATATATCAGTTTTGACAATGAATATATAGTCATTTATCAGAAAAATAAACAATCTAATGATTAATTTGTACCAGCAGCCTGTCAAAATAACAACTGAACAGCAGCATTCAATTTCAGACCAAACAGCTTGAAATTAGTTTTGCTATTTACTGTGCTTATGCTGCCCTCCGATGGAGAAATAGAAGAATGCTTATGACTGTAGAGCAATTTATAAAATCCAGGTGTGTTCTTCACATGTTGATAAAGATACTATATAACTTTATTAAAAATTAATACATGTGCAATATAAAAAACTTAAAGTACCCAGAAAAGTACAAAGAAAGAAGAAAATCACCCATAATCTCACTTTATTATTAGCTCAGGATTCTGAGTTCCTGGGCAGGGGAGATAAAAAAGACCAGGGTGTACTAGTTCTTTCAGTATAAAGTCAACTTTTCTGCCATTGGAGTGCTAACCTAGAATTTTTTTTTTAAAATACATTTATGTATTTATTTGTTTATTTATGTGGCTGTGTTGGGTCTTCGTTGCTACACGTGGGCTTTCTCTAGTTGCGGCGAGCGGGTGGGGGGGCTACTCTTCATCGCCGTGCGTGGGCTTCTCATTGCGGTGGCTCCTCTTGTTGCGGAGCACGGGCTGTAGGCTCACGGGCTTCAGTAGTTGTGGCTCTCGGGCTCAGTAGTTGTGGCGCTTGGGCTCAGTAGTTGTGGCTCGTGGGCTCTAGATCGCAGGCTCAGTAGTTGTGGCGCACGGGCTTAGTTGCTCTGTGGCATGTGGGATCTTCCTGGACCAGGGCTCAAACCCGTGTCCCCTGCATTGGCAGGCGGATTCTTAACTACTGTGCCACGAGGGAAGTCCCTAGAATTTGGTTTTGATACTCGATTTTTGCTTTGTTTACCTATCTTCAAGCCTCTACTTTTACAAATACCTAGTAATTTGACCCTTGTTCAGAGACTGCTTCAAGTTCATTTTCTCTTTTTCTTTCTTTCCTTTCTTTCTTTCTTTCTTTCTCTCTCTCTCTCTTTCTTTCTTTCTTTCTTTCTTTCTTTCTTTCTTTCTTTCTTTCATACTTTTATTAAAAAAGGTTGCAATGAACACCATATATATAATCTCGGTGACATTATAAATATTTCTACAATATAAATTCCAAACAGGGTCTTGCTCAGTGGCTCCATGCATTTATAAATTTACTATATATTGTCACATTGTCCTTCAGAAAGTTGCATCACTTTATGCTTTCACAACAATGCATGAGCACTCATTTTCCGATCTCCCATCCTCAAACTGGAGGCTATCCAACTTTTTCATTGACCTTTCGGCAGTTTGCAAGGTAAGAAATTATATTCCATTACTGTTTGGGCTTTCATTTCTTTGATTACCAGTGAGGTCCAACAGTTCTTCCCCCTGTTTTTTGGTAATTGGTGTTTCTTTGTACCCTTTGCTTACTTCATCTTTGTCTTCTATTGGGTTTTTCATCTTCTTTTTTTAACTTTTGATTTTGAGCTCTGCATAAATTAGGTAAATCAGCCCTTTGTCCTGTATCTTCCAAATATGTCTCAGTTGTCATTTTATAATTCCTTGTTTGTTTAGTATTTATTTTTGCCATGCAGGGATTTTACATCATTACATAGAAAATTTTGTAAAGTTTCCCTTTTTAGCTTCTGGACAAAGATCACTTAAAATAAGAAATTCAAATAACCGACAAAACTCTAGGAAGCTAGAGGGTGTGGTTGGAGGAAGTTGGGAGGGGGTTAGCGCCCGTGATGGGCAAAGATGAAGACAGGGTGGGTGGGGCTGCACCTGGGAACCAAAGCAGAGAAGTCAGCCGTAGGCTTGGTCATCCCTGTGAAGCCAACGAGGACACATCTCTACAGCTGTGATTAGAGCGCTCCGGGGGCCCTATCAGGTGCTCAAAGCCACGGTCACAAGAGGGGAGCACAAGGGGCGAGGTGTTGCTGCCCAGTGGGCCTTTCTCCCTTGGGCAAGAGGGCAGGTGATACTGCTTTTATTATGGAAAACATAGTATGTGGATATTGGAAAAAGAGAACTTGGTTAGTTAGTACATGGAATATGAAAAAGTGAAGAAAAACCATGTTTAATTCCACCCCAGTTAATATTTTAGCCCATTTCCTCCCCATCTTTTTTCAGCTCATTTTGTTTTAACATCTTTATTGGAGTATAATTGCTTTACAGTGGTGTGTTACTTTCTGCTTTATAACAAAGTGAATCAGCTATACATATACATATATCCCCATATCCCCATATCCCCTCCCTCTAGCGTCTCCCTCCAGAGCACCCTCCCTATCCCACCCCTCTAGGTGGTCACAAAGCGCCGAGCTGACGTCCCTGTGCTATGCGGCTGCTTCCCACTAGCTATCTATTTGACATTGGGTAGTGTATATATGTCGATGCCACTCTCTCATTTCGTCCCAGCTTACCCTTCCCCCTCCCCGTGTCCTCAAGTCCATTCTCCACGTCTGCGTCTTTATTACTGTCCTGCTCCCAGGTTCATGAGAACCGTTTTGTTTTTTTTTTTAGATTCCATATATATGTGTTAGCATATGGTATTTGTTTTTCTCTTTCTGACTTACTTCACTCTGTATGACAGTCTCTAGGTCCATCCACCTCACGACAAATAACTGAATTTCGTTTCTTTTCATGGCTGAGTAATATCCCATTGTATATATGTGCCACATCTTCTTTATCCATTCATCTGTCGATGGACACTTAGGTTGCTTCAATGTCCTGGCTATTGTAAATACTTCAGCTCATATTTTTAAAGTTGGAATTATACTTCATCTGCATTTTGGTTTTCCTTATTCTTTTTTTAAAATTTATTTATTTTATTTTATTTATTTTTGGCTGTGTTGGGCCTTTGTTGCTGCGCGCGGGCTTTCTCTAGTTGCGGTGAGCGGGGGCTACTCTTCGCTGTGGTGTGTGGGCTTCTTATTGCAGTGGCTTCTCTTGTTACGGAGCACGGGCTCTAGGCACGCGGGCTTCAGTAGCTGTGGTGCGCTGGCTCAGTAGTTGTGCTGCACGGGCTTTGTTGCTCCGCGGCGTGTGGGATCTTCCCGGACCGGGGCTCGCACCCGTGTCCCCTGCATTGCCAGGCGGATTCTGAACCGCTGCACCACCAGGGAAGCCCAAGCTCTCCTTAAATTACCCGGTTTGTGCATGCCACGTGCTTCCTCTAGACACCCGGTCTGAATCAGACAGAGATACACAATGTCTACAAATCGATAAGAAAAAGGTAAAGAACCCAAGCAGGTAATAAACAAAGGCAATGGACTCACAAAAGACAAAAACCTTGTTGCCAGTGACCATGAAGAGATGCTTAACCTCCAAGATGCTTGAAACCATGCCTCCTACCACAAAGAGGAAGTGAGGAAATGGGACTAATTCACGACCCGCTGAATTGAAAATTGGTAATTCAGGAGTGTGATTCAGCAGTAGCCAGTAGAGCTGAAGGGGATGACCCTTTTGAATCCGCCATTCCTCTTCTGGAATCCCAAACTTAATTCTTCTCTAGGTATAACAGCTAGAGAAGCTATGCGCACCTGCCCCATCCAAAGAGCAGTGATACTCGATGACTAGAAACCACCTAAATGCTTATCAATAGGGAATGTGTTACTAAATTCTATTGATAAATTATAATACCTTAAAGCAGTTCAAATTAACTAGGTCTAAATCAACAGGGGGTCAATCATAATGTTAAGCAAATATAGGACATGCCATGGTGATTACATTTATGTGTAGAATTTAAAAGCTCAGGACAATACTATATTGTTTACAGAACATACTTTTGTAATTAAAGCCTGAGATCAAGGATAGGGAAAACAAGCACCAGCTTCAGATCAGAGGTGACTTTGGGGATGGAAGGAGAGAAGTTAATTGGACATCGGGACCTCCAACCCTACCTGTATGTAAACTTTTCTTTCTTCAAAATATCTGACGTAAAAATGGCAACAGTTAACATCTATCAAATTGGAGTAGTGATTAATTGGGTGGTATAGTTTTCTATGTATATTTTCTACATGGGAAATCTTTCGTACTTGAAAGACAGTTAAAACACCTAAATGACCCATTTAAATCAGGGAGGCAAGGTACAACGAGTCCACAGGCTGGAACACCAGGCGGCCTTTAAAAACCACCATGTCAGAGAACGTAGGGAAGCAGGGAGATGCTCAAGAGACATTTGATGTGAAACGTAGATTAGAAAATAATTGTGTGGGGGACTTTTTGTCAGCAGACTTTTAAAAAGAAATGTACCTTCCTCTGTTCATCACACCTAGAAATGTGAAGATAAATGCCAGATGGTCCCTGATTACAGGTGACTTGTCTTTTCTCCTATATATCAGTTTTGACAATGAATATATAGTCATTTATCAGAAAAATAAACAATCTAATGATTAATTTGTACCAGCAGCCTGTCAAAATAACAACTGAACAGCAGCATTCAATTTCAGACCAAACAGCTTGAAATTAGTTTTGCTATTTACTGTGCTTATGCTGCCCTCCGATGGAGAAATAGAAGAATGCTTATGACTGTAGAGCAATTTATAAAATCCAGGTGTGTTCTTCACATGTTGATAAAGATACTATATAACTTTATTAAAAATTAATACATGTGCAATATAAAAAACTTAAAGTACCCAGAAAAGTACAAAGAAAGAAGAAAATCACCCATAATCTCACTTTATTATTAGCTCAGGATTCTGAGTTCCTGGGCAGGGGAGATAAAAAAGACCAGGGTGTACTAGTTCTTTCAGTATAAAGTCAACTTTTCTGCCATTGGAGTGCTAACCTAGAATTTTTTTTTTAAAATACATTTATGTATTTATTTGTTTATTTATGTGGCTGTGTTGGGTCTTCGTTGCTACACGTGGGCTTTCTCTAGTTGCGGCGAGCGGGTGGGGGGGCTACTCTTCATCGCCGTGCGTGGGCTTCTCATTGCGGTGGCTCCTCTTGTTGCGGAGCACGGGCTGTAGGCTCACGGGCTTCAGTAGTTGTGGCTCTCGGGCTCAGTAGTTGTGGCGCTTGGGCTCAGTAGTTGTGGCTCGTGGGCTCTAGATCGCAGGCTCAGTAGTTGTGGCGCACGGGCTTAGTTGCTCTGTGGCATGTGGGATCTTCCTGGACCAGGGCTCAAACCCGTGTCCCCTGCATTGGCAGGCGGATTCTTAACTACTGTGCCACGAGGGAAGTCCCTAGAATTTGGTTTTGATACTCGATTTTTGCTTTGTTTACCTATCTTCAAGCCTCTACTTTTACAAATACCTAGTAATTTGACCCTTGTTCAGAGACTGCTTCAAGTTCATTTTCTCTTTTTCTTTCTTTCCTTTCTTTCTTTCTTTCTTTCTCTCTCTCTCTCTTTCTTTCTTTCTTTCTTTCTTTCTTTCTTTCTTTCTTTCTTTCTTTCATACTTTTATTAAAAAAGGTTGCAATGAACACCATATATATAATCTCGGTGACATTATAAATATTTCTACAATATAAATTCCAAACAGGGTCTTGCTCAGTGGCTCCATGCATTTATAAATTTACTATATATTGTCACATTGTCCTTCAGAAAGTTGCATCACTTTATGCTTTCACAACAATGCATGAGCACTCATTTTCCGATCTCCCATCCTCAAACTGGAGGCTATCCAACTTTTTCATTGACCTTTCGGCAGTTTGCAAGGTAAGAAATTATATTCCATTACTGTTTGGGCTTTCATTTCTTTGATTACCAGTGAGGTCCAACAGTTCTTCCCCCTGTTTTTTGGTAATTGGTGTTTCTTTGTACCCTTTGCTTACTTCATCTTTGTCTTCTATTGGGTTTTTCATCTTCTTTTTTTAACTTTTGATTTTGAGCTCTGCATAAATTAGGTAAATCAGCCCTTTGTCCTGTATCTTCCAAATATGTCTCAGTTGTCATTTTATAATTCCTTGTTTGTTTAGTATTTATTTTTGCCATGCAGGGATTTTACATCATTACATAGAAAATTTTGTAAAGTTTCCCTTTTTAGCTTCTGGACAAAGATCACTTAAAATAAGAAATTCAAATAACCGACAAAACTCTAGGAAGCTAGAGGGTGTGGTTGGAGGAAGTTGGGAGGGGGTTAGCGCCCGTGATGGGCAAAGATGAAGACAGGGTGGGTGGGGCTGCACCTGGGAACCAAAGCAGAGAAGTCAGCCGTAGGCTTGGTCATCCCTGTGAAGCCAACGAGGACACATCTCTACAGCTGTGATTAGAGCGCTCCGGGGGCCCTATCAGGTGCTCAAAGCCACGGTCACAAGAGGGGAGCACAAGGGGCGAGGTGTTGCTGCCCAGTGGGCCTTTCTCCCTTGGGCAAGAGGGCAGGTGATACTGCTTTTATTATGGAAAACATAGTATGTGGATATTGGAAAAAGAGAACTTGGTTAGTTAGTACATGGAATATGAAAAAGTGAAGAAAAACCATGTTTAATTCCACCCCAGTTAATATTTTAGCCCATTTCCTCCCCATCTTTTTTCAGCTCATTTTGTTTTAACATCTTTATTGGAGTATAATTGCTTTACAGTGGTGTGTTACTTTCTGCTTTATAACAAAGTGAATCAGCTATACATATACATATATCCCCATATCCCCATATCCCCTCCCTCTAGCGTCTCCCTCCAGAGCACCCTCCCTATCCCACCCCTCTAGGTGGTCACAAAGCGCCGAGCTGACGTCCCTGTGCTATGCGGCTGCTTCCCACTAGCTATCTATTTGACATTGGGTAGTGTATATATGTCGATGCCACTCTCTCATTTCGTCCCAGCTTACCCTTCCCCCTCCCCGTGTCCTCAAGTCCATTCTCCACGTCTGCGTCTTTATTACTGTCCTGCTCCCAGGTTCATGAGAACCGTTTTGTTTTTTTTTTTAGATTCCATATATATGTGTTAGCATATGGTATTTGTTTTTCTCTTTCTGACTTACTTCACTCTGTATGACAGTCTCTAGGTCCATCCACCTCACGACAAATAACTGAATTTCGTTTCTTTTCATGGCTGAGTAATATCCCATTGTATATATGTGCCACATCTTCTTTATCCATTCATCTGTCGATGGACACTTAGGTTGCTTCAATGTCCTGGCTATTGTAAATACTTCAGCTCATATTTTTAAAGTTGGAATTATACTTCATCTGCATTTTGGTTTTCCTTATTCTTTTTTTAAAATTTATTTATTTTATTTTATTTATTTTTGGCTGTGTTGGGCCTTTGTTGCTGCGCGCGGGCTTTCTCTAGTTGCGGTGAGCGGGGGCTACTCTTCGCTGTGGTGTGTGGGCTTCTTATTGCAGTGGCTTCTCTTGTTACGGAGCACGGGCTCTAGGCACGCGGGCTTCAGTAGCTGTGGTGCGCTGGCTCAGTAGTTGTGCTGCACGGGCTTTGTTGCTCCGCGGCGTGTGGGATCTTCCCGGACCGGGGCTCGCACCCGTGTCCCCTGCATTGCCAGGCGGATTCTGAACCGCTGCACCACCAGGGAAGCCCAAGCTCTCCTTAAATTACCCGGTTTGTGCATGCCACGTGCTTCCTCTAGACACCCGGTCTGAATCAGACAGAGATACACAATGTCTACAAATCGATAAGAAAAAGGTAAAGAACCCAAGCAGGTAATAAACAAAGGCAATGGACTCACAAAAGACAAAAACCTTGTTGCCAGTGACCATGAAGAGATGCTTAACCTCCAAGATGCTTGAAACCATGCCTCCTACCACAAAGAGGAAGTGAGGAAATGGGACTAATTCACGACCCGCTGAATTGAAAATTGGTAATTCAGGAGTGTGATTCAGCAGTAGCCAGTAGAGCTGAAGGGGATGACCCTTTTGAATCCGCCATTCCTCTTCTGGAATCCCAAACTTAATTCTTCTCTAGGTATAACAGCTAGAGAAGCTATGCGCACCTGCCCCATCCAAAGAGCAGTGATACTCGATGACTAGAAACCACCTAAATGCTTATCAATAGGGAATGTGTTACTAAATTCTATTGATAAATTATAATACCTTAAAGCAGTTCAAATTAACTAGGTCTAAATCAACAGGGGGTCAATCATAATGTTAAGCAAATATAGGACATGCCATGGTGATTACATTTATGTGTAGAATTTAAAAGCTCAGGACAATACTATATTGTTTACAGAACATACTTTTGTAATTAAAGCCTGAGATCAAGGATAGGGAAAACAAGCACCAGCTTCAGATCAGAGGTGACTTTGGGGATGGAAGGAGAGAAGTTAATTGGACATCGGGACCTCCAACCCTACCTGTATGTAAACTTTTCTTTCTTCAAAATATCTGACGTAAAAATGGCAACAGTTAACATCTATCAAATTGGAGTAGTGATTAATTGGGTGGTATAGTTTTCTATGTATATTTTCTACATGGGAAATCTTTCGTACTTGAAAGACAGTTAAAACACCTAAATGACCCATTTAAATCAGGGAGGCAAGGTACAACGAGTCCACAGGCTGGAACACCAGGCGGCCTTTAAAAACCACCATGTCAGAGAACGTAGGGAAGCAGGGAGATGCTCAAGAGACATTTGATGTGAAACGTAGATTAGAAAATAATTGTGTGGGGGACTTTTTGTCAGCAGACTTTTAAAAAGAAATGTACCTTCCTCTGTTCATCACACCTAGAAATGTGAAGATAAATGCCAGATGGTCCCTGATTACAGGTGACTTGTCTTTTCTCCTATATATCAGTTTTGACAATGAATATATAGTCATTTATCAGAAAAATAAACAATCTAATGATTAATTTGTACCAGCAGCCTGTCAAAATAACAACTGAACAGCAGCATTCAATTTCAGACCAAACAGCTTGAAATTAGTTTTGCTATTTACTGTGCTTATGCTGCCCTCCGATGGAGAAATAGAAGAATGCTTATGACTGTAGAGCAATTTATAAAATCCAGGTGTGTTCTTCACATGTTGATAAAGATACTATATAACTTTATTAAAAATTAATACATGTGCAATATAAAAAACTTAAAGTACCCAGAAAACTACAAAGAAAGAAGAAAATCACCCATAATCTCACTTTATTATTAGCTCAGGATTCTGAGTTCCTGGGCAGGGGAGATAAAAAAGACCAGGGTGTACTAGTTCTTTCAGTATAAAGTCAACTTTTCTGCCATTGGAGTGCTAACCTAGAATTTTTTTTTTAAAATACATTTATGTATTTATTTGTTTATTTATGTGGCTGTGTTGGGTCTTCGTTGCTACACGTGGGCTTTCTCTAGTTGCGGCGAGCGGGTGGGGGGGCTACTCTTCATCGCCGTGCGTGGGCTTCTCATTGCGGTGGCTCCTCTTGTTGCGGAGCACGGGCTGTAGGCTCACGGGCTTCAGTAGTTGTGGCTCTCGGGCTCAGTAGTTGTGGCGCTTGGGCTCAGTAGTTGTGGCTCGTGGGCTCTAGATCGCAGGCTCAGTAGTTGTGGCGCACGGGCTTAGTTGCTCTGTGGCATGTGGGATCTTCCTGGACCAGGGCTCAAACCCGTGTCCCCTGCATTGGCAGGCGGATTCTTAACTACTGTGCCACGAGGGAAGTCCCTAGAATTTGGTTTTGATACTCGATTTTTGCTTTGTTTACCTATCTTCAAGCCTCTACTTTTACAAATACCTAGTAATTTGACCCTTGTTCAGAGACTGCTTCAAGTTCATTTTCTCTTTTTCTTTCTTTCCTTTCTTTCTTTCTTTCTTTCTCTCTCTCTTTCTTTCTTTCTTTCTTTCTTTCTTTCTTTCTTTCTTTCTTTCTTTCTTTCTTTCATACTTTTATTAAAAAAGGTTGCAATGAACACCATATATATAATCTCGGTGACATTATAAATATTTCTACAATATAAATTCCAAACAGGGTCTTGCTCAGTGGCTCCATGCATTTATAAATTTACTATATATTGTCACATTGTCCTTCAGAAAGTTGCATCACTTTATGCTTTCACAACAATGCATGAGCACTCATTTTCCGATCTCCCATCCTCAAACTGGAGGCTATCCAACTTTTTCATTGACCTTTCGGCAGTTTGCAAGGTAAGAAATTATATTCCATTACTGTTTGGGCTTTCATTTCTTTGATTACCAGTGAGGTCCAACAGTTCTTCCCCCTGTTTTTTGGTAATTGGTGTTTCTTTGTACCCTTTGCTTACTTCATCTTTGTCTTCTATTGGGTTTTTCATCTTCTTTTTTTAACTTTTGATTTTGAGCTCTGCATAAATTAGGTAAATCAGCCCTTTGTCCTGTATCTTCCAAATATGTCTCAGTTGTCATTTTATAATTCCTTGTTTGTTTAGTATTTATTTTTGCCATGCAGGGATTTTACATCATTACATAGAAAATTTTGTAAAGTTTCCCTTTTTAGCTTCTGGACAAAGATCACTTAAAATAAGAAATTCAAATAACCGACAAAACTCTAGGAAGCTAGAGGGTGTGGTTGGAGGAAGTTGGGAGGGGGTTAGCGCCCGTGATGGGCAAAGATGAAGACAGGGTGGGTGGGGCTGCACCTGGGAACCAAAGCAGAGAAGTCAGCCATAGGCTTGGTCATCCCTGTGAAGCCAACGAGGACACATCTCTACAGCTGTGATTAGAGCGCTCCGGGGGCCCTATCAGGTGCTCAAAGCCACGGTCACAAGAGGGGAGCACAAGGGGCGAGGTGTTGCTGCCCAGTGGGCCTTTCTCCCTTGGGCAAGAGGGCAGGTGATACTGCTTTTATTATGGAAAACATAGTATGTGGATATTGGAAAAAGAGAACTTGGTTAGTTAGTGCATGGAATATGAAAAAGTGAAGAAAAACCATGTTTAATTCCACCCCAGTTAATATTTTAGCCCATTTCCTCCCCATCTTTTTTCAGCTCATTTTGTTTTAACATCTTTATTGGAGTATAATTGCTTTACAGTGGTGTGTTACTTTCTGCTTTATAACAAAGTGAATCAGCTATACATATACATATATCCCCATATCCCCATATCCCCTCCCTCTAGCGTCTCCCTCCAGAGCACCCTCCCTATCCCACCCCTCTAGGTGGTCACAAAGCGCCGAGCTGACGTCCCTGTGCTATGCGGCTGCTTCCCACTAGCTATCTATTTGACATTGGGTAGTGTATATATGTCGATGCCACTCTCTCATTTCGTCCCAGCTTACCCTTCCCCCTCCCCGTGTCCTCAAGTCCATTCTCCACGTCTGCGTCTTTATTACTGTCCTGCTCCCAGGTTCATGAGAACCGTTCTGTTTTTTTTTTTAGATTCCATATATATGTGTTAGCATATGGTATTTGTTTTTCTCTTTCTGACTTACTTCACTCTGTATGACAGTCTCTAGGTCCATCCACCTCACGACAAATAACTGAATTTCGTTTCTTTTCATGGCTGAGTAATATCCCATTGTATATATGTGCCACATCTTCTTTATCCATTCATCTGTCGATGGACACTTAGGTTGCTTCAATGTCCTGGCTATTGTAAATACTTCAGCTCATATTTTTAAAGTTGGAATTATACTTCATCTGCATTTTGGTTTTCCTTATTCTTTTTTTAAAATTTATTTATTTTATTTTATTTATTTTTGGCTGTGTTGGGCCTTTGTTGCTGCGCGCGGGCTTTCTCTAGTTGCGGTGAGCGGGGGCTACTCTTCGCTGTGGTGTGTGGGCTTCTTATTGCAGTGGCTTCTCTTGTTACGGAGCACGGGCTCTAGGCACGCGGGCTTCAGTAGCTGTGGTGCGCTGGCTCAGTAGTTGTGCTGCACGGGCTTTGTTGCTCCGCGGCGTGTGGGATCTTCCCGGACCGGGGCTCGCACCCGTGTCCCCTGCATTGCCAGGCGGATTCTGAACCGCTGCACCACCAGGGAAGCCCAAGCTCTCCTTAAATTACCCGGTTTGTGCATGCCACGTGCTTCCTCTAGACACCCGGTCTGAATCAGACAGAGATACACAATGTCTACAAATCGATAAGAAAAAGGTAAAGAACCCAAGCAGGTAATAAACAAAGGCAATGGACTCACAAAAGACAAAAACCTTGTTGCCAGTGACCATGAAGAGATGCTTAACCTCCAAGATGCTTGAAACCATGCCTCCTACCACAAAGAGGAAGTGAGGAAATGGGACTAATTCACGACCCGCTGAATTGAAAATTGGTAATTCAGGAGTGTGATTCAGCAGTAGCCAGTAGAGCTGAAGGGGATGACCCTTTTGAATCCGCCATTCCTCTTCTGGAATCCCAAACTTAATTCTTCTCTAGGTATAACAGCTAGAGAAGCTATGCGCACCTGCCCCATCCAAAGAGCAGTGATACTCGATGACTAGAAACCACCTAAATGCTTATCAATAGGGAATGTGTTACTAAATTCTATTGATAAATTATAATACCTTAAAGCAGTTCAAATTAACTAGGTCTAAATCAACAGGGGGTCAATCATAATGTTAAGCAAATATAGGACATGCCATGGTGATTACATTTATGTGTAGAATTTAAAAGCTCAGGACAATACTATATTGTTTACAGAACATACTTTTGTAATTAAAGCCTGAGATCAAGGATAGGGAAAACAAGCACCAGCTTCAGATCAGAGGTGACTTTGGGGATGGAAGGAGAGAAGTTAATTGGACATCGGGACCTCCAACCCTACCTGTATGTAAACTTTTCTTTCTTCAAAATATCTGACGTAAAAATGGCAACAGTTAACATCTATCAAATTGGAGTAGTGATTAATTGGGTGGTATAGTTTTCTATGTATATTTTCTACATGGGAAATCTTTCGTACTTGAAAGACAGTTAAAACACCTAAATGACCCATTTAAATCAGGGAGGCAAGGTACAACGAGTCCACAGGCTGGAACACCAGGCGGCCTTTAAAAACCACCATGTCAGAGAACGTAGGGAAGCAGGGAGATGCTCAAGAGACATTTGATGTGAAACGTAGATTAGAAAATAATTGTGTGGGGGACTTTTTGTCAGCAGACTTTTAAAAAGAAATGTACCTTCCTCTGTTCATCACACCTAGAAATGTGAAGATAAATGCCAGATGGTCCCTGATTACAGGTGACTTGTCTTTTCTCCTATATATCAGTTTTGACAATGAATATATAGTCATTTATCAGAAAAATAAACAATCTAATGATTAATTTGTACCAGCAGCCTGTCAAAATAACAACTGAACAGCAGCATTCAATTTCAGACCAAACAGCTTGAAATTAGTTTTGCTATTTACTGTGCTTATGCTGCCCTCCGATGGAGAAATAGAAGAATGCTTATGACTGTAGAGCAATTTATAAAATCCAGGTGTGTTCTTCACATGTTGATAAAGATACTATATAACTTTATTAAAAATTAATACATGTGCAATATAAAAAACTTAAAGTACCCAGAAAACTACAAAGAAAGAAGAAAATCACCCATAATCTCACTTTATTATTAGCTCAGGATTCTGAGTTCCTGGGCAGGGGAGATAAAAAAGACCAGGGTGTACTAGTTCTTTCAGTATAAAGTCAACTTTTCTGCCATTGGAGTGCTAACCTAGAATTTTTTTTTTAAAATACATTTATGTATTTATTTGTTTATTTATGTGGCTGTGTTGGGTCTTCGTTGCTACACGTGGGCTTTCTCTAGTTGCGGCGAGCGGGTGGGGGGGCTACTCTTCATCGCCGTGCGTGGGCTTCTCATTGCGGTGGCTCCTCTTGTTGCGGAGCACGGGCTGTAGGCTCACGGGCTTCAGTAGTTGTGGCTCTCGGGCTCAGTAGTTGTGGCGCTTGGGCTCAGTAGTTGTGGCTCGTGGGCTCTAGATCGCAGGCTCAGTAGTTGTGGCGCACGGGCTTAGTTGCTCTGTGGCATGTGGGATCTTCCTGGACCAGGGCTCAAACCCGTGTCCCCTGCATTGGCAGGCGGATTCTTAACTACTGTGCCACGAGGGAAGTCCCTAGAATTTGGTTTTGATACTCGATTTTTGCTTTGTTTACCTATCTTCAAGCCTCTACTTTTACAAATACCTAGTAATTTGACCCTTGTTCAGAGACTGCTTCAAGTTCATTTTCTCTTTCTTTTTCTTTCTTTCCTTTCTTTCGTTCGTTCTTTCTTTCTTTCTTTCTTTCTTTCTTTCTTTCTTTCTTTCTTTCTTTCATACTTTTATTAAAAAAGGTGGCAATGAACACCATATATATAATCTCGGTGACATTATAAATATTTCTACAATATAAATTCCAAACAGGGTCTTGCTCAGTGGCTCCATGCATTTATAAATTTACTAGATATTGTCACATTGTCCTTCAGAAAGTTGCATCACTTTATGCTTTCACAACAATGCATGAGCACTCATTTTCCGATCGCCCATCCTCAAACTGGAGGCTATCCAACTTTTTCATTGACCTTTTGGCAGTTTGCAAGGTAAGAAATTATATTCCATTACTGTTTGGGCTTTCATTTCTTTGATTACCAGTGAGGTCCAACAGTTCTTCCCCCTGTTTTTTGGTAATTGGTGTTTCTTTGTACCCTTTGCTTACTTCATCTTTGTCTTCTATTGGGTTTTTCATCTTCTTTTTTTAACTTTTGATTTTGAGCTCTGCATAAATTAGGTAAATCAGCCCTTTGTCCTGTATCTTCCAAATATGTCTCAGTTGTCATTTTATAATTCCTTGTTTGTTTAGTATTTATTTTTGCCATGCAGGGATTTTACATCATTACATAGAAAATTTTGTAAAGTTTCCCTTTTTAGCTTCTGGACAAAGATCACTTAAAATAAGAAATTCAAATAACCGACAAAACTCTAGGAAGCTAGAGGGTGTGGTTGGAGGAAGTTGGGAGGGGGTTAGCGCCCGTGATGGGCAAAGATGAAGACAGGGTGGGTGGGGCTGCACCTGGGAACCAAAGCAGAGAAGTCAGCCGTAGGCTTGGTCATCCCTGTGAAGCCAACGAGGACACATCTCTACAGCTGTGATTAGAGCGCTCCGGGGGCCCTATCAGGTGCTCAAAGCCACGGTCACAAGAGGGGAGCACAAGGGGCGAGGTGTTGCTGCCCAGTGGGCCTTTCTCCCTTGGGCAAGAGGGCAGGTGATACTGCTTTTATTATGGAAAACATAGTATGTGGATATTGGAAAAAGAGAACTTGGTTAGTTAGTGCATGGAATATGAAAAAGTGAAGAAAAACCATGTTTAATTCCACCCCAGTTAATATTTTAGCCCATTTCCTCCCCATCTTTTTTCAGCTCATTTTGTTTTAACATCTTTATTGGAGTATAATTGCTTTACAGTGGTGTGTTACTTTCTGCTTTATAACAAAGTGAATCAGCTATACATATACATATATCCCCATATCCCCATATCCCCTCCCTCTAGCGTCTCCCTCCAGAGCACCCTCCCTATCCCACCCCTCTAGGTGGTCACAAAGCGCCGAGCTGACGTCCCTGTGCTATGCGGCTGCTTCCCACTAGCTATCTATTTGACATTGGGTAGTGTATATATGTCGATGCCACTCTCTCATTTCGTCCCAGCTTACCCTTCCCCCTCCCCGTGTCCTCAAGTCCATTCTCCACGTCTGCGTCTTTATTACTGTCCTGCTCCCAGGTTCATGAGAACCGTTCTGTTTTTTTTTTTAGATTCCATATATATGTGTTAGCATATGGTATTTGTTTTTCTCTTTCTGACTTACTTCACTCTGTATGACAGTCTCTAGGTCCATCCACCTCACGACAAATAACTGAATTTCGTTTCTTTTCATGGCTGAGTAATATCCCATTGTATATATGTGCCACATCTTCTTTATCCATTCATCTGTCGATGGACACTTAGGTTGCTTCAATGTCCTGGCTATTGTAAATACTTCAGCTCATATTTTTAAAGTTGGAATTATACTTCATCTGCATTTTGGTTTTCCTTATTCTTTTTTTAAAATTTATTTATTTTATTTTATTTATTTTTGGCTGTGTTGGGCCTTTGTTGCTGCGCGCGGGCTTTCTCTAGTTGCGGTGAGCGGGGGCTACTCTTCGCTGTGGTGTGTGGGCTTCTTATTGCAGTGGCTTCTCTTGTTACGGAGCACGGGCTCTAGGCACGCGGGCTTCAGTAGCTGTGGTGCGCTGGCTCAGTAGTTGTGCTGCACGGGCTTTGTTGCTCCGCGGCGTGTGGGATCTTCCCGGACCGGGGCTCGCACCCGTGTCCCCTGCATTGCCAGGCGGATTCTGAACCGCTGCACCACCAGGGAAGCCCAAGCTCTCCTTAAATTACCCGGTTTGTGCATGCCACGTGCTTCCTCTAGACACCCGGTCTGAATCAGACAGAGATACACAATGTCTACAAATCGATAAGAAAAAGGTAAAGAACCCAAGCAGGTAATAAACAAAGGCAATGGACTCACAAAAGACAAAAACCTTGTTGCCAGTGACCATGAAGAGATGCTTAACCTCCAAGATGCTTGAAACCATGCCTCCTACCACAAAGAGGAAGTGAGGAAATGGGACTAATTCACGACCCGCTGAATTGAAAATTGGTAATTCAGGAGTGTGATTCAGCAGTAGCCAGTAGAGCTGAAGGGGATGACCCTTTTGAATCCGCCATTCCTCTTCTGGAATCCCAAACTTAATTCTTCTCTAGGTATAACAGCTAGAGAAGCTATGCGCACCTGCCCCATCCAAAGAGCAGTGATACTCGATGACTAGAAACCACCTAAATGCTTATCAATAGGGAATGTGTTACTAAATTCTATTGATAAATTATAATACCTTAAAGCAGTTCAAATTAACTAGGTCTAAATCAACAGGGGGTCAATCATAATGTTAAGCAAATATAGGACATGCCATGGTGATTACATTTATGTGTAGAATTTAAAAGCTCAGGACAATACTATATTGTTTACAGAACATACTTTTGTAATTAAAGCCTGAGATCAAGGATAGGGAAAACAAGCACCAGCTTCAGATCAGAGGTGACTTTGGGGATGGAAGGAGAGAAGTTAATTGGACATCGGGACCTCCAACCCTACCTGTATGTAAACTTTTCTTTCTTCAAAATATCTGACGTAAAAATGGCAACAGTTAACATCTATCAAATTGGAGTAGTGATTAATTGGGTGGTATAGTTTTCTATGTATATTTTCTACATGGGAAATCTTTCGTACTTGAAAGACAGTTAAAACACCTAAATGACCCATTTAAATCAGGGAGGCAAGGTACAACGAGTCCACAGGCTGGAACACCAGGCGGCCTTTAAAAACCACCATGTCAGAGAACGTAGGGAAGCAGGGAGATGCTCAAGAGACATTTGATGTGAAACGTAGATTAGAAAATAATTGTGTGGGGGACTTTTTGTCAGCAGACTTTTAAAAAGAAATGTACCTTCCTCTGTTCATCACACCTAGAAATGTGAAGATAAATGCCAGATGGTCCCTGATTACAGGTGACTTGTCTTTTCTCCTATATATCAGTTTTGACAATGAATATATAGTCATTTATCAGAAAAATAAACAATCTAATGATTAATTTGTACCAGCAGCCTGTCAAAATAACAACTGAACAGCAGCATTCAATTTCAGACCAAACAGCTTGAAATTAGTTTTGCTATTTACTGTGCTTATGCTGCCCTCCGATGGAGAAATAGAAGAATGCTTATGACTGTAGAGCAATTTATAAAATCCAGGTGTGTTCTTCACATGTTGATAAAGATACTATATAACTTTATTAAAAATTAATACATGTGCAATATAAAAAACTTAAAGTACCCAGAAAACTACAAAGAAAGAAGAAAATCACCCATAATCTCACTTTATTATTAGCTCAGGATTCTGAGTTCCTGGGCAGGGGAGATAAAAAAGACCAGGGTGTACTAGTTCTTTCAGTATAAAGTCAACTTTTCTGCCATTGGAGTGCTAACCTAGAATTTTTTTTTTAAAATACATTTATGTATTTATTTGTTTATTTATGTGGCTGTGTTGGGTCTTCGTTGCTACACGTGGGCTTTCTCTAGTTGCGGCGAGCGGGTGGGGGGGCTACTCTTCATCGCCGTGCGTGGGCTTCTCATTGCGGTGGCTCCTCTTGTTGCGGAGCACGGGCTGTAGGCTCACGGGCTTCAGTAGTTGTGGCTCTCGGGCTCAGTAGTTGTGGCGCTTGGGCTCAGTAGTTGTGGCTCGTGGGCTCTAGATCGCAGGCTCAGTAGTTGTGGCGCACGGGCTTAGTTGCTCTGTGGCATGTGGGATCTTCCTGGACCAGGGCTCAAACCCGTGTCCCCTGCATTGGCAGGCGGATTCTTAACTACTGTGCCACGAGGGAAGTCCCTAGAATTTGGTTTTGATACTCGATTTTTGCTTTGTTTACCTATCTTCAAGCCTCTACTTTTACAAATACCTAGTAATTTGACCCTTGTTCAGAGACTGCTTCAAGTTCATTTTCTCTTTCTTTTTCTTTCTTTCCTTTCTTTCGTTCGTTCTTTCTTTCTTTCTTTCTTTCTTTCTTTCTTTCTTTCTTTCTTTCATACTTTTATTAAAAAAGGTGGCAATGAACACCATATATATAATCTCGGTGACATTATAAATATTTCTACAATATAAATTCCAAACAGGGTCTTGCTCAGTGGCTCCATGCATTTATAAATTTACTAGATATTGTCACATTGTCCTTCAGAAAGTTGCATCACTTTATGCTTTCACAACAATGCATGAGCACTCATTTTCCGATCGCCCATCCTCAAACTGGAGGCTATCCAACTTTTTCATTGACCTTTTGGCAGTTTGCAAGGTAAGAAATTATATTCCATTACTGTTTGGGCTTTCATTTCTTTGATTACCAGTGAGGTCCAACAGTTCTTCCCCCTGTTTTTTGGTAATTGGTGTTTCTTTGTACCCTTTGCTTACTTCATCTTTGTCTTCTATTGGGTTTTTCATCTTCTTTTTTTAACTTTTGATTTTGAGCTCTGCATAAATTAGGTAAATCAGCCCTTTGTCCTGTATCTTCCAAATATGTCTCAGTTGTCATTTTATAATTCCTTGTTTGTTTAGTATTTATTTTTGCCATGCAGGGATTTTACATCATTACATAGAAAATTTTGTAAAGTTTCCCTTTTTAGCTTCTGGACAAAGATCACTTAAAATAAGAAATTCAAATAACCGACAAAACTCTAGGAAGCTAGAGGGTGTGGTTGGAGGAAGTTGGGAGGGGGTTAGCGCCCGTGATGGGCAAAGATGAAGACAGGGTGGGTGGGGCTGCACCTGGGAACCAAAGCAGAGAAGTCAGCCGTAGGCTTGGTCATCCCTGTGAAGCCAACGAGGACACATCTCTACAGCTGTGATTAGAGCGCTCCGGGGGCCCTATCAGGTGCTCAAAGCCACGGTCACAAGAGGGGAGCACAAGGGGCGAGGTGTTGCTGCCCAGTGGGCCTTTCTCCCTTGGGCAAGAGGGCAGGTGATACTGCTTTTATTATGGAAAACATAGTATGTGGATATTGGAAAAAGAGAACTTGGTTAGTTAGTGCATGGAATATGAAAAAGTGAAGAAAAACCATGTTTAATTCCACCCCAGTTAATATTTTAGCCCATTTCCTCCCCATCTTTTTTCAGCTCATTTTGTTTTAACATCTTTATTGGAGTATAATTGCTTTACAGTGGTGTGTTACTTTCTGCTTTATAACAAAGTGAATCAGCTATACATATACATATATCCCCATATCCCCATATCCCCTCCCTCTAGCGTCTCCCTCCAGAGCACCCTCCCTATCCCACCCCTCTAGGTGGTCACAAAGCGCCGAGCTGACGTCCCTGTGCTATGCGGCTGCTTCCCACTAGCTATCTATTTGACATTGGGTAGTGTATATATGTCGATGCCACTCTCTCATTTCGTCCCAGCTTACCCTTCCCCCTCCCCGTGTCCTCAAGTCCATTCTCCACGTCTGCGTCTTTATTACTGTCCTGCTCCCAGGTTCATGAGAACCGTTCTGTTTTTTTTTTTAGATTCCATATATATGTGTTAGCATATGGTATTTGTTTTTCTCTTTCTGACTTACTTCACTCTGTATGACAGTCTCTAGGTCCATCCACCTCACGACAAATAACTGAATTTCGTTTCTTTTCATGGCTGAGTAATATCCCATTGTATATATGTGCCACATCTTCTTTATCCATTCATCTGTCGATGGACACTTAGGTTGCTTCAATGTCCTGGCTATTGTAAATACTTCAGCTCATATTTTTAAAGTTGGAATTATACTTCATCTGCATTTTGGTTTTCCTTATTCTTTTTTTAAAATTTATTTATTTTATTTTATTTATTTTTGGCTGTGTTGGGCCTTTGTTGCTGCGCGCGGGCTTTCTCTAGTTGCGGTGAGCGGGGGCTACTCTTCGCTGTGGTGTGTGGGCTTCTTATTGCAGTGGCTTCTCTTGTTACGGAGCACGGGCTCTAGGCACGCGGGCTTCAGTAGCTGTGGTGCGCTGGCTCAGTAGTTGTGCTGCACGGGCTTTGTTGCTCCGCGGCGTGTGGGATCTTCCCGGACCGGGGCTCGCACCCGTGTCCCCTGCATTGCCAGGCGGATTCTGAACCGCTGCACCACCAGGGAAGCCCAAGCTCTCCTTAAATTACCCGGTTTGTGCATGCCACGTGCTTCCTCTAGACACCCGGTCTGAATCAGACAGAGATACACAATGTCTACAAATCGATAAGAAAAAGGTAAAGAACCCAAGCAGGTAATAAACAAAGGCAATGGACTCACAAAAGACAAAAACCTTGTTGCCAGTGACCATGAAGAGATGCTTAACCTCCAAGATGCTTGAAACCATGCCTCCTACCACAAAGAGGAAGTGAGGAAATGGGACTAATTCACGACCCGCTGAATTGAAAATTGGTAATTCAGGAGTGTGATTCAGCAGTAGCCAGTAGAGCTGAAGGGGATGACCCTTTTGAATCCGCCATTCCTCTTCTGGAATCCCAAACTTAATTCTTCTCTAGGTATAACAGCTAGAGAAGCTATGCGCACCTGCCCCATCCAAAGAGCAGTGATACTCGATGACTAGAAACCACCTAAATGCTTATCAATAGGGAATGTGTTACTAAATTCTATTGATAAATTATAATACCTTAAAGCAGTTCAAATTAACTAGGTCTAAATCAACAGGGGGTCAATCATAATGTTAAGCAAATATAGGACATGCCATGGTGATTACATTTATGTGTAGAATTTAAAAGCTCAGGACAATACTATATTGTTTACAGAACATACTTTTGTAATTAAAGCCTGAGATCAAGGATAGGGAAAACAAGCACCAGCTTCAGATCAGAGGTGACTTTGGGGATGGAAGGAGAGAAGTTAATTGGACATCGGGACCTCCAACCCTACCTGTATGTAAACTTTTCTTTCTTCAAAATATCTGACGTAAAAATGGCAACAGTTAACATCTATCAAATTGGAGTAGTGATTAATTGGGTGGTATAGTTTTCTATGTATATTTTCTACATGGGAAATCTTTCGTACTTGAAAGACAGTTAAAACACCTAAATGACCCATTTAAATCAGGGAGGCAAGGTACAACGAGTCCACAGGCTGGAACACCAGGCGGCCTTTAAAAACCACCATGTCAGAGAACGTAGGGAAGCAGGGAGATGCTCAAGAGACATTTGATGTGAAACGTAGATTAGAAAATAATTGTGTGGGGGACTTTTTGTCAGCAGACTTTTAAAAAGAAATGTACCTTCCTCTGTTCATCACACCTAGAAATGTGAAGATAAATGCCAGATGGTCCCTGATTACAGGTGACTTGTCTTTTCTCCTATATATCAGTTTTGACAATGAATATATAGTCATTTATCAGAAAAATAAACAATCTAATGATTAATTTGTACCAGCAGCCTGTCAAAATAACAACTGAACAGCAGCATTCAATTTCAGACCAAACAGCTTGAAATTAGTTTTGCTATTTACTGTGCTTATGCTGCCCTCCGATGGAGAAATAGAAGAATGCTTATGACTGTAGAGCAATTTATAAAATCCAGGTGTGTTCTTCACATGTTGATAAAGATACTATATAACTTTATTAAAAATTAATACATGTGCAATATAAAAAACTTAAAGTACCCAGAAAAGTACAAAGAAAGAAGAAAATCACCCATAATCTCACTTTATTATTAGCTCAGGATTCTGAGTTCCTGGGCAGGGGAGATAAAAAAGACCAGGGTGTACTAGTTCTTTCAGTATAAAGTCAACTTTTCTGCCATTGGAGTGCTAACCTAGAATTTTTTTTTTAAAATACATTTATGTATTTATTTGTTTATTTATGTGGCTGTGTTGGGTCTTCGTTGCTACACGTGGGCTTTCTCTAGTTGCGGCGAGCGGGTGGGGGGGCTACTCTTCATCGCCGTGCGTGGGCTTCTCATTGCGGTGGCTCCTCTTGTTGCGGAGCACGGGCTGTAGGCTCACGGGCTTCAGTAGTTGTGGCTCTCGGGCTCAGTAGTTGTGGCGCTTGGGCTCAGTAGTTGTGGCTCGTGGGCTCTAGATCGCAGGCTCAGTAGTTGTGGCGCACGGGCTTAGTTGCTCTGTGGCATGTGGGATCTTCCTGGACCAGGGCTCAAACCCGTGTCCCCTGCATTGGCAGGCGGATTCTTAACTACTGTGCCACGAGGGAAGTCCCTAGAATTTGGTTTTGATACTCGATTTTTGCTTTGTTTACCTATCTTCAAGCCTCTACTTTTACAAATACCTAGTAATTTGACCCTTGTTCAGAGACTGCTTCAAGTTCATTTTCTCTTTTTCTTTCTTTCCTTTCTTTCTTTCTTTCTTTCTCTCTCTCTTTCTTTCTTTCTTTCTTTCTTTCTTTCTTTCTTTCATACTTTTATTAAAAAAGGTGGCAATGAACACCATATATATAATCTCGGTGACATTATAAATATTTCTACAATATAAATTCCAAACAGGGTCTTGCTCAGTGGCTCCATGCATTTATAAATTTACTATATATTGTCACATTGTCCTTCAGAAAGTTGCATCACTTTATGCTTTCACAACAATGCATGAGCACTCATTTTCCGATCTCCCATCCTCAAACTGGAGGCTATCCAACTTTTTCATTGACCTTTCGGCAGTTTGCAAGGTAAGAAATTATATTCCATTACTGTTTGGGCTTTCATTTCTTTGATTACCAGTGAGGTCCAACAGTTCTTCCCCCTGTTTTTTGGTAATTGGTGTTTCTTTGTACCCTTTGCTTACTTCATCTTTGTCTTCTATTGGGTTTTTCATCTTCTTTTTTTAACTTTTGATTTTGAGCTCTGCATAAATTAGGTAAATCAGCCCTTTGTCCTGTATCTTCCAAATATGTCTCAGTTGTCATTTTATAATTCCTTGTTTGTTTAGTATTTATTTTTGCCATGCAGGGATTTTACATCATTACATAGAAAATTTTGTAAAGTTTCCCTTTTTAGCTTCTGGACAAAGATCACTTAAAATAAGAAATTCAAATAACCGACAAAACTCTAGGAAGCTAGAGGGTGTGGTTGGAGGAAGTTGGGAGGGGGTTAGCGCCCGTGATGGGCAAAGATGAAGACAGGGTGGGTGGGGCTGCACCTGGGAACCAAAGCAGAGAAGTCAGCCGTAGGCTTGGTCATCCCTGTGAAGCCAACGAGGACACATCTCTACAGCTGTGATTAGAGCGCTCCGGGGGCCCTATCAGGTGCTCAAAGCCACGGTCACAAGAGGGGAGCACAAGGGGCGAGGTGTTGCTGCCCAGTGGGCCTTTCTCCCTTGGGCAAGAGGGCAGGTGATACTGCTTTTATTATGGAAAACATAGTATGTGGATATTGGAAAAAGAGAACTTGGTTAGTTAGTACATGGAATATGAAAAAGTGAAGAAAAACCATGTTTAATTCCACCCCAGTTAATATTTTAGCCCATTTCCTCCCCATCTTTTTTCAGCTCATTTTGTTTTAACATCTTTATTGGAGTATAATTGCTTTACAGTGGTGTGTTACTTTCTGCTTTATAACAAAGTGAATCAGCTATACATATACATATATCCCCATATCCCCATATCCCCTCCCTCTAGCGTCTCCCTCCAGAGCACCCTCCCTATCCCACCCCTCTAGGTGGTCACAAAGCGCCGAGCTGACGTCCCTGTGCTATGCGGCTGCTTCCCACTAGCTATCTATTTGACATTGGGTAGTGTATATATGTCGATGCCACTCTCTCATTTCGTCCCAGCTTACCCTTCCCCCTCCCCGTGTCCTCAAGTCCATTCTCCACGTCTGCGTCTTTATTACTGTCCTGCTCCCAGGTTCATGAGAACCGTTTTGTTTTTTTTTTTAGATTCCATATATATGTGTTAGCATATGGTATTTGTTTTTCTCTTTCTGACTTACTTCACTCTGTATGACAGTCTCTAGGTCCATCCACCTCACGACAAATAACTGAATTTCGTTTCTTTTCATGGCTGAGTAATATCCCATTGTATATATGTGCCACATCTTCTTTATCCATTCATCTGTCGATGGACACTTAGGTTGCTTCAATGTCCTGGCTATTGTAAATACTTCAGCTCATATTTTTAAAGTTGGAATTATACTTCATCTGCATTTTGGTTTTCCTTATTCTTTTTTTAAAATTTATTTATTTTATTTTATTTATTTTTGGCTGTGTTGGGCCTTTGTTGCTGCGCGCGGGCTTTCTCTAGTTGCGGTGAGCGGGGGCTACTCTTCGCTGTGGTGTGTGGGCTTCTTATTGCAGTGGCTTCTCTTGTTACGGAGCACGGGCTCTAGGCACGCGGGCTTCAGTAGCTGTGGTGCGCTGGCTCAGTAGTTGTGCTGCACGGGCTTTGTTGCTCCGCGGCGTGTGGGATCTTCCCGGACCGGGGCTCGCACCCGTGTCCCCTGCATTGCCAGGCGGATTCTGAACCGCTGCACCACCAGGGAAGCCCAAGCTCTCCTTAAATTACCCGGTTTGTGCATGCCACGTGCTTCCTCTAGACACCCGGTCTGAATCAGACAGAGATACACAATGTCTACAAATCGATAAGAAAAAGGTAAAGAACCCAAGCAGGTAATAAACAAAGGCAATGGACTCACAAAAGACAAAAACCTTGTTGCCAGTGACCATGAAGAGATGCTTAACCTCCAAGATGCTTGAAACCATGCCTCCTACCACAAAGAGGAAGTGAGGAAATGGGACTAATTCACGACCCGCTGAATTGAAAATTGGTAATTCAGGAGTGTGATTCAGCAGTAGCCAGTAGAGCTGAAGGGGATGACCCTTTTGAATCCGCCATTCCTCTTCTGGAATCCCAAACTTAATTCTTCTCTAGGTATAACAGCTAGAGAAGCTATGCGCACCTGCCCCATCCAAAGAGCAGTGATACTCGATGACTAGAAACCACCTAAATGCTTATCAATAGGGAATGTGTTACTAAATTCTATTGATAAATTATAATACCTTAAAGCAGTTCAAATTAACTAGGTCTAAATCAACAGGGGGTCAATCATAATGTTAAGCAAATATAGGACATGCCATGGTGATTACATTTATGTGTAGAATTTAAAAGCTCAGGACAATACTATATTGTTTACAGAACATACTTTTGTAATTAAAGCCTGAGATCAAGGATAGGGAAAACAAGCACCAGCTTCAGATCAGAGGTGACTTTGGGGATGGAAGGAGAGAAGTTAATTGGACATCGGGACCTCCAACCCTACCTGTATGTAAACTTTTCTTTCTTCAAAATATCTGACGTAAAAATGGCAACAGTTAACATCTATCAAATTGGAGTAGTGATTAATTGGGTGGTATAGTTTTCTATGTATATTTTCTACATGGGAAATCTTTCGTACTTGAAAGACAGTTAAAACACCTAAATGACCCATTTAAATCAGGGAGGCAAGGTACAACGAGTCCACAGGCTGGAACACCAGGCGGCCTTTAAAAACCACCATGTCAGAGAACGTAGGGAAGCAGGGAGATGCTCAAGAGACATTTGATGTGAAACGTAGATTAGAAAATAATTGTGTGGGGGACTTTTTGTCAGCAGACTTTTAAAAAGAAATGTACCTTCCTCTGTTCATCACACCTAGAAATGTGAAGATAAATGCCAGATGGTCCCTGATTACAGGTGACTTGTCTTTTCTCCTATATATCAGTTTTGACAATGAATATATAGTCATTTATCAGAAAAATAAACAATCTAATGATTAATTTGTACCAGCAGCCTGTCAAAATAACAACTGAACAGCAGCATTCAATTTCAGACCAAACAGCTTGAAATTAGTTTTGCTATTTACTGTGCTTATGCTGCCCTCCGATGGAGAAATAGAAGAATGCTTATGACTGTAGAGCAATTTATAAAATCCAGGTGTGTTCTTCACATGTTGATAAAGATACTATATAACTTTATTAAAAATTAATACATGTGCAATATAAAAAACTTAAAGTACCCAGAAAAGTACAAAGAAAGAAGAAAATCACCCATAATCTCACTTTATTATTAGCTCAGGATTCTGAGTTCCTGGGCAGGGGAGATAAAAAAGACCAGGGTGTACTAGTTCTTTCAGTATAAAGTCAACTTTTCTGCCATTGGAGTGCTAACCTAGAATTTTTTTTTTAAAATACATTTATGTATTTATTTGTTTATTTATGTGGCTGTGTTGGGTCTTCGTTGCTACACGTGGGCTTTCTCTAGTTGCGGCGAGCGGGTGGGGGGGCTACTCTTCATCGCCGTGCGTGGGCTTCTCATTGCGGTGGCTCCTCTTGTTGCGGAGCACGGGCTGTAGGCTCACGGGCTTCAGTAGTTGTGGCTCTCGGGCTCAGTAGTTGTGGCGCTTGGGCTCAGTAGTTGTGGCTCGTGGGCTCTAGATCGCAGGCTCAGTAGTTGTGGCGCACGGGCTTAGTTGCTCTGTGGCATGTGGGATCTTCCTGGACCAGGGCTCAAACCCGTGTCCCCTGCATTGGCAGGCGGATTCTTAACTACTGTGCCACGAGGGAAGTCCCTAGAATTTGGTTTTGATACTCGATTTTTGCTTTGTTTACCTATCTTCAAGCCTCTACTTTTACAAATACCTAGTAATTTGACCCTTGTTCAGAGACTGCTTCAAGTTCATTTTCTCTTTTTCTTTCTTTCCTTTCTTTCTTTCTTTCTTTCTCTCTCTCTTTCTTTCTTTCTTTCTTTCTTTCTTTCTTTCTTTCTTTCTTTCATACTTTTATTAAAAAAGGTTGCAATGAACACCATATATATAATCTCGGTGACATTATAAATATTTCTACAATATAAATTCCAAACAGGGTCTTGCTCAGTGGCTCCATGCATTTATAAATTTACTATATATTGTCACATTGTCCTTCAGAAAGTTGCATCACTTTATGCTTTCACAACAATGCATGAGCACTCATTTTCCGATCTCCCATCCTCAAACTGGAGGCTATCCAACTTTTTCATTGACCTTTCGGCAGTTTGCAAGGTAAGAAATTATATTCCATTACTGTTTGGGCTTTCATTTCTTTGATTACCAGTGAGGTCCAACAGTTCTTCCCCCTGTTTTTTGGTAATTGGTGTTTCTTTGTACCCTTTGCTTACTTCATCTTTGTCTTCTATTGGGTTTTTCATCTTCTTTTTTTAACTTTTGATTTTGAGCTCTGCATAAATTAGGTAAATCAGCCCTTTGTCCTGTATCTTCCAAATATGTCTCAGTTGTCATTTTATAATTCCTTGTTTGTTTAGTATTTATTTTTGCCATGCAGGGATTTTACATCATTACATAGAAAATTTTGTAAAGTTTCCCTTTTTAGCTTCTGGACAAAGATCACTTAAAATAAGAAATTCAAATAACCGACAAAACTCTAGGAAGCTAGAGGGTGTGGTTGGAGGAAGTTGGGAGGGGGTTAGCGCCCGTGATGGGCAAAGATGAAGACAGGGTGGGTGGGGCTGCACCTGGGAACCAAAGCAGAGAAGTCAGCCGTAGGCTTGGTCATCCCTGTGAAGCCAACGAGGACACATCTCTACAGCTGTGATTAGAGCGCTCCGGGGGCCCTATCAGGTGCTCAAAGCCACGGTCACAAGAGGGGAGCACAAGGGGCGAGGTGTTGCTGCCCAGTGGGCCTTTCTCCCTTGGGCAAGAGGGCAGGTGATACTGCTTTTATTATGGAAAACATAGTATGTGGATATTGGAAAAAGAGAACTTGGTTAGTTAGTACATGGAATATGAAAAAGTGAAGAAAAACCATGTTTAATTCCACCCCAGTTAATATTTTAGCCCATTTCCTCCCCATCTTTTTTCAGCTCATTTTGTTTTAACATCTTTATTGGAGTATAATTGCTTTACAGTGGTGTGTTACTTTCTGCTTTATAACAAAGTGAATCAGCTATACATATACATATATCCCCATATCCCCATATCCCCTCCCTCTAGCGTCTCCCTCCAGAGCACCCTCCCTATCCCACCCCTCTAGGTGGTCACAAAGCGCCGAGCTGACGTCCCTGTGCTATGCGGCTGCTTCCCACTAGCTATCTATTTGACATTGGGTAGTGTATATATGTCGATGCCACTCTCTCATTTCGTCCCAGCTTACCCTTCCCCCTCCCCGTGTCCTCAAGTCCATTCTCCACGTCTGCGTCTTTATTACTGTCCTGCTCCCAGGTTCATGAGAACCGTTTTGTTTTTTTTTTTAGATTCCATATATATGTGTTAGCATATGGTATTTGTTTTTCTCTTTCTGACTTACTTCACTCTGTATGACAGTCTCTAGGTCCATCCACCTCACGACAAATAACTGAATTTCGTTTCTTTTCATGGCTGAGTAATATCCCATTGTATATATGTGCCACATCTTCTTTATCCATTCATCTGTCGATGGACACTTAGGTTGCTTCAATGTCCTGGCTATTGTAAATACTTCAGCTCATATTTTTAAAGTTGGAATTATACTTCATCTGCATTTTGGTTTTCCTTATTCTTTTTTTAAAATTTATTTATTTTATTTTATTTATTTTTGGCTGTGTTGGGCCTTTGTTGCTGCGCGCGGGCTTTCTCTAGTTGCGGTGAGCGGGGGCTACTCTTCGCTGTGGTGTGTGGGCTTCTTATTGCAGTGGCTTCTCTTGTTACGGAGCACGGGCTCTAGGCACGCGGGCTTCAGTAGCTGTGGTGCGCTGGCTCAGTAGTTGTGCTGCACGGGCTTTGTTGCTCCGCGGCGTGTGGGATCTTCCCGGACCGGGGCTCGCACCCGTGTCCCCTGCATTGCCAGGCGGATTCTGAACCGCTGCACCACCAGGGAAGCCCAAGCTCTCCTTAAATTACCCGGTTTGTGCATGCCACGTGCTTCCTCTAGACACCCGGTCTGAATCAGACAGAGATACACAATGTCTACAAATCGATAAGAAAAAGGTAAAGAACCCAAGCAGGTAATAAACAAAGGCAATGGACTCACAAAAGACAAAAACCTTGTTGCCAGTGACCATGAAGAGATGCTTAACCTCCAAGATGCTTGAAACCATGCCTCCTACCACAAAGAGGAAGTGAGGAAATGGGACTAATTCACGACCCGCTGAATTGAAAATTGGTAATTCAGGAGTGTGATTCAGCAGTAGCCAGTAGAGCTGAAGGGGATGACCCTTTTGAATCCGCCATTCCTCTTCTGGAATCCCAAACTTAATTCTTCTCTAGGTATAACAGCTAGAGAAGCTATGCGCACCTGCCCCATCCAAAGAGCAGTGATACTCGATGACTAGAAACCACCTAAATGCTTATCAATAGGGAATGTGTTACTAAATTCTATTGATAAATTATAATACCTTAAAGCAGTTCAAATTAACTAGGTCTAAATCAACAGGGGGTCAATCATAATGTTAAGCAAATATAGGACATGCCATGGTGATTACATTTATGTGTAGAATTTAAAAGCTCAGGACAATACTATATTGTTTACAGAACATACTTTTGTAATTAAAGCCTGAGATCAAGGATAGGGAAAACAAGCACCAGCTTCAGATCAGAGGTGACTTTGGGGATGGAAGGAGAGAAGTTAATTGGACATCGGGACCTCCAACCCTACCTGTATGTAAACTTTTCTTTCTTCAAAATATCTGACGTAAAAATGGCAACAGTAAACATCTATCAAATTGGAGTAGTGATTAATTGGGTGGTATAGTTTTCTATGTATATTTTCTACATGGGAAATCTTTCGTACTTGAAAGACAGTTAAAACACCTAAATGACCCATTTAAATCAGGGAGGCAAGGTACAACGAGTCCACAGGCTGGAACACCAGGCGGCCTTTAAAAACCACCATGTCAGAGAACGTAGGGAAGCAGGGAGATGCTCAAGAGACATTTGATGTGAAACGTAGATTAGAAAATAATTGTGTGGGGGACTTTTTGTCAGCAGACTTTTAAAAAGAAATGTACCTTCCTCTGTTCATCACACCTAGAAATGTGAAGATAAATGCCAGATGGTCCCTGATTACAGGTGACTTGTCTTTTCTCCTATATATCAGTTTTGACAATGAATATATAGTCATTTATCAGAAAAATAAACAATCTAATGATTAATTTGTACCAGCAGCCTGTCAAAATAACAACTGAACAGCAGCATTCAATTTCAGACCAAACAGCTTGAAATTAGTTTTGCTATTTACTGTGCTTATGCTGCCCTCCGATGGAGAAATAGAAGAATGCTTATGACTGTAGAGCAATTTATAAAATCCAGGTGTGTTCTTCACATGTTGATAAAGATACTATATAACTTTATTAAAAATTAATACATGTGCAATATAAAAAACTTAAAGTACCCAGAAAAGTACAAAGAAAGAAGAAAATCACCCATAATCTCACTTTATTATTAGCTCAGGATTCTGAGTTCCTGGGCAGGGGAGATAAAAAAGACCAGGGTGTACTAGTTCTTTCAGTATAAAGTCAACTTTTCTGCCATTGGAGTGCTAACCTAGAATTTTTTTTTTAAAATACATTTATGTATTTATTTGTTTATTTATGTGGCTGTGTTGGGTCTTCGTTGCTACACGTGGGCTTTCTCTAGTTGCGGCGAGCGGGTGGGGGGGCTACTCTTCATCGCCGTGCGTGGGCTTCTCATTGCGGTGGCTCCTCTTGTTGCGGAGCACGGGCTGTAGGCTCACGGGCTTCAGTAGTTGTGGCTCTCGGGCTCAGTAGTTGTGGCGCTTGGGCTCAGTAGTTGTGGCTCGTGGGCTCTAGATCGCAGGCTCAGTAGTTGTGGCGCACGGGCTTAGTTGCTCTGTGGCATGTGGGATCTTCCTGGACCAGGGCTCAAACCCGTGTCCCCTGCATTGGCAGGCGGATTCTTAACTACTGTGCCACGAGGGAAGTCCCTAGAATTTGGTTTTGATACTCGATTTTTGCTTTGTTTACCTATCTTCAAGCCTCTACTTTTACAAATACCTAGTAATTTGACCCTTGTTCAGAGACTGCTTCAAGTTCATTTTCTCTTTTTCTTTCTTTCCTTTCTTTCTTTCTTTCTTTCTCTCTCTCTTTCTTTCTTTCTTTCTTTCTTTCTTTCTTTCTTTCTTTCTTTCATACTTTTATTAAAAAAGGTTGCAATGAACACCATATATATAATCTCGGTGACATTATAAATATTTCTACAATATAAATTCCAAACAGGGTCTTGCTCAGTGGCTCCATGCATTTATAAATTTACTATATATTGTCACATTGTCCTTCAGAAAGTTGCATCACTTTATGCTTTCACAACAATGCATGAGCACTCATTTTCCGATCTCCCATCCTCAAACTGGAGGCTATCCAACTTTTTCATTGACCTTTCGGCAGTTTGCAAGGTAAGAAATTATATTCCATTACTGTTTGGGCTTTCATTTCTTTGATTACCAGTGAGGTCCAACAGTTCTTCCCCCTGTTTTTTGGTAATTGGTGTTTCTTTGTACCCTTTGCTTACTTCATCTTTGTCTTCTATTGGGTTTTTCATCTTCTTTTTTTAACTTTTGATTTTGAGCTCTGCATAAATTAGGTAAATCAGCCCTTTGTCCTGTATCTTCCAAATATGTCTCAGTTGTCATTTTATAATTCCTTGTTTGTTTAGTATTTATTTTTGCCATGCAGGGATTTTACATCATTACATAGAAAATTTTGTAAAGTTTCCCTTTTTAGCTTCTGGACAAAGATCACTTAAAATAAGAAATTCAAATAACCGACAAAACTCTAGGAAGCTAGAGGGTGTGGTTGGAGGAAGTTGGGAGGGGGTTAGCGCCCGTGATGGGCAAAGATGAAGACAGGGTGGGTGGGGCTGCACCTGGGAACCAAAGCAGAGAAGTCAGCCGTAGGCTTGGTCATCCCTGTGAAGCCAACGAGGACACATCTCTACAGCTGTGATTAGAGCGCTCCGGGGGCCCTATCAGGTGCTCAAAGCCACGGTCACAAGAGGGGAGCACAAGGGGCGAGGTGTTGCTGCCCAGTGGGCCTTTCTCCCTTGGGCAAGAGGGCAGGTGATACTGCTTTTATTATGGAAAACATAGTATGTGGATATTGGAAAAAGAGAACTTGGTTAGTTAGTACATGGAATATGAAAAAGTGAAGAAAAACCATGTTTAATTCCACCCCAGTTAATATTTTAGCCCATTTCCTCCCCATCTTTTTTCAGCTCATTTTGTTTTAACATCTTTATTGGAGTATAATTGCTTTACAGTGGTGTGTTACTTTCTGCTTTATAACAAAGTGAATCAGCTATACATATACATATATCCCCATATCCCCATATCCCCTCCCTCTAGCGTCTCCCTCCAGAGCACCCTCCCTATCCCACCCCTCTAGGTGGTCACAAAGCGCCGAGCTGACGTCCCTGTGCTATGCGGCTGCTTCCCACTAGCTATCTATTTGACATTGGGTAGTGTATATATGTCGATGCCACTCTCTCATTTCGTCCCAGCTTACCCTTCCCCCTCCCCGTGTCCTCAAGTCCATTCTCCACGTCTGCGTCTTTATTACTGTCCTGCTCCCAGGTTCATGAGAACCGTTTTGTTTTTTTTTTTAGATTCCATATATATGTGTTAGCATATGGTATTTGTTTTTCTCTTTCTGACTTACTTCACTCTGTATGACAGTCTCTAGGTCCATCCACCTCACGACAAATAACTGAATTTCGTTTCTTTTCATGGCTGAGTAATATCCCATTGTATATATGTGCCACATCTTCTTTATCCATTCATCTGTCGATGGACACTTAGGTTGCTTCAATGTCCTGGCTATTGTAAATACTTCAGCTCATATTTTTAAAGTTGGAATTATACTTCATCTGCATTTTGGTTTTCCTTATTCTTTTTTTAAAATTTATTTATTTTATTTTATTTATTTTTGGCTGTGTTGGGCCTTTGTTGCTGCGCGCGGGCTTTCTCTAGTTGCGGTGAGCGGGGGCTACTCTTCGCTGTGGTGTGTGGGCTTCTTATTGCAGTGGCTTCTCTTGTTACGGAGCACGGGCTCTAGGCACGCGGGCTTCAGTAGCTGTGGTGCGCTGGCTCAGTAGTTGTGCTGCACGGGCTTTGTTGCTCCGCGGCGTGTGGGATCTTCCCGGACCGGGGCTCGCACCCGTGTCCCCTGCATTGCCAGGCGGATTCTGAACCGCTGCACCACCAGGGAAGCCCAAGCTCTCCTTAAATTACCCGGTTTGTGCATGCCACGTGCTTCCTCTAGACACCCGGTCTGAATCAGACAGAGATACACAATGTCTACAAATCGATAAGAAAAAGGTAAAGAACCCAAGCAGGTAATAAACAAAGGCAATGGACTCACAAAAGACAAAAACCTTGTTGCCAGTGACCATGAAGAGATGCTTAACCTCCAAGATGCTTGAAACCATGCCTCCTACCACAAAGAGGAAGTGAGGAAATGGGACTAATTCACGACCCGCTGAATTGAAAATTGGTAATTCAGGAGTGTGATTCAGCAGTAGCCAGTAGAGCTGAAGGGGATGACCCTTTTGAATCCGCCATTCCTCTTCTGGAATCCCAAACTTAATTCTTCTCTAGGTATAACAGCTAGAGAAGCTATGCGCACCTGCCCCATCCAAAGAGCAGTGATACTCGATGACTAGAAACCACCTAAATGCTTATCAATAGGGAATGTGTTACTAAATTCTATTGATAAATTATAATACCTTAAAGCAGTTCAAATTAACTAGGTCTAAATCAACAGGGGGTCAATCATAATGTTAAGCAAATATAGGACATGCCATGGTGATTACATTTATGTGTAGAATTTAAAAGCTCAGGACAATACTATATTGTTTACAGAACATACTTTTGTAATTAAAGCCTGAGATCAAGGATAGGGAAAACAAGCACCAGCTTCAGATCAGAGGTGACTTTGGGGATGGAAGGAGAGAAGTTAATTGGACATCGGGACCTCCAACCCTACCTGTATGTAAACTTTTCTTTCTTCAAAATATCTGACGTAAAAATGGCAACAGTTAACATCTATCAAATTGGAGTAGTGATTAATTGGGTGGTATAGTTTTCTATGTATATTTTCTACATGGGAAATCTTTCGTACTTGAAAGACAGTTAAAACACCTAAATGACCCATTTAAATCAGGGAGGCAAGGTACAACGAGTCCACAGGCTGGAACACCAGGCGGCCTTTAAAAACCACCATGTCAGAGAACGTAGGGAAGCAGGGAGATGCTCAAGAGACATTTGATGTGAAACGTAGATTAGAAAATAATTGTGTGGGGGACTTTTTGTCAGCAGACTTTTAAAAAGAAATGTACCTTCCTCTGTTCATCACACCTAGAAATGTGAAGATAAATGCCAGATGGTCCCTGATTACAGGTGACTTGTCTTTTCTCCTATATATCAGTTTTGACAATGAATATATAGTCATTTATCAGAAAAATAAACAATCTAATGATTAATTTGTACCAGCAGCCTGTCAAAATAACAACTGAACAGCAGCATTCAATTTCAGACCAAACAGCTTGAAATTAGTTTTGCTATTTACTGTGCTTATGCTGCCCTCCGATGGAGAAATAGAAGAATGCTTATGACTGTAGAGCAATTTATAAAATCCAGGTGTGTTCTTCACATGTTGATAAAGATACTATATAACTTTATTAAAAATTAATACATGTGCAATATAAAAAACTTAAAGTACCCAGAAAAGTACAAAGAAAGAAGAAAATCACCCATAATCTCACTTTATTATTAGCTCAGGATTCTGAGTTCCTGGGCAGGGGAGATAAAAAAGACCAGGGTGTACTAGTTCTTTCAGTATAAAGTCAACTTTTCTGCCATTGGAGTGCTAACCTAGAATTTTTTTTTTAAAATACATTTATGTATTTATTTGTTTATTTATGTGGCTGTGTTGGGTCTTCGTTGCTACACGTGGGCTTTCTCTAGTTGCGGCGAGCGGGTGGGGGGGCTACTCTTCATCGCCGTGCGTGGGCTTCTCATTGCGGTGGCTCCTCTTGTTGCGGAGCACGGGCTGTAGGCGCACGGGCTTCAGTAGTTGTGGCTCTCGGGCTCAGTAGTTGTGGCGCTTGGGCTCAGTAGTTGTGGCTCGTGGGCTCTAGATCGCAGGCTCAGTAGTTGTGGCGCACGGGCTTAGTTGCTCTGTGGCATGTGGGATCTTCCTGGACCAGGGCTCAAACCCGTGTCCCCTGCATTGGCAGGCGGATTCTTAACTACTGTGCCACGAGGGAAGTCCCTAGAATTTGGTTTTGATACTCGATTTTTGCTTTGTTTACCTATCTTCAAGCCTCTACTTTTACAAATACCTAGTAATTTGACCCTTGTTCAGAGACTGCTTCAAGTTCATTTTCTCTTTTTCTTTCTTTCCTTTCTTTCTTTCTTTCTTTCTCTCTCTCTTTCTTTCTTTCTTTCTTTCTTTCTTTCTTTCTTTCTTTCTTTCTTTCTTTCATACTTTTATTAAAAAAGGTTGCAATGAACACCATATATATAATCTCGGTGACATTATAAATATTTCTACAATATAAATTCCAAACAGGGTCTTGCTCAGTGGCTCCATGCATTTATAAATTTACTATATATTGTCACATTGTCCTTCAGAAAGTTGCATCACTTTATGCTTTCAA